>NC_142686.1:5000-1255000 GCF_056320005.1 Nelumbo lutea
GTTGGCAATTGAAGTATGCTATCCAAAGCCCCATTGATGATGGCCAATAAAACCCTGAAGCTTAAGCTTATGGACATTCTGCCACCTAAAGAACATTTGTATTGAACTTTGTTTTTCTTTGGGCCTCAAAGCTCATTGTACTCTGTTTTTACTTAATGAAATCTTGCTTTGTGTCGTTTATCACTCTATGTTTATGTCCCAATGCTTACTTCCGACAAAACAATAAATTCAACTAGGTCCAGTTTATCCCTTTAGTATATCCAGATCTAATGACCGAAAATTTGTAACAAGTCACATTGATATGTTCTTCAAAAAAGTTGGTTGCTGAGTGGGAATTCAAAAAAGGGAAATGTTCAAAGAATGGAACAACCCTGGGCACCAAAGACAATAGGACATTAAGTCGACTTCACAGTGGCTACCCCTAAGTCAGCATCAAGTCATCAAAGCCACTATCAATTGTTGATCAATCAAAGAAAGGATTAGAGGCCATTTTCAGTCGATCATTTCCATCGACTGAAAATGGAAATGATCTAAACTATTCTTTGACAATAGTCTGGCCATTTGAGCCTTCATCTAAACTCTTCTTTGACAAAACCCATAAGTTTCCAAAGATGTTTCAATCAAAAGGGAAAATCAGAAAAATAAAAGAGGGAAAAGGAAAGGAAAGAAAAATAATTAAAAGAGCATAAAAAAGGGGCAAAAAGAGCTAGGAGTAAGTTCACTAAAGGACCCCAACTTTGTCAAAGAGTAATACTTCTCCCATGAAGGATCAGATGGGGACAAGCTTAACATGTATTCCATTTCATAAGTCATACATACAATTAAGAGGCAAAGGGAGGCCATCTGTGAACCATTTCACTTTGTCTTTGCTCCACTAACCAATCCTCTTAACCACTTCTTTGACTAAACCCCATGTTTAAAAAGACAGATGTCAAATGTTCGAATGCCCTAAGTCAAAAAGAGAATAAAGTCAAAAATCAGAAAAGTAAAATTTTGAAGAAAAAAGGAAAGAAAGAAAAAAAAAAGGGGCAGCTAAGCTAAACATTTGTTTTGGATTTTATCCTAACCTCACTTCATTCTTCACCAACGAAAAGTCCTCATGAATCAAGAAAGATGTATGGCTCATGGCATCAAAAGACATGAAAAGCATTTCTCATCCAAATGGAATAAAAAAAAAGAGAAAAAAAAAAGAAAAGAAGAATAACCAAAAAAGAAAGTGTTAAATGCCCCATTTGTCAATTCAAGCATCTGAAACATATGTCAAAAGAATATTTGAGCCTCCTATATATTGATTATGAACCATGTCCTAAGCCACGTTTCGTCCCATCTAATAAGACATCCTCGATGTTTAAGAGATTAGCAAACTAACCTCGGGCACACCTTTTTTCGCTAACAATGACAGGATCAAGTGTACTCCCCCCAAGAAAAATAAAGAAGAAGAAAAGGAAAAAAGAAGTCTAACCTAGAAACATTAAACTAGGGGCAAAAGGGGCAAAAGAAAAAAGTGCATTCCAAACTTGGGGCAAGCATATCAAAGCACAAGAAGTTTGATTTAGCAAGGTTGTGAAAATTCAATTTCTGTCTAAAAGGGCAACTATCTCTTGCTCGAACATTTTCCCGAAGTGAATTTCCAATTGGCATCTGACATTTCTAAGACACATATCTCTGAAACCAACAATGTTGTTGTCATCAAATCTCACACCACATTGAGGGCAAACAGGCTCTTTTGAGTGTTATTGTTTTGTCAGAAGTAAGCTATCACCTTTCACCTAATCCTTTTCAACCTCTTGTCATCATCTTCCCAACCGGCATCATACGCATTATCCTTTTCTCCAGCCCAAATGTTTCAAAATGACCAATCATCACAGGAAAAGAAGAAAAAAGTTCATCACATGTTTGCCTTGCTTTTTTAAATCATCAATCTTCTAGATAGTTATATCATTTCTTGTACTATGGCATAAAAAATCATTTTTTATCATCGAGTCTATTTTAAAGTCCCTCACGGCATTAAAGTCCCATGGCATCAAAGTCCTTCGTAGCATTAAAGTCTCTCGTGGCACCAAAGTCCTTCGGGGCATCAAAGTCCCTCGTGGCATCAAAATCCATCACGGCACCAAATTCCATCATGGCATCAAAGTCCCTTGTGGCAAAAAAAAATCTTGCATCATCGCATAGTGAAAAGCTCAATGGCATCCTTTTTCTTGCATCTAAAACATCCAAAAATTTGTTTTCAAATCATCCAAAAGTTCCCAAAAAAATTCAAAATCTTTCATCAAATCCAAAATTTTGGTATGCACCTAATCAGAAATTCTTTGCAAGTTGCTTTCGTCCAAATCCAAAAGTCATTAATCATCCAACTTTCTTTCAACCAAAAATCATCAAAATCGAATACCCATCAAATATCATCGAAATCTCTCGCTTGTATGATCCGCCTTCAGGCATAATCAATTACCCATCGAAAATCATAGAAATTGAATACCTATCGAAAATCATTGAAATCAAATACCCATTGAAAATCATCAAAATCGAATATTCATTAAAAATCATCAAAATTTCTCACTTTTTGTGATCCGCCTTCGGGCATAATCGAATACCCATCGAATATCACCGGAATCTCTCGCTTTGTGCGATCCGCCTTTGGGCATAATCAAATACCCATCGAAAATCATTGAAATCAAATACCCATCGAAAATCATTGAAATCGAATACCCATCGAAAATCACCAAAATTGAATACACATCAAATATCATCGAAATCTCTCGCTTTGTGCAATCTGTCATCGAGCATGATTGAATACCCATCAATCATTGAAATCTCTCACTTTGTGCGGTCCACCTTCGGGCATAACTGAATGCACATTGAAAATCATCGAAATCGAATACCCATCAAATATCATCGAAATCTCTCGCTTTGTGCGATCTGCCTTCGGGCATAATCAAGTACCCATCAAATATCATCAAAATTTTTCGCTTTCTGCGATCCGCCTTTAGGCATAATCAAACACCCATCAAATATCATCGAAATTTCTCACCTTGTGCGACCCGCCTTCGAGCATAATTGAATACTCATCAAGTATATCATCGAAGTTTCTTGCTTTGTGCACTTTGCCTTTGGGCATAATCAAATACCCATCCAAATTCATTAAAGTCTCTTTGACATTATCTCTTACCATTAAAATTCATCACCTTGTGTGGCTTGCCTTCATGCAAAATCTTGGAGTCAATCAAAAGCAGTCACTTGGCCTAATCGAAAAAAAAAAATCCCATGTAAGATACCTTTGGGCAAATCACTCAAAAGAGAAAAACTTTCAGTTCAATCGATCCTAAGATCACTTGTAGAATTCAAAGATCTTTTGTCCCTGATGCATGGCATTATGTCCAGAAGCACAAAAAGCTTGATAAGTTGTGACCAAACCACATTTTATGAAATCCAAACCGTTGCTGGGGGCACTAGACTTACTTTAACATCGCACACTTTGCACCACACAATTTTCATCGCTTGAATTATCGAAGTTTTAATGTGCAAGCAACTCCTATCTAAAGGGATTTTATTACCTCTCAAAATGACAACATGCGGTATAACAATCACAAGACCTTTGTCAAGTTTTCAAAATGGTTTCAGCATTAAACATCAAAAATCAAAACCCATAAAAACTCCAAAAAAATCAAAATCCATAAATTTCCATCAAATATTTGCAAAAATTAAAACCCACAATAACTCCAATAAAGAAATCAAAATCCATAAACATCCATCAAGTATTTAAATTAAATAACTAATTTCAAAAATTAAAACCCATAAAAACTGAAACAAAAATAAAAAAACCATCAAATATTTTCATAAAAACCAAAACAAAAATCAAAATCCATCAAATATTTTCACAAAAACTAAAACAAAAATCCATCAAATATTTTCAAAAAAAAAAACAATACAAAAAACAAAATCCATCATATATTTTTAGAAATCAAAACCCGTAAAAAACACAAAAACAAAAATCAAAATCTAACAAACATTTTCAAAAATCAAAACCCGTAAAATATTAAATCTATATTAAATTAGTAAACTTCCATATTAAATTACTAAACTTCCATCAAATATTTTAAATCCATAAATCAATCAACTAATTCAAATCGAAAGTCAAAATCCATCAAATATTCAAATCAAATAAATTTCAAAAAATCAAAACCCATAAAAATTCAAATCAAAGGTAAAAAACCATCAAATATTCAAATCATATAGCCAATCAAAAGACAAAATCCATCAAATATTCAAATTGAATTCAAAAATCAGAACCCATAAAAATCTAAGTCAAAGGTAAAAAACCATCAAATATTCAAATCAAATAGCCAATCAAAAGCCAAAGTCCATCAAATATCTAAATAAAATCCGTAAAAAATAAATATTTTCAAAAATCAAAACCCAAAAATTCAAAAGCCATCAAATAACCAATTTCAAAAATCAAACCCATAAAAATTTAAATAAAAATCCAAAGTACATCAAATATTTAATCAAATAAAACCTACAAAAAATTAAATATTTTCAAAAATCAAAACCCGTAAAAATTTAATTCAAAATTCAAAATCCATCGAATATTTAAATCAAAATAAAGACCTATAAAAAAACCTCAAATCAAAAACCAAAATCCATATCAAAATTTCATCAAACATTTGAATCAAATAACATTAATTATCAAAATCCTAAATCACTAAAAAAGTCAAACCAAAATTTATAGGCTTTCATCAAAACATTATTTCAAATGCCACAACAGAAAAAAGGCCAAATACACACAAACTTAACCTATAGGCATCTAACAAATAACAAATTTGAAATCCATAAAAATAATTAAAAAAATAACAAGATTCATCCCATATTAAAAAAATATCAAATCCTTCAAAACATATGCAGGCATACATAAAAAAAAAAATCAAACATCAACTAATGCTAGCTATTTTTGGGATGGCACCACTATGTTTTCTCGTGTTTGTTTGACAGTTGCAATTGCCTTCCAAGGCTTGGGATGGTACAGCACCTTCTAAACAAAGGTTATGCACTACATCAACTTCAACCTTGACTAAAGTTCCAGTAGCGAAATCCCCTCCTCCAAACTCTTAGCCCTCACAAAAATCTTCGTGTGCTTCTTTTTCTTTGTTGTTTGGCAATCTGCTACCTCCAGCAAAGAGGGCAGCTGTTAGCACCCAATTTTTGCTTGGTCCCTTCACCCTACCTCTTTGTACCCCCCTCTGACACTCCAAAAACTTGAAATACAACCAGATCAACTTGAGACTTTCCAAAACCTGAGAAAACCTTCCTTTGACACAATCCATGGGACAAACAAGAACCTTGATCAGACGTCACCCCCAGACTTGAGAAACTACAACTTAGTTGCACATCAAATTTCATGACTAAACTACAAAGATTTAATGTTCATCATGCCAAATTCCTTTCTAACAACCCCAATCTATGCGATATTCAAATTCCAACTCCTCCAAAATCAAATCCAACATATCCATCACCCCAAGATCACTAGGAAATAATCTAGCGAGTCCCACCATGAATCTTAAACAACCAACCGCAAAAAATCAAGATCCCATTGGGATGGCCCTAAATGATTACCAAGATCGACCATATATTTCTCAAATCAGAACCATCCACTTGACTTCTCACCCTAATCCATGCCTACCTACCAAATTGTAGCACAAAATTCCCTCGTTTAACCCCCCATCAAACCTAGATTCTATTCCAACAAATCCCATTAATTAAAGTCTACCATCCATCATCTCAACATCACATGACAAATCAGACCTTGCCACTGTGTTCGAAGACCCAAAAAACCCAAGCATGTAAAATCTCACGACTAAACACCTTTGTTTGACCGTTGAAAAAGTAAGATTCCATTTCGAACCCTCTCATTAATTGAAAAACTATAAGCTAAGACCATGATCTGAACTAAATCATTCAATTTACACCTCTGATGAAAGATTCATCACTTCCATTAGATTCAGGATGATCAAAAGTGCTAACCAACCAAATTTCGTCCCAAAATTCTCTCATTTGACCATTCATCAAACAAACATTATGTTTCAGCAAATCTCGTTGATCAAAACTTGTTAGCCATAGATCTCAATCACCCCGACCCCATTTTCTCGATCAGACCTCACCACTACATTCAGAGACCCAAGAAACCCCAATACGCCAAATTTCATGACCAGACTCATTCATTTGACCGTTAAACTAGAAAGATACCATTTCGACACACTAGATTAAATTGCCATGTCATATGGCCCAATCCAAAGCCTTAAAAGGGTGATGGCTGATTCCAAACCCATTCTTGACCCATCATAACACCTGGACCAATCAAACAAAACCTAATAGACCCAAAAAGCTCAAAACCCATGAAAACCACCCCCAAATCAAAGAAAGAAATTCACCAAACAAGAATGCTTGATTGTGCATCTATTTCTTTGAAGAATCTTTACCTATTTTTATGAAAACCCCTGTTAAATCCTATGCACTATAGCTTTGTTCCTCAGGGATGGTTATGGGGTTAATCATTCTTAAGGTCATCCTTCGTGATCAAAAACTGAACCAGAGATTATACTGTAGGACTGGGGTGTAAGGCTAAGTTGAGGAGTGGCCTCTTTGAAAGACGAAGAAAAGCCTTCAAGGATGGCCTGGGTAGGGGCAGTAAGAATTGGGAATAATTCTACAGATTTCTTAGTGTATTAAACCTGATGAACTCACCCGCTATTTATAGCCATCTTTGGATCAGCCTCCTAATCAAAATAGGAGGGAGTTTATTGATCTAAATCTAATATTTGGATCTTGTCACTTAAATGGATAAGACTTATCTTATCCTTTAGCTAATCTTGATCAGGTTATAAGTCAAAATTCACCCCCTTTTAATTAACTTACTTAAAACCAATTTGAAATGGGTTTTAGGCCCATTTAGTCACATAGCTCACTTTCCCTTTAAATGTTGGCTAGCTTGGCTCTCTTTGATGGCATGGGACCCTAGCATTAATCTAAACATCAACCACATGGGTTCAACCCAGCCTCTGTTACAAGGCTTAACCAAATTCACTGTAGAACACAGTGAACCCCTGAGTCCATCAATAAGGGCTCTTAATGGGCCCAACATTTACACTAAATGGTCATTGGCTTCATCCCCCTTATGAAGGTCTAAGAACTATGGGCAAATGCAAGATTAATCCATCAGGTATTACTCTCAATGTTCTTATACTTAACCTCTCAACCCTTAATGATCATACACTGCCCAGCAAGAGAGGACCTTTCCCTCGGCTACAAGGTACAGTGTTGCACACTTTACTCACATGGACCCGGAGAATTAAAACATTTTTGCAAACATTTTGTGAAGCCATAATATATATATATATATAAACAAATATCAACAATTTGAAATCAACTACCAGCAGTTTAGGTTTCCATCAGAGATAGTGCATTCCCCGATAATTCACTTTGTCCAACAAAGGAGTTGGTCATGTCACTATGATCACTCACTCAGGTGAATTCTCGAACTACATACCTAGGTTTTGACCCCCTCTAAGGATCTCACTGATTGGCATATCAAAGACAGCCCAATCCAACACCTAGTGCAATACCATAATCGAGTATAGGGGTCAGGTGTAACATTCCAATTTTGCCCATCTATCTCCAAGGTTCAGGGCAATACTAAAATTTGGTCCAATTTAGGGTTTCAAGAAAACCCACACTACATGTTGATAACTTTGTATTTTGATGCCTTAATGGGCATCATTTTAGGGTTACGTAGGCCTTAGAATAGTCAAAATGTGTCATTTTCCCATTTAAATTCAATATTGTGACCTCTGAGAGTTCTTGTGCAAATCTTGGGGAAATTGGAAAAGTTTCAAGGCTAAAATGCAATTTTTGGGAAGTTGGTGTGAATTCTAGCTAAGAAAGGGGGAGTTTCTGTGAAAAACTAAGCATACTATTTTAATGGCTCACCTCCTACTATATTAGCATACTCCCCTCTCCTTAGCAAACCCTAGGGTGTCTCCCAAATCATTCTTTTCACCTCTAACAAACCCTATATGTCCCTAACTACTAAATCCTCACTTTCCATTTCTTTTAATCTCCACCCTCCATTCTAGGGCACCCTCTCTTTAGCATTCTAACCCTAGGGTGCCACTTAACTCCTAATCCCCACCATTCAGCCTTTAGCCATTAGATCTCAACCCTCTAATTCACTCTCTATCCCAGCCATTCATTCTAGGGCACCACACACTCCTTTTAATCTCCACCTTTCAGCCTTAGGCACCCAAATCTTAGCCCTACATAATATTGGGCACTCTCTCCTTCTCTTCTCAACCTTAGGATCACCTTAGAACAATTTAAACCCTCCATTCTCAACCCTATGACACCCATATTTCAACAAAACAAACCCAGTTGTCACCCCCCTCTTTGTCGTTAATCCATGTTATGTCCACCCTTCTCTATAAATACATTTTACAGAACTAATTTCAAAACAAGTTGAAATCCATTGTCAACAATTCTAGTTTTCCATCAAAGATAGTGTAAATCAGGATATTCTATTTGTTTAACAAAGTGGTTGATTCTATCACAATGATCACCCAATCAAGTATTCTTCCAGTTTACTCCAACATACCCAAGTATTTGACCCAAAATGGATCTCATTGGTTGGAATATAAAAAATCAAGCTAGTTTAATACCCAGGGTCTAACCGAAATGGTTCCATTAAGTGCTTTTCTATCTCCAAGGTACAAAGTCTAACTAATAATGGCTTCATTCAATGTTTCTCAAATATTTGCACATTGTATCTTAGGTCTAACCTGAGTAGTTGAGACAGACTCCTCCACCAGTTCAGTAGTACAAGAGTGTTAGTCTTGGCATGATAAACTCCCTGAGTTTATCAATTGGCCGAGAACATTTAAGCTAACATAAGTCTCATAAATGTCCAATTAAGGGGTATTACATAGAAACACACCATAATGCACATGAAATAACAATGAACTGAATTTATTCAATTAACAAATGTCAATTTACATAATTCTTATACGAGTTGAGGGCATACACTGTCTAACAAGTTGCTTACCTTATCCTAACCCATATGGAACTATAAGTGAATTGAGAAGGTAAGAGAAGGGATAGCCTAGGACCTACTATTATAGCAAATCATGGAGCCCGTTGCTAAAGGGAAAAAACCAAGGTCCAAATATGAGGTAAAACATGGGCTTATGTGGTGCGATGATAAGGTGATTCTAAGCCCAACCTTTTAGTTTAGGTTTAGACTATTCGAATAGACCCATCCTTCACCTTTGAGTAAGCATTATGGGTACTATAATACAATGCATCAATTGAAGAATTTGTGCTTCTAAAAGGGATATATACATATATATGAAAGGTTAAGACATGGGTTTGTAATTGTGAAGTTTGCTAGCTCAATAAGACTGAAAAAATATCCCAACACTAGGATTTTATTTAGGGTCTCTTAGTCTCCAACCATAAATCAATTATAACGATAGTAGTAGATTAGTTGAGCAAGTATGGGCACCTATTACCCCTGGCCCATCTCACATTGTCCAATATGTTACTTAACTGTTCCTTAAAGGCATGTTTAAACTTCATGGGAAGCTCATCTCAATAGTGAATGGGATGCTACTTTCATTTGTTTAGGAGGGGCTCTTTTGTCTATATACTACCAAACTATGATTTGGCTTACCGTCCTTAAATGGATAGCCAAACCAAAGTCCTCAACTGCACACTTAAAACCTACCTCAACTACTTCACTAGTCCACATCCCCCACCTATGGGTGAAGTGGTTTCCTCTTGTCAAGTAGTGCTACAACACCACTTATCATTCAACCACTAAATCACACCATTTAAACGAGTCTATAGGGCCCCACTAATGGGTGAAGTGGATTCCTCTTGCCTAGTGGTGCTACAACACCACTTACCATTCAACCACTAACTCCACACCATTTCAACTAGTCTATGGGGCCCTAACCCCACTTTATTCTCTTATGTCCTAGGGATAACCAAGGTGTAGTTGATCAAGGAAACTCAAGGAAAGAGAGAAAGTGCTAACAAAACTCAATGATAGTTTAAATAAGATAAAAATCATAAGAAGCGCATGGAATATTCGCAAAGAATATAGAGGCAATTCAACATTGGTGAATTAGTCTACCTATCTCTTCATCCATATAGGCAAAGGAACATGATAGCCAAAATGTCTTAGAAATTGAAATACCATTTTATGGGCTATATAAAGTCATTTAGTGCTTAGGCTTGATGTCCTAAAAGTTGGAATTATCTATTGGGTGAAAACTACACCTGGTATTTTATGTCTCATTAATCAA
This sequence comes from Nelumbo lutea, assembly GCF_056320005.1. Lineage (NCBI taxonomy): Eukaryota > Viridiplantae > Streptophyta > Magnoliopsida > Proteales > Nelumbonaceae > Nelumbo > Nelumbo lutea. The sequence continues at coordinate 15,353 of NC_142686.1, forward strand.
AAAGAAGTTGGGTGCCTATAACATTTCAAGATCCACACACCCTCAACTAATGGTTGTTGGAACCCTCAAGCCTAACCCATAGACTATTTGAAGGGATGAGAGATCCATCATATGGATGGCCGAACCCTACAGGAAGGTAGGGCGAAATTTCAAAAATTTCCTCTCTCCCGTCTTGGCATCACATTCTCTGTTTTAATCTTGAACCAAGAATCAAACCAGATCTAAACCAAAATTGTAAGAGATGGATATACCTAATATGAAAATGCAATATCTCCCAACGAAGGTGTTTACACCCAAAGAAAGACTCCTAAGGTTGCTCCCACTGAAGATGACACAGTGAATGGTGGAGCAGAATCAGTAGGGTCCGTCCAACGAATTGAATTCTTCAACAAGAATTCGATGGAGGCAGTGAGCACGACTTCTGATCAGCCTTTCTCTAAAGACTGATATCAAGACACCTCTTGACCGCTCCTACAAAGGAAGGAGATTGAACTGGTAGTATGGCGACAACTGGAGGAAACGCAGGGAGAAGATGGCACAGTCACACTGTTGTTGTCTTCTCTTTGTGTGCTCTGAGATCTGATCTTTGAGAAGCTTGGGATGCTAAGGGATGAACTTAATGGTTCACCCATTCCTCCATTTATAGCCTTAAAGAGATCTCCTAATCTCATTAGGAGTTTCCTAGTCCAAATCTGTATTTGGATAAGGAGTTCTCTTTAAGAGATAAGCCCTTATTTTATCTGTAGATTAGATCAGCTCTCTCCTAAACTCATTAGGAGGTTTCCATATCTGAATTCAGATCTGGACTCTCTGAGTGGATAGGGTAAGACCCTATCCTATTTGCTGATTTAATCCTAGATCTGCCCCTTTTATTTAACTAGTCAAACTAGGCCAGTTCGAAATGGGCTTTAGGCCCAATAAGTCTAAGTGCTCAAACTGCTTCCAACCTGCTGCCCAATTGGGCTTCTTTGTATGGCATGGGACCCAAACATTGATCTACACATCAGCCACATGGGTTCGGCCTAGCCTCTGTTACAAGGCCTAGCCAAATTCACTGAAAGGACAGTGAACCCCCTGAAACCCATCACATGGACTCCTAATGGGCCCAACACTCACACTAAGTGGCCCCTAGGCCAAGCCACCTTATAAAAACCCAGGGATTATGGGCAGATGCAAGATCAACCCATCAGGTATTACCCTCAATGGTCCTATACTTAACCTCTTAGCCCATAATGATCATACACTGCTCGACAAGAGAGGACCTCTTCCTCGGCTGCAAGGAACAATGCTGCATTCTCTACTCACATGGATTTGGGGAATTAAAAAATTTTGCAAATATTCGTATAAAATAAATTTTGCAAAACAAATTTCAACGATTGAAATCGATTGCCGATAGTCTTGGTTTTCATCGGAGATAGTGCACCCCCGATCATTACCTTTGTCCGACAAAGGGGCTGATCTGTCATTATGATCACCCACTCAGATAAATTCTTTGACTGTCCCAATATACCAGATTTTGACCCCTTCTAAGGATCTCACTTATTGGCATATCAAAGACAGCCCAATCCGACACCTAGTGTAGTATCATAATCGAGTCTGGGTGTCAGGTGTAACTTTTCAGTTTTGCCCATTAATCACCAAGGTCCAGGGCAATACTGAAAATATGGTCCGGTTTAGTGTTTCAAGTAAACCTACATTGCATGTACCTTGGGTCCCCCCCTGAAAGCTGAGACAAGCCACCCCAACACTTGGCGGCACACCAGTGTCAGCCTTAGCAGGATAAATCTCCCGACTGTGAATATTCTAAACTAACACGAGTCTCATAAGTGTCCACTTTAAGGGTATTACACAGAAACACACCAGTATAACACTATCTAACACTATTCCCTAAGAATGGTGAAGAAGGGTAATAGAATTGTAATTAAGTGTTATATGGGACCCCACTGTGAGATGCCACTTGGGAATGTTGGGAGTGATACCCTTGATGACAAGGATTGATCATGTGAAATGTTTCCTTGGAGATATCCTTGAGGACAAGGCCAATTGAAAGGGAGGGGAGTGATACACCTATGTCATGATAACTCGAGTTTGGCCGACGACACCTTCAACCCATGAGTTTAACTGACTCCCTCCATGGAATATTTACCACCTACGACACTCGATTTTGCTTTTCAAGAATATATAACCTATCATATCCTTTGAAGCACCTTAAGGTACATTAATTGTCTTACATGATACTTGGAATATTCACCACTCATGGCATGGCATGACACCTTTCACTCATCCATTCCACCTGCCCACCTAGGCGCTACATCCTTTTCTCATTTCACACATGAAGATCATCATAGAAAAGAGTACATTATGGTAAGATCAGAAATAATTGTTGATAATCGAGGATACCTTTTTGTAATGACCTTTGCCCCCAATGTAATTGATTAGTAACAAATATGTCACCACTCAATTTTTGCTCAGTCCCTTCACCCTACCTCTTTGTACCTTCCTTTTAAACCCTAAAACTTGAAAACAAAGTCAAACCAACCTAATACTTGCTAAAACCCAAAATTCTTTATTTTGATGCAATCCATACAACAAACAAAAACATTGAAATCAACATCGAACATCCAATTATACATGGTTCCTAGGCTTAGGAAACTAAATCTTAGTTGCACTTCATCGCATTAAGCCCTTCTTTAACGGCCCCAATCTATACAATGTTCAAACCTTGACTATGCCAAATCCAAATCCAACACATTCATTGACCTGACATTGAAATGTTATCAACCCCAAATCCCACATCAAATCTATAATAATCAACCTTAGAAATACCAAGATTCCATTTTGATAGCCCTGAATGACTAGATCTAGAAAACCAAGATCAACCATTTATTTATAACATTGGAACCATCCACTTGACTCTTCACCTTAATCCATACCCACGCACCAAATTTCAACTCAAAATTCCCTTATTTAATCATCTAATCAACAAAGATTTTGATTTTATGATTATGATTAAGTTACACAAAAAGTCATATCCCAAGCCCAAAATCCTCGAAACATACCACCCATCAGATTTAGGCATTAATTCATTGGTTTCTTCCTAAAACAATCAAAATTTCATTTTAAGCGTATTCATTGACTGATAAATCATAGGCTAAAACTTGAACCTAAACCAAATCTTTCAATCTACACCTTTGATAAAAAATCCACAACTTCCATTAGATTTAAGACGTCAAAAAGTGTTCAATGCCAAATTCATCATGAAATTCCCTCATTTAACCCACCATCAAACAAAGATGTTATTTAAGTAAATTTCATTAATACAAACTTGTTGGCCATAAATCTCCATTATATTGGCCCTATTTGACCAATCAGACCTCACCATTTTATTCTAAAAAAGCTATAAAGCCTTGATATGCCAAATTTCTTGAGCAAACTCCTTCGTTTGATCGTTAAAAAAGTGAAATTTCATTTCAAACATTCTCGTTGATTATAAACTATAAGCTAAAACTTTGACTTGAATTAAGAGAGAGGGTGCCTAACACTTTGGGGTAGTTTTACTTTAGGCCTAAGCTTTCAAATGTATCACTTTGGTGCATAAGCTTTCAAAACTATACATTTAAGTCCAAAACCTTTAACCAAATGTTACGATGAGGGATAAAACTACAAAAATGCCCAAATTTTGATTTTCTTTTTTTTTTTCATTATTCATCTTCTTCTACGGTTAGACTTCCAATGCAAATTAGCAACTACATATTAAGCATCTCAGTCTATCCATTGGGGCAATATCACATTCGAACGCTTACTTTGCTGCCACGGGTTTGTATTCTAAGTCCAAAGGTAACATAAAGATGAAAGTGAAGAAAATCGAGATTTTTGTAATTTTACCCCTTTTTTTAACACTAAGTGATACATTACAAAGTTCAGACCCTAAAGTGAGAATACTCCAATGTAGAATACTTATCTACAATTTATCCAAACCCTTGAAAGAAGTTTAGGGGATAAAATGGTCATTGCGTCTTCAGAAGAGACATTCAATTTCCCGTGTGAGGAACTGAGGATTGCGATAGCCCACGGAAGTTCTAATCCACTTATTGGCTTCGGTGGTTTATAGGGTTTTGAACATTATACGGATAGAAGGGCGCTTTTCCTTGACCTTGTGTAGAGTGCTTCTCTGTTCTTCAATCTGTATAGTGATTCCACCGTCAAGTTTGGAACCTCTTAGGTATTATTTTATAAATTACAAGTTGCTTCCTGGAGCGGATCTGGTTCCTTAGGAGCTTGATCCGTGCCGTATTCTTTTCTGATTTCTTTTTTATCCTTACATCGACGCAGCTGCTTCATGGCGTCAAATTTTCAGAAGGATGCTCCGGCTTCTTGCAGCGCGGGTATGCATATTAACTGTATAGCTTCTGAAATTCATTTGCAAATCCCCAATTTCCCTTACTCCTATTCCCTCTAAGGTATACAATATAGAATTTATGGGTTCGTTGTCGTTGGAGTGTCTAGAGAATTATAGTCTAGAATTTACTGCGATCCTTCCTATTGTAATCATTGTTTTACTTGATAAGATTTATAACTTATCCATATATGCCTTTTTCTGTTTTCCTGTTTGTCCTTACGATGTAACCGGGATTTCAATGGATGCCATTTTCTAGACCTCAAATTTGAAACTAACGAAAAGATGGAGTTTGAGCGTTTCCTTCATTTTCTTTGACGAGTATCGTTCTTTTCATTTTGTGATGGCTGGCCTGAAGCTCTGATATCACTTGTGCGTAGCGACAATCTCTTGTAGCACTTGGCATGCAGACAAATGATCATTGACTTCACTACAGCAATATTAGAGGCAGAATATTTAAAAAATAAGCAAACCACAGAGGAGCACAAGGTTTCCTTGGTTGACAGATTGCTTACATCCACCGGGGGATAAGAAAGGAATATAAACTATCAAAATCCAAAAGAGATTATAATGAGAATCCGGAGCGATAGAACCGAAAAAGGGTTTTCTTATCCTCAAGAGAAATAGCAATAGGAAACATATAAATGGCACATGAAGTAGCAGTAGAAAACATATTTAAATTTAAGTCCTTTCAAACATATTTGTGAGCATGGTGTCTAATTAGGTTTATAACCGTTTTTATAGTTTAAGGGTGTAAAACTTGGTTGAGATGAATCTGTTTTTGCTCTGAGGGCTTTCCTTTCATGCAGCTTGGGATTTTCCAGGTAGCCTTTTGACTTGTCTTACTTCTGTTATGGGAGTTTCTTTATCTTAAGACTGTAGATTTTTTTTTTCAGACCTATTTGTTTGTTTTTCGAAGGGCTGGATGCAGTTGATTTCTTCTTTCTTAATTCTTATGCTATTGCATATCAATATTGTTTTTGGAGTTCACAGTTGGTATATTGTGGTTATAATGTAGTTTATCTCTTGTTTTCCTGAAAAGCATATATCAAGTGGCTTTGTCTCATATGAGTTCCTTTTATTTTTCAGAAGAGAATTCAAGTTCACCAGAGAACAAAGGTTCCCAATCCGAAACATCTATTCCTGAGCCACAATCAGGACAAAGAAGCGCTGCTTCTGGGCCAGCAACTGGAATTGCTGCCGATTCTTTTGATTTTTCTGCAATGTCTAATGTTCTTAATGTAAATTCTCTTTTCTACAATGTTCCTTTGCACCATAGTTATTTGGCTTGAAAAAGATAATGATTTATATACCGATTGCAGAAAGGTTGTCAATGTCTACCCCCTTTTGCATAGTTCTATTGAATATATCATGTTCAGCTGCTGATAAAATACCACAGTTTAATTTTCTGTTGGTTAAGTCAAATATCAAAGTATAACATCGTCTTTGTTTTATTGTGGTGCAAATGTCTCATATGGAAGTCTGGATACCTTGGATTTTAATGTTATCATCATTTTTGTTACTTAGTGACATGGTTGCCAAGGTGATGCCTAGGCAATAAGGCTTTTTTTTTTGGGAACTGCCTTGTGCCTCACCTTGGTATTTTCCATATTTGCGGCTGAATCATGCTATATTTGTATAAACTATAAATAAGTAAAAGGGCATAAAAAAGACCAGACTTCAACTTAAGGGGCCATAAAATGATCTTTACCACATGTTTTATTCTTTTGTTTGATCCTTTATTTCACACTCTTCTGTCTTTCTCATTGTTTTCAACCCATCATTGACCCAGCTGGTCAGATTGGTTGACTCATTACCAGCCTGATTTCTGGGTCTGTTTAGCCCCTTAACCATTTATATGCATGAACAATTGTTAGCTGAGTCAATGGCCCATTGATCCATGCAGTTAAAACATCAAACCATTTAATCCTGTCAGCATGTCATGGGTATTAAATCTCTTTTATTTTCTCTTTATTTTTTGAATTTTTAGCTGTTTCTATCATTAAGCACAATAGCTTTCATTTGTTACACTTATTTTATTTCATATGATGAATATGCTATATTAGAGACATGCCAAATCTAAAGGAAAGTGGCAAAGTGCTAATGAAACTTAGTGTGTGGAATGAAGATGTTCAATATTTAATGAAAGCAAAATGGATGTGTTTAAAAATTCGCAAAAGTATAGAAAACATGGAAAAAATATAAAAATTCATAAATGTAAGAAAGAAAGTGATTGAAGCTAAAATTTAGACAAGCCTATTTTGGTCGGCTAAACTATTTAATAAGATAAGTGAACAAAGAAGATGCTACATGAATCGTGGGATTAATCTCATGATGTACACCTAAACTTGGGGAGGGAGTAACTGAACAGAAGTTATGGCATGAAACTAGAGAACTAATTTGGTTTCATACCAGGGAGATCACCATGGAGGCAATCTTTTTATTAATATGCTGAGAAGTTTAGGAAGAAGAAGAGGGATTTTTATATGGGACTTCAGACTTTCCAGTTATGATCGGATTTCACGAAGTTTTATCATCAGTCATGGGTGAATTGACAAAACATATTTAGGAGGATAACAAGTCATTCCTCTTGGATCCCTAGCCTAGCCCCTAGTTACATCAAATTAATCTTTGCTAGATGTAGTTTGGGCAACCCAGGTTCTTCTCAGGGCTGAAATTTGGTGTTCTAGTAATAGAGAATGGGTGGAGGTGAATGCATAGGGCTTGTCGGGTCGGTGGTCTGGTGGTTATTTGGGATCCAAGGGTTCTTAAAAAGGTTGGAGAAGGGGCGAGGGTGGAGTTGGGATCCAGGGTTTCAATTTCAATTTACTTTTAAAGGATGGAAGGGGAGTGGAGTTAGGGGCTTAGAAATGTTTATGGACCAAATGAAGGAGGCAAGGGTGGAGTTTGAGGGGTTGAGACAATAATTAGGGGGGGCGCTTGGTGTTTAGGGGGTGACTTCAATGTAGTGAGAATGATGGGGGAAATGGGGATAGTTTGGGGATGAGAAGGTTTGACAATTTCATTAGGAGGAAGGGTTTAATTGATCCTCCACACAGCAGATTTACTTGGACAAATGGGCAATGCCTACCAATATTGAGAAAGCTTGATAGATTCCTCTTTTCAGGAGATTGGGAGGAGGATATTGGGGAAATGGTTCAAGAGGTACTACCTTTCTTCAAATTGGTCTCTAGAGAAGTTAGGAGTATTTTTCTTCAAATTTCATAAATTCCATCATTTTTTATTAGTTCTTCATCGCGAATTGAGCGTAAGTAAATCATGTATTGGGCTGCTACAGTAGTTTAGAGAGAGGCGCCTAGGCATCGCCTAGACGATGAATTTTTTTAAGTAAAACCATGTATCCTAGGGTAGTTCTCTAGGTTCCATAACCATCTTTCCTTAATAATTATTCATAATTTTCATAAGAAAAGTATAAGTTTCATGTTTAAGTCTAGAAAATCAACATTTTATGAGAAGAAAAAGAACAAAGTAAAGAAAATTCAAAAAATATAGGGGCTGAACCTCTACTTTTGTTATAGGAAAGAAGAAAAGAAAAGGTGGAAGAAGAAGAAGAAGACATGGAAGAAGAAAATGTGTTGATTAGACAAAATTTTAAGTTCTTCCTTTGCTTATAGGTTCAGGTTTTGAAAATTTTGAGGGTTCAATCAAGGACAAAATTTCGATACGATACGCCCCATATCGGGTGTATTGTATTGTATCTTTGGGGTCTTGATACCTGTTTACAGGTGTTTTTGGGGGACACATTTTTTTAAATAATATATATATATATATATATATATATATATATATATATTAAATGAAATTGAAAACCAAAGAAATAAAAAAAATAGGGGGAGTATCATTATAAGTACCGATACACCTCTGCCAATACACAAAGGTGTATCAATACTGTGAACCATGGGTTCAATACAGCAGTTAGCAATGTTGCATTGATTAAACCCTAAGAAAATAAGAAAATAATAAAAAGAAATTAGTATATAAACACATAAAATGAATATTCTAGTTTAATAATGTCTATTTTATAATTATAATGTCAAAAAATATAAAATATAAAAGTATTTTATAACCCACTGCACAAAATTGCTAGGCGACTGGGAGAGGCGAGCCTCCAAGGGCGCCTTGTCGCCTAGGCGTCGCCTTGACAACTATGGCTGAGTTATATGCAGTATTGTAAGGAGTCCAGATAGCAAAAGAGATGAATGTTGAAAACTTGGTGCTAGAAGGTGACTCTAAGGTGGTGGTGGGCTGGATAAAGAATCCGATTTAATGATATGGTACCATAGAGATGAAATGAAGAAGTTCAAATGCCTAACACAACATATGAATCTGTTATACAATGGGTGGGGAGGGAAGCTAATTGTTTTGCTGATTCTTTATCCAAGCAAGGGGTAATGAGGGATCAGTTGTTTTGGGCACAGTTATAAATCTCTTGTTGCCTTTTCTTTAAGTGTGAGGCTGCATCTCGTGCCTCTCCTTGGGATGCTTGTAACTGTTGCTTATTATTTTTTTTATCAATAAAATTTTAACTTTATTCATAAAAAAAGTTATAGTCATTCTTTATTGTAAACTTCTTTGATATTCATTCTTTATATTATATGGCTTGGAGTTATTTTATGTATTTCCATGCAGCATGCAAACACCCCTTCAACTTATATACTTCTGTTATAGTAAATTAGCGTCTCTATTCTAAATTGTATTTGTTTAACTTTGCATAGCTTTGCTTATATTATAAGTTCCTCGTTTTATTTCCTATGTGATGTTATCAATGCAGGATCCAGTCATAAAAGAATTAGCTGAACAAATAGCAAAAGATCCTGCATTCACTCAAATGGCTGAGCAGCTCCAGAAGAGTGTTCGTGGCACTAGCGATGATGGTATTCCTGACTTTGACACACAGCAGTATTACTCTACCATGCAACAGGTTATGCAAAATCCGCAGTTCATGACTATGGCTGAGCGACTTGGTAATGCTTTAATGCAGGTATTTGGTTTTGCATGGTTTGGCAAATCCTTTTTATATGAGAATGCCCATTTGAAAGGATGGCATTGAATAAGATGGAATTTCTTCAATATGTTTTGTCAGGATCCATCTATGTCTGGCATGCTGGAGAATTTAGTAAATCCGTCACATAAGGATCTTGAAGAGCGAATGTCACGCATCAAAGAAGACCCATCATTGAAGCCTATTCTAGAGGAGATTGAGAGTGGTGGTCCAGCTGCAATGATGAAGTTACGGAATAGAGATAGAAAGAACTTGTTTTATATGTAGTTCCTAATGGCAGATAGTTCCTGCCATGTCAAAAAGTAATGATATGTTAGGTAGCTGACATGGCATTTATATCTTAATTCTGCCATATGTTCAGCCAATGGAGTTAATTACATAAGGTGCTGTTAGATAACAATTCAATGTTCTGAACTGAACAACTTATAGCTTTGTCTTTTAATGGACAAATAATCAAATGTTTGAAGGTAAAGTAATCTGCCCAAATTCAGCATAAGCCATTAAGGAGCACATGGCCTCCTTAAAACCTTATGTACTAAAGACAAAGCAATGTGTTTTTCAGTTTGGCCACTTCAGCTATCATCAAACAGCCCCTGTATGGGTCTTGCAAACATGCTTAATTGTTAAGCCCGTAGTTTATCAGTTAATATCCTTTCCAAGAGAATCTTGTTCCTTATTCTTCTTTTCCTTCTTTGCATCGATCTGATTTTGGTTTCCCCCCATTCTAGGTACTGGAATGATCCTGTTGTATTACAAAAGCTAGGCCAAGCCATGGGTCTTGCGGTTCCGGGAGAAGCTGCTACTTCAGCTGTTCTTTCTGGACCAGATGAAGGGGAAGAAGAAACTGGGAATGAGGATGAGTCAAGTGTGCATCACACTGCCAGTATCGGTGATGTTGAGGTACTTCACACTCATAACCTGTTTTAACTTGGTTTGGTTTTTGTTGGTCAGTTCACTTATTTTGAATGAAGTCCCTTGGTTGGTAAGCTATTGTATTGATTTTCAACTGCCCCTACAACTCAGGCTTGGCCTAAGAGAAGGCTTTGGTTCATCTCCAAAGAGTTCAAAGCCTAAGAGAAGGCTTTGGTCCTTTGTAGGTAGCTCCACTGAAAGACTTACTCAACTATCTATGGTCCTTGGAGAGGTCCAGCTTCACTTCAGTGATAACTGTCAAGGCTGTTCAATACTCTCATTTATATACATGAGATACTAAGTGGGCTTTATGGTATCATTTTCCTATTAGAGAACTTCACCACAGAGAAAACCCATTTACTCCATACCAATGTACCAAAGATATGTTTTTGGATGGGAATCTGATTCTGACATATCATTTTCTATATGGTCTACATCTTGGTGTTCATGGCTTCTTTGCACCATTTTGGTGGATTATATACAGAAGAAATGAATCCATAGGTATCTTCAACAAGACACATTGATGCATATACAGAAGCAATGAATCCATGAAGTAAATCTTTTTTATTTTAATTCCTAACACTAATTTCAGAATTTTTGGGTGATAAGGATATTGATATTTTTGAGTTTTTAATGAAATTTATTCCGCCAGTTGTCAGAAAAATACTTTTGAGTTACTTTTTTTAATTAATTTTCTAGTTCTAAGTGTTTCAAGAATAGGGTTCTAAGTTCTCTACAAATTTACTGTTATTAAAAAGTTGGTATTTATGGCAACTTATGGACTTGCTATTTTTAGTATGTTCTGGTGTTTTTAAATTAATTTACGTTTAGTAAGTTTAGTCACTTCTTTCTGCAAGCATCTCACCAGCTCTGAAGATCTACCTGTCCCAGTTGCCATTATTTGGTGTAACAACCAGGTGTTAAGATAACACCCCAACAACAGAACAACAAAGCAGACAAGTGATAACAAAACAAAAACAATAGAAGGCCCCAAAATCTTAATCTTCCACTTCAAAAGCTTTGTCTTGCCCGTCCCCATCCTCATTCCACACCTCTCCACCTTCACCGCCAACAGTCTTCTTGAGACTCTCTTCTGTTTTTCTTCTTTCAAATGCTTCGAAAGCCATCCTCAAACTCCTTTCCACGAAAAAAAAGGGCCTAAACTCTATCCAACCCTAACATCCCTCTCTGCCAAACTCTCAATCTCTACCATGCCTCCTTTATCTTCCACCCTGGCAGATGCAAAGTCAATTAGAATTGTCTTACGATCTTGATCAACCTCAGCTTCCTTTTCTTCTGACTGCAATCTGGTCACACACCATCCACAGGAACTGAACATGGTTGTAGATCCTCCTTGTCTATACCTTGAGACTCTGCACCCCAATTCTCATCAAGCTTCTTCTTCAGGCCTCTGACCCTAGGACCTCTTGTTTGTAGGACCAGTACCAATCAAGCCATCCTTTAATCTTGAAAAAACTTTTGAAACATGAACAATTTGGACCCTACTTGAATCTCTGGCTTTCTTCACCATCTCTGAAACAGCTTCATCCCCTTCTGTGCTCACCTGTCTCCTTCGTTGACCTAAGTCCACTCCAAATCTGCCTACTTGGACATCTATTCTTAAAACATTATTGCTAGCATCAGAAAGGCTCCTCATTGTGACATTACCCTCCTCCTCTGGGTTGCAAACTTCTGTACTCCTGACTTCATCTTCTTTAACTACCTATCCTCCTTTCCTCCCCTTCTTGGTGCATCTACCCCTCTTACATCTCTTCCTCTTCTTCCCCAAAATTTACATTCTTACCTTTATTTTCTCCTTCGATTCTTACCATACCCTAATAAGAAGCAGCCAAAGGTAAAAATACAGAAAATAGAAAATTTGCAAAATAAATTTGGCATGATATTATATTATTAATGATGTTAAACAGAAGTATGATAAATGGGAATTATAATAATTAATGATGAAAATAGGTAAAAATACACAAAAGATATAGAAGAAAAAGAGAATAAATGTCTGACCTGTGACCTGCTGACTGGATCAAACGGTTCAGTGGTTCAATTGGCCAGGTTATTAGGTTGTTCACTAAGTCTTCTTTTTTGTTGCAAGTGAGAAGTTCGAGGATGAAATGAACCCAGAATCATTGGGGTCAACTGGTTCAATCATGAGTTTATGGGGTTAGTAATGTGTTATTGTAGCTCTTTAGGAGTTAAGAGTCCTTATTTAAGTGTCCCTATGGGTTTCTTATGGATTTGTCTTGCAATTGAAGAGTTTATTTGATGAAACAAAGTTTGGTTTGGTTTAGTAAATTCTGCTTGTTGCTGGGAACTTTTCTCTTTTTTCCCCTCTCTGACCTATTTCTTCTTCTAAGTGATGTATCTTTTACTTCATCACCCAAAGTCCCCCACCTTTACTCCACAAAACCTGCCAGTAGATCTGATTGTGGGATCCCTACCTTGTCCTATATCATACATCGCAATCTTAAACTGTACCCCCTCCACTTAATGTTCTCAAACTAAACTTTGATGGCTGTAGCTTGGGCATTCATGGAGAGTTGAGCATTGGGGGAATTTTCAGGACCTATTAGCTATGGGGATTCTACAAGGGAAGAACTATTGATATTACCTTAAGGCATAAGATATTATGGTGGAAGGATACTCAAGTATGGGCCCAAAAATGATTGTCTAGCATTTTAACCATATAGACACATGGTAAGGAAAGTGAGATATTTGGTGGGGCAACTAAAGATGATATTCACTTGGATTTAGAGATCAACAAATAGTTTAGTTAATGCTTTGAATAGAGGAGTATATAAATACCATTTGTTTTGCAGTAGGTTCTCCTAGGGTTCAAATTGGATTATGTAAAAGGGAAGGAATATAGAGGGTAGGTAACAGGGAGCTAGCCTAACTCTGTGAATAAGGGGTTCTGGGCATGCTTCATTGTTCTTTTTCCATAATTAATAAAATTGATCTGTTATCAATGAAAAATAGTGCTTGTAATACTGATAAAAAATGGTGCTTGTAATATCTGTAGGATCAAGAGTAACATACGTGGAACTATGGACAAAAGAATACCTGTGGGCAATCAGTGGTGGATGAGAAATATAGGTGGTATGACAAACAACAGAAAATGCTAAATTAGAAGAGTAAGAATCACTTGTAGAGGATATAGTGGAGGATGGTGTTAGAATTACTCGAATGTGGTCTTAAAATGATATGGAATTATTTCTATTTTGATTTGTGTTAATTAATTCTGATCAGGTTCAAGTTTTGTGATGGGTTTAAGAGTGCTTAAAAAGGTGTAATTCTAATGTAACTCCTCTATTCCTTGATTTGTTAGGATATGCTAAGAGTTCTATACTGATTAGAGAGAGAGGGGGAGGGAGGGAGGGAGATTGGGGAGAGAGAAAACCTACGCACCTGGTATGTGGTTGGTCTTTAGGGCTGCAAACTGACTGGTTTTGAACAAGATATTTATCCAAATTGCGATTTGATATATACCATTAGTAAAATTCACAGGAAGATTTTGATATTTTATACAATGAGTAATGTGTTAAAATAATTTGTATGCAATGTTTTAAAACACGGAGGCGTGACGTGAAGCGTTCCACTACCTAGAGTTATGAGGCGTAGTTCAGAACGTAAGAGGCATAAGCCTCCCAAACACAAGGAGGCATAAGGCTCCTTAAGAGGAGGGGGATGAGGAGGAGGAAGGGGAGGAAGAAGAAGAGGAAGGAGGATATCATTTTTCTTTGTTTTTAATAAAAATCTTTTATGCCTTATGCCTTATGCCACTTTCGATGCATAGCACTAGTTAAAAGTTGCTCTTTGGGTAAAAACACTCGAGCTGTTTCAAAGCTTCTCTATGGCTGATAACTTGCGGGCTTGGAAAGAAGTGGCATTTTCAACTAAGAAGAAAGAAAAGATGGTGATGGAATGGAAACCCCCGGCTGCAAATAAGTTAAAGTTGAATTTTGATGGCAGTTCCATAGGGAATTCGGGATTGGCAGGTATAGGGGGTGTATTCAGAGATTCAGCAAAGTTCTGGCTATGTATTCAGGGCCTATAGGGGTTAGAGACTCCATAAAGGCTGAGATTCATGCTCTTTTATAGGGGTTAAAACTAGCAAAACAAGCAGATTTTAAACACTTGGAGGTTGAAGGAGATTCAAAACCGGTGATTTCTTGGTCCAATTTCAAAGGTAGCACTCACTGGATTTATAGACATTCCTTGTGAGATATTGAAAGTTTAGCAAGGGAGCTCAATGCCACTTTCACTTGGATCATAAGGACTGCAAATGGGATGGCTGACTCGCTAGCAAAACAAGGAGTGTACCGACAAAATCTATTCTGGACAATTTTGTAATTCTTTTTGATTGTTGTGTCTGTGTTCTTCTGGCTGTAATATGTTTTTCAATTTAATTAAATTTATCCTTCTTTACTGATAAAAAAACTGTATTTGATTGACTACATGAATCCTGTTTCGTGGGTCTGGTTCTCATAAAACCCAAAAATCCTTAAAAAATTGTTGACTTCGTCAAAAACCGCCAAGTGGTTAAACTTTTGACCTGTTCGACCTAGTCATTGGGTCGCATGTTGCACAATAAATGTATATACAAACTTTCAGAGACTATAACTTTGTGTTCGGATGTCTGATTAGGGTGATCCTTCTTTTGATTTTTGGTAACTTTTCAAGGTCTATGCGTGGCAAGGTGCCAAACCCACTATTTTAGCCAAAAGCCCCCTTTTTTGGCCTCAAGTCCCAATTTTGATAATCTTTTCAAATAAAAATGAAAATCTAAGTGCTCGGGGTGAAGATGTTTCGAGGTAGATCACTTCGGAAAGATCAGAGAGGTGGAAGGAGATGGGAAGCTAGGAATTGGTACAAGGGTGTAGAGAAAGAGGGAGAGGAGGAGACCGAACTTCTCTTACTGTAAGGAGGTTATGATTGGAGTTTGGCCGAATTTTGGGTAGTCTGAAATCAAGAAGGTGGACTGACAAATGATATTTACACAAGGCGTAGAGGCCAGAAGGAGATTCCTGAGAGATTGCTTGGTGGGAAGATTTCAGTGGAGGGCGGGTTTTCATATTCTCTTCGAGATCAACGGCGACTTGGATCCTTAAGTAGGGTCCATGGTAAATGGGGAGAAATCATCTCCTCCTGGACTAGTGGGGTGCAAGCGCTGGCTGCTTCTATTCGGAATCAAGTGAAGATTCAGACCGTTCAAAAACCATCTGGGTGAGGGTGTATGGTCTTCCTCTGATACTGTGGTGCCTGAGTGTGATCAAGAACATAGGGGATGCTTGCGGTGGTTTCGTGGAAACCAATGACTCCCCTGAGGAGCTTTTGACCTGTGAGTGGGTTTGAATGAAGGTGAAAAGGTTTGGGAAAATTTCTGAAAAAGTGGAGGTTGTTGTGGTGGAGTCTGTATTTGGCCTGAGCCGCTGCTGACGGTCCGAAGTTGGACATAGGAGATTCATGAGAATAGTCAGTTTCGATTGCAGGGAAGGAGCTAGGAAATCTCTAACACTGTGGTCTTAGAAGACGAGGGAGAAAGCTCACGACCGCAAGAGTTCCATAAAAGGTCATTGAGTAGCTCGCCAGAGGTTGACGGAGGGGAAGAAGATGGTCGTGGGATCAATCTGATCCGTCCACAAGTAGTTCCGCTGGATGACCAGGATTGTCCTCAGGCTGAGTGCTTTGAATCTTGTCACGCCCGAATTAATGAAGGGAAGAAGTGGGGATTTTCTGAGGGTGGAGGATTTAAAAACTCTCACGCGGAGTCAGACGTGGAGGTCTCGAGGTTTAAGGGGAGGGAGGCTTGACAAGGGGCCGGATCGGATTCCAAGGAAGATGAGGAGATTCAGATTTGGACTTAGGTACTGGATCCGGGTCAAGCTAGATTTAAGTCCCTGTTTACCCGCTCTACTCAATTGGCAAAGAAACTTGAAGGTAAAAAGTTTTTTAGTGAGCCTCGGTGGCTCACTAGTAGATAAACAAATTATAGTCTGGTTTGGTTGGAACCGACTTGGGCTAGTCTGCCATCCAAACAGCAGTTGAATCCAAGTGATGGTTCTCCTCTAGCCCACATTCCTAACCTTGATAATATGGTGATGGGTGATCTGAGTCAGGCTGCTACTTCATCTCAAAAAGTTTGGTCTTCTTCAAAAAGTGCGTTGGAGATGGACAATAGGTGGCAACAAAGTCAAGAGCTGCCTTTGGTGCCAGTGGAAGAGACTCCGTTGGTGGCGACCCCTATTGCGGTGGTGGGTAATGAGGTTCATAGTGGGAATGTGGGAAATTGTCTTGATCAATCCAAAGAGTTGGGAAATAGTGGTGTAAGCCCCAAGCAAATGAGGAGAAGCAATGGAGAAGTCTTGTTAGGAAACAAGGGGAAAGCGAGTTCATCAACCGCGGAGGTAGGCAAGGACAGTAAGTCTGAAACTAATCAATCTTCTTGGGTGACATCGAAACTTCTGGGGCTGGGGACTTTCTTGGGAATTTCGATGGAGGGGATGGAAGCTGATACTATTAAGTTCTTGGAAGGAATTGAACAAAGAGTGCTTATGGAGAGGGGAAAATTGGCGGCAAAAAAGGGGGGATTAAAAACAAAGAGAAGCAGAGAAACGATGAGATTAACTTGGGGTCTGAATGATAAGGCGGGGAGCAGTGAAGGGACTGCAAGGGGGTCTAAGAAGATGTGAGGTGTGGGTCCTTTTCTTTAGTTTTTTCTTATGGAAGTGAATTCTTTCCTGGAATGTTAGAGGGCTGGGGTCAGGAAGGAGGAGGATGATGGTATGTGGTTCTTTAAAGCAATCGAAGTCTAAGATTTTCTTGCTCCAAGAAACTAAGCTGGAGTGGGTTGATGCTACTACAATTTGAAGTGCTTGGGGGGAGGGTCAGGTCAGATGGAAGGCCTTGGCTGCCTTGGGGAGTGCTGGTGGAATTGTGAGCCTTTGGGACCCCACTTTCTGTTCTTTGGTTTCTTGCAAATTTGGTAATTTCTCAATCACTCTGAGACTGAAACTACAAGATGGAAAACTTATTCAAGTCACGAACATTTATGGTCCTGTTGATTCTAACTTTCGGGTGGCTTTTTGGGTGGAATTATCAGATTTGAGAAACCCTCAGAATTGTCCTTGGGTAATTGGGGGTGATTTTAATGCAACTATTTCGGTGGATGAGAGGAATACAGGGGGTAGAAGAATTGGTTTGATGAACATGTTTGCTGACTTCATAAACAGTATGGAATTAATGGACGTCCCAATTCAGGGTAATAGATTCACTTATAACCAATCTGTCCTGACCTTGGTTAGGCTGGACAAATTCTTGGTTTCTTCAAACTGGGATGAATTCTTTCTTGATTTCAGATAGCTTACCCTTCCTAGATCGATGTCCGACCATAGCCCTATTCAGCTTGTTTGTGGTCTCCGTGAGAGTCAAATCCCCGTTTAAGTTTGAAAATTCTTGGTTTGAGGAGGAAAATCTTATCCCCTTAATCATCTGTGTGTGGAATGAGTTGCAAGTGGAGGGCTCTAGTTCTTTCGTTATGGCATCAAAATTAAAGGCTGTCAAGGGTAAACTAAAAATTTGGAGTAAGGAGAAGAATATGCAGTGGGTTACTGATAAGAAGGCTTTGTTGAGCACCATTGTAGATAGAGCTGAAGAGGCGGGTCCCTTGTCTGAAGTTCTGAGACTTGAGAGGTCAATTGCAAAAATCAGATATGATAAGATGGCAGTTGAGGGAGAGAGGAAGTGGAGACAGAGCTAAATCCATTTGGCTCAAAGAGGGGGATAAAAATACAAAGTTCTTTCACAAAATGGCAAATGCTTGTGCTAGGTTCTCTTCAATCAGCAAGCTGGTGTGGGAGGACAGGTGTGGTGAGTCTAGTTCTGAAGTCAAATCTGTAGCTACTTTCTATAAGAACCTTTATAAAGAGAAGTGGGCTCAGAGACCTTTTCCCTCCGAGCTCCAATTTAATAAGTTAAATGAAGAGCAGAAAATCTGGCTAGAGAGACCATTCTCAGAAGAGGAAATTAAGGGTGCAGTAAAGAAGCTAGAAAATGATAAATCACCGGGTCCTGATGGGTTCTCTAATCTATTCTATTTAAAATGTTGGGATATTGTGAGGAGTGATCTGATGTAGGTGTTTCAGGCATTTCACACTAATGCCTCCTTTCTGAGAAGTCTGAATGCAACTTTCATCACTCTTATTCCAAAAATTGAGGGGGTTGTCAATATAAAGGACTTTAGAGGCCCATTGGTCTCTTGCATAGTTTCTACAAAATCTTGGCTAAGGTTTTGGCTGAAAGAATGAAGTGTGTGTTAGGCAGTGTTATCTCTTGTAACCAAAGTGCTTTTGTCCCGGGTTGACAGATGGTTGACTTTGTTCTCATTGCTAATGAACTGTTGGAGTCTAGAAGAAGAGAGGGGACCCTAGATGTTCTGTGTAAACTGGATATTGAAAAAGTTTATGGTCATGTTAACTGGCACTGCTTGGATCTGGTTTTGGAGAAAATGAATTTTGGGCAGCTTTGGAGAAACTGGATCAGAGTTTGTGTTAAGACTCCCAAGTTCTCCATCTTAATTAACGGGCAAACGACGGGGTATTTTGAAAGCTCAAGAGGTTTGAGGCAAGGTGACCCTCTCTCTCCCCTACTCTTCATCTTAATTTGTGTCATGGAAATTTTCTCTCTTTAGCAAGAAGGCTGCTGAGAATGGGCTTTGAGAGGGCTTTGCAATTGCTCCGAGAAAAGAAAAAGTCAATATTCTTCAATTTGCTGATGACACCTTATGCTTTGTTGATGCTTCTCCTAATCAACTGGAGGTGGTGCTTGGGATTTTGAGTTGGTTTGAGGTGGTGTCTGGCCTTAAGGTTAATTTGAGTAAATATCAGATTATCTCTATAGGTCTTGTTACAAATCTAGAAGTTTGTGCATAAGTTATGGCTTGTCAAACTGCCCATCTTCTGGTCAAGTACTTGGGGCTCCCTCTTGGAGCTAAATATACTTCCTCTCAGATTTGGAATCCAGTGGTTGAAAGAATGGAGAAGAAATTGGCTTCTTGGAAGGCTAAATACCTTTCTTTTGGGGGGAGAGTGATTTTGATTAAGAGTATTCTTTCTAATTTACCTACTTACCACCTTTCCCTATTTCCTATTTCTTCCAAAGTGGCTAACAGAGTGGAACAACTACATAAAAACTTTCTCTGGAGAGGTTGGGAGGAGTAGAAGGTTCATGTTGTAAACTGGGATCAAGTGTGTCTTCCTAAGGAAGTTGGAGGGTTGGGAATAAGAAAATTGAAGAAATTCAATTCTGCCCTCCTGTGTAAATGGCTTTGGAGATTTGCAAATGAAAGAAATGCTTGGTGGAGAAAGCTGATTGTGGACAAATATGGAGTGGACTGGGGTGATTGGAGATCCAATTCTCCTATTTCAAGAGGGATAAGTTCTATTTGGACAGGTATAACGAAGAACGCTAGTTTATTTGAGGAAGGAATCGCTTACAGCTTGGGAAATGGGGAAATAATCAAATTTTGGAAAGACTCTTGGTGTTCTGAAGTGTGTCTGAAAGATGCCTTTCCTCTCTTGTATCAAATTTCTGTAAATCAGGACTCCTCGGTGGCTGAGAATTTCAATGTGGATGGTAGCTCTTTCAGTTGGAACCTAACTTGTAGGAAGCGCCTCTTTGACTGGGAAATTTGAAGAGTATGCAATTCTGTTGGGCCTGCTCCAGAACCAGAGGATTGACCCAAACATGGAGGATGCTTGAAGATGGAAATGGGAAGCCAATGGCATGTTTTCTGTTAAGTCTATGTTCAGTAAGTTGATAAGTTCAGGTCAGGAAAACTTTCCAGCTAGGCAGATTTGGAGCTCATAAAGTCCTCCTAAAGTGAAGTTTTTGCTTTGGACAATAGCTTTAAATAAATGTCTATCCAAAGTTAATCTAGTGAAACGTGGCATTCAGATTTCGGACATGTCATGTGGCTTATGTGGTGGGGTAGTAGAAACTACTGAACATCTGGCCTTACATTGCCCAGTCTCGAATTATATTTGGAGGCATTTTCTCCAAACTTTGGAAATCAGCTGGGTAATGCCAATTTTTGTCAAGGATCTGCTGTTTTATTGGCAGATTGAGGGTCTCAGCAAGAAAGGTATCTTGGTTCGGAAGACTATACCGGCTGCTGTGCTTTGGACTATCTGGATTGAAAGAAATAACAGAATTTTTCAGGGCAAAGCTAAACCTTCAGAGGAAATGGTGCAGAAAGCTGTGGGTAAACTTCTGTCCTGGGTGTCGGCATCGGAGTTGTTTAAAAATCAGAATTTGAGTCTGTTGTTTAGATCTCAGAACTGGTTGTATCTGTAATTTGTGGTGGCTCTAGGCAGCCTCTAATGGCCTAGGCCCCTTTGTACTGGTTCTTATTTTAATAAATTACCTTACCTTTTAAAAAAAAAAGTGAATCTAAAATAATAAATATATTATATGTAGAATATAATTATACCTTATCTTATTGATAAAATACACATTTATATATATACATATACAATGTATATGTATATATTTGTAATTTGCTGCTATGTCATGTCTGACCTGTTCAACCCAGATGGTTGAATTGGTGTCCTGTGATCTGGAGGCAAAAAATGGTTCAGCCTCCAGGTAAAACATTGGCTCTTAGTGGTCCCTCTGAGTGTTTCTTTGTGTGGGAGGCAGCTTCTGGTGGTATTAATACTTTTGACAGGATTTTGAGGAGAAGGAAGGGGCATTTATACTTGGTGTGATGTTTTTGAAGGATGCAGGTTCCAGCAACTATCCTCTTATCAATAGTGAGGTAGCTTGCAGCCTTTTGCAACATTTCCTTGATATCCTCTTTAACAGTAGTTTTTATTGGGTTCTGCCTAATTATTTGATTGATTTTCTTAATCAGTGACTGGGGTGTAAGTTGGGTAAAAGAGGCTCCCTTTTTGGTCAGGCTGTCATCCATGCCATGTGGTGTGTATTTGGAGGAGCATAGCAAAAGAGTTTTTTAAGACAAAAGTTCCTCTTTGGAGGAATTATTAACGTGAACCACTTTCCGAATCAACTCTTGGTATTAGCTACAAAGCAGTTCAGATGCATCTTTTTAGGAAATTTAGAAACTTGGGGCAGGTTTCGAGTTCTTCTTTGGCTGCTGCTAACAGTGTTAACCTGGTCCCAAGACCCCCTTTGGAGAACATTCTTCAGTTCAATGGCAGCTGTGTTAGTCTGTCAAGCCATAGGGATCAGGCTGGCATTGGGGACAGGTTTCATAATTCCACTGGCGAGCTTGTTTGGTCTGAGGATCATGGTTTCTCTGAACATCTGTTCAGTGGTGGTGGAAGGAGAAGAAAAGAATCAGTTGAATGCAGAACCTAAGTGATGGTCCTTGGAGATTCTCTCACATCTTCAATGAGATTAGGGAAATCTTGTCCCGGGTAAATTGCCATTTCAGGTGGATCCTTCGTGAGCTGAATAGCATGGCGAATGCTCTTGCACAATCTGGGGTGGATAGGGATTCATTGTATAGTAGTGATTCTTCTTTGCCTTGTTGGATGGGAGGGTCTTCTTTTTGGTTTTTCAGGCTGGGTGATAGCTTATACATCTGGTTGTAAATTTTGTTTAATGAAAATAATCTCTTCTCAAAATAAAAAATAATTAAATAAAATAGAATAAAATAAAAATTGAACAAAAGGATTCCATTTCCAGCCCTATAACAGGTCCATTCTATTTATTTATTTTATTGTGTACTTGTTTCAGTGACCTTGGCTTATACTCAGGTTTTATGTAATTATCTGTTTCAGTCATGTTGGAGCCTTGCAAATTACAAACTTTCCCAATCTCAACCTGAGATGCTGAATTATGAAGCCGTAGAAATTGTTTTTCTTTTATATTTTATGATGATAAAGCAGTCAGAAAGAAAACAGAAATACCATGTAGAGAAGATTACCCATAAGGGGTTGACACGAACCAGACTTGTACTGATTCAGTACCACCCCCCAGGCTTGCCCCCTCGTGGTGCACCCTTGCATACCTCACAGCTTACTTTGCACCACACCCCAGAATATCCCCTTTTTACCTTGCTGCACATGCTATGGCTGCCCCACAGAGGTGACAGGGGCCCATGTGGTAGTTTGTAGGCACTCTCCCCATGTGCATTTTATGTGCATGGCATGTGTTTGATATAATGCCTAGCAAATAAGTATACATATAAATTCCATCTGCCTGGTTCACTTGACTTGGCTGAGTTGACACAATGAGTTGATTCATCGTAGGCCCCGGACCAGATCAAAACCAGTCCACATCCAGATTTGCCAGACTCTAATAACCCAGAATTGGTCTGGTCTAATTTGGCTCAGACCTTCATGGGCCTGGATCAAGGCCCAATCAAGCCCAATTTAGGTGATTTTTCAAGGTTTCAAGGGTATCATTTTGGGGCCAATTTAAGTCTCTGGACACCAAGTTTTGGCTCATCTAAATCTATTTTGATGGTATTTTTCTAGGTAATTGTAGGAAAGTGTAAAATTAATTTTGGCATAATTAGGACATTGTTTTCAGTACTTGGACTACTATTTCAAGTGTTTTTAATTCTGGTTTATTATCATCTTCTGGAGTTCAGTTCAAAGACTTTTGAGTACCAGTTCAAAACCCAATTAATGTCTAACCAAAGTGATATTTCAGACTATTGCTGGGGAGGGGATAATAATACTTTTCTCCTATTAAATGGCTTAATCCAAGTGCTTTTTTATCTACTTTAGGCCTAGGGTTTCTATTTCCTGTCAATGTATCTTAAAGTGTTGGTCCAAGACCTATTAGTGGTTTATTTGATGCATTGTTATATTTCAGTCTTTCTCAGTAGCCAGAGTTACCACAGTTTTTCCTTGAGCTTAATATGATTAAGCCTTGTAGCTTATTTCAATTATAGTTTGTTTCCATTAGTAAAAAATGTTCAAATAATTAGTTATTCATGTAGGGTTTGAAGAATTTGCTGGCTTCTGGAGCTGATAAAGATGAACAAGATTCTGAAGGAAGGACAGCTTTGCATTTTGCATGTGGTTATGGTGAGGTACGAAGGTTTGTGGAAGACAAACTTAATTTGGTTATTGAAAATAAAATAGCTCTAGTTATTTAAAAAAAAAAAACAGCTTTAGTTGGTTACAATTTCAGCCTAGCATGTTTCAGAGTTTCGTCAAGGAATTGGGAACAATTTTGTATCTGGTCAAATTTGATGCACAGCAGGGCAGTTCTAATATCATGTCATGCATATAGTACCGTGTACTAGATTTTGGTGCTGACAACCAAGTTGTCAGGCAAGGCGATGAGGTGGAGCCAAAATGCCTGATTTGCCTCAGTGTCTTGTGCATGTGGCTAAAGGCTTATGCCTCAATTTTGTAAGGCATATGCCCTCACGCTTCATTTTGATGAGGCATATGACAAAAGATATATTAATATATAATACTTCCTGAAATTAAACAAAACTTTATTCCGATGGTTACAAATAAAACAAGATAGTTTGAACTAAAAAATCTCTCAATATCTTTTTTGTTTGATGATTAATTACTCATAATATCTTTCTTCAACCAAAAATGTTTCTTTGCTTTTCTCTTACTAAATATAAATCTTAATGTGCTACTCTGTCTTAATGTACTACATGTGGGGGAATATCATGTTCATTCTTTGGTTCATCCATGACACCTGACAATGGGAACCATCAATCTACAAACTAAAAATGATGACCATGATTTTTCTTCAAATCAGAAAATAAAAAGTATAAATAGAAAATTTAAAAGTTAAACAAAATTGTTAAACACTTTTTGTCCATTTTCAATTGCAAGCCATGTAGTTCTAATAATAAAGCTATATATGATGAAAAATATTCATTAAAAAACTTTTAAATTATTTTAATATATGTAAATTAAGTAAAAAGGTTATTTTTTAGTAAGTTAAGTAAAAGGTTATAAGCATAAAATAAATTGTCTAAAACATGGGATTCATATTAAAACAAATATACATGTGATGAAGTAAATATATAAGTTGACTACGAAAGAAGTAAATTATGCTCTCAGCATACATAAAAAAACATGATAAGTATAATATACCTAACCGTATGGGTTGAATTAATAAGATTTTTTTTACCAAAAAAATAAATTAAGACTTAAATATGCTTAATATACTTAAAATAAGTATATGTGAAAATAATTAAGTACAAAAACCATTTAATTTAATTAGAGAAGGTTATAAACATAAGACAAAATGCAAAATACCTTTTCAAAAGCATACTTTTAAATTAAAAAGAATATGTTTGTAATAAAGATGGAAAGATGTAAATTGGCTATAAAAGAATATCATCGCTCTCAGCATCTAAGCCTTGTCCCTACTATATGGGTTCAGCTACATGAATCCTGTTTCGCCATTCCATTCTATTCAGTGCCAATATTATATATAATATATACTTTGAGACCCCTCAAACCTCCTTGAAGTTCGTGCATTGCCTCTCCAACTCCCAACTGCCTTGTCTATGACTTCATTTCAAAACCTTGGTCATGACAAACATCATCATCAAAGCCTTATCCCAACTATATGCTCTTGACTACAAACACCCAAGAGAAATTTACAGGTTCAGTTTTGACAAAGGGATCGGTATTGTTTTTCTTGGAGAGGCATTTAGCTGACTGCACAAGCTATAACCAGATCAAAAACTTAAGGGGGATGGAGTAGTAGTTCTGGCCTTAGTAACTTTTTATTTTGTTTTCTACAATAATTGACGGCAATGTTTTAACTCTGAGTTCATGTCATATATTTGTTGTCTTAAATGAAAAGGTATTAAGTCTAGTTTGCTCTTGTCGCACCAGGTTAAGTGTGCTCAGGTCCTTCTTGAGGCTGGAGCAACAGTCGATGCTTTAGATAAGAACAAAAACACTGCTCTCCATTATGCTGCTGGCTATGGCAGAAAGGAGTGCGTAGCTATTCTCTTGGAAAATGGTGCTGCTGTGTAAGAGAAGCCATCTCTCACCCAAAATTGGTTTCTCATGTTATTACATCTGCTCACTCCCATGGTGGTTTTACTGCAGCACTCTTCAGAACTTGGATGGAAAAACACCAATTGATGTTGCCAAGCTGAACAATCAACAAGAAGTACTGAAGCTGCTTGAGAAGGATGCATTCCTATAATGAGTGGGCACCGATTGTGGTCTACTACATATATTTTCTCATTGCCGTTTGTCTTGGTTGTCACTCTTTGTTTACAGCTACAATTAAGGGTGATTAGAAACCTGGCTGCATGAACCGTTTCTTATGTCTTGTTTTTGTTAATGTGGAATGGTTTGAAATGTGTTCTATGAGATGTCTTAGTTGATACCTGATTTTAATAATAACGTTATGATTCTCGAAGGATGGCTTAGGGTGGTAAGATAGCTACCTAATGTGATGCGAGAACAATGCTTTGCAGAATTTCTTATTACAATCTTTCCTTTGCTTCTCTCCAATGTCAACTAGCAGCATTAGCGAGAGTTCTATTTTAGCTAATGACCTGGTTCCATGTTCTTAACCATTTTCTAACCTAGGTTGAAAGTATTAGCATCGAAAATAGTATAAAAAAGACAATTTTGAGATACTTATCAAAAATTCCACACCACAAATACACGAGTACTTGATGATGGTGGATTTGGCCCTCTAATGACATTATGACACTTGGCACCTCATGCCAACTAAGTGCAGTCTCTTGACAACTAGGCAGTTAGCCACAGGTAGTTCGTCATCATGTGACGGTTCAACCTCCTTCAGCGCCATCAGCACGCCATCTAAGTGTTTAGGGTTGGGTCCTTGTACTCTTTTGTAAGGGGGGTATGCCCATGGCAATTATGTAAATAATAGTACGAATGTACAGTATTTTGATGTATCCTTTTGTCACTCCCCCAAAAGCTTAACGTACTCTTTGAGGGGAGGTAGGTAGTCGAGTGAGCTCATAAGCGTGTAAAGGTTAAGCACGAGATCCCCTCGACACTGTACTGTGTGCTTGTGCTTACCACTGATTAATGCAATACAAGTTGCCTTTTGTCTAATTTGTGTGCACTGTTGTTTCCTTTTGTGTGTTGTTGCTCGCATTTGTAGGCTTTCTCGACCCCAATCGAGTGCCGCACGGGGCCCCGTCGATTAGCCCCGTGACAGTTGGTATCAGAGCTAGTTGACACTAGCAGTTGTCAAGCGCAACGAGTCCCTTTCGTGCCCCGCAACAACACCAGCCGGATGAAGAATCGTGACACGCGAGAGATCCAGGAAGGGGTCTCACGGGTTTATGATGAGGACGAGCCTAGAGGTAGCTCTCCCAAGGACAAAGGCGTCAGCTCAAAGCATAGCAAGCGTGACAAGTCAGTTGACAGGCTTGCGACCATGGACAAGCGCATCATGCGCTGTGAAGCAGTGGTTGGTGAAACTCGTGACCGTGTGGACGAGCTTCAAATCAACCTTGAGACCGTAGCATCGGTCGTGGAAAGATTGGAGGATCAGTCCGGTGACGGCTCCAACAGACCGGATAACCCACTAGAAGACCTGGTGAAGTGCCTACAGATCCAGCTTGAAGACTTGAAGGGCGAAGTGACCCTTCTGAAGAGGCTGATGGCCAGTACAACCAGCACACCTGCTGCTCCAGCCCCTCCAAAGATCAAAGTCCGCGAGCCTACCTCATATGCAGGGACCTGCGATGCCCGGGAGCTTGACAACTTCCTTTGGCAGATGGAACAATATTTCACTGCCGCCGAACTCGTCGAGGAGGCGGCCAAGGTGCGTACTGTTGTTATGTATCTTACTGATGTTGCTATGTTATGGTGGCGCAGGAGATGTGCCGATGTGGAGCGAGGATTATGCTCCATTAATACGTGGTCCGTGTTCAAGAGCGAGATAAAGCGCCAATTCTATCCAGAGAACGTGGAGTACCAAGCCCGTCGGAAGCTCAAGAACCTAAAACACACGGGCTCATTGCATGAGTACGTGAAGGAGTTCTCCGCACTATCGCTCGAGATCACGGACATGTCAGACAAAGACCTTCTCTTCAACTTTATGGATGGCCTACAACAATGGGCCGAGCTCGAACTCCAGAGACGAGGTGTAAAGGACCTCGCCATAGCCATGGCCGTTGCTGAACAACTGGTAGACAACAGGCGACCAAGCAAAGACGACCCCAAACCCAACTCATATCAGGGCATAGGCAAGATGGGAGGTGACAGGAAACCTTACTACGCGCCCAAGGGAGACTCTGGGCCAAGTAAACCCAACACTTACAAGTTCTACAGGAGACCCGAAGGAGACACTGGATACAGGGGTGGCCAGTTTGTGAAGAGAACACCTCCGGCACCTTGCTTCATCTGTGAGGGAAAGCATTGGACTAAGGATTGTCCTAGTCGGGGGAAGCTCAATGCCTTGCTTGCAAAGCTTAGTGATGATGAGCATAGCGAGGAGGAGAAGGAATCGGGGGAGACAAGAATGGGGGCTCTACGAAGACTCAACGCAATGAAGAAAAAGACGAACCCACAAGGAGCATCGAAGTTCAAGCCGAAGGGACTGATGTATGTAGACATTCGCTTAAATGGTAAGCCCATAAGAGCCATGGTGGATACCGGTGCTACCCACAACTTTATCTCTATGGAGGAGGCATCCCGAGTAGAACTTGCACCTACCAAGGAAGCTGGATGGTTGAAGGCTGTGAACTCTAATGCCAAACCCATACAAGGTGTAGCTCATGGGGTGGTCTTGCAACTTGGTGACTGGGAAGGGATGATAGACCTCTCAGTTGTGCCCATGGATGATTTCCAGGTTGTTCTCGGCATGGACTTCTTAACTCAAGTAAAGGCGGTGCCCATGCCCTTCCTCAACAAAGTGTGCATATTTGAAGACCAGGCTCCTTGCATGGTTCCAGTTGTGCCAGATACCACGTCCACCCCCAAGATGCTCTCAGCATTGCAACTCAAGGATGGAGTGCGGAAAGGAGAGACCACTTACCTAGCCACATTGGTGAACTCCGACCTGCCTGATCCACCAACCGAGCATATCCCGCCAGCGATTACAATGGCACTAGAAGAATTTCAGGACGTCATGCCTCCCACATTGCCGAAGAAGCTTCCCCCAAGGAGAGAAGTTGATCACAAGATTGAGTTGGAGCCTGGAACCAAACCACCGGCACGTCCGCCGTACAGAATGTCTCCTCCTGAGCTGGCCGAGCTACGCAGACAGTTGAATGAGTTGTTGGAAGCTGGGTTGATTCAGCCTTCTAAGGCCCCTTTTGGAGCACCAGTCCTGTTTCAGAAGAAGCACGATGGATCTCTTCGGCTCTGTATTGACTACCGAGCTCTCAACAAGCTCACCATCAAGAACAAATATCCCATACCATTGGTGGCCGACCTCTTTGACCAACTCAGCAGGGCCAAATACTTCACCAAGTTAGACCTGAGGTCGGGATACTATCAAGTGCGCATAGCCGAAGGAGACGAACACAAAACAGCCTGTGTTACCTGTTATGGGTCCTTTGAATTTCGTGTCATGCCCTTTGGGCTTACCAATGCTCCAGCCACCTTTTGTACATTGATGAACAGAATATTTCGTCCCTACCTGGACCAATTCGTTGTTGTGTATATTGATGATATTGTGATCTACAGTAGAACCCTGAAGGAACATGTTGACCACCTCCGCACTGTTTTACAGGTCTTGCGGGACAACAACCTATTTGTTAAGAAGGACAAATGTTCTTTCGCCACAGAAGGGGTGGCCTTCCTCGGTCATATAATCCGAGCCGGCACAATCAGTATGGATCCAGCTAAAGTCAAGGCCATTCAAGATTGGTTACCACCCACCAGGGTCACCGAACTTCGCTCCTTCCTCGGCCTCGTGAACTACTATAGAAGATTCATCTCTGGATTCTCAGCACGAGCCACTGCCCTCACCAACTTACTAAAGAAGACTAGTATGTGGACCTGGAGTGAATGTTGCCAAACAGCTTTTGATGATTTGAAGAGAGCCGTCTCAGCAAAACCTGTCCTCGACTTGCCTGACCCAAACAAGCCGTATGAGCTACACACAGATGCTTCTGATTTTGCTATTGGCGGGGTCTTGATGCAAGAAGGACATCCCATCGCCTTTGAAAGCCGCAAATTGAATGATACAGAGAGGAGGTACACTGTACAAGAGAAGGAGATGACAGCCATCGTCCACTGCCTCCGCACATGGCGACACTACCTACTTGGCTCCAAGTTCGTGGTCAAGACTGACAACATAGCTACTAGTTACTTTCAGTCTCAGAAGAAGCTGAGCCCTAAGCAAGCGCGATGGCAAGATTTCTTAGCGGAGTTTGACATGACTCTAGAGTACAAGCCAGGCCCGACAAATAGGGTTGCTGATGCACTTAGCAGGAAGGCCGAGCTTGCAGCACTATCCACAGGTGAAGGTCCCTCTCAAAGCCAGATCAGACTAGACCTCATCAAGCTCATCAAGGAAGGACTCCAGAAGGACCCCATTGCTCAGAGCCTATTGACAGCGGCTCGCGAAGGGAAGACTAGGCGGTTTTGGGTTGAAGAAGACCTTCTTTTGACCAAGGGAAGGCGGATATTTGTGCCGAGAGTTGAAGACTTGAGGAAGACTCTCCTACGTGAATGTCATGACAGCTTATGGGCAAGACATCCTGGGTGGCAGCGTACCTTGGCACTTCTACAACATGCCTACTATTGGCCCCATATGGAGCAAGATGTTCGAGAATACACACGGACATGCCTGATTTGCCAGCAAGACAAGCCCGAACGTGCCAAACCTCTTGGACTCCTACAACCTCTTCCAACTCCCTCACAACCTTGGGAGAGTGTTTCCATGGACTTCATCAGCGGTCTTCCTAAAGTGGGAGACTATACATCCATTGTTGTTGTTGTTGATAGATTTTCCAAGTATGCCACTTTCACCCCAGCACCAAAGCACCTTTCAGCAGAAGACACGGCATACCTTTTCTTCAAGCACGTGGTGAAGTATTGGGGAGTCCCACGGAACATTGTTAGTGATCGGGATCCCTGATTCACTAGTGCTTTCTGGACAGAGCTATTCAAGCTTCTTGGCTCGAACTTGAACTTCTCCAGCAGCAGCCATCCAGAGTCAGATGGGCAGACAGAGAGAATGAACTCCCTCCTTGAAGAGTACCTCCGCCATTTTGTATCAGCCACACAGAAGAATTGGGTTCGATTGCTGGACATTGCGCAGTTTTTCGTCAACACACAGAAGAACTCCTCCACCAATCAAAGTCCTTTTGAAGTCATCACCGGCCAACTACCAAGATGTCCGCACAGCATCGTCGACGACCATCATGGAAAAAGCCCTCGAGCCTTCACTTTCACCAGAGAATGGACAGAATGCCTTGACATCACTCGAGCCTCCCTAGAGAAAGCCTCTAAAAGAATGAAGAAATGGGCCGATTTGGGTAGACGACCCGAGAACTTCCAAGTAGGTGACCTGGCCTTAGTAAAACTCCATACCCACTGCCTTAGGTTCTTTCGAAGAGTTCATCCCGGGCTTGTGAGAAAATATGAGGGACCCTTCGAAATCCTAGCCAAAGTAGGAGCTTCAGCCTACAGACTCAAACTACCTCCATGGTTAAAAGTACACCCTGTCTTTCACGTAAGCCAACTTAAACCCTACCATGCCGACAACCAAGACACCTCCCGAAACCAAAGTCAACGCCCACACCCATCATACCGACCGCCCAAGAACCGATCCCTCGACTCCATCCTCAACCATAGGTTGTCCCAATCCTCCCAAACATCAGAATGGGAGTACCTGGTGAAGTGGAAGGGACCTGCAGAAGAAGACACCTGGGAGCTTGCAGCAGACCTCCTTCCGTTCGCAGTGAAGCTGGACGAGTACCTGAGGAAGAATCTTCGAGGACGAAGATTGAATTGAGTGGGGGAGACTGTGACGGTTCAACCTCCTTTAGCGCCATCAGCACGCCATCATCACGCCATCTAAGTGTCTGGGGTTGGGTCCTTGTACTCTTTTGTAAGGGGGGTATGCCCATGGCAATTATGTAAATAATAGTACGAATGTACAGTATTTTGATGTATCCTTTTGTCACTCCCCCAAAAGCTTAACGTACTCTTTGAGGGGAGGTAGGTAGTCGAGTGAGCTCATAAGCGTGTAAAGGTTAAGCACGAGATCCCCTCGACACTGTACTGTGTGCTTGTGCTTACCACTGATTAATGCAATACAAGTTGCCTTTTGTCTAATTTGTGTGCACTGTTGTTTCCTTTTGTGTGTTGTTGCTCGCATTTGTAGGCTTTCTCGACCCCAATCGAGTGCCGCACGGGGCCCCGTCGATTAGCCCCGTGACAATCAGGCAGTTTGTCACAGGCAACTTGCTACAGGAAGTTCACCCTCATGTAGCCTGGCACTTCAGAACAATTAGGTGACACTTGCAACAATTTGCCTTTGCTAAGCTGATGGTATCCCACCAGGTGTAGCTTGGCATAGGCGCGGGCTGGCACAGGCATGAGTTGGTAGCCTGATCCTGGTGCGACTTGGCCCTGGCACGAGCTGGCAGCCTAGCCTTGGTGTGACTTGGCCCTGGCGCGACTTGGCCTTGGCACGAGTTGGCAGCCTGGCCCAAGTGCGACCTGGCGGCTTGGCCCAGGCACCGACCTGGCAGCCTGGCCCAAGCACCGACCTGGCGGCCTGACACAAGCGCCAACCTGACTCACCACAATACCTCGCATTTTATGGGATTGTGACTTGTAACGGCTACATTAGCTCACCCACTCCCCGAGTCAGGCGGAAATGGGCAACCTTACCAGTTGGTGGTTTTATCTCCAACTAACACGAAAGTAGGTCCCATCACAGTGGGAATCCAGGAACTGCTCCACCTTACCCACCAGGGGCAAAGGGAGGATGCGAAAAGAGAGAATGAGTAATCTCTACTCTCTAGCTCTCATTCTCTTATATCATATTCAAGCTCTCTACTACTATACTGTGCTAACTTAGCCATCGAAGTGTCCCCATCGGGTAAGCTACCCCAGGTCCTTTGACATTTGGTTCCTTCTAGGCCTCTAAAAGAGCAACAAATCTCATCAAGGAAGCTCACCACCAAGGAGCTCGGCATGTAGCTCACCTCCAAGCAGCTCATCAAGGTAACTCACCACCAGGCAACTCATCAAGGTATCTCACCACCAGGCAACTCATTAAGGTAGCTCACCACCAGGCAGCTCATCAAGGTAACTCACCTCCAAGCAGCTCATCAAGGTAGTTCACCACCAGGCAGCTCAGCACCAGGCAGTTCGCCACTAGGTAGCTTGGCACCAGGTAGTTTGCCACTTGGTAGCTTGCCACCAGGCAGCTCGCCACTAGGGAGCTCCACTTCAACCTCTGAGTCGCAGGCCACTTGCGAGCAGACGAGATGACGAGGTACTCAGCCAAAAAATTGACACATCATGAAAAAATGATACGTGACTAGAAACGGTTACATCATTTGGCGCCGTCTGTGGAACACGCTACAAAACCCTAAGTTCTCATCCTATAAAAATCTAAGTTCTTATCTTACAAAAAGCTAAGTCCTCTTCTCCTAGAAAGCTAAGCTCTCACTTTATAGTTTCCGTTTTTTATGAACTCAAAGGAACTGAAGCTCTCGCTTCATAGCTCTAAGACGCCCACCTAGCGGCCTGGCCCAGGTGCGAACTAATGAATTGATAAAAGACTTCCTCATCGCTTAAGACCCAGCCGCCTCGTCGGCATGGGCGAAGTCCAGGAGTGGACCATAAGTCGCTCCCAAAGACTAAGGGCCATAACTCTGCTTATAACCCAACCGCCTTGTCAGCATGGGCAAAATCAACAAAAGTGGACTAAAAGTTGCCCCTAGAGCTTAAGGGCTACAGTATTGAACTGGCAGAGACCCCGACGCCTCATAGGCATATCGGTACCAGGTCAGCCCATCACCTCACAGGTAGCCTGATACCTCACAAGCAGCTCATTAGCACCTCACAGGCAGCTCGACACCTTACAGGCAGCTCGACACCTGGTCAGCCCAACACCTCACAGGCAGCTCGTCAGCACCTCATAGGCACCTCGACACCTGGTCAGCCTAGCACCTCATAGGCAGCTCATCAGCATGTCACAGGCAGCCTGACACCTTACAGGCAACTCATCAGCACCTCACAGGCAGCCTGACACCTCATAGGTAGCTCGTCAGCACCTCACAGGCAGCCCGACACCTCACAGGCAGCTCGGCACCTGGTCAATACTACCCAAGACCCAGTTGCCTCTTCGGCATGGGCAAAGTTCAGGAGTGGACTATAAGTCGCTCCCAAAGCCTAAGGGCCACAATACTGCATAAGACCCAATCACCTCTTCAAAATGGGCAAAGTCCAGGAGTGGACCACAAGTCGCTCCTAGAGCCTAAGGGCTACAATACCGAACTGGAAGAGACCTCAGCACCTTACGGGCAGCTCGCTTCCAAGCAGCTCCCAGAGCATAAGAAACTGAATCAGCGCTTACGAGCTCGTCAACTTACAGGCCAAAAGGAGAAATCTACTCCCTTCGCCGAGTTACTTTCAGCTCGGGAGTGGGGGGCAAATGATGAGGGCGGCTTTGGCCCTCTAATGACATTTTGACACCCGACACCTCATGCCAACTAAGTGCAACCTCTTGAAAAGTAGGCAGCTTGCCACAGGTAGCTCGCTACAGGCAGCTCGCCATAGGCAACTCGCCACAGGCAGCTCGCTACAGGCAAGACCCTCATGTAGCTTGGCACCTCAGAACAACTAGGTGACACTCGGGACCACTTTGAAAACAACTTGCCTTTGCTAAGTTGGTGGTGTCCCACTAGGCGTAGCTTGGCACAGGCGCAGCCTGACAGCTTGGCCCTAGCGCGACCTGGCCCTGGCACGAGCTGGCAGCCTAGCCTTGGCGCGACTTGGCCCTGGCACGAGCTGGCAGCTTGGCCCAAGCGCGACTTGGCCCCGACACGAGCTAGCGGCCTGGCCCAAGAGCGACTTGACGGCTTGGCCCAGGCACCAACTTGGCGGCCTGACACAGGCGCCAACCTAACAACAACGAGGAGCTCACCACCGTACCCTGCATTTTACGCGATTGTGACTTGTAACGGCTATATTAGCTCACCCACTCCCCGTGTCAGGCGGAAATGGGCAACCTTACCAGTTGGTGGCTTTATCCCCACCTAACACGAAAGCAGGTCCCATCATAGCGGGAATCAAGGAACTGTCCTACCTAACCCACGAGGACTCAAATATATAAAGACCTCACCCCTCAGGGGCAAAGGGAGGATGCGAAAAGAGAGGATGGGTAATCTCTGCTCTCTAGCTTTGTCATTCTCTTATATCATCTTCAAGCTCTTTACTACTATACTGTGATAACTTAGCCATCAGAGTGTCCTCACCGGGTAAGCCACCTTGTGTCCTCTGACATTTGGTTCCTTGTAGGCCTCTAAAAGAGCAACAAAGCTCATCAAGAAAGCTCACCACCAGGGAGCTCGACATCAAGGTAGCTCACCTCCAAGCAGCTCATCAAGGTAGCTCACCACCATGCAGCTCATCAAGGTAGCTCACCACCAGACAACTCATCAAGGTAGCTCACCATCAAGCAGCTCATTAAGGTAGCTCACCTCCAAGCTGTTCATCAAGGTAGTTCACCATCAAGCAGTTCTCCACCAGGTAGCTCACCACCAGGCAGCTCGGTACCAGGTAGTTCGCCACTAGGTAGCTCGGCACCAGGCAGTTCGCCACTAGGTAGCTTGCCACTAGGAGCTCCACTTCAGCCTCTGAGTCACAGGCCACTTGGGAGTAGACAAGATGACGAGGTACTCAGCCAAAAAATTGACACATCACGAAAAAATGATACGTGACCATAAACGGTTACATCAGTACTTAGTGCCAGACTTCCAGTAAATCTGAATATGGTTAAAGTTGAACACATTACTGAAATATGGTTAAACATAGAATGTACAATTTAATATTTTTTTCGATAAACACATTTTAGTAGTTTATTATTTGAATTTTGAAATAATACATATCAATCTGCAATTTTTACTAATTTACATTTTATAAAACGAATTTGTTGGTAACGTATAAACAAATGTTTAAACTTTCAATCTATAAAAAGCTCAATAAAACACTTGTGTCAGTACTCGATTTTTGTTTGGTCAGTTGCATGAACCCCAATTCACTCCAAATTCTCCATCAGACCCTTTTAGTCTCTCTGAAACATCAAAAAACACAAAAATCTCAATTTTCAGCCCCAAAGCCCCCAAATCCACCATTAAACCTGCCTGATACCCATCTGATAGTCCCGATCAATGCCTAGTCGCCCACTTACACTTCAATCACTATATCAGACACAACCATTAAACCCCAGACAACCCAAAATACCTACTCAAGAAATTTGAACTCAAGATTCTTTCGTTCCCTCGTCCATTAAATTAAGATTCTATTTCGACATCTCTCGTTAGTCTAAACACTCGGAACCCAGATTCCCTTGATCTTGACACATCCGAACCGATCAAACACACCATTAAACTCCAGATACATCAAAACACCTCCCCATAAAGTTTCACCCCTAAATTATTCTATTTGCCCTTTCATTAAACCAATATTCCATTATGAAACATCTCGTTGATCCAAATTCCTATGATCTTGACCCTCTAAGACTGATCAGACCTCATCGTCATATCCTGGACACCCCCAAATATCCACCTGTGAAATCTCAACCCAAAGTACCTCCGTTCACCCCTCTATCGCATAAAGATTTCATTTCGAGGCCACAAATTAATCAAATCAAACTTTTTCCAGATATGCCCAATTTGGGCCCACTTGGGCCAATCCAATCCCACTAATCAATTTGGAATGTCTGAAAACCCTACCTTGTAAAATTTTAGCAAAAAATACCCTCACTCACCCTTCCATCTAAAAAGATTCCATTTTAGTTAATCTTATTGGCCCGCACATGCACAACCCCACTTTGCGGTCAAACCCATCTCAACCCTCCATTTTTTTGGCCCAAAAATCCCTATCATTGAACTAGAATCCCTAGCTTGACCCAGACTTGTTTTAATATTCAAATGTTACAAAAATGCCCATAAGTTTCTAAAAAATTATGAAACTACCCCTATACCCTACTATTTAACCAATTACTTAACTTTCTCATTTGGAAAAAGGAAAAATTCCCGATTAGTACTCTATACTTTGGGCTTAGTGTCATTTTGGTCCTTGAACTTTAAAATGCAACAATTCAACATCCAAACTTTAAAACATAACAATCCAATACCTTCCCTTAACTAACCGTTAACCAGCCGTTAAATAGTGGTTGAAAAATATACAAATACCTTTCAAGTGTTATTTAATTATTTTTATTAACCATCTAATTGTTTTTATCAACCATCTAAAAAATTATGCAACAATTCCAAATTCTTACTTTTTCCATTCAATAAATTTGGGGTCGCTGATAACCCCAATTTTATTGAACAGAAGAAAGATTTGAGACTTAATTTTTTATCAATATTTAAATGATTGATAAAGAAAATTAGATAAGAATTGAAAGCATTTGTCTTTGAATTCAAATGCCGGGTTAACATCTAGATAACATCATGTTTTGAAAGTTCGAGTAATAAATCATCGCATTGGCACTCGGTACTAATCGAAACTTTTCCCTTGGAAAAATACACGATTCCTCTTCCCCTTCGTTCGTGGCAGCGGCGGCGAACCCAGAGACGTTTTTTCCCTAAACCTCCGGCCGTTCTCTCTCCCTCTCATTTCCTTCTTCTTTCCTCTTTCTTCTTCCTTCTTTCCTCTTCCTCTTCTTCTTTCCCCCTTTTATTTCCGCTGCTGCAACTGGTTGGGACTGTTCATCATCGTTTTCTCCTGCCCGAAAACCATGAGCGGCGGCTACCTCACACCGGCTTCACCCCTCGCTCTTCTTCTCCTAGTCTCGCGAGGGAGAGGTTTTTCAGAGTTACTATTCGTCGCCTTACCCGTCCGAACAAGGGAAGCGGCGGCTTCTCTGTTTTCTCCTCTATATCGGAACTCCCTCTCCAGTCTCTCTGTCTTTCTATTCTTTTTGTTTGTCTTCTTCTCCTCTGGAACTAAAGCTTCCCGCCACTGTTCATTGTCATCTCCGTGAACAGCGGTGGTATTTCTACCCCTTTTCTGCAAACCATCTCCGTCCCCACGAGATTTGTGAAGAGCCCGACTCCAACGTAATTATCTCTATCCTGCTTCTTCTGCGTCGTCTTCTTGTTTGGTTCCCTACAGCGGACTGAGGCTTCCTCTCTGTTCTGCAAGCTTCAAATGAATCCGGCCGACCTCAGAAATCGTTAAAGCACGTTCACACCAGGAGGGACTCGTTCAACCCCTCTGATTTCTACGAAGTGCGTTGAGTTCATCCGTTACAGCATCGAATAGGCGACAAGATATTACTCAGTTGACTTCACTGAAACTCTTTTTTTTTTACAGTGACGATTAGAACAGATTGATGGAGTAGGTTCCATTTGGGCCACTCCGTAGATGTTCTTCAGCCCAATCTGACCTGGAGTTCGCTATCTGCTCCCATGTTTGTCCAGATTCGAATATAATGTTGTTAGAGATCAGGATATTACTGCTTTCTTTTTCTCCCTCCCTCACTGTTTTATTGTTTATATTTGAGATTAATACCAGTAAGAATGTGGTTGCGATTTTGTTTTATAGTTGCAACATGATGAAATGTGTCTTCTATTCTGTTTCTTTGTTTTTCTTTCTCTTTTGCTATTTGATTAGAAAGCGTGCTAAAGCGTGCTATTTATAATTGCTATTTGATGAAATGGGTCCTTCCAGAACCTTGGATGCGAGACCTCAGTCCGGTCATTCATTTTCTTTTATGTTCTGGCTGAACATTGATTATTCATTTCAGATCGAATATAAATTACTTGAGAGTTATCTTCCTTTTAATTTGAGATGATTTTTTTACGTTGTCTTAGTTTTCTCATCCGTTCCATTTCAACCCTCCCCTATCACACTTCACGTGTCAGCTTAATCAGTTAGGGTGTCAGCCACTTCAGTTTTGTTAGCTTACATGCCTTTTCTGGGGCCCATGTAAAATAATGTCATAAAAAAGGGCAAAAAACAACATAACATAAAAAATTTAAAAGGATAAATAAAAAAAATGGAAAAAGGAAAAATTAAAAAACATTTAAAAATAAAAAAAAGAGAGAAGAAAAAACATTTAAAATAAAAGGGATAGGAAAGGTTAGTCCAATACACACAAAAGAAAAAGAAAAATATTAAAAATCCAAAAATTGAAAAAAAATAAAAAGAATAAAGAAGGAAAAAGTGTAAAAAAGTAAAAGAGGCAAGAAAAATAAATAAAAATATTCTTGAAAGAATTAAAAATTAAAAAAAAAGAGATAAAAAGATAATAATAAATTCAAAAAAAAAATCAAAAAATTAAAGCTGAACTCTTAAAAAAATAAATAAAAAGAAAAATGTAAAGAAAACAAAAAACAAAAAATAAAAAAATCAAATTTCTAAAAAATACAAAAACAAAGTGATGTGTCAAAAAAGCAAAACAAAATAAAAAGCATAACAATTATGAATAAAAATTACAAATGTAGGGAAAATCAAATAAGAAGTCTAAAATAATCAGCAAAAGTGGAAATACAAAAGAAAAAGAGAAGAGGAATAAAAAAGAAGAAAATAAAAGAAAAAGAAATCAGAAAAGTGAATAATAAAGAAAACAAAAAAAAATCATTTAAATAAGAGAAATTCTATACATTTCTTTAGGGTAACTAAGGAAAAAGGAAATCAATCATTACACAAAAGTACAAATAAAAAATATTAATATAAAACAAGAATTAAAGATCTAAAAGAAGAAAAGAAAAAATAAAAAATAAAAATAAATAAAAATGAAATATAGATATTTTTTCAAATCAAAAACAAAAAAAAAAACAATAAATAAAATCACCTCAGATTGATCGAAGAGTCAAAAATAAAAAAATAAATAAGTAATAACTAAGTTGTAAAATGTGGGATCTATATACAATGATAGCATGAAACACAAAAAAAAAAAGATGGAGAAAAAAGAAAAAAAATAAAAGTAAAACAAAAAAAACATAAAAATGTCAAAAATTATTATAATAGAATAAAAAAACAAACAACAAAAAAGGAAGATAAAAGTTCAAAAGTAAATAAAAATGAAAACATATTGAAAGTAAAAAAACTAAAACACAAAATACAAAAAAAAAACAAAAAAAAAAGAAAGAAAAAATCAAAATCCAAAGAAAATGCAAAAAAGAAGAGAATCCAAAATCCCAAAAAAGGGAAAAAACCAAAATACAAAAAAAAAAAGAAAGAAAAGATAAAAAAAGAGGAAATGATGAAAATTATTATAAGACATTTAGAAACAATAATAATAACTAAGAAAGAATAAATAAAAAAGAAAGAAAAGGAAAAAAGAGGATGAGGATGATCCAGATTTCTTTGAATTTGTTTTAATTAACCAAAGCTTTGGGAAATGTAATAAATGTTTTACCAAACAAAAAAAAAAAAGTGATGAAAAAAATCAAATCATAAAAAAAAAGAAGAAAAAAGGAAAGGAAGAAGATGTATACAAAGGGGAAATAAGAAAAACAAAAAAAAAAAAAAGAAACAAAAAATGGGAAAATAGAAAAGTCAAAAAAAAAAAAAAAAAACAAAAAGAGAGACAAAAACTTGATATAATGAATTGAAGAAAAAAATATTTGAACGTGCGTTCAATTTGTGATAGATGTATTGTCCGTTATGAATTGATATATTATTCTCTAATACTCCTTTATGGCATTTTAAGGCAACAACAATTTAAATAAATCACTTATTTATGATAGTTTAAGAACTAATTTGTTAACCTAGCCTATTTGCTTATAGTATTCATGGTTTCATGTTTAATTAATTTGTTTTTAAGTTTTAATTAACCATTTGCCATTTTCATTCATAAACTTGCTTTTATCTTTGTTGTTTTATTTTGCTTGCTAGGGTACTGCTATTTACTTAACTATTAAGCCGATAACTCTTTATTTCCTAAACTGAATTGAAAAATCAGCTAATTGAACGTCTGAACTGATTGGTTCGGTTTTGGTTAACCAATATAAAAAAACAGCGGTTAACTGAATCAACCGGTATACATATATTTCTATATATTTTATATACATTTATGTATATTATATATTATATAAATTAATAAATATGTATTATATATAAATATATATTTATAATATATTATATATTATTTAAAATATACTATTATATATATTAATAATTTTTATTATATATTTATATATAGTTTTATAATATATATATTGTAAAAACTAAAAAAATGAAAAACCGACAAACTGAACCGGCGGTTAACCGAACTAGTCAACCGGTTAACTGACTAGTTTCAGTTCGGTTCCATTACCGGTTTTCCAAAAACCAATACTACCAGTTTGGTTCAAAAAAATGCCCTACGGTTCGGTTAACTGAACTGTGAGCACCCCTATATGTAGGGTGCTTACTACTTAGTACCTTATGTTGCACCTAGGGGTGTCAATTGGATTGGATTTGGTCCAATCCGATCGAGTCCAATGTGAGTCCATTACAAATGGACCAGGTCCAATCCAATCCAATAAATATTTTGGACTGGTCCAATTCAATGTCTGGACTGTCCAATCTGTTCAAATCCGTTTTAATTTAGATTGATTTCAACCCAAATCCGGTCCATTAATATCTATATTCTCATCTTATATCAATGGATTACATAATGACTTAATCCAACCCAATCCAATATAAAATTATTACAGACAAATCAGGTCCAATCCAATCTAATAAATATTTTGGACTGGTTTGATCCAATACTCCATTCCAATATGCCTTGTTGGTCCACCCAATCTATCGAAATTGAATTTGGACTGGATGGGGTCCAGTCCAAAACAGGTCCATTGACACCTAGTCGCACCTCAATCTTGGTGCGTTGATACTGATGAAGGAAGATTTGGCCCAACCTCGTAATTACGCAACATGTGGCAAAGGCAACAGCTCGACACAACAACACGCCTAAGATGAGAGCACCAAGGGAAGGAACCAGCGGTCCGAACTCCCTACCAGCAGTCCGAACTCCCTACTAGGAGCCCGAATTCTCCCTTCGGCCCTGAGCCAAACTCAAAAGACAGTAACCCGAACTGGTCTGCCTTATGGCAGTTCGGGACACACCTCTCCGAACTGGCCTGCCTTATGGCAGTTCGGGACACACCTCCGAACTCAAGACTTCACCTCGCTCACCACTCCAGCACTTCGCCTCCGGGATGCCAAACTGAACAACCGTACCGTGCCTAACACCGAGGAAGTTTGTATCCAGGGGCGATGCACCTAACTGACTTGGGATATGACGTTTGACAGCCGCACTTCAAACGGCCACCTGCCACCGCCATCTCCAGTTATAGAGACGACTCCAACAAGGAGCAGTGGCGGTTCTGTCCCAGTAGAAGGGATGACACCTGAACTGGTAGAAACACAGAAGTAATCATACCCGACCTGACAGAAGTCTCGGAGTGAGTGCGCGAAGTGGTTATAAAAGTCCCCCTACCCCCAACAACAAGGTATGCAAACTTTGCGCCATCTGGTTTTATCTTGCCTTTGAGAGAATACTAACTTGAGCTTCGGAGCAATCTCACCGGGTTCCCCCCAGAGTTCCCTCATCTTCTCCGTTTCAGCCTCCCCGTTGCTCCAGTTAGAGGCAAGGTCATTGATAGCTAGGACCGGCCGGATTGCGCACCATCAATTGGTGCCATCTGTGGGAAACGCTTCTAAAAGCCTTCCTCTAAAACTCTCTTAACCTCCTCTTCTTCCAAAAACTCCAACACCCATGGCTTCTTCCAAAAATGCCGGACTTGGCACAGAAACGAACACCATCGAGGAACAACTCCAAGTTCCCGTGGTGTGCATCGGGCAGTTCACCATCCTTCTTTCAGTGGATGGGATCCCCAGCTTGAATGCGCCACAAGCAGTGGTGCCCCTAAACCTTCCTGCCTTGAACGTCCCTCTTCCACTCCCTATCGAAGCAACCTTCGCTGAACCAACTGCTGTCCCACTAGCGACCCGCCAGAACCAGCTGGACGACCTAATGCAATGCATGCGGGCAATGCAAGCTCAAATGCAACAATTCTAGCAGCATCAACTCCAATAACACTAGGTACTACACCACCTCTCTCAACACCATTATCAGCAGCAGTTCCCTCAGCTACCCCTGAACCAGTCACTACTTCCACCTCACCCACAAAGTGAGCACCTCAGCGCTCCAAGCCTGAGTTCCCGCTCACAGAGAACCGGTTTAGCGCCCTAGCATTAGACCAACATTTCGGGCCCATCGAGCTCGACAACACAGAGGCCAGCAGTGCCAGTACTAGGCCCGCTCAACGAAGGCGCCGACGAAGTCGCCGAACTGCCACCCGTGTCCTGCCCAAGCTCAGAGGAAAGGAAGAGATGAGCTCAGATGATGTAAAAGCTGCTCCAACTCTCTCAGTTCCTTCCCCCCTCGCATCAGAAATCCTGACAGTCCCCATGCCCAGAGACTTAAGCTCCCACCCTTGGACAAGTATGATGGGTCCTTTGACCCCAACGACCACGTCGATGCTTTCCAGTCCCAAATGCACCTCGCTAGGGCTAGTGAATCATGCATGTGCGTGGCCTTCACCACCACCTTCAGGGGGTGGCCCACACCTGGTATCGAAACCTAGCCCTCGGGTCAATAAGAAGTTGGGCCCAATTCGTGCAGATCTTCACCGCACACTTCATTACCAGCAATTGGTGCCCCAGAACTGAGGAAAGTATCTTTGGGGTAGTCCAGAGGAAAGGAGAATCCATCCGGAGCTACATCAAGTGGTTCAATGAAACATGCTTGCAGATATCGCGATTAGACCCCGCGGTACAGCTCGCAGCGGCCAAGAGAGGGGTAACGCACAAGGAGTTCAAATGGCACATGGTGGCTAGCCAGCCAGCGACTGTGGCCGATTTCCTCAAGGTCACGGACAAGTTCATGAGAACAGAGGAAAAAATCAACCAAAGAACCGAAGGCGGGGTCGAGAAAAGAAAAAGGGAAGGTGAGCCCTCCAACCCAGGCGACAGAAGGAGCCAGGCCCGAGAGGCGAAGCCAAGCAATCCGTCTCGAGCTCCCTTAGCAGTTTGGACGGATTACATGCCGTTAAACACAAGGCGGGCCGAGACCTTGATGACGATCAAGGACGCCCCCTATGTAAAGTGGCCACCTCGCTTAAAGAGTAATCCAAACGAGAGATAAAAATCTATACTATAGTTTTCATAGAGATCACAGTCATAGTACCGAACAATGTAATAATCTTCGGGACGAGATAGAGAGACTCATCCGTCGCGGATACTTGAGAAATTTTGTACAACATAATGATAATAATAATAAGGCAGGTCGGCAAGGGGAGCACAGAAAGGATGCCCCCGAGTTTAGCAGCAGACCCGCCGAAGCCTT
Source organism: Nelumbo lutea (assembly GCF_056320005.1). Lineage (NCBI taxonomy): Eukaryota > Viridiplantae > Streptophyta > Magnoliopsida > Proteales > Nelumbonaceae > Nelumbo > Nelumbo lutea. The sequence goes on from NC_142686.1 coordinate 59,194, forward strand.
GCAGCAACTGCCTCCAGAAGAGAGGCCAATTCGGGGAACCATCCATGTAATAGTAGGAGGTTCGATGGTAGCATGGTGCACTTCGGCAGCAGCACGTATGTCAGTTCGCGAGGCAGCCCGAGAAAAACAAAACCCTCCAAAGAGGCCGGAGATAGAAGAATCGATCTTTTTCACGGAAGACAATGCGTGAGGTGTCCACTATCCCCACGATGATGCGCTCGTCATAAAACTAAGGATCAACGACTTTGAAGTCCGGCGTGTGCTTGTGGACTCAGACAGTTTGGCGGACATCCTCTTCAAGTCGGTGTTTGACCAACTACAGTTGTAGAGAAGCGATTTGAAGCCCGCAAACACTCCTCTGGTGGGCTTCAGCGAAGAGGAAGTCAGGCCCCTGGGGAAGATAACAGTACCTGTGGAAGTCGACACATGGCCTTGCGCGGTCAGAATCAACCACGATTTCTTGGTGGTCGCGACCCCCTCCCCATACAATGCCATAATAGGGCGGCCAATTACACATATTCTATGGGCAGTGGTCTCCACCTACTATCTGGAAATGAAGTTCCCCACGGACTTCGATGTGGGGGTAGTGCGGGGCGACCAGTTTGAGTCTCGCAAGTGTTATGTTGCCGCCCTGAAGGGAAAAACCAAGGCAGCCGACGACCTCGAACTGGAGCGGCCTATGGAGCAGGGCGAGGAACGAGCTTTGCCCATAGAGGAAACGATCGCGATCCCGACCTCGGCTACAGATCCAGATCGAACGCTACAAATTGGTGCTTTCGTCAAGGAGCCTCTACGAACCGAACTTGTGAGTTTCTTACTTCAAAATTTAGATATTTTTGCATGGTCCGCAGCCGATATGCCCGGTATTGACCCTAGCCTTATAACTCACAAACTTAACATTGACCATGTAGTTAGACCCATTAGACAAAAGAAACGCAACTTAGCCCTGGAGCACTGGAGGGCGGTCGACGAGGAGGTCGAAAAGCTCCTCACAACGGACTTCATAAGGAAAGTTCATTACCCAAGCTGGGTAGCCAACCCAATGCTGGTGAAAAAGGCAAACGACAAGTGGCGCATGTGCGTCGACTACACCGACCTAAACCGAGCTTGCCCAAAAGACTGCTTCCCCTACCCCAAATTGACCGCCTAGTGGACGTGACCTCAGGACATGAGCTGCTAAACTTTTTGGGTGCCTACTCAGGCTACAACCAAATCAGGATGGACCAGTCCGATGAGGAAAAAGCCAGCTTCATAACCGAGTTTGGTTTGTACTGTTACAAGGTCATGCCCTTCGGACTAAAGAATGCTGGGGCGACCTTCCAAGGACTTGTAAATAAGCTTTTTCGGCCCTTAATTGGCACGAAAATAAAATGTTATGTAGACGACATGGTCGTCAAGACACAGTTCTCACAGGAGTTAATACAAGACTTAGATTATGTCTTCTAAATCCTGTGTCAATTTAGCATGAAACTGAACCCCAACAAATGTGTCTTCAGTGTCACCTCGGGTAAGTTCCTTAGGTACATTGTCAACTGGCGTGGTATTGATGCCAACCTGGACAAGATAAAGGCCATCCTAGATATGAGACCACCCCGAAAAGTAAAAGAGGTTCAGAGGCTAAACGGCCGCATAGCCGCTCTAAGCCGCTTCATATACAAATCAGCAAACCACTGTCTCCCTTTCTTTAAGGCGATCAAAGGCAAAGGGTTTGAATGGACCCGAGACTACCAGCTTGCGTTCGATGATCTAAAAAGCTACCTTGCCACTGTGCCAACCTTAGCCAGGCCCGAGGAAGCGAGGTCTTAGAATTGTACCTCTTGGCGAGCGACGAGGTGGTCAGTTCGGTGCTAATAAAAGAAGTAGATCAGATCCAACGGCCCGTCTATTATGTTAGTAAAATCCTGCAGGGAGCAGAGACGAGATACCCACAGATAGAAAAGTTAGCATACGCACTGGTAGTTGCAGCTCGGAAACTCCGCCCATACTTCCAAGCTCACACCGTCATCATCTTGACTGACAAACCTCTGAGGCAAGTCTTACTCAAGCCCGAGGTTTCCGGTCAGCTGACAAAGTGGGCCATCGAGCTCAGTGAGTATGACCTCCAGTACATGCCACAAACTAACATTAAGACCCAAGCCTTAGTAGATTTTATCGCCAAGTGCACATTCAGCCTCGAAGCCCTTGGACCGGTTGAGCCCAAGATCCCCATCTCGGGTGAACCCGGAGCTCCCAAAACGGTAAAGTCTGAACCCTGTGAAGTAGCAACCGGCGTGGCACCTCTCCTGGTTAGGCCAAGTGCGAACTAGGATGAGGAGCCCTGGATCCTTCACGTAGATGGCTCCTCGAACTAGCAGGGCAGCGGGGCTGGAATAGTCCTATGCGGCCCGGGTGGCATGAAACTGGAATATGCACTACGCTTTGAGTTTGCAACATCCAACAACGAGACAGAGTACAAGGCACTGTTAGCTGGGATGAACCTAGCGCAAAAGGTAAGAGCGAAGCACATAGTTATCTGCAGCAGTTCCCAGCTCGTGGTCAACCAGGTTACGGGCGAATACGAAGCACGTGAGCTCTCCATGATCGCATACTTGGCAAAAGTAAAAGAGGCCCTACTCAACTTCCAGTCACACTTCATCAGGCAAATCTCGAGGTCAGAGAACACTGAGGCCGACATCCTGTATCGGCTAGCCAGCATGAGTCACAATGCCATGAGAACCGTGTACATAGAGGACTTACCTCGACCTAGCATTCCCGGTGGGGCAGAGGAGGTCGCTCCTATCCTTGAAGTAGAGCCGAGCTAGATCGACCCACTCGTGAGCTTCTTGCTAGATGGAACCCTCCCTGCGGATCGCAATGCAGCAAGAGGGTGCAGCGCCAGGCAGCCAAATACGTCAAAATAGACGAACGGTTGTACCAACGGTCCTACACGCTCCCCTACCTGCATTGCTTGTGACCTGTCGAAGCCAAGCTCGTATTCTGTGACACTCATGAAGGACTTTGCGGCGGACACCTGGGGGGCAGAGCACTCACCCAAAAGGCACTTCAACAAGGATACTACTGGCCAATGATGAAGGCAGAAGCCGTCGAGCTCGTCAGAAAATGTGACAAGTGTCAGAAGCATGCCAACATCCACCATCAGCCTGCTTCCGACCTCAAATACCTCACCAGCCCATGGCCCTTTGCATAATGGGGCATTGACCTCCTGGGGCCATTCCCGCCAGCAACAGGTGGGAGAAAGTTCCTAGTGGTGGCAGTAGATTACTTCACAAAATGAATAGAAGCTGAACTTCTGGCAACAGCTACAGCCCGAAACATACAAAACTTCTTTTGGAAGAGCATAGTATGTCGCTTCGGGCTTCCTCGGGTACTGATCTCTAACAATGGCAAACAGTTTGAGGATATCAAGTTCCAAGAATGGTGCCAGAATATGGGAATTCGTCAGAACTTCACATCGGTCGCACACCCGCAGGCAAACGGTCAGACAGAAGTAATGAACAGAGCCATCTTGCGTGGACTGAAAGCACGACTAGACCAAGCTAAAGGGTTGTGGGCGGATGAGCTACCAAGTGTTTTATGGGCTCACCGGACTACAAAAAAAACCGCCACGGGAGAGACCCCCTTTAATCTCACCTACGACACTGAAGCGGTAATCCCAACGGAAATTGAAATACCTACACTACGACTAGAAGCATATGACGATCAGACAAATGGAGACAAGCTACGTACCAACCTCGACCTACTGGATGAGGTAAGAGACCTCGCGCACATTTGGACAGTGGCCTACCAGCAGAGAGTAGCTCGGTACTACAACGCCAGAGTAAAAAAGCGAAACTTCTGAGTCGGCGACCTGGTTTTCCGTAAGATTATGGTGTCCGAACCCGGCGTGGGCAAACTTGGACCAAATTGGGAAAGGCCCTACAGAGTAAAGAGAGCGCTCGAAGGGGCATACGAACTTGAAATCTTAGAAGGCAAACAAGTATCCCGAGTGTGGAACATCGTCAACTTAAGGTGATACTACCTATAGATTGCCAAGCGAAGTGGACGAAATCGATACCAGAGCCTAAAAGCCAGGATGCCGAGCTAACGAAGGAACCTCGGCATAGGCAAAGAGGGGCGAAGCGTATTAAACATCAAAATAGGTCGTGCGAGTGTAGTAACCCGGGAAAGAAACAGATTCGGCATATGGTCAGTTCGGGAGAGAACAACCAATACTTAACCAAAAGAAAAGTCCATTCCATTACAAGACAAGGAAGAGTACATTTGATAAAAAAAAATTGCATCTTCACAAGCCCAGAGCTACTTCTTCACCATCAGAAGGCACTTCAACGACACTCGAAGGTCCTGCCTCACCCTCGAAATCCAGCTCACCATCAGCGACGTTGGTCATCTCTTGAGTTATGTGCGAAGTGGATATGACACTAATATCGAGCTCGGGGTATGTGTTTCGGATCATCCACCGACTCAGTTTAAATCCCCTTCTGTACGAGTCCACCATCAGGTCGTCAAAGTGCGGCGAGGCAATGTACTCATCAACGACCTTCTTCTTGGCATCTTCGGTGCCTTGAGAAAAGATCTGTGTTCTCTCCCTTATGTCCTCCTGAAGGTATTCAACCTGATGCTGTAGATCCAATCTCAGGTCTGCCATGTGCTTCACAACCACCCCCATGGCCTCGGCATCCCTTTGAGACCTCGCCTACCTGGCCATAGCAGCGCGAGCAACCTCCTCGACAGCATGAGCAGCTGTTTCAGTAGCTCAGGTAGTCGCCTCGACAGCATGAGCAGCTGTCTAAGGCATGAATAGAAGAGTTCACCTACCAAAAGGAACAAGTGATTAAGAGAACGACAACAAGAGGGATAAAAGTAAACCAGCCCGACAAGAAATTTGACTCACCACCATAGCATGAGTAGCGGCACAACAGGCGATCTGGATCAAGGGAAGATCAGTCCACGCTGCGATCTCCTCGGGGAAGGTGGCCTCCCTACTCTTCTGAAGGGCATAGTTCGGCGACAGCACGCTCCTAAATTCCCCTTGAACTCTTGAGCCTGAGGGCCCAGCTCGCGTATGAGCGGACCCAGAGTAAGCGGGAGCACTTGAGTAGGCAGAGGCACCCGTGTGAGTAGTCTTGACATAAGGGCCCCCCGCCGCTTCTTGCATTGAAAGAGCCACCTCGGGCTCCCTGGGCGGATCCTCCGACGTATAGTCTGGTACATGAGGCTCTGCATCCTGAGGCAGCTCGGCACGAGTTCGCTTGGCGACCCGCTTCCTCCTCTTCATACCTTGGAACAGGTGCCCACCGTGAGTCCTCTCTGAGTCCATCACACCTGGAAAAAAGAGTTCGGCATCAGAAAAAATGAAAGAACAAAGCGAAACAAAACCTCTTGAGCAAGGAACCTACCCGAACTCAGTCCAGCCGCAATGAGCTTGGCCTCCGTCAGGTACTGATGTCATTTTAGCCCTAGCTATGCCCATTGCCAGAGGCCCTTCACCGTCTCTTTATCAAGAGTGACACTGGAGTCGGGGGCGGCCATCCCCCACCCGATCTGAAAAGGCCACCCTTGTGCACTTCGCACCCCGAAGTAGTCCCGCTTCCATGCCGGGACCTTGTTGGGAAGTTCGTGCAAGAGCTTAAAACCCAGGCGAGGAGACAAGTAATACGTCCACCTACTCCCAGGAAGAGGACCCACTTGTTTCTTGAGCATTAAAATATAGGAGAATATCTCCAAGTCTAAAGGAAAGCCCTGTTTGCAAAAAAGGGAAATTGTCCCCACCAAGTTACAAACAGAGTTCGAGTGAAGCTGGCCGACGGTAACGCCGAAGTGGTTTATGACCTCTACAAGAAGGGGATGGAAAGGTAGTCGTAGCCCCACAACGAGCTGCTCCCGAAATATCACGATCTCATTAGGACCGTGTTCCCAAGGAAAGCTACCCGAAGGAATGAAATAGGCGTACTCCCCAGGCAAATTGTAAGAGGTAATAAGGGATTGGAGTCCCTCAGGCATCATGGTCGAAGGACCAAACCTGTCTAGCATCCGACCTCAACAAGAGGTAGACGCCAAACTGCCCGAAGCGGCTTGGCCTATGGGTTCGAACTCGTCCTCAAGTTCTACCTCAGGATCGCTAAGGCTATCGGGGGATGCAACTCGGTTTGTAGAACCTGCATCAGACCCACTAGAAGAACCGTCTGAGCTATCCAAACTAGACATCAAGGAGAAAAGGTGGATTCCAGGAAAGTACTCACCTGAAAAAAGGTTTGAACAGACTTCGGAAACTGGAACAAGCAAAAAAACCTTGAAGGCGAACTAAAAAGCCTTGATGCGAACTAAAAGACCTGGACGCGAGCTGAAACTTGGATGCGAGTTCAAGAAGCAAAACGCAAAAGTGACAAAGTGACTGGGGTCCCCTACTATTTATACCCACAGTAACCGAGAACCAACAGTGCAGATCAGAGCCAATCTGACGGCCCGCATTCGCGCTGACCGCACGTCCCTTGAGACCGAGATGTGATTGGCGCACGTCTTTTTGAAACTGACAAAACATCGGCGCACGTCTTTCTGAAACTGACAAAATGTTGTGCACGTCTTTCTGAAACTGACAAAACGCCATGTACGTCTTTTTGAAACTGATAGAACGACCAGCAATGCATTTTTTCAAAATCGAAAAGAACCGCTGTCACGTCTCCCAGCGATGCGCTTTTTTGAAATTTGAAATAAGCGCGTGCCACCACGTTTGTCAGCATTTGTAAGCAGGTAGGCGCATCTCCTGCCTTTTGGGCGCTCAAGAAAACCAAAGAACCCTGACAACGCACCTCGCCAGGGCATGACCCTTGGCACAAGGAGTGGAGGGCAATTGATGAATGAAGATTTGGCTCGACCTCGTAATTACACAACACGTGGCAAAGGCAACAGCTCAGCACAACAGCACGCCTAAGACGAGAGCACCAAGGGAAGGAACCAGCGGTCCGAACTCCCTACCAGGAACCCAAATTCTCCCTTCGGCCCTGAGCCAAACTCAAAAGACAGTAACCTGAACTGGCCTGCCCTATGGCAGTTCGGGACACACCTCTCCGAACTGGCCTGCCTTATGGTAGTTTGGGACACACCTCCGAACTCAAGACTTCACCTCGCTCACCACTCCAGCACTTCGCCTCCGGGACGCCAAACTGAACAACCGTACCATGCCTGACACCGAGGAAGTTTGTATCCAGGGGCGGCGCACCTGACTGACTTGGGATCTGACGCTTGACAACCGCACTTCAAACGACCACCTGCCACCGCCATCTCCAGTTACATAGACGGCTCCAACAAGGAGCAATGGCGGTTCTGTCCCAGTAGAAGGGATGACACCCGAACTGGCAGAAACACAGAAGTAATCATACCTGACCTGACAGAAGCCTCAGAGTGAGTGCGCGAAGTGGTTATAAAAGGCCCCCTACCCCCAACAACAAGGTATGCAAACTTTGCGCCATCTGATTTTATCTTGCCTTTGGGAGAATACTAACTCGAGCTTCAGAGCAATCTCACCGGATTTCCCCTGGAGTTCCCTCATCTTCTCCGTTTCAGCCTCCCCGTTGCTCCAGTCAGAGGCAAGGTCATCGACAACTAGGACCAGCCGGATTGCACACCATCGGATACCATTCCAACAAAAATGAGAATGAGATTCCAATTCCACTCGAAGAGTTAAATGTTCCTAAGAACCAAATATCCCTAAATCTTTTTGTTTTTTGTTTTTTTTTTTTTTTTAATCTAAACATCAAATCCATTGCAATTTGCAAGTGTTCGATGTTAGCCTTCTACATTTTAGTTTTGCGTGTCCGAAACTAAATTTCACGAATTTTCACAAACGCTTGAAACAGTGTATACCTTTTTTTAGTAAAGACACGTCAAATTTGAGACATTTTAGATCCAACTGCACACTAAAAAATATTTTCAATGGATTAACTCAATGATGAGGCACAGAACACTACAATTAAGCTGTACAACAGGAAGATTTATATGCTTTCCAAGCAGGTAGTAGCCATGAGGTATGATTTTGTTTTTGCTGACATGACAGTTGTTTTGTTTTGAAAAGCAAAAAATTACAGGGCCCCTCAATTGTCTTTAGAGTAAAGGTTCCAGCTCACTCACTCGTAAAGTCTCCTCCTGGTTGTAATATAGTAATAGGAGTCAAATACTGCTTTCGCGCAGCGTATTTATTTATTTTTCTTTTTCTTGGGGACGGGCTCCATTTTGTTTAGCCCATTTCTGCCAGCCCAATTGTTTTAAAGAATAATTCATGTTTTTGAAACAAAAACAAATGTTGATGAAATATATTATATGATTTAAAACAAATATATGCTTTTTAAATCAGAAATTCAAGAATACGCTTTTTCTCATTGTTTTATCATAAACCAAAAATACATTTACAATCAATAACATGTTTTTCAAGTTTTGTTTTAAAAACCAATTTGTTTCCAAACTAAATGGTTTTAATTTGTTTCCGATCTCACAACACACCCTAAATTAAAATCAACCAGTAAGAAAAGAGAGAATTTTCATCACGAAAACCTTGTTATTGATAGAACTTCAAAGCATATAATGTCATTCTATAAAAAGCACAAAGTTGGGACTGGGCACCACCAAGGAAACGTTCTACAACGTGAACTTATGTGTTTTTTGTTTCCAAAACTGAAACTAAAAACATGTTATTGAATCCGGTTTATTTCATCTGATTATTCAAGATGATGTTCCATAAACCATATAATTTCTATATTAGAAAAATTGTCTTTGTTTTGTGTTGGTTCCAAAAACATGTATTATTTTTGAAAAAAAACACTTTTTTTTCCCTTTGAAATAAAAAACATAAGAACATATTTTTGTTTTTTTGCTGATGTGGCGATTCCAAAAACAAACAAAATATCACTCATGTTGTAAAACTCCCCCTAAGAAAGCGGATAGAACTGGATGAAAATCTAGTTCACAACCATACCCACCGTCTACTTTTATCATGTCCTATCTGCCATCAACCCGTTGGTATTCTGAGTCTTCTGTATGTGTTCTCTTTTTCTTCTTCTTCTTCTTCTTTTTGCAGAATACAAAAACATCAATAAGGTAAACCGTGTATTCCTCTTCGCAACCATAATTGATAAGCAGTCATATGGAAGGAATCATAGCCTTTAGGAGTTGTGTGCCATTTGAAGTGTCTTCTAATTTTACATAGATTATTGTGCATTCTCAAGTACAGTTGTCTGGATATTGACAGCAGTATCCGTTTCAGCAAGGCTATGTCTCGATGGCTGATGATGACAGAAAACTTGCTCCAATCCAATACATTGGCAAAAGGAAGGTCATAGTGATTGGATATTATCACAGGAATGCAACCATAGTATATAGCATCGGAGATCCTCGCAGTATTGACTTCGTATCCCTTCACATGGAGGCAATATTTGCTCCTCCTAAACCCTTCCTCGTATGGGAAAGGAGGATTTCCAGAAAATATGTCCATGCAAGTATCATTTGCCCATATGTCTACCAGCTCTTGGCGAACTTGAGAGTTCTGCATGCGTCCAGCAAAGAAAACTAATCTGTTCCTATAATGAGAAAAAAATAAATAAATGCATAAAGCCATTTACAATGGCAAGTAAAAACAGAGCCATCACGGAATATACAGACCCCAATATAACCCACAAAATCCTCTCACTTATAGATACATCTAGAGACCTATCAAAACACATTCCATTGAATGATAAAGACAAATAGAATTTGTGATGTCACTGTAATACCTCCCATACATTTTCATCTCTTGATCCTATCTACCCAATTTTCATTATCACTTCATCATTGTACACATTGAAGGAAGGTGAACGTGTGCAAGCTGTATGTTTTTTTTTTTTTTTTCTTTTGGTGAGAGCATCAATTTTCTATGTGGTTTGATCCAAGAGAGAGAGAGAGAGAGAGAGAGAGAGAGAGAGGACTAACAGTTTCAAATGGATTCTTTAGACTGATCGACCTATTTGATAATCCTTGAATCTGAAAAGAATTCTGTGGATTTGCTTTTAGTATTTGTTCTTTAAATTGGATTGTCTGGCCTTCATCTTAAACTGTTGTGCACTTTGACCTTTCCAATCCAAAAGCTTGGGAAATGATTTTGCTTTCAAATGTTTAAAATTATTATTCCACATCAGCCTTTGCAGCATCTTGGAAAAAAGTATGTATATCTAAAATAGAGGGTAGTCTAGGAATCAGAAGGCTCAAAACAGTAAACTTGGTCCTCCTTGGTAAGTGATATTGGAGATTCAATACCCATCCTGATAGCTTGCAGAGGCATGATAGTGGAAAGGTAGGGGCTGAGAAATATTGAAGGGTAATTGAGAAGAGTTGCAGTAAATTCATGAAGGGGATGCTAGGTGTTGGTGGACATTGGTGGTTCTGTAATACCTTGGAAAGGTCACATGGTATGGCAACCTCCCCTCAATGGAGGAATTTCCAGCACTGTACCTAGTAGCTAGAAACAGAAATTCTATGGTGACAGATTGCTTTGAGATGCACAATGGGAGGTGATTTGGAGTTAGGTGGGATCATTCTTGACCCATTCTGAAAACCCGGCCTACCCCAGCCTGCAATATATCATCATCCCATGCCTCATTAGTGCAGGAGAAAAGGTCTAGCAGATCTGTTCTAGTGATTTTTACAGCAAAAATCACCCAAACTGTTTGAGAAATTCAATAGTGAAGAAAGAAAAACAGCTTTCTTAAGCTTGAACTAATTGAATATCCTCCTTTTTCTCCTTCGAGCAGCAGCTAATAATGTTCTTATATAAGGGTTCTATTTAGGTCGGCAGACAATAAAACCCTGAAATTACAAAAACACCCGAGTCCCAAAATAGTAAGGAAAACCCAAAAATAACTCTATATACCATGTAAGACTTCCTAACAATAATAATCCACTAGAAGTCATTAATTGATTGAGAAACAACCTAGGAAATCATCAAAACAAAAATCAAAACAAGAAAACAGCTAAATTCAAGCACGAGAATTCTTCACTTGCTCAGTTGCTTGTTCCTTCTAGATTTGTCTTGTGCTTCTTCATAATTAAGCGCTGCAGCCTCTACAACAGTCCCCTCCACTTGAAGAGGACTTGCCCTCAAGTCTTGTTTGGAGATGGATAGATGGTACTCAAAGAGATACGCAACATTGAGAGTTCTAGATATATTCATGGAAGTAGGTAGGTCTACAACATAGGTATTGTTATTAATCTTCTTCACGATCTTGTAGGGTCCAATCTTCTTTCTCTGCAACTTGTTGTATTTCCCTGTAGGGAACCAGTCCTTAGAAACACCATTACTTCATCCCCTTCTTTGAAAAACTTTGGTCGTCTATGCTGATCAGCTGCTTCCTTATACTTGGCATTGGCCTCTTCTACGTGTTTCTTTACTTCCTCATGAATAGATATGTTGTCAACAAAGTGCTCCGCTACAACACTATATCCTGGCAATTTTGGAAGTGGCACCAAGTTTAAAGTATGTCTAGGAGTGTGCCCAAACACAATCTCAAATGGAGATTTTCCAGTAGATTTGTTCACCATGCTATTATAGGCAAATTCTGCTTATGCAAGAGCTAAATCCCATTGGTTAGGCTTCCAACTAGATAGATTGTCCACACACATCCTCCAACTCCCATCCTCATTCTGTAATGTGGCAAATTTGGCAAACTAGCCCTTGGAATCAAGTCAATAGCATGCTGTATTTCCCTCACAGGAGGTAATCTATCAGGTAATTCCTCAGGGAAAACACTTTTATGCTCTTCAAATAATGGTTTCATGGCATCGTTACACCAATAGGTGGGGAACCTTAGCCCTTGGCAACAATAACATATATCTGCCCAGTCTCTTTAGATTCCTACAAGAATCTAAGTAAGAAGGGTGTGCCTCTCCACTTGAGAAGTTTTGGAGCGTTCCTTCATTCCCAAAGGTGCAAGAACAATCTTCTGTTTATCTTTAGTGAAAATATAAAGATTATCCTTGCCCCTATAAGTGACATCATAATGGAATTGCTAAGGTCTTCCCAAAATAATGTGTCTAACATCAATATCCATAGCATCAAATAGTAATTCATCAAAATGTACATCACCGATAGAGAAAGCCACCTTGCACTGTTGTGAAACTTTTTTCTGGCTGAATCCTATTCACACAACCAGCAATGAAGGGACCGGTGCTAGGTCTTGTTCTTGTTAGCAAGCCTAACTACTCTACAATTGATTTGGAAATGATATTTGCTTTTGTCCTGCTGTCAATAATTAATTCACATACACAATATCTTTTATTCTACATTGTGTATTGATCTTTTTCTCTTGTGTGTCGAGTATTGGTTACTTAGCTGCATGAAGAATACATTTGACCACACCAAAAGACCTCTCTTCTTCTGGAAAAGCCTAATGAATATCATCTCCCAAAACCTCTTCTTCATCAACAACAGGCTCTTCATTTTGAGGTTGAAAATCTAGGCTGTCTTCAACTTGTTCAATCATATTCACTCCTCTTGTGCGTGGTTGTGGACAAGAGCTAGATGTATGACCACTTCCCCCACACCTATAGCGTTTATTCCCTATAGGATGTGCATAGGGGTTGTTACTTCTAGGTTGATTACCCTGCTGGATAGGTTGGTTTCATTGTATTCGAGGCTGAATTGGTTGCCCCTCTAGGCTGGTTCTTTTGTTGGAAAGTGTTATGGAATGAGGCAGTGGGCATTCCAGCCTTAGGAGCATCCAAGAGAGAGTGTTGGTTCTCCCTAACAACCTCTTTCCCCTTCTCAACAATAGTCTTAACCCTAGATGTCTCACGCAAGATGTCTTTCAGCCTTTACAACTAAACGAATAGCTTCATTCAAATCTCACACATCTTGGGCTGCAACTCTTTCTTGTATGATTGGTTTGAGGCCCTCAATAAACCAAGCAGCCTTTTGTGGTGGAGTTTCAGCCAAACTCATTACGAACTGAAAGCCTGAAAAATTCAGATGCATACTCCCTAACCCCACGTGTACCTTGCACACAACGCTGGTATTGTTGGAACAAGTATTGGTCGTAATCACATGGAAGGAATTAAGCCCGAAGTAACTGCTTCATTCTTGGCCATGTCCTTTTAGGTTGCTTTCCAGCCCTAACTCTCTATCTGAACTTGATCCTACCAAGTAGTGGCTCCCCATTTCAGCTTATAAGAGACCAATTTCACCTTCTTATTTTCTACTGTCTTGGAAAAATCAAAAAATTTCTCCATCTCATGAATCCAATCTCGGAAATCTTCAATATGCAACTGTCCATTGAAAGTTGGCAACTCAATCTTCACCTTGTAACCCCTATCACCATTATTCCGTTTTTTATGTGGTTGTCTAGCTTCACTAAAATCGAAGTCTGTTGCTAGGGCTTGGAACGTGGTTGTTCTTGAGGCTGGAGTGCCTGAAACTGATTCCCTAGATCAACTCTCCTTGCTGGTACAGCAGGCAAACCCCTAGTTTCTTCTTGGCTCGAGGCTGTACTAGGTGGCTGAAGATTAGTCCTAGTTATTGCTTCCATCAACTGACTAATAGCAGTTTCTAAACCTTGAAAGGATACAGCTTGTTGCTGTTGTATCTCTGATGGCTAAGAGAATCTCAGATCCATCACTGGAAGCATTGTTGTAGGCCATGTCTGAGGGAAAACTCAGGCTCTGATACCACCTAATGCAGGAGAACAGGTGATTTTTACAGCAAAAATCACCCAAACTGTTTGAGAAATTCAAGAGAGAAGAAAATAGAGTGAAGAAAAATAGCTTTCTTAGGCTTGAAGTAATTGTATATCCTCCTTTTTCTCCTCTGAGCATTAGTTGATAATGTTGTTATATAGGGGTTCTATTTAGGTCGGTGGCCAATAAAACCCTGAAATTACAAAAATACCCCTGTCCCAAAATAATAAGGAAAACCCATAAATAACCTTATCTAATAGCTATATACCCTATAAGACTCTTCCTAACAATAATAATCCACTAGAAATCATTAATTGATTGAGAAACAACCTAGGAAATCATCAAAACAAAATCAAAACAAGAAAACAACTAAATTCAAGCATGAGAATCCATGACTTATCCCTGTATGTGCAGGGATAACTGGATAAGGTTATGTACATCTGTCCCTCCCCAGACTCAGCATTGGTGGGAGCCTCGTGCATTGGGCCACCCTCTCATCCATGCCTTATCCCAACTATATGGGGTCAGCTACATGAATCCTGTTTTGCCAATCCAATCTATTTAAAGCCATATCCTTTGTTAAATTATTAGTGCTTGAATCATTTCTTACTACTACCCATGTCCTTTTTGGTCTACCCTTATCCTATAGCCCCTTCAACTTGTAACAAATCATTTCTTCTAAGTTCTAATTGGTATTGCTGATGGTCTTCTATGCACATGACAAAACCATCTTAGTCTACTTTCTCTCATTTTATCACATATTGGGGCTACTCCTAGGTTCCTACAGATGACCTCATTCCTAATCTTATCCTTTCTAGTTTTCCACTCATCCATTTTAGCATTTGCATTTCTACCACTCATTTTCTAAATATGTTTGTTGATTGCCCAACACTCTGCTCCATACAACATAGATGGCCTTACAACTGTTTTATAGAACTTTCCTTTTAGCTAAGTGGTATTGCCGATCACATAAAAGTCTAGATGCACCCCTCCATTTTTCCCATCCTGCTCTAATTCTTTGGGTGACATCCTTCTCAATCTCTCCCTTCTTATGAATGATTGAACCAAGGTACTGGAAATGGTCACACTGAGTTATCTCTTGGTCTCCAATCTTAAGTGTATCCTGATTTACGCTTCTATTAAACTGGAGTTTTTTCGATTACATGTTAAGAAGGATGAACTTTGGAGTGAAATGGAGAAATTGGATAAAAGTATGACTATCCTCTTCTTCCTTTTCAGTGTTGGTTAACGGGAGCTCATTTGGATGGTTTAGGAGCTCGAGGGGATTAAGACAAGGGGACCCTCTCTCCCCGTTGTTATTCATTTGTGTGACAGAAGCCCTTTTTAGATTGGTAGAGAGAGCTCGATTAGGAGGACTTGAAGGTGGGAAATGGGGTTAGAGATGGCCCTACTTAAGTTCGTAGATGATACTCTTTTTTTTTTTCTGTAATGCATCTTGGGATCAAATCTGGAATGTGAAGGGGTCAGCTTTTATTTTTTATTTTTTCTTTAAAACTGGTTCAGAGGGATCGGTTTAAGGCTGGTTTACCCCCTGAACTAGGCCAAACCCCGAAACGCCCCTTGTAGGGGCATACTGGGGAAACCCTCGATACGATATGTATAGGTCAATACGCTCCAATATGTTACGATTTTTTTATCCTTGATTGGGAAATATATGGCTAGACAATAATAAGGGCATGGAATGAGGTGGCACACTCTTCTAAAGGAAAGGCAAAAAAGATGATGGAATGGAAGTCCCCAACAATGGATAAGATAAAGTTAAATTTTGACGAGAGAACTACGGGAAACCCGGGAATGGAAGGTATTGGTGGTATGTTTAGAGACGTGTTGGTTATGTACTTGGGACCTATAGGAGAAGGGTAATCACGAAGGGCTGAACTGATGGTGCTGTTACAACGCTTAAAATTTGCTAAGCAATTAAACTTCAGAAACATGGAAGTCAAAAGAGACTCAAAAGTGGTTACTTCTTGGACCACTTCTAGAAATAATGTACCTTGGATTTATAGACATGCCTTAAGGGAGATAGAAAGCCTGAAAGGAGACTTGAATGCCTCTTTTACTTGGATAAGCAGGATGACTAATGGGATGGCTGATACTTTAGCTAAGCAAGGGGTATTTAGGCAGCAACTATTTTGGGCTTTATTGTAAATTGTTATTGGGCATTAGCATTGTTGTATCAGGTCTCTGTATTCTTGGGTGAATGGATACCCACTCTGCTGTAACTTATTTCTTTCACCTATTGATATAATTAATCTTTTGCTGATAAAAAAAAAAAAAAAAAAAGATGGCTACACAAATCTGCTGAACTTATTAAACAAGGTAAAGCCTGTGATCAATTTTGATACTAAAATTTGGAAGTGGGATATCTCATGGTTATTCCTCTCAAGATCTTTTTTCAGGAGGCTTGATCAAAGCATCACAACCACTTATGACTTACTTAGCAGCAGAGTTTTTCTCCCTCATATACCCTCAAAGGTCTCTTTCCTAGAAAGGATTGCAGTTACAACATTATATAAATACTATTTATATAAACGTATAGTACAAATATCATAATATATAATGTTTAAAAATACATATATTTATTATAATAAAATATATTTTTTATAGCTTACAATACAAGTTACAATATTTATATTTATCAAACTGATATATTCCAGAAGGTTAAATTTGTAAAATAATACACTTTCAGATTTTTTTTTTGATAAATAAACAACGAGCTTATTAATGTGGAGACGCCCTAGCAAAACAAGGGACTGTATGGGAGAGACTTTACTGGGCAATGCTGTAATGTTTGATGTTTATTGGATCAACCTTTTTTAATAAGGGTTGACTTCTGTAAAGTTATCGTTTCTGATAATATATATATATATACTGTAGTCCTATGGTCCCTGTTGTACTGTAGTCTTAGTCTTCTTTTTATCTTTCATTCCACCAAGGGCCCTTTTTGTAATTATTCATTTTTCACCTTTAGCCCTTCAAGGGGTCCTTTGTAAATACATATAATTGATATATATATATATACTCTTTGGGTGTGGGGGTCAATTCATTCTGTTAGACAGCCCTGAAGCCTTTGGTGTTCTCACAAACTGGAAGATTGACAATTAAAAATCAAAGAGAATAGGCACTTCAAGTATCCACAGAGAGGCATGAGGTGTTACCTCTCACACAAACTTTATAGAAGATAGAATCAAAACAATTAAAACTGTGCCCAATACAAACAGTCCCTATTAACCCCTTGTTTAGCTAGCTAACCCATGTGCCATAGCATCAGCTGCTCTCCTAACCCAAGAGATTTTCAAGTTCATGTTTCTGGTTATCCATTTAAACCTTTTCATTTCATCCCTAAAACATCATAATAAAGACTCCAGGTGCCATAGTATACTTTCAGATATTACAACATTCAGATATTGAATAATTCAACTGCACTCAGAGGTACAGAAAAAGCAAAATGGAAAATTTTGATTAAGAGTCCAGCGCCACATTCAGATCCTTTTGCTTTTTAGATATCAAAGTTAGTTTCTGTTCTTGCTTCAGCACTTCTAGGTCTGAATCAATCGAGTCTTTAGAGATAGGAGTAGAAACTTAAGTGAAAGGTGATAATCTCTGCATGGGAGGACAAAGCCAGTTTTACACAGTTGAGCTCACCAGCCCCAGTTAAGTGCAGTGCAGTTAAACAAAATCATATTGTACAGAAAAGGTAAAAGAGTGTAAAAGCGCAGAAATCTATTTGACTATCCCTACCATTTAACAAGATGAACATTTTCTTGTCTCCATATCCATCACAAAGGAAGTTCTCTTGGATCTTTGCATTCTTTTTTTCCATACTCAAAGCAGTGACATATAATATATTTGTAGGCTTTACAAACACTTTTGAACACACTAATCCTCCCTCCAACTAAGAGATGCATTTTCTTTCAACCAGCAAGCTGTTAATCAATTCCTTTATCATTAGATACCAAATATACCATTTTATGCTTGCCTCAATTAATAACCCAATGCATGAGAAAAGTATATTAAACTTTCAGTGGATTCCTAGATGTGCTAAAATCATGGCTGGTGGATTAGCAA
This sequence comes from Nelumbo lutea, assembly GCF_056320005.1. Taxonomy (NCBI): domain Eukaryota; kingdom Viridiplantae; phylum Streptophyta; class Magnoliopsida; order Proteales; family Nelumbonaceae; genus Nelumbo; species Nelumbo lutea. The sequence goes on from NC_142686.1 coordinate 76,972, forward strand.
GACAAGGGGTAAACGGAGCAGAATTGTTTTGGCATGAGGTCCTGAGGGGAGCCTGATGTAAGGATAAACTGGGGTACATAGCAATTGCTAGTCTACAAGTTTTAATAAAATTTTGATTGTTTTCAACCTAAGTAAAAAAAGTAAAAGAAAGGCAGACAACCCATAGCTCCTAAATTCCTTTCACAATTTTCAATCAAAGGTTCATCTTACATGCTTACACCAATCACTGCATTCTTTTTTCAGATTAATATATGACAACAACACCACTTTCAAGCCCTTAACAGTGTTTCAAAAGGCATGGGAGGCGTACGCCTGGAGGTGCGCCTCCAGGCGAGGTGCCCCCAAAATGCCCAGAGGCGCATGACAAAAGCACCCATACCATTGAGGCATACGCCTCATGTACAGAGGCGTGAACAAAGCATACGCTTCTAGGGAGGCATACGCTTCTGGCATCGCCTTCGGAAAGAGGCTTACGCCTCCCACGTGTGGCAATTTAAACATGCACAAGATTTAATTGTTTTACATTTTTAAATTTCTAATTGGTGGGGCCACGATTATATCATGGCCCCCAATGTATTGGATCATGTTTTTAAGTGTAAAAGAGGGGGAAAATATCCCTCCTTCGATTATTTTCTTAACCCAAACCTTTAGGGCTCGAAAGAGAGGAACTCTAAACTTTGAAGTGTGAAACCTGCAAAGTGCGAAGAACAAGTCTTAACTCAGTTTCAACCTGCAACTTCGAGCAATCTGGTATGTGTATTTTTTTTTCTTTTCCTTTCTTCTTTTTCTTTCTTCTTTCGCACTTTGCAGCCTGCAACTTCTTTCTTCTTTCTTCTTCTTCACGTCACTTACTCGGTCTCAAATATGGTGGTCTTATTTTTCTTTTATTCTTTTTATTTGCAATTGCAATCGAAGAGAAGTTGGAGTTGCTGGACCGATGTTGTGGAAGAAGTAGGAGAGGATAATGTGGTTCGAGTAATCATAGATAATCAATCATGTTATGTGCTTGCTAGAAAAAAGTTGACGGAAAAGAGGAGCAAATTGTATTGGACTCCTTGTGCTGCACATTGTATAGATTTAATGTTAGGGTCCACAGGGAAGATGAAAGTTTTTAATGAAACAATTGAGAAGGCAAACCATGTCACAAAATTTATTTACCGCCATGGATGGTGAAAGCTGAACCACTGTAGTCGAAGTAGCAGAAAAGAGGAGAAGAAGAGATGCTGGAATGTCGAACTGTACTTGCAGTTGACCATGCCTTTATTTATATATAAGTGAAGTACAAAGTACAAGAAATTACTGGGATACCCCTGATTAGTGATGGGGCACCCAGAAGACTTAAGACATAAACAAGATTAGGCCCATTAGCAAATGCCCAATTACAAGATAAGTTTAACATAAGAATGGGCTAATAGGAATTCTTATCAGCCAAACACACTCAAGCCTTCTAACATATCATTCTAACACTCCCCCTCAAGATAAACATGGATATCAATCATGTTTAGCTTGCCAAGTATGTCCTTGAACTTTGTAGTTGCCAGCCCTTTTGTTAATACATCTACAATCTGCATTTCTGATGGAGTATAAGGCACACAGAGTTCCCTTGAAACAATTCTCTCTCTTACAAAGTGTCGATCAATTTCAATATGTTTTGTCCTATCATGTTGTACTGGATTATTGGCAATGTTGACAGCAACTTTATTATCACAATACAACTTGAGAGGACCTTCAGTCTTAATACCAAGCTCATTAAGGAGAGTTCTGAGCCATAAGAGTTCAGCAACCCCGTGTGCCATAGCTCGGTATTCTGCTTCTGCACTTGATCTAACCACAACATTCTGCTTCTTACTGCACCATGTGACTAGGTTTCCTCCCAAGAATGTACAATAACCTGAGGTTGACTTTCTGTCTCTAACAGACCCAGCCCAATCAGCATCAATGTAGGCTTCAATTCCAAGTCTGTTGTTCTTCCTGAATAGAATTCCTTTCCCTGGGCAAGTTTTCAAGTATCTTAGAATTCTTTCCACTGCTCTCATATGAGGAGTCTTTGGTGAGTGCATAAATTGACTGACAACATGCACTGCATAGGCAATGTTTGGCCAAGTGAGGGATAGGTATACCAGTTTTCCTACCAATTTTTGGTACCTTTCCTTATCATAGTATTCCTCACCCATTGATTCTTATAATCCATGGTTCGGTTCTATTGGTGTGTTTGCTAGCCTGCACCCCACCATGCCTGTTTCTTCTCGGAGATCTAGCACATATTTTCGTTGACATATGTAGATTCCTTCTCTTGATCTAGCAACTTCAATTCCGAGAAAATATCTCAGATTTCCCAGGTCCTTGATCTCAAATTCTGAAGCTAAGAACTCCTTCAGCCTCTTCATCTCTTTCACATCATTTCTAGTAATCACCATATTATCCACATAAACAATGATGGTTGTAAGTTTTTCATCCTTTCTCCTTGTAAACAATGTATGATCCGCACTGCTCTGAGTCTACCCCACTTTCTTCATGGCCGTACAAAGTCTCTCAAACCATGCCCGGGGAGATTGCTTCAAGCCATACAAAGCTTTCCTTAGTTTACACACCTTCTTTCCAACATCATATCCAAGTGGGGGTTCCATGAATACCTCTTCATGTAGATCACCATTAAGGAAAGCATTCTTCACATCCAGCTGATGAAGTTCCCAAGAGAATTTTGCAGCTAATGACAGTAGAACCCTGATTGTGTTGAGCTTTGCTACCGGGGCAAAGGTTTCCTTGTAGTCAATTCCTTCCTTTTGTGTAAATCCCTTTGCCACAAGTCTGGCCTTGTGTCTTTCAATTGACCCATCGTCCCTGTGCTTTACTGTGAATACCCACTTGCACCCAACAGTGCCTTTCCCTTCTGGCAGGTCCACCAATTCCCACGTTCTTGCTTTCATTAGGGCTTTCATCTCTTCATTCGTGGCTTCTTTCCATCTTGGATCAGATACCGCCTTTGAATATCTGGAAGGGACACATACAGAGGAAAGAGCAGACACAAAGGAATGATAGGCATGTGATAAATGTGAGTAAGCGACATAATCAACTATGGAATGCCGAGTGGTGCAAGAACAAACAGGCTTACGGAGAGCAATGAGAGGATCCAAATCTGAATTGAGAGAGTCAGAATTACCTTGGATTGCAGAGACAGATTGATCCGAGTCCAACTGGTTGCAATCATGAGGTTGAGGGCCCTTCTTCCTTCTATTGTATGTAAGTATCTCTTTCTCTTGTCTGCTGGAATCATCAGGAGCATCAGCTGAAGCTGGAGATGTAACTGGCACAGCGGGAGTCTCACAAGGTCGACCCGGGATGTTACAGCTAGGAGTAGTGGAAGGTGATGAAAGGGGAACAAAAAAGAAGGGAGAATGAGAATCCTCTTCCATCCCACTAGTCTCCCCCTGAAGAGGATTCTAAGAAGATTGGAAATAGGGTTGAGACTCAAAAAAGACTACATCATAACACTTATACCCCCCTTTTGCGTAGGAGAGTAACCCAAAAAAATTCCCTTTGTAACCTTAGGATCCAGCTTGGTTTTCTTTGGATCCTTCACATGTATGAAGTATGTACATCCAAAAACCCGTGGGGGGAGAGGAAATTCTGGAAGAGTGGGACACAACACAGAGAAAGGGGTCTTTATACCCAGTACCTTAGATGGCATCCGATTTATCAGGTATGATGCAGTGAGAACAGCTAGAGACCAATATTGCTTGGGCACACTGTGTTGGAAAAGTAGAGCTCGAGCTGTCTCCATTAGGTGCCTGTTCTTGCGTTCAACAACTCCATTTTGTTTAGGGGTGTAAGCACATGATGACTGATGTAACATGCCTTCGTCTTCTATGAATGAGTTCAGGGATCTTTCAAAATATTCCGCTGCATTGTTTGAACAGAATTGTTTAATCTTCTTATCAAATTGTGTTTCAACCATCTTGCAAAACATCATAGTTATCCGTGGAACTTCTTCATGTCCTTTTAACAGACAAATCCAATTGCACCGAGAATAATGGTCAATAAAACTGATAAAATAACGGAAGCCATCAATGGAGACAATGGGTGAAGGACCCCAAACATCAGAATGGACCAAATCAAAAAGGGCTTGAATTTCATTACTATAAATTGGATATATTGATCTGCATTGTTTTGACATTTGACACACATCACAAACTAAACTTTGATTCAGAATGCCCTTACATAAATCGGGAAACAACATTGCTAAAGAAGAAAAAGACAAATGACCTAGCATAGCATGCCATAAGTGCAGCCTAACTCTTGACTCCACACTTTCTGGACTAGTAGTAGTAGAAGCTTGCAGTGTTGAACTGACATCTGCATAAAAAAAGTAGAGGCTCTCATACTCATGACCACTCCCAATCGTTCTCCTCGTCAATCTGTCCTAGAAAACACAATGAGAGGGAAAAAAAGTTATACTGCAGTTTAAATTTCTTGTAAGCTTTGAAGCAGACAACAAATTTGATGTAAGACTAGGAACATGTAAGACTGATTTAAGAGAGAGATCATTGCTTAGGTCAACCACTCCCTTTCCCGAGATGGTGGAGAGGGACCCATCAGCTACTCTCATCTTATCCTGGCCAGACAATAAATGATATGAGGAGAATAATGAGGACATATGTGTCATATGGCCAGTGGCTCCTGAGTCAATCACCCAAGAGCTAGAATTAATGAACTAGTTGCACTAAATGCAGAGGTTGTACCTGATTTGGCAAGAGAGGTGGAAGCTAAAGAATTGTTCTTCAGATGGGCAAATGCCCGGCTGAGAACCTCTACCTCACTAGCTATAAAGCCCAAGGTACTTGGTCCAGAGGAATCAGCAACTTGCTTTGTGGTGGAAGAGGACACTGGTTGAGTACTTTGTGAGATGTCACTACTACTGTTGGTGGCAAGATTCCCACTTGCTATGTGGCCCTTATGTTGCCTTTTTTCCTTTCTCAGAGCAGCTGGCTTCAGATGAGGGTACAAGACCCAACATTTCTCCTTTGTGCGTTTCTCACCACCACAATGGGTACACTTGAGGGACTTCTTGTCTGAAAATCTGCTTTCCTTAGTGGAGACTAAGGCTGAATGTTCTCCAGATAGTTTTGTTGCTTGTGTCTGGGAGTCAACCTACATCTCCTTTCTCCTTACTTCTCCATTCCTCACCAAGTAGTAAACATGATGAAGCTCAGGTAATTCATCTCTCCCTAGAATCTGTGACCTTACACCTTCATATATAGGGTCTAATCCTGCTAGGAACTTGAAGGCTCTGCCCTCCTCAATCTGCTTGTCATGCCTCCTCTCCTTACCCCTGGCATTTTCCCAATCCAAAATCATGTGATGGTCAAGCTTTTCCCAGAGACCTTCCAGTGTTGCAAAGTATGATGCCACAGACATGTCTCCTTGCCTTAGGGCTGCAATGTCTTGGTTCAGCCTGTAGATTCTAGCATTATTCTTCTTTTGGCCATATGTCTTAGATAATTTCTCCCAGATTTTAGTGGCTGTAGGAAAATGATGAACAGTTCTGGCCACCCGAGGAGTCATGGAGGCCAGCAACCAAGACATAACTATGGCATTTTCCTTGCGCCACACAGTGTATTCAGGGCTGCTGATTTCTGGTTCCTTTTTATCTCCATCCAAATAGCCTGTGAGGTCACGAGAGATAATGAACAGTCTTGCTGAGACAGACCACTCTCTAAAGTTATACTCATCCAATAGCACACTTGTAATCTGCAAGCTATGCAGATTAGGGTTCTCCAGGTTTGAGGACCTTATAACAGGTCTGTTATCTTTAGAAGAAACTTCACCGAATAGTGATGACATCCTAACTTCGGTCAAGGAGTTGTTCACAGTACTTTTGGGTGGTTCTGGTTAGGGCTGGCCGAAGTAGTCATAGAGTTCACAGTGCTGATAGCACAACAGATAGGCTTCACTTGGACTAAACCAGTTCGGGTACAGCAACAAGGAAAAGTCTGTAACTGAACCAGTTCACAGAGATGGAGTAGGGCTGGTAACCGACTTGGAAATGATCTGTAACTGAAGTTGCCACAGTTCTGTAAAGGTCTTTCTGAACCAGTTCTGATGCAGGTTCTAATTAGTCGAAGTAACCTTAGCAGGCCCTGACAGCTCGCAACACAGTTTCAGACTTGCCGAGACTGTCACAGTTCTGAAGCAGTTCTGTTACAGCAGCAAAAGGTGTTCTGGGCTGGTAACCGACCTGTGCTATGCAGACTCCACTTGAACTTCAAGTACTGCAACTGTAAAAGGAGTTCCCCTCCTTACAGACAACACTAGGACTGCTGAAATCAGTCCTCAACTAGGTTTGTCCTATACAGACCTCTTCTTAGCAGCCGAATAGCTACTAACTACTAGAAACTAGTAGGATTCCAGCTTCAGGGTCTTACCTCCCTTGCGCCCCAAGGGAAACCCTAGGTCGAACCTTGTGTTGTTCTCCTGCAACCCTAGGGTTTCACAACAACAACCCAGATAAAAAAAAGGTGAAATACAACAAGAAAGAGGAGATGGTGTTGGCAGTAACCAGGAAGGTGCTCAATGCTCTGATACCATGAAAGCTGAACCATTGTAGTCGAAGTAGCAGAAAAGAGAAGAAGAAGAAGAGATGCTGGAATGTCGAACTGTACTTGCAGTCGACCATGCCTTTATTTATATATAAGTGAAGTACAAAGTACAAGAAATTACTGGGATACCCCTGATTAGTGATGGGACACCCAGAAGACTTAAGACATAAACAAGATTAGGCCCATTAGCAAAGGCCCAGTTACAAGATAAGTTTAACATAAGAATGGGCTAATAGGAATTCTTATCACGCGAACACACTCAAGCCTTCTAACATATCAACTTAGTTTTAACCTGCAACTTCGAGCAATCTGGTATGTGTATTTTTTTTCTTTTCCTTGACACCCTCAGGATGCTTACTCCAATTGCTCCCTTTCCACTTTTCACAAGCAAACATTGATTGAAGAGGTTGCTTCTGTTTATAAATGCTTTGCAATGTCAAGTAAGCAATGGCAAACTAAGTAATTGCTGGACGTAAAAGCTCCTGGTTTTTTGTGAAACTCCTCATCAAGTTTAAAACCTATCCATGGCGGTAAATGAATTTTGTGACATGGTTTGCCTTCTCGATTGTTTCATTAAAAACTTTCATCTTCCCAATGGGCCCTAACATTAAATCTATACAATGTGCAGCACAAGGAGTCCAATACAATTTTGTCCTCTTTTCCGTCAACTTTTTTTCCAGCAAGCACATAACTTGAATGATTATCTGTGATTACTCAAACCACATTATGCTCTCCTTCTTCCTGAGGGTGTCAAGGCAAAACAAACTATAATGTTTGATGGTAGATTTTGGCCTCATGTAGCATTTTGTGTAAAGACCACTTTGCCAATTGTTGCAGTGTTGAGAGAAGTTGATTTTGAAGTAAGACCCTCAATGCCTTATTTATATGAAATGATGGATTCAGCAAAGGAGCAAATTGCATTTGCTTGTGGTGGGATAAAGAGTAAATATATGCCTATTTGGAATAAGATTGATGAAAGATGGACCCCTCAACTTCATGTCCCTCTTCATGCAGCAGACTATTATTTAAACCCACAGCTACGCTATGAGCCAAATTTTTCGAATGATCGTGAAGCAAGAGAGGGATTATTTGAATGTATGAAAAGGATGATTCCTGATAGGCATGAGCATGCCCTAGTAGATTGCCAGTTGGATATGTATGATAAAGCACTAGGAGATTTTGGTTGTGACATGGCAATTGATACGAGGAAGAGGTGATCTCCTGGTAAGTCGTTTATTTGTTTGATAATTAGTACGCAACTATGCATAATTCTTTTTTTTTTTTGGATATTTTAAAGCTTTACTAATGTCTTGTTAAATGATATCTTTGTAGCTGATTGGTGGGCACAGTTTGGAACCCAAACACCAGAGTTAACAAAATTTTCTATTCGAGTTTTGAGTCTTACATGTAGTGCTTCTGGTTATGAAAGAAACTGAAGCACCTTTGAGCAGGTTATTATTTATTTTCTTATTCACTTTTTAGGTTTTTATGTAATAGTTGTGTTTTGTCAATGTTATTAATAATATATACTTTGTCTTTGTACTAGATACACACAGAAAAGAGAAACAAATTGGAGCAACAAAGGTTAAATGCTTTAGCTTTTGTGATGTATTAACATGAAGTTGAGGAAAAGAAACATGAAGAGGAGGGCAAGTGCAAGTATTGAACCCATTTTGACACAACGTGTAGAGGAGGATAATGAATGGATTATTGAAATTGAGGATCTAATTCTTCCAACTAATCCTTCTTGGGTGGATAATCACTCTTTGGGCCTTGAAATTGCCGTAGTTGAGGTGGTTGAAGATGCAGATACAAATTTAGTAGAGCCAACAACCCCTACCAGCAAAAAAGGATCAAGTGGAAGAAAGAGGGGCTCAAGTGATGGTGGCAACAAGACATTTGATCGTAGAAATCAAAAGACTCAAGCTATTGAATCTAAAACTAAGTAATAATTAGTGTATATTGATTCTATTCTTCTAGTGGTCCAATTAATTTTCTAGTTGAGGATTATTAAGTGAGGTGACAATTGCAATTGGATTTTGTTCGTAGGGACAAGGAAAGGCAAGAGTGTTGAACTAAATTTGATTGATGAGGATGAAGATGATGAAATAGGGAGAAATGAACCACATGATGTGGATGCAACTCTTGAAGCAAATGATGATGCCTTTGTTATTCTAGAAGAAGATGATTTAGAGTTTTTTGATTGAGTTTCAGTCCTTAGAGTTTTTTTTTTATCTATGTTGCATACTTGAATCAAGAATTTTATTTCACATTTTCACTATGTTATATTGTTAGTTGGAGTTGAAAATTGAGATTTAGAACACAAATATTAATTGAAATTAAGTCATTATAGTGTTATATATGTTTTCATGCTCAAAAAATCTATTTTTATTAACATACCCACTATAATAATAAAAAAATACATACTTGAGGTTTATGCCTCCAGCGTTCTGAACTATGTGTCACGCCTCCGCATTTTAAAACATTGGCCCTTAAGTATGGTTTTAACCACTCCAACCATATACACCTACAGCCCTACAAAATCGCTGTCAGCCTACAAATAGCAGGTGTGAGAGAACTTTTCCTCTATCCACCACCTTGAAATCATCAATAAGACCAAAACTTTCTGTTTTAAGGACAAGTCAATGGGGATGATCAAAACTTTCAAGTCCCTATCCTAAGTTTTTTGGTGCAAGCCTGACCCAGCCAAGGCTGACCCTAGGCCTCAACATAGGCCAGGGGCCAAGGCTTCATAGTTAAGGCACAATATGTGCAACGTTTCAGGCAAGAAGCACAACTAAAGTGCCTCCTGTTCCTAGAGTCTTAAGTGTGAGGCACAAAGCAAAAAAAACCTAAAATCTGAGTCATCAAAATAGCACCCTAAGACCAGTCAGCTAATTTTATCATCCAAATAGTTTGTCAAAATTCAATCTAAAGCATCCTAAATATTTAGGTTAACAAAGTGATCTCCAAAGATCAACCAAGTGGTGTACCAAGATTTGAGAAGCAACCTAACGTATTCTATAATTATTTTTTGACAAGTCTAATGTAAGTGGGGTGTATGTGAAATTTACCCCAAAAAACTTAGTACATAAGCTCTAAATTATAAAGAAAATATATATATATATATATATATATATATATATATATATATATTTCTTTTGTCAAGGATAAAAGACAGTTTGATTGGGCCAAGTCCTTCCAACAAATATAAGAGAGTGTACAAGAGGAAGAGATTAAAAAGGCTTAGAAGTGAAGAAAAAGGGTGATAAAAGGAGGGGGGGTGGGGAGTTTCAAGTTGTCATGAGGGAGATAACGCTGACCTCGACAAAAGAAGGACTGGAGGTTAGGCCAGGGCCAAGGGATAAGAAGGACGAGGGAAGTCAATCTGGTGAGAGTAGTCTTGCTTTGTCTCAACAAGCTGACAAGGAGGGGGAGAAAGTAATTAAGAGCATGGTGGACACGGAGGCTAGAATTGGCAAGAGTTTAGGGCTATTCTTTTGGGAGGTGAAGAGTTCGCTAGAGGAGCTTTTGAAAATTTTGAAATGAGAAAAAGGAAGAGAGAATGAAGAAGAATTTGCGATGGAAAGAAGAAAAAGTTTGGGATAAGGACAATGATGGGCAAGATCAGACGTTTGAAGCTGAAACTAGCCAATGTCTGAAGTGTGTCTGTGGGGGGGTTCTCATTCTTTCTTTTTGTTAGTTTTGTGTCATTGCAAGCCTTGCTGTTGTGGCAGTGGATTCGGGTGTTACCTTAATACCCCTGTAAGTGTTGTAATCTGTTTTTTATTTTATCAATAATTTTTTTTTATCAATAACACTTTCATTAAATCATCAGTAGAAAATTTACAAGTGGAAGCCAAACACACTTATCTTCCAAGAGCCACAAAGAGCCTCAAGAAAGGAAAAAAGAGAAAAAGACACTAAAGTTACAGCTTAGCCCAAAACAGTGAATCCCTTTCTGCCCCTTGTTTAGCTAAACCGTCAGCTAGGGAATTATCCGATCTTTTAATCCAACATGTCTTAACTTCCATCTCCCGCACCAGCCACTTGAATTTTTTTCTTTTATTCTTCAAAAACAATTAATCAATAATTATGCAGAATACAAGCATCCCTCAAAGAGGCACAAGATGCTACTTCTCCCAATAAACATGCAAGTTACAAATTACACTTGAGCCTAATACAAATGATTTCTATTCACCCCTTGCTTAGCTAAAGTATTTGTCATGCTATTTGCCAATGTCCTCACCCATTGAATCCTCAAGCTTATACTTCTAGTGAACCATTTGAATTTTTTCATCTCATCCCTAAAGCCTCAAATTATGGAGTTCAGTTCCTTCAACCATCCCACCACTAATTTTGAATCCCCCTCAATCACCACATTTTACATATTAAACTCATTTGGATCCCCTCTTATCCCAGAGGGGCTTGGGTTACCTTTGATCGCTCCAATCATAGTTTAATTTCACAAAACCTTCAAGAGGAGACTACCAAACCATATTCCCTTCTTTATTGAAAGAGTTTGTAGACTCCCCCCCCCCCCTTGAATTTCTCCAAATATCATCAAAGGAAAACTAAGAGAATAAGTCCAGAGTTTTAATCCAATGTATTACTAGGACCATCACACAATCTCTCAATGCTTCTTTGCTCCTCCCCTTCTCCATGAAAATTATTGCATTCCTTTCTTCCCAAATAGTCCAAATCAAAGTTGTCGGCCCTCAGCCCCTCACACACCTCCACATGATTTTTCCCCTTCCCTTCAGCCAAGCAAAAACTAAGGGATCAAATAGCATATTTACATCCTCTGGTTGACTCTACTCGTGCCCAAACAGTGAGAAAACCCATCCCCAAATATCAACAATAACACGACAAGAGACAAAAAGGCAGTAACAACTCTCACTATTGGCTTTACATAGAAGACACCGATTTGGGGCTACAAAGAGAGGAGGGGAAATAAACTTTCCTAGCTCCCCTCCAAAAGGTGAAAACAAAAATTACAATGTAGCCTAGAACAAATTGTTTCTGCCCACCCCTTGCTTGGCCAAAACATCAGCCAAACGATTAGCATCTCTCTTAGTCCAATGCAGTTGAATCTCCATGCCTAGAGTTAGGAACCTGAATTTCCCTTTTTCATTTATATAGTCCTACAGGCCCGCCTCCTCCTTTTGAAGCCATCCAATAATGAGCTTTGAGTCCCCTTCAATTATTAGCTTGGAAATATTTAATTCCTTGGCCCTCTGAACTCCTTCCATTACAGCATAGGTTTCAGCTCTCAACGAATCACCCACTCCAATAGGGCCTGAGAAAAGAGCCCTAATGACACCACTTTTATCTCTAAAAACACCTCCAATACCTGAAGGTCCTGGATTACTCTCATTACTACTGTCAAAATTCAGTTTTTGAAAAACCATTAGTAGGAGGGGTCCAAGAAGGTCTAACAACAATTTTCAATGGGGCAGAATCAACCACTTCCTTAACAGATCCGCATGTGATATACCTTCAAAGATTTCCAAAGTCTTCACCCAATGAATCACCCTAGATGAAATTGCTTCAAGTAGGACATCCTTACCTCTTTCCTTGTCCTGAAAGAGTCTCTGATTTCTTTCTTCCCAAAAAGTCCAACACACAGAAGCTCTTGTATAGTCGTATACCTTCATAAAATCTGGCCCCTTCTTTTCTGCCACCTAACAAAGGTATGATCGAACAAGCATTGCACGCTTGGTGGGGGATCCCACCTATACCCGAACAAGGATAAAAACCATTCCCAAATTGAAGATACAAAAGAACAAGAAATTAATAAGTGATGAGAAGACTCCCCATTAGCCTTACAGAAAAGACACCAGTGAGGAGATAAGCACCAAAACACATGTATTGATCCTACCAAGGATCGCTTCCCAACAAAAGCCCCCAATGACCCAATCCTAGGCGGAATAGGCTTACTGCAAACCTCATTACTTGGGAAAGGTTGACCCTGGTTATCCCTTGATTGGGTTAGAGACTCAAAGAAGGAAGCACAAGTAAAGATACCCGAAGGGGATAGGGTCCAAAATCTGCCATCACTTCTTGAAGGGTCTAAAAACACTTTCTCAAGATTTTGGATCAAAGTAAGAGCACTGTTGACCTCGGTGACTTTAAGGTCTCTTCTTAAACCCAAATCCCAAGCAAATCCAGAGAAGAATTGGAAAGAGTCATAAATGAAGCAATAGGTTCATCCTTCTAGTTGGATAAGGCATAAATTAAAGGAAATTTTTCTTTGAGAGTTAAGTTACCCAACCAAGGATGTTCCTAGAGTTTAACAAGACTACCAGAACAAGGAATATACCTAACAAATGGCAAGAAAGAAAGATAGCATGGATAGACTTCCAGGGAGAAGCTCGTGTGGCCCTAGCCAGCACACCGGCATCCCAACCATCAGCCGCAAGCCCATGGATACTGATAATCACCTTCACCCATAGTTTGTCCCTATTAGTTGGCATCCTCCAAAGCCATTTAGCAAGAAGAGCCTTATTCTTTTCCTGAATATTCCCTTGTCCTAACTCACCAAACTTCTTACTTCTTCTAACCACTTGCCAACTAACTCTATGGTCCTTTTTCTTTTCCCATGGCTCCCACAAGAAATCTCTCACAATTTTTCAATTTGGTTGCTAATCCCTTTTGACATTCTAAAGACAAACAAGAGGTAAACTAGCAAGTTTGCAAGAGTGGACCTTATTAGGGTAATGCTACCCTAAAAGGACAAGTAACCTTTCTTCCATGACGCCAGCCTTTTGGAGAATCTCTCAACTACCGGGTTCCAAAACTGGCTTCTCCTCAGATCAGATTGTCCCCCAATGGTAGACCCAAATAACTCAATGGCAATTGATCCGCACTACAAATCAACAACTCAGCCCCTTCATTCATTGTCTATCCTCCATGTTCAATCCCACAAGGCAGCTTTTGTCCCAATTCTCTTTTAGATTTGACATTCTTTCAGACATCAACACTAACATTTTTAAGCTCCCCATCCATCTCAAATCATTACCACCACAAAACAGGACCATATCATCAGAAAACTAGAGGTGGGTGATAGAGATCTCCTCTCTATCAATTCTCCATCCCCTCATGGGATCCCTAAAATCATCCCTAGAGATCAATCTCCTGAGAACATCTGCAATCATAGTAAACAAGAAAGAAGAGAAGATCCCCTTGCCTAATCCCTCTTACAGCCTATAAGTGATCAACCACAGGGCCATTGACCAAAATTGAAAAATGACATGTCCTAACACAACTGAAAATCCACTTGTACCATCTATCACCAAAACCAAGATTTTTCATTGCCTCAATCAGAAAACCCCAATCAACCAAATTATAAGCCTTCTCCAAATCCAATTTACAAATCAAGCCCTTTCTTCTTGATCTCTTAATCTCATCAACACACTCATTGGCAATTAAAATCTGATCAATAATTTGTCTATCCTTAACAAAGGCCCTTTGAGATGGAGAGATCAGCGAAGGTAAAACAACCTTAATTCTCTGGGAAAGCACCTTAACGATGATTTTGTACAAGCTGTTGATCAAGCTGATTGGTCTGTAGTCCTTAGGGCACAACTGCATCAGGCTTTTTTGGGATCAAGGCAATAAATGTGGAATTCAGCCCCGGATTGATTACATCTCTCCCTAAGATTATTTTTTTTAGAAAAAGGTAAGGTAAAATTTTATTAATATTGAGATAAGATATAAAGGGATCCCCCAAGGAAAACCTTGATGGGGTCCAACCACTACAACCCCTGAACTACAAATCCCAAAAGTTGCTAGAATTCAGTCTAGCCCCCAACAATGAGGCATGAATCCCTTTAGTTGCCGACACCCATGCAAGGCATACAGCAAAGAAATATTGGTTCCAAACTTTAAGTCAATAATTCCAACTAAAATCAAAATTATATCCACCTAAGTTCTAGCAGGAGCAAGTTTTGGCAATCCCTTTAAGTCCTAGCTCCAAAGCAACTCCTTTATTGAACCAAGCATTACCCATGCAAGGCGTACAGCAAAGAAATATTGGTTCCAAACTTTAACTGAAACAGGGCAGTGAAGAAATAGGTGACAGCTATCTTCAACACCTTGCCCACACAATACACACTTCTCCCAAAGAAATCATTTTTTAAAATCTCCCAACAATCTTGGTAGAAAGCCATCATAAAACCATCTAGGCCAGGGGCTTTGGATCTATCCATAGAAAACATAGCTTCTTTTATCTCCTCAATCTCAAAGTTCATTTCCAACCAATCCTTAGAACTTTCAGTCAGTTTGGGCCAATCTAAACCACCAAGCCACACTCTTCTATCCAAGGGTCACCTAAAGATTGATTTAAAGTGATTCACAAAGGCTTGGGCAATCTCATCATGATTGGTCAGGGTAACACCTTCCACCACCAATTTGGAGATGTGTTTTTTCCTTCTCCTTCCATTAGCTAGAGCATTGAAAGATTTGGTATTTCTATCTCCCTCCTTAAGCCAATTATTCCTTGACTTTTGTCTCTAATTTGTTTCTTTCTTCAGAAAAAAAATCCTCCAACTGTCTCCTTAAACCCCACCTTTCTTCTTTCTCTTTCCTAAAGCACGCTTGAATCAGTGATGTATGTTCCATTCCTTAATTTTGGCTTTGAGCTCCTTCAGCTTCTAGTGAAATTTCATGCCTTCCCATTCAGCCCTTGGATTGCTTCTCTCCCAGCATTCCTTAACCTTTTAAATAAAACCATCTGCACATAGCCACATATTCACAGACCTCAATGGTGTCAAACCTCTTCCCTCCAAATCCACCTTAAAACTTAAGTTAGGCCAATGATCATAAGTGATCCTAGGTATGGCTCGAGAGACTAGGTTATTCCAATGCTCCTCCCAATCAGAAGTGAATAAAAATCTATCTAATTTGGAACAAATTGGATTGGACTACAAGTTGGACCAAGTACGACTATTGTAGGCCAGTTGCAACCCTCTGAGCTCACACCCTTCAATAAACTGATTGAATTTTCTCATACTTGTGCTTATTCTCTGTCTCGGGTTCGTAGTCTCATTAGTGTACCTAACAACATTAAAGTCACCTCCCAAACACCAAGGCCCATCACATAAACCTCTAATGTCCTCCAGGTCTTCCCAAAAATCATTTCTTTCCCTATAACCATTTGGGCCATAAACATTTGACAACACCCATTCAAAGCCATCAGACACTTGTCTAAATTTAATTGAGACAGTGTATTTTCCAACCAATTCTTTTTTTACCAATAACCAAAATTTCATTAATTAAAATAAAATAATGAATACAGCATCCAAGGGAAGGGGTAAACTCTCTTAGCCCTCCCCAAGGACAAAAAAGATCCAGTGAAAGATTTACAAGCATGTCCACAATGAATGAGTCCTTCCCACCCCCTGTTTAGCTAAGGCATCAATAAAGGAGTTAGCACTCCTTTTAACCCACTAAAGCCTTGTGACCATACCCCTTGACAGCCACTTAAATCCCTTTTTTTCATTTGCGTATTCACAAAGTCCATTCTCTTCTTTATCCAGCCAGCCAATAACTACCTTGGAGTCACCTTCAATGATTAGATTTTGTACATTTAGTTCTTTTGCTCTTCTTACCCCTTCCAACACAGCCAAGACCTCTGCCCTAAGATAATCACCTCCACCCACTAACTCAAAAAATAGTGCCAAAACCTGCCCTTCCTCATTCCTAAAAACACCTCCAATACCTGAAGGTCCTGGGTTACCTTCACTGCCCGTCAAAATTTAGTTTAATAAACCCTTCAACTGGTGGAAACCACAATGGGGAAGGAGCATCTTTCCTTGGCGCTGATTTAGCCACTTCCTCCCAATTATTAATCAGCAAACCTGTTGAAATACCCTCAAATAATTTCAGGGATTTCATCCAATGTAACACTCTAGCTGTAACCATCTCCACAATTGCACTGAAGCTCCTTTCCTTATTATAAAATACCCTTTGAATCCTTTCCTCCCAAACTGTCCAGCAAATAGCAGCTCTGGTGCATCTCCAAAGAATTCTGCCCCTTCTCTTCATCCCACTAGTGACTGAGGAAGTGAACAAGCTTAGTAAGTCCAGAGGAGAATTCCACTTGTAACCAAACAAAGAAGCAAACCAAACCCAAATAGAAAGAACAAGAGGACAAGAGATTAACAAGTGATAGCAGTTCTCACCATTGGATTTACAGGGAGTGCACCAGTTAGGAGACAGGTAATGATCTTCCTCAAAAGTATGTCACAGGTATTGATCTTCCTCAAAAGAGATTCCCAACAGAAGGCCCCTATTCTCGGAGGGACTGGCCTTCCCCATACTTCTTTAACAGGAAAAGTTAACCCCAAGTTTGCAGAAGGTTGAGACAAGGCTCTCTTAAAAGCGGCACATGAAAAAGAACCGGAAGGGGCAAGGGCTTATATTCTACTGTCCAGCTTAGAGGGGATCCAATAAGATTCCTTGTAAAAGTGCACATCAAAATCCATTTGGAACCCAATTTTGGAGAGAATGAATCAAAAACTGGCCACTTGGAAGGTTAGGTATCCTTCCAAAGGAGGGAAGGTAACTCTCATAAAAAGTGTTCTAGCCAGCCTGCCTACCTATTTTTTGTCTCTTTATCCAATCCCTTCGGAGATGGTGAAGGCATTAGAAAAAAAGATGAGAGATTTTCTGTGGATGGGTTGGAAAGACTCACATAAGTATCATCTTGTGAACTGGGGGTAGATATGCAAACCCCACTCACAAGGGAGCTTGGGAAAGGCTCACATTATTAGGCAGCTGGCAGTGGAGGTTTAATGCAGAACCAAATAACCTTTGGAGGAAGGTAATAGCTGAGAAATTTGGGCTGGACAGTTATGGTTAGGATTGTGGTCCCCTCCTTCAACTTATGGCTGCAGCCTCTGGAAAGGAATTTGTAGAGCTAACACCCAGTTCAGACATCGTATCAGGTTTAAAATAGGAGATTGCAGAAGGATCAGACTTTGGCTGGACCCTTGGACTGGGGAGAGATCCCTTTAAAGAGTTGTTTCCTACCTTATTCGACCCGGCAGCTGACAAAGAGGTGCTGGTAGCTGATTCTTTTGTTCAAAGGGGAGAAAACATTTGCTGGAACCCATCCTTCAGAAGGGACTTTCATGATTGGGAGATTCAACAGATAGGGAATCTCCTAGTTTTGCTTCAAGATCAGACTCTGAACTTGCAAAGTCAGGATTCAAGAGTGTGGAAGTGGGAGAAATCAGGAGTGTTCTCAGTTAAATCCCTTTACAGATTTTTAGTAGATGGAAATGATGCACATTTTCCTAGCCGGCCATTTGGGGGACAGTGGAACCCGCGAAAGTTAAACTTTTTGCTTGGGTGGCAGTTTTAGAGAAATGCCTAACAAAAGAGATGCTGTTGAAGAAAGGTTTTCTGTGCAATGACTTCTGCAGTCTGTGCAGTGGGGAGATGGAATCAGTTTGTGAAGATATATCTTGATGTGCATTATTAGAGTAGTCCTTGTTGTACAGTATCATAGTTCTTATTATTTTATTTGTTCTTTTTATCTTTCAGCCCTGTAAGGGCATTCTTGTAACTGTATATACGTTTTATCTCTTTAATATAAAAGAGGCTCTTTGGGGTGGGGGTCGACTATTCTGGACACCCCTAATTCAGTTTTCTCCTAGATCTGAATTCAATTCACATGGTATCAGAGCAGGTTGCTCCTTGATCTTCCTTCTAGTTATAATTCAGCCTGCCTTTGAGTTCTGTTAGTCTGATAACAGCCAAGAAGAAAGAGGAAGAAAGAGGGAAGAAAGAGAGAAAGGAGGAGAAAAGGAGAGAAGAAAAGTCTGGTTCGAATTAGGGAAAAGTTCCTCTCCCATTCGGCCAGACATGTTTTTATATTATTAATATAATGGAAAAGACACATGTGGCCTTATTTAAGTGAGGGACACTAGTTCTAATATAATATTACAGATCAGCAACCTCAACATAAGTATAAAGACAGAAATACCCCTACACTAACACTCCCCCTCAAGTTGGTGAGTATATATCATATAATCCCAGCTTGTTACATATGTAATCCACTCTTCCCCGACTCAACCCTTTTGTAAATAAGTCTACCCACTGGTTTCCTGTATTAATGTATGTAGTGTCTATCACTCCATTCAGCACCTTCCCTCTCACAAAGTGACAGTCAACCTATATGTGCTTGGTTCTTTCATGAAACACCGGATTAGAAGAAATATGAACTGCAGCATGATTGTCACAATAGAGCTTCATTGGAGTATTAATGTTGTATCCTATCTCCTGTAAAAGATTTCTTAGCCACACTAATTCACAAGCAATATGTGCCATAGCTCTATATTCTGCCTCTGCACTGCTTCTTGCCATGACTGTCTGCTTCTTACTTTTTCATGTCACCAGATTACCCTCCAAAAAAGTGCAATAACCTGTGGTAGACCGCCTATCAGACATAGAACCAGCCCAGTTAGCATCAGTATACCTTCTATTTCAAGTGTTCCACCACTTTTGTATATCAAAACCACGACCAAGGGCCCCTTTTAAATACCTCACAATTCTTAGAACCGCATTCCAATGAGGAACCAGAGGTTTCTGCATGAATTGACTTACCACATTAACCGTAAATGAAATATCTAGCCAAATAATGGTTAGGTAGTTTAGTTTACCTACAAGTCATCGGTATCTGCCAGGGTCTTCAAACACTTCACCCATATCACTGCTCAGCTTAGTATTTGTTTCCATAGGTGTTTCAGTTGGTTTAGCACCTAACAAACATGTTTCTTCTAGCATATCAAGCACATATTTCCTCTGACACAAATTAATACCGTGCTTAGACCTTGCTACTTCTATCCCCAAGAAATATTTCAATTTACCAAGGTCCTTTCTCTGAAAATGTTCCTGTAAAAAAGTCTTCAACCTGTCAATGCCCATTTTATCATTCCGGGTAATAATAATATCATCTACATACACCACCAATAGTATTTTTCCTACCAAAGAGTCATGATTAAAGACAAAATGATCAACTTAGCACTGTTTCATACAAAACTTCTTTACCACCTCACTGAACCTACCAAACCATGCTCGAGGAGACTGTTTAAGCCCATATATAGCCTTCTTTAGTCTACATACCTTACCATCCTCCCCTTGAGCAACAAACCCTGGTGGTTGCTCCATGTAGACCTCCTCGAGCAAATCACTATGCAAAAAGGCATTCTTGATATCAAACTGATATAGGGGCCAATCATACATAGCTGCAAGAGAGATCACAACACGAATCGACCCTATCTTAGCAACTGGGGAGGTCTCTGTGTAGTCAATACCATATGTTTGGGAGTACCCTTTTGCAACCAATCGAACTTTCAGGCGCTCAACACTACCATCAGGCAAATACTTAACAGTATAAACCCACTTACAACCGACAACCTGCTTCCCAAGAGGAAGAGCGGTGAGGTCCCAAGTATGATTATGAAGTAGAGTTGAGAGCTTTTCTTCCATTGCACAGCACCACCCTAGAGAGGCAAGGGCTTCATGGACATCCTTAGGAACAACAACTGAGAATAACAAAGAGATAAACTGGCGATGGGAGGCAGAAAGGTGAGTGAATGAAACATGATTAGAAATAGGATGAAGGGTGCAAGTGCGTTTACCTTTCCACAAGGCAATGGGAAGATCAAGATCAGATACTGGATTCGGGGCTGGTGTGGAGAAAACTGTCGGGTCTGCCGACGGTGATGGAGCCAGAGAAGTAGCAACAGGTACACGTGGGCGATGTGTATACACTTGACAGATAGGTGGGCGTTCAATAGGTGGTGGCAGTGGAGGCAAGGACTTGGTCATGGCTGGAACGTTGAGAACTAGGAAGTGGAAGAGGGGGAGGTGATGAGGAGGAAGAAGCATCATCGGACCCCAAGAAAAATATAGACTCAAAGAAGGTAACATCAGCACACACAAAAGAACGTCGAGAACTATGATGGTAACACTTATACCCTTTCTGGGTCCGAGAATAGCCAAGAAATATGCACTTAAGGGATCGTGCATTGAACTTATCGTTCCCGAGGCCCAGATTATGGACGAAGTAGACACACCCAAATACCCGGGGAAAAAGAGGAAACGGAGACAAGGTGGGAAACAAGGTAGTAAATGGGGAATGACCATCAAGAATAGACGTGGGCATCCGATTAATCAAGAAGTAAGCACCGCATCACTCCAAAAGGGTTTTGGAACATTCATGTGATGCATGAGGGATCGTGCTGTTTCCAAGAGATGACGATTCTTTATCTCAACCACCCCATTTTGTTGTGGGGTGTAGGTACATGAGGTCTGATGTATAATGCCATGTTGGTCCAAGTATTCTTGAAATGATGAAGATAACTAATTTTTTTTTATGAATGATAATAAATTTATTAATTCAGAAGCAACTTTAGAGTGAGTTCATACAACATCCCAGAGAGAGGCATGAGTTGCAGCCCCTCCTTGAACCTTACAAGTAAACTAGGAAAGAAAAGCAAGAATCACAACGGAGCCCAAAATAATTCTTCCCTATTTACCCCTTGCTTAGCTAACACATCTGATAAAGTATTTGCTAATCTCCCCACCCACTGTATAGTGACCAACATATTCCTTGTTAACCAACTAAATTTCTTCATCATTCTTGTAACGCCACATAGCCTCTTCAGGATTTTTCAACCAACCCACCACCACTTTGGAATCCCCCTCGATTATTAGGTGTTGTAGCCCCAGCTAGTTTGCAAATTGCACCCCTTGTACAACAGCTAAAAGTTCTGCCCTGATGGAGTCCCCAATTCCCAGGGGACCTGAGTAGAGCAACAAAATCTCTCCCTTCTCATTTCTCAAAGCACCCCCCATTCCAGATAATCCCGGATTACTCATGCTACTTCCATCAAAGTTCAACTTTAGTGAGCCTTCAAATGGAGGAGACCAGCTTGTAATTGATTTGTCCTTTAGAGATGAACACCTCGCTACTACTGACAAATTTCTCCAAAGGTCATTAAAGGAGAATTGATTAAAGATTTCCAAGGTCTTCAGCCAAGGTATTGCCCTATTTAACACACAGTCTTTCAAATCCTAACTACTCATTTCCTTTTCTTGAAAAATTCTAATATTCCTTTCTTCCCAAAGAGTCCAAATCAAGGCAGCACAAGCACATCTCCACATAATTCTCCCTATTGTTGTAGGCCAATATAAGGTAGAATGGTTGAAGAGCATGTGAACTTCTACTGGTAGACTCCAACTACCCCCAAACAACGAAATTAGCCAAGCCCAAAGGTCTGTAGAAAAGGGACAAGATATTAATAGGTGGTAACAATCCTCACCATTAGCTCTACAGAGGATACACCAATTAGGAGAAATACAAAGGAAAGGTCTTCTCTTTTGTAGGTTATCTAGAGTGTTTACTTTCCCAATGAATACTTCCCAACAAAACGCCATAATTTTTTGGGGAACTGGCCTGCACCAAAATTCTTTTGATGGAAAGGGTTGGTGAGTAGAATGTTGAGAGATGGACTTGAAGAAAGAAGCACAAGTAAAGGTTCCATTGGGTCTAGGAGTCCAAACCCTCTTATCGGGCTTGAAGGGATCCAAACAAACCTGATTAAGAAAACCAAGCAAAACAGAAAGAGAATCAATTTCATCATCCCTAAGTCCTCTGTGAAACCCAAAATCCCAAGTAGGATCTAAGGGTGTTCCAAAAGGTGAGACAAATTTTGAGACCACCTCTTTTTTTGTACAAAGAAACAGAAAATAGGAAAGGGAACAAATCCTTTAAAGGTGTGTCTCCTACCCAAATATCCTCCCAAAAAAGAACAGAGTTGCCAGAACAAACTTCATACTTAATAAAATTGAGGAATTGAGGAAGGGTGTTGTGAATAGCCTTCCAAGGTGCGGAAAGGTTAGCTTGCCTTGATACACCAGCATCCCATCCATTCTCTGACCTCCCACGAATGCTTCCCACCACCTCATGCCACAACCTCTCTTTCCAATGGCCATCGCCACAACCATTTCCCTAACAGAGCTTGATTTTTTCTAGTTACCCTCCCAAGTCCCAAACCCCCCTCTTCTTTACTTCTGCACACAATTTCCCAATTAACCAAGTGATCATTTTTTTCTTGTCCCGGCTCCCATAAGAAATCTCTTATCAACTTCTCCAATTTCCTAGCTTCCCTAACTGGTATCCTAAAAACAGACAAAAAATAGGTAGGTAAGTTAGCCAAGGTAGCTCTTATTAGGGTAATTCTCCCTCCTAAAGAGATATAATTCCTCTTCCATGAGGCTAATCTCTTCTCAAACTTTTCTATCAATGGGGTCCAAAATCTACTCTCCCTAAGATTTGCCCCTAAAGGAAGCCCTAAATAAGGCATAGGCCATGCAGAGGTGGAACACTCAAGACACTCCGCAATAGCCTCGACCTCCCCTACCTCCAAATTTATACTCGCTATGCAGCTCTTTTCCAAATTTATACTCAAATTAGAAATACTTTCAAATCCTTTGATTAGCTCCTTTAGGTTTGCTACCTTTTCGCTAAAACCTCCTTCACAAAAAATCATTAGGTCATCTACAAACTGAAGGTGGGTGACGGGGACTTGGTGTCTCCCTATTCTTCAACCCCTAATGGCATCTTCACTGTCAGCCTTAGTAATGATCCTACTTATCACATCAGCTACTAAGGTAAAAAGGAAGGGTGAGAGTGGATCCCCTTGCCTGATACCCCTACAAGCTGGAAAAAAGTCCCTCACCACACCATTTACCATAATAGAGTAGTGACAAGTACTGATACACCCAAAAATCCAACTACACCACTTGTCCCCAAATCCACAGTTTTGCATAACCTATAATAGAAACTTCCAGTCCACCAAATCATAGGCCTTTTCAAGATCCAATTTACAAATGAAACCTCTCTTACTAGACCTTTTCATTTCCTCCACACACTCATTCGCAATTAAGACCTGATCTGTTATTTGTCGCCCTTGAATGAAAGCCCCTTGGGTTTCACTAATGATAGAAGGGAGGACTGTTTTGATCCTCAACGAGAGCACTTTAGCTAGACTTTTATAGATGCTTGTCACCAGACTAATAGGCCTATAATCTTTTGGGTGGTTGGCATCACTCTTCTTAGGTATCAAGGCAAAAAAGGTGGCATTAATTCCAAGGCTTATAGTGTGATTGTCTGCAAATTCCTTAAAGACTTCAACTAAATCCTCTTTCAACACCTCCCAACAGTCTTGATAAAAACCCATTGTAAAGCCATCTGGACCTGGAGCTTTGGATCTATCCATTAGAAAGACAGCTTTCTTAATCTCTTCTTCCTCGAAATCCCTTTCCAGCCATCTTGCCACTCCGTCATCAATTCTTGGCCAATCCACCCCTTCCACGACTACTCTCTCACTCAAAGGTCTTCTATAAATCGATTTGAAGTGGTCCACAAATTTTTTGGCTATGTCATCCTGGTTGGTAATCACCTCCTCTCCTATCCTATCTCTAGCTTGGTCACAAGATTCTTTCTTCGTCTCCCATTTGCCAAATCATGGAAGAATCTAGTGTTCCCATCGCCTTCCGTAATCCACTTGTGTCTAGATTTTTGTCTCTAACTGATTTCTTCCCTCAGTAACACCTCTTCCAAATCCTTTTTCAATTGTCTCCTTAACACTTTGTCCTCCTCGATCAGCCCATTTTGAGATTCCTTTACATCCAAGTTCTCTATTCGAGAGATTAGGCACAATTTTTGCTCCTCAATTCTACCAAAATGATCTCTATTCCACTCTTTTATTTTGGCTCTCAACCTTTTTAATTTCTTATGAAACTTGATCCCCTTCCATCTTACCCCCCTCTCCTCCTCACCCCACCATTCCTTCACTTTTTTCACAAAACCTGGATGGGTAAGCCACATATTTTCGAATCTAAAAGGTTTGGGTCCTATAGGAAAAGACTTAGTACCTATCAGGACAGTGATCGAAAGTGACCCTGGGTAACGCTCTAGCAACCAAGTTTTCCAAACTATTCTCCCAGGCAAGGTCAAATAAGAACCTGTCCAACTTCGAACACAAAGGAGTTTCCTGAAGGTTGGATCAAGTGTAACTGGATTGCAGCTGAGGTATTTCCTTCAGTTCACATTCTTCAATAAAACCATTAAATTTCCTCATGCTTGTTGTAATTACCTGTTGGAGATTACTGGTTTCATCAGAGAATCTAATGACATTAAAATCCCCACCCAGGCACCAAGGGCCATCCCATAGCCCCTTGATTGCATAGAGTTCCTCCCACATCTCATTCCTCTCTCTATAGGAATTAGAGCCATAAACATTGGTTAAGACCCATACACACCCATTCTCTAAATTCTTACACTTAATGGAAACTGAGAATCTGCCTATCAATTCTTCTACTACTTCTACCACATCCTCCCTCCATAGTGTTATGATCCCCCTCGAGGCTCCCCAAGAAGGAGACGAGCTCCATCCTAAACCTCTAGACCTCCAAAAACTCCTCACCCATCTCCCATCTAATTCCATCATTTTGGATTCTTGTAACAGCACAATATCGGGTTTTTCCCTTCGGAGTAGGTCTTTGATCACCCTTCTCTTTCTTGCACTCCCTAACCCTCTTACATTCCAGCTAATAATTTTCATCGAGACAAAATAGCAAAAAACCCATGAAAAGGCCATAATCTCCTCATTTTAGGCCTTTCCTCCTATCCCCTCTACCACTGAATTCTAAATCCCCCTCAATGTCTGAAATTAGCCTTTCCACTTCAGATCTTTTTTTCTTCTTTGTTCCTTTCCCCCCCCCCCCTTCCTAATACAACAATCATCCTTTTTCTTTTCTCCATCCTTTTCAGCCAATGTCTGAGGAAGAATTTTACCATGCTCACACTTATTTTGGCTAAAGCATCTTTCTAAGAATCCTTCCTTTTTTTTAGTTCCTCCATCATTGTACAGATCAACTCCCAAATTCTGTCTACCTCCCCCTTACTACTTCCTTCCAACACCCTCTCTCCTCCTTCCACTATCACCCTCTCTCTTGCATCAAAACCTCATGGATGGGAAGCTGCAATATCTGTTACAGGCATAGCAAACAAGTCAATACCTAAAAAGGAATTGACACCCATACCTAGTAGGACGGGGGTAGGACTAGAATCACTAGAATTGAATTGCTGACAGGCGACAAATGGTTTTAAGGCCTTTCCCCTTTTTGGACAAGGTTGTGAAGTAGACATAGTGAAAGAATCACTTCCTGACGACCTACCCACTTGGAAAACCTTTCTCTGTGTTTCCGACACTGGAATACCCACATCCATCCTCACGGCCGATTCTTGTCCCTCTCCACCAACATCCTGTAATTCATTAGACTCAAAGTCAGCTCCCTCGATGAAGGGAAGAGGAGTTTTCACAGCTTTAGAACCATTTTCTTCACCATTTCTAGTCTTCCCGCCACCTGCCTCTTCAGTCTCTTCCTCTAAAAACAACAGCTCTGTATGCAAACTTTCTATTTCAAGTAAATCATTGTTGCTTTTCGAAGACAGACTTCCCAAACTTAACGTTTCGTCTCTATCAGAATCGTCATTGTTGTTTTGTTCACTCAACCAATCTTCAAACCCTGTTTTGTTCAAATCACTAGGCTTTAGGTATCTTGGGTTGCGCCTATCTGGTGAGAGATGGTTCGCCAAGTTGGATGGGACCCACTATAGAGAGCCTCGAGACTGAGAGTCCTGAGATTTTGCGCTTGAACTGTTCGAACAAAAGGAGGGATTCGGGGTAGAAGAAGATAGACGCTTAATCTCGTCTATCAGCTCATCCCTCCTCCCAGTCACGTGCTTACTTAAAGGGTCCCTTGGCCCATCTGTCTTGTAATGGGCCTTGGGCTCAAGACTTGTAATATAAGAACCCAGCTTTAAAGTCTTTACTTGAGTTGCCTTCTCCGGCCCACCAGAAAAGGGATCCACTCGACTGGGTCCATTTTCTAAGTCTTTTCGTCCCACGTGACCTCTTAAAAAATCACGCCCCCCTGTTTTAATGGTCGAGCCAGCAACCCTCCCTGTATGAGGTTGCTGGTTCAGCCCTATCCCTTTCGACACTAGTAAAATTTTGTATGTTTCCCCTGACACCACCTGCACAAAAGATCTGCCATTTGTCAAATCCTTTTCTTGCTTTCTACAGGTTTGACCTTCCATCTGCCCCAAAGCTTTTTGGCTTCCCAAAATTTGTTGGCCCTTTTTAGTGAAACATTCCTTCCCATTTGAATTAACCAATCACACAAGTCCATGTAATGCTTCTTATTCCTCCTCCCCTCCTACCATACGAGCCTCCTTCCACAACCCTACTTCAATGGAGGAAGCTAGCCACACAGAGACAAAACTCCCCTATGTTCGTACCTCTACCTTTCGTGGAATGTCTTTTGGCTTCACACCACTTAGCAGGATTACTACCGAATAAAGATCGCCCCAGAAAGCTCCTTTCAAGATTCCTCCACACAATACAGCTATAGACTCTGCTATTTCTTGTTTCCATAGATGAAATGGCAAGCCTATTACACACACCACCACACCATCTTCGACAAAAAAATCCTTGGAGTTGGATGTTAGAGTCCATTTAAAGACTGTGAATGATCTAAAATCAGCCTGAACATTGATAGATGATATTTCCAATTCATTCTCTATTGGATCTAGGAGGGCTTTACAGTTATCGAAGGGGGTTACTATGAAGCCACTCTTCAGCTTCAACCTGGTTGCCATAAGTCAGCTACCCTCCTCCAATCATTAACCTTTTCCTTGGCTTGTATCACAAACTTACCATCCCACTCTTCTCTCTCTAGACCTCCCACCATTCTGCAATGGCCTTTTGTTTTTGCCATGACCACTGGCCCTTGTTCTACCCTGTTGTTGTTGAGATATGCCTTCTCTTCCCTTATGGAGGCTTTTTTATCATTTGCTACTCTTTGAGCTAAAAACTCTTTAAACAACCAGTCAACTTCCCCCCAACCTTGGTTCTGTTTTCCTGCTGGTAGACACACCAGTTGCCTTCGTCCCTTACCAAAAAATTCAGCCAAAACTATGAAGAAGCCTTTTCTATTCCTCTTACATTCAACAACATATCTTCTCCCTTCTAATGTACTAAAATCCTGCCAGTTTATCTGCTTACCTTTTGAATAGGCTCCAGCTATGAACTCTCTTAGCCACTCGATCACTTCTAATCCTTCCAGCAATATTGTACCCTTTTTCGCTTCCCTTACCTTCAGGCTTACCTTCCCCCTGATTCTCATCTCTTCGAATAGGAAATTTTTTGCTTCTATCTTCAAGGATCTCCTCCACTGACCTGCCTGCACGAACTCCATTTCTCTCCTTCTACACATCCCTCTACCTTCTTCTCACCATGTTGTGGGAGGATTCATAGCTGCCATTGACCTCCTATAGAACTTGGAAGGGGTGTGTTTGGAAGGTAGTAAGAGGGATAGGAGAATAAATATTCACGGCCATTATCAAAACTAAAAATTTTAATGTAAACACCAAATTGATTGTGAATCTCAACATAAAATTTCTAGAAGATGGTAAACAATTCACTTATTTCTTTCATTAAATAGAACCACGTCATCCTTGAAAAATCATCAACAAAAATGACAATATCTATATCCATTATATAACATCACTTTATACAATTAGGGAAAAGGAGAGAAGAAAAGTCTGGTTCGAATTAGGGAAAAGTTCCTCTCCCATTCGGCCAGACATGTTTTTATATTATTAATATAATGGAAAAGGCACATGTGCCCTTATTTAAGTGAGGGACACTAGTTATAATATAATATTACAGATCAGCAACCTCAACATAAGTATAAAGACAGAAATACCCCTACACTAACACTTCTCTTTGATCTGTCTTGCCCTTGTGATCTATTGAAAACCTACATCTCTGCCGAGTGGTCCTAGACTATTTTGATCTATCCAGGAACTCCTCTTCTATTTTCTGCGCACCCAGAGAGAGAGATTTTATTGGATCTCTCTCGTTTGATCTTCGTTTGCAGCAAGAATTGAAAGGAGTTGTCGCCCAACCCTTCTCAACATATTCTGAAATTTTCACGGAGATCCGTGAAGTTTTGAGAGAGATCTGGACTCTTCTTCTTGGCTGCTGCGCCCAGACTTTCCTTTTCTGGACTATGTGTTCAGCCTCTCTTCGTTTTGGATCTTAAACAATCTCTGGTGAAAGTAAGGGGTTTCTTTCTCAGTTTTTTTACTCTCTTGGATTGATTATAGCATATTTCTCTTGTCTTTGAATCAAGTTTTGCTTCAGATTAATTTTCTTAATCTTTAGTTGAACCCTATTTGTGCTATCTTCTTGCTGAAATGGCTTCAAACAGAGCTGATATCATCCCTGTAAAGATGAATGGACAGAACTATGAGATGTGGAAGTTTCACTTCGACTTTTATGTTGAGGGAAAGGGTTTAGAAGGATATCTGAATGGAACGGTCACCAAACCAGCTGAGACCGAGGCCAACGCTTTACAACAATGGAAGTTGGACAATGGTAAACTTGTTTCTTGGATTCTGAGTTCTATTGACTATCATATATATATTCCCATGAGGAGAATGAAAACAGCATATGAGATGTATATGTACCTAGAAAAGGTTTATCAACAGTCCAATGTATCTAAGCAATATCAGATAGAATCTGAAATATTCTCTTACAGCCAAGAAGATACGAGGATACAGGAGTACTATTCTGGTTTTCTTGATTTATTGGTTGAATATGAGATTGTTCACATTGAACCCTCGAATCCAATGGAGTGTGTAAAATATCTTCAGAAGCACTTTCAAAAGAGAAAGGTAACTCAGTTCTTGATGAAACTCAGACCTGAATATGAGATAATTAGGTCCAACATTCTGAGTAGGGGAACACTTCTAGATATGGATTCTGTTTTAGGGGAACTTCTGAGAGAAGAGACTAGACTTCTCACTGCAGTCGAGCTTGATGAGAAGATGGCTGAAGTTGGGGCTGAAACAGCCTTTGTTGCTCAAGGGGGTAAGAAGCCAACCTCCAAGGACCTCTCCAAAACCCAGTGCTATGAGTGTAAGGGTTTTGGACATATAGTATCTCACTGTAAGAAGAAGAATGTGTGTACCTATTGCAAGCAACATGATCACATCATTCTAGACTATCCAGTCTGACCAACTAAGGGCTCTCAGAAAAAGATTAAGCATCAGGCCTATCAGGCAACAGATGGACCAGCAATAGACACTGTATCTACCAAGGGTGAGTCATCAATGAAAGGTGAATCAACAGGTGTCATGGACAAAGAAAGGGTTCGGAAGCTGGTATCTTATGCTATTTCCTCTGCTTTCTCTGCTATTGGCTTGTCTGGTAAGTTTTCTACATATTGTTCTTCCCCTTCACATGCTTGGATTATAGATTCAGGTGCCACCAACCATATGACAGGAGCCTACCTCAACCACCCAATCCCTTCCACTAAAACTCACCATAAACATATTATTATGGCTAATGGTGAAAAGTTAGACATCATTGGTAGTAATGATCTGTCCCTTCAATTGTCACCAACCAGATCCTTTCCTCTCTCCAAAACCCTCTTAGTACCCAACCTTATTACTAATCTGATTTATGTTGGTTAACTTGTTGATGAAGGAAATGTTCTCACTTTTTCTCATGATGGTTACTTGATACAAGACCGGTACACTGGGAAGGGGAAGGGGAAGAGGCGTAAGCTGGGCCGTCTGTTTGCACTGGAATTCAAGAAGTCTCAACCGAGGGCATCCTCAGCTTTACTTAGTTCTTCTTTGTCTGATTCTATGTTGAGTTATAGAAATAATATTTGGGATTTATGGCATAAACGGTTGGGTCATCCATATTCCCAAAAATTAAAACCTTGTTTGACTTTGGTTTGATTAAGAATAAAATTCCTCAGGTTAATACTTTTGATGTTTCTTGCACTACGTGTTGTTTGAGTAAAAGTCAAGTTTTACCATTTCTTCATAAATCTGAACATGTCACTAAACCTTTTGAGATAATACATAGTGATGTTTGGTATGCTTCTATTACTTCACGATTGGGGTACAGATATTTCGTATTATTTATAAATGATTATACCAGATATACTTGGATTTATTTTCTGCGACACAAATCAGAAGTCTTTGGTGCATTTAAATTGTTTCATACTATGGTGCAAAATCGATTCAAGTGCAATGTGACTATCCTCCGCTCAAATTCAGGGGGAGAAAATAGAGATGGAGACTTCTTGGCATATTTGAGGAGTCATCGAATTCGGTCTCAAAATAGCTGCCCAAAAACTCCACAACATAATGGTGTAAATGAACGGAAGAACGGACACATTCTCAATGTTGTGCGGACATTACTATAGGAGTCTCATACTCCAACATCGTTTTGGGTAGAAGCAGCTAGTACAGCCGTGTATTTGATCAATTTTCTTCCATCCTCTGTTCCAGGCAACACCTCTCCCTTCCAAAAACTTTTTGGTTATCACCAAGATTTCTCTAGCTTTCATGTTTTCGGATGTCTTTGTTTTGTTCATCTTCCTATTCGTGAATGATCTAAATTAACTGCTCAATCTGCTATGTGTGCCTTTGTGGGATATAGTCCTGACTACAAAGGATTTTTGTGTTATGATCATACTACTCGTCGTATTCCGATTTCTCGAAATGTTGTGTTTCTTGAACACATCTCCTTCTTTGTTGGAGTTACTAGATTGGCTGCTCCTTCCATCTCTGTTTTGTAGGATTTTGATTCAAATGACACTACTACTTCCTCAACCGAGAGAGATCTTCTTGTCTTCACCCGTAAGCGGATACGTGTCCTGGCTCTTGCGCCTACAACCCCCCTTCCACCCAGTCCAGATTCATCTTAGATATCCTCTGTAAGTGATACCTTGACCCAAGATCCTCCTATTTCAGATAGTAGCTCAATTATTCCACTTCATCGTTCTACCCGAATCTCTAGACCTCCTGGCCGCTATGGTTTTCCTTCAAACCATAGTTCATTTTCTGTTGTACTTTCTTCCACAGATATCCCTAGATCTTATCAACAAGCCATTAGAAGTTCTCAATGGAAAGAAGTTATGAATGCCAAAATTCAAGCCCTCCATGAGAATGACACTTGGATCTTGTGCCAACTCCTCCATATGCTTTTATTGTTGGAAGTCGTTGGGTCTATACAATCAAACTAAAATCAAATGGCTCTCTTGATCGATATAAGGCCCGGTTAGTTGCCCAAGCATACAGTCAGGAACATGGGATTGATTATGAAGAAACATTTGCCCCGGTCTCTAAGATCACCACAGTTCGGACCCTTATGGCCATTTCTGATGTTTATTCCTGGACTATTTATCAATTGATGTGAAGAATGCGTTCCTTCATGGCGAATTAAAGGAGACAGTCTACATGAAACCTCCACCTGGATATTGAAGTGATCCTTCACGTGTCTATCGCCTGAAGAAGTCTTTATATGGTTTGAAGCAAGTACCCAAGGCTTGGTTTGAGCGCTTCCGGGATGTTGTTGTTGCAGCCGGATATAATCAGAATTCCTCTGACTACTCCCTCTTTGCTAAGAGAAGACCCCAGGGTATTACTATTCTTCTATTATATGTTGATGACATGGTCCTAACGGGGGATGACTATGACGACATTTGTGAGCTGAAGTCCTTACTTCATAACTCATTTCATATGAAGGACCTGGGTCCTCTCACTTACTTCTTGGGTTTGGAGGTTCATCGTAGCAGTCCAGGGTATTTTATTTGTCAACAAAAATACGCCTCTGATCTTGTCAAACTAGATGGAATCACTAATGAGAAACATGTTGATACCCCCCTAGAGCTGAATGTAAAGCTATCCAAATCCGAAGGCCTCATCCTTCCTAATGCCACCCTGTACCATCAGCTTGTTGGCTCTTTGATCTATCTTACTATGATCAGGCCTGATATTTCACATGTTGTTCAGGTCGTCAGTCAATTTGTCTCTGCCCCAAGACAACCTCATATGATTGCAGTTCGCCGCATCATCCGTTGTGTTGGAGAAAAAACCTCTCAGGGGCTGTTTTTCTCTTCTTCATCATCCATACAATTGAGGGTTTATGTTGATGCTGATTGCGTTGGTTGCCCTAACACTTGTCGATCCACTACTGGGTGGTGCGTCTTCATAGGTGACTCTCTCATCTCCTGGAAGTGCAAGAAACAGCAAACTGTCTCTAAGTCTTCCACTGAAGCCGAGTACAGAGTTGTCTTCTGCATGCAGCGAGATTGTTTGGCTAAAGTCACTTCATTGATCTTGGGATTTCTCTTCTTACTCCTATCCCTCTATATGCCGACAACACCAGTGCTATCAAGATCGCTTCTAATCCAGTCTTTCTTGAGAAGACTAAACATATCGAGGTGGATTGTCACTTTATTAGAGACCTCCTTGTTGCAGGCTCTATATTTCTTCCTCATGTTGCCTCTCACATGCAGATTGCCGATATCTTCACCAAGGCCATGACTAAGAGTCGACATCTCATTCTTATGGGCAAACTGATGTTGATGTCTACGCATCAATTTGAGGGGGAGTGTGAAGATATATTTTGATGTACATTATTAGAGTAGTCCTTGTTGTACAGTATCATAGTTCTTATTATTTTATTTGTTCTTTTTATCTTTCAGCCCTGTAAAGGCATTCTTGTAACTGTATATACGTTTTATCTCTTTAATATAAAAGAGGCTCTTTGGGGTGGGGGTCGACTATTTTGGACACCCCTAATTCTGTTTTCTCCTAGATCTGAATTCAGTTCACACAGTTAACCATCTGTTTTTACATTGCAAGTTTGTAATAGAGATATGGAACTATTTTCTAAAGAGCTTAAAGGCCAGCTAGAGTATGACAGCCTCAGTTAAAGAATGCTTGGAGGCTTGGCACATACCGGGGATGACAAAGAAGGGGAAGTTGTGCTGGTCCTATTTACCCCTGGCTATTTTGTGGGTAGTATGGATTGAAAGGAACAGCAGGACTTTTGATCACAAAGCCTCTTCTGAAGCTGAGGTCATTGACAAGGCTATTGCGCTTCTTTGGAGCTGGCTGTCTATACACACAGGATTTAAAGAAGATACAACGGATTGTAATTTTTTGAAGGTAGCTTCTTTTGAGGTCCTTTTGTTTATATTTTGTAAAGCTTCTCATTGTACAAAGGACTGGTTGATTAATACAATTATACTTTACCTTTTCTCAAAAAAAAAATAATTTACAAAAAAAGAAAATATATTAAGCATACAAATCTTGGTAACAAGGTATCACCACGAACAAAATAATAGATCCCTCCCAAGACCCCACTCTAACTAATGATGATCAGCATATGCAAACCCATCCAACTATCAGGGCAACGACAGAAATACAGCCAATAATATTTGGCAAGCTATAACCATGACCCATCTCAAAGCAGCTGTAAAAGCCATTACCACCTCATCCAAAAGTTTACCTCAATGTTTCAAATGACTTCATCTACCTTATTTAGTTTTCTCTCCCAAAAACCTATTCCTTGCCTAAGACATTTCCCAAATGATTTCTATTTGGATCTAAACCTAAGAGTATTTTGATATGAGACTCATTTATAGGGGCTTGGATGGGGTTTGTTTGATGGGCAACAACTCTCATCCATCAATAATTATTTTGCATGGTCATCTCTTCGCTTGGGTATAAAAGCTTATTTCAGGTTTGAGATCAACAATTCATCCCAATAAGGCAACAGGACTGAGGCATTTTTATTAAAGTTGGCAATTTTGACAAAGAAAGGCGGCAGCCAATGGATTTATTCAAACGAGTAAATTAATATTTAGATTTGATATTCGAATGGTTTGTGTCCATTTCATTTGAATACTAATAAATTACATCCATGAGTTTCAAGTTATGTGCCTTTGAGGTTCACCTTTCATGTACATCAAACTTCTAGTGCCTTACAACTAACACTCATTTCAAGTTCTGTCATATGGTGGAATATATCTTTTTTTCCCAAATATTTTTCTATTCCTGAAAAATGGGCTGATGGATTATTTCCCAATATATTTATAAACATGTGAATTTTTAAGCCAAACAAATTGGCTTAATTTACATGACAGCCTCTAAATTAATATGGGTCTCCATGGGCCTAAGGTCCAAGTCTACATAAATATGTCTTGGTGGCCTAAGGATCCAGGTGTATTAAGCCCAATCTATCCCATCTCCTATTGTAATAGGGTGGTCCCATTGGCAAATCCATTAACTCCTACATAATGGTGCATGTATGGGAGTTAGCTCTAACCCAACACCCCACTCACATGGGATTGGTTAGCTAATCAGACTGAGATGGCAGTCCTAATCCTTGGCTATAAATAGTCGTGCCTAGGAAGAAGGAGGCTCCTCTCCTTTTTTCACGAACACACTGCAAGAAGCTCTCAGGCACCAACACTAAAGATTGCAAGCAACCACAATCTCCTATAAACTCCAGCAACTGCAAGATCAAGAGAGAAGAAAGAAGGCAAAAGCTTCTTTGTTCTCTACAACACACTTGGATTCAAATTCTCCCAAGAAGATCAAGCCACCACAAAAGGACCCTTCTTAGAGAAGCATCATTCACAGTCGATCAAGCACAAAACCCAAAGTGAAGAAATCTACATCCAATCACGAAAGCACCAAAATTAAGAAAATCTACATCAACACTTCAAGAAGTACGAGAAACATGCCAACGGCCTCGTCTTCACCGAATTTGACCGTTAATCAGAGGTTGCTCACATCATTGGACAAAAATCAAAGAGAGTTCATTCCCTTGTGTATTTATTACAAATTTATTTTTGTAATTTGTCTTTTGTGAGACAAAATTTGTGTCGACAACATCTTCCTTTTCCGAGTTGGTACTAATCTACAATATGTTAGAATATGCCTAAACAAATAAATTCGATCAATCTTAATATAATTAGATGTGTTAGTTAAATTCTTTTCTATATTCATATATGCATGCATAGACCTTATTATTTACTCGTTCCATTCTACTTCTACAAAACGCAACCTTTCTTGAACTAGTTTTTATTAATATCTTTTATATAGTACACCTACATCCATTTTGCAGTGTTTGAACCTTCTATTGGTAACAAAGGCAGTCATACCTTGCATCTGGCGGATTTAATGCTTCCTCAGGCGGCCGAGGCCAAACTTGGGGAAGCCCCACATCTTTATGACTAACATAGAACCTCTGGAAGTAGCTTGACGAGCAAGTGACCTGAATAGCATTGCTGTACAAACTCTGATGCTTTGAAGCCGCATCCCGCCCAACAGAATGACAGAAAACATAAAAGTGATCAGAACCCTCTGAAGCATTCCAGAATATATACTCCCGGCTGATCCTGGCTGTGTACTGTGCGACAAAGTTTGCAATGGATGCCTCAGAACGCACACGTGGATCGTTTCGAAGAGCATTGATGGAGAAGGGCATGAAGAAGAAGTGTGCCTCTTCTGGGTTGGTTGTGAGAAGGGAGCTCCCAAGGAGGGCTATTTTGAACATGTGCTCGCTGTAGTAGTTTCCAACCTTTGGATGCAAAGGGTTGGGATGGGGAAGGAAAATTGGGGCAGAGGGGGAAGAGTGTTTTTTGGTGAAAACATCGGGATAAACAAATATTTTCAAGTTGGTGAGCATTTCATTAAAATCCGCAGAAAAAAGTTCCCAATTATGGTATGGACCACCCGTTGCATCTGTTGGTGGTGGTGGTGGTGGTAGTGGAAGCGATGGAGGTGGCGGCGACGGTGGTGGATACACCATACTTGTTTGTCCTGCCGCAGCTTTGTTGTTGGTACTGATGTTTTCTGCTAGATAAAGCGTATTTGATGGCGTAAACTGAGTATTTAGTTTGCTTTCAACAAATTGAACTGGTGGAGTATCGGATAGCTTCAGAAGACCGTGGAAAGAGAAGATAGACAACAATGACGCAACTGCCACCGTCACCACCACCACCACCAGCGGCACAAGTAGGCGTCTTTGGTGGAGACCGAAATAGGGAAAGTTTGGCTTTGGCCTTCTCTTGGAGAAATAGGCTTCTGCCGGCAATGCCGTTACCTGCAACATGCGTGAGGAAGGGATGCTAGATGTATATGGATAACGTGGAGGGGAACTGGACAGGGACTGCGGCGACCTAGAAGTCTAGGACCAGACCTTGCACGATCTTGAGTCACGAGTGACGAGTCATGGGCGAGTTGACATCAGCGCCTCACGGAACATCCCAACCGTGTTTGGGAAACATCTCTCGATTACAAGTACAATTACAAGTACAGGAGATGCTTTCCACGCGAGATCGGCTTCAATCAGGGCAAACCTGTGCCCATACCGATCTAAGTGACGGGTGGCTACGAGCCGAGTTACTCGAGTACGGTTCAGGTTTCAATCGACTTTTCAGCCGAGCTTGAATATATATATGTATATATATAATAAAAGTATTATAATTCTTAATTTTTTACATATCAAATAAAAAATATTCTTTATATATAATTTTATATTTTTATTTTAAATCGAGTTCAAACTTATAAGTTTTTAACACGAGCTGATCTTGAGCTCAATGTTCTAGTTTGAACCAAGTTCGAGCTTGAGCCTTATACAACCTTGGCAAGCCGAGCTTGATCATTGTACTATTCGACTCGGCTCTAATCCACCCCTAGTTCTAATAATCATTCCCAACCTTATATTGAAAATATCTCCCCATGAAATAAAGCACATAAGTACGGAGATATTCTCAATACAATGTAGTAAAGGCTACTCAAATGGGCTTTGCCCTATCGAAAGTTGAAATCTTCCAACGCATGTTAAGATGAATTCAGCTTTAGTCAAGGCAAAGCCTACTCAAGCAGACTTTATTGTCTTGCATTGAGAGTATCTTTGTACTTATGTGCTTTATTTTATGGGGAGATATTCCCAATGCAAGGTTGGAAAAGGCTGTTAAAACGATGTATGCATAGGTTTGCCTTGATAGAAGTCGATCTTTGTTGAGGTGTACATGTGGGGCAATTATGGAGTGTTGATGTGGTATCCGAACAAGCAAATCTATGGGTGTAAATGGATTGAATTCGAATGAGTCAGACAATATTTAAATTCAAATTTGATTAAAAAATTTGATTCGATTCATATTCGAATGGGACGAATATTAAAAATTAATATTTGAATTCGAAATTGATTAAATATTTAAATATTTGATTCGAATTTGACCAATTAATTATTTTATATAATAAATAAACATTTTATTTATATAAATATAAATATATAAAGTATTTATATAATTTAATTATTACATATAAATTATATAAAGCATTTAAATAATTTACAAATTATATATAAAAATTAAATAATTGATCAAATTCAAATACATATAAATTGAATTATCCAATTATAATATTTAAATTTAATTCGATTATATTGAATCTCAATTTCGAAAATCGAATTTTCAAATACCGTTGACACACGCAAATTACGCGCTTACTATCGAATTTGCATAGTGCCCCGATACAAGGACGGCAGGTGTTCTCCCGCATGATCTCAATCTAAACACATGCGAGTTAATTGGCCGCATGCTTGTCCTGTTAGATCCCAAATTCACCCAAAAGGCCAAAATCCCCCAACTCCCGCACGACCCTCTCTCTCAACTCTACTTCCGAGCAAAGTATCTTTTCATTCTCCTCCATTCCATTTACCATCCATCTTCCGTATTTAAATATATTAAAAATTATAAAACATATTATATATAGTAGTTATATGACATAGTGTATATGTATATATCACTCCAATTTAACCTCTGACCTATAAATCTTTTCCTTTTTTCGGTTTTATATCCAATCCGATTATCTTAAAATTGGTAATAATTACCCATCTCTCTCATTTCTCTCACATCTGTTCCAGGTTTTGATATTTTTTTCATTATAAAACAAACAAGGGGAGGTATACATCACTGGCCATCACCAACAACCACGGGCAACATTAAACGGGCGGAAATAGGAAATCAGCAGTATAACAGTTGGTCGATTTCTATCCGAACTCCTTTTAATGTTTGACCTAGTTTCTATCCTGGGGATTATGTTGGTTTAATTTGATATTTGATCCGAGCAAACCGGCAGAAAAAAGGTGAAAGGGGAAAAAAGAAAATGAACTTCACTGGATGGCACACAGAACCTTCCTTTCTTCGCTCTCCTGAGAAGTTGTATAATTTGGACACATCATTCAGTTCAATTTTCTGCTCATTTTATGGATGTTACACTTTGTTACAGCTTCAGTTAGTTTGGCATAATACTGCAATTTGTCTATTACCCCACCTGTTCAATGTTGCCAGTGTCACCGGTGATGGGCGGTGGTGGCCTGGTGGGTACCTCCCCTTGCTGGTTTGTAATGGGAAAAAAAAAAAAAAGTAATATCAAAACCTATAATGGATGTGAGAGAGATGAGACAGGGAGTTATTGCCTTCAGACGGTGTGACCACCGAAACGATCATTGGCGCCGGAGAACTCGTGGATTTTGAGCTCGGATGGAGGAGAGTGAACAGGCCGGAATAAGGGGATTTTGATTAGGGCTGTTCACAGGTTGGTT
Organism: Nelumbo lutea; assembly: GCF_056320005.1. Classification (NCBI taxonomy): domain Eukaryota; kingdom Viridiplantae; phylum Streptophyta; class Magnoliopsida; order Proteales; family Nelumbonaceae; genus Nelumbo; species Nelumbo lutea. The sequence goes on from NC_142686.1 coordinate 116,147, forward strand.
TGGATCGGTTTATTGGCGCTTTTCCAGCCAACCTGACCTGATCAGTTTATCTAGAAATAAAACCAAAACCGACCCAATACTAAGTAAAACCAACCTAATCAGTTTGAATCGGTTTGGGTCGGTTTTGTGAATGATTCTCTTAGTGTGAACGGTAAAGGATTCAAGTCTAAGAAAGCAAAGGCTAGATGCCTGAAAATTAAAAATGATTTGATGGATTAAACCGATATTTTATATATAATGTGTATATTTCTAAAATGAAACTAATATATATATATATATATATATATATATATATATATATATATATATATATGTTTGAAATATATATTATATATAATATATATCTAAGTCGGTTCGATTTCGGTTTTCACACATGAAAACCGAAACCGAACCGAACCATCGGTTTATGTTTTTTTGTAACCTAAAACCAACCAATACTGAAGAAAAACCGACAACTCGGATTGAATAGGATCGGATTGGTCGGTTTGGGTCTTGTTATGAACAGCCCTAATTTTGACCTTTTGGGAGAATTTGGATCCATCAATTAAGATCATGTGAGAGGACACTTGTCTGCGTTTGATTGTGTGGGGCGCTGATGCGAACTCTAATAATGCGACGGAAAATAGCTAACTGAAGCAGACTAAATAAAGTGAGAGATTCATTATGGCAATTGTCTTAATGCAATAAACATGGTTTAAAGTATTGGTACGATCATATCTTTTAAAAAAATACAGTCTGAAATGTCTGTTTTCAGGTGTTTCAGATCTCAAAATTTTTTTAATAATAAAAGACATGTTTTCAGATTCTCAAAAAACCAAAATTTGAAAAAGAAAAGGTATTTCGGCTGTTTGTAAGTACCGATACGATACAGCCAATATGCATTTCATATCGATACTTTGAACCTTATCAACAAATACTTAGGCTATATTTGTTTTGAAGGAAAAAATTATTTTCCCTGCATTTTCCTTCAAACCAAACATAACCTTATAGAATAGGAAAAAAAAAGGGCATGTGCTAACAGGTGTACGTAAGATCTCAAAGAGGACATAAGTGTGTGGGATTTAGATAAGCCTACCGCTAAGATAAACTTCTAATTTAAGCCGGTCATCCAACAGGTTAAAACGCTATGCCATGCAAACAAACTAGAATCAATAAAACAACATAATTAGAAAACCAGGATAATAGTGAATTAGTGATGAATGGCCCAAGATGAACTCTAATATGCGACCAAATGAAATAAATATATTTGTAAAAAGACAGCATAGTTTGCCGTCCCTGGGTCAGAATTGAAAGATAAGCATTTTAAGACTTGTAAACTAGTAACTAGTAAGTAATCCTTCCACGAACAAAGTCTAATTTACTCAAAATGAAAAACATGTCAAGATCTAATTCTTCCATAAAGGAAAACAATGTGCTTCGGTGGCTTATTTTTCAATAAGAGCCAATGAGGAAGTTATTCAATATACAGTACCGTATGTTGTGATATTTTTCTTTTCGGTTATGAAGTCTATTAAAATATGCCGTCTTTTTCGGTTATGAATACTAACCGTGGACCAATGCCAAATCCACGGGCAGAATGGGAAGGGGGCTACTAGTAAACTACAAAAAGGCTGTAATTTCAGACTTCTGAGATGGAGTGCAGTCTAGTTATCCCTTTTTTTTTATTATATACCAGACTTATATTTAGTATTATTAATGCATTTTTAGATTTATTTGAAATTTCTGCAGATTTTAATTTTTCCACCATGTTCGTATTTATCCCTGTAATTCCCTAATGTATTTCCATACTCTTTATCTTTCTACTACTTTGAATTTAGCTTAAAACCTAAACCGAAACTTGGTTTTTGCATGCTTAAATATCATTTTGAACAAAAGTTCGAGATTTTTGCATGCTTAAATATCAAATAGGAGCACCTGCAGAATGCTCTTCCTCTCAAATGGTCCTGAGTCCTGATGCTAGTTACATATCCATGCCAAAAAGGAATAGAAAAATATGTTTTTATCCTAAAGCCATTGACAAAGGGATAATTTTAGCTAGAAGAGTAATGCAATCTCTAATATGGTTTTCTCTAATCAAACTAGCAACATCACACAAAAAGCCGGATGAAGAGTATTACACAATATTTACATTAACGGAAAGGAAGACGTATGAATCAGAGTTCCCAACAAAGCGGATTAACATATCCATCAGGAAACAAACAAAAAAAAAGTGGAATAACAAGTAGACATAGTCGTGGTTCCACAATAAATATGTGAAAGCTTATAATTGCTTTTAATACCCCTTCCTATACTGTCTCATTTTCATGATATAAATACAGGCCAAGGCCAAATCGAGCACAGGCTCTGCAGAAAGCCATTTCCTCGGCTGCAGAAACAGGATCTTCAAGGCTGCCATCACTTGAGGATACTGTTCCAGATGATTCACGATGTGCCTGCATCAATATGTAGCAATAAAAGAATTGTAGATCGGATCTGGTAATGCAAACATTATTATATTGTAAACATGTAACCTAGAATCTTTGATTATGAGCAAACTACCATGGGTTTATAAAACTGTTAGTCAGGGTTGCTTAAAGAATGTACACCTGGGCACTTGGTTGGGAAATGGGTGTTTGTAAAGTTGTTTCTTTGAAGTGGTATTTGGCATATATACTCAGTTCAACTCAACAAGCCTTATCCCTGTTCTACTTCTACGGTTCTGCCATTCCACCGTTTAGTGCCATATCCATTGTTAAATTATAGGCCCTCAAATCATGTCTCACTACTCAACCCATGTCCTTTATGGCCTGCCCCTATCTCTTCTAGACCATTCAACTAGCAACAGATCACTTTTTGCCCCACTGGTAATAGTCTACTCGACACATAACTAAGCCATATACTTTCTCTCATTTATCACCTATGGAGCTACTCCTAAGTTCCTATTATTACGCTCATTTCTGATCCTATTCCTTTAGTTTTCTCACTCATCCATCTCAAAATTTGCATTTCTTCTACTGGGGATGATCATGGACCACGCCAGGCTAGCTTAGCACCTATGATAAGTGCTATAGCCGGGGCCTGGGCCTGGGCCTGGTCTGCCTTGTAACTTTATAAAATTTTTATTTCAACCTAAGTGGCATTCTCTCATCACATAGGACTCATAATACACCTCTCCATTTTTCTCATCTGGCTCCTGTAGAGATGATGGACTGAATAGGCCTTAGTTTCTTTCCTTTGTTTAGTTATGTTTTCGTTTTATGTTTATAAGTAGTGGGCCTTAATTGTGAGCCTGTTTTTTCTTTTTCCTTTTATTGTTGTCTTTAATGCTGGATGCCCTAATAAGGGCACTCATGTAATTGTGCTCATATTACAATTAAGAGAATAAAAGATAATATTGGGGCACTGAAGAGGGGACTGAACTCTCTTCTTTCTTCTCTTTTCTTCCACCTTCCTCCATTACTTCTTTCTCCTCCATCTTCTTCAATCTTCTTCTCTTCTATTTTCTTCCTTTTTTATTTCAGATTATTGCAGATGGGATCTACAATTTGGTATTAGAGTGATGGTCCTACCTTTTCTTCTCTTCTCCTTAATCCCCATACACAGGTTGTATGGAGAATTGATTGGTTAATTGATTAGCAAGTAGACTTGTTCATGGGCCGGGTAGCCCGATGGCCCGGCCCGCACCCCGGTCGGGCTTGGTCATGTAATTAGGATCGCGGGCCTAACACAATAAGCCCAACTGTGTTTCGAGCCGGGCTCGGGATTTGTCAAAAAAAGCCCAACCCGGCCCGACTCAACATTATCAGCCCGACTGTGTTTCGGGTTGGACTCTGGATTTTCCAAAAAAGCCCAACCCAAGCTCGGCCCGGCTCGGCCCGACTCAGCATTATATATTTTATAAAATACATATTATGTATTTTATATATTATATAAAATATAAAAATAATATAATATTTATTGAAATATATATTTATAATTTAATATATACATTTTTTATTTTTTTTTCTTTATAATTTCTCTCTCTCTATTCAGCCGCTTCACCAGTAGTAACAGCATGGGCTAAATTTCGGGCTCAGGCCCAGGCCCGGGCTTCGGGCTTTTTATGAGGGTCGAGCTTGGGCCCAAGTTGTAGGCCCGATGGTCGAGCCAGGCTCGGGCTTGGGCCTTGGAAAAATCTGTTAATATAGAGTGAAAGCCCGGCTCGGCCCATGAACAGGTATATTAGCAAATATTCAGCCCAATTAAAGGAGGTTTTTTTGGAGAAGTTTGAAGTGCTTGTTTGGGGCCCAAGGCAGGTTCTTGGAGAGTCCCGAAAACCCTAGCTAATTGGAGATTTTTTCGATTAAGGGATATAGGAGTGTGAATGTAGGCACTTGGGGCTAGAAATAGAAGTTTATTGATTATTTTTTAGATCAATCCCAGTTGGAAAGATTTCTAGATAGACTTTCTCCCTTCTCTCATTTTGTCAAGTTAGGTGAAAACCCTGATTTGGCTATTTGAAGAGCAACTTTGTCCTTAGGGAAGCAAGTCTTGTCCAGTAACACCCTATTTTGATATTCATTTGTCTCCGTTTGACCAATTGAGCAAATTGGAGGTGAGATGAAACTCTCCACAGATTCCGAGTTTGGTCTAGGAGGGCAGGGCAATAACCTCAATGAAGTTGGATAAAACCAATTTTTTGGCATGGCCTCAATCTATAAAAATTCATGTATGTAGTAGAGGGGAATGGCAGTACATCACTAGGACCAAGGAAAAACTTGTGGAGGATGACCCTACCTATGAGAGGTGGATGTAGGATAACTACACTGTAGTAGTTTGGTTAGTGAATTCCATGCAATCTCATATCAGTTAGCATTACTTGTGGATGAAGACTACAAAAGAGGTGTGGGACAGTGTTATGGAGACCCATTCCCAGAGGTTGAATGTTGCTAGAGCCTACAAGATGAAGAATGATTTCAATAATTTAAGATAGGGGGAAAAACCTTTGGTTGCTTACTTCTCTATGCTGAAATCTCTTTGGCAGGAGATTGACTTGATGAAGATTGTTGTGTCGGGGTTACTAAAGATGCTGAGACTCATAGGAAATTAGTGGAGAGAAATTGGGTCTTTGAGTTCCTCATTGGACTCAATCCCGAGTATGATATAGTTAGACAGAATATTCTCGCAAAAGACAATTTGACCTTATCCCAAGCCTATGCCATGGTTAGCAGTGAGGAAAGTCGAAGACAGTGCAGGTTACAAAAGTCTCAACGGATCACTTTGCTAATGCTAGGATGAAGCCAAGGGTCGGTATTGAGAAGAAGATGTAGTATGTGAGTATTGCAAGAAGCTTAAGCACACAAAGGATACCTGTTGGAAGCTACATCCAGAGCTTATACCTCCTAGATTCAAGAACAACAATGATGGTAAGAAGAGTGGCAATGCCAATGTAACCACCTCTTCTAAGGTTGAAAAAGGTTCTAGTGATGAAATCCTTGAACCGTAGTGTAGCATTTTTCCCTTCTGTGTTTTTCAAGACAAAATCTCAGAAGGTGAATGGGAGTGGCCATGAGGCGAATGGGATATACCTGTTGGATAGGCCCAGACAAAGTTAAGTATCAGTTCAGAGAGCAACTTTTGGTTCTAATGTGTCAAAGTCAAGCGGTCGTATTATGTTATGTCATTATCATTTGGGTCATATATCTTTTTCTCTATTGAGTCTTTTGTTTCCAACTTTGTTAAAGGAAACTACATTATCAAGCCCACATCGTGAGTCATGTGAATTGTGAAAGTATTGTAGAAAGACTTATTCTTCAAGTAATAAAAGATCTGCAGTTCATTTCCATATTGTTCACTCCGATGTGTGGGGAGCATACCATTTACCTTACATGGGTGGTTATAAATACTTTATTTTGTTTATTCGTGAGTTTTCTTGCTATACCTGGCTTTACCTTATGTATTCTCATGTTGAAGTACTACCCAAACTTGTAAAGCAATTTCATGAATTTGTGCCATGCTGAAGTACTACCCAAACTTGTGAAGCAATTTCATGAATTTGTGCTTACCCAATTTGATACCCGCATCAAGATATTCCAATCAAACAACGCTAAGGAATATTTTGATAATGATCTTATTTCATATTTTGAGAGGTTTGGGGAAATACATCAGAGTTCTTGTCCCCATACTCCAGAGCAGAATGGAGTGGTAGAGAGAGAATCGACGTGTTGTTCAAGTAGCCGGAAGCTTTTTTTTTTGTGCCTCCCATGTTCTAGTGAGATTTTGGGGTGATGCAATTATGACAGCTACCTATCTTATTAACCGCATACCATCTCGAGTCTTGAGGGTTTAAATCTCCCTTTGTTGCCATGTTCTGTAAGGGTGAAGTGTTTCCTATTCCTTTGTGTGTCTTTGGTTGCATATGCTATATTCATGTTCCTAGCTATCAGAGACATAAGTTTGAACCCGAGGCTCGGAAGTGCATTTTTCTAAGGTATGCTTCCACACAAAAGGGTTATTGTTGTTTTGATCCCACCAGTGGCACTTGTTTTGTCTCCATGGATGTCACCTTTGCAGAGTCACTTCCTCTTTACGGTCATTCTACTGAGGGAGACCATTCCATTGAATTGTTTACTTCACCACTTCCTCTGCCTTCTCCTGTTGACCATGGGGTTGAATCCCCTATGGTTTCTTCTGCCCCATTGGTAGTCTTTGTCTCCTAGTTCTTCCATTCCAACTCCTCCTCCACATGCTAATCCTCCAGTTTTCACTCTCCATCTTATTGTTCATAGGTGGTACCAAAGACAAAGGCTACGACATGAACAAGTTGTTTCCCCATTTACAATTGTGCCTCAAACACTCCCAACTCCTGAAGAGAGGACAAGTCCTTCACCACCTGCTCCAAAACCTCCCTTCCTAGACCTGGACCTACCTATAGCTATGAGAAAAGGTAAGAGGAAATGTACAACATATTGTATTTCCAAACACCTATCTTACAACATGTTGTCCCCGTCTTATTATTCTTTCTTAACCCATATTTCTTCTCAGCCTATACCCAAGCCAGTTACAGAGGCCTTGTCTAAGCCAGAATGGAGATAGGCTATGAAAATTGAAATAGCACTTCGCAAAAATAATACCTGGGATATTATGGATTTTACCTAATGGGAAGAAACCAGTGGGATGTAAGTGGGTGTTCACCATCAAGTATCATGCTGATGGCACCATTGAAAGGTACAAGGCTCAGCTACTAGCCAAGGGGTATACTCAAGCATATAGAGTTCATTATATAAAGACCTTGTCGCTAGTTGGAAAAATGACCTTAGTGAGAGTCCTGTTGTCCTTGGTAGTGAGTGACTAACCATTACATCAGTTTGATGTTAAGAATACTTTCTTAAATGGAGATTTGACTAAAGAGGTCTATATATCCCTTCCCCCAGGTATGTATGGTAAAGAAAGGCAGGGAAAGGTTGCAAGTTGAATAAATCCTTTTATGGCCTCGAACAATCCCCATGAGCTTGGTTTGACAGATTCAAAGCTGCACTTGTTGAGTTTGGCTATAGACAGACAAAGTCTAACCGTACCTTGTTTGTTAAAGAGGTACTCGGGTTACCTTACTTATGTTGATGATATTGTGGTTACGGGAGTGATATAGAGGAAGTCCAAACTTTCCTGAACTCAAAATTTGAAATTAAGGGCTTAGGGGAGTTGAGATATTTCTTGGGACCGGGAGTCGAAGTTGCCAGGTCTTAAGATGGCGTCTTCATTTCCCAACGGAAGTATGTTTTCGGTCTTCTCATGGAGATTGGGAAACCATGTATGAAGTGAAACCACTCATAAAGATTCTCGAATTTCATTCCTCTCATACTCCATAAAGTAGCCATTGTAAAACATCTTCACATGATATTGCTATAGTTTTTTGTTTTTTTTTTTTTTTAGAAAAGGTAAAGTATGATTGTATAGCAAAAGGTCCTTTATACAATGAGAAGTTGTACAAAAGCTAACAAGTTGGACCTCAAAAAATTACCATCAGACATAACATCTTTAAATACGGTATGTATAGACAACCAACTCCTAAAAAACCCTATAGCCATGTTGATGACTTCAAACTTCAGAAGAAGCTCTGTGTTCAAAAGTTCTTTTGTTTCTTTCCAGCCACACTGCCCACAGAATTGCCATTGGGGTGGAGGACCAGCAGACTTTCCCTTTCTTAGTCAATCCAGATATGTGCCATTCCTCAAACAAGGCTTTCACCTCAGGCAGGCATGCACCAACTTAAATTCAGGGCCTTCAAAAAATATCTCCAAATTTCTGAAGCAAACTTGCAATGCAGAAATAAATGGCTGTCTAATTCTAGTTCCACTTTACAAAGATAGCATCTCAAGTCATTGCAGATGAAACCTTTCATCAGCAACATATCTTTGGAGAGGCACTTCTCCAAAGTTGTTACCCAAAAACTTGACTTTTGAGGGTGCCACTGTCCCCCAAATAGCCTGACTGGGAAAAACTTCACCTTCTCCCACTAGAAAGCTGTAAAAAGATTTACTGAGAACTTTCCTGCCTTGTTCCACTTCCATACTCTTGAGTCATGAGTTTGAAGGTTTAAAGCCTGGTTTTGGAGAGTAGTGAATAGATCTTCAGCCATCTAGACCTCTCAGTCATTGAAATTCCTTCTAAAGGATGGAGTCCAGCAAATGTTGTTGTCCCTCCTCACATAAGAGTCAGCTACCAATGCCTCCTTATCAGTAGCCATATTGAACAGAGCAGGAAACAACTCTTTAAGTGTGCTTTCACCGATCCAGGGGTCAAACCAGAATCTAATCCTTCTGCCATCTCCAATTTTATATCTGATCCATCTTCTGAAAAGTGTAGCAGCTTTACATATTCCTTTCATAAACCACAGCCATATGTCGAAGATGGTGAGCCAATATTCCACCCATTCCTGTCCAGCCCATACTTTTTTCTATTACCTTTCTCCATAGGTTATCCGGCTCAGTAGAAAACCTCCAAAGCCAACTACACAGTAATGCTAAATTGAAGGTCTTTATATGTCTTATTCCCAACCACTTTGGGATGGGGTTTACAAATCTGGTCCCAATTCACAAGGTGGTATTTGTGAGAATCTTTCCAATCCATCCACAGGAAGTCCCTCTTCTTCTTTTCCAATTTCTCTGCCACCTCTGAAGGGATCGGAAAGAGGACCATGAAGTAGGTCGGAAGGCTAGCTAACACACTCTTTATTAGAGTTATCTTCCCACCTTTGGAGAGATATCTTGCTTCCCAAATGGCCGGCTTTTGGTTCATCCTTTCTAAAATTGGATTCCATATGGCTTTGGATGTACATTTGGCACCGAGAGGCAACCCCAAATATTTTGGGGGGAGAGCCAACATTGCAACCCAACAAATCTGCCAATCTCTGAGTAATGGAAACCTCTCCAACAGCTATCATTTCACTTTTAGCTAGGTTCACCTTTAGGTCCAATACTATCTCGAACCAGAATAGATGTTTCAGGTTAATGATTTGGTCCTCCAAAGCATTACAAAAAAGAGTAATCTGCATATTGCAGAATGGGAATTTTTGTGCCATTAGTTCTCACTTCAAAACCCTCAAACATCTCTAGCTCTGCATCCCAATCAACCATTCTACCGAGACCTTCCATTACTAATAAAAATAGCAGAGGTGACAAGGGATCCCCTTGCCTCAAACCTCTCAAACTATTGAAGTTGCCTCTTACTGAACCATTAATTAGGACTGAGAATCTTGGTGTAGTTATGCAGACTTTCATCCAACTTCTCCACTTAGAGCCAAAATGCATTCTCTCCAACAAATAATCCAAAAAAGCCCAATTGACATAGTCATAAGCCTTCTTTAGGTCTATTTTACAGACAAGCCCTCTCCTCCCACTTCTTCTTGAATCAATTAACTCATTGCCTATGAGAACAACATCGTGTGTATGCTTGTTATTGACAAAGGCACCTTGATACTTAGAGATCAGTGTATCCATCACCTATCTTACTCTGGTAGCTAGAATTTTGGCCAAAATTTTGTAAACGCTGCTGCTCAAACTGATTCGCATCAAACGGTAGAAGGTAACAATAGAAATAAGTGTGCAAATCAAGTTCAAGGGTAGAAATCCATTGTCAAAAATGATAAGAAGAATACCTATTTGATTTTAAAATCAATCTCAAATTATCAAGACAGTCTGCAAATGGAAGGGTATATAAGATTTTTAAGCCAAGTCTCTGTTATATTCAAAACAAGACGGTTTTACCCCTAAAGCCCAATACCGATCTATACAGAATTTGAGAATGCTAGAATCAGGATGCTTGGCTAATTCTGTCATGGATGATCTTGAGATGGGAAGGATCTCGATGCTCAGTGTAATTTTAAGGCTGCATTGTTAAGGGACTAGCAATGGTTAAGTTGGGGGTGTCATAACTCTGCATTTTGATGCCTTAAGGGCATCAATTCAGGGTATTTTCGGCCTTACGATAGTCAAGATGTGCCATTTTCCCAATTAAATGCAATGTTCTGGCCTCTGAGGGTCTTTGTGCAAATTCTGGAGAAAACTAGAAAATTTTCATGGCTGAAATGCAGATTTTGGGAAGCTTGTGTGAAGTCCAACTAAGAGAGGGGGTGTTTTTGTGAAAAACTGAAAGCAGGAGGGCGCCTCCTAGCTACTAAACCCAATTTGGCGCCCCTCCTACTGTATTAGCATGCTCACCATGTCTTAACAAACCCTAAGGCGCCTTTTAACCCATTCTTTTCACTCTTAGCAAACCCTAGCCGCCCCTAGGTGTTTAATCTTCACCCTCCACCTCTTTTAATCTCAACCACTCATTCTAGGGCACTCTTTTTGTAGTTTTTAAACCCTAGGGCGCCACCTAACTGTTAACCCTCACCATTCAGCCCCTAACCACTAGATCTCAGCCCTCCATTCCATCTTCTATCTTAGCCATCCACTCTAGGGTGCCTCCCACCTCTTCTAATCTCCACCTTTCAACCTTAGGAGCCTCTCCTCCATTCATTTTTGGAAGCCCAAATCTCATCCCTACATAACATTGAGCGCCCTCTTCTTTTCTTTTCAGCCCTAGGTGTTAGACAGTTTTGTATGCCCTTAGCTTCAATCAAAATGATGTACTTTATGAGTTTATTGTAAATGAATAAAAGTGCATATTTGATTCATGTTCCCTTGGTATGTTTCTGTGTAATACCCTTAAATTGGACACTTAATGAGACTCGTGTTAGTTTAGAATGTTCACAGCCAATGGGTGGGTCTGGGGAGACCTATCCTGACAAGGCTGACACAATGGTACCACCAAGTCGGTTGGGGTGCCTTGTCTCAGCTACCAGGGTGAGACCCTAGGCACATACAGTGTGGGATTAATTGAATCTTTGAACTGGACCAGATTTCCAGTATTGCCCTGGACCTTGGAGATTGATGGGCAAAACTGAAAAGTTACACCCGACCCCTAGACTCGATTATGATACTGCACTAGGTGTCGGATTGGGCTGTCTTTGATGTACCAATCAGTGAGATCCTTAGCGGGGGTCAAAACCTGGGTATGTTGGGACAGTCTGAGAATTCATCTGAGTGGGTGATCATAGTGACAGGATCAGCCCCTTGTCGGACAAAGGTAATGATCGGGGATGCATTCTCACTAATGGAAAGCAAGACTGTCGGCAGCCGATTTCAATCATTGAGATTTGTTTTGCAAAATATATTTTATATGAGATAGAAAAGTATATAAATTATGGTTTCGAAATGATTTGCAAAAGGTTTTAAAACCCGGGATCCATACTTGAGAGAGTGCAACAGTGTTCCTTACAGCCGAGGGAGAGGTCCTCTCTTGTCGGGCAGTGTATGATCATTATGGGCTGAGAGGTTAAGTATAAGACCATTGAGGATAATACCTGATGGGCTAATCTTGCATCTGCCCACAGTCCCTGGGTGTTACAAGGTGGCTTGGCCCAGGGACCACTTAGGGTAAGTGTTGGGCCCATAGAGCCCATCTGATGGGTTTTCAGGGGGTGCAATATCCATAACAGTGTATTCGACCAGGCCTTGTAACAGAGGCTGGGCTGAACCCATGTGGCTGATGTGTAGATCAATGTTTGGGTCCCACGTCATACAAGGAAGCCCAACTGGGTAGTAGTTTGGAAGGCTAAATGAATACATAACCCTAAATGGGCCTTAAGCCCATTTCGAACTGGGCTAATTTGATTAGTCTTTAAGGGGCGAATTCTGAGATAAGATCAACTGATAGGATTGGGCCCACACCCTATCCACTCAGAGAGTCCAAGATCTAAATGAGATTTAGATCTGGAAACTTCCTAAGTAGATTATGAGATGACTGATCTAATCTGCAGATAAGATAAGGATTATCCCTTATCTTGAAGGGACTTCTAATCTAGATATGATTTGGGTTAGCAACTCCTAATGGGATTAGGAGCTGATCCCTTTAAGTCTATAAAAGGAAGAGGGGGCGGCAGCCTTTAGACACATCAACACAACAGACAACCAACAGTCTTGTCTTCAGAGCTGAGATCACAGAAGAGAGAATTCTGCACCCTGCAAATACTCTCTAGCCGCCTCCTTCCTACAGCCGCCGCCTACAGCAGTTCGATCTCCATTCCTTGGGAAAAATAAATATTGGATCTTGATTCCAATCTTTTGGAGAAAAGATTGGTGGGAATTGTATTCACAAGCCGTCCAGGTGCTTCTTGAGAAGGATCAAGTTCTTTTGGAAGAACACTGCTGATTCTGCTCCACCCTGCACTGCGCCATCTTCAGTGGGAGCAGGTTTTGGATCCTACCTTGGGCATGAACACCTCCATTGAGAGATATTATTTCTCTGTATCAGGTATTATCTCTCCCTACTCCTTTTGGTTCAGATCTGGTTCAGTTTATGGTTCAAAAATGATCCTTAAAAATATGATTTTTTAAATGGGGAATTCGAGTCCCTGTTGAAGGGAGAGAAAATTTTTTGAAATTCGCCCCCTTATTCCGCAATCTTTGGGCGTCCATGTGATGGATTTCCTATCCCTTCACTAGGATCACTCCAGAATCATCCTAACTCTCCAGAAACCCTAGAGCGCCCATAACTTTGCTAAAACCCAACTGCCGCCCCCTCTTTCTCTTTATTCCCAGTTGTGTCCACCCTTCTCTATAAAAAGGACCCTAGGGGCCCTAGAGAAGGGGTTGGACAATTCACCCAATTAACAAAGCTAAGGTTTCTTGAGGAGTTCAATGGTTGTAGAAGGGGAGGACACCAAGTTCTTGTCAGGAGGGGTTCCTGCAAGCTGTTCAACCAATCTGCAACTACCGCCACTGGATCTGATCAACCATTCTTTTCTTTTCTATTATTTTTATTTATGCAATCATTTAGATTTAATTCTTGTTCGTTTCTCTATTTTGCAGATCTGAATTCATTCGGTTCAAGGCTAAGGTGTCTCGAGGGGTTCGAGGGTTGTAGAAAGGACAAACACCCAGTTCTTGTCAGGAGGGGTTTCTGCAAGCTGTTTGGCCGATCTACAGCTACTGCCACCGGATCCGGATTCCGAATCATTTTTTTATTTATTTCTTTTATTTCCTTTGTTGATTCCCATACTTTATTATATTCTAATCTTTATTTATTGTTTTGTTTAAATTCAAAACATTTAATTTCAGCAATAATAGATTTTATTTTTGTATTTTCTGCCATTCCCAATTGCATTCTCTTATCCGGATCTAAGTATATATTAATTTTTCACTTACTTCCCTGTGGATACGACCCGTTCTCACACATTTACTAGGATAGTAGTTCTTTGAGAAACGGTAAAAATTATAAATATTAAACCAATGTTTCAAAGTGGTTAACAACACGCTTCCGGACACACCATTAAGGAGTCAAAAACTCTCTTTGTTACACTCCTTTTTCTTCTTTCCTCCTCATCCAAAAACTTTCCTTCTTCCTCCGCATCAATATCAGCTATTATTTTCAAACATTTTGTTTTTTCCTCATCCAACCTTGCCCTTTCCTGCTGCCAGGATTTAATTTTTCTTTTCAGCAATTGCAGTTTTTTTTTTAAATATATGGCTTTCTGAACCTGTTAAAAAAGCTTCAGCCCACCACTGCTGAACGTTTGTTGCCAGCTCTTCTGATTCCAGCCAACAGTGCTCCAGTCTGAAAGGGTGGTGGTACTTTTTTAGCCCCACTGTATCTAATAAGAGAGGAATGTCATTAGAAACTGCTCTTGGTAAGGCTTCCTGACTAGAATTGGGGAAAACTTCTTCCCATTCAGAAGAAATCAGAAATCTGTCCAATCTGACTAGAAGGTTCTTCCTGGTTATTAGTCCAAGTATACTTTGCTCCAGAAAGCGGCAAATTTATCAGACCCCATCTCTGAATGAATTCCGCAAAAAGTTTCATACTCCTGCTACTTCTGTGACAACCCTTTGTCTGCTTGACAAACAGTGGCGTTGAAATCTCCCCCTAACACCAAAGTTCCTTCCCAAATCTCTCTGACACGGTCTAGTTCTTACCAAAATGTAGTATTGTAGGTAATGATCAAAACCAGGTATACATACATACATATATATCAGGATGCCATTTTCACTTTGAAATGGTTGTGCTTGGGCTAGTTGCTTAAAAATCAGTCATTTTTCATTTGGATATTCTAAATGCAGTATTGTAGGTAACGACCAAAACCAGGTATTTGTGCCAATATAATGGGAAACAGAATACGAATATACATCAGAACAGAATGATCATACCTCTCCATCAGATCCGCGTATGGTGAGACGATAAACCACAGTCACACTTCCATTTTCAGAGAATATAACATCACGTACTTCTCCACACCAACCTAATAAAAAAGAAAACATAAGACAGGCAGCTAATACCATGATGAAATTTATCTATGTAATTTATCCATCAGTTAGGCGGAGAGCTCACCACCTACACAACTCATAAATATGAATTTTGGTTATTGCAATCTTGGAAATCCAGGCCCTTCTGGTGTGGCAGGACTTTTAGAAACTGGGAAGAAACTCTGGGAAGGTAAGGAATTGGAGACTTACCAAGGGCCAGGCTCTGACTTATATCAAAATTTAAGGAGATTTGTGTGTTGTAATTGGATGGTTGAAAGAAAATCAGGAGGGTTCTAGGAGGTACAAGCATACATTTTGAGAATTGCTACATGGATACCACATTCTGCCAATAGTCTAGCAGATAGTTTAGCAAAAGAAGGGGCATTGAGAAATCATATGTTCTGGGGACAGATCCCCTAAAGTTTAAAAGGTAGTTAGCCAAGGCTATCCGCATTGTTGGGAATGTATATTTGCAGAGTGTACTATTTAATCCTTTTATTGATAAAATTTAGAGTTGTTATTCATTAAAAAAATAAACATTTTATCCCCACCCGAACACAACTTTTTTTTATTGGCAACAGAAAACAGGAAATTCGTTGATTTAGAAAAGAATTATATAACAAGAGGTTGTGAGTTTACATTTTGATAAGCCCTCAACTACCCATTCGGGCGCACAACATGAGACCCAGGCCCAAGACACACAGCAATCAGGCCCGGCACGAGAGAAACATCTGATTCTCCATGTACAACCTCCACTGAGGTTCGTTTACGTGAGGAGGTCACGTCCCTCCAGTTAGTTAGCAGTCACAGTCGAGTCCATGTGCAGGAGAGACTGAAGAGAGAGTATAAAATATTGTAACCCCCCATCTATTCGGACAGGAAAAGAAAACTTTACTATTCTCCTCCTTCCTTCCTCTTCTACTTCTTCCTTCTCTTCTTCCTCTCTTCTGCTCTGTTTCAGGAGGGTGAGCTCCCTCGAACCAGATTAGATTCTCATAAATTCAAAGTGGTCATATCAATTGGTATCAGAGCCACCCAGATCCATGGATGCACGGATGACAAGGCTTGAAGACCATCTCAGTCATCTTGAGGGAAATCAGAGGATTCAGAAAGGGATTCTGGCCAAGCTGAAGATGATTTTAGACAAGCTTGGCACGATGGTCGGTTCTCTAGAAGAGCATAGTCGCCGAGCTCCTTCCATCAACACTCCTTCCGAAGAAGATGGAGGATCGAAGCTGATAGAGAGCGTTGGAAAACCAATAATGACAACAAGATCATCAACAGAAGTTGAGACTTCAACCCTAGCACCGAGCTCAGTGATGTTAGGTGACAGAATAGGGGAGGTGGTTCAGAAGGGCAGTATGAAGATTATACCCCCAACCAAGATCTACCAGCATCCCAGCCCTAGTCAATTCGTCACCCCATCCATTGCTATCCATGTAGCTCGACCCCTGGTCCCTGTTCTCTCCCCTCTCACTCACTCCCTTAAATCGAGCCTGTCAATACCCAGCCAAGGTTCATATCAGTTGCTCAACCCCTGGTCATCATTTTCGCTGGTAGCAACCATAACCCGACCCATCTCACCATGCCACCGGAAACCTATCTCTGCTCACCCTCTAGTTTTACAGATCCCTGTTCTTTTCCCCTTCCATTTCAGTGGGTGAGACCCTCCTCTGTATAGCGTCCCTTGGCACCCTTCGATCCCACTCACAGCCCGTATTATTATTACCAATACAACTCAAGCAAACCTTATCAGATGCAAGGTAAGGAGATTGCTTAATGGCAGGCCAGTGAGGATGAATGCACCTTTGCTCCCTAGTGACAACCATGAGTTCTGGTTCACTGTTGGAATTAAGCCCGGTGGTCAAGGAACCTTCGTCAACGAAGATCGTACTGGCCATGTGCTTGCTTTCACCAAGTTGTTACGATGTCGGCAGATTCTTTCAATCACTGACAGTGGTGTCAAAATAACTAAGGCAAACTCAATGATTTGGGTTTTGGTTCCCAACAGGACCTCTAGACACAGGTCAACAACGAAAAGGTGAAATGATAGGTAATGGTGAGAATCCAAGCATCATTAACGTAGTCGTTGTTCACCTTGTCCATTCTAGCATCTCCAGTGGTGCCATATCCTATATCTGGGTAGATGTTGTTGTTGTGAGTATGCTCAGGCAATTTGGAGTTGGATTAATTAGTGCTCGTCTTGTTGCTACAAAGAGATTTGTCATTGTCGTCATTGTCGTCATTGTCCCTGCCTCAGCTATGCCCTCACCAAAAAAGGTAATCCGAGTCCCTCTCTTTTATTTTTTGGGAGTTAGATGGATATTTTCCTATGAAAGTGGTTCCTTGCAACCAAGAAACCAACAACTTGCAAAGAGGCGGGCAAGTAGGACCAGCTATTGAGATAAGTAAAGGCCTGTTTGTCCACAACAACATCTTGAGGAACCCAAAAACTCGTGGTCACATATGCCAGTTCTTAGAGTTGGCCCTCACACTTTTGAAGGGAGTGCCTTCTGATGACATCAAAGAAAGCCCATCCATTTGCTCTTCAGTTTCAAATGTTTTCAATGATTTTAGGGGTTATGAAGAGGACCCTATAATTCATGTTTATGGGGCCCACACTGGGTAGTGTGTGCTTACAAGTTTTTTGTCTTAACCTTTATCGGTGGTTGTTCGATGAATTGCACACTAGAAGTTTTTCAATAGCTGAATTGCTTTTGCAAGTAGATGATGTTGACATGCTTCACACAACCAGCTACCACCCCCAGGCTGATGGGCAGTCCGAGGTGGTCGACCAGTGCCTAGAAACGTATTTGCGTTGCTTCATTGGGGAGAAGCCCAAACAGTGGACCTACTAGCTTCCGTGGGCAAAATAATGGTATAACACCACATATCAAGCTTCAACAGGAACCACTCCGTTTAACATAGTATATGGGAGAGAATCTCCAGCAGTGCTGCCATATGAAAAGGGAACTTCTACAGTAGCTGAGGTAGACAACCAGTTGTTGAGCAGAGATGAGATATTGAGATCCCTTAAATTGCATTTGCAGAGAGCACAACAGCGCATGAAGTTGTCCTACGACCGCAATCACCGGGAGCTTGAAATTGCAGTTGGGGATTGGGTCTATTTGAAGCCCCAGCCTTACCGGCAAGCTTCAGTAGCCCGACGAGTTTGGAAGAAGCTAGCTCCTCAGTATTTTAGCCCATTCATGGTGAGTGAACGAGTGGGACAGGTGGCTTACAAATTGGAGCTTCCTGCTTCCTCGAAATTACACCCGGTTTCCCATGTCCGTATGCTGAAGCCTTGCCTAAGCCCCACAACTAAGGTCAGATTCTCATAAATTGAAAGCGGTCTTATCACATTTCATATAGAAATTGTGAGCATAGCCCCTGCTATCTCACCCCAGTACATATTTTTACATTTGAGCCCAAAACAATTGTTGTCTAGTAGTAGCCTCTTGCTTTGCTAACTCATTGGCCAAACTGTTGGCTGATCTTTGTACCCCATTATATTTCTAATTGCATCTCTTGAGAAGCACTTAAATCTTCTATTTCATTTATGTAGTTCCAGTTAGCTTTACTACCCTTCATCAAACAGCTGATAATCACTTTGGAAGAAGGGGGCTGAACAACATCAAAGGCAGAAGCAATACCTGTCTTAGAAAATAAAGAAGAAGCAAATGAGGATTCTTTCAACCAAGCCATAGCCTGATTAAAAAGGTCTACCTCCTTAGCCATAAGGCCAGGAAAGCTAGATTTGGGAGTAATTGCCTGTCCTGAATGAGAAGAAGCACCTGCAACCGCATTCTTTTTACTTCCATCAGCTACATTTGAATGGCAACATGACTCATACCACCTGAACCTTTGTTTGGATTCTTATATTTCCTTAGGGCAGCTGGACTGAGATGAGGATAAAGAATCCAACAGGTGTCTACTGTATATTTTTCTTCCCCGTAGTGAGTACACTTCAAATTTTTCTTGTCTCCATCCTTACTTCCTTTAACCAAAGCAAATACAAGGACTGATCGTTCAGTTGGCCAAAACTGAACCTTACTTCCCATCTCTTTTCTCATTTCAATTGGAGATCAGGTAGCTCGTCCTCCCTAAGATTTGGAGCAAATGCATCATAAGAGGGATTTAGCCTTGCAAGAAACTTGATTATTCTAACTTTTTCAATCTGCTTATCATGTTTTCCTTATCCTAGGTGCTTTCCTAGTCCAAAATTAATCAATGATCCAGTCCAGCTCTTCCCAAAGACCTTCAAGCATTTTTTATTGGAAACGTTAACTTCATTACTATAACTTAAAATAACTTTCCAGATTTAAGTACAGCTGTCAACCCCTAAGTAGGTGTTGAGCCCCCAGTAATCTTTCTTACAAAACTGCCCAGAAAAAGACCTTCAAGCATTTTGAAACCAATGTTTTAAAATGTGGCGGTGTGATGCAAGGTGTTTCATGGCTGGGAGGTGTAAGGCATAGTTCACAATGTAGGAGGCATAAGCCTCTTGAGCACAAGAGGCACACAAGGGGGATGGGGACAATGATGAGAGAGGGGGGAAGAAGAAGAGCGAGGATCTCATTATTGTTTTGTTTCTTTTTTTATGAAAGTTGTCTTGTCAAAGTGGAGGCAAGTGAGTTGGAGCGAGGCAAGACCTGCACAATTTGGGAAGAAAGGAATTCAAGGATTTTTAATGATAAGGAAAGGAATAGAGATGCC
This sequence comes from Nelumbo lutea, assembly GCF_056320005.1. Lineage (NCBI taxonomy): Eukaryota > Viridiplantae > Streptophyta > Magnoliopsida > Proteales > Nelumbonaceae > Nelumbo > Nelumbo lutea. The sequence goes on from NC_142686.1 coordinate 135,667, forward strand.
ATCATTGAAGCAGTAATTGTTGGAGTGGTCCATAGGGTGGCAAATTCAGCCCCTCTCAAAACCAAGATCAGTCCATTTTGATCTCCACCAGCTTCAGAATATATTAAATTGAAGTATTGAACTTTAATGGAAGCAGTAAGGTAACCTAGGGTCTTCTGGTATTGAAAGAGCTTTCAGAGACAAGAATGGGACAGTTATGGCTTTATTTTCTGGTCCTATTGGTGTAGGTGGTTCACTTAGAGCTGAGGTTTTGGTGGTAATGGAAGGATTAGAGAAGACTTAAGGAACTGATTCAATTGAATATTCGTAAGCTTATTATTGAAGGATATTCAAAATTGGTTATAGATTGGCTGCAAATGGAGGATATTGGACTGTGGAAGTTTGCTAATGAGAAAAGATTGCTCAATCAGTTAGCTCAAGGTTTATAGATTCAGTTACAGTAGGTAAAGAGAAGTGTCAATGCCTTTGCGGATACTCTTGCTAAACAATTTTAATTTAGAAATGAGAAATCTATCTCATTTGTCAATCCAACTATGATTTTCAGGAAACATCAAAATAAAAAAAGCAGCAACTGTTTTGGGCTGTGTTGTAATATGAGCTTCTGTTTTCTACTGGGGGAGGGTTTAGAGAGTTTACCTCTCCACTGGTTCCCTTGTAATTTTTCTATTTAATAAAAAGTTTCTATTATTGATCAAATAAACAAATTAGGCTGCATTAAAAAAGAAGTTACGAGGTCTGAGGTCTAGGGGCGAACTTTCATTCCTTTCTCTTTCCCCCCCTTCCCTTTCCTTTTCTGTTCTTTCTTTTCTCTTAAAGAGGCATGTGAAAGTGAAAATGCTGTAAACAGACTGGGGCTTTTTACTAGAAGTATTGAGAATCAGAGGATTTGGAGAAAGGTGGTGCATGTGGGTTAAGAGTTGTATCTCTTCATGCCACTACTCCATTCTAGTGAATGGGGTAGCCAAGGACTTCTTCCCAGCAAAGAGAGGTTTAAGACAAGGAGACCCTCTTTCTCCTTTTCTTTTCACCCTGGTAATTGGTGTGTTGAGTGTCCAGATTACTAGAGCCGATGCTAGAAATTTGCTTAGAGGGTGGAGAGTAGGGAGGAAGAAAATAGTTGTAACCCACCTTCAAATTGCTAATGACTTGATTCTTTTTTGTGAAGGAGATCCGAAGGAGTTGGAAATTTTAAAGGTCTTGGTAGAGAATTTTGAAAAGGTCTCCAACTTGAGAGTAAATTGGAATAAAAGTTGTGTAGCTGGAATTAATAGGCAAGAAGTAGAAGTGGCATCTTTGGCTAGATCTCTAGGTTGTGAGGTAAGTGATTGGCCTCTCAAGTATTTAGGCTTACCTTTGGGAGGAAACCCAAGGTCAGTTAGCTTTTGGTACACAAGTTTGGAAAGATTCTCAAAAAGACTAGTGGGTTGGAAAAGGAACTACATCTCTTTAGGGGGTAGAATCACTCTAATTAAGTCAACACTAGCAAATTTGCCAGTGTATTTTTTGTCTACCTTCAGATTGCCTGTTAAGATTGCAAACCAGGTTGAAAAAAATAATGAGAGATTTTCTGTGGAACCTGGAGATACTAAAAAGGATCATAGGGTAAAATGGGAAGTGGTGTCTAGAAAGAAAGACAAAGGGGGCTTAGGGATTGGAAATATTAGAATAAGAAACGCAGATTTGTTAGGCAAATGGCTATGGAGGTCTCCTAAGGAGCAAGAGAGTTTACGGCATAAGGTGATAAAGAAGTATTCATGGAATGGCAGACGCTGGACTCGACCCAAGGGCTTCGCGCTTTTCCCCGTGGAAAGATATTGTTGGTATCTTGCCTATCTTCTCTCCTTTCATCAGGTATGATGCTTGTGTGGGTAATAAGGTTCTTTTTTGGGAAGACTTCTGGATTGGGGAATCTCCCTTTTAGGATAGATTCCCAAACCTATATTCCCTTTCTTTGAAAAAATCTCAATTTAACTTTTCTTTTCATGTTTCTGGGGATTCTTGGGATCTGGGACTAAGGAGAGGTTTGAGAGACTCAGAAGTAGATTCGGCAAATGATATTTTTTCTCTTCTAAGTTCAGTTTTTTTAGACCACTCTTCTCTTGACAGTAGAAGTTGGACTGAAACTTCTACATGTAGTTTTTCTTGTTCTTTGTTTTTCAATGCTTTGGTCCTTCCTTCTAACCTGATATCTTCCTTTCCTATAAAAGAAGTATGGAACGCTCCGGTCCCCCCAAAAGTAAGGGCTTTTTGTTGGGAAGTGGTTCTCCAAAAAATCAATACCTTGGAAGTGCTTCAAAGAAAGAGACCAAATTGGTGCTTGTCACCTCATGTCTGTAGCCTTTGCTTGAGGAATGGTGAGACGGTGAATCACCTATTAATCTCTTGTCCTTTTAGTGCTCTAATTTGAGATTGGTTCTCCTCTCTCTTTGATTGTAGGTGGACTCCTCCCACAAGCGTAGCGGATTTATTTAACCCTAGCTTTTTCCTACAACCAAAGAAGAAAGGAAGGGTGATGTGGAGAACAACGAGGGCAGCTATCTTGTGGGCAGTGTGGGAAGAGACAAATAATAGGATTTTCCAAGGGAAAGAAAAATCAGCTCCTGAAGTTATTGAAGGGATCACCATCAAGGCAGTACATTGGCTAAAAACTCTTGAACTGTTCAAGGATGTCTCTATAGATGATTTGTTTAGAGGTTGGAGTATTTTAACAAGGTCTTCTACTTCATCACCTACCATACAAGCAGTTTGGTCCCCTCCTATGCAATGTAATGTCAAACTGAACTTTGATGGCAGCTCTATTGGGAACCCCAAACCTTCTGGAATAGGGGGGTGTTTAGAGATGCGGAAGGAAAAATCCTAGATTTGTATTCTGATCCAATAGGTTTGGGGGACTCGCTTAGAGCTGAACTATTGGCTCTCCTCTAGGGGCTCAGATGGGCCAAGCAATTGGGTTTTCAACAGTTAGAAGTGGAGGGGGATTCCAAATTAGTAGTAGGTTGGCTGCAATCAAATAGTTTGGGAACGTGGTCCCTTGGACAACATGTAAGGGAATTATTGAGGCTCACAAGGGAGCTGGGTGCACAAGTGTATTGGTCTAGGAGGTCAGCAAATGCTTTAGCTGACAACCTAGCAAAACAAGGGGTGAATCGGGAGGTTTTGTTTTGTGCAGTATTGTAAGTTATTTGTTATTCAGGGGTCACCTTTTACTTTAGAAGGTGACAGTTGTTCCTCTGGTTTTATCTAATGAAAGTTACCGTTTCCTATCCAAAAAAATGAATTGATTTCACAATTAGACCAAGGTCTCCATGGGAAGCTGACTATTTTAATTTTCCTTTCAAACATACCTATAATAAGCTGGTCCACACAATTTGGACTGATGATAGATCTGAATTTCTCTTATGATAGCAATGACCCAACCAGCCCACGAATTCCTCTTACACTACTCCCAGTGTCTGCAAGCTTTCACCGCTCTCTAGTCTAGATTTGTTGGGCACCAGAAGTTGCAGTTCGATCTTCACTCTCTAGAGTTTCTTTTTCTCACTCTAGGGTTTTGAGCTACTGTAATTCTAGAGCTCTCTTTATCTTAATATAGAGAGATAGGTGAATTGGGTGTGTAAGATCCCCACGAGGTTTCCAAAATTTAAGAGAAGTAATAATAAGAGAAGAAAACCCCTCTCCACTTAGAGATTGGAATCTTTATATCTTTAGTCCTTCTCCAATATGAGTGGCTAGGATTAAAACATTTTTTAATATTGTAGTGAAGTCCAAAAATTCCTTGGTATTTTTTCTCAAGTCCTTGGAAATTATCACTTAGACCCTTTCTTGCAAAGATAAATTTAACTCTGCCCCTCCACACAATAGTATCCTATTCTGGTTAGGAAAAACCACATGTGTGTCATTGTCTGGGCCAACCACCATTAATATGAAATTTATCCAAGAGTTCTACTCAGACTGGGGAACCTCCTGAAGATGTCAAACTTGTTCAAAAACACTTCTAAAACAACTGCAAGCAAATAATAACCCGGGTATATTAGGGTTTCCCTAGTTAATCAACAGCGCAGGATAAGCCTTAGAAACTATCCTACAAGTTCCAAGGTGCCAACCAGCTGGTTGGTAAGATCTCCTGCTGGTTGTAGCGGAGACTTGGGATCAAATCCCGCCTGCACCTCGGTTGGGAGGTTATGGGTTGGGGGATGGGCTACCCCCGTTGTGTAGCCCTTCAAAAGATATCAAAAAAAAAAAAAAAAAACTTTCCTATGAGTTCTAGTGCTACTAGGATTCTTCCCATACTCATCCCAGGGTGATCCAGGACCAAAATATAAGAGTTCTAGTGCAACAAGGATTGCACCCCAAGAGTTCCAGTTTGACTAAGATTTCTGACATAATCATTTCAGTTTTATCCAAAGACTTGTATACGAATCTTACTCTCGCTAAGAATCTACTGCTAGAGTCCTAATTAAACTAGGACACCTAGCCAGAGTCCTAATGTAAACCAACTTCTTGGTTGTGACACTCTCCTCTTATCTAAGGGTATGGATTCCTTATTGGCAATCACCAGAACTGCAATATCACTTTCAACCTCCCAACATATAGAATATGTTAGTGACAATCCAATGGTGACCTCACCCATAATAGTACATAAAGTAACTAATTATGATACAACAACCCTGAGGATTCCCCAAGTTCAACGGCAAAAAAGTCCACGCATCTGAACGATTCTATTAGCTGACAATGACCAAGAGATACTATGATGGATCAAACTCAGTTAGATCAGTATCAATGTGTATAAGATACACATCCACATGGCATCCTGGAGACTCACCCCGATAATTGAGATATCACTATTAACTATCTATATGCCAACCATATAGTGGTCTCCCAAGTCCACCCTTTGTTGGGATATTCTAGGTTTACAAGGAACTGAGTCATCTACATCTCCCGTGATGAGTCTCACTCATCACCCGAATGCTCTACAATGTAACCTTTGAACTGGATAACAAAGAACAGAAACAAGCAATAACAAGGATGCCTCTAACAAAAAGTCTTATTCTATTGATCAAAGAAACTGTACAAAGGCACAAAATGGCTTTAGATGAGCACATGGAAATTGTAGAGATATAGAGCAATAATTAGTGCTGTTATATTGCTGTCAGTTGTTTTATTGTGGTCCTCACTGCTGCTGTTACTTGTTTGCTACTTTATATTTGCTGTTAGGTTGTGTTAGTGATGTTAGCTTTTGTTAGTTATTTGCTTATGTAAGCAGTAGGGGCATTAGTGTAATTGCTGTCTTATTTTTTGATGTTAATATAAATATTTGAGTGGGACGGCAACTAAGGTCAACCCACACTCTTCTCTCTTCTCCTCTCTCTCCTCTTCTTCTTCTTCATCTTTTCTGTTACTTTTTCTTATTAAATTCACATCAAGAATTGGACTGATTACAGTCCTAATTAGCCAACTTGGTATCAGAGCTAATCTAGGGTTTCTCATGTATGTCTAATCCAGCCGACTGCATGACAACTTCCTAGGGCTGGAAGTTTAACAAGATCTGACTGTCGGCTGATTCTTGGAGGTTACCGGAAGGGTTTAGCAGTTGTCCAAGGATTTGTAGAAGCTTGGAGAGTGTCTGGTAATCAGGAAGAATCAGAGAAGAACGAGAAAGACCAAGATTAGGGTTCAGACTAGGATTGGAAGTGGCGATCAGTTTGAGCTAATCTAGGGTTTCTCATGTATGTCTAATCCAGCCGACTGCATGAGAACTTCCTAGGGCTGGAAGTTTAAAAAGATCTGACCGCCGGCTGATTCTTGGAGGTTACCGGAAGGGTTTAGCAGTTGTCCAAGGATTTGTAGAGGCTTGGAGAGTGTCTGGTAATCAGGAAGAATCAGAGAAGAACAAGAAAGACCAAGATTAGGGTTCAGACTAGGATTGGAAGTGGCGATCAGTTTTTTTCTGAGTAAGTTCTTATTTTTCCTTGAGATCGACACCAATCAGAGATAGATCAGACCTATCTAGAAGGAGCAGCTGAGGTTTTTTCTGTTTTCTCTAGGGTTTTTTCTTAACCCTACGATCAGACCTGACTGTGACCTATCTAGAAGAGGCGGCTGAGAGTTTTCTGTATTCTCAGAGTTTTCTTTAGGGTTTTTTCTTAACCCTATGATCAGACCTGACTGTTAACAATTTTCTGGGTGACTCCTAGATCAGTTTCAGCATTCCAAATTGTTTCCTGGGTGATTTCTAGGCTAGTTTCAGCTTCCAAATTTTTTCTGGGTGATTACCAGATCTGTTTAAGCACAATTTTTTTTCTTTTGGGGGTTTTCTCTTGCTGAGAACTGGTTTCTTCCAATAAACCTCTTATAGAAATGGCAGGAGCTGAGTTTAAGACTCAAGAGGAAGGTGTTTTGGGGACTGGAAACATGGCAGAAAACAGATTTCAGATTACTACCGTTAAATTTGATGGTTCTAATTACTTGGAATGGGCTTAGTCAGCCATGATGGCAATTAGAGGCAGAGGGAAATTAGGTTATGTAAATGAGGATGTAAAGAAACCAGGCAGGGACTCCTGTTGGAAGTTACATTCACATTTAATTCCAGAAAAGCTCAGAAACAAAAAGAAGAATGCCAATGTGGCTATCACTAATGGTGCATCCTCATCCAGCACAACAGCTACATCCCTAGACACTTTAGCTGCTGTCCAAGCTACTCTGACTCAGTTAGAAAGTGAAGTTGGCACTTCAGATCCCTCATCTCAGCCACCGGTTACATCTGGCTACTCCTACTTCAGCATTTGCTCATTCAAGCACAAGGGCATCAGCATATCATGTTTCAGGCCCAGGTAACAATGGACCTTGTTGGATCATAGATTCAGGTGCATTTAACCACATGACGGGCTTATCTTCTCTGTTTACAACTTATTGCTAATCCTCTAACAAAGGCATCCCTCGTTCCCATATATGGGAATGGAGACATTAAACCATCGGATGCCATCTCCTTGTCCTCGGTTTTGCATGTTCCTAAGCTTAGTAGTAATCTGTTGTCAGTTAGTAGCATCACTAAAAATCAAAATTGTTCGGTGACATTTTTCCCTAATCTATGTGTTTTTCACGATCTAGAGACAAGGAAGGTGATTGGGATTGGCTGTGAAATGAATGGTCTGACTGATTGAAGGGTATCTGCATGGAGAAAATAAAGAAATTGGAAGGTCTCTTGTTTTTCAATTTGTGAATCAAATTATGTTTTGGCATAATCGATTAGGTCATTTGTCTTTTAGGGCTCTAAGGAGTTTATTTACCAGTTTATTTGAGTCGGTCCAGATGTCGAGTTTAAAATGTGAGAGTTGTGAACTTCAAAGCATTACAGAACAACCTATTCTTTGTGCATACCGATGTTTTGGGGACCATATCACATTACTAATATGGGGGATATTGATACTTTCTGTTGTTTGTTCATGACTATACTCGCTTCGCATGAGTTTATCTTATGCACTCTCGAGATGAGGTCCCTACCCTGACTCCGAATTTCCAACAGATGGTTCTGACCTAGTTTGGAGTCAAAATCAAAATTTTCATATCAAGTAAGCCAAAGAGTATTTTGCAAAACCTTTGGCCTCATATTTCCTTGACCATGGAGTTATTCATTAGAGCACTTGTCCCCGTTCACCTCCACAAAATAGAGTTGTTGAGAGGAAGAATAGGCATGTATTGGAGGTAGCTAGAAGCATTATGCTAAACTTCAATGTTCCTATACGTTTCTGGGGGGATGTTATCCATAGAGCCGTGTATCTCATCAATTGGGTTCCTTCACAGGTCCTAAATATGAAAATTCCATTCAACCTCTTATATCCCGATAAGAACTTGCTCACCATTCCCCTTAAAACTTTTGGATGTACTTGTTTTGTTTAGATTCTCGGGCCTCTTTGTTCCAAGTTTGATCCTAAAGCTTCCAAATGCATCTTTCTTGGGTATGCACAAAATCAAAAGGGATATTGCTGCTATGAACCTATTTTTGGGAAACAGTGTGTTTCTATGGATGTCACCTTCTTTGAGGATGTTCCCTATTATCATAGAGTTTCTTCTCAGGGGAAGAGTAGTGAGATGGGTTCACCCACATCAAAAATTCCATTATACGTCCCAATCACTAAAGAGAAGTGTAGTGAGAAGGGTTGTCATAAGTGTAGGGATTTGAGGATGTTTCATAGGCGGTGGAGACAGGTTGATTTCAGTCCTCAATAGTCCAAGCCAACTCCAGTTTCCTCTGCGGCTCCAGATCCAGGTACCACAGCTCCTTTACATCCCACTCCAGTTTCCACCTGTCTAAAGTTCAGACAGGTGGAAGATGGGTTTGAATGGGTACTAACAAATGTATATGGCCCCAATGACTATAGGCAGAGGAAGAAATTATGGGAAGAACTGAGTGATGTTAGGGGCCTCTGGGAAGGACCATGGTGTGTGGGAGAGGACTTCAATGTAGTAAGGTTCACATAGGAAACCAACAACCCTAGACAAAGACTGATAACAAGTATGAGGAAATTCAACCAATTCGTGGATACATTTGAGCTGAAAGAACTTCCACTCCTAAATAATAATTTCACATGGTCCAACCTTCAATCTAGGCCAATATGCTCTAAGCTGGACAAATTTTTGTTCTCATTAGATTGGGAGGAACATTGGGGTAATCTAACATCTAGAGCACTCCCAAGGCTTGCTTCAAATCATTGGCCTATAGTGATTTGCAAGGAGGAACTGAGAGGTGAGGGACCTACCCCGTTCAGGTTTGAGAATATGTGGTTAACCTATCCGGGGTTCATTGAGAAAATCAAAGTGTAATGAGAGCAGTTTAATCCACAATAGACTGGAAGGGAATGAAATTCCATAAGAAACTTCAGTTCCTAAAATCACAAATAAAAGAGTGGAATAAGTTGGAGTTTGGAAGAATAGAGGAAAGAAAACAAGTATTGCTAGAGCAGATTGAGGATTTGGATATGAAGGAAGAAAGGGGATCTTTTGGAGAGGAAGACAAGAAGTTGAGATGGGATCTGAGGAGGCAAATGAAGGATATTCTGGTTAAAGAGGAAATAAGTTGGAGGCAGAAGTCCAGGTGTAAGTGGCTAAAGGAGGGAGATAGAAACACCAAATTCTTCCATTCAGTGGCAAATGGTAGGAGAAAGAATTTTATATCAAAATTGGAAGTAAAAGGAGCAGTCTTATCCCACCCGGTAGAAATTGCTGAGGCTTTAGTAAATCATTTCAAATCTACTTTTAGAAGACCTTTACATAAGAGGGTGTGGTTGGAGGGTTTGGATTGGCCAACTTTGAGCGCAGAGAAAAGAGAGTGGCTAGAAAAGAGTTTTGATCTAGAGGAGATAAAGGAGGCTATTTTCTCAATGGATAGGACAAAAGCTTTGGGCCTAGACGGTTTTACAATGGCTTTTTATCAGGATTGTTGGGAGGTTGTGAAGAAAGATCTTGGATTAGTCTTTGATGACTTTCACAGAAGGGGAATAATTAATATGGGGCTGAACTCAACTTTCATTGCTCTAGTCCCAAAGAAGAAAGAGGTTTCACAACCAAGGGATTTTAGACCTATCAGTTTGGTGAATATCCTATATAAAATAATTGCAAAAGTCTTGTCTCTCAGGATAAAGAAGATCCTTCCCCTCATTATTATTGCACCCAACCATGGTGCTTTCATAGAGGGAAGACAAATCACATATCAAATCCTCATTGCTAATGAGAGCTTGGAGAGCTATAGGAAATCTAAGAAGAAGGGAGTGGTTTGCAAACTGGATCTGGAAAAGGCTTACAATTTAGTTGATTGGTCTTTCTAACTGGAGGTGCTGAGAGGTTTGGCTTTGGAGACGAGTGGTGTAAATGGATATGAGGTTTTGTTAGGACTTGTCACTATTCTATCTTGGTGAATGGAGTCGTGGTTGACTTTTTTCCTACCTTGAGAGGTATTAGACAAGGGGACCCACTCTCCCATTTCCTGTTCACCCTGATTGCTGATATACTTGGGAGATTAATCCATAGAGCTGACTCAAGAAATTTAATAAAAGGTTGGCGTGTAGGGAGGGAGGAGGTTCCTCTGACACATCTGCAATTTGCAAATGACACAATCCTGTTCTGTGAAGGTGGGGACATAGATTGGATCCGGAATTTGAAATTAGCAATACAACTTTTTAAGCAGATGTCTAACCTCAAGGTGAACTTTGACAAGAGTTGTGTAGTGGGAGTGAATATGGAGAGGGAGTTAAGCAAATATGCAGGTGTGTTAGGGTGTGCGATGTCGGATTGGCCTTTGGAGTACTTGGGCCTCCCCCTAAGAGATAATCCTAAGAATGAAAGCTTTTGGAACCTAGTAGTGGAGAGATTTGAGAAGAGGCTTGCATCTTGGAGGAAAAATTATCTTTCCAAAGGGGGGAGAATCACCTTGATTAAATCTACCCTAGCTAACCTTCCTGTCTACTTTATATCAGTGTTTAAGATCCCCACTAAGGTTTCCAACCTCTTGGAAAAATTAATGAGGAACTTTCTTTGGGAGCCTGGAGAGGAAAAGAAAGATCATAGGGTGAGTTGAGAGGTGGTAACTAGAGGTAAAAAGCTAGAAGGCTTTGGGATTGGTAACATCAAGAAAATGAATATGGCCTTGCTAGGGAAAGGGTTGTGGAGATTTACAATGGAAAAAGATAAGTTGTGGGCTAAGATTGTGGCTAGCATACATGGGCTGGAAGAAAACGATTGGGATCTTGGAATCGCTGCAAGGGCTAAAGCCGCTTCTCCTTGGAAATCCATTCATGACTTGCTTCTAGCTTTCTTCCCTTGGGTCAAGTATGGTCTTAATTCTAGTAATCGAATAAAATTTTGGGAACAGACTTGGGTAGGGGATTCACCTCTAAAAGACCAATTCCCCTCCTTGTATGCTTTGTCAGACCTGAAAAATTGACCTATTTCTTCTTTCTTAGGTCCTTTAGATTCCACCTCTGGTGTTGGAACCTAGGCCTAAGAAGGGCAATTAGGGATTCAAACTTGGACAACATCTTATCTTTGTTACCCATCCTTGAGAATGTCTACCTAGATCCTAATAAGGAGGATACTAGGTTCTGGACTCCTTCCACCTCAAGGTCTTTCTCTTGTGCTTCTCTTTTTGAAACTCTAACTCAACCTCCTGTCACATTAGGGGTTTCCTTTCCGGTTAAAGAGATTTGGAGTAAGCCCATTCCTCCTCGGGTTGGTAGTTTTTGTTGGGAACCTTTCCTGGAAAGATGTAACACATTTGATTTACTTCAAAAAAAAAGACCCAACTCTTGCTTACTTCCTAATTGGTGTATTCTTTGTAAAGCTGACAGGGAAACTAGTTATCACCTTATGGTTTCTTGTAAGGTTGCTAAAACTATATGGGAATGGGCTCTTTCCCTCTTTGGATGCTCATGGAATCCTCCCGAGAGTATCCAGAGGCTGTCCTCTCCTACATTTCTCAGGTGGCCTAAGAAGAGAGGGAAGATTATGTGGAGGAGCATTAGGAAAGCTATATGTTGGTCCCTTTGGGAAGAAAGGAATTTACGAATTTTCTCAAACATGAACAGGCCCCTGTCAAACCTGTTAGATCTAATACTTCTAAGGGCTGCCCATTGGCTTAAATCTCTAGATCAGTTTTCAAACTTTCATGTGGCTGACTTATTAAGAAATTGGAAAGAGATAGCTACTTCGGCTATGTGTAAGAGGTCTCCTAGTCCCTCATGGTCCCCCTCCTCCCTCTGGATTTATAAAATTGAATTTTGATGGCAGTAGTTTGGGGAATCCAGAACCTTCAGGGATTGGAGGAGTGTTCAGGAATGAGGAGGGGGTCATTATTGCTTTGTTCTCCGGCCCCATTGGGGAAAGAGACTCTCTTAGGGCTGAGATCCTTGCAACTCTAGAAGGAATTCAAAGAGCTAAGGAACTAAATATCAAACGCTTGGTTTTGGAAGGTGACTCGAAGGTGGTGATTAGCTGGCTTAAGGAAGAGGACAGTGGCATGTGGAGCAAGGTTCAAAGTATCAACACGTATCGGCCTGTATCGGCCGATACGTATCGTTCTGGGACCCCTCCGATACGCCCCTACAGTGGGTGTATTGGAGGTCTGACCGGTTCAGGGGGTGGAGACCTGAACCGGCCCCCAGAACCGGTTGCAAAAATAAAAAATAAAAAAAAGGGCCTAAAGCACTATATCAATTCGCTTGATACGCCCATACCAGTGTATCGGGCATATCGATATTTTGAACCTTGATGTGGAGATATAACAATGAAAAGAAAAAATTTTGTTGGTTGAATAGAGACATTGAGATACACTAAAGATGGGTGAAGAGGTCTGCCAACTCAATTGCAGATGGGTTGTCCAAGCAGGGGGTGAATAGGGAGGCTATCTTCTAGGCTAATTTCTTATTTCCTATCTTTGTATTCTATAGTGGGGAGTTAAGTCTTTTTACCTCCCCTTTTGTATCTAAGTTTTCACAAATAGTCACATAATTAATAAAGTTTACTGTTATTGATCCAAAAAAAAAGATACTTCCCATCACTGAGCTTAATGAGATGCCTCCCATTACTGAGCCTTCTCCTCTTTTAGATGATCTTGATCTTCCAATTGCAATCCGCAAAGGGAAGCACTATTGTACTTCATCTACAACACATTGTATTTTTCAGTTTCTGACTTATGATCATTTGTTTCCATCCTATAAGTCCTTTTTGGCATCTATTTCTACTATTCCCATTCCTAGGACAGTGCAAGAGGCCTTGTCAATACTTGAGTAGAAAGATGCCATGAAAGTAGAAATGGATGACCTCCTCAAAAAACAATACATAGGAGTTAGTTGATCATCCAAAAGGAAGAAACCGGTTGGGTGTAGATGAGTGTTTACAGTGAAACATAATGTTGATGGCTCTGTTGAGAGGTATAAAGCCAAATTAGTTGCAAAGGGGTTTATACAGACTTATGACATAGACTACTTAGAGACTTTTGCACCGGTAGCCAAGATGAACACTATCAAAGTCTTATTGTCTATTGCAACAAATTTCTTGTGGCCACTGTTCCAAATGGATGTTAAAAACGCCTTCCTCAATGGTGATTTGCAAGAGATATACATGGAGTTACCTCCTACAAAAGCAGGGAAGAATGTCTGTCAGTTGAATAAGGTCATATATGGACTAAAACAGTCTCCAAGAGCATGGTTTGATAGATTTAGACTAGCTCTTGGAAAATTTGGGTATGCCCAAGCCAAATCAGATCACATTCTTTTCATTAAGAAAATAGACTCCTCCTTGACTCTACTTTCTATCTATGTGGATGACATTGTGGTGACAGGGAGTGATACCTGTGAGTTTGACTCTCTTAAGCAACTGCTTCACAACGAATTTGAAGTCAAAGACTTGGGAGAACTACGTTATTTCTTGGGTATTGAAGTAGCCCGGTCCAAACATGGAATTTTTGTCTCCCAAAGGAGCTATGTTCTTGACCTTCTGGAAGAAACTAGGAAGCTAGGTGTTAAACCGCTGACACACCCATTGAACAAAACCACAAGATAAGGACCGAAGGTGGAGAGCCCCTTGAAGACAAGGTTATGTTTCAATGGTTGATTGGGAAACTACTTTATCTTTGCCTAACACGACCAGACACTTCTTATGCAGCCAGTGTAATTAGCTAGTATATGCATTCCCGCAAAACCACTCACCTTCTTGCAGTTGAGAGAATTCATGCTTACCTAAAGAAATGTCCAGGTAAAGGCATACTCTTCAAAAATAATGGTCACATGAAGATAGAAGTCTACACAGATACTGATTGGGTCAGGTGTGTTGATGACAAGAGATCTACTTCTCGGTAGTGCCTTTGTAGGAGGAAATCTTGTCTCTTGGAGGAGTAAGAAACAAAATGTTGTAGTTCGTTCCAGTGCTGAAGCAACATACAGATCTATGGCACATGGTGTGGCTGAAGTATTATGGTTGAGGTCCTTGTTTGAGGAATTGGGAATTGCTTATAAGAAGCCCCTGATGTTGTATTGTGATAATCAAGCTCCTATTAACATTGCCCATAATCCGGTACAACATGAAAAAACTAAACATATTGAGGTGAATCGGCACTTTATCAGAGAGAGACTTGCCTCTCAAGAAGCGTGTCTTCCATATATTGCATCCAATATGCAGCTTGCTGATCTCTTCACCAAGGCAATTACAAGGACCAAGTTGGAAACAGATTTACGCAAATTGGGAATGATAAATCTATTCCCAACTTGAGGGGGAGTATAGAGATATAGAGTAATAATTAGTGTTGTTATATTGCTGTCAGTTGTTTTATTGTGGTCCCCCTTGCTGCTGTTACTTGTTTGCTACTTTATATTTGCTGTTAGGCTGTGTTAGTGATGTTAGTTTTTGTTAGTTATTTGCTTATGTAAGCAATAGGGGCATTAATGTAATTGTTGCCTTATTTTTTGATATTAATATAAATAGTTGAGTGGTGTGGCAACTGAGGTCAACCCACTCTTCTCTCTTCTCCTCTCTCTCTCTTCTCTCTATTCTCTTCTTCTTCTTTTCTGTTACTTTTTCTTATTAAATTCACATCAAGAATTGGACTGATTACAGTCCTGATTAACCAACTGAAATGATATTTCCAACAGCGTGGATGAAGCGCATAAGGCGAATGCCTCAAAGGCATCAGCGCCTCTAGCATACACCTCCAAGCGTATGCCTTCTAAAACACTGCGAAAAACATGTTGAAACTGAAAGCTCCTCTTGATTCATGGCTACAGTATCCTGATTCAGCCTATAAACCCTTGCAAAATTTTTCCTCTACCCATAAGCCTTTAGGAGTATATCCCACATCTTATAAGTTCTGCTAAAATGTTGCACAGTCCTAGCAATCTTAGGTGTCAACAAGCAAAGAAACCAAGACATAACAGTGGCATTCTCTCTACACCATATCTTGAATTTAGGTTGATCTTCCTTGGGCTCAGCAATTTGTCCATTAATAGACCACAGCATTCCTCGACCTGTAGTAAGCTTGGATGAAATAGCCCAGTCAACATGGTTAAACTTGTCTAATTTAATATTGGCAATCTAAAGAGTGGGGTTTTCAAGACTAAGAAGACTCTCCCCTGACTTGGTTTCTTTAGAAGAAACTTCACTGATGGTAGACGTCCTTGCAGCAGAATATACCATCTTCACACACAAAAATAAACTCTAAACAGCAGCAAGAAACAATTGACCGCCTTCTAGGAGCTGTTAGCAGCAGTCCAGCTTCAGTCTTTTAAGTTTCTAAATGTAAACAAAAACATGAAACACATTCGCTCAATAATCTATCAATTTCTAGTTGCGGTACCTCCTGTCCAGCAGACTTCCAGGGCTGCTACATTTGATGTCCTGCACTAGACCAAAAATTTAGGTCTCACTAACAGTCCTTAGACTGCTCATCCTCTATCTCACCCTACCAGGGCATAACCAAGGTGCCCTAGGGTCTTCTTGGTCCTTCCCTCCAAGAAGAACCCTAGAGTTTGAGAAAAAAAAGTCTTCTAGAAGCTCACAAACAGACTAGGGTTTCAGTTAACCAGTGTTATAGAGAAACAAGCAGAAACAAAGGAGAAGAAAGAGAGAGAGGCTTGGAGAATGGGATAGAAGAATAGCTTCTGTCCAGCCCTAATTAGTATTTAAGTGCATGATACAAGATTGCCCCCTATTAGGCGGGTTTTATATAACAGATTTAAAAAAGAGAAAACAGGCCCATTAGGCCCACTAAGAACATATGAAATAAACTACAAAACGCCCAGTTCACTAAGACTTAAAACAACAACAACAAACACCTGCGGTGCTTCTACCATGGCTTCTGCACCTTGTACTGCCACTAGAACCAGTCCAGTCTGCTTCAACCACAACTTTTTCTTCCCAAACAGCAACTAACCACTCAAAGAACAGTAGAAGAATATTTCACTGCATTCAAGAGACAATCAACACCCTTACTAACATTTTCCTGTAGCATTCCAGCAGTCCATCAGATCAAACCAATCTTGAATATGATCCCACAAACAGAAAATGCAACCAACAGCCCTTCAAATACCTTTTTTTTATCAGCTGCCCTTCACATACCTTCAATCACAAGAGGAGACACGGAGGAACTAAACCTTGGTCTTACAGGCAAGGTTAGAATTAAAGAAAAGGAGAACAAAGGGTGGGATCAGATCTGGTATAGGTTTTCCTGCCTTGTGTAGTGTGAAGATGATAAAAGAAAAGAAAACTGTCAAAAGCAGTGGAAAATCTAGTAGTCTCTAGAATAGATGTGTCTCTGACACTATGTCATCTATTGAGAAAGAAACTACAAAAAGAACAGAAGAAAAGAAGAGAGAGAGAGAGAGAGAGAGAGAGAGAGAAAAGAAGAAGAAGAAAGAAAAATTAAAGATTTAAAAATAGAATAATATTACAATTACACCCCTGCATCAATAAACCTTCCATAGATATATCTCACAACAGTCTCTAGTGATCAGTCATCTTATTTCTAGAGCAGATAGGATGAACTTGTTGAAAGGTTGGAAGATGGGAAGAGAAAATGTGAAGGACATTCATTTGCAGTTTGCTGGTGATCTCATTATTTCTTGTGAGGATGCAGGGCTAGAAGGGACCATAAATATATAGTTTCCAATCAATTGCTTTGAAAAGATATCAAACCTTAAGAATCAACTGGCAGAATAGTTGTATAATGGGAACAAATATGGAGGTAGAGGTGGTGGAGAAACATGCAGGAGTGTTGGATTGTATTAGGGAGAAACCCTAGGGCCCATAGCTTTTGGAACCTGGTAGTGTATAGATTTTCCAAGAAACTAGCTACCTAGAAAAAATTTATATCACTTAGAGGCAGGATGACCTTACTTTACTATAGCAAACTTGCACATTTATTTCCTCCTGTTTAGAATTCCCATGTTGATTTTTAAGAAACTAGAGAAGATGATTAGAGAATTTTTTTTGTGGAAACCAAGCACAACTAGACAGGATCACTTAATAAATTGGGGTACTGTGTGCAAAAGAGAGAAGGGCTAGGCATGGATAATTTGGGGCTAAAAAATAAAGCACCGTTGAGCAAGTGGTTATGCAGGTTTCTAATTGAGGCTCATAGGTGTGGCTGCTATGGCACGAGGGAATAAAAAGCATCCCTGGATCATCATCAAATGGATAGGACACGAGCTTGGCTGCCAGATCACCTTTGGATGTTCCTTGTGGAGTAATTTCTTCTATTTTCCCTGAGTTTATCAGTCTCACAACAGTGGAGGTTCTATCTGGGGATAGAACCAAATTTTGGCACAAACTTTGGTGGGGGAGTCTTCCATTAAAGGATAAGTTTTATCCCTGTTTTCTATTTCTTGATCCAGGGATGCTTTGATGTATGAATGCCTTTCTATTTCTGACTCTGGGTTTTCTTGGGACTGAATTTCAGAAGAGGTCTTATTGATGAGGAGGAATTTGAGATCTTGTCTCTTATTCAATCCCTTTTGGTTAGGTCTAGGAGAGATGGTTTTTTCATGTTTTTCTTTTTTCAGTGCCCTTTCTTGTGACCCTGCTTTGAGTCAAGATTTTCCTTTAAAAGCTGTCTAGGAAGGTCCTATACCCTTTAAAATAAAGGCTTTTTGTAAACTGGTGTATCTCTCCGAATATGTGATTCCTTTGTAGAGCAAGTTGTGAGACCCCATCACACTTACTAATTTCCTGTCCCTTTGTCTCTGCTATTTGGGATTTTTCTTTTCTTAGTAGTTTGACTGTAGGTGAACTCCTGTAGATGACTTGAAAAGTTTGTTCAAAACCTTATTCTTTTCTCCTCCAAAAAAAAAAGGGGTAAAGCTTTATGAAGGTACTAGCGATGACCCGTGAGATGCACAGGATGCTGTATTTCTACTTTTTTATGTGTAGAATAGTAGAAAAAATTCTTTTTCTTTTTAGTTATTGAGCTTCAAATTTTGCTTTTTATTATATATTATGAGAAGCACATAAACCCATCTAATATAGAAGCTACTTTATTAGAGAGAGTCAAAAGGGATTAAGAGATATTTCAGAGGAGAATAACGATTTAATGGGGAGGAGAGATGTTACATACATTGACTATTAAGGTGAAAGAAAGAGAGATTTATTAGAGAGTAAATATGGATTTTATGAGAGACAATAAAGACCCATGAGGTTTTCAATGATTTAATATAAAAATAAATATGCAGAGGACCCTCACCTCCCTTCTTTCCTCTCTCTCTCTCTCTATATATATATATATGTGTGTGTGTGTGCACCTCCCTTCTTTCCTCTTTATATATATATATATATATGTGTGTGTGTGTGTGTACGAGAGCAGCTATTGTGGACAGCTTGGGAAGAAAGGAAGAAGAGAATATTTGAAGACAAATATCTAATCAAGGAAGCTGTAGCAAAATCTATTTTGGTTAGCGTGGTCTGCTAGGTAAAAACATTGCCATAATTTTCTGATGTCTCATACAATGATATAGCAAGGAACTGGCAGGTGGTAGCTGGATCTTCTTCCTCTAGAGCCAGATTAAAGATTCCTTCGCAACCACCTGATCCATCAAGAATCAGTTGAATTATGATGAATGCAGCCTTAGGAATTCAGGCATTGGGGATGTATTTAGACAAGCTGATGAGGATGCAAATAGCTCCATACCTGGGTCCAATTGGACATGGAGACTCACCAAAGGTGGAAATAATGGCACTTCTCTATGGGTTAAGAGTGGGTAAGACTCTCAATTATATAGGAATATGACTGCAGGGGGAGACCCCAAAACAGTGGTGGGTATTTTTTTTATCAGCAAAATATTCTATTGAAATAATTAATTATTAGAGAGATAACAGTATGGTTTGATGACCATAAAGTCATCCTAAGTAAGTTTGTTAGGTTACATAGAAGCCTAAAACAACTGTTGTCTTTCCACTCCCTGTTTAGCAAGGGAATCAGCTAACTCATTTGCACACCTTACCCACTTGAAATCAGCATTTAGTTCTCTCACAAGCCTTTCAACTTCCCTGCAAGCATTCTTGAGTGTCCAGGGGATTAGTTTATTGCATCTCGCCCAAGAAATAACTACTTTTGAATCCCCTTCCACCTCCGTCTGTCTGAAACCCAGTTGCTTTGCCAACCGAAGACCATAAAGAAGAGCCAACAATTCAGCCTTCACAGAATTAGTTGCTCCAAGTGGACCTGAATAAATAGCTAATATCTTGCCCTCGGAATTTCTGATTGCCCCACCCATTCCTGCCATACCGGGTTGCCTAAGGAGCCTCCATCAAAGTTCAACTTTACTTTGCTGCCTTGTGGGGGCTTCCGCTCCAATCATATTCTTCTTTTTCTCTAGAGGACTGTGCTACCACCTTCCATACCCGTAGGATATCATTAGTTGTAATGCTCTGAAAGCACTCTCCAAGGTTTTAATCCAAATTTCAGCCTTTATTTTTATGGCCTCTATTACTTCTTCCACAGTTCTAATCTCTCCATTGAATATTCTGTTGTTTCTCTCTTCCCAAATCACACAAATAACTGCTGCCTTTGTTGCTTTCCACATTAATCTCCCCTTTTCTTTAGTTGCCTCAGGAAATTTGGGTTGAAAAATGTCCCCCACCTCTTGAGGAGAGACCCATCTGTAGCCAAAAGGAGAGCAGAAAGACTCCCAAACATGAGAAACAAAGAAACAAGAGATAAATAAATGGGATAAGGATTCTCAACTATCCCTACAAAGGAAACACATGTGAAGAGAAAGGCGATGAGAGGGCCTTCTTCTCTGCAGCATATCACAAGTATTAACCTTTCCAAGGAATATTTCCCAGCAGAAGGCTTGAATTTTTGGTGGGATAGGCTTACTCCAAATTTCTTTTGCCGGGAAGTCCACCCCTTGGGAACTAGATAGGCTAAAAGCTTGAAAAAAAAGAGGAACAAGTGAAAGAGACCATAAGGAGAGCCAGTCCAAATTCTAGAATCTTCTAAGGTTGGGCCCAGAAAAGTTGTCTCCAACAAAGCAACTAAGTTAATCAGTGTAGTGCATCACCCTCCCAAAGGCCTCTTCTAAAACTAAGGTTCCACGTTTGACTATACCTGGTGGTTGTATTGACACACACCACTCTCCTAGAGAACCTTGAGATCATGCTCTAACAAGGGATGGGAAGAAATCAATTGTTTTAGGCACAGTTGTAATTTTATATAAAGTTTGGTGAGGATAGTTAAGAAAGGCAACCACTCCTCTTTTGTGTAAATTTTCCTCTTAATTAATAAAACTCTGTTATTGATATTCTTTTGGTGTGTGTGTGTGTGGGTGTGGGTGTGGGAGGGAGTGCATATATAATTGCTTTTCTTTCTATGAAGGGAGGGGTCACGTCTTGTGCCTCTCTTTGGGTTGCTTGTACTGCACATACTTGCTGTTGCCTACTTGTAATACTTTTTTTCTTGATAAATAACAGAAATACTTTGATTAATGAAAAGAGGTACAAGTAGCTGAATCCTACTAAGGGACTGGGTCCCAGGTGGTGTGGAATCTTTCTTTTTAGAAGAAATATGAATGACTGGGAGGTGGAAGCTTTTGGTTCCTTGTTATCCAGATTGCATGGGTATGAGGAGACACATCCATCCGGATAACCCAGACTCTAGAGTGTGGTTGGGTAACTCCTTGGGCAGCTTCACAGCGAGGTCTTGTTACGGATTGTTCTTGGCTCCAGCTGGGGCTCCAATTCTTTGGCATGGATATGGAGAGAAAAGACACTAACCAAGACAATGTTCTTTCTTTGAATGGCAGCTTGTGACTGATTCTTAATAGTTGATCACCTACTTAGTAGGGACTAGGGGTATGGTGGTGCCAACTGGCTGCAAGTTGTGTGGTACAGACCAGGAATTCACTGGCCATATCGTAATTCATTGCAGTTCCACCTTTTGGATTTGGGTTCATTTTCTGCAACTCTTTGGAAGGCACTGATTTGTACCACCTGACATGCCTTCTCTTTTAGCTCCCTGACATACAACAGGTTTCTTTTCCAAAGGTAAGATATTATGGAGGCTTCTTTCCCTTGCTTTGCTCTGGGGGTTTTTGGAAGGAAAGAAACAGCTGTGTATTTGAAGACTCAGCTGCCTCTCCTGAAGTAGTCATCAGCAAGATTGAGTGGATGTTGATTTGTGTTCTTGCCCCGAGGTCCCTTCTAACTCTGACTTCTCTTCTGTTGCAGATCCAGTCAAAGCCAATCTGGAGCAAAACGTTGTTATCATGTTGCCATTAGCCTTGGCGCCAATGATCTTTCAGATAGGGATATTGAGGAAGAGGGGTAGAATCATAAACTTAATCCTAGAAAACCTTTCAGCCTTGGACTTAGTGAGACTTTTGAGGGAATTGGGATAGAAGATCTAAAACCCTGTGAACAAGTTCCTTATCAACAAAAGCAACCTACCCTGGAGGAAGTGGCTCCATTAGCCGAAGGAGGAAGAAGTAAGGGGAAAGACAATGGAGCTGAGGAAAGAAAAAAAGGAGGAAACAAAAGCCTACTTGAGGAAGAAAACGAAACAAAGAAAGAGAAAGAAGTGTGAATTTAAAAAGCTCAAGTTTGGTATAAGTTATGAGGAGGGGAATAGAAAAAAAGGGGAGATTGAGTACAGGCAGTTTTACTGGAACCTTCAGATTGTTGAAATGAAGATATTGAGCTGGAATGTAAGAGGTTTAGGAAGTGGAAAGAAGAGAAGATTAATAAGAAATGTCTCGAGGAAAGAAAGACCAAATATATTTCTGATTTAGGAGACTAAATTAGCAGAGATAGACAGAAATTCAATCAGAAGTACCTGGACAACCAGGGGTCTTAGATGGACATTGGCATCCTCTTGGGGAGCCTCCGGGGGGGATTCTAACAATTTGGAAAAATGAGGAGTTGGAGTGTTTATAGAAATTAATTGGGAAATTCTCAGTTTCTATGAAAATTAAAAGCTTTGTGAATGGGAGAGAATGGGCACTAACAAAGCTCTTTTCTTGGAGGAATTGTCTGCTACCAGAGAGCTATAGGCAAGCCCTTGGTGTCTCGGGGGAGATTTCAATGTGATCAGGTTCTCAGGAGAAATAAATAAACCAAACCACGGCTTTACTACCATTGCCCTCTTTATACTGGAAAAGAAGCCCCTTTTGGAGGTCCTTCACCTTTTTGTTTTGAAAATATGTGGTTTGAGGATTCTTTGTTTATGGAAAGGTTAAAAAGTTGGTGGGAAGAGTCCAGGCCTTTAGGGAGAAAGAAAACCAGAAAGCTTTGCAAAAAGTTTGTGGAATAAAGAGCATTTTGGAAGAGTTGATGAGCTCAAAGAGTCAATCTCCTCTAGGATTGAAGAGCTAGATCAGAAAGAGTCTCTTAGAATGCTGTCAGAAGAGGAAAGGAAGGAAAGATGGAATCAAAAGGTGAAGCTTAAGGAAATTCTAACGAAAGGGGAGATATTTTGGAAATAGAAATAAAGGAGCAAATGGATTACAGAAGGAGATGGTAACACTAAATTCTTTCATTCAATAGCAAATGGAAAAAAGAAAAATACCATTCATAGTGTGGTAGTGAATGGACAAAAGATAAGAGAAAATTGGGAGGTTGTAAGGATTTTTGTAAATCATTTTAAATTTATTTTCTCTGAACCTGTTGGCCCTAGATTAAGCTTGTCGGAATTGGATTGGAACATAATATCTAAGGATCAGTCCCAATTATTGGAAAGAAGATTTTCAATGGAAGAAATGAAGGAAGCAATCTTTTCTTTGGATAGGTCTAAAGCCCCTGGTCCAGATGGTTTCTCTATGGCTTTTTACCGAGAATGTTGGGATTTTATGAAGGTTAAGATCCTGGAGGTCTTTGATGAATTCTTTGTAAAGGGGCAGATCCCCTTTGAAGCAAATGCAACTTTCATCTCATTGATTCTGAAGAAGAAAGAGGCAATTTCTCTCAAGGATTTTAGACCTACTAGTCTGATTGGGGGTCTTTACAAGATCATTGCAAAGGTTTTGTCTGTAAGGTTCAAGCAGGTTCTACCATCAGTCATTTCTTTGTTCCAAGGGGCTTTGTGGAAGGTAGACAAATATTAGACCAAATTCTAGTGGCAAATGAATATGTTGTGGAGAAAAGAAAGGGCAAGGAGAAGGGCTTGGTGTGTAAATTGGATGTAGAAAAAGCCTATGACCTAGTAGATTGGAGGTTTATATTAAAAGTCTTAGAGAAACTAGGGTTTGGAGCTAGATGGAGGCTATGGCTAAAATGGTTGTGTCAACTCAGTCTATTACTCAATTCTTATTAATGGGGTAGTAAAAGACTTCTTTCCAGCTAAGAGAGGTATAAGACATGGGGACCCTTTATCCCCCTTCCTTTTCACCCTAGTGACAGAGGTCCTGAGTAGAAAGGTTGTAGACTGTTTAGGGAAATCATTGATTGACAACTTTGTGGAAATCTCAAATTTGAGAATAAATTGGAAAAAAAGTGGAATTGTTGGAAATCTCAACTTGGAAGAAAGGGAACTTCTAAGCTTTGCGGAGGTAGTTTGATTTGGGCCCAGGCAACCTTTATGGCCTGGGTTTTGTTGTATTTTTCATCGTTTTTCTGTGATGAATAAATTACCTTACCTTTTTCCAAAAAAAAAAGCTTTGCGGAGGTGTTGTGTTGTGAAGTTAGGGCTTGGCTTATAACTTATCTAGGCCCTTGGGGGAAATTCGAGATCCGATAGTTTTTGGAAGCTAGTGGTAGAGAGGTTTGCTAAAAAACTATCTCTTTGGTAAAGGAATTATATCTCTCTAGGAGGAAGAATTACCTTGGTTAGAACTACTTTAGCAAGTCTACCTATTTACTTCCTTTCCACCTTCCGTATCCTGACCAAGATTGCAAATCAACTAGAGAAATATATGAGGGATTTCTTGTGGGAACTGGGAGAGGAAAGAGAAGATCATTTGGTTAAGTGGGAACAGGTTTGCAAACCGAAGGAGAAAGGAGGCCTAGGATTTGGAAATATTGTCTTTAGAAACATTGCTTTGTTGGGTAAGTGGCTGTGGAGATTTCCATTTGAAAGAGCTAAGCCGTGGTACAAAGTAATAGTAAGTATTCATGGTTTGGAGGGTAGTAACTGGGATGCAAAATTTAATTATCACTCAACTTTAGCTTCTCAGTGGAAAGCAATTCATGAGGTATACTCTTCTTTTTAAATCTATCTGTTATGATGTGGGCAGGGGGTGACAAAATATGTTTCTAGGAAGACCTTTGGATAGGGAAAACGCTTTTAAAAGATCAATTTCTTAAACTCTTTGCCCTCTCTGACCTCGAGGGCAAACCAAGTCTAGACTAGGAACTTCCTCTCCTTTATATTTTGCAGGAATTTTAAGAGTCAGAGATACAGTTCCAGGTCAACAAAATGACATATTTGCTTCATGGCCTAAAATTAGATGTAATAAGCAGTTGAAGATTATTAGGAGTGCAATCACTTTCATGGTGTGCCGATAATTTGGAAAGAGAAGAATAGGCAAACATTTGGACAAGAAAAATGAGGTTGGATGAGAAGTTATTGGGAAGGAGTGAATATGATTAGTGGAGACTTGGTGCTATGTAAGAGCTCAAGGAGGGTAGTTGGAGAATATTTGTAACAATTGTCACCAGTAGGTTGGAGGTGGTTTGACTTTCATTCCAGAACAATGAAGGGAAGTTGTAAATATGGATTCTTTCTTTGACCTTTTTTTATGCACAAAAGTCCTTTAATCATCATTCCTTTTGCTAGTGTTGAATTGCTCTCTTAGTCCTTTTTGTGGTGTCACCAAGAATTAACAGCCACAAAGCTTGTATATTCCGTGTATACTGTATTTTTTTCTCTTTTTTATGAATTTTTGTATTATCAAAAAAAAAAAGAACTGTAAATGTGAATCAGGGTTCATGAAGCAGACTCCCAAATAGTGAAGCAAGTGGAACTTAAGTCTCAATATGCCAAGTATAAGTAGAACAAGTTAACTAGATGGATGAAACCAATAATAAGTGCCAATGGATGTGCACGTGTTCTGATGCCATCTTTTCACTGATCTTCATGATTCTAATACATTGAACTTGTGGAAATTGGAATTCAAGTCTCAATGAGGTAATCAGAAAACCTGTATATAGAATAAGTGAACTAGAAGGACTAGAAACAAATATAATAAATGCCTATGGACATGCACCTGTAACCATGCTATCTTTTGAATGAGCATCAGTAATTTAGAAGGCATGCCTAGGCACACAAGTGAGGTGCATTCTAGGGTTTGTGGCTCACCTGGGCCCAAGCGCAGCAGCCCCGTTGAAAAGACGTGCCTTTTGTGTTTTGCCCCTTGGTTCCAAGAACTTCCTATTTGCTAATATTGTTCATTTCATTCTTCCTAATAGAAGATATGTTCTAAAAGATCATTAAATTACAAAACCACTTTTTTGTAGGGGTTAAGAATTAAAGACCCTAACATAGATTTTTTTGTGTTGCCTCAAGGAGTTAAATACAAAAGGCGGCTCATAGATTAGGAATGGAACATGTTTAACATCACATTATCCATGATAAGTAGTGCAACTAGGAAAGAAATAAAGAAATTTAAAAGTTTTACATATCGAATATGTTTTATATGCTATGTTTGATTTTATTGTTTACATTTTCGGTTTGAATGTGTTTTATACGTTAGTGAGCTTTCTTAAAATATTTAGTTTAAAATTAAAGTTTTCCTTTTAATTAATATTTTCTTAATTTAGTTTGAATTTTTTACTCTTTTTCTTTTTTGAGTTTTTTAAAATTTTGTGCTTTGCACTTCGTGCCTCAGGCAGCCCCTTTGCATTTTTAAAACACTGGTTTCATGAACCTTTTAGCATAATTTTGAAGTTTTGGCTATCAAAAATAGAATTGAAGCTTAATGGGACTGGATGCCCGTATAGTTCATGGGCATTCGAAGCCATTATTTGGTATTTTTCACTTATAAAAGAGATGCAAGGTTATCTAAAGACTAAAGGTGTGGTTTTGCATTCTAAGATATCTGGAGTGTGATAAGTGTTCGATTGAGGGAGAGGAAGAGGCAACAGTGATAGTGTTCAATGTATCATCATCACCGAATCAGTAACCATAAATGTGGTAAAGTGCCTAGACATGCATGCAATATGAGTTCTTGCACAAGAAACAGCTGAGGAAGAAGTGCTCACCTGGGGCATAGAAGCTCAACATCCTATTAGCATGGTACCTACAAGAAGAAACAAAAGAACAAATGCGCTAAAATTTACAAATTTCACATTGGATGGCCAACGTCCAATAGGAATAGACAAAGAGAGATTATCATAAAATATTAAAAACTGACGATACAGTTCTAGAAAAACGGAACAAGGGCAGAAGGGGGGGGGGGGGGGGGGGGGGGGGGGGTGGGTGTGGAAGAAATCAGTAAGTACGTAGTTTTCGTACCAGGGGATGTAATTTGAATCGGGATCAATGATCTTGCTGGGGACCCTCTTGTTGAGGTCTCTGAGAATCTCTTCGAGTGGGCGCATAAAGCAAGGGGACTTGTCTAGAGGCACCACGTAATTTGAGTTGGGTACTGCAGCTTTCTTACCAGCGTTATTGCTGCGGCTGCTGCCGCTGTTCTTGTCTAAAGCCCATACCACCAGCGAAAGTGATGGCCCCCGTGTACTTCTCCCCCGATAAATCCGGAGCTCATTAGGAGAAGAGCATAAAGAGTATGAGATTGTAACGGCACGATTCTCGGTGGCTGGACAGATGGGACTCAGGAGGAAGTTTAGGTTTTGCAAAGCCATCATGGATCGGGTATATTATCGAAGAAGATAAAAATGGAGAAAACAAAAATCGAAGACAATACGCAGGGAAATAGTAGTTAGGACTTAGGCAGGGAAGAGAATAATCGAGTATATTATTGGTGGGAGACTGGGAATTGGAGATTTTACATGGCCGGGGGAAACGGTATCTCACCGACTCAGTACCCACGGGGAAACTTTGGCTGTTTGAGGCGTGCTCTTCGAACTTTCCCTCCTTATGACAATTTCACCCTGAGACGATTAGGTTATGTTTGGTTTCAAGGAAAAGGTAGGGAAACGAAGGAAAAACAGAAAAATCTATATAAAGTTTGTAAAGATTTTTCTACATTTCTTTGTGTTTTCCTTTAAACCAAACATAATAATATGTTATGTTTGGAAAAGGTAGAGAAAGAAAGGAAAAAGTAGAAAAATTAATACAAACTTTATATACGTTTCCCTGGCTTTCCATACTTTTTCCTTTAAACCAAACATAAGGTAAGGTAAAAGATTGTTTACTTCTTAAAAGTCCACTAGGTATATAAATTTTTGAACTCACCATATAGTTTAATTAATTAACTAACTCTATTCTTATTGTTTATATATTATCTTAAAGTGACAATGAACATTCTAGTGAAAGTCAAAGGGAAATATCTTTGGATGGGTAGATATGTAATCATTCACAAAAAGTGGTATTGTTATGCAACTGAAGCAGTTGACCCCATGCATTTATGTAATTTCCCACATTTCTAGCACTTAAATATCCGAGTGATAGGGCTTCTGAAGCACGAATAAGGGAATATAAAAAATGGAAATAGAACAATTATTTTGTCTAGTGTTATGTCTTAGTTTCTTTGGACAATTATATTTAGAAACAATTTGACAAAATTGATATCTACAAAGATATTGTAAATAGTCTTAAGACCATGTATGAGGAGTATAATCGTTTTGTTAGACAAAAGGTCATCAAAATGTTGATGACTACGAGAATGACAAAAAATCAACTAGTTCATGACCATATCATGTGGATGATAAGGTACATAAATGAATTAGAGGCTCTTGAATATCAACTTGATGATGACACCAACACTGATGTCATCCTGAACTCTCTATCATCGTCATTCAATCAGTTTCATGAACAAGCTAAAAAATAACTTACAAGAACTCAACGATATGTTGCAAAGAGTCGAAAAACTAATCATGAAATATAAGCAAGTAGCCATGCTAGTTGAAGGTGGAAAGTTTGACAAGAAAAAAAACAATGGTAAGAAAAAACCCCATAAAAATTTGATACAAACCAAAAAAAGAATAATATCGACAAGTCATCAGATGAATGTCACTTTTGCAAGTAGATTGGGCACTAGAAAATGAATTGTCCTCAATATCTATAATCCCGTAAAAACAAATAAGATAATTTCAAATCTCTTGTCATAGAGACCAATGTGTTGGTCACATCTGCATCATAGTGTGTTGACTCTGGGGCTTTCACTCATGAATGTAAGACATTGCAGGAGTTCAAAGAAAGCAAAAGGTTGATTGATGACTAGGTGGTGCTTTATTTGGGGACAACTGCAACTATTGTAGTTACTACTATAGGAACAATAGATTTAATTTTTAGATAATGAATTGTTACATTAAAATATTGTCTTTATGTATATTTACTTATAAAAAATTTGATATTAGTTTCTAAATTGCATAAGGATGGTTATTCTAGTTTATTTAATAATAAGATTACAATTAAATTGAATAGCAAATTCATTACTTTTGGAGAACTTGATAGTGGTCTTTATGTCCTCCATCATTCTATAGAAACAAATATAATCGAAACTGTGTCGAAGCACATCCCTAATAAAAGAACATGTGATATAGTTAATCACGCGTGCCTGTGACATTACAGACTTAGCCATATAAATATAGAATGTATTACAAGATTGGTGAATGATGGTCCTCTAGATTTTATCACTGTGCAAAATCAATTAACTTGTTAGCCTTGCTTCCAAAGCAAGATGACAAAAAGGCCATTTATAGGTAAGCCGGAAAGATTTACAGGCACACTTTACCTTATATATATAGATGTATGTAGTCTCATGAATGTTAGGACACGAAACCAACACTATTATATCATAACTTTCACCGATAATTATTCTCAGTATGGTTACGGGTACCTAATGATATATAACTCTGAATCCTTTGAAAACTTCAAGTATTTTAGACAAAAAGTCAATAAACAATTGGGGAAATAAATCATAACCCTTCAATCATATCGATGAGATAATATCTCTCTGATGAATTAAGAGACTACTTAAAAGACAATGAGATTATATTACAGTTGTCTCCCCTACTATACATCAATTAAACAATGTGTTAGAGAGAATAAATCACACTCTATTAAATATGGTTCAATCACTCATCGTTCATTTTGAGTTACCATATATTTTTTGGGACATACATTAAAAATTGCAATATACGTGCTTGACTAGGTTCCAACCAACTTGGTTCATAAGACTCCTTATGAACTATGGACCGACAAAAAATCAAGTGTAAGACACTTAAAAATATGGTGTTGTCTAACACACATCAAAATGACAGGTGCAGACAAATCATAATCCAAAATCAATCGTTGCCTATTTGTAAGTTACCCCAAGGGCTTCGTATTGTATATTTTCTATGACCCACAAGAACAAAAATTGTTTGTTAGTTGAAATGCCTACTTATTAGAGGATGACTGTATCCTGAACAATCATCATCAATAAATTGTTTTTGATGAAAAGAACTCAAGAGTAGTGAGAGATGACCCACATATTCTATATAATAATACCTAGCTTAGAAGATCTACTCGGGTTTCTAGACCTACAGTTCGTTGTGCATATGATCAAGAAAGTTACTTGATTAAAGCTATGAACAGTGAATAGGATCCCGTGACCTATACGAAAGCTATGCTAGATATAGACTCGTTCAAATGCGTAGATGTCAATCAGTTGCAAATTGATCTATAAAAGGAATAAAGACCCTTATGGAAATGTTCAGACCTATAAAACTCGATTTGTAGCAAAATGGTACACTCAAAAAGAAAAAGCCAATTATGAGAAGACTTTTTTGCCAGTAGTCATGCTCAAATCCATAAGGATTTTGTTAATTATAACTGCACACTATGACTATGAAATATGACACATAAATGTCAAAATTACGCTCCTAATTTGAAATCTTATTGAAAATATCTATATGCAACAATCGCAATGCTTTATTGCCACCGGAACACATGGTGTGAAAACTGAATAGATCCATTTATGGATTGAAGCAAGTTCGATTTGACTCAACAGTTAAACAGTTTGATTTTGAGCAAAATCTGGATGAACTTTGTGTTTACAGAAAGATAGTGGGAGATAAAGTTATATTCATGATTTTGTATGTATACGACATTTTGCTCATTGTGAATGATGTAGGAGTATTGACTAAGGTGAATATATGGTTTTCGTAATAATTCTTCATGAAAGATCTTGGAAAAACCTCCTATATATCGAGACTTTGACTCTATAAAGATATATAAAAAATGATAAGACATAACACTAGTCAACATTCCTATGGAGTCACTCTCCATATGTAACATTTTGACAAGATCATCAAAATGTAAAACATGTATAACTCAAAAAATGGATTTGATCATTTTAGGCATGAAGTCACTCTCTCCAAGGGCATGTCACCTGTGATCCATGAGAAGATAAAGGACATGAGAGAAGCTCCCTATGTAACAGCCGTAAGAAGCATCATGTATGACATTTGAACACTCAGCCAGACATTGCCCAGGTCATAAGTGTGATAAGTAGATATAATCTAATACAGGACAGGAACATTAGACTGATTTGAGAAACATACTAAAATACATAAGGAAGACTAAAGATTGTTGTCTTTTATGTTATGGTAGTTCATTACAGATGGTTGGGTATACTGATGCCGACTTTCAGTCTAACCCAAATGATAAAAAGTTTACATTTGGATACGTCTTCATGATAAGGTCCTACGTAGTTAGCTGAAGAAGCAAAAAACAATGGTCTATAGCGGATTTCACGAACGAGGCCGAGTACATTGCCGCAAATGAGGTGATTAATAAGTAGTATTGATGAAGAAATTCATTGTGTAATTTGGAATCCTACCATATCACCCATTCCACTGTTGTGTAACAACACTGATTTTATGGGAGATTGTTGGTAGAAAGGACATCCAGATTCAAAAAGTAAAATCAGTGGAAAATGTTGAAGACCCAATGACTAAGTCACTGACACAAAAAGTGTTTGAGAAACACGTAAACAGTATGTGATTCAGTCTTGTACCCAATTGGACCTAAGTGCAAGTGGGAATTGTTACAGAGTGTATGACATTATCTCTAATTAGATTGATGTACAAATACATTTATTATAAATGAATAAAAGTATATTATTGTTTTATGTTGATATTATTTGTTTATGAGAAATTACCCCTTAAATTGGACACTTATGAGACTCGTGTTAGTTTAGAATGTTCTCAGTCATTTGATAGACTTGTAGAGTTTATCCTACCAAGTATAGCAATGATGTGTTGCCAAAGATCAACTGTTAGGGTTAGACCAAAAGCATATGCAGTGTGTGTTTGGTTGAAACACTAAACCCGAAGCATTTTATAGTTATGCCCAAGGTATGTCAGGGCAGTCTGAGAATTCACTTAAGTAGATGATCATAGTGATAGGATTGGCCATTTTGTTAGTCAAAGTGAATGATAGGGTTTACATACACTCTCTGATGGAAACATAAACTGTTAGTTAATTACTTGTTGTGTTTTATCTTACTTAAGTCTATTATCTTTGGATCTTCATAGTATAGTTAATCATTTAAGTATAAAAGTTTGGCCCATTTTGAGCCCATAGTGATGTGCTTAGGGGTTATTCGACTAAGCCTTTTCACATATGTTGGGCCAAACCCATGTTGACTTATGTAAGGTCATTATGGGGGCCCACACCATACAGATCAGACCTAAGTTGGCCATGTAACACCCTTCGGTCATGAGCCTTATAGTTGATGAGCTTAAAACCCACAATTAATATGATTAATTAAATTGTCACATGACATTTTAAATTATGATGTCACATGGGGCGAATCTGAGTTTGAAAATGGGTATATAGCACATATCCTATTAAAAAGATAAGACCTATCTCTCAATAGAGTCCATATCTATATTAGATTTGGATAATCTCACAATTTGATTAAAGAAGTGCTCTATAAAGAGATAAAAGAAGAAAATGGTGAACTGATCAACAACTTTCTCTATTATGCTCCCTCTTATTCTTCTTTTGTATCCTAATAAACCTTAATTCAGCTATTTTGGGACTGATATAGATCAGTTTTTCTTTCGATTTTTGTAAGAAAAAATCATAGGAAATTTGTATAAGGAATTCGATTCCCCGAGGGATTAATAAATTTTTGAAATTTCACCCAACAATCTATCATGGTTTGGCCATCCATATGATGGATCCTAACCCTTCATCCATAGACTTGGTGTTTGCTAACCGATGAATTGAAAAATCACCTAAAAATGGGAATGGGTTGAGGCTAAGAGGTTGCACTTACTTGAAAAATTTCAGCAGAGGTTTTATTTTGAAATTTGGAGGAAAAGTGGATGATAAATTCAACATTTTGTTTTTTCAAATACTATTTAACGACGATGTCAATTGTTAGAAAAACTTGAGAGTACTTTAAAACAACATGTAAACAATGAGGGTATAGTTAGTCAATTAGCTAAACCATAAGGGTAGTTTAAGAAAATTGCTTATATAAAAAGTCATGGTTTAGAAAACAACCCAAAAACAGAATCGTTATATCAATTTTTTGATTTACGATTCGGCTGTTCAATTAAAATGGATAGCCCATTCTGACAAAAAAATAAAAAAAAAATGTCAAAAACCGTTGAATAGGTCAATAGGTCATTGACTAATTCAATGGTTTTTTGCCAGGGATTAAGTATGGGGTAAAACGGAATCAGTTGCCTAGATGGTTCCCTTACCGACCGACCCAACGGTCCGGGTGAACGACGATTCAAAAACCATGAGAAAAAGACTAAAATGTATCTTTTGACATTTTTTATCCTTCATTTTCTTTTAAATTTTTTAAATATAGCTTTTCAAATTAATGTGGATGGTATGTGAGTTATTTCACATTTATAGGAAACCAATCGTATATATTTAACAAAAAGGGGTGTTATATATCCTTTTTTTTTTTCACATCAGAATCTGATTTGTTTATGATCTTCATCATATCAATATCGTCATTTGAAATTGATCCATGCTCATTTTAGATACCTTTAGTAACAGCTTTGGCTATCGGTAAAGTCTCTAGCAATAGTTTGCCGCTAAAAGTCATTTTTCTTGTACTGTGACAAATATTTCTTTACCAAAAGACAAAGACTTCGTCCTAATTAGAAACAAATCTATCTTAATTTACGTTAACTCAAAATATTTAAATGATTGGAAACCCTTAAAGAATATCAAAACAAATTAACACTACTCATAAAAGCCTCTAGTTACAACTAACAAGAAACCCATTTTTTGTGTTTCTCATAAATCATCCACTATCAGAATATAAATAGTAAACAAATTGAAACCAAACCTAAAAGCAAATAAAAAGACAAAGAAGAACATATTCGTTGTTTACAAGTTGTTGATTACCATGACCAAGTACATTGGCGTTGACATGCTATAACTATGCAAATTGTGTATCGATCATCAACAATGAATAAACAAGAGTTGCAATGTGCAAGCAAGCAATGCAAACTAAAATCAACCATGAGTAGAGCGGATTATCCAATATATCGGTTTTGTACTTTGCATTTTTCTATGAACCAACTCCACCTCCGACTTCACTTTTTGCCACGACTATTATTCCCCTAGTTTAGGTTGTTACCACTGCCCTATTGTCATTATTAGGGTTCAAATAGGACAAGTTGTGAAACATTGAATAGAAATCATCGAGCCACTCAACACAGGAACATTGTCACCACCTTCCACATTGCTAGTATTCCATTGAAAAATCATTCATCAGTACTGTAGGAAACTAGTGTCAACATATTGATTATATTGCTAAAGAATTGCATTTCTTAGCCAAATTCCAATTGGTTGTAGAAAACTGTCACCAACATATTGGTTCTATTGCCGAAAATTTGCATTAAATGGACTATGGTTTTTGAACCATCGTTGACCTAGATAGTTTGATTGTTCGGCTCAGGAATTGTCTAAGCAATTGGTTTCGTTTTACTCCAACCCGGTATTTGGCCAAAAACCGTTGAATCAGTCAATGACCCATTAACCCAGGGCAGTTGAACTATCGACCCATTCAATGGTTTTTTGTCATTTTTATTTTTTTGTTAAAATGGGCTATCCGTTTGAATCGAACGATCGAACCATTGACCCGAAAATTGGTGGCCAAAACGGTTCCATGTCTGGGTCATTTTTTAAAACCATGAAATGGATTAGTTCCATAGTTAGTTATCACTTTTTTTTTTCTCCTCCCAAAATGGAAAAATATAATTGTTTAAATTTTAAATGGCCTTTTTCACTGATGACTAGTATGTTTAGGTCATGTAGATTTAGCCCAAAATGTATATTTAAGTATTTTTGAAGAATTTATTGTATGTTTAAGTCAATTTAATAAAACCTAGGGTATATTTAAGTATTTTTTTCCCTTAATATTAATGGAATAGTTAAGAATTCAAATGTATTGTTTGAAAAATTAATTTTCTTTTTAGTTTTGTTTATTATTTGCATGCAAAAGTAATGAAACCCCACCTGCCTCCTTCGTTCTTTATTGTTACACATGTCATGTATGACAATGTAGATTTGAAGAGAATTAGAAATCAATCAACTAACTTTTGTGAATTATATTGTGTTGGAAAACATGAAAAAATATGGCTATAGCAATAATGAAACCAAAATTCCATGCAACAAAATAGATCCAAATTGCATAAAATATATGTACCAAACTAATAACAAGTGATAAACTTATTAGCGATAGCTGAGTTGTGGCAAGTATCAACACTCTTTAAAACCAATTTTGCCACTTCTTGGAGTATTGTTCGTCGGTAAAAGTGGTTTCCGATAGTCATCCCCCAAGATACAACAACTCTCAACATTGGCATTGTGTGCACTCACAACCCAGAGTAGCGAACTAGTACGTTATATATGCCCACATGATTCAATGTGAGGAAAAAATAAGGTGGAAGAAAAAAAAACAACGAATAAGATAAACAAGTCTTGGCACACAAAAAATGTATATTGGCAATTAGGAAAGCTCATTGCCACACCAAAACTTTAGTACAAATTGAATAATAGTAGGTGGGTGAATGAATCAAAATTCTAAGGGGATAGTGAATCATAGGTGGAGTTGTTGGTATATAAAACTCAAAAAACCCAATAAAAATTTGTGAAGTGGACTGAACTTTAAATTTTCACTAAAAACATTGGTTTTATATAAAAAGTATTGGATATAGATCTAATTAATGGAAATTATTGACGTTGACAAAATACCTTAAATATAGTATATAATAATAGAAAATGAAAGCTAAAATCTTAAATGTAAGAGAGGAAAATAGAGAAGTAGTAGCTCAAAACATCAAATTACATTTTTACCTTCACAATTCGATATGGACTAAATTCAAAAAATGGGCATTTCAATTAAAAAAAAAAACCCACAAGCCCATTCATACTTTTAGTGGAGTGTATTTATAGATATGTTAAATTTTTCTACAGATTTTTTTTTTTTATAACATTATCATTTAATATGATAAATATATAAATATATGATATTAGATATGTGTCTAAATGTTTTCTACAAAACTTTATTGTATTTAGGGAAATTTATGATACGTAAAAGATATGGCATGGAAAGAGCTTTGACTAATAAAAAACCCACCCATGAATTTTGATAAATTACACCTGAATCATTATCGCGTTTATGATTCTAGTTTATTGGTTAGTTGTTTTTCCCATATCATAGTCGAACCCTTTGTATTTTCATACTTTGGTGTGTTTTCGTATTTTAATTTTTTTATTATTTAATTAAAACACGTGTGATTGATATTGTCAATGAAAGCAATTGTTCTTTGTTACACTCATTTTTATTTAATATGGATAATTAATATAAAATTCAATGAAAATGGGAATTAATATCCTAAATATAAGACTTTATGAAGAGTAATTAAATGAGGAGAAATGTAGCAGTTCAAATTACAGTATCTTCCCCTTATTTGGAGAGTAGTCAATTTAAAGGGGTGGGGGGCTATTCTAGTATATCTTTGGTATTGATGTTGTAGGTGCTGCTGATGTGTGGGTTGGAAGCATCGTTTTATGATAAAATGGTGTTTTTTTTTTGAAACGTTGTTGCCGAGTATGATGTTTCCTGGAGCAACAAAAGCATTTTTTGTTTGGTACCAATTCTCTAGGAAACGTTTTCGGCATGGGTACCCATTATTGTGCCATGTCACTACCACCTCATGTCCCTTTTGGTAGCAACGACCTACAGCTCCAGGAAACGCCAAATTTAGCGTTGCTCCAAGCCACACCTTCCCAATTTTCAGGGCATAACTTGGAGTACTACTTTTATGGAAAAACGGTTCCAAACAAATAAGCATTTCCTGAAGCATCGTATTTTTTTCTCGATGTGGTGCTAATGTGTCACCATTTCCTGGAGCAACGACATCGATGCCAAACAAACGCCTAGTTAAGAATAGTATATAATAAATGTTAATGGGAATTAATACCTTAAATATAAGACTTTACGAGAGGAATTTGAATGAAGATAAAAGTAGTTGTTCAAAAAACATATTTTCGTCATTGCAATTAGACATGTTAAAAAACTTGGGTATTTTAGTCATACAAAAGTTCTACACTATTATTTACGCTCTTGTTGATGACAATGATAGTAAATTATACACTTCAAATTTTTACTACAAGTTTTTTTTTTTTTTATTTGTGTGACTATACAAATTTTCCTTATTTGCCACACTTATTCTTATTCAATATGATGAATATATGATATTAGAAATTTGCCAAAATAATTGCTACATTTTTTGTAAATTTTATACTTTTGTGTATTTTCATATTTTTTTCTTAAATTTTTTATTACTATTTAATTATGATATCTATGGTTGATACATGTGACCTGAAAATGTTGAATTGTAGACTCGTTGCCAAATGGGAAAATAACTTGACTTTTGGGTAATTACCAAATAAAAACTCAAATTTTTGGCTTGTTTTAAATTTGCATACGAGTTGATGGGTGGATTAGTAGGTACATTGGGATATGGTTTTTCCCTTGTTAGTGCAATGAACTTGTAAGGGTATCGACCACTACGGATTAACAAATTGCAACAAGACCAACCAGGTCTGACTAACTAAACTCGAGTTAGTTTGGCCTATCTTACTTATTAAATATATGTGTTGGATATTTTAGCACATAAAATGCATATTTCACAAACCAATAAAACATTATCAAATAAAAAATAAACATGAAAACATTATAGAAATGAATCCAATTAACCAGGGAGATAAACATGTGATTAATAAGTCAATTCTATACAAATATTCAGCCACATATTTTAGATGTGAAAAGAATAACATTCTAGAGTACAAAGGTAAAATAGGAAAACCACATACTTAAGAAACTCTTGGAACGAGCACCCAAAAACTATAAATAGGGGTCTTTGAACCATTTCTTGGGCCATCACCTTGATATCAATCCATTATCTCTCTTTAGTCTCTTTCCATCTTCCCATGCAACCATCCACCATTTCACTACCTTATCCAACTCCGGTGGACAACATTGGCTTGATTCTTTGTCGGAGGATATGTATGCAGCCTCGCTAGGGTCTCTCTTCCACTTCTTCCCTTTTTTTGTTCAACTATTTCCTCAAACTTTAAGGTAAAGACTACTTCACATTCTCAACCTTACAAAACTAAAAAAGAAAAAAGAAAAATAGTATTTTATTTCTATATAAATAAAAAAAAAATTATTTGGTGCACTTATTTTTCTTTAATATGGTTAATTAATACAAGATTCAATGTTACCCTAAATATAAGACTTAGTGAGAGGGCATTGAATAAATAGAAATGTAGTAGCTAAAATTACATTATGTGCCCTTACAATTAGAAAAATGCCAAATTCAAAATAAGGATATTAGTCAATGACATGATCTGATGAATGTTGATGGGAGTTAATGCTCTGAATATAAAAAAACTTAATGAGAGGGATTTTAATGAGGGAAAAAGTGATTGTTCAAATTGCAGTTTTATACTTATAATTAGAGATGGATCAAATTAAAAAACTAAGGTATTTTAGTCAAACAACAGTTTTACACTCTCATTCACACTTATTTTTTTTTTTTTATTACGTTATTGTTGTTGTTGTTAATGAAATTCAAGTTTTTAAAGAACAAGTTATAGTTTTTCATTCTTTTTGTTTTTGGAAGGGGGGGGGGGAGGGGGATAAAGAAATAATAGGTTCCATAAGTAGACATTGGACCCAACCCTAGAACCACAAGGATCAAAATCGACATTGAAACTAATCTTTATCTGTGATAGGGTAAATTTCAATCCCAAAAATACTATAACAACCCCTATAGGGTAAGTTTAGATTTATACCTTAAAGTTTAACTGAATTGATCCATGCTCAATTATCTTTAACTCTAACTTAGAGTATACCTCACATTGACAAAAGTTTAGTGTTGATTCGAGTTTGGGGCAAGGACCATACTCCTTATCATCAACCCTAATTTATAAACAACGCAACTCTTTATCCTCAACCCTGACCCTTGTTGAGGAGTCCACAATCCCCGTTGGAGATGTGTTCCCCATTGAAAACTTTAATTCCATAAATATTTTTTTTAATTAAAAAACTCCTTAGGAATAAATATATATTTTAAAAAGGAAAACATTCATTAATTTAAATTGGTTTAACACTTAACATATATGACATATCTACAAAATATATTTCCAAATATTTAACATACACGTATATATGTATATATATATATATATATATATATATATATATATATTTCAAAATTTAAAATATAAATATTATTTAAAAACATTTAAAATATTACAATCAATGTTGGGTTGGGTGGGGACTTCACTATCCATTCTCATCCCGTCCCCTATGTATTTGGATTAATCCCCATCCTTGT
Source organism: Nelumbo lutea (assembly GCF_056320005.1). Lineage (NCBI taxonomy): Eukaryota > Viridiplantae > Streptophyta > Magnoliopsida > Proteales > Nelumbonaceae > Nelumbo > Nelumbo lutea. The sequence goes on from NC_142686.1 coordinate 174,631, forward strand.
GTCCATCTTTGTCTCGAATAGAGTAGTTTCCCTTGCCAGCCTAGGAAGGTTGAGTACCCAGTGGGGATGGAGAAAATTGCCATCACTAGACAAATGACCGAGGAATAGTTTGGAAAATGAACAAAATAGTCTTAATGTGTGTTTTTTAACTTCAAATTTCTAAATGCCATAAAGAACCACAATTTTGTGAGTCTTGCTCTCTTTATTGTTTCATTCAAGTGTAAGAAAAACAAGAGGACAAATGGTTTGTAGAGTAGAGTTTTTTTTTTTAAATGTTTGAAAACACAAATGACATCGCATGTGCCACTTACCAATTAACCTGCATTCATTTTTTTAGTATTAGTGGACCCCACAAAAAGAATGATTCGTAAGTGTATCGGTTAATTGGATAAGCATTAATACAAGATGTGTAACCACTGGTTGGGCCATAAGTATCATGATTTTTGTAGCAAACGTAAAAAAAATAATGACAAAGAAAATAAATTAACAAGATAAACAAGAAATTGACAAAAAACTTAAAATTTTATTCCTCATGAGTTTTGATGTATACAATTGCTTATGTGTGAAATAATAAAATTAAATTAAAAATATAATAAAATTGGAAAATATAGTATAGTAGGAAAGAAAAAAAAGCATATATATATTATCATATTTACATATTATTATATTATATATATATATTATTGTATTATTATATAATATATATCGCACCATTGCATGCCATCACACATGCCTCAAAACCCAAGCTTGGCATGGCAAGAAGATTTAAGTTGGGCCTGAGTCATGTTAGGTTGCCTATGAGTGGCCCAACCCATTTTACAACTCTAAATATTGCCCTTAAGGGCTCACTTGTATGAGTAAATCACTTCCCCGCTCATTGAGAAAATTACTTATATATTATTCCTTCTAATAATATCCTTTTTATTTTTTCTGATTTTATTTGATAAACAAAATAACACTAATAATGATAATCTATATACAAATACTAAAATAAGGATGACCACGTCAGGTGACTTCTCCTTGATCCATTGCTCCAACCCATGCAATTATAGGTAAGGTACTTTATTGGGGTTTGAATGTAGTAAGCATGTTAGATAAGCACAATGAGTGAGCATATAATATTTATGTGACATAGGTCATAACTAATGCACCTTTCATTCAAACGTTTTTGCTTCATTAGACATAAATTATCTATTATTTTATTCTTTTTGCCAAAATAAAAAACAATAAAAAAGGAAAACATAAATGGGTCCCAACTCCGAACATGTTTAGGTTTTCCTTTTTCATTGTTTTTATTTTTAATTATTTTGACAAAAATAATAAAATAATGGATAAGTTATGTCTAATGGAGCAAAAACGTTTGAATGAAAGGCGCATTAGGTGAGACATGTGTCACACAGCTATTACGTGCTCACTCATTGTGCTTACCTAACATGCCTACTACACCCCACAACATGTTGTCACCTCAACATGCCCCCTTTCCCTTTCCCACCCCTAATGGAAACATGTTGTTTCAAATTTGAGTTCACATCTACACCCCACAGGTACCCCACATACATCTCAGCGTGCACTAGGAACATCTCCCAAAGTTATCATTTGGAGATGTTTCTAATACACGGTTGGGATGTTGTGTAGGGCATAGATGTGAATTCCTCAATTTTGTTTACTTTTAGTAATTTATTTGATTAGCTAATTAAAATGAGTAACATAACTATCCTAATTAGTTCATTTAATTAAATGAAACAAACTTAAATTAATTAACATAATTAATCAACTTTAAATTAAGTCACCCTAATTAACCTGCATAATTTAATTAATGAAGTTAACCTTAACCCAAAGGCTTTAAATGTCAAATTGAAAATTGAACCATTTTTGCGTGTGGGTTATGGGTTAGCGATTCAATTATAAGGTTTGAAATGGATCCACTTATGATATTCATCGGTGTTTTTAAAATCAACATGGAATCATAACCGCTTTGGCCACCGGTTTATGGGCTAGTAGTTTGACCGTCTGATTTGAATAGATGGACTTTTCCAATTAAAAAAATATTAATATTTTAAAATAATTAAAATAACAAATGATAAAAAAATCGTTGTGCAATTTGAATGGATTAACGATTCGGCCATATGTGTCAGTGGGTCGCTAATTAAGTCAATGATGTTTGGCCAAGTTATGTGTTGAGGGTGAAATGGAACCAATTGCATTGACGATTTTTCAGGCTAAACAGTCCGAATGCTTGGGTCAAGGGCGATTCAAAAACCATGATATGTTATCAGTCTATGAATGGGTATTCACTTCAATGATTATACAATTTGGATCAAAAGTCAATAGTAATGGGCTAAGTGGTAATTAAAGAAAAAACGTGCCCAACTTTTTATTAAAAGAGTTAAGCTTAATGATCTGTAACGGGGGAGGAGCGAATTTTTATTTATTTTTTCTATGGGGTGAAGACCTGATTAAATGAATGGAGATAGAAGAATAAACATGGATTGGGATTTGGGAGGCTAATCATTGGATTAGGGAGAAGGGAGAGGGGAGAGGGGAGAGGGAAAATTTACATGGAGAGAAATATTATAAGAGGGGATTAAGGTTCCCCTAGTCGTATTGTATCCACCCTTGATCATTGGTAGGGGTGGGCTTGAGCTGAATTGAGCCAAATAGTACGAGGTTCGAGTTTAATTCGAGATTGTTCTACAAGGTTTGAGCTTATGCTTGAGCTCGGTTTGAGCCAAAACCTTGAGCTCGACCTTGGATTGAGTAAAAATTCATAAGCTCGATATAAATTTTGAGAAAAAATGTTTTATAAAAATAAATATTTATAAATAAAAAGTATTTTTATTTGATATTTAAAAAATTAAAATTTATAATATTCGAGCCGGTTCGCGAGTCTCATGAGCTGAGCTCTAGTAGGCTTGAGCTTGGCTTGTTTTATAGTCGAGCCAATGAATTGGGCTCGAGCTCGGCTCGTTGCCACCCCTATCATTGGGGTTGCTTTATCTTTAGACTATGTTTGGTTTGAAAAAAAAGATAACGAAAAGAAGGGAAAGATAGGGGAACCTTTCCCTTCAAACCAAACACAACATTATGTTAAAGCGTTTCCCTATTTATCAAAAAAATTGGGGATGGATTTGATTTAACTTTAAAAATATCAAAGACTCCTACCTTAAATATATTTGGCAAAGCCTGCATTGTCCAACTAATTATAGATGAGTTCGGATTTTCTTTAGGGCAAATTTCTTAAATACTATTACTGTTTACCTAATTGACTAAGTATACTTATTGTTTGACTATTGTCTAATTTCAAAAAATTACCATCGGCGTTAAATATTAATGAAATGAATAAAATGACAGTTCTACCCTTACGTTAAATCATTTAAAAGCAATTATCTATTCTCTCTCTTCACCTTTTCCGCACATAGTGTAATGTCAACGAAGCCATATTTGTCGCCGCTGCAACCTTTGAAAGAAGTGGTCATCACCAATGGAAACCAACCGATACCACTCGAGCTACCGGTGCATCGAAATTTTGTTGACGTCAACCCGATCTACATGAACCAAAAGAGTGAATGAGTGTTGCAGACCAGATGATGGTGGAAATGCTGCTGGTTTGGTGTCAAACTAGCTCGAGGCAGAATATTTTGAAATTCAAAGAAGAAAAATAGCACCGCCAACAAAACTTGGATCAGAATATTTTGACCCCCTCCTCACACCTCCTCCATCAAGCTCCCTCTCATGGTTTACTTCCATGGTGATTGGTGGCTTCATCCTCCGCAACACAACTTCCACAATTTATCACCATGGTTTACTTCCATTCAATTTCCTACCTTGATCGCTTCCATCGAGCACCATCTCGCTCCCGAAAAGCCCCCTCCCAACGACTTATGAGGATGCAATCAAAATGTTGCACTGGGTTAGGAAACACGCTCCACATAGCATCGTTAGACGTTGAAATGCATTTCAAAATATGGAGCGTACCTTTCTACAAAAATCAATTTCTTTCTATACCTGCCAAATCCATATTCACATTTTTTATTTTTGCCATTTTGTGTTCTTCAAACAAAAGAGAGAATTACAGAGTGTCGGTCCTGTTCATCTTCTTCAAGCTTGTGACACCAAGCAGAGCCGGCGGTGAGCCTTAATGGAGGTCGTCAAATCGAAGCCGGTAGTGAACCTCAAGAAATCTTTGGCTGTTTTGTGCTCCAAGTCCGAAATAGGTAATGAGTGAATGAAAAAAATTCGAGGTGGTTGGCAGCGGAGGTGGAATCGTTGAGAGGCTTCTGATGTGACCGGAGAATCGTTGAGAGGAACCGGGTTGTTGATGCTTGATGAAAGTTGGGAAGATTCGTTCGAGTAGGGTTTTTGAGGGGCTTACGGGGTTTGGAGATTTAAAGAAGCATCGGCAACATTACCGCGGGATCGGTCGACAAGGAGTCGGGAATCGAGGAATCAGCACTGCTAAGCTTAATGGAAGTTGTAGAAGCCTCGACTTGGCACTGAGAAAGGCAACTCCGTCGGCAATCTCAGCATTCTAGCGCCAACACCAACACCCCTTGAAAGAAGTAACTATATTGCTGAAGAGCCATTGATTTGGTTGCTGGAGAATTCCGCTTATCTGGTGACAGAGGCAGTCAAAGGAAGATAGATGGAAGAGAGAGAAGTCAAAGGAAGAAGGGATGCCTGTCAAGACGAAGGGGGCGAAGGCAACATTGGGTTTTTCAAACACCACATGATCACCTGTATACGGTTTTGAGGAAATATTGATGATGCTAATGGCAAGGGTAAAACTAGCTAATGGCAAAGGTAAAACTAGTTAATTGTCCGAAATGATAAGGGATAGAGTTAGACGATAGTCAAACAGCAAGGGTATAGTTAGTTCATTAAAGGATAGTTTAAGAAATATATCATTTTTTTTATCACAAAGCGCTCCTCCTACCGTACTTTATTATTGATGGTAGATGTTTCAAATACACGGTGAGATATGCTGTGAGGTCGGTGTGAAGATCAAATCCCAAAATCCCAATTCCTGCCGGCTAATGATAAGTCTACAATAATTCAACCCTCAGACCCGGGAAACAGGGGCTAATAGCCTTCCAGGGTAGTTCTCGCTTTCAAGTTAAAAATATTTTGGTAAACAGAAGCTTTCTCGCTCAAACACGATATACTTTTTTCTTTCTCCTTGATCTTTCCTTTCACCGCCATTCTGCCTGCAAGCATCTAACATCCTTCTAGTCAGGCCCACCTAGAAACTTGCTCATTTGTGATTTCTGCCTCCGACTCCGATCACCGAAAGGTGCCCATAGACGTCGGCTTGAATCACAGCCTATCCAAAAATTAGCATTGCTTTCTTGTAACCTCTTCATGTGGCCAAAGCCAAAACGCCTTGCTCTCTGGTTCTTGTTATTAGCGTCTGCAGCTGCACTGGCTGCGACCTTCACCGCCACTGCTAGGGCAGATGGTATAAATAAGTCAGCAGTAGGAGAACTATTTTGGGCAACGGCAAAAGAGGAGGATGATTTGTGGAGAAAGGCGGCAGCTGACGAATCGGCGATTGCGGGGAACGACGAGGGCAAAAAAAATGACAATAATGATGGCGATCATGACCTCGAATTCGATGGTGGTTTCTCTTCTCTGGATAGCATGTTGCAGTGGGCCATAGGTAATGTTTACCCATCCAGTCCCCTTTAATACTTCGTTCATGCTGGTTGCATTTGGATTGCCTTTTGGAAACTTAAACGTTTATGTTTACTTGAAAAAAAGGACAAATGTCTACATGTTTGTTATTGTGGAGTACACCGAGAATTGAATGATTTTAGTAAGAGGAGAATATGGACATTTCGTGCTTTACGGCAAGCAAATACTATTTCCTTTTTTTTATTAATCTTTTTTTTTTCTTGAGTGGAAACACAATTTACTTGGGTTTCACTTTGCACATAAGCCATATTGTTGGGTACGACTTTACATCAGACATTGCCTTGTATTATTTGGACAGTCTACAAGGCTAACTAACGGATCTAGTTATCGTGCCCCTCACATTGTCTTAATTAAGATGATAGATAACGAAGAATTACTTCTAGCCACTCGCAAGGAATATTAGCATTATCAAGTATTTCCCATGCTGCAATGCTATATCCAATAATACCAAGAATAGAAGCACAATACAGGGAGAAAAAACGGGTGTTCGACAATATGTGTGCATGTGAGTACGTTTTTTTTTCCTGATGTGACATATCCATACATGCTGGCATCAACCTTTTGGAGGATCATGCCTGAATCAGTCCAATAAAATGATTATCGTGATATCGTCTATTGCAAAGTGTTCAGTTATGTTTTGTTTATAAATGCAGGTAGTATCTGTTACGGATGGACAGTAAGGTTTCAGGTGCTTCAACTTGACATGAAAGTTGGTCAATCATTTCTGAATCCACTTTTAATAAGTGAAGGAAAAAAATTGGGTGGGTGGGGGGTTAAGTGACCATATTTGGAGTAAATTATGCTAGACATTATAACAAAATAAAAGTTGTTCAAGGTCAGAGGATAAGAAATATTTAGCAATGCTTTGATTACAGTAACAAAATAATGGCAGCTTAAATTCAAAATCTCAAATACCAAGCAGCAAAAACTATGACTCCTGCATACCCTACAATTAACCAATCCTGTCTCTTGCTTCATCTTACCGTTTTCTCAGAAAACACATTTTGTGCTTCTGCTACTTGTTCCTCAAAGGAGAAAAAGAAAAAAATCAGCATTTACTCTGGTCTTGGTAGGTGAGAATCATTTTTTTAGAGCGGAGTTGTTGCATCCTTCTTCAGGGCCTTGCATTCATGTACTCTCTGGATTTTGAGGGAGTTCAGCCTGAGAGGATTTAGGCAGATGTTAGATTAGGTGTATGATAGTTTTTATGGTCACTAGAATTAGTATTTTCCCATACATCTTGGTCATGTTGCATTATAAAAAAAGGGTCCTATTGCAATGGTCCTGGTCATCAATCTCAGATAGATTTGCAAATTTCTTGCTATAAATATAAAAATAGTGTTTCACATAAATAGGTTCCACAAAGGCTTGCTTGTATTCGACACTACTTTAGTAGTTAGTTGCTAGTGAACTGTAGCTGAGATTTTCTTAGTATAATTTGGCACGTGAATGTAGGTCATTCTGATCCAATGAAGATGAAAGAAACAGCACAGGATGTTCAACGTCTATCTCCCAATGAGCTAAAGAAGCGCCAATTGGAAATAAAGGTTAGAGTTTTGTGGTGTTTATGTTTCAAGGTTCTTTGATGAGTAGTAGTGCAATTTTATTAAAACAATAACTGTTTATGTTTCAAGGTTAAACAACTTGTTTCTTCAATTCTGCTTGATAATTTAGTAGTCGAGTTACTGCAAACCAATTATAATTGGGTAACATAGACAGGGGTGGCAATTTATCATCCAACCTATGCAACCCATCGTCTTACAGGCCACCCTAACACACCAGTTTTTTTTTGGTAGTAAATAAAAAAGAAAATTTATTAACACAAACCAAACTCAACCTTATCATTACAGATATTAAAACTATCCATAACTCCCACCCAATTCAAGTAAATCCCAAAAGTTTACTCCAAATGGTTCTCTTGAGACATCTCTGGATTCTGGAAGAATTAACTCCCAATCTGTCAGCTTTGAACCAATTGAAGTAAATCCCAAAAGTTTACTCCAAACAGTTCTCTCGAGACATCTCTGAATTCTGGAAGAATTAACACCCAATCGTTGAGCAAATCTTCATCCTGTTATTTTCTTTTCCTCCAAAGGTCCTATTTATTTTTTTTAACAGAGCTTTCCCAGCAAACAACAAAAGGAGCACGACTCCAGAAAATTTTAGCTTTTTTACTTCCTTGTAAAGTTGGCTAGTATGTGAAAGTTTCTCTAGGCGAACTTGGGACCAACATAGCCAAATTAAAGAGATGAAGGAAATAGTTTCAATTTATCTCTTCTTAAGGATAGATTCCCGAACCTATATTCTCTTTCTTCGAAAATGTTTCAATTTATCTATTCTTTTCGTGTTTCTAGGGATTCTTGGGATCTAGGACTAAGGAGAGGTATGAGGGACTCAGAAGTGGGTTTGGAAGATGCTCTTTTTTCTCTTCTAAGCTCAGTTTTTCTAGACCACTCTTCTCCTGATAGTAGAATTTGGACTGAAACTTCTATAGGTAGTTTTTCTTGTTTTTCATTTTTCAATGCTATGGTCCCTCCTTTTAACCCGGTTACCTCCTTTCCTATTAAAGAAGTATGGAGCGCTCCAGTACCCCCCAAAAGTAAGGGCTTTTTGTTGGGAAGTGGTTCTCCAAAAAATAAATACCTTCGAAGTGCTTCAAAGAAAGAGACCAAATTGGTTATTGTCCCCTCATGTCTGTAGCCTTTGCTTGAGGAATGGTGAGACAGTGAATCACATATTAATTTCTTTTCCTTTTAGTGCTCTAATTTGGGATTAGTTCTCCTCTCTCTTTGATTGTAGGTGGACTCCCCCCCACAAGCATAGCAGAATTATTTGACCCTATTTTTTTCCAACAACCAAAGAAGAAAGGAAGGGTGATGTGGAGAACAACAATGGCAACTAACTTTGGGCAGTGTGGGAAGAGAGAAATAATAGGATTTTCCAAGGGAAAGAAAAATCAGTTTCTGTAGTTATTGAAGGAATCACCATTAAGGCAGTACATTGGTTGAAAACTCTTGACTTGTTCAAGGATGTCTCCATAGATGATTTGACTAGAGGCTGGAGTATTTTAGCAAGGGATCACCATCAAGGCAGTAGGCTCTCCTCCAGGGGCTCAGATTGGCCAAGCAATTGGGTGCACAAGTTTATTGGTCTAGGAGGTTAGCAAATGCTTTAGCTGACAACCTAGCAAAGCAAGGGGTGAATCTGGAGGTCTTGTTTTGGGAAGTGTTGTAAGTTGTTTTTTTTTGTTTAGGGGCCACCTTTCACTTTAGAAGGTGACGATTGTTCTGGTTTTATCTAATGAAAGTTACTGTTTCATATCCTAAAAAATTGTCCCAAACAAAATGTGGGAATTTGCACTTGTAACATAGGTGAAGCACGTTCTCTTCCTTAAATTCGCAAAGTGCACACCTGATAGCAGGTTGCAATCCTTTTCTCTTAACGTGATTCTGCGTGAGAATGCTATCCAAAGGCATTGGCCATGCAAAATCCTCCACTCTTGGAGGGACATGATTGCCCCAAATACCACCTTTCAACCTGATTTTTTTGACCAAGTCTTGTTAAAGTGATTTTATTATGAATCTGGCATTCTATTGAAGCCCAAACAGCCCAAGGAGAAGTTATTTTGAGCCCAGTAGCAGGTGCAAAGCACGCTCCCATCGCTCATCACTTCACTAGAAGACAAAAAGGCTAGCTTGCCACATCTATAGATCCTCTATCAGAGTAGTTACATTGCCACATGAAGACATTTTCCCCATGATTGCATTGGAAGGCCCTAATCGTGTAATAAGTGGAGTCGGTGAATGAATACCTATTTTCCCTCCCTTTCTTTGTTCTCTCATTCCCACCCTTGTTCTTTCATCATCTATCCATTTTAGGAGGTTAAGCCACCCTCGAAGGGGCTTCCGTTGTGAGAGGTTCTCATCATTTTGGTATTAAAGCTCCAGAGTGCAAGATTTCACAGGCCCATTCTGCAATAGTCGATGACAGGGTCGACCAAATTGAGGTTGGACTTCATTAGGTGGTCTCTGAGCTAAAGGAATTCAGGGCATTGGTTTCTGACATCACCTTGCAACAACAAACCAAAGAATTTGGTCGCAAGGTAGGAGAGGCGAAAGTATCCGCTTACAATGGCCCAAGGATGGGAGGACATCCCACCAGGAAGGTTACTAAGATTGGTTTTCCCAACTATTCCGGTGGGGATCCCATTCCCTGGATTTTTAGAGCAGAAATATACTAGGAGTACCATGAAGCTCTAGGCCACCATGTGTCTCCATTGTCTTGATCCATCTAGAGGGGGACACAATTCTTTGGTTCCAGTGGTTTCGCCAAAATCACCTACAAGTCACTTGGTCGGAGTTTACTGAAGCATTGTGCATACATTTTGGGCCGACGATGTTCAAAGGCTATGATGAACTCCTCGCCGGACTAAAGTAGATAGGAATTGTTAAGGAATACTAGCTAGAGTTTGAGCGGTTGGTGACAGGGATGCACACTTGGCCAGAGTAGGCCTTGGTGGGGTGTTTTGTAGGAGGCCTTCGAGACAATATTCACTTGGAAGTGAAGGCACTCCAACTGGCGATGGCCATGGCTGCGGTGGGAATGGCTCATTTGCAGGAGGAGAGGATAGATAGCCTCCATCGGACCAATAAGTAGCTCAGACCAATTCTAAAGATTTCACCTCGGTTTGACCAACAATCATCGAAGCCTACAGTAGACCCATTAAAGCCCATAATGCCATGGCCCACAATGCCCTTCAAGCACTTGTCATGGGTTGAAATGCAAGCCCAACGCGATAAAGGCTTGTGTTATAATTGCAATGGCAAATTTGGGTCGGGCCATGAATGCAAGGCCCAACGAGTATTTCTTTTACAACTAGAGGAGGAGGTGGATGACTCAGGCCCAAATAACTCAGCTGAATGTGAATTAACACCAGATGGGTCAGAACCTGAGAAAGCTGGGATTTCTTTACATGCCCTAATGGGCCTCAATTTTCTTCAATCCATGCATGTAGAAGGAAAATTTTTGGGTTGGATTGTGCTGATCTTAATCAATGGTGGCTCTACTCTAAATTTTATCACCTGTCTTCTGGCTAATTAGCTAGGTATGCCTGCTCAACATATTACTCCTTTTTCTATTCATGTGGCAAATGGAAGTCATCTATCATGTAATAGTGTATGTAAGAAGGAGAAGCTTCTCATATAAGGCCATAATTTCTGGGTGGATCTCCACCCATTGGACTTTTCTAGAGACGATGTTATCTTGGGGTTCATTGATTACGTAGTTTGGGCACTGCACTCGGTGATTAGGCCCAAATGACAATGGATTTCTATTTAGATGGTTGATCTTGTCATTTGCAAGGACTGTGTTACACTGGTTTGGACAGCAAGGACTGTTCACACCCACCACAGCCCAACAAGAAGCCTTACAGTCGTTGCTTGGTCAGCTTACTGATGTATTTAAGGAGCCGACTCCAGTTACCCCCTTCCTGAGCCCGTGATCACCAAATACCCCTCTAACCAGGCTCTAATCCCACAAATGTAAGACCATATAGATATCCTTACTTTCAAAAGTTGGAAATGAGAAGGCAATGAAGGAATTATAAAAAAGGGACATATTCAACCCAATACCGACCCTTCTTTTTTTTTTTTAATCTCCAGTGCTCTTGGTTAAGAAGAAGGATGGTAGTTGGTGATTTTGTGTAGACTACCATGCCTTAAAGCAAATTACCGTGAAGGACATGTTTCCTATACCTCTCATTGATGAATTGCTTGACGAGTTAGGTGTGGCATGGGTGTTCTCCAAGTTAGACTTGTGCTCCAGGTACCATCAAATCTGGGTCCACGAGGCTGATATACACAAAACGGCCTTTGGGATCCATGATGGCCATTATGAATTCTTGGTTATGCCTTTTGGGCTCACAAACACCCCCTCTACCTCCCAGGCAATCATGAATGACATTTTCAGACCATTCTTAAGGCGATTTATTTTGGTATTTTTTGACAACATTCTTGTGTATAGCAGGGATTGGGACACCCATCTGGAACATCTGAAACTCGCACTCGCCACTTTGAGAAGGTATTAGCTGCATGCCAAGCTATCAAAATGCTCTTTCAGGCAAGGTCAATTTCAATACCTTGGGCACGTAGTTTCAGTGGGTAAGGTCATGGCAGACCCAGAGAAGGTGACGGCCATTCAAAATTGGCCAAATCCTCTTTTTGTGAAGTCACTACGGGGATTTCTTGGGCTTACAGGGTATTACCGGCGGTTCATCAAGAGTATGGGCTAATGGCTGCTCCATTAACACATCTATTGAAGAAAGATTCATTTATCTGGAATGATGAAGCCCAACGGGCTTTTGAGGGATTGTAGACAGCGGTTTCTAACCCACCAGTTCTCACTCTTCTGGTTTTTTCTCAGCCCTTTGAATCAGAATGTGATGCTTCAGGTGTTGGGGACTTGGCGTAGGGACATCCTGATGCAAAGGGGGCTGTCTATTGTCTATTTCAGCAAGGCTCTCTCACCTACTCACTGAAATCAGTCCACATATGTCAAAGAAATGATGGCGGTAGTGATGGCAGTGCAAAAAGCGGCAAGCCTATCTCTTGGGATGTCGGTTCATTATTAGATCTGACCAGCAAAGCTTGAAATATATAGCAGAACAGCGAGTACACACTCCGGAGCAGCACAAGTGGCTTAGTAAACTAATGGCCTTTGACTATCTCATAGGGTATAAACCTGGGCCTGCTAACAAGGTGGATGACGCTCTATCGAGAGTGGAAGGGTTAGCCCAGCTGACCTATTCACAGCCCAGTTTTCCTTCATTTGAAGCTATCTGCCAAGAAGCAGGTCTGACCCACAATTGCAAATCATTAGAGAGAGATGGCTTCAAGAACCTTGACCCTTCACAAGTTGCTGGTTACCAGGTGGTGGGGCCGGATCTTTTCTTCAATGGTCAGTTTGTGGTAGCCCAAAACTCGGCCCACAAAACTGAACTCTTGAGACTTTCATGATTCAGTCCTGGGAGGACACTCAGGGGTGCTACAAACCTTAAAACAGCTTGGCAGCCATTATTATTGGGTGTGAATGTGTGAGGATGTTCTGTTACATGTGTTAGAGTGCCAAATTTGCCAACAGCAGAAGTATTCATCATAATCTCCAGTGGGCCTACTGCAACCTCTCAGGATTCCCGAACAGGTGTGGGAAGATCTTTCCATGGATTTCATCATGGGCATTCCCCATTCTGCAGGAAAGACTGCTATCATGGTAGTGGTAGATCATCTCACCAAGTACAGCCATTTTTCAGCGTTACCCCACCCTTATACAGCAGCTATGGTGACTGAAACCTTCATCAGGGATGTGGCCAAATTGCATGGGACTCCTAGGTCTATCGTCTTGGACCAGGACCCTACTTTCTTGAGCTCATTTTGGAAGGAATACTTCCGCTTGCAAGGAACCCAACTTCACCCCTCCACTAGGTATCACCCACAGACCGATGGGTAGACTAAAGATCTCAACCGTTGTTTGGAGGTCTATCTTCAGTGTTTTGCAAGACATAAGCCCAGGTAGTGGGCCCACTGGCTACCATGGGTGGAGTATTGGTATAACTCAACCCATCAATTAGCCGTAGGTATGACACCTTTTAAGTCTCTTTATGGAAGAGACCCCTCTTCCATACTGCCCCACAGATATGGGTCTTCCAAAGTTGTAGAGGTGGAAATTCAGTTGATTGCAAGGGATGAAACTATCACTGCCAACTGGAATTCCAGGTTGGCGATTTTGTTTACCTCAAGCTCCAACCTTATCATCAGGTCTCAGTGGTAAGGAGGGCTTGACACAAGCTTGCGCCAAGGTACTTAGAGCCCTTTAAGGTCCTGGAAAGAGTGGGCCCTATTGCTTATTGTCTGGAACTCCCAGCCATGTTGAAGCTGCACCCAGTGTTTCATATTTCACTCCTTAAGGAGGCAGTGGGAACCCAGACTACAGTCTCTCCCACCTTGCCTCAGTTCATTGAAGAAGGGGACCTTGACACCAAGCCTGATTAGAATTGTGGACTTCCGTTGGATCTGCGGAGGAAGTCAAGTCATACTTGAAGCCAAGTTATAGTGGGCTGGGCTTCCACCAAAGGATGCCACCTCGGAGCCCTACCTTTGATTACATGAGCGGTTTCCCAACCTGGACCTTGAGGGGAAGGTCAATGTTAAGGGGGAGGAATTGTTGAAACCCAAACAGCCCAAGGAGAGGTTATTTCGAGCTCAGTGGAGTCAGTGAATGAATGCCTATTTTCTCTCCCTCTCTCTGTTCTCTCCTTTTTTTTGATAGATCTCTGCTCTTTCCTTATTCCTCACCCCTGTTCTTTCATCATCTAATCATTTCAGGAGGTTAAGCCACCGTTGAAGGGGCTTCCATGGTGAGCGGTTCTCATCACATTCCCTCCTTTCACAATCTCTCATCAGATTTGTCTGCATTAATATTTGCTTTTTATAGCTTGGACAACAGTTGAATGCATTTCTCCACCCTCTCTATCCAGCAATGTTTTTCTAAATTTTGTCCACACCAACCTTGTCTTGTTTCATAACACTGTGTGATAATTTTTTTTGATAATAAAATAAAATAAAATTTTGTTAAAAGAAAAAATAGCTACATCATATCCAGGTGTTAAGGCAACACCTGACTTTAGTGAGAAATACAATAGAACCTTTTAACTACACATCATGACAAGCTGTCCAAATTTTCATTTAAAAATTAAAAAACTTCCCTTAGTTTTTTCCCCAAGGTCCCCACTAGTAACTTATCTAAACTCTGGTAATACAAGGACCCAAACTGCAACAGGTTTGCTAACAGCTGTCACCATCCTTTCCAGCTTACAAGCTTTGTCTTTAAAAATCCATCTTTTTTTTTTCCATTCAACTTAAAGTCCAGGGCAGACTTCTCAAAGTTTTCCCACCCCCAACCACTCATCCTCCCAAAAGCGAATAGTGCCTGCCCTCACCTTCCCTGTTGTAAGGTTAACCATTAAAGAGTGAAAATTCATAATGCCCTTCCAAACACCCACTCCATAAGAAGTAGATACCTACCTAGAGTCCCACCAGAATTAAAAAACCTAAACTTGCACTCCACGACCCTGCTCAAAAGAGCTTCTCTCTCTATCCCTTATCTCCAACCCCCATACCTAAATCCCTGTCCTTCTTATCCCTGCATAGCCAATCCCATTTGACCAAGTGAAGCCTTCTTGATAATATTTTCTTAGACCCTACTAAGGTGGACTCTAGAATCTGGACCCCCACCCCCATTGGCTCATTCTCCTGTGCCTCTTTCTTCAAAGTTTTAAGCCAGTCCACCAGTCCTGTAGTCCTTCCTTTCCCTGTTAATGAGGTTTGGTGCAGGCCAATTCCTCCTAGGGTTGGTAGTTTTTGCTGGGAAACCTATCTGGAAAGATTCAACACTGGTGATCTGCTCCAACAAAAGAGATCCAATACTTGTTTGTCACTTCACTGGTGTGTTCTCTTCAAAGCTGATGGGGAGACTGGTTTTCATCTATTGGTGTCTTGCCAATTTGCAAAGTCCATTTGGGAGTGGGCTTTCTCCCTCTTTGGGTGTAGTTGGAACCCTCCATCAGACTTGCAAAGTCTCTTTTCCCCTTCTTTTTTCGGGTGGCGAATGAAAAGGTGAAGGACTCTGTGGAGAGGACTGAGGGCTGTGGTGTGCTGGTCCTTATGGGAAGAAAGAAACTCCAGTATTTTCTCTGAAGTAAAGAGAGGTGCTGAAGAAAAGTGCTTTAATCCATATAAGGGTTGTACAGTGGTTGAAATCCTTAGAGCTATTCATAGACTACATAGTAGCTGACATGTTGAGGAAGTGGGGTGGGATTGCTAACTGTACCCAGAGAAAAATAGTAATGAGTGTGTCTTGGACCCCCCACCTGCTGGATTCCTAAAACTAAACTTTGATGGGAGTAGTAGAGGGAATCCTTGACACTCAGGGATTGGGGGTATTTTCAGGGATGAGAATGGGGTTGTTTCTGCCTTGTTCTCAGGCCCAATTGGAGTGGGCGACTCCCTTAGAGCCGAGATCTATGCAGTTATGGAAGGAGTTCAGAAAGCTAGGGAGATGAATATCAGAAAACTCATAATTGAAGGGGACTCGGAGGTGGTGGTTGGGTGGTTGAATAAAGACAACAATGGCTTATGGAATTACAACAATGTGAGGAGGAAATTCAGGCCGCTGGCTTGAGAGATGGAAGTTAAGATTAGCTGGGTTTAAAGATCAGCTAATTCTTTTGCTGGTGGGTTAGCTAAACAAGGGGTGGAGAGGGAGTCAATGTTTTAGGCTCAGGTGTAATTTTAATTTTTCTCTTTCTTCTTTTCCTTTCTTGGGGGCTCAAGCTGTAATTGGAAGATGAGAAAGTTTGTCTTCCTCTTTGTAATTATTCTTATGATTAATTAATGAATTTGTTATTGATAAAAAAAAGTGAACCCTTCACTTCCACTTTGAAATCCCTCTGAATCCTTTCTATCTCCTCCACCACTGATGCTGGAATCTTAAGAAGGGACAGATAGTAAATAGGGAGATTGGAAAGCAGTACCTCCCCTTCCACGCTGCCAACTTTTGGTCAATCCTAGCCAGCACTGGCCTCCAAGTTGAAGGAGCTGAAGCTTTTGTGCCAATCAAGAGACCCAAGTAGTAAATAGGGAGATTGGAAAGCAGTACCTCCCCTTCCACGCTGCCAACTTTTGGTCAATCCTAGCCAGCACTGGCCTCCAAGTTGAAGGAGCTGAAGCTTTTGTGCCAATCAAGAGACCCAAGTAGTTATATGGGAATTTCCCCATCAAATAACCAAACACCTTTGCACACTCTTCTAGCAAAGAGTTAGGCAGGTTCCCTGCACTTATCAATACACTTTTCTTTGAATTTATTCTCATCTCAGCCAACATCTCATAGCTCTTTAGAATTGCTCTTAGATTCAGCAGTTGGTCCACTGAGGCATCCACAACCTGTTTTGCGTGGTAGATTAGAAATGTGTTGGGTTTTCCATCGTGTCCATTCTGGTGGTTGGGTTAGGTTGCCGATGCACATGTGATTCCCAAGTTCCCTCCCCCCCCTCCCTCCCCCTCTCTCTCTCTCTCTACCCCCTCCATGTTAATCAATTAATCAAAGTTGGGATAAATTTTTTGGAAAACAAGAGTAACGGAATCAGTTTGTCTTCCTGTAGTGAGAATGGGCTGAATGGGCCTTAGTATTCTTTATTTCTTTCAAGTAGTGTTTAAAGTTATGTTTGTTGGTTATGGGCCTTTTTTTTTCTTTAATTATTTCTTTAGTGCTGGCCGCCCCATTAAGGGCATCCAAGTAATTGTACTTAATCTTAGAATTAAGTTAATAAAAGTGATGAAAGGGGGCTAGAGAGAGAAGTTCGAATTCTTCTTTTCTATCTTTCCTTCTTTTCTTCTTCCACAACTTATTGCTGGAACTTCTTCCTTCTTCTTTCTCTTTCTCTCTTCTTTTCTTGCATTATCTGAATTACTGCTCTCACTTCCGACTTTTTTCTTTTCTTTGCCCATACACAGTGTGTATGGAGAATTGATCGGTTGATCAATCAGCTACTTATGCAGCTCAATTAGGAGGGTTTTTTGGGGGATTTTTCATCCTTAGTTGAAGCCCAAGGTAGGTTCTTAGAGACTTTTCCCGAAAACCCTAACTAAATGGAGAAATCTTGTCACAAGTTGTAGAGACAGTTTGAACCAAGCGCTTGGGGATCAGAGGTAAGTCTTTTGATTTCTATTGGGGGCGGTTTTGGTTGGATTGAGTTTTGGAACCTCTAGAAGGGGCGGTTGAAGTTTCTTTCTTTCTCCTCATCCTGTTGGGTCCTGTGAAACCCTAATTTTGGGGGGTTAAAGTCCTGTTCTTTGCTTAGAACAATAAATCTATCCTAGTAAAATCCTAATTTGATTTTCATTTGCATCCATTTACTCAATAGAGCAAACTAGAGGAGAGACCAAATATTCCACATATTTTGAGTTTGGACATGGGGGTTAGTGGAGAATCTTTTTGGGGCTGTGACTACTGTGAAGTTAGATGGGGCCAATTATTTAGCCTGGTCTCAATCTATTAAGATACATGCATGTAGTAGAGGAAAATGGGGTTACATTACCAAGAGCAAGAAGAAACCGAAGGAGGATAATCCTACCTATGAAAGGTGAATGCAGGAGAACTATACAAATATACAGTAGTGGGTTGGTTAGTGAATTCTATGCAACCACACATTAGTTAGCATTACTTGTGAATGGAAACTGCAGAAAAGTGTGGGATAGTGTCACTGAGACCTATTCCCAAAAGCTTAATGTTGCTCGGGCCTACAAATTGAAGCATGATGTGAATAGTTTAAGACAGGGGGAGAAGCCCTTAGCCGTCTACAATTCTATGCTGAAATCTCTTTGGCAAGAGATTGATCCAATGGAGACTATTGTTTGGGGTTGCAAAAAGGATGCAAAAACATATAGGAAATTGGTGGAGAGAAGCCGGGTCTTTGAGTTCCTCACTGGACTCAACTCAACTCAGAGTATGATATTGTGAGGTAGAATGTTTTAGCAAAGGATGAGGCGACTTTGTCTCAGGTGTATGCTATGGTGAGTAGTGAGGAGAGTAGAAGACAAGTTCAGTCTGTTGAGCCGCATGTTGATCACTATGCCAATACTGGGATGAAGTTGAAGGTTAACATTGGTAAGAAAAATGTTATCTGTGAATACTGTAAGAAGTCTAAACACACTAAAGACACATGGTGGAAGCTGCATCCAGAGCTCATTCTTGCTAGACTAAAGAAAGAAAATGGTGGAAAAAGGTTTGAAACTGGAAAGGTGGAAATGCAAATGTAGCCACCTCTTCACAAGGTGAACAAGGACAGGGTGGAGAGAAGTCAGTGGGAGAACAACTTGCAACTGCCAAGGCTGAATATGAGAAGTATGGCCGAATCATTAGTCATTTGGAGTCCACTGCTACATCTCCTTCAAAGACTGTTCTTTCCTCTACATATGCTCACTCAAGTATTTGTGCCACTGCACATCATGCTTCTGTCTCAGGTATTCATAAAACCCCTTGGGTAATTGATTATGGTGCTTCTGACCTTTTGACCAGTGTTCCAAAGTTATTCACCTCTTATAAACTCCTTTCTAGCTGGGATAAGATATCACTTGCTGATGGTTCTCTTGCTCCTATCACGAGAAAGGGAGACATTATGACCTTTAATGCCCTGACCTTATCATATGTTCTTCATGTACCTAAACTTTGCCAATTTGCTTTCAGTTAGTAGTTTGACTAAATCTCTAAATTGCGTGTGACCTTTTTTCATTCATATTGTGTTTTTTAGGACATGGAACCTCAGAAGGTGATTGGGTGTGGCCATGAGGCAAATGGGATCTATCTATTAGACATGCCTGAGCAGAGCCAAGTACAACTTAAGAGAGATACATTTGTTTCAAAGTCCACCAGTCTTATTATGTTATGTCATAGTTGTTTGGGCCATTTGTCTTTTTCTTAATTGAGTTAGTTGTTTCCAGAGTTATTTAAAAGAGTTAGTCTATTGAGTCTTCATTGTGAGTCTTGTGAGTTCTTAAAGCATTGTAAGAACACTTATCCTTCAAGTAATAAAAGATCAACTATTCCTTTTTATACTGTTCACTCTGATGTGTGGAGTTAAAATCTCCTTTTGGAGTCCTCTTTCTAGGTGTTGAGATTTTTTCTATTTCTTTGCAGGTCTTTGGTTGCACTTGTTATGTCCACATTCCCAGTTCCAAAAGACACAAGTTTGACCCCAAGGCTTAGAAGTGTATCTTCCTTCGTTATGCCTCGACATAGAAAGTGTACTATTGTTTTGATCCCATTAGTGGCACCCAGTTTGTTTCTATGGATGTCACCTTTGCAGAGTTGGTTCCTTTTTATAGTCGTCCTTTTGAGGGGGAGAGATCTCTTGAGTTGTTTTCTTCATCCCTTCCTTTGCCAGCTCCAGTTGAGTCTTGTGTCGAGCCCTCTACAGTTACCCCCATTCTCGTGGAGGGATCCTTTGCTTTGTGGTTTTCCATTCCTGCTCCTCCCCCTCTTCTTGCTAGTCCTCTAGTTGTTTCGACTCATCCTATTCTCTAGAGGTGGTACTAGCGGCAAAGGCTAAGGCAAACACAAGTTGATCCTACACCTCTAGTTGAGTCTCAAGTGCTTCCAATTACTAAATAGAGGATATGTCCATCACCTCCTCCACTAATACCCTTGTTTCCAGACCTTGACCTACCTAGCGGTAGTCAGTGGTTGCTAGATCTTCAGCTGATGTGGAGTATAGAGCTATGTCCCATGGGGTTTTTGAGTTGTTATGACTTAGATCTCTCCTTGATGAGATGGGTGTTTCATGTGACAAGCCACTGGTGTTGTAATGTGATAACCAAGTTGCTATTAACATTGCTCACAACCTAGTTCAGCCTGATAGAACTAAGCACATTGAGGTAAACAGACACTTTATATGGGAGAGAGTGTCTTTAGGAGAGGTGTGCCTACCTTTCATTGCATCAGAAGAGCAGCAGGAAATTTTCTAACTAAGGGAGTCCCAAAGGCAAAGCTTCAACATTATGTAAGCAAGCTGGGCATGACTGACATCTATGCTCAGCTTGAGGTGGAGTATAGTGAGAATGGGCCTTCGTATTCTTTATTTATTTATTTTAGTGTTTTGTAGAGAACACTGATGTGGGCCCACAGCTACGGTCCCACTGTGTTTGTAGGGTAGAAGATGTTCTAGTCTGCCTAGGGTTAGCTATTGGTCTTTTAGTTGTTTCAGTTGTTATTTATTTCAGTCTGATTTTTTGCTCTATTTGTTATGTAAAGACTTAGGGCAGATCTGTCATTTCCATGTAATGAGCATAACCTATAAATATTAATTAAAGTGGAGGCAATAGAATATTAAGCTTCTGCTCCTCCTTTCAACCCTTGTATTCTACTGCTTCTCCTCCCTCGTCCTCTTCTTTCCTCTTACCTTTCTTCTTATCTTCGATCATGAAATCCATTAGGGTTCAAGACTGATAACAGTCCTGAACTTCTACTTGGTATCAGAGCAAGGGTTTCTCATGTGAGTCTAGTCCAGCCGACCACATGAGAACCATCTAAGGCGGGAAGCTGAGAAAGCAGAGTTCGTTGACTGGTTCTTGGAGATCTCTAGAGGATTAGCAACTGTTTGAAGAAGTGCCACAATTGCAGCGAGTTGGTGATCAGGAAGAATCAGAGAAGGCTAGGGTTCGGGTAACCTTGGTAGGCAGCAAACTGCATCCTATTGTAAGTCTTTTATTTTCTGAGAGAAGTAACATCAGAGAAGATAGGTTGGACCTATCCAGCAAGGGTGGCCGAACCACTCTAGGGTTTTATCTCTCTTTTCTCTAGGGTTTTGTCTTATCCCTGTGGCAAACCCTAGTATTAGGCCGAACCTTGTGATCTTATCCTTGCGGCAAACCCTAATAGTTCTCCTCAACATTGATCAGTTTTAGGGTTTCATATTAACCCTAATACAAACCTTATCCATACGGTACTGTCTGGAGTGTACGGCTCTTAGGACTGATTAAAACCTCAAATTGGCTTCAACATATCAGATTGCTTTTCAAACTGTTTTTCAATTTTCTTTTGGGGTTTCGAACACTTCTAAAGGGGTGGAAACAGTTCGGACTGTTGCTTTTGTGTGTGGTTATTGACTTCATATCAGTCTTATACATGTTTCATGCACATCTATCGTGAGTACAGATTGGTTCGATACTGATTTTGTGACTGTGGTTGGGAGTCCTAGTGCTGGTTTTGACTGTAGTAACCATAATTTTGAGACTTCTGGTTCTTGACCGAAATGGAGTTTAAGAATCAGGTAGAAGGCAGTTTTGGAAACAGCAGTTATGGTGGCGGTTCTGAGACAGGTTTTGAGATTACAACCGTAAAGTTTGATGGATCAAACTATTTGGAATGGGCCCAATCAGCCATGATGGCTATTGGGGGAAGGGGCAAAGTAGGGTATCTCTTGAGAGATGTGGTAGAACCTTCCAAGGGTGACCCTATGTATATCAAGTGGGTCCAAGAAAACTACTTGGTTATGACATGGCTTTGTAATTCTATGCAGCCCCATATCAGTCGAAATTACTTATGGGCAAAGACAACCAAGGAGATATAGAATGTGATGAAAGAGACTTACTCCCAACCCCTTAATGTTGCCAGAGCATATGAGTTGAAATTTGAGGTGAATTCCCTTAAACAAGGAGAGAAACCGGTGTCAGTCTACTTCTCTACCTTGAAGTCCCTGTGGCATGAGATTGATCACTTAGAGACTCTTGAGTGGGAGAGTCCGAAAGATGCTTAGATACATAGAAAGCACAACGAGACAAACAATGTGTTTGAGTTCTTGACAGGACTGAATTCAAAATATGATATTGTGAGGTAGCAGATTTTGACCAGAGATAGTGTGGCCCTCTCTCAGGCATACTTCTTAGTGCACAATGAAGAGATCAGGAGGAAAGTCATGATGCAACCTCAGCCGCTTACACCTGCCTTGGTAGCTGTCAAACCCAAAACAGAGGGTGATTCAGAGAGGGACAGAAAGAAGGAAGATAAAAGGGATGTGGTGTGTGAGCATTGCAAGAAACCTAAACACACAAAAGAAACATGTTGGAAGCTGCATCCACATTTGATCCCGACAAAGTTGAGAAATAAAATGGGTAATGCTCATGTGGCTATGACTACTGATTCAGAATCCTCATCTGGCACGAGAGGCACACCATTAGAGACATTAGCTGCAGTTCGGGCTGCTCTAATACAATTGGAGAAGGAAGTTGGCAGTTCAGCTCAGTTACCGCAGTCATCATCAGCTCCGGCCACATCGGCCTTTGCACACTCAAGTACTCGAGCCTCAGCCTACCATGCCTCCGCTCTAGGTACTACTGAACCGTGTTGGGTAATAGATTCAGGTGCATCCAATCGTATGATTAGCTTGCCCTCTTTGTTTACTACTTATCACTTATCTTCTGGTAGGGATAAAATATCTATAGCTGATGGCTCTCTTGTCCCTATTTCTGGCAAGGGTGACATCAAACCGTCGGATACTATATCCTTGTCCTCTGTCTTGCATGTTCCTAAACTGGATACTAACCTCATTTCCGTTAGTAGTATTACCAAACATTTGAACTGCTCAGTAACTTTCTTTCCTGACCAATGTGTTTTTTAGGACCTAGAGACGAAGAAGGTGATTGGGACTGGCTGTGAGACGAATAGGATCTATCTGCTCGGGGAGAGTTCTCGTCAGGAAGAGTCAGTGGATAAGAAGTTACTTGTTTCTCAGGTTGTGAGTCCGGTTATGCTTCGGCATAACCGATTGGGTCATTTATCTTTTCGGTCCTTGAAGAGTCTGTTTCCTACTTTGTTTGAGTCTGTTGAGTCATCTCAGTTGAAATGTGAAAGTTGTGAGTTTGCTAAACATTGTAGAAACTCTTATTCATTGAGTAATAAAAGGAGTAATAGTTCTTTTGATATTGTGCATACTGATGTTTGGGGGCCATATCACATTCCTTCTATGGGTGGGTACAGGTATTTTTTGTTATTTGTTGATGACCACACCCGGTTTTCTTGGGTTTATCTTATGCGATCACAAGATGAGGTGCCTGCCTTGACCCAAAACTTCCACCAAATGATCCTAACCCAGTTTGATGCCAGGATAAAAGTGCTTAGATCTAATAATGCAAAGGAATACTTTGCTAAGCCATTGGCATCGTACCTCCTTAATCATGGGGTTATCCACTAGAGCACTTGCCCTCATACACCTCAGCAGAATGGGGTTGCAGAGAGGAAGAATAGGCACGTCTTGGAGGTGGCTAGAAGTATTATGTTTACCTCCAATGTCCCTATTCGCTTATGGGGTGATGCTATCCTTACGGCGGTATATCTTGTTTAATCAGATTCGTTCTTGGGTTCATGATATGAAACCTCCTTTTTCCCTTCTATACCCCAATGAGGAGTTGTTCACTATTCCCCTCAAGACATTTGGTTGTACCTGTTTTGTTCAGCTTCTTGGTCCCCATCACTCCAAGTTTGAACCCAAGGCCTCCAAATGCATCTTTCTTGGTTATGCACAAAATCAAAAGGGTTCTTGTTGTTATGATCCTGTCTCAGGGAAGGAGTTTGTAGCCATGGACGTCACTTTCTTTGAGGAGACACCCTACTATTTTTGGGTCTCTCCTCAGGGGGAGTGCAGTGAGCATGGAGATTTGGGCCCTTTTTTTCAGGGGAAGTGCAGTGAGGATAGGGTTAATACCTTTGGGGCTGTTCCCTTACCTATTCCAATTGGTGATGAGGGCTGTAGTAGCGAGGGTGGTTAAAGGGATCGAGAGTTGAGAGTTTATCACAGGTGATGCAAGCAGGTTGATCCCGGTCATCAGCAGTCCCAGCCAGCTCCAATCTCTTCTGCGGCTCCAAGTCCAGATATTACAGTCCCAGGGCCCACAAAGACTCCTTCCATTGTTGCTACCTCACCCTCTACAGATGACCTTGACCTTTCCATTGTCCTCCGTAAAGGAAAACAGCATTGCACCACATCTACAGCCCACTGCATCCCCCATTTTTTGTCCTATGATCGCCTATCTCCCTCCTACAGGTCCTATCTCACCTCCGTTGCTGATGTCCCTATTCCGAGAACAGTGCAAGAAGCCCTATCAGTCCCGGAGTGGAGAGGTGCAATGCAAGTTGAAATGGATGCCCTGTTGAAAAATAATACCTGGGAGCTAGTTGACTTGCCCAAAGGAAAGAAACCAGTTGGATGCAGGTGGGTGTTTACTGTGAAGCACAATGCGGATGGTTCCATTGAGAGGTACAAAGCTCGGCTAGTTGCAAAAGGGTTCACTCAGACTTATGGTATAGATTACTTGGAGACATTTGCCCCGGTAGCCAAGATGACCGTCATTCGGGTTCTATTATCTCTTGCAGCAAGCTACACTTGGCCTTTGTACCAAATGGATGTTAAGAATGCCTTCCTGAATGGGGACTTGCAGGAAGAGGTTTACATGTAGTTGCCTTCTGGATTCTATGATACAAAGGCAGGTAAGAAGGTTTGCCGGCTCAATAAGGCATTGTATGGTTTGAAGCAGTCACCTAGAGCTTGGTTCGATAGATTCAGACTAGCCCTTGGGAAGTTTGGTTATGTACAGGCCCAGCCAGATCATACAATGTTCATCAAGAGGGTGGAGTCGTCACTGACACTACTTGCAGTTTATGTTGATGATATTGTGGTGACAGGAAATGACAACCATGAGATTGAGTCCCTCAAATAGCTCATTCATCAAGAGTTTGAGGTGAAAGATCTGGGTACACTACGGTATTTTTTGGGTATTGAGATTGTTAGATCTAAACAGGGGATCTTTGTCTCTCAGAGGAAATATGTTTTAGATCTCTTGGCTGAAACTGGAAGGTTAGGTGTCAAACCTACAGATACACCTGATGTAACCGTTTTCGGCCACGTACCAATGTTTTGTGATGTAAATTTTTTTGGCAAAGTACCTCGTTATTCGACCCGGTGGTGGCGTACCTTAGTGACGAGCTACTTGGTGGCGAACTGCCAGGTGGCGAACTGCTTTGGCGGTGAACTGCCTGGTGGCGAACTCCCTGGGGGCGAACTGCCTTGGTGGCGAACTGCCTGGGGGCGAACTGCCTTGGTGGCGAACTCCCTGGTGGCGAACTGCCTGGGGGCGAACTGCCTTGGTGGTGAACTGCCCGGGGGCGAACTGCCTGGTGGCGAACTGCCTGGGTGCGAACTGCCTTGGTGGCGAACTGCCTGGGGGCGAACTGCCTTGGTGGCGAACTGCCTGGGGGTGAACTCCCTGGTGGCGAACTGCCTGGGGGCGAACTCCCTGGTGGCGAACTGCCTGGGGGCGAACTCCCTGGTGGCGAACTACCTGGGGGCGAACTGCCTTGGTGGCGAACTGCCTGGGGGCGAACTGCCTGGGGGCGAACTCCTTGGTGGCGAACTCCCTGGTGGCGAACTACCTGGGGGCGAACTGCCTGGGGGCGAACTGCCTGGTGGCGAACTGCCTTGGTGGCGAACTGCTTGGGGGCGAATTGCCTTGGTGGCGAACTGCCTGGGGGCGAACTCCCTACTAGGCGGTCGATGCCTTGGAGAATGTTGGAGCTCCCTGGTGCGACGCAATCCGACTGCCCTCAGCATGAGGTGGTCTTCTTTCCTTTGTAGGCTGCGGGAGATGAGGGACCTGCGAGAACTTCATCTTTTCCTCCTCTTTGTAGGTGGCGGGAGCTGAGAGACCTGCGAGAACACCATCTTTTCCTCCTCTTTGTAGGTGGCGGGAGCTAAGGGACTTCCGAGAACTCCATCTTTTCCTCCTCCTTGTAGGTGGCGGGAGTTGAGGGACCTCCGAGAACTCCATCTCTTCCTCCTCCTTGTAGGTGGGGGGAGCTGAGGGACTTCCGAGAACTGCATCTTTTCCTCCTCTTCGTAGGCGGCGGGAGCTGAAGGACCTGCGAGAACTGAATCAGAGGTCCCGGGGGTACTTTCCCGGTGGGGGCTCTCCGATGCTTAAGTTAGCACTCTTATTGTAGAGAGCTTTGAAGATAATATGAGAGAGCTAGAGAGCAGGGTTACTTCCCTTTCTTTTCCATCCCCTTCCCCTTTGGGGGGTGAGGTCTTTATATACCGGAGTCTTCGCGAGTTAGGTGGGTGAAAAGCCTCCAAACGGTAAGACTCGTCGCATCCGGTCAGAACCGGGGTACGGTGGTGAACTCCTCGAGGTCGTCAGGCTGGCGCTTGTGTCAGGCGGCCAGGTCGGCGCTTGGGCCGGGTTGTCAGAGGGGTGCCTGCGTCAGTCGGCGGGTCAGTGTTTAGGCCAGGTCGTCAGGTCGGCGCTTGCATCAGTCGGCGGGACAGTGCCTAGATCAAGTCGTCAAGATGGTGCCTGTGTCAGTCGGCGGGTCAGTGTCTAGATCAGGTCGTCAAGCTGGCACCTTGGCTGGATCATGCGCTAGGCTGGTCCAGGTTGTCAGGTCGGCGCCTGTGTCAGTCGGCGGGACAGTGCCTAGATCAGGTCGTCAAGCTGGCACCTGTGTCAGTCGGCGGGTCAGTGTCTAGATCAGGTCGTCAAGCTGGCGCCTTGGCTGGATCATGCGCTAGGCTGGTCCAGGTCGGCCAGGTCGCGCAGGCCGTGCACAGTTCGCGCAGGCCGCGCGCGCGCCGTGCAGTTCGTGCGCACCGCGTAGGCGCGCGTTAGGCCGCGTGCAGGTCGCGCCAGGCCGGCCAGACAGGTGCCCGGGTGCGTCACTAACTTCGTAAGTTTGTTGGCTGGGTGTTTTCCTAGTTGTCACGAGGTGCCACGTGTCACAATTTTACTGGAGGGCCAAATCTGCCCTCATCAACACCCATTGAATAGAACCACATGATTAGTGTAGAGAGTGGGGAGCTGCTTGAAGACAAAGTTATGTTCCAGCGGTTAGTGGGAAAACTCCTATATCTATGCCTCACCCGACCAGACATCAGTTATGCCGTTAGTGTTATCAGTCAGTACATGCATTCTCCTAGAACCACACACCTTCTAACAACAAAAAGAATACTAGCATACTTGAAGAGATGCTCGAGTAGAGGTATACTGTTCAAGAACAATGACCACATGAAGGTGGAAGTCTATACGGATGCCGATTGGGCTGGTAGTGTTAATGACATAAGGTCTACTTCTGGGTATTGTGCTCTTGTGGGAGGTAACCTGGTTTCTTGGAGGAGTAAGAAACAGAGTGTTGTCTCCCGATCCAGTGCTGAAGCTGAGTACAGGTCAATGGCTAATGGAGTGGCTGAAATTCTTTGGCTGAGATCACTACTTGAGGAGTTGGGTATTGAGTATGAGAAGCCCCTGATGCTGTATTGTGATAATCAAGCAGCTATTAATATAGCACACAACCCAGTGCAGCATGACAGGACTAAACATATTGAAGTTGATCGACACTTTGTACGAGAGAGGGTCTCATCACAAGAAGTGTGTCTCCTATACATTACCTCCAATATGCAACTGACAGATATCCTCACCAAAGCTATACCACGGAAGAAGCTAGAGGCAGATCTATCCAAGTTGGGAATGATAAACATTTATTCCCAACTTGAGGGGGAGTGTAGAGAACACTAATGTGGGCCCCACAGCTACGGTCCCACTGTGTTCGTAGGATAGAAGATGTTCTAGTCTGCCTAGGTTAGCTATTGGTCTTTTAGTTGTTTCAGTTGTTATTTATTTCAGTCTGATTTTTTGCTCTATTTGTTATGTAAAGACTAAGGGCAGATCTGTCCTTTCCATGTAATGAGCATAACCTATAAATATTAATTAAAGTGGCGGCAGCAGAATATTAAGCTTCTGCTCCTCCTTTCAACCCTTGTGTTCTACTGCTTCTCCTCCCTCGTCCTCTTCTTTCCTCTTACCTTTCTTCTTATCTTCGATCCTGAAATCCATTAGGGTTCAAGACTGATAACAGTTCTGAACTTCTACTTGTTTAAAGTTACGTTTGTTAGTTATGGGCCTTCTTTTGTTTTCTTTAATTATTTCTTTAGTGCTGGCCGCCCTATTAAGGGCATCCAAGTAATTGTACTTAATCTTAGAATTAAGTTAATAAAAGTGATGAAAGGGGGCTAGAGAGGGAAGTTCGAATTCTTCTTCTCTCTCTTCTTTTCTTCTTCCACAACCTATTGCTGAAACTTCTTCATTCTTCTTTCTCTTTCTCTATTCCTTCTTTTCTTGCATTATCTAAATTACTGTAGGTGTAATTTTCAACTCTTCCCATTGCTTGCACCATTCATTGGAGCAAGACTGATTAAATATTCGATTGCTCAAAAAACAGATCCTGATTGGACATGGTTTAGAACTTTAGATCAACTGGATTATTGATAACTATTAAGTTAAATCCTTACATATAAGCTGAGAGAACCATTAATTAATGAGAGTAAAAGGTATTAATAACTTAATATTTCAAAAATCAATCTACAATACCATACAATTACAGAACTTTTAAAATTCAAAGTTTGCTAGGTGTGACAGAATGAAGCTGCTCATCACTGTCGGATGTCTCTCAAGTTTTTGGGCTGTCGCACCCAATAGTTATGAATATTTTCGGGAGAACAAGCAGTGCCTTTCATTTTTTTAGAGAAGGATCTCTTAGCAAGATTTGAACTGTATACTCTCTATAGTCCTTAGGTAGGAATAAGGCTTATGTCAGAGGAAAACTCATTATTATACTGAAAAAATAGATCTGAAAAACAAGAAAACATGCAATTATCGAAAAAATAAACAAGAAAACTTGCCTTGGGTATTTAGGTTGGAGTGCTATGAGTTATTAGTGGATGGGGTGTATTGCTTCAACTTGTATTCAACCTAATGTTTTAAAGTGCATGGGGATTTTTGCACCTGTGGTCCAAGATGCAAGGCTAAGACACTTTTTTGAAGCAGGTACATTTTTAAAGCAAAAATTCAAAAAATAAAAAAAAGTAATTCAAAAATGCAAACTTAATAAATTATAAAAGAAACTAAATGTGTTAAAAGGTCTATTGGCACAAATCAATATACATAAAAATAATGTGTAAAACATATTCAAAGTAAAAACGTAGAAATAAAATCAAACATATAGGGCTGCAAACATATCAGATCGAATTGTATATATGCCATTCCAAATTTGATTCGTTTATATTTGCATTCAAATTGGATTGTATCCATAATAACATATTAAATAGTATAAATAAATTATACTAAAAAATATCAAAATAATATATATTATCATTGAATGGACTAGAAATGACTTTAATGTTATATTTGATGAGCAAAATGAATTGAAAATTACTTGTATGAAACTTTAACATATGAGAATTTACTGAAAATACAACATTCCTACCAACTTTACTGATAGATACAATATAAATTTTTAAGTATATAAGAACATATGTATTTAAATCGAATTAAAGCAGATTATATCAGATTGGATAGGGGTGGATCCATATTAGATCCAATTACAAAAGGATTAAATTTAAATAACCCTTAATAGGATTGAATTCTAATTTGGACAATTGGATACTGATTACATGGTAACCAATAGGCAGTTACCAAAGGTGGAAATAAATCTTACCATTCACATGGTAACTAATGGCGAAGCTTGGAAAATGTTCCTTATATGATATGCTTTCTGTTTATTTCATTGTAACACAGGAATTGATGGAGAAGCTGAGGACACCATCAGATGCAAAACTGATGCAAATAGCAATAGATGACTTGAAAAATTCTTCCCTTCCGTTGGAAGATCGCCATCGTGCATTGCTAGAGCTCTTAATTCTTGTCGAGCCAATAGATAATGCAAATGGTAAAATACAATTTTGGTGAATTTCCTCTTTGTATGTGTCGCTACATTCCTGTTCTTGAATCCAATATCACCCTATTATCATATTTTTTACAGGAGAATATCTATCAATACTACAATAACATGCTTTTTTTGTGATAAGTACTACAATTACATGCTTTTTTTTTTATAGTTGCTACAATAACATGCTTATTAGACAGTGATATAGATGAGACTTCCCATGGAGTGCTTTTCTTGCTGGAAGAAACAGGTGGAGGCCCAGCACTAAAAATCAGAGAAGAGAAACAATCAATGGTGATTCACAGAAGAGAGGCGATTAGTTGGTTTAACGGCTTCATGGATGGAACAATCTTTGCTATTTCCAAGCTAGGTTGGAAACGGGAGTTGAGTGCTGAAGGGAAGAAGTTCATTGTGGAGAAGAAGAGTAACAATAGAGGTTTTTTCATTGAGTTGAATGAAACCGTTGGGAATGGTAGGCAGAAGATGGCTTGTTTTCCCGAGGGGAGAGGAAAATAGGGATGGGTGAAATATTGCAGAAGCATTGGATGAGTTTGAACATAGAAGATGGCTTGTAGAGAGGATGGTAGAGTTAGCTGGGAGGCAGTTAGCAGGAGTAAAGAGGTAGGAGGTCTAGGTTTAGAGTGTCTACAAAGAAGAAACATAGCTTTGCTAGGGAAGTGGATTTGGAGATTGCCTCAATGGAGAGATAAGCTATGGACAAGGGTGGTGATGAGTATAAATGGGCTTTCAGCAAATGGATGGGACGTTGGAGTACTAAATCGACCAACTCGAGCTTCACCTTGGAAGGACAGCAGTGGTATTTTATCTTCCTTCCTTAATTTGGTTAAGTATGACCTTTGTAGTGGAGGCCAAATTAAATTTTGGGAACATGATTGGCTGAGCCCCTCCCCTTTAAAAAATCAATTTCTGTCTCTATTTGCACTGAGCCGCTTCAAAAATGAGCTAGTTTCTAAATTCCTTGTTCCTTCTATTTCTACTACTGGCATTGCTTAGGATTTGGGTTTCCATAAGCATTTAAGGGATTCAGAATCTCTTCATGTCTTTAACCTGCTACAACTGTTAGAAGAGAGGTTTTCCTTGATCCTTCCAAACCTGATGGCTGAATCTGGACATGTTCCCCCCTCGGTTCCTTTACTTGTGCTTCCTTCTTCTAGACTAGCACCAAACCTCCATTACTGGGAAAGGTTGTAAAGAAAGGCTTTGTCTCAATCAAATAACACTTCTTTGCAACCTTTCCCAGTAATGGAGGTTTGATGCTAGCCTATTCAACCTAAGGTTAGTGCTTTTTGTTGTTAGTTGTGCATGAAAATATTAATACCTGTGATTTACTTCAAAGGAAGAGACCACAATGGTGTTTATCCTAGTGTTTTAAAAGCGCAAGGCACATGGGCCAATTTGCGCTTGAGGCGCAAGGCGAGGCGTGTGCCTTTTTGGAGCAAGGTGTAGAAATACTAAAAAAATGCAAAAAAAAAAAAAAAAACAGAAAATTCAAAAAAAAAGGTAGAAGCAGAATTCAAATGGGTTAGGAGTGCAAATGGGCTAGCTGATTATCTTGCTAAACAAGGGGCTTTGAGGCAACAATTGTTTTGGGCTGCATTGTAAAAGGGTCAGAAATATGTAATAGTGTGGGACTTCTAGTCCCATACACAAAGTTGTAAAACTTTTAAATCTAATTTCAAATAAAAGTTTCCTTTGATGATAAAAAATTATAAACTTAAATTTTAAAATAAATGTTTTAAAAAACCTATTATCTAAATTAAAATACATAAACATAACATGTAAAGCGTATTCAAATCAAAATTTTAAAAGTAAAATCAAACATATAAAACATTTCAAGCATGTAAAACCCACAACCTCTTTTCCTCAATTGCATTACTTTCAAATAAATTGCATTCCTGATTCTACGAAGGATAAAGTTGGATCCTAAGGTCTTTGGTTGTGTGTTTCATTCATGTCAAGGATCCAAAAAGGACAAAGTTGGACCCTAAGGCAATTCGGGGGAGGGTGCTTAGGTTAATCTCCTACATAGAAGGGGTACAAGTGTCTTGATCTAGTTACTGGAAGGAAGTTTATCACAAAACATGTCACCTTTCATGAGCTCCAGCCATAACCCTCAAAATCCTCTTCAGGAGGAGACTAGTAGGGTGGAAGAGGCTTCCTCGAGGGTTAGTCCTTTTGTTCCTGCCCCTGCTCCTCTTCCATCTACTTCTCCTGATCTAGTTCCTTCTGAGCCTACTAAGTCTACTTGTCTAGTTAATGAAGAAGCCACTGCTCCTAAACATTGTGATGCAAGTGTTTATCGAAGGAAAAGAAAGAGAGACTTGCTAGTTCATGACTGTAACCAATTGGATGCCCCTGAAGCCAACCAAGGTATGGTTTCTCCCATTGCATCCACTAGTGTTGATCCTGGTCTTCCTATTGCTTTGCGAAAACCATTCGATCCTGTGCTTTCCATCCTATAAATAGATTTGTCTCATATTCTCATTTTTCTCCTGCCTATCACTCCTTTGTTTGTGCTTGCCTTCTGTCTCTACCCCTTCCAGGTTCTCAGAGGTTGTTGTTGACCCTAAATGGAAGGAAGCTATGGATGAAGAAATGAGAGCATTATTGAAAGAAAAAACTTGAGAGATAGTGGATCCAAGGTTCAAAGTATCAACACAGGCTGATATGACATACTGGCGTATCTGCCTGTACTTGTACTTTTCTTTTTAAGTTTTATTTATTTTTTCCGAAACCGGTTCAGAGGGGTCAGTTTAAGGCCCAACTACCCTCTGAACCAGTGTCTGGCCCGATACAACCCTTGAAGAGGCGTATCGGTAAGCCATTGGCATGATACGTATCGATACTTTGAACCTTGAATGGATCTACCAAATGGGAAGAACATTGTGGGGTGTAAGTGGGTTTACACAATCAAACATAGGGCAAATGGAAATAGTGAAAGATATAAAGCTAGATTGATTGCAAAAGGGTTCACCCAAAAGGAAGGTATTGATTACAAGGAGACTTTTGCACTGGTTGCCAAATCAAATACAATCTGAGTGTTACTTTCTTTAGCAACAAAATTTTCTTGGGAACTGCATAAGTTGGATGTTAAGAATGCCTTCCTAAATGGAGACTTGTGGGAAGAAGTGTATATGGATCCTCCTTCAGGATAAAACATGAGAGGAAGGGTCTGTAAACTAAAAAGGGCCTTGTATGGGCTTAAACAATCCCCAAGAGCATGGTTTAAGAGATCATGTAGAGCAATGAAGGATATAGGGTACAAGCAGAGTGGTGCAGATTATACATTGTTCTACAAGAGAGATGGTGAAAAGTTGACAGCTATGATTGTCTATGCTGATGATATGGTGGTTTCTGGAAATGATGCAAAGGAGATTATGGAGTTAAAAGGTTTCTTAGCCTTAGAATTTGAAATCAAGGATCTAGGGCACTTGTGATATTTCTTGGGAATAGAAGTGACTAGATCCAAGGAAGGGACTTACATCTGTCAGAGAAAGTATGCTCTAGACCTGTTGAAGGAGACAGGGAAGTTAGGAATCAGACCTACTGGCACTCAGAGCAAAACCATGGATTGCAAGAAGGTGATGATGAACCTTATCTTGATAAAGAAAGATAT
Source organism: Nelumbo lutea (assembly GCF_056320005.1). Classification (NCBI taxonomy): domain Eukaryota; kingdom Viridiplantae; phylum Streptophyta; class Magnoliopsida; order Proteales; family Nelumbonaceae; genus Nelumbo; species Nelumbo lutea. The sequence goes on from NC_142686.1 coordinate 208,331, forward strand.
AAGCGGTTGGTTGGAAAGTTGTATCTATCTCTCACTAGGCCGGGCATTGCGTATTTAGTCCATGTAGTTAGCCAATTCATGCATGTCCACAAGTCTCACATATGAAAGCGGTAGAGAGAATCTTGAGATATCTCCAGACATGTCCTGAGAAAGGTTTACTATTTAAGAAGCATGACAGAATAAAGGTTGAAGCGTACACAAGTGCTGATTGGGCTGGTTTTTGTGGAGACAGGTGGTCTACATCTGGATATTGTACCATTGTGGGTGGAAATCTGGTCACGTGGAGAAGCAAGAAATACGCTGTTGTGGCAAGATCAAGTGCTGAAGCTGAATATAGAGCCATGGTTCATGGTGTCGCTAAACTTCACTGGCTTTGAATCTTCCTAAAAGAATTGGGGATAGATATAACTGGACTACTCAAGCTCTATTGTGACAATTAGGCTGCAATCAACATTGCAGATAACCCTGTCCAGCATAATAGGACGAAGCATATCAAGATTGATAGACACTTTGTACATGAGAGGATTGTCTTTGGAGAACTTTGTATTCCTTACATGCCATCAACAAAACAGCTAGCTGATGTTTTCACTAAAGGTCTCACAAAATCCAGATTTATGGAGTTGTTATTGCAAGCTAGGCATGATAGATATCTGTGCTCAGCTTGAGGGGGAGTGTTGTATGGCCTAGAGCCTAGCATTGTGGGCTTGGGCCTGTTTATGTTATGTCATAATAATTATCTATGTAACTTCCTTTCTGGACTAAATGGTCTTGGGTTTATTCTGCTTTCATGTTTTCTTACTGCCTACTAGTCAGGGGCAGATTAGTCATTGTATCCCTTTCTTATTGCCCTAATATAAAAGACTGTTTTAGAGGGTTGGGGTGTGTGTGCCGCCCATTTCTTCTAAACCTATCTTCGTATGTTTTCCTTCTTCTTTAGAACTGAATACAAATAGTAGTAAGCTGTTGTAAGGAAGATGGGGGATTAGGACTAGGAAACATAGTTAACAAAAGTGAAGCTCTTTTAATCAAATGGCTCTAGAGGTGGCCTGTGGAAAGAGAGAGGCTTTGCCTTGAAGTGGTGGCTAGTATTCATGGCTGTTCCGGAACTGGATGGGATGTCGGGGTATTTCGATGGGCTTGACTCACTACTGCTTGTAAGGCAATTTCCAATATTCTACCTAAATTCCTCAAGTTTGTAAGGCATGATGTTTGCTTAGGTAATTTTGTTCTATTTTGGGAAAGATTTTTGGGTGGGTAATCAACCTCTAAAAGATCTTTCTCCCTCCCATTATTCTATCTCCCTCTTTAAGAAGGAGCTTGTTTTGAGGTTTCTTCCTCCCTCAACATGTCCATCGTCTCCTACCTGGGATCTTGGGTTTCGTAGAGGCCTAACTGATGAGGTATCTAGTTGTGTCTCTTAGCTTTTATTATTGTTGAATTCTGCTTGCTTAGACCCTCTCAATCCAGATAAAAGAGTTTGGACCTTGGTGCCAAATGGCTCTTTTACTTGTGCTTCTTTTTTTAAGTCCCTATGTTCTTCTCCCTCCCCTTGGGTGTTCCCAGTGAAAGAAAATTTGGTCTAGGCCTATCCCCCTCAAAATAACCGTCCTTTGTTGGGAGATTTGTCATGGTAAGATAAATACTTTGGATAACTTGCAAAAGAAGAGACCTTACTTATGTTTATCCTCAAACTGGTGCACAATGTGTAAAGTGCAGAATGAGGACTGTTACCACTTGCTGTTATCTTGCTCTGTTGCTGTAGATATTTGGACTTGGGTTTTCACTTTATTTGGGTGCAGGTGGAACTTGCTTTCTGAAGTAAATATACTCTTTGATCCATCAACTTTTTGGTGGCCAAGGAAGAGAGGAAAACTGATTTGGAAATGTATAAGAGCAGCTACAGTATGGACTATTTGTGAAGAATGGAATGTTAGGATATTCCAAGTAAAAGAAAGGAGTCCGAAGGAAGCTAAGGAGAGTGTATTAACAAGGACCATCTCTTGGCTGAAAACTTCTGAATTGTTTGTGGATTATTCCTATGACAATATTCAGAGGGGTTGGGCAGCAGTGGCATCTGTAGCCTCTGTAGGTTTTCAGGACTGCTAGTTACATGAAAGGACATATTTGCCCTTGGTGTTTACATCATAATTGCTAACAAGTAACAAACAATATAAAACTGAAACTAGGAATAACAGAATAGCAAAATGACCACAACTGTGACTAGATACATTCTACCCTACGGACAGAGTGGGACCACAGCTGTGGGGCCCACATCAATGTTCTCTACACTCCCCCTCAAGTTGGGAGTATATGTTCATCATTCCCAACTTGGATAGATCCGCCTCTAGCTTCCTTCTTGATACGGCTTTAGTGAGGATGTCTGCTAGTTGCATACTGAATGTGATGTAAGGGAGGCATGCTTCTTGAGATGAGACCCTCTCTCGCACAAAATGGCGGTCAACTTCAATGTATTTGGTTCTGTCATGCTGTACTGGATTATGTGCTATATTAATGGCGGATTGATTATCACAGTACAGCATCAGGGGCTTCTCACACTCAATACCCAACTCCTAAAGTAGAGATCTTAGCCAAAGGATTTCAGCCACTCCATTGGCCATGGACCTGTATTCTGCTTCAGCACTTGACCGGGAGACAACACTTTGTTTCTTCTTTAGGAGACAAGGTTTCCTCCCACAAGGGCACAATATCCTGAGGTAGACCTTCTGTCATCAACACTCCCAGCCCAATCAACATCAGTATAGACCTCCACCTTCATGTGATTGTTGTTCTTGAATAGTATACCCCTACCTGGGCATTTCTTCAAGTAGGCTAAGATTCTTTCTGCCGCAAGAAGATATGTGGTTCTAGGAGAATGCATGTACTGGCTGACAACACTAACAGCATAAGTAATATCTGGCCGAGTGAGGCAGAGATATTTGACCTTTCCTAATCCTGTGATTCTGTTCAATTGGTGTATCTACAAGTTTGACACCTAACTTTCCAGTTTCTGCCAACAGGTCTAGGACATATTTCCTTTGAGATATAAAGATCCTTCGTTTGGATCTAGCAACCTCAATACCCAAAAAATACCGGAGTACACCAAGGTCTTTCACCTCAAATTCTTGGTGAAGAAGCTGTTTAAGAGACTCAATCTCATGGCTATCATTCCCTGTGACCACAATATCATCAACATATACTGCCAATAGTGTCAAAGAGGACTCCACCCTCTTGATAAATAGGGTATGATCTGACTGGGCCTGTACATATCCAAACTTCACAAGTGCTAGTTTGAATCTATTGAACCAAGCCCTAGGTGACTATTTCAAACCATACAAAGCCTTGTTGAGCCAACAGACCTTCTTACCTATTTCTGCATCATAGAATCCAGGAGGCAAACACATATCTTCTTCCTGCAGATCTCCATTCAGAAAGGCATTTTCCATGTCCATTTGGTATAAAGGCCAAGTTTGACTTGTTGCAAGGGACAATGGGACTCGAATAGTAGTCATCTTGGCTACCGGTGCAAATGTCTCCAAGTAATCTATGCCATAAGTCTGTGTAAACCCTCTTGCAACTAACCGAGCTTTATACCTCTCAATAGATCCATCTGTATTATGCTTCACCGTAAATACCCATTTGCATCCAACTTGTTTCTTTTCTTTTGGCAAATCAACTACCTCCCAGGTGTTGTTTTTCAACAGGGCATCCATCTCAACTTGCATTGCATCTTTCCATTCAGGGACGGATAGGGCTTCTTGCACTGTTCTTGGAATAGGGACATTGGAAATGGAGCTAAGGTAGGACCTGTGGGTAGGAGATAGGCGATCATAGGATAAAAAATGGGAAATACAGTGGGTTGTGGATGTGGTACAATGTCGTTTTTCCTTTACGGACTGCAATTGGAAGGTCAAGATCATCTATAGGGGAAGTCTCTATGGGCTCTGGGACTGTAGTATCTGGACTTGGAGTTGTAGATGAGATTGGAGCTGGTCTGGACTACTGATGATTAGGATCAACTTGCCTGCACCGCCTGTGATAAACCCTCAACTCCTGATCCCTCTGACCACCCTCACCATTGCAGCTTTCTCTCAACTCCTGATCCCTCTGACTACCCTCACCATTGCAGCTCTCATCACCCAATGGAATAGGTAAAGGAATTGCCCCACTCTCACTGCTCTCCCCCTGAAGACAAGAACTCAAACCCCCACTCTCACCACTCTCCCCCAGAGGGGCAACCCGAGGATAATAGGGTGTCCCCTCAAAGAAAGTGACATCCATGGAGGCAAACTTCCTCCCAGAGACAGGATCATAACAGCAATAACCCTTTTGAGTTTGTGCATAATCAAGGAAGATGCATTTGGAGGATTTGGATTCGAACTTGGAGTGATGGGGTTCGATAAGCTGAACAAAGCAAGTACAATAGAATGTCTTAAGGGGAATAGAAAACAAGTCCTCACGTGGGTGTAGAAGGGAAAAAGGAGATCGCATATCAAGAACCCTGGAAGGGACCTGATTAATAAGGTATACTGCCGTGAGGATAGCATCCCCCCAGAAGCGAATAGGGACATTGGAAGTAAACATGAGGCTTCTAGCCACTTCCAAAATGTGCCTATTCTTCCTCTCGGCAACTCCATTCTGCTGAGGTGTATGAGGGCAAGAGCTCTAGTGGATAACTCCATGATGAAGAAGATAAGATGTCAATGATTTAGCAATGTATTCCTTTGCGTTATCAGATCTGAGAACTTTGATCTTGGCATCAAACTGGGTTAGGATTATTTGGTGAAAATTTCGGGTCAGGAAAGGTACCTCATATCGTAAACGTATGAGATAAACCCAAGAAAAACGGGTATGGTCATCAACAAATAACAAAAAGTATCTGTACCCACCCATGGAAGGGATATGATAAGGGCCCCAAACGTCAGTATGCACAATATCAAAAGAATTATCACTTCTTTTATTACTCAATAAATAAGGCTTTCTACAATGCTTAGCAAACTCACAACTTCACACTGTAGCTGAGACAACTCAATAGACTCAAATAAAGTAGGAAACAGACTCTGTAAAGATCGAAAAGACAAATGACCTAATCGGTTGTGCCAAAGCATAACCGGACTCACACTTTGAGAAACAAAAGACAACTTTTCTACTAACTCTCCCCGACGGAACCGCTCCCCGAGCAGATAGATCCCATTTGTCTCACAACCAGTCCCAATCACCTTCTGCGTCTCCAAGTCCTGAAAAACACATCGGTCAGGGAAGAAGGTTACTAAGCAGTTCATATGCTTGGTAATACTACTGACTGAAAGAAGGTTAGTATCAAGCTTAGAAACATGCAAAACAGATGATAGGGAGATAGTATCTGAAATCTTGATGTCACCCTTCCCAGAAATAGGAACCAGGGAGCCATCAGCAATAGATACCTTATCCCTACCAGAAGACAAATGGTAAGTAGTAAACAATGAAGGCAAGCTAGTCATGTGATCAGATGCACCCGAGTCTATTACCCAACAAGGTTCAGTAGTACCTGGAACTGAGACATGATAGTCTGAAGCATGAGTACCTGAATGGGCGAAGGCAGATGTGACAGGGGCTGATGGAGGCTGTGGTGGCTGAGCTGAATTTCCAACCTCCTTTTCTAGTTGTATTAGGGCAGCCCAAACTGCAGCTGAGTTCTCCAAAGATGTTCCTTTTGTGCCAGATGAGGATGCTGAATCAGTGTTCATGGCTACATGAGCAGTGCCCTTCTTGTTTCTCAACTTCGCAGGAACCAAGTGGGGATGCAGTTTCCAACATGTCTCTTTTGTATGTTTGGGTTTCTTACAATGTTCACATACTACATCCTTCTTGTCTTCCTTCCTCCTATCCTTCTTTGAATCACCCCCCTAATTTGGGTGTAGCCGCTACAAAGGCTGATGTGGGTGTGTGAGGTTGCATCATAACCTTCCTTCTGGTCTCTTCACTGTGTACAAATGAGTAAGCCTGAGAGAGAGTTACACTGTCTCTAGTCAAAATCTGCTGCCTCACAATATCATATTCTGAGTTCAGTCCTGTCAGGAACTCAAACACTCTGTTTGTCTCGATGTGCTTTCTATGGGTCTGAGCATCTTTGGGACTCTCCCACTCAAGAGTCTCTAAGTGATCAATCTCATGCCACAAGGACTTCAAGGTAGAGAAGTAGACCGACACCAGTTTCTCTCATTGTTTAAGTGTGTTCACTTCACATTTCAATTCATATGCTCTGGCAACATTAAGGGGTTGGGAGTAAGTTTCTTTCATAACATCCCATATCTCCTTAGCTGTCTTTGCCCACAGATAATTCCGGCTAATATGAGGCTGCATAGAATTACACAGCCATGTAATAACCAAGTAGTTTTCTTGCAGCTACTTGGTATATGTCGGGTCTCCCTTGGAAGGTTCTTTCATATCTCCCAGGAGGTACCCTAATTTACCTCTTCCACCAATAGCCATCATGGCTGATTGGGCCCTTTCCAAATAGTTTGATCCATCAAACTTTACGGTCGTAATCTGACCACCCATCTCAGAAATACCACCATAACTGATGTTCCCAAGGATGCTTTCTGCCTGAATTTTAGACTCCATTTCTGTCAAGTCTCAAAACAGCACTTGAACCACCAATCACAATCAAAAACAGTATAGGCCTGATCTGTATTCTCAGTGTATGTGCACAAAACTGAAATAATTCTGATCTGAAACCAACTGGCCAACACATCAGTAGCTGTCCGTAGATCTCTAACCCCTTAGAACTCTGAGAACAACTTAAAAAAGAAACTGATATGCTAGGGAAAGTTAGGGTTTTAATCAGTCCTGAAAGGAAGCAATTCAGTCGCACATTCCAAACTGTATAGATGAGCTTGCAGTAGGGTTAATAAGAAACCCTAGAATCTGATCGGACCTACCAATAAACTTAAGAGTAGCTCTAGGTAGATCACAGGGTTCAGTCAAACACTAGGGCTTGCCGCAGATCACTTTCAAACCCTAGAGTAGAGAGAAACATAGTTCGGTCCAGGGTTTGCTGTAAAACCCTAGTGAATCGAAGAGAGAAAGAACTAGAATGGTTCGACCTTCCCCTCCAGATAGGTCCAACCTATCTTCTCTGATAGAACTTCTCTTAGGAAGTAAACAACTTACAAGGAAAATTTTTCGCTGCCTTCTAGGGTTACTTGAACCCTAGTCTTCTCTGATCCTTCCTGACCACCAACACTCTGCAACCCTAGCAAGTTTCCAACAGCTGCTAGCACCTCTGGCGATCTCCAAGAATTAGTCTGCGAACTCCTCCTTTTCAGCTTTCAGTCCTAGGAGATTCTCATGTGGTCGGCTGGTATTAGACTCGCATGAAAAACCCCAACTTGGCTCTGATACCATGTAGGTTTTCAGGACTGCTATTCAGTCTTGAACACTAAGAGATTTTAGGTTCGATGAGAAGAGAAAGTGAAGAAGTAGAAGAAAGAGTGGTGAAAGAACAGTAGAACACAGATTTTGAGGAGAAGAACAGAATGTCAATCTTTTGCCGCCGCCACTTTAAGTTAATATATATATGTTATGCTAGTTACATGAAAGGACATATCTGCCCTTGGTGTTTACATCATAACTGCTAACAAATAACAAACAATATAAAACTGAAACTAGGAATAACAGAATAGCAAAATGACCACAGCTGTGGGGCCCACATCAATGTTCTCTACAGCCTCTAAGAAAAATAGAACACAAGCAAGGTGGGCACCTCCTCTAGAAGGTTGTAAAGTTGAGCTTTGATGGTAGTAGCATTGCAGGGGTTTTGAGGGACATGGACAGCAACATTATGCCTTTATTCTCAAGTCCAGTGGGAGTTGGAGACTCAAGAAGGGCTGAAATACTAGCAGTTGTACAAGGCCTACAGATTGCTAACCAACTTGGGGTGAGAACTTACTAGTAGAAAGAGACTCAGTTGGTAGTGGGTTGGCTTCTGAATCCAAACAATGCTGTTTGGGGCTACAGAGATCTCCTGAAAAAGGTAAAATGGATAACAAGGAATATAGCAATCAATTTCCAGTGGATTAGCAGATCAGTAAATGCTTTGGCAATCTCATTGGCTAAACAAGGGGTTTCTCGGGTTTCTTTGTATTGGGCTAATCTATAGTTCTGTTCTGTTAATTGATAAGATTTGGGTTTGTGCTCATCCAATGGAGAGGTAGCATCTCATGCCTCCTCCAAGGCTAATTGTACTCTTCTTTTTTTTTTTTCTCCCTAATAAAACTACTTATTCATTCATCATTTTTTTTTTTAAGGAGGGGTGAGAAGGAGAGGAATTTGGAGATGATGATTGAATTCATTACTCTTAGAGCTGCACATTGGGCAAAAACTTTGAAACTCTTTTCAAACTTTAAACTGGAGGACTTCGGCAAGAGCTAGGGTCAATAGCTGGCTCTTCCTATAGAAAACAAAATTTCTAGAGGTTTGGTCATCCCCAGTGGTTCATTGGAAGAAATTGAACTTTGATAGTAGTCTGTGGGTATTCCGGGTCCCTGAAGAATTAAAGGGGTTATTAGGGATGAAGGCAGCATTAATTGTGCCTTGTTTTCATGCCTGATTTAGCAAGGTGACTTGGTGAAAGTGGAATTTATGGGTTTGCTAAAGCCAAAGATCTGGAAATTAGTGGTTTGATTGGTGAAAGTGATCAGAAGATGGTTGCGGGTTGGTTGAAAAAAGGCAAGGGGGTGACTTGGCAGCTTAGGAATGAATTCAGGCGCTTTAAATAGCTGTCAAAAGACATGAACATGCAAGTATATTGGGTTAGAAGATCTGAATCGTTTAGCAAATGGTCTAGCTAAGCAAGGGGTTCAGAGACAACATATGTGCTGGGTACTAGTGTAATAAGGATTGTGTGGCTTGCCCTGTATTGGGCTTGGTAGTTTCTCACAACTTGTTGCATTCCTTTCTTTTAAATATTGATGAATGATTTTTTCTGTGGTTGCTGATAAAAAAGGCTTATTAGCAACATCATAATTATATCTTACAATTTAGGAATGGAAATCAGGTATTTCAGATGAAATTGATGGCAAGCAAATAGTGGAAAATATATCTATTTACTTTGATCATGTCTACCTTTTCCATTTAGTCAAGTCTAATTATTTTCTTTGATCAGTAAAAATTATAATTGTAAAGTGTCAAGATTACAATTGAACCCAATCCAATCCAATCCAAGTCTTTTTTATCATAAGTTTCTTTGATCAATAAAAATGGTAATTGTAAATACAACTCAGGCCAGGTTGGGTTAGGTTGATGTCCAACTCAAGCCCAACCTGAGGTAAGGTACCTCAAACGTAATTGAACCCAATCCAAGCCTCAAACTAATAAATGAATGAGAAAAAGTAAAAAAATTCAAATCCATAAAAAGTCAAAAGCTTTAATAGGCTAGCAGTAGCAATTAGGTTTTTAGGGTTAGGTTTAGTATTGTTTTGAGAAATGAAATTATAGGTTTTTTTTTAAGTTAAAACTACCTAAAAGATTTGATGATATTCAGTGATATTAATAGATGCGAAGGTTTTCAGTCCAAGGTTAGAGGAGGAGAAGAAGAGTAGATAAGAAATGGTCCACAACTTACTCTTCCCAGCCCCAACTGTGTATTTAAATGAGAGATTTCAGAATACAAGAAAGTACAAAGCTGCCCCCTGTTGGTAGGCAGTAAGAAATAGGTAACACAATACAACCTCAAACCCATTAAGTATTATATCAGAAAGATATACCAAGAAAGAACAATATAGCCCAGCCCATAACTTATGGCCCGCAACAATCTCCTTCAAGCTGAGCATAGATATCTATCATGCCCAGCATGCACAACTCTTTAAATTTGGCACTAGATAACATTTGGGTGAAGACATCGGCCAATAGTCATAGGTCTCTTGATTACAAATTTTTCTCTAATAAAATGCTTTCCCAGCCCATAACTTATGGCCCGCAACAATCTCCTTCAAGCTGAGCATAGATATCTATCATGCCCAGCATGCACAACTCTTTAAATCTGGCACTAGATAACACTTGGGTGAAGACATCGGCCAATAGTCATAGGTCTCTTGATTACAAAATTTTCTCTATTAAAATGCTTGTCAACTCAATATGTTTGGTCTTGTCATTGTCGAACTGGATTATTGGTAATATTGATGGCTGCTTCATTGCCAATAAAGCTTCAAGGGACCAAAAATTTCCATTCCTAATTCTTCAGCAAGACAGAATCCACAACAATTCAACCACTCTATGTGCCATTGATCTATATTTTGCTTCAACACTGAATTTAGCAACAATTATTTGCCTTTTGTTTCTCTAGGTAACCTAGTTGTAGATCCCTTGTTTCCCGTAGGCCCTGTCCATTCATCTTTAAAATATGCCTCAATTTCTAATCTACCATGTTTCTTAAATAGTAAACCCTTTCTAGGCAAGTCTTTAGGCATTTGAGAATTCTTTCAACAACCTTCACGTGTGAGACTTTTGGAGCATGCATAAATTGACTCATGATATGCACAACCTATGCAATATTTGGTATGGTGTGAGAATGATAAAGAAGCTTACCCACTAGATGTTGATATCTCTCTTTATCATTATATAGCTTCTCATCCCCCTCTTTGTAACCCATTGGAAGGAGTATTAACTAAAGACAAGGTAGACAACACAAAGGAGTGATAAGCAGGGGACAAGTTGGAATAGGAGACAAACTTAGAAATGGGATGAATGTTGCATGAACAAACAGATTTCTGAAGAGTAATAGGAAGATCCAAATTAAATGAAGAAATACCTTGATCAAATTGAGAGATATCCAATTGGTTGTGGTCATCAGTTAGAGGGTCTTTACCTCTCTTTCTTTCCTTCTGTTAACACTTAACTCATCTTCATTTCTCTTGCCATCTCAAGCAGCGACAATCGGAGTCATAGTAGTCTCATCTGGAGTTATTGGAGTCTCTTCATACATATCATGACTATGTAGATCAGGAGAAGAAGATGAAAGAGTAGTAGGAGTAGGCAGACACAAGGATTCACCTCTGAGGAGGTCTCTTTCACCCCACTAGTTTCCCCCTTGAAGTGAATTTCAGGTAGCTTTAAGGAATGTGACTCAAAGAAGGTGACATCCTTGGTAATAAACTTCATTCTAGTATGATGATCAAGACATTTGTAACCCTTTTGAGTTGGAGAATAACCAAGCAAGATTCCCCCAATAGCCTTGGGATCCAATTTTGATCTTTAAGGATCCTTGACATGAAAATTTAGGTAGGTTAAGGCAAAGGATAAAATAGGAGTCTTGATGCCCAACACCTTGGATGGCATCTTGTTGATTAGATATGATGTAGAAATTTCTTTGGAACTTTGTATTGAGATAATAGTGCTTGAGTTGTTAAGGTGCCTTCATCTTCAAGGAATAAGTTTAGAGAATGTTTAAAATACTTAGTTGAATTGTTTGATCTTTTTCCCAAACTTAGTTTCTACCATCTTATAGAAAACCATAGCAAGGTGTAAAATGTCGATGTCGATGGAAATGTTGCTTACCAAAATATAGGACAACTTTTCCATCAAATAATAAAAGATCTGCTTTGCCTTTCCATGTTGTCTTTTCTGATGTTTGGGGCCTTGTAAACATACCTACTGAGGGTGAGTACAAGTATTTTATCAGCTTTATTGAGATTATTTGAGATACACTTGGATATATCCTATGCATTCCAGAGAAGAGGTATTCAAGATTGTGCAAGGTTTCCACCACATGGTTTTTACTTAATTTCATGTTGAAGTCCAAATTTTCCGATCGGATAATGTGAAGGAATATTTCCATCATGACTTAGCTGAGTTTTTCTCCTCTCATGGATCTCTTCATAGAAACTCGTGTGCCAGAACACCACAACAAAATGGTGTTGCCGAAAGGAAGAATCAACATCTTGAAGTTTCTCATAGTGTGATGTTTCACATGAATGTTCCTAAACGATTTTGAGTTGGTGTTGTGATGGCCACAACTTATGTTATCAATCGAATGTCATCACGCCTCTTGCAATACAAGGCCCCACATCAACATATTTTCCCTCAATCCCCTTTATTTTCTATTCCTCTACGTGCGTTTGGTTGTAAGTGTCTTGTTCATGATCTATCTCCAAACCGGGGTAAATTGGATCCCAAGTCGGTTTCATGTGCTTTCTTGGGTTATCCATCTTCCCAAAAGGAATACAAATGCTTCAGTCCTGTCACACATAAGTACTTTGTATCGATGGATGTGTCCTTTTTTTAATCTGAATCCTTCTTCCAAGCCTCTCCTTAGGGGGAGAACAGTGTGAAGGAGGAGAGGCAAGCTCCTCAAGTTTCTCTTCCCTTTATTCTTGACTCCTCTCCATTCTTTGTCTTCTTGAGGCGTTGTAAGGGACAACTGAATTCAAAGGCTATGGAGCAGCTTGAGACTATACATCTAACACCATCTTTCTCCTTGAAGGAAAATCTAGGTACTCTTGTTCCCTTTGACATTATTGAACCTATTGCTATTGATGATTTTACTAATGATCTTGATGTCCCAATTGCTCATAGGAAGGGAGTTAGATCATGTACGACTAAGCATCCTATTGCTCAGTTCTAGTCTCGTGAAAACATTGCAGCCTCATTTTGTGCCTTTTTTACTGCCATTGATTGTGTTTCCATTCCCAAAGTGTTGCAAAAGCCTTATCTATACCTGAATGGACAGATGCAATGAAGAAATTGGTGCTCTACACAAAAACAACACTTGGGAGTTGGTGAATCTTCTTGAAGGCAAGGAGCTAGTGGGGTGCAAGTGGGTATTCACAGTAAAGCACAGAGTAGATGGGTCGGTTGAGAGGTATAAGGCCAAGTTAGTTGCAAAAAGGTATACACAGGTATATGGGGTCGATTATGCAAAAACATTTACCCCAGTTGCTAAAATGAACACTATTTGAATTATACTATCCTTGGCTGTTGACTTTGATTGGGAACTCCACCAACTGGTCATAAAAAATGTGTTCTTGAATGGGGATTTGGAAGAAGAAGTTTACATGGTTCAGCCCCTTGGATTTGTAGCACAAGGGTGTGAAGGGAAAGTTTGCAAACTAAAAAAAAAACCTTTATATGGTTTGGAACAATCCCCAAGGGCCTGGTTCAATAGATTTCACTTGGATCTTCAACAAATTGGGCTCAAGCAGTGCCAATCTGACCATACCCTGTTTGTCAAAAGAAATCAGAAGAATGTTGTGGTACTGATTGTCTACGTTGATGGCATTGTGATTAACTGATTACTGGGAATTGGGACTCTGAGATTCAGAAAGTTAAAGAATCCCTTGCTATGCAGTTTGAGGTGAAAGATCTAGGACAACTACGTTATTTACTTGGTATTGAGGTTGCCCGCTCACAAAGGGGCATCTTCATTTCTCAAAGGAAGTATGTCCTAGATTTCTTGTAGGACACGAGTAAGTTAGGAGCAAAGCCCGTAGATTCCCCTATTGAGGAAAACCATCGGCTTGGTGATTGTAATGGAGAACCAATGACAGATGTCAAGAAGTTTCAAAGGTTGGTAGGAAGACTTCTCTACCTCTCATTGACTTTGCCAAATATAGCTTATGTTGTTGGTGTCCTTAGTTTATGCATGCACCAACATCCTCCCATTTAGAGGTAGCTGAGAGAGTTCTCAAATATCTAAAGAAATATCCATGAATTGGGTTACTTTTCAAGAAACATAGTCATATGAAAGTGGAAGTCTACATAGATGCAGGCTGGGTCGGAGCAGTTGATGATAGGAAATCAACTAGTGGATATTGTACATTTGTTGGTGGAAACTTGGTCACTTGGAGAAGCAAAAAACAAAGTGTAGTGGTCAGATCTAGTGTTGAGGCCGAGTATAGGGCCATGGCACATGGAGTTGCTAAAGTGCTATGGGTAAAAAATTTGATTGGAGAGTTGGGTTTCTCTAGTGATGGTCCAATGTCTCTCTATTGTGACAACAGGGCAACCATTAATATTGCAGCCAATCCAGTTCTTCACGACAGGACCAAGCATATTGAAGTTGACAAGCATTTCATGAAGGAAAAACTTGAAATGGGGAAGTTTGTACTCCTTACATCAGTTCTAAGGAACAATTGGCTGATGTCCTTACAAAGGGTCTTCACTATTTGCGACATAATGAATTATGTGACAAGTTGGGCATGATTGACATATATGCTCAAACTTGAGTTGGAGTGTTGTAACATGTGTCGTACTAGTAGGGCCATTTCTGGTTTTTTCTCTATTATTTGTTATAAGCTGTTGCCCTAAGTATAAATATTAACTTATGTGCCGCCAGCCACACAACTGCATAGAATTTCTCTTTCTTCTCTCATCTTTCTCCTTTCTCTCTTTTATTACTGCCGAACTACAGGGTCCTTCTGGAATAGGTAGAGTGATAAGAGATAGAGAAGGGAAGGTTGTGGCTTTATACTTCTTAGACCTATATGGGAAGGGGACTCTTGAGAGCTGAAGTGCTAGCCTTATTACAAGGGCTGAAATTGGCCAGACAGTTGTGCATTGAGCAAAATGAAGTGGAGGGAGACTCCAAATTGGTTATTGGTTATAGGGTGGCTTCAAATGGGTAGAATGGGGATTTAGACTCACTGCTTGTCCAGACCTAATGCAGTGTAAATTCTTCAAATCCAGTACCTGGCATGTACCCCTATGACCAACCCTCTTATTATTTTGCTTACGTACCATCTCTAAGTAAAGACCTAGGAAGAAAACATATATTTGTATAGGGTAATGCTTCTGGTTGTTTATAACAGCTGGTGTGATGAATTCTCTGTTTATTAGATTTGGGAAAACTTGGGGGCCTTGCTGTGGTGGTCCAGGAGCTTGACAACCCTGATTCGGAGATACGAGCAACTGCTGCATGGGTTCTTGGAAAAGCCAGTCAGAACAATCCAGCTGTTCAGAATCAGGTAAGTAGTATTTTTTCCTATGCAAATGTTGGATCACATTTAACATCTAGCAGCTTAGGCAACCAAAACCTGGAAAGCCCGAGGTTTGAGCTTTGAAGTGCCTTCAAAGTATCTGTATTTCTGCATGGTTTAGAGGTTTTTCTTGTGTTGGTATGGTTGGTGCCATTTAATAAATTTTGGCTTTTTTGTTTGAACTTTATTAAAGGCTATTGCTCTGTAGGTGATATACTATTGGGCTGAAAGTGAGAGTGAAAGTCTGAGAGCAGCCACTTTGTGCAAGAAGTGATGGGATATTAAGTCTGTATCTAGCCCACTCCTCCCAAGACCCCAGAGCCATGATTTTTTGACGAATAATAATGCAATTTTATTAAAACAAAAACTGATTCAGGATTACAAATACAAAGAAGTTAGGAAATGATTACTGGAATCACAACTGAACCCAAAACAATTCTTCCCTATTTGCCCCTTGCTTGTCTAACACATCAGCCAAAGTGTTTGCTGATCTCCCCACCCACTGAATAGAGACTGACATGTTCCTTGTCAACCATTTTATCTTCTTAACGTCGTTCTTATAGCACCAAATAGTTTCATCAGGTTTCCTTGACCAGCTCACCACCACCTTTGAGTCCGCCTTAATAATTAGTTGTTGTAGCCCCATTTGGTTTGCAAACTGCACCCCTTGTACTGCAGCTAGCATTTCTGCCCTAACAGGGTCACCAAGTCCCCAAGGACCCAAGTACAACAGAACAACCTTTCCAAGCCCGTTCCTCAGACCCCCTCCCCCCCCATTCCAGAGGGCCCTGGATTGCCCAAGCTGCTACCCTAGATAGCCATCATTGGATGGTGGCCCTTTTTTAGTTTGAATTTTGGTGTGTTTATCTTCATGTGGTATATTCTCAGTTTCTTATACGGAGTAGCTGAATATTTTAGATTCTAGGACTTGGTACATTGGCAAAGCTAGTAAAGATGGTAAGGTCCAGTTCTCTGGAAGAGGCAACAAAAGCTTTATATGCTGTTTCAGCCTTGATCAGGAGTAACACAGGTGGGCAAGAATTGTTCTATGCAGAAGCTGGAAGTTTGATGCTACAGGTAAACAGGTGAAGAATGAGGGAGTTCTTCAATTTACATATTTGGGGATATGGCATTGCTAGTTTGCTACTAATGGTTTTCTTTTTTGTAGGACATAATGAGCAACCCAAGCATTGATGTTAGACTTCGTAGGAAATCTGCTTCTCTTGTAGCTGATTTGGCAGGGTACAAATTAGAAATTACAAACAAAGCAGAGCATCCTTTCTTCAGCAATCATTTCTTCCTGAAATCTGTGGTTGATTTAACTGCTTCAACTGATCTTGATCTACAGGAGAAGGTCTTCCTATAATACTGCTTTTGCCTTTTGTATGGGAGATTAACTGATTATCTAGAGGAGTTCTTCCTGTAAATGAGACACTAAAGATTTTGTTATTTTTAAAATTATGGAGCTTATCAGTGATCGGCACACGGGGGCTGACATGTAGTTTATTCAGCATGAGCCCTCTTATCCACATGCACACACACAATTATGATAATGTAGCTCTAGCTTCTTTTGTGGTAGTTGAGCTTTGTCTATTCTTCAACTTATGCTCTTTTATATATAATACACTATGTTTTGCAGGCCTTAATGGCAATTAAGAATCTCCTACAACTACAGACACCTGAAGCTCTGGTCTTCAAGGATATCTGTGGTCTGGATGAAGCATTGGAGAGAATGAGGAAGCAGCTAGAGCAGTTAATGGTAGGGGAAGACCAGACAGATTATGCAAGGGACCTGGAGAGCCTCCGTAAAGAAGTGGAGTGGATTTTCCTTGGAAAGCTAGAAAAGGTACTTACAGTGCTTGACTGTTATACATTAGGCCCGTCGAGAGGGCACTCCTAATTGAAAGTTATGGCAGGCACAATCTTCTACATGACATGAAGGCAAGCTCCATCCATCTACTTTGGACACACGAAGTATCTGGGATGTGGATTGCATAATGCTTATATCACCATATGTTACCTCATGTCTCGGTGCCAGGAGCTCCTTAAGGCTGAGCCAAGAAAGGTACTGTTGTCTTAAATCATCAGAACTATTTGGCATCTGCACATTTCGGTGGTGAAGGAAAAAAGAAAAATGACATAACGGACGTCTGGTAACATTTTTCTGGAATGCTTCTGGTGGTCCAACTATGTTACCGAAATGGTGTCTTACCTAAAAACTGATAACCAATCAACTGGTAGCATCTCTTTACCAAAATAAAACAAAACAAAAGCTGGTAGCATCCTAGTGATAACCGGGTATTCATTCATGTTGGTTTGTGATTGGTTAGAGTTATTCGGTTATCTTTCTGGTATCATAGAAGTTGCCACGTTTCTGGTACTCAAAACAAACAAACAGCTACCGTTTGCTCCAGGAAATACCAACTAATAATGCTGAGTCTTATGACATTAGCCAACGCCCCTTAATAGTTTTTGTTCCATTGGTCAGCGGTCAGCCATTTGGTCCATTTCCCTTTGGTGATGGTATAATGATCCAAGATTAGTACCTTATTGTTAAATTAATTTTTTTGAAGCCTCTTATTGTTAAATTAAAATTAGAAGTAGATGGTACAAAATTCTTGATGCTTATCTCTCAATTACACCGTAAAGAAGATTATGACCCATCACTGGAGATCTATGTTGAAAACATAGATAATAAAGGGATGTGGTTGTGCATTGTGGGAGACACTTTCCTTGAGGGCATGTATTTTAAATGGTGTGGTGAGAAATCATCTGGTTTAGCGCTTATTGGATAATGGATAGAGATCTCGCAAGACTCCCTACTTTTCTTTTCTTTTTTTTTTCTTAAAAACATGTTTATGCATCCAAAAACCTGACTGAACACCATTCCCATGTTTTGAATTTCTCACTACTTGGTTTCCTTTTAACAATAGCATCTACCTTAATTTTAAAAAATGTGTCTTCACATGGTGGGGCAAAATTGCAGCCTCAAGTGCAGATCAAGTTTCAAAAATTTGACATGCAAAACAAAATAATGCTGGAATTTTCGCCTAGGAGAAACAAGCTCTCCATAGGATCATTTCTGATGTAATGCTCTCCAAACGACAAAGAAATGGTTTCCCACAAAAACGCCCTAGGATTGTAGATGGTGCAATCTCCAATCGTTCTAGTGTATTCCCCTTTTTTATGAGATATGCTTGTATCAGGGCAAACTATGCCAGTATGCCCACACCATTCTAACAGCCTTTTGAAACCTTGCATTGGGAATATCTTCCCATGAAATAAAGCAAACAAGTAGGGAGATATTCTCAATGCAAGGCAGTAAAGGCTGCTTGAATGGGCTTTGCCCTGACTGAAGCGGAACTCCTTTTTATTATAGCAACAATTACTCAACTTTGCAACTCCTTCATAATGTTATTCAATCACCAATTAAGCAACAAAATAATGGCTTTTGTCTAGTCTCAATAGTGAAGCACAAACCCTTATATTGAAGCCTCGTTTTCTCTTTGGCAATTTACCTGGGCAAGTATTTTCCAACAATCACTTACCCAGGTAAGTAAATTTTCCTGTGTTTTTATTGTCCCATCAAGTGAGACAATGACTGTTTTGCCCCAAAAAAGAGAGTTAGAAGGGATAATATTGTCTCATCAAGTGTTGGCAACATTCCCTCCAGGTGGGTAAAGAGATGGGTATCACTTACTCGGGCAAGTAATATTCCAAGAAAGTGACATTTTCATGGGTCTCCCATGAATTTGTTAAATGAACATGGAAAAATCGGTTAATGAGAACTACAATCCCATTGACTGACTTTTCCCCCTAGAGAATATGGGAAACGAATGGGGCATAAGTATTAGATGTCTCTTTGGTTGGTTAATTACGATGTCTCAATCCAAAGCATTAGAGTGTTTACGCTGGATAACCCCAGGGCTTTAAAGCCCTAGAGAGTCATATTTTAGCGGCCCATTTAGAGTGTCCAGACTTCGTCCTCATAGAATTGGTCCTCACAAGCAATTGCAGCTGTATATTGAGAACATCACCCATACTTGGGATGCTTTCATAATTTCATTCATGGGGAACAAGTGCATGGCTGCAAGTGGTGTGAGGTGGGTGTGAGAACTGAAAACCATTATGTGGAGGGGATTCCCCGTTAGACCTCTAAATCTCTAATCAGATTAGGATAGGGTTAGTTTCTAATTCCCACAAAGATTTTACTAGTCAAACTAATCAATGTTCTAATCTAATTAGTGTGCTTTCTAATTAATAATTTATCAGTTTTAACACTTGTATGATTGTCTATTTGGTTTCTTTTTTTTTTTTTTGGGCTTTTTGCTAGCTAGGCAAAACATATCATCATATCTTGTTTGGTATGGTCTGTTTCAGACCAAACGTTATGAGAGCAACTACGAATCTACTACGACACAATTGTTCATGAATGGAGGGAATGTTTACATCGAGCGGTTGGGATTAATTCCTGTACATTCTGATATACAAATCAATTACAAAATTCTATATTGGCCTAATAATGAAAAATATGAATATTAAACATTGAATGGAGAATAAAAATGAATTATTTGTTAATAAAAATGTATTTTACCACAATATGAAGTGAATCTGCGTTGTGGTTGCAGAGCGAGTGGCTAAGTTGAAGCATATATAGACTCTTAAGCTGTGGGCTTTTTCCCTCAACTTTCTGTTTTCTCCAATCAGAGCAAACACATATTTTGAGAACGATAAATCTGTTTAACAAAAAGAGGCCTCCCCAAGCCCGAATATTGCTGCAAAGTCTGCAACAAACAAGAAAGAGGAAAGATGCGAACTATTAAATAGAATTATGTAATCGTTGTAAATATTAGGAAAACCCATTTTCCTAGCGCAAAAATCACAGGAAGGTCCTTTATTTTTAAATCCAGATCCAACCACTACTTCGAAATATAAGGTCTCATAAAGACCAGTAAGGCTTCCTCAACAAAGTGAAAATGAATATACTTTACTGATGGAAAAGGTAGTTCAGCAACCAATAATAACATCTCAGAGTTAGTGTGGAATGTGGGGTGATCCTGAACCTACTCCAAAGAACACGTCTTGCAAAGGGGTCTGGATCTGGTAGGCACACTAGGTAAGCATAGTGAGTGAGTACATAATAGTTGTGTAGCACCTGTCCCAGCTAATGTGCTTTCATCTGATGAACATGATTTTCTTTTAACCTCCTTTAGAAGAACTGAGTATCTCTTATCCTTTTATGTTGGTCAAAAAATACTTATGAGAAAAAAAAAATGAAATTATGTTTCATTCCTGAATAAAAAAGTGCATAACCTAACCAAACTACCCATATGAGGAAAGAACTATATACCATTATATGCATGTGAGGGGGGTTGGGGTGCTTTTTACACACGTATGCACCGAATCGGGTTGGTGTTGGGTTTGAACTTAAATTAAATTTTATTTTTTAAAACATTTTTCTTCCGCTTCTTTTTATGTTTCTTTGAACTAGTACTTGTTCCAGAGAGACACATCTCTGTTTGTGAACGAACATCTCTATATCTGTTTGGGTGACTAAAAGCACTTTACAATTAGAGTCTTGGTCGACCTAGTGACGCAAAACACACATAACATAGTTTTTTCTTCTTTGTCACCCGTCCATCTTAGATCATTATCTTTGAGTAATTCACAGAGGTTTGGTAAGCGAGTGCATGCCTACCATTAGCCTGTGGGATTGTTTTAAAGGGCAACTTGACATTATGAATTATGTATAAAGATTCCCTAATGAGTAGTAAGGGCAATTTCATAAATTCCAAAGTCTCAGTTGTTGAGAATAAAGGAAGGGAAGGTTACCCCATGTTTTTTCATAACTATGTGAGAGGTGTTTAATTGGTGATTTCAACTCGTATAAATCTAGTGAAAACAAGATGGGAGGTAGGGTGGTAATGCCAAGTCAAACTAGGGATTTTAACAATCTTATTTCAGATTATAGTCTAATGGAAATGGAAATGGTAGGGAACC
This sequence comes from Nelumbo lutea, assembly GCF_056320005.1. Taxonomy (NCBI): domain Eukaryota; kingdom Viridiplantae; phylum Streptophyta; class Magnoliopsida; order Proteales; family Nelumbonaceae; genus Nelumbo; species Nelumbo lutea. The sequence continues at coordinate 229,279 of NC_142686.1, forward strand.
AATTTACTTGGAAAAATAGGACTACTTGCAATGGCATGATTGGGTTCTAATGAATGAGAATTGGAGAAGACTATTCCCTTGCTCTATTTAGTTATTGTGTTTTGATCCCACGATAACTAACATTGTCTCTCAAGCCTGGAATATTGAAGATGGTGGGACAAGAGCAATCCAATTCATTAAGAAAATGAATAGGGTGGTTACCAATTGGGCTTTGTTGGCAAAGCTAGCATGGTTTTGAACTATTGAGGAAACACAGATTCTTGGCTCTAAAAGAGCTTTAAATATGGTTTTGAACTATTGAAGAAAGGCCTGGTTTGAAGAATTGGTGATGGTAATTCGATAAACATATGGAGGATCCATGGCCTCCCTCATCTATAGATTTCAAAATCCAATCCCCCTGCCCATCAAACTGTGAGATTTCGAAAGTAAAGGACCTAATACTTGAGAACCCCTATCGGTGGAACTTGCAATTGATAGAAAGGACTTTCACTGATACAAAAGCCAAAGATGTTGTGACCATTCCTCTAAGCATGGATCCCCAGTAAGACAAACTCTTCTAGTTCTATAACAAAAATGGTGAATACAATGTAAAATATGGCTACCATGTTGCGTGGAAAATAAACAAAGAAAGTGGTAGCTGCCAGAGATCCACCCACCATAGACAAGTTGACCATCAGGTATGGAAAATAATTTACATATTAAAAATGCTATTGAAAACACAGAATTTCTTATGGCGAATATGTTCCCAAGTTATAGGAGTAAATGATCTTCTAAGAAAGAGAGGCATTGAAACAACTACTTCATGCTTGTGCTGCGACCACGACACAAAGGATTTTATTCATCTCATTCTTAGGTTCGACTTTGCAAGGCAGTTTGGTTTCTTTCCCCCTAGATCTAAAGGTAGATGAGATCTCATGCACAAGTATTGATGCTAGGGTAATAAACTGGTGCAACAATCAAATTTATCCAAGGGAGGAAAAAACAAAATGGGCATCACTCTTTGGGATTATCTGCTAGAAAATCTGATTGGCTAGAAATGAGTTTATTCTCAGGCTCACAAATCACCCCTAGGGAATTAGTAAAATAGTCAACACACCTATGGTAGGAGCTTTTCCTGCTTGAAGAACAAAAAAACCCCCACTGAGATAGTCTAAAACACCACGGTAGTTCATTAAATCCCCCCCCCTCCATCTTCAGTGTTTAGGGTTAATCGTGATGCAAGCTTTAACAAGTCTTTGGGATGGGCGGGCATAGCTTGTATCATCAAGAATTCATATGGGGAGGTCGTTGGAGCAAAGGGTTTAAGAGTCTAGTGTACTTCAGTTCTGGATGTAGAAGCACGAGTCATCAGATTCAGATGTACTGAACCACTTGATCAAGGTATTCAAAAGTGCATTTTAGTGTCTAATTCTCTTCAAGCAATAAAGATTATAGCAGTGCCAATAGAACACAGCTTCTCCCCCCTACATGCTCTGTGGTCAGACATTAGTAGCCTTTCTTGGCGTTTTTCTTGTGTAACTTTCCAGCATTGTAACTGGCGGGTAAACTTTCTAACACACGCCATTGCAAATGCTGTTGGGACTTTGGGAGGAAGTGGCATGGAGTCGTTGCATTTCTCCCATTGGTTTGGACCGTTTTGGTTGATCTCTTATGAAGACATGTACCCCCCTTAATTGATTTTAATGAAAATATGCTTATCTCTTATTTACCAAAAAAAATTAAGGAATTGGAACAAAAAACATGTTGGCAATATTTTTAATAAAAAACATGATATTCTCAAATTCCTTAAGGATGTTTAGAGGAGGTTAATTCAGGACAATAGTAATAGAACCTTCCTCAATCATGAGAGGGCTTACAAAAATTAGCTTAACAAAATTTTGGAGAGAGAAGAAGCTTATTGGGCATAGAAAGCTCAAATTGGTTGAATCAACTTAGGTGATAGAAACAATAGTTTCTTCCACACTATGGCCACTACAAGGAATGCAAGAAATTGAATTGTCTCAGTTAAGGATGACTAGGGAAATAAGATTGAGGATCAAGAAGGGATCTCAGCCTTTTTTAGAGAAAAATTTTACCAAAGATCCCAATCAAAGGAAGCAGAAGGAGTTGTGGAGCTCTAAAATTCAGCTAAAGGAAGGGGGGTACATGTCTTATTTAAATCAGCTAAAGGAAGCTCTAAAGTTCTAATCCTCCAATTTGCTTATGACTATCTTATTTTTGTTGAAGCAATTATTCAACTTGCCTGGAAATTTAGGAAATTTTGTCAAATTATGCTCTAGCCTCTGAACAATTTCTAAATTTCTCAAAATCAACAATTCAATTTTCAAAGAATACTCCAAATAGATTCCAAAAAAATCTTGGCTAGAATCTTAAAAATCCCAGTTCAAATGAACTCTGACCCTTACTTGGGTTCTCTAGTTATTAATGGTAGAGTTACAAAGAAAACATTTATGAGCCTAAAGGAAAAAAGTTTATTGCAAGCTGGTAGAGTGGAAAATGAATACCCTTTCTTTGGTTGGCAATATACGCTCAATGCCACTACTAATATGATGTCGCAATTTCTCATGAGATCCTTTAAATTGCTTCAAAATATTACTAAGGAAAATAGATAAACACCCAGAGAATTTTTTTATGGTTGAAGTCAAATGATAAAAGATCCCTCCACCTAGTTGATTGGAAGAAAGCTTGCACTCCTAAATGTTAGGGAGGGTTGGGTATAAAAAATCTCCATTGAGTTAAAGAAGCCAACTTAGCAAAGTTGGAGGGAAAATTCTCCAACAGGAAGAAGATCTCTGTGTTAGAGTTGTAGAAGGAAAATACCTCCAAAAGGATAATTTTTGGGATGTAAAAGAAAGAAAGAACATTTCATGGACGTGAAGAGGAATCCTTAAATCTAGAGAGCTCCTTAGTAAAGAAATATGATGGGAGATGGGAAATGGAAGATTGATAAGATTTTGGAAAGATAGATGGGTTGAGGATGTGATGCTTGTGGAGACTATTCCTCGATAAGTGATTAATAATAAGGATTTATTAGTGAGTGAGGTTACAGACAAAGAGAGAAACATTTGGATGGAGAGAAATTGGGAGCTTGGTTCCCATTAATACATGGGAGAAATAAAGTCATTTTTTATTCTCTTAGACTCAAAGGATGGCAATCTAATATAGAGATTAAATACATATGGTGAATTCTCTATAAGCTCAGCCTATAGAATAAAATGTTCAACAATCAATAATTGAAAACCTTCATGTACCTTATCCTCAAAGGGAATCTCCCCTAAAAATTTTTCCTTAGGAATAAGGGATTTAATGTAGATGCAACATGCAACTTTTGTAGTGAAGATAAAAACCTGGATCATATTTTTAAAAATTGTGAAATTGCTAGTCAAATTTTGAGAATGTTGCCATCCTCCTTTGTTAATCCTAACAATGTTGATTCTTCCTTGTTTGAATGGTGGGATAAAGTGAGGGCTAATGATTTAAATGGGAATCCAATTTGCAAAGAGAAGTGTGTGTTTATATTATGGAATATTTGGAAGAATAAAAAAAAATCTTTAATAATGTTAGTAGCCTTCCTCATGTGATTATGGAGAAAACCTAAAATGTTCATAAGGAATATGAAAATGCACGAAAGGAAAACTATCCTGTTAATAGAAAGCATGGAAACTTATTGCTTGGAAAGCTCCAAAACACTATTAAGATAAATTTTAACGCCTCTCTATCTAGTAATTGGAGATGTTCCATTACAACAATTGCAAGGAATCACTATGGTAAGATTATGGATTTCAAAGCATACCGTTTAGGGACTACTACCATCAATTTGGCAGAGGTTTGGGCGGCGTGGAAGGCTCGTAACTTGGTGGTGAACTTCATCAACAACCCCATCATCATCGAGGATGACTCTAAGCTTGTTATCTCTGTTAGACAGTTTTGTATGCCCTTAGCTTCAATAAATTTTTGATGTACTTTTGATATTTAATGTAAATAAATAAAGTACATGTTTGATTCATGTTGTGTGGTATGCTTCTGTGTAATATCCTAAAACTAGACACTTAATGAGACTTGTGTTAGTTTTAAATGTTCACAACCGTTGGATAAGTCTGGGGAGATTTATCCTGCCAAGGCTGACACTGGTGTGCTGCCAACTGTTGGGGTGGATTGTCTCAGTCGCCAGGGTGAGACCCAAGGCACACGCAGTGTAGGATTATTTGAACCCTTGAACCGGATCAGATTTCCAGTATTGCCTTGGACCTTGGAGATTGATGGGCAAAACTGAAAATTTACACCTGACCCCTAGACCCGATTATGGTATTACACTAGGTGTCAGAATGGGCTATCTTTGATATGTCAATCAGTGAGATCTTAACGGGGATCAAAACCTAGCTATGTTGGGACAGTCTGAGAATTCATCTGAGTGGGTGATTAGAGTGACGGGACTAGCCCCTTTGTCGAACAAAGGTAATGATCGGGGATGCACTTTCTCTGATGGAAACCAAACTGTCGACAGTTGATTTCAATTGTTGGAATTTTGTTTTGCAAAATTTATATATATATACATATATGATATATACTTACATATGGTTTCAAAATGTTTACAAATGGTTTTAATTCCCGGGATCCATGTGAGTGGAGGGTGCAACACTATTCCTTGCAACTGAGGGAGAGGTCCTCTCTTGTTGGGCAGTGCTTGATCATTATAGGCTAAGATGTTAAGTGTAAAGCCATTTAGGATAATACCTGATGGGCTAATTTTACAACTGCTCACAGTCCCTGGGTTTTTATAAGATGGCTTGGCCCAGGGACCACTTAGTGTAAGTGTTGGGCCCATGGGGTCCATGTGATGGGCTTAGGGGGTTCACCGGGCTTTCCAATGAATTCGTATAGGCCTTATAACAGAGGCTAGGCCAAACCCATGTTGCTGGTGTGTAGATCAATGCTTGGATCCCATGCCATACAAAGAAGCCCAACTGGGCAGCAGTTTGGAAGAGTTTTGAGCACTTAATACATATTGGGCCTAAAGTCCATTTCGATTTGGGCTGATTTGATCAGTCACTTAAGGGGGCGGATCTGAGATTAGGTTAATCCCAAAAGCTGATCTAATATGCATATAAGATTAAGAAGAGTCCTAACCCAAATACTGATTTGGATAAGGGCAACTCCTAATATGATTAGGAGGTTTTCTTAATCACTAAGAAAGAGGAGAAAAACCCTAATTTCGAATTACTTGAATTCGAACCCTAGGTGTTTTCAGTAGACCACTTGCATTCTTGAGATAGGATCTCAAATAACCTTAGAGAAGAAAATAGCAGTTTGCCACCTTCTTCTCTAGCATTCTTCTCCAGTAGTCATCGCCACCCTTTCTGCCAGTTCGAGTTCTCAGTTAGAGAGAATCAAGAAAGGTTCTTGATTGTTCATGTGGTGCTCACAGTCCTCCATCGAGTTCTTCAGAAGAACCTGGTTCGTGGGACGAACACTGCTGGTTCGGCTCCATCATCACTGCGTCATCTTCAGTGGGAGCTGATCTTGGGATCTTCTTTGGGCGTGAACACCAACGTTGGGAGATACTACTTCTCTGGATCAGGTATAATCACTCCCTTCTCTTTTGGTTCAAATCTGGTCTGGTTTGGTTCAAGTAGGATCATTGAATTTTGATTCTAAAATCAGGGAATGCGATTCCCAATTGGAAGGAAGGTAGGAAATTTTTGAAATTTGCCCACCCATTCCACAACAGTTTTGGCATCCATATGGTGGATCCAACCATTCTTTTTAATCTCGTGTCTCAAGCTTCTCTCCAATCCCCCGTGGCGTTTGAGGAACATCATCCAAGAGTGCTTAGAGCTGAAGAAGCAGTTAAATGAGGATATTCACTACAAGCATGTATATAGGGAGGCAAATCATGCTACTGATTGGTTAGAAAACACTACACTCTCATCAGATAATGGGTAGGTTGATTTTGGTGTGGACCATGCTTTTCATGATTTAGTTTGCATTTGTTTACAAGACTAAAGGGGGAGTGCTACCCCTCGGCTTGTGTAGCATACCAAGGTTTCTACCAGAAAAAAAAAAAAAACTGTGGGAGGTTTTGCTATGGTAAAAAATATAAATTAAAACTCCCTTGCATTAAGTTTTCTAATAATCATAAAAACCTGCCCTAATATTTTACTTAAAAAAAACTCCTATATAATTTTGTAAAAACCCTGCATTTAACTCCCTTTTATTATTACCCTAGACATAAAACGATGGCTTAATGAATTAGTTTTTCATAACTACCCATTTTACCTTTATATCTATCAATTCATATGAAAATTTACTAAAATACCCTCATAATAATTTTTAACTTTTATTAAAAAAGTAGTAAAGTATTTTTGCTACAAAAAGTGATAGGTTTAATGGTGTAAAGGGACAAATATGGAAATTTGAATTATATTGAAAGATTAATTAATAAGTTGTAAGGGACAAGTCTCCATTATTGGAACAAATATGAAAAGTGTTAGTGTTGTACCCTAACTTTCTTTGCTCACCACATGGATGCTAACGTGGCTTGAGGTAGTTTGATGTCCTTGGCCACATGAGCAATGCAAAGCGCTACACGTCGAAGTCAATGGTCATGCCATCTAGCAAGAAACCCGGATGGAGACAAGGCATGTGGTAGCTCACACACTACCGATAACCATATGATGAATGTAGAGCTGCTCAAAGACTTTCTTTCACTCTCAATATTCTAGCCCTTACACCCTCGCTATCTTGCTCTTCATCCATTTTCGGCTCAGACCAACTCACCCTCAATAGCTTGGCCTAGCCAACCTTCTCATCTTCTACTGACTTAGAGCATTGGAATGCTTTCCCATGAGAAACTTGTTAGGCAATGTATGCCCTTATCTCCAATCAGATTGATGTACATAAACATCTATCAGTAAATGAATAAATTATATTATTGTTTCATGTTCTTATTGGTGTGTTATTGTTTCAGTAAATGAATAAACTATTCTTAGCTGTTAGATAGACTTGAAAAATTTATCTTAATAAGGCTGACATTAGTGTTTTACCGAATTGATAGAGCAATTTGTCTCAATTGCTAAGATTAGACTTCAAGCACAGCCAATGGGTGTTTAGGAGAAACACTGAACCTGGACCAATTTCCAATTACTGTCATATACCTTGGAAATAGATGGGCAAAAATTAGAAACTTGCACTTAACCCCACACTTAATTATGATACTACAATAGGTTGTGGATTAGACTATTTTTTATATTTCAACTAGTGAGACCATTAAGGGTCAAATACCTAAGCATGTTGGGGCAGTTTGGGAAATTATCTGAGTGGGTGATTATAGTGATAGGATTGACTCCTTTGTTAGACAAAATGAATATTTTGGTTTACACCATCTTTGATAGAAACCTAAACTATTGGGAGTGGATTTCAATTGCATTTAAAATCTAATTTGCAAAATATATTTATATGCTATATTACTATTTTATGAAAAAATGTTTGAAAAAAATTTTAATCATAGGATCCATTAGAGCAAAGAGTGTGGCATTGCATTTCATAGCTAGGGAAAATGTCATTCCCTATAGGTAGTTTTTTGATGATTATGGGCCGAAACATTAGGTGCAAGAGATCATTACAGAGTTGATTACCTAATTGGATTTATTTTACATAAGTCCATTATCATTAGGTTTTTATATGGTGGCTGAATCAAATGATCATTTATGTATAAATGTTGGGCACAAACTAAGCCCAAGTTGATTAGGTTTAGGGGTGTACAGCCCTTAATTACTGAATTCAACATAACCTATACCATACAATATTCATGCTTAAAGTGGTTATGCAACACTTTAGGATGTGAACCATTAGAGAAAATGGGCATACGACCCATTATTAATATGATTAATTAAGTTATCACATGACAATTTATTTTGGTTGATAATGAGCATGGGTTTGGACATGAAGCACATATTCTCTTAACAAGAGAGTTCTTATCGATTAATGGTAATGCCCTAATTAAAATTTAATTTGAATCAACTCCCAAGGGAGGGATGAATTCACCAATTCTATTCATTATATTGTTATCTCCCCTTCTCCCTTTGCATAGGAACTCTAATTCGACCCATCTGTGATGGAGGCTGATTTCCATTAGTCATCTATTGTGTTTTTGTAAGAAAAAAATGAGAGGATATCAGGTTCACATACCCAATTCAATTCAAGCAAATTGGAGACTGGTTTTTACTGAACCGGTTTCATGTACACACTACGCTATCTTTAGTTGGAAGTTGATTTTGGGATTGATATTGGGCACGAACTCACTCATGGACTTCCATATTGTGGGCTTCGTATAAGGTATAATCAATTTTTAATTTGATTTCAAATATGATTCAGTTCAATGCAAGATCGATTCTTAAATTTCAGATTTCAAAATTACCAAGAAATCGACTCCCAAATGGAGTTAGAAAAATTTTTAAATATTTGACCAACCATTAAACTCAGTTTGACCATATTTAATCTAATTTCTAACCCTTCCAACAACTCTTCAAGGCCTCTAATTTTGCTTTTCTTATAAATTGTAGTCAATGTACCACTTTGTCTTTCCAACTCGATTCATTTAGTCTTATATGTTTGTTAAATCTTCCATCTTAAGTTGACCTTAGGCTATGTTTGGTTTGAAGGAAAATGTAGGGAAAGGAAGGAAAAGATAGGGAAGCCTTTTTACAAATATAGCCCATGTATGATTGTGAGGGGAGTTCATTTTTGTTAAATTGAAATTTGGAGGCTTTTATATTTTATTTTTGCCCTTTTTTAATAAATCCGTGCATTGTACGAGTCTCGACTCCCGACTGATCTTAACTTAAACCAAACTGAACCGCAAACAGGTTAACCATCGAAACGGAGCGGCGATGCTCTGGGCTTCCCATAGACTCAGGAGAAGAGGAGAAAGACAATCTGGAAGACTGGAACTGAACTCTAGAGCCTAGACTCTGTTTAGGGTTTTCTGTCCGTGGCTTATCATGGCCAAGAACAATTCCACTCCCTCTTCCGTTCCAGTCGTGAAGCAGGAAATAGATCCTGCCCCAACACAAATTCAATCCTTGAAGCAGGAAAAAGAAGACGAGCCCATGGGAACATCATCACCGCTCGAGACCCAACAAGCAGGGCCATTAGCGCTAGTACCAGCACCAACACGAACGCCAGCTCCAGCAGCCGCAGCAGCGACCAATAATGAAAAACAAGAAAACCCTTCTTTTCTGGAGTCGGTAAATGAGCTTCGCGTTCTCTCGTCCACTCTATCCACCTTCAAGCGCCGCTGGGATGACTTGCAGAAACATCTCGATTCCATCCAAACGGCAATTGATGCCAGGTTCAAACAGCTCGGCATCGATAACATCCCCCAACTTCATCAGCAACAACCGCAACAAGTCGTTGCTCCTGCAACAGACGCTCGTGCTTCTGAATCGCTGGCTCCCGACTCTGCCAACTCGCCGGTGGGAGATAAGACGCAATATTCCTCGCCAAGTGACGGGACGTCGAAGAACTCAGGCTCGGAGCTCGAGTCCCTCTGTTCCACGGGAAACCGGGGTTTGCGCAAATATATTGCGTCTCATCTAGCCGATATTGCCAAACTCCGTGAAGAAGCTCCTGCGGCGCTTAAGCGTGCGGCGAACCCGGCCAAACTTGTATTGGACTGCATTGGACGGTTCTATCTCCAGGGAAGCAAAGCTTACACCAAAGATTCGCCTATGGTTCCAGCGCGGCAGGCGTCGGTGTTTCTCTTGGAGTTCTTTCTCGTTGCGGGATGTTCAGAGAACGAGATCGAGGATTCGGTCAAGAATGAAGCCGAGACAGCGGCAATTGCTTGGAGAAAGAGGCTCGTCAATGAGGGTGGTGTAGCGAATGCCAACAGCATTGATGCCCGAGGGTTGCTTCTTTTTATTGGATCATTTGGTGTTCCATCTGTATTTGGAAATGATGATCTAGGTGATCTGATTCGGCTAAGTAATCCAAAAGAGATTGCAGGCGCCCTTCGTCGGTCTCATTTCCTCCTTGAAAGGGTTCCAGGTATTAATTTTGGATTCTGATGACAGTTTCTGGTTCCATTTTATTCAATAACTTCGTCAGTCACTTTTGTTCTATCAATGCACAACGAGTGCAGGAAGAAGGATATAAACTATTTCCTTACTAGGAAACAAGATTTAGCTGACCAACAATCGCTAACCCAGTACTGATCAAAACAAAGAAACTGCTAACCCAGAATGGATGTCTCCATGTACATAGACGTTCTTCCTACTCCTCGAGTAAGCTATGGTAATTAGCTGATTTCCAGTCCATTTGAACATGAGTGTTTTTGTTGTTGTTGTTGTCGTTATGGATTATGAAATGTCTCAGTTGCCATAGACCATCAGATGATGTAGTCATCCAGCGAATCTTAGCCTGAGAGGCAACCTTGACCTTCATCCTTCCTAGCTAAAGAGAAGCCCATTCTTAGGCTTTGTTGCCAAGGATTTAGCTCGGTTACAAAGTGTTTCAGTTGCCATGTACCATCAGATGATGAAATCAGCTAATCTATGACCAAATGAGAGATACCCATTTTCTAAAACATGAATTTTGAGTTCCGGTGCGATATTCTGTGTTTACTATCAATAAATCTATGTCCTACAATTTGATATATATATATATATATATATATATATATATATATATATATTGGGGATGAGGAGTTAGTCCAATAGTAATGCTAGCATTATGAGCCTTGATAGACAAGAAATTAACATGCCTTTTTTTATGCAAATACATGTGGCTACCTAGTTTTAGTGATTTAACTCATTGAAGGACTTGTTATTGTCCTTGTTAAACCAATTTATGTCAATTTTGCCAGAAGCTTTCTGTTTGAGAAACTACTGATTAGACCACCTGCTTTTTGGCTCTTCACTGTTCACAAATTATAGTATATTAAACTATTTTCTTATAATATCTTCCAAAGATGGCCACTTTGCATCACTAACTGTGAAGGTTATTATTCTGAATCCAGTTTACATGCAAACAATATTTAATTTCTCTGAGTAACTTAAAGGTGTTTAGTGCAGCACAAGAGTTTGGGGATGATGCTCCAAAAGATTTTTTTTTTTTCTTTTTGACCACATACAATCCTAGGCGACAAAGTGAATATCTTGTTTATCTCAGATAAAACCAGTTTTGCAGTCTCAAACAATGAGGATAAGATCAACCAGGCAAATTTTGCAGTGTTGCATCTTCTTTATGATCATTGTGTATCATACAAATGCTTGGTAGCTAGGGGTGCAAATGGATTGGATCATGATCCGATCCGATCCAGTCTGAACCCAATCCTATTTTTTCTTGTCTTCAGATAACCCTCTGTCGGTTTTTTGGATCAGATAATAGGATCTGATTGAAAATCGTATTGAATTAGGATCACCCCTATTCGATCCGACCTATATATATGTATATATTTATGAACATATTTACTTATAAAAAATTATAAAAAAACATATTTACTTATAAAAATACATGTATATATTAATATATGTATAAACATATTTGTTTGTAAATGATTATATTGCTTTTTTTTATAAAAAGACATGTATAAATTAATATATATGATGAAAATGGTTGAAAAAATACTTCTATTTTTGTTTTTCTTTATATAAACTGTTATGTTTTTTTTTCTTTTAATAATTTATTGAAATTTTCAGAATTTGAATCGGATCGGATCAGATTCGGATATCCGATATCCATAACGAATTCAGATTTGAATCACCATTTGTGAGATCCGAGTGGATCGGATCTTGGATATGTGCTATCGGATTGGATTCGGATATACCTTGATTCGAATCTGATCTGATCTGTTTGCATCCCTATTGGTAGCTATCTATAAAAAAAAAAGAAAAAAAGAAAAGAATAGACACAATGCATGGTAGCTGAAGACCTCTTGATTGTATATGTTCTAGTGTTAGAATACTATGCATCTATAATAACCATGCAAATGCTTGAATCCTTGGAGGAATTGGATTTACCCACACCCATTTAACAAATGTGCTTTTGTGGGATTAAACTCATGAGTCACAATATGAAACTTAGGGAGATATTGAGCAGGGGTTATGACATGAAACATGTAAATTAGAAAACCAACTTGGTTTTATGCTAGGGAGATCAACCATGGAACTGATGGAAACCATCTTTTCATTGAGAGGATTGATAAGAAAGTTCAGATAGAAGAAAAGAGATATTCATATTGTACTTAATTGGTCTAAAGAAATCATATGATAGAGTCTTTAGAGAGATAATATTGGTGGGTTTTGGAAATGAAAGGAGTGTTAAATAGGCATCTGGATCAATGTTAGAACAATTGTGGGTGAGACATTAGAATTTGTACTTTGTAGTTATAGTGAGATTTCATGAAAGCTTGACGCTTGCCCCTTTTTTGTCTGCAGTAATCCTGGATGAATTGTAAGCATGTTTAGGAGGTCCCATGGTGTATATTGCTTGTCAATGCATGGTATTAATTGATGAAACTAGAGATGGATTAACTTCAAAATTAATTTTATGGATAGATGACGTAGAAATAAGAGGTTTTAAAATAAGTAGGACTAAAAATATATACAATGTAAGTTAAATAATTGGACTGCTAATTGGGTTACAACTAAGATTGATATTGAGAGATATCTCATGGTAACCTTTGTCTTTACCTTGATTTGATAAATCATAACAAGGATGAGGTTCAGCAGGATATTTCTCATAGTGTTAAGTCTCATTCAAGGAAAGAAGGCCAGAATTTTTGGGAGCTGGATCCCTTCTGCAATATGTTGGTGCTTATGGAAGGAGAGGATTAGAAGACTGTTTGAAGAAAACCAGGAATAGCAGAAGGTATTGATGGCCAAATGATGTTCTTATTGATTTGTGTTGTTGCTGTGTTGTGGGGGACTGGGGGTGCTAGCTCATCACCCTTTCTAACATTGCACCTTTTTCTTATTTTTAATAAAATTTATTTCTATTTGCTAAAAAATGTAGAATTGGAGATGGATTGACAAAATGGAGGAGTGGGTCCACAGTCTTGTCATCTTATCTGGTGGGAGAAGATACCACTTAGGCTAAGAAGGAAAACTCTATAAAATGGTTACAAGGACAAAGATGCTACACGGGGCATAGATTTGGGCAGTCAAGAAACAAAATGTCCAAAAATGAGTTTAGCAGAAATATGAATGGAGATGGATGGGTGGGAAAACTAGAATAGATAGGATTAGAAGTTAACATATTAATGGGAATTTAGGCTGCATTCTGTTTGTGGGAAAGGGAATATTTTTTACTATTGTTCTCTTCTTGTGTTATAGGAAATTGCCAGGATTACAGTTCACAATTTTGGAAAGTGGGGTCACATTATTTTGGTGTGAAGGTAGGAGAAGTGATGCAGTTTAATATCATGCTCTGAGGTGCATCAGATCATTTTCAAAGGATAAAATAAGTTGGTTTACATTTAAACTCACTAATGGGCTTTTAACAACTATTTTTGGTTAGTGAGTTTCTAACAGCTAGTTTGTTAATGTGCTTTTGAAAACCAGATTGTTAGTGGATTTATTATTTGATGAATGAAAATACTTTATTAATCCAGAAATTAAGGTAATACAGGAAACCCATGAAGAGGCACGAGCTGTTACCTCTTCTAACAAATTATTACATCAAATTAAAACAGGAAAAAAACAGAAATAAAATTACATAGCAGCCCAAAATAAATGATCCCTTGAAGCCCCTTGCTTAGCTAGTCCATCCGCCAAAGAGGGGTAACTGTCATATTTCTTGTGAGCCAGTTGACTTTCCTCAATAAGTATCTGTATTGCTACATAGCTGAAGCTGGCTCTGTCAGCCATCCCACAACAATTATGGAGTCTCCTTCAACTACCAAATGTTGAACTCCTAATTGTTCTGCAATCTGAATACCTTGTACAGCCGCTAAGATCTCAGCTCTATTAGAGTCTCCTATATTCCCACAGGGTCTGAAAACAATGCTAAAATGTTGCTCTCTTTATCTCTCAGCACCCCTCCTATCCCTGATGGGCCTGGGTTTCCTTGTCTACTACCATCAAAGTTCACCTTTGCCCAACCTTCAGGTGGAGGCTTTCACACTGCAGATTCCTTGTCCCCGTCCTTGTATGGCTATTGGCCATTGCTTTCCAGTTTCTCCAAATATCATCAAAGGAAAATGCTTTAACCTATCAGCTAGGAGAAGTGATTCGTTGTCCTTGTAAATTAGACACACTAGAGTTGAGAGAATCCTCTCTTGGGTGAGCGAGTCCTCAAATTATGTTTTTTCTTTGTAACCTATCTTTTATTGATAGAGTTCCATCCAGTTTCTCTCTTCTCTCTTACTTCTTTTTGAGCTTTCTATTTTCTTTCTTGTTACTTGAGTTACATCAAGAAAGCTTGTCTAATACAGACAATCTCCATAAAAAGAAACACTTTCTTCTCTCTTTTTACCCAGTTTTCCCTTCTCACCCCATCCCATCCCATCATTTTCCATTTGTTTTGACCACAATCCTCCTGCAAACTACTACATGCAGCTTTAGGAGTAACCCCAATAGGTGATAAAATGAGGAAGTGGACTAAGTTGGTTTGTTGCAGATTAGACTAATGTTCAGGCCATAAAGGACATCCGTTGAAGTAGTGGGAAATGATTTTGAGGGTCCATAATTTAACTATGGACATGGCATTGGACAGAATGGGATGGTGGAACATGATTCATGCAGCCGACCCTATTTTGTTGGGACAAGGCTGAGTTAAGTTGAGTTGAATTGGTGTTTTTTGAGGTTTTCTATAAATTTCTTTCTGCTCTTTCATAATCAGGTAAGATCTAGACATGGTCTTTTAGTTATTGCATTCAGATTTGTTTCTATGCGTTAATTCTTTAATTTTGATAAAAAGATTGATTCTTTGTATTCTTGTTTGGTTCATTGCATGTTATTGCTATTCCTCTTGTACCTCTCTTGTTTACTTGAAGAATTTTGTCTTTTTTTTTTTTTTTTCTTAAAAGGCCATCAGGTCCACTACCCAAAATTTCATTCTTAATTATAAAAAACTTCCTTCATGCTAAAACCTACTTTGATTCAATTTTCCTTGATCTTGTTTCCCTTTGCCCTAAATACATGCCCTAAGGGAAGGAAGAGGAATCCTGTTGTCCATAGGATTAATTTGCCCAGCCTTAAAGCATGCTCGAACTAGGTTTATGGGCCAGGCTGACTACACAACTAACTAGTTGGCCAATACTCATGATGCAGTTACTTGGACTGACAAAGCAACAACTAGGTTGAATAGTCATTAATACATTTATTATCTCTTTCTCTATTGTGGCATATCTTACCTTGTACTGATTTTCCTTATTTACCCCTGCTTTTGCTAGATTCTTGGCCATTTCATTAGGTGTTCTTCTGATCCAAGTGAATGAGATGGTCACTAAAGATCCAAGGGATTTACCTTATCCTATCAAATGTTTTGTTTACCTGGCTATCTTCCTCTCCTTTCATTCAGACAATGGTAATCTGTGAATATCCTTCCATCAATCTTTGACATTGTATATCCTTCCATCTTCCTCTCCTTTCGTCCAGTCAACAATAGGTCCTGTACTAGTGCTTAAAACACATACATATTTTCACTGCTTTCATTTCTGAAAACTCCATTATCTGAATTTCCCAGGTTAATATTGGTCATCTAAAATATAGGAAACATGTAAGTGTTATATGAATATATTGTAAAAATTGTATTCTATTTTTATGTAATGATAAAAGATGCATAGGTTGACCCTTTTAAATTAATATATTGTTCCAAGTCATACAGAGCTAAGAAACTAAAGTTAATAGGTAAAATAATACGCTAATTATCCTATAAACTTTTAAGAGTCAAAAACTACATGATAGTGTGAGTTATAAAAACTAAGATTCCTTGATGTTTGAAAAGAATTTCAAGCTGGCTCAGAGTGGTAGTCATGTCCATTAGGTGGGCAATAACATTGCTACTCCGCATATCTAAAATATTGTTGCCAACTTATGTTATAATACTATCTCTTGTTCTCAACATAGCACTTCAACAGTAAAATTTGGGAACTTTTCCCTACAGATAAGATTTGTCAAAGTTCCTGTCAAGGTTCAAAATATCGATACGTATCGTATTGGGGGCTTCCCAATACGCCTGTAGGGGGTGTTTTGGGGTCTCAACTGGTTCAGGGGGTGGACGAACCTTAAACCAACTCCTCTGAACCCGATTTGAAAAAAAAAAAGAAACAGTGGCCTGTACACTCCGACACGCCTCTACTGGCGTATCGGGTGTATCGATATTTTGAGCCTTGGTTCCCATCTTTTTTTAGGTGAAAAGTTCTAGGGTTTCTTTCTTCCAAATCTGCAACAAAAATTACGACTCTTGTGATGGAAATGGCATCACAAGTTTGATGCTTTTTGTCGAGAGGCCATTTCTCTAGCTATCCCATATCTGGTTTGTAATGGAAATGCCAGAGAGATTGAAATGGATGGTAGGGACAAATTAGCAATGAAAAGAGAAGGGTGGGCTCTAATGAAGATATGGTTGTTGTATGGTCTCCTTTGGGATAATAGTTTAGAAAAACTGCTATTCCTTATTCCATTATAGTGTGATCCTCTACTTTTTTTTATCATTCGGTGATCCTCTACTTTCACCTGCAAACATAGAGGGCCAATCTTCATCACCCACGTTTGGAGGTCCTTTTTTTTAGTATTATTTTTTGATAAACTAGTAAATATGCACATGCATTGTATGTAACAATTTGAAAATCCATGTAACAAAGATAATAATAAGAATTCTGGTGTTATTATCAAAATCCATGCAACAAATATAAAGCATGGTTTATTGGGGGATTTATTACCTTTCAACTCATAGGCCTAGCTCAAATCTCTTGATTTGTTGTTTATATTGATGTTTTTGGTAGTTGAATTGGACAGTCAAATATTCATAAAAAAATGGACACTCAAATTGATATTGACATGCCATACAGACTAATTTATGTGTATGTGCTTGGCCAACATTTGAATCATTGGTTGAACTGCTGACCTATTTGACCAGGTCAATCGGTCATGGATTATTTTTTTAAGATAAGAAAAGAAAAAAAATTTTGCTAAAGAAAGAAGTACAACATGACTAGGTGACAAGGTGTCACCCCCACCAGAATATAATTGAGACAATGCAAGACCACAGAAGAAGTCCAGGAGCAAAACAGACATCGGCATTCCTTTTATGAATTCATAGAAGTCCAGAAATCAGCACCAAAATCTTCTTTCTTCAGCCCTTGAAACTCTGGAAGCAGCAGCACGCAACCAATTACTATTGAACTGTTGACAGCCACCACCTCTTCCATACTTTTCTTTTTCTCCTCAAAGATTCTTCTGTTTCTTTCCTTCCAGATCTCCCAGCAAACAGCTAAGGGAATACAGGTCAATAAAATCTTAGTTTTAGCACCACCTTGGATTCTTGGCCAACAACTAAAGATTTCAGCCGGATCTGACATAGAGCACCTCTCCACCTTGAACAGCTTGAAGAAATAGGACCAAACCAGAGATGTAATGCTGCAATGAAGCAAGACCAAACACCCAACCAATTGGTCATGGATAATACGCTAGTTTTTTTTTTCTTTTTTATAATTTATCCATTTCCATCATTAATAACAATAGTTCTCATTTTACTCATATTTTTATTTAATATGATAAATATATAATATTAAATAAATGCTCAAATTTTCTCTAAGTTTTATAATACTTCTATTTTTTTTTATTATTTAATCTATTATGCCACAAGTTGACCTGTCTAGTTGAGAGGAACATGCAATTCAATGTTTTTTTTTTTTTTTTTAATCTCGTAGTTAAATTAACTGGTTGGATTGGTTAACCTGTCACCGAACCAGGACTTTGGGTCCATTTGCCACCAAGTTGCTTGCTTGTAAAAAATCATAGATTTAGTCAACAACATGGTGACCTTACTAATTGAACCATTGGAACCACTTGACTCGGTACTAGGCTCACTTGTTAGACATTAAATTTGTTTTTCTCTTTATTTTTTGTATTTCATTTTCATTATTAATAGAAACACTTTTATCACATTTGTTTTTTTAGTATAATGAATATTTAATATTAGAGATGTGGCCATATTTTTTGCAAAATTTCTATATTTTTACAACTCTTTATATTTTAAAATTTATTATTTAATTATGATATCATGGGGTAATCCATTTGACCCTAATGGTTGAACTTTTGATCCAGCACATGGATGGAAAACTTGTTATGCTTTTGGGTTAATTTTAAATTTTGTGTTGAATTTCCATCATTAGTAAAAATTTATCCTATTTTTGACATTTATTTTATTTAATATGATGAATATATAATATTAAAGATGTGTTCAATTTTTTCAACAAAATTTGTTTATCTTTTCTTGTATTTTTGTGTTTCTATCTTTTTTAAAAATTATTATTTAATTATGACATATGGGGTTGCCCATTTATCGAAACAGGTTGGACCATTGACCTGCCATCTAGACAGGAAAATAGTTTCAATTTTAAATTTTGTTTTCATTTACACCATTAATAAAAGTAATTCTTGCTTATTAAATATATTTTTGTTTAAAATCATTAATATATAATATTAGAGACATGTTTAAGTTTTTTTATTTTTTTTTTCTATTTTCAATAATTCTTTGCATGTTTTCTCTTTTTACAATTTTTTCATTTAATTATAACATCATGGTCATTTGACCCGAATTGTTGAACAATTGACCCGCCACTCAAATAGCAAAATGGTTTCATTTTTGGGTCAATTTAAAATTCTGTATTCCATTTCCATCATTAATAAAATTAACTTCTCTTTTCTTTTTTATTTGTGTTTTTATCTATTTTAAAATTTCAATATTTAATTATGGCATCACTAGTTTATCAGTTTAACCCAAAAGGTTGGATTGCTTACCCACCACCTAAAAAACTGGTTTCGTTTTCAGGTCAGTTTAAAAAATATATGTTTTTATAATTTTAAAAATTTTGTTCATGAAAATTAGGAGGATTTAATGCAGAGAAATAAAGATACCATAAGCTTCAATTGGCTGATCTTGGATTCGATTGAACCTTCACCTGCATTCCTTCTGCTAGCCATTTAAATTTCTAGCCACAAAGCTTCCTCCATTTTAGCAGCCATCCCACCACTACTTTAGAGTGACCCTCAACCATAAGCTCTTGATGTTCAGGTCTTTTGCTTTCCGAACTCCTTGAATCACTGCCATAATTTCTGCTCTTAATGAGTCCCCTTCTTATATTGGCCCCAAAAACAAAGCCTTTATGGTACTCTTCTCATCTTTAAAGATCACTCCCACACCTTAGGGACTCAACTTCTTGTCCTGTTTCAGCTCCTTCTTAGATTGAGTTGGCATGGAAGGAGATATGCTTTGATTGGTTGCCATCAATATCAGATCATAGTTGGGTAGGATGAGAAACCAAAAGCTCTGAGGTGGTTAGTGTGAAAGGTTGGTGTTGTTATGAAAGAAGTGGTTGTTAGTTTGACTAGAGGCACGTTCGCTTGTCTCAATTTGCTCAATAGATGCTTGGTTGGATGTTTTGTTAATCCTGATCTAGACGTGGAAGATGTGTGGATTTGGGAAATGGATGAATGGAAGCAAGTAGTTCCTTTCAGGTGAGGAAACTCAATGCGGGATTCTTTCTTATTTCTTTTAATAGTGAGGATGAAGCTCTGTATACTCTTAAGCATAAACAAGATCAATAATGCCTGGAACTAAGGTTGGGGAGCTGGAACCCCCTAGTTGGGGCTTTAAGAAGCTTGGGACCTTCAAGGTTCAAGCTTGGTCTGGATAAATGTCTGTGGTATTCCTTTACATGTCTGGAGCTTCCAAATGTTTAGGGCTTTTGGGGATGCATGTTGGAGATTTAGGTTTGTTGACTCAAGAACAAATTCGTGGAAGAACCTAGGTGCTGGCTTGCTGTGCATATTCTAGTTGAGGTAAAGGAAATTCATTTGGTACCAACGTCCTTGTTGCTTCATTTTCACGTAGAATCTTATGATCTAAGAATAGTGGTTGAAGTGACTTATCCTTGTAGTTGGCTTGATATTATGGATTCGCGGAAAGAGGAGAGTAGTAGTATTCATGCATTGACTGGTTCAAACATTTGGAAGTTGAATGGGTTCTCAGTCTAGGAAGGTTCGAAGGTTGAAGATGAGGGATTTTTTGGAACTAAAAAAGAAGGTTTTGATGATGGAGGCGGTACTTTGGGGCTGATTGAAATTTGAGACTGAGAACGTGAAGAGTTGTGATTTGGGTAAGAGTTTGAAAAATTGTGAAGGAAGTGGGGTCCACTCAAAGTCACTTAAAGAGAGGGAAAGGATCTGCCTGTTTGCCTTAGTGGGAGTTGAAAAATCTTCAAAGTTGGAAATCAAAGGTGTCGTGGGCTGTGAATATGGATGTTGGTTCGATTGAGGCCCACTCTTCGAAGCTGAAGCCTAATATTTTGAGGAGGCTTGCCCAGACGATTGGGTTAAGGGTGAATAGGAGTGTATTCTTCTTTAAACACCCAAAGGTAATTAGGCGTGGGAGATCAAATAGAACTTCTTTTGGTAAGGATCAGAGAGGAAAGGAAGAACATGGGAGTGGGCGATTTTCAATTATGACAGAAGTGTAAAGGAGAAGGTCACTGTGAAGGTTGAGATGGGGTGTGATGAATGTGAAGTCAACCAAAGCTCTGACACTATCAATTGTGTAGTTTGGTACGATCGAAATAAGGGTGAGTCTGCATTGGATTCTGAAGCAGTGATCCATAAAGAGGCCGTTGTTGTGTCGTCTTAGGTTACTATTATCTGCTGCTAAAGAGATTTTGGTCAATGGTTCCAGTGAGATTCTCAAAGAAGAGAAGATTAGGTTGGAGGAGAGGACAAAGGAAACTGCAAAAGGGGTAGGGGCTGCTGGTTTTGGAAGAGAGCCAGGCGTTGAAGGACAAAGGAGGAAGTGATGTCACTGACAGGGATTGTAATGACCCTCCCTAGGTTTACTGCTTTGATTCTGGTTACCGTTTATTTGAGAAAGTGGTGATAGGAAGGATAGGTGTGTATTAAGCTAGGAGGGGAATGGTAGAGACGGATTTGGATGTAGCTGAAGTGGTGGCCTCCTAAAAAATTTGTGGAGTAAGGAATTCACACATGGTTTGGTGGGGGCAGGACCCACAAAAAATTACAGAAGGATGTACAGGAAAAGAGGAGGGAAGATGAATGTGCTGACAATCAAAGTTGCTGGTTATGAGGATTCTCAGGCTCACACTAGACCAGATATTCAGTTGGGGGATTCTTAGCAAGAAAAAGATGTTGAGAATGGTGTCGTTTCTTGTGAAGCCTTGGCTTATTCTTTTGGGGTGGTGACTTGTGAGGAGTTTGAGAGGAGAAAGAAGGAAGAGAGGATGAAGAAAGTTGTAATTGGAGAAGGAGGAGAGATATGGGATGAAGATGAGGATGGACAGAAGGAAGTGTTTGAGGGAAAAGATTAGGGGTTTGGCTTTGCAAGGTTCTCCTTGCTCTCGTTGTAGGTGGAGGAATGTGGAGTCGATGGGAGTTCTGGTGCTGTACCTGTACAGTTCTTGTTTTCTGTTAGAGTTTTGTAGTTTGTTGTTGATGTGTCTAAGTTGTCTTTTGTATTTTTCTCTTTCTCTTGGGGGATAACTTAACATCTTCTTGTATTCTCATTTTCTTTTTAATAAATTCCTTATTTACTTTTCACAAAAAATGGAAGGAGACGTTCTAACAGAATGCGAAGAGTAGTAAGGCTAATGTTTTCCACGCGCCCTGGTTCAAACTTTTGACAGCCTTCTTCTAGTGGAAGGAATGGTAGGATGAGGGTTACCTTTTTTTTAGATAATCAACAAAGGATTCTTTACAAACTATTTGCTTCATGCCTTCATGGTACTAACGGAAGTCCTCTTTTCCAACGTAAAATAGATCGAAAATGTTGAAAATAGAATAGATGAATAAGAATATATGGTCATCTATGGGTCAACATTGGTTTTGTGCCTTGTCCCTCGGAATCTCAGGGGGTAGCATAATCATCAGGAATATGTGCTATGGGATATTGGAGGAATTTTTGGGTGCGTTTTTTAGTTGTTGTTAAACTTAGATATAGTAGATGGCTTTGTATGATTGCTTTTTAATGTTTATGGGCATGTTTCCTACACAGACAAGACAATGATTTTCATAAAAAAGGGTAAGTTACAAATAGGTGCCCTGTACTTTGTGGGTAGTGATATTTAAGGGCTTGAACTTTCAAGTGAGAAATAAAGTCCTTGAACTTTTAGAAATATACATTTAAGTTGAACTCTGTTAAACTGACATTATGGTGAGGGTAAAATTATGAAAATGCCCTTTTTTTTATTGTCATCGTCTTCACCTTCAAACTTCCTACGCAAAAGAGACCACCACTAACAAAAGCCTAATAACATTGTCAGTTCATTCCATTCATTGCCAAGGAGGAGCCCTTTTTGTCCCTTGCCACATTAAAGTGCCGATTCTTGCCATCTTCATCAAAACTGGGGTTATCTTCATCACTGCTATTGTTGTTATTATTTGCAGCATCAAAAGTAGCAACAACAGCTTTAGGGGGTGTTATGTAGTGTGGATGAGAAATTGGGTGGTGTGGATCGTTCCACACCACACCTAGTGGCAGGGACCAATCTACACCACACCACAATTCACAACAGTTTTGAACTGTGGACAAACTGTGTGGATTGGACCAGTCCACACCCATAGTGGTGTTCTGTAGGCGTGGTGTGGACCAGTCCACGCCACACTTTTTGATTCCATGTATCTCATATACAATTTATGAAGTAATTTACATAGTCGATCATAAATGTCTATTTTTTATAATTTATATGATCAATAAATTGAAAAAAGGCTTTGGCAATTATATTAATTAAAAAATACTAATTTCAAAAAAATGATAATGAAATAATTTAAAAAATAGAAAGTACTATTTTTATCTTCTATTTACCCTTCAGCAAAGACACTTGCCTTGATTGCTGTTTGGTGGTAGTTTTTAAGTATTTAATTTGCATATGTTAACAAATTTTTAAGTTTTAGAAAGCATTCCATTTTCCCTAATGTTTCTCCTCCATCTCAGAATTTCTAATGAAACTTCTCATTTTGAAGAATTAAAATTTCTCCTGAAATGGAAATTCCTCACCTTGTCTACCACAATTCATGTTGGATCTCACCTAAGTGGTGTAAGTGGTAGAAGTCCTATTCCTCCATTCAACACAATCTAGGGACCTATCTTATGTTAAATAATGAAAACAAAACATGAGATCTATCAAATCTTTTTCTCACTTCTAAAATCTAGGTTTTTCTTAGCCTTCCTTGACCTCATTCATAATGCCCATCACCTTTTTCTCTTTTCAAGGAAGAACAACATCTATCCATAGACCGTGTGGACCACATGAAGAAAATAGAAGCTGTTCTTTGATTATTCTTTCATAACATGAAGTTTCTCTGCTAATGTGATGGATCATGCCTGGCGATCCATATCACAAATCTTTATATTGTAGTTCCGCTGGAGGGGGTCCAGAACTAGTGATTTGTAGAGGGTTGTCCTTCGAATAAGAGTTCTCTTCAAAGGATTCGACTCCGACTTCTGGAATTGGAAAGGTGTTATTGATTATGCCTCTGGACGAAAAGGTTTCAAAACTTGGAGACTTGAAGTTGTATTTCGGTGGGGGTGTTCAGGAGAAGAACTGCAAGAGAAGATGAAGAATTGGAAAGAAAAAGAAACGACAGTGGAAAAAGAGGGAGTAACACCACTGAAATCAATATCAACAATAGAAATGAAGGAAAAAGAAACAACGGAGAAATCCTGGAGGAAAGCTTTGGTGGAGGAGACCTCCCTTTGCGGCAGAGCGCTTCGATGGTGGAGAGGTTAACGGTAAAATGCAGGGTTTCGATTGTGAATGTGAAACACAATATCAAAAATAAACTGTGGACAGGGCCCTTCCACGACAAATACCCATTGTCGATATTTTGGGGTGTGGACAAGGCCGGTCCACGATATAATGTGATCTGGTCCCGTCCACACCCAACCGAATTGCATGTTCATCCCGCGGCGTGGACCGAAACGGTCCATCCACGAGATGAACACTCTACTGGACGCCGCCTTAGTAAACCCCTTCGCTACAGTTCATCAACATGCCCTTTGGATTAGTGCCCTTCACCATGAACCCTATGAAGTGATCACCGTTGAGATTAGTCAATGAATTCATTGCTTGTAGGCGATGGGAAACTGAATGGCCTAGTTTGGTGTCTCTGAATAGAAGGTTCGAGCTAAAAAATCCCAGATGTTGAACTTGACAAAAGCCAGTCCCCATAACCAAATTATCCATTTCCTGATGTTGATTTCCTATGCAAAAGCAGCAAAGCCAAAATATAATCATCGGAATAGAAGAAATAGAGCCCTAGTTTTCTTTTCCAGTCTAGAAATCTGTACAATATACCAACCTAAAAGAACTGCAATAAACCAACCTTCTCTTTGAATCCCCAACCCAAGACCTTGAACAACACTACTCTTTCATGGTAAACCATGCAATCACCTCAAAATAACTGATCTATTTCAAAACCTTCGTATTAACTTTGATCCCTTAATAACTAGATTCTCTATCAAAGAAACATTGTAGAATCACTATAATAATTGTATAATGCAGATATTATGAAGATCTAAATCCAAATGAAGTGAAATTGTTCAAAAAATCACATAAATAACGAAATCAGAGTATTCAGTGAATTCTATAGAAGAGGGGTTATCAGTCCAGGTATGAACTCTACTTTCTTAACACTGATCCGAAAGAAGAACAATGCTAACCGGCCTGGGGATTTTAGACCCATCAGCCTTATCACCAGAGTTTACAAGGTCATAGCAAAGGTGTTGTTTCCGAGGATTAAGAAAGTGATCCCCTCACTTGTCTCACAATCTGAAGGGACCTTTGTACATGATAGGCAGATTATTGATCAAATTTTAATTGCAAATGAGTGTGTGGAGGCCCAAAAGAGATTGAAGAGGAAAGGAGTGGCAATAAAATTGGATTTGGAAGAAGCTTATGATCTTGTGGACTGGAACTTTCTATTGGACATTATGGGGAGGTCTGGTTTTGGAGAGTTGTGGTGTAAATGGAATAAGGGCTGGTTGCAAACTAGTCATTACTCAGTCACTGTCAATGGAAAGGTGTATGATTTCATCGAGGGCTTCCGTGGGCTTAGGCAGGGTGATCCCCTGTTCTCATTTCTATTTACCTTGATTGCTGAAGTGTTAAGCAAATTGATTTCCAGAGCAAATTGCTTGCAACTTTTTAGAGTTTGGACAGTTGGGGGAGATAATGTTGTGATATCACATTTGCAGTTTGCAGTCGACTATTTGATCTTCTGTGATGGAGAGTGTAGGGAGGGGATTGATAACTTGAGATTGGTGGTGAAACTCTTTGAGAGGATGTCTAATTTGAGGATTAATTGGTCAAAGAGCTTATTGGTTGGAACCAACATTGGAGAGGAAGCGTTCAGGAGTATGGCAGATTCTCTAGGTTGTGAGAGGGGTGAGTGGCCTATGAAATGTTTAGGTTTACTCCTTGGTGATAACCCTAGATCTGTTAGACTTTGGTCCCTGGAGGTGGAAAAGATTGAGAAGCGCCTAGGTGGGTGGAAGAGGAACTATATTTTGTTGGGGCGAGGGGGGAGAATAACTCTTATTAAGTCTACCCTTGCAAACCTTCCAATGTATTATATGTCAATCTTCAGGATGCCACAAGGGATAGTGAAGAAAATTGAAAAATTGATGGGGGAATTTCTTTGGGAGCCAGGGAAAAAAAGAAGGATCATTTGGTTAGTTGGGTAGAGGTGGTGAAGTTGAAGGAAGGAGGAGGGTTGGGAATCGGTAATATTAGGTCGAAGAATCAGGCTTTGCTGGGCAAATGGCTATGGAGGTTTCCTAATGAAAACGAGAAATTAAGGCACAAAGTAGTTGCAAGCATTCATGGTTTGTCAAGCATGGATGGGACACTGAATGTAATCGCAGAGCTACTTTGGCTGCTCCCTGGAAGGCCATTCATGATTTTCTTCCTACCTTTCTAACTCATATCAGGTATGACTTGGCTTCTGGTAAAAAAATCGGGTTTTGGGAGGCGTGTGGATTGTGAATACCCCTTTGGGTGAGAGATTCCCTTCTCTTTTTGATCTTTCTAGGTTCAAGGACAGACCTATTTCTGATTTCCTAAGTCAGCACTCTCTTCCCTCGGGGCTAAATTGGAACTTTGGCTTCAACAGGAAGCTTAGAGAGTCTGAACTTCCCAGTGTGTGTGATTTATTAAACCTGCTGAATTCAGTTTTCTTGGGAGAAGGGAGTTTGGAGCCCTAATTCAGCTGGGGTGTTTTCTTGTTAATCGTTCTTACTCTCTTTGTTAGCCACCTCCTCTTCTCCTTCTTTCCCAGTCAAGGAAATTTGGTGCTCTCCCATTCCCCCTAAAGTTGGTGCTTTCTGTTGGGAAGTGTTTCGTGGATGTATTAATACCTGTGACCTACTTCAAAGGAAAAGTCCAAACAGGTGTTTGCCCCCTAACTGGTGTGTCCTGTGTAAGTTGAATGATGGAACTGCAACTCATCTTCTAATCTCTTGCTCTTTTGTTAGCTTTATTTGGGATCGGTTTGCTTTCCTCTTTGGTTGCAGGAGGTCTTCTCCAGATAGATTGGATGGCTTATTTAGCCCTACCAGCATTAGTTGCACTATGAGGGGTAAGATCATGTGGAGGTGTACTAGAGCAGAAATATTGTGGACTGTTTGGGAGGAAAGTAATACAAGAATATTTGAAGAAAGAGAAAAAAACCAGGAAGCATTGATTGAAACAATAACCTTGAGAGTGGTACATTGGGTAAAAAGCATGGAGTTGTTTTCAGATTTAAAAATAGAAGATTTTTTCAGGGTTTGAGGTGTTATTGCCGCCTCCACTTCAACAACACAGAAGTTTGTTGAGAACTGGTGTCCCCCAATAGATGGTTGGAAGAAGCTTAACTTTGACGGGAGCTGTGTGGGGAATCCGGGCCCCTCAGGCATAGGAGGGGTTATTAGAAATGAAGATGGAAATATCATTGCTCTCTTCTCCGGTCCAGTGGGACAGGGTGATGTGGCGAGATCAGAATTCATGGCTGCAGTATTTGGGGTGGAAAAAGCAAAAGAAATTGGTATTAACAGGTTGGTTATTGAGGGAGACTCGAAAACAGTGATAAACTGGATGCAAAAGGGTGAAGGGCAGAAGGGGTGACATGGCAGATAGCTTGGCGGATAGCTTAGCTAAGCAAGGGATTCAAAGAATACAGCTGTTTTGGGCACAATTGTAATTTGGGTTGGGTCAGCTTTCAAAAGCTGGATTTTACAACTTCTTGTTATATCTACATTTCTTCTAATTATTGACATCTTCTTTGTTGCTGATTAAAAAAAAATGAAATCAAGAATAGGAGAGAATACAGACCTCTCAGATGATTTTGGAACTGACCTTGATATGTTGGTAATGGCGGATTTAGTTTCTGCACACAATCAGACAGAGACCAGATGGTGGTTCGGTGGTCCTAAACCCAAGCAAACTATGCAAGCTCTTATCCACGTACTTTTTTACCTTTAACTGCTTTTCCTGGTGTATCAACCATTTGAGGGTGCCTTGTCTTGCATTTGGGGACATGGGACCTGTAGTTGCATTCTGGACTATGGATTCTAAATTACCTCCACATGCTTTGTTTTCTCCCTTCATTGGAGCAAAGAGATTTGTTGTGTTGCAAAAAAAAAAAAAAAAAGAGTATATGAGAAGAATACCTGCCCCATGTCTTTTCAAACCTGTGGGATTTATAAATGGAAAGGTCTTGCAAAGGGTAGTTTTGGAAGTGCAGGGTACCTGATTGTTAATGCCCTTCGGTATATTTCTTCAACTCGACTTCGGTGTATATTTCTTCAAGTTCAGGGTACCTGATTGTGGCACTTGAAAGTTCATGTCCTTCGGTACCTATATGTAATTTTCCTAAAAAAAGATAAGACCATGACTTCAGGATGAGCAATACAACACTTTGACGAACTTCCAGGTGATCCTTGGCTAACTAATGGGGATCTTAATGTAGTCTACTTCTGTAACAAGAAAAAAGGGGAAATATCTTGATTACTAAAAGCATGAGATGTTTTCATGAGAGGATGGAGGCTAGGGGTGAAATAGAACAGTTACTCCTTTCTCGATACAAGTACAATGATAAATGTGTCCCCGATTAAGCATGGAACCCACAAACTAAAGTTAGGTTAAGTCTGTCCATTTACTTACATTAAAACATAATAAAACATAATGAAATGACATAAACACCCTAGATAAGTCGACTGTTGACACTTTCCCTTAAGCTAGAGAGTATATGTCCTATAGTCCCAATTTCTACATATGTAGTCTATTCTTCCCAGACTCAAATTCTTAGTAAACAAATCTGCCCACTGTTTCTTTGAACTCACGTTAGAAGTGCTGATCTCTCCACCAAGAACCTTTTCTCTCACAAGGTACAATCAACCTCTGTGTTTTGTCCTCTCACGAAATAATGGATTAGAAGAGATATGAACTGCTGCTTGAGTCTCACAATACAACTTTATAGGATTTGTCACTGTGAGCCTAACTTCTTGAACTAGATGGTTTAACCATGCAAGTTCACATGTGGTATGTGCCATAGTTCTATATTCAGCTTTGGCACTACTCCTTATAATGACAGTTTGCTTCTTACTTTTCCAAGTAACTAAATTGCCTCCAAGAAAAGTATAATATTCTATTGTCAATCTCCTGTCAGAGATTGTCCTAGCCCAATGTACATCAGTAAAACCTTCAATCTCCAGCTTGCCACCAGATTTACATGGTAGCCCTCATACTAGAGCTCCTTTTGAATACTGTACAGTCCTGATAACTGCATTCCAATTAGGAACCCACTGGTTTTGCATGATTTTTTTTTTTTTTTGATAAATGAGTGAAGGGTTTTGCATGAATTGTCTGAATAAGAGACGTCTGCTCTTATGATATGTTAGATAATTCATATTTCAGCTTACCAACCAATCTTCTATATTTATCTGGATCACCAAACAACTCTCCTGTATCTACACTCAAATTCAAATCTGATTATATTATAATATATATAGATATTAATATATAAAATTTAGATAATTATATAAAAATATAAAATATAAACTTTTATATTATACTATATAAACTTATATATAATAAACTCAATATATATTTGAATTAATTATTATATTTAAGTAAAAAATAATTAACTTTTTAAAAGATTTCTTTATTTAAAAAATGAAGCAGAGTTAGATTAAATCTGAATCTGATCTGAGTTCAATAGGATTCGGATTCAATCCAATTGATTTTGGATTGGATTTGGATGTCACATTTCATTAATCAAATCAGATTCAGAAAATCTGAATCTCGAGCACCACTTCCGAAGCAAGACAACATTGAATTTCTTCAAGTTTCTGAATCCCAATCCCTTTCCTTCATTGACTTTCAGCACCTGTTCCATTCTATAAGGTGAAATTTAAACTCTTCCATCAACACTTCCCAGTTCCCACAAAAAATCTCTCATTTTTTTCTCCAAAGCCTTTGCCACACCTGATGGAAAAGGGAATAGTGAAAGGTAGTAAGTGGGTAGGGCTGCCAACACACATGTAATGAGCACTAACTTCCCCCCTTTGGATGGATATCTTGTTTTCCATGAGGCTAATTTTCTCTCCAGTTTTTCAGTTATTCCATCCCAAATGCTACTACTAGGCATGCACTTGTCTTCCAAAGGCAAGGAAAATATTCTGAGGGAAGCCTCCCCATACCACACTTCAGTATGTTCATCAATTCTTCTAAGTTTTTAATCTGCCCTATAGCAATTA
The DNA here is from genome assembly GCF_056320005.1 of Nelumbo lutea. Lineage (NCBI taxonomy): Eukaryota > Viridiplantae > Streptophyta > Magnoliopsida > Proteales > Nelumbonaceae > Nelumbo > Nelumbo lutea. Next base: position 259,246 of record NC_142686.1, read on the forward strand.
ATTCACTTTTCAACATATTAACTCTCAAATCAGCCTAAGATGTATTCCAGAACCTAAATGTTCTCCTTCATGGGATCACAAAATAGGAGTGCTTCATCAAATTAAACAGCTCACTCAAGACATGCAAAATTAACCAGCCCTAAATGTATTCCCACCCCTTCATCTATTCCAGACTCTAGATTGGCTATTAACTGGCTGCAGAAGAAAGATGTTAGTTTGTGGAAGTTCTTGAATGAAAAAAAGAAAATTAACAAGCTCACTCAAGAGATGCAAATTCAGTTTCAGTGGTCCAAGAGGAGTGCCAATGCTTTCACAGACTCTTTAGCTAAACAAGGGGTGGGAAGAGCTAGTTTCTTTTGGGCAGTGTTGTTTTTTGATGTAAGAGATTTTACCCCCCTTCCTGTTGTATCTTCTACCATCTCCTTTTATTAATAAAAGTTTCTGTAGTTGATCCAAAAAAAAAGGAGTGCTTCATCTGCAAATTGCAATAGAACAATATCCCCAACCTCAGTTCCCCCATTAAAACCTTCTTTGTCATCTTACATAATGCCTCACCAACACATATAGGAATGACAACAAAGGATCACCTTTAGAGTTCTTGAACCTTATACATGAGGACCCATTAATGAGAATGGGATAAGGAGTTGACACAGATATTAACCAATTCGTCCATCTTCTTCCAAAGTTCACATGCCTTGAGATGTTGCCAAGAAACTCTCAATTGACAGTGTCATAGACGTTCTCCAAATCTACTTTACATGGTACACCCCTTCTTACCACTTCTCAACCTTGAATCAATCATTCTATTAGCAATCAACACCCCATCCAATATTTGCCTACTTTCAACAAAGGCCCCTTGATTTTGAGAAATTATACTTCCCATCCCTTTCTTTATTCTCTTTGCAAGCACTTTTGAGATGATTTGTAGATATTGCTGATTAGACTTATAGTCCTGAAATCTCTTAAATTTACTGCCCCACCTTTCTAGTCTGGCTCAATCTTTTATGAAATTCTTCAAACATCCTCACTACATCATTCTTCAGGAAATGCCAACATGTTCTAAAGAATCCCATGCTGAAACCATCGGGGCCCTGAACTTATCACATTCCATCTCGCAGATTGGTTCATGGATATCTTCTTTACATTCCTTTTCAAGGTCCTCCACTTGGCTTTCAGACAAACCATTGAACTGAATACCTTCCAAATTTGGCCTATGAACTCATTCTCATTTTTCCTTGAACAGATCTTCAGAAAAGTTAAGTATAACACGCTGAATTCTGTGCTCCTCCTGGATCACTTGACCATCCACCCCTACCTTTGAAATTGTGTTCTCTCTTATCTCTTCAACATATACCGCCAACCTCTGCCTCCATTTTACTTCCTCTTGGTAAGCTAGTTTACCACATTGTTGTCTTGCTGATGTCCTTTTCTTTCTTTCCTCTCTATTCAGCTTCCTTAATTCCTCCTCTCAGTCTAGCCCTTGAATGATGTTTAACATCTCTTCCTTATTTTCATCCCCTTTAAAGACCTTATTCCATTTTTTAATCTTCTCATCCAGCCCTTTTAACTTTATGCCTATCACATAATTTGCTGAGCCATCTACCTCCATTGAATTCCACTAGCTCTCCAACAAGTTAACAAAGCCATCCACCTCAAACTACATGTGTTCAATCTGAAAGGGGGAGGTTTTGTCACCCTTATGCAGTAATTCTACATAATAGAACGTGATTGAACGACAAACGAGTGAGAGCTTCCTGCCTTGCTAGGACTTTTCCACTAAATACACCATAGTAGGACTGTTCTTCTTCCTGTCCCATATTAACTAATTCACAATATATTGTCTAGTGCTATTTTAAGAATGTGTTTTTTACTTTTTAGTCATATTGTGAGTTCAAGAAAGAAAGAGCCCCTTATGTTGGTTTTGACATCCACACCTTTCCATCAAGGGTATGGTACCCATTTTGAAGTGTTCTTGTGCATTGTTTAGGAAGGATATTCAACCAATTTCTAGTGGGTTTAAGTGTGCAACATTCAAACTTTATCTCACCATACCTTTAGTTTTGCAAGGTTCTAAAAGAGATGCAGGTGCCACCTTGATCTCAGAGTTGCAATTCCTTTGGTGAGAATGCTAAACAAAGTGGAAATTAGGCGAGAAAATGAGAGATAGAGAGGGGAGAATCAAGGAAGAGGAATGTAATCCAAGGGTTAGTTTATTTCCCTAAAGATCTTTCACCTTTCCATTTGTTCAGTACCATATCAATTGGTAAATTGTGAGCACTGAATCATTTCTTACTACTTCAAAGCATGTCCTTTTTGGTCTGCCCCTATCTCTTCTGGCTCCTTGAACTTGTAACTTGTAATAAATCATTCCTTCAAGACAGTGAGGTCTTCTTATAATAAAATAGGAAGAAACAGCTGTATTACGTGAAGGTATAAGCATGATTTTGGGAGCTCTACAAGAGTGGAAACTTTTATATGGCTGGTAATGTCAGGAAACATCCTCCAGGTAGATAAGTTCAACTGATGCTTTTGGGAGTTATTCTGGCTCCTTGAACTTGTTCTGTCCAACTTTTGATTTTCAAGAAAAAGGCCATTATGCTATGGAAAATGGCAATCCCTTAATATGATCCTGCAAAAACAGCATTACCTCCTTTGTGGTGTCTAGGTGGCATCAGGTTGACTCAATAATGAAAATTCATCTCATCAGTTATGGGATCCTGCTAACAACCTTTCTCTCTTTTTAAGGATTTCCTTGACATTCATCTAACTAGATTATCTCTTTTTGTTAGAGCCTTGACATCATTGGATGGTTAATTTGTAAATAGTTGCACAACAATTTCAGTTGGCAACCACCCTTTTCATTCATATTTATTGGTTTCTTTTTTTGCAACTTGACATGAAACTGATCCATCTAACTTTGATTGCTCTAATGCTTTGACATCCAATACCCCTTATTCCTTTTATGGTTCTAAATGGTTGGATTGCAATTGATTATTTCTTGGTTTTTGCCATGGTTTGTTGTCCAGTTGAAACACTTGATCAATAAATATGTGCTGTCACCTACTTGATTTTGTAAGTTTTAAGATGATTGCAGTTTACATGTGAATGATTTCATTAGTATATATTGTGAAGTGGGCCAATTTATATACTGGGCCCTTATTTGGTTTTGTATGCTTTCTCTTTTCAATTTATATTGTGGGCCCCTACTTAGGGGCATATTTGTAATTTCAATTTTAACCTTAACAGCTAATACAAAAGACTATGGGGCTACATATCACCCCCATGATTTGGTATTCTTTCCTCTTTTCTTATCTTCATCTTTTGCCGGTTTTCCTTTTGGTTCTTCAATTAGTTTAGTTCTTCGGTTATTGCTTTTCAAGACAAGTTGATATTAGAACAATGCCCCACCTTTCTTCTTTGCTTATGACCCATACACTGATAGAATCGGTCGTGTCTATCGAAGATTGAAAGGCTGATCAAGTAAAGATTATTTCTCCTTGTTTCTTAAGGATTTTTGGAAGTTTTGGTCTATTGGATAACCAGTAAATGATTTTGTAGTTTTTTGCTTAAAAATCAGACAAACCAAAGATAAGAGAAGTTGCTTTGTTTGAAGACCCTAGGGATGGATCTGAGGTGGCCCTTAGGCTCCTTTTAGTCCATTTTAATCTTTTATTGAAATTGTCACTTGTTCTGGGAAGTATTGGGGTGATTAGAAAGCACACCATATTTCTCACCCTTTCATTGCACCAAGGTTGGGTAACACTAAGAATCTTTTGATAATTGTGATTGTAGGGCAGGGTCTCCTATTTGTCTTGGTTCCCTGATTATAGAAAGGCACCAGTGGAGTTGATTTTATTTGATGGGTGGTGCTTTTGGAGGACATCCCAAGGCACACATGGATCAGAATCTTATTACAAGTAGGGTTGCAGAGACCCTCAATGCACTTGTGACTAGTGTATCCTCAATCTATAAGAATCCACATTGGAGGTTGTGGGAAGCTAGGCTACATTACTAGAGATACTATAGAACCTGCTCCTATGCAAGATGGGTTCAAGAGAATGATATGATGATCATGACTATGTGATAAGGCGCCCATGGAGGGTTGCCTTGCTTACAATAATAAAAAAGTATTATTAAATTTGATTTGTCCAGTCAACATATATTGATTTTCTTGTTCAACTCTTGAAGATTTCTTTCTTTTCTTTTCCTAGGAAAAAAATAGGGTTCGGCTCTATTTTCTTAAATTTCTTTTCTTTCTTCCTTTTGTTTCTTGAATACGCTGATTTTCTATTTCATTTCCTTATGAAGATTATAAACAATTACTAGTGAAAGATGGTTGCTACTTGCTATGGAACTTAGAAAGCTAGCCTAAGATTCATGGTTTTTACTCATAAAAAATCCATCACCTTGGCAACAAGGTGCCCCCGCCTAACCTCACCTTGGTGCCTTGGAAACTAAGATGGCTTGTGAATTGATGTGCATGAACAAATCTGTTACAAATTGAATCAAGAAATCTTGCTCCACTAGGATGCAAGTTTATGCAGCATTAGTCTTTTGAGTCCAGTCTTCCCCTGGTGAGAGTTTGCTTTTATACCTTGCTAATGTTTTTTTTTTTTTTTTTATCAATAACAGTAACTTTTAAGAAAAAATATTATAGAAAGATACAATATGAAGGGAGGGGTAAAAACACTTCCCCTCCCTAACATTAATGGTCAGATTACAGCACAGCCCAAAAAAGATTTGCTCTTCCCACCCCTTGTTTGGCCAAAGAGTCTGCCAGAGAATCGGCACACCTCTTGGCCCACTGAACCTGAATTTTCATGTTTTGAGTAATCTGGTTGATTTTATTTTATTTTTCATTTGAGAACTTCCACAGACTAGAATCTTCCTCCTGCGACCAGCTAACTGTCAGCCTAGAATCTCCTTCTATCAACAGATTTCTGATTTTCAACTGCTGGGCTCTTTTGATCCTTTCCAGAGCTGCCAAAGTTTCAGCTCTCAATGAATCCCCCAGCCTATAGGTGCTGATAACATGGCAATAATTCGACCTTCTTCATCCCGGAACACTCCACCTATACCTGAAGGGCCTGGGTTTCCTTCACTGCTACCATCAAAGCTCAATTTAATGTATCCCAAAGTTGGAGGAGTCGTACCAGGACTAGGGGAAGAAGTCAAGGGAGAAGACTGAGCCACTTCTTCCCACTTTCTAATGATGTCTCCTGCTGAACAACCTTCAAATATCTTCGTAGACTTGACCCAATGAACCACCCTAACATATATTAATTCAATAATGGCTTCCCTGCTTTTTTCTTTCTCATGAAAAGTTCTTTGATTTCTTTCCTCCCACACACTCCAGCATACAGCTGCTGTAGCACATCTCCACAAGAGTTTCTCTCTCTTTTTTAAACCCCTCACCGATGTAGTACTAAATAAGCTCTGCACACTTGAAAATGGGGGGGGGGAGGTCCTTGCTAATGTTTCTCTTTTGGGAGAAACAGTGCTTGGAGTTTGTTCTCGATCCGTGTCTTTGGACCATGCTCTTATATCTTGTGACAAACTTGGGGAGTAGAGAAGGTGATGAGCCTTTAATGGAAGGGGAAGAGATTGCAAAGATAAGTTGATAGATCTAAAAAATTAACAATTTACTAGCTAAATGTCATGGTTTGCCTTCGATGGAAGGGAAGGTGATGAGCCTTTAATGGGGGATTTGATTGGTGAGAAGTTCTTGGTGGTTTCGTTACTAGCTTATTCTTCGCCAACAGTTGTGGGAAGGAGTGGACATCTCTTGATGTCTCCAGATGTGGTTTGCATAAATGTGAGCTTCGGGTTCATATTTATGCTTACTGATGGGAGAATATGTTCAGAGGTTGGAATCCAAATTAGGAATCTGGTGGGGGAGGCAATAAATCTGGGCCAAACAACATGGGAACAACAACGACAAGTGAATAATTTCATATAGGTTTGAGTGTGGTTAATGTACTCTAGCCGCTAAAAGTTAGAGTTGCAAGTGAGGTGCCTTGGTGTAGAATGCAGTATATAGATACATCTTAGGTATTAGAAACTTGCAAAATTTTGTTATTAATGTGGAAGAATTAGGCATATTGAGGTGAGGTTTCCAAGCAAGATTGAGGGGTAGGAAGATGATTCTTCTAATGAAGTGGCCAATAGCCATAATGAAAGGAGAGGTGAGCAATTGGTTTTGGTGTCCAAGGTTTAGGAGGTCATTGCTCGAGAAGGAAATAGAAGAGTTCATTGCATAATTGGAAAAGTTGGAGAGTACAAAGGTTTCAAGTCACTCAAGAGATGAGATGTAGTGGAAGGAATGTTCAAATGGAAAAGTTTCTATAAAAACATTATACTTGGCCCTTTGCAAGAACCAATTGGCTTCAAACCTGGCTGAAGGTGTTTGGGGTAACCCTATCCCTCTGAGGGTGGAAGCCTTTGTTTGGCTCATGATTTTGAAAACTGGCTCCATGTCCGTTTTTGGACCCAAAAACTGTTTGACTGAGGTATGGGAAGGTCAGACGATTTGACCTGGGAACTGGTGGTCAAAGCGGTTCCATTTTTGGCTCGGTTTTTAAAACCATGATTTGGCTTTTTGATGTGGATAGTGTCTTGACCATGGATCATTTGAAGAGTAGAGTTTTTAGTATGGCTAGCATTTGTTACCTTTGCAAAGAACAGGAGGAAACAGTTAGTCATTTATTTATCTCTTGCAAGATCAGAAGCAGCAAAAAGGCTAGGCTGATATGGAGACAAGTCTTGGAAGTTTGGATAGGCTGGCGGCAATTGTTGGTAAGACTTTCAGATTGGGAAGGATTGAAGTTGCAGTTTTGTAATTTTGATGGTTTATTCTAATTTGTTTTTTTCGTGTGTATGCTTTGTTTGAAGGTGTTACCTTAACAGCTTAATACCTTCTACTATTTTTCTTTTTTAATGAAATCTTTTCTTTTACTATAAAAAAATCAGCTTTTGGCCCATGGTCAGGAGCCATGAGTTTTTCCATTTGGAACTGCTAGGGGTTGGGGTGACCTTTAATAGTCTATGCACTCAAAGATCTTACTCTTTATTATAAGCCCAACTTTCTTCATGAAACAGAAAAGCAGAATAAGTATGCTAATAACATTTGTAGGAAGATTGGCTTATCTAATGTATTCTTAATGGAACCTCATGGCTTATTAGGTGGCCTATGTTTGGCATGGAAAGACCCTAAAATGGTGGATATCTTGTTTGTATCCAGGAGAATGATAGACTGCTCTATATTGGACGCTATGGTGGGTGGTCCATGGTGTGGGACCTTTGTATATGAAATATGATGAGGCGGAGGCTACCCATAGGCATATGTATTGGAGTCAGCTCTCTCAAATTGGTGCAATAGTTTCAGAGCCATTTATTGTGATGGATAAATTTAATGAAATCCTCGATTTTTTTTGCAAAATCTGGAGGAGTTAGGCCATCAAGAAGACATTTAATGGAATTTAGATCCTTCATTGGCACTTGCCAGATTTCTTATCTTGTGATATAACAGATATCCTTATGCATGGAGTAATAACAAGGGTGGTAAAGCAAATGTTCAGGAATGCTTGGATTGGGGAATTGCTAATATTAGTTGGGGGGCCTTATACCCAAATTGTTGTGTGTTTCATGAAACGCCCATTGGCTCAGATCATATGCCGATTAGATTTCAGCTCTTCTCGAAGAAATGGACTGGGCATTGTCCATTTTGTTACGAGGCAATATGGACCCTTGAGGAGTCCTATGAAGAGGTTATTATATCCAACTGGGTGGAAGAATGATATGTCAATCCAAGTATTCATATCAGTCGTAATATTGTAGCTTGTTTGAAAGCTCTCAAACACTGGAATAGAAATGTATTTGGGAACCTTCATGTTTGAATTGCTCATCTGAAAAGTGTTCTGAAGAACATGTGTTCTTAGACTAATGTTGTGCCCCACCATAAGGTCATTAAGGCTAGTAAGCAGGAGTTGGATGTGGCTTAGACATAGGAGACCCATCGGGCCCAAAAGTCTTGCATAACATAGCTGAAATGCAGTGATTGTAATACCTCCTTCCATATTATCACTATAAGGCAAGTTAGTATGACTTATAAAATCTAGAATCTGAATGCCTAATGGTTGGACCAAGAAGCTGCTATTATGGAAACCTTTAGAAGTTACTTCAAAAATATATTATCTTCAATTAGGGCCATAACTAGTTCTTTCCTTGGTTATTCTAAGATTCCATTACTCCAAACCAAACCATGATGTTATGCAGGCTTTCTATCTTATCCAGGAGGAAATCTAGACAGTTGGATTCCAAATTGGGCAACTGAAGGCTCTTGGCCCAAATGGAATGAATAGGCTCTTCTTCCAAAAGTATTGGCAGTTGGTGGGATCAGAAATCACTGCTGCCTGCAGGAGATGTTTATCTCAATTTGAGTTCCAGAAGAATTGAAGTTTACTGCCTTGTTTTCATTCCAAAGTGCAAGAAGCCATCATCTATTAATTGCTACATGTCAATTTCTTTATATAATGTGATGCATAGAATTTATGTTAAAGCATAAGTTGATCAAATTCAAAGTGCTTTCCTAAAGGGTTGCTTAATCTCAGGCTACAATTACATACATATAGCCGTTGAAGCTTTTCATCTTTTGTGATGAATGATAATAAATTTATTAATTCAGAAGCAGAGAAGCTTTTCATTTTCTTAATATGGAAAAGAAGAGGGAAGGGGTTTTATCTGGCCTTCAAAGTCATATGCATAATGTATATGCTAGTATATGTTATTGCAAAGTGATCCAATATTGTTGTAGCTTTTCCTCCTAGATATGCAAAGATTATCAATGCTTAAAAGTAAAGTTATTGAAGACAACAGCCTTGTGGGCCTTAAGTTGAGTAGGGTTGGACCTCAAATTACCCACCTCTTGTTCGCTAAAGATTGCTTCATCTTTGCAAAGGTGAATCTCAGTCAATGTGAAATGATTGCAAGGGTAATCTGAAATTCAATGAGCTCTCTGGGATGGCTAAAAGTAGGGGAAAATCTTTGATCTTCTTTAGTGCTTCTATGCCAAGAAGAGTCCATCATCTAATAGCTTGAAGATTACATATTCCACAATCAAATGGTGTGGCAAAGTGTTTGCGCCTTCCCAATGACATGGTCAAAATAAGACTGAGTTTTTCTCCAACATGTTGGAAACTATGTCCAATAGGATCTCAGGTTGGACCAATTTCTCCAACATGGCAGAATTATTGCCATGTTTTCGGGGCCAATAGGAGGAGATTCGTTAAGAGCAGAGCTGATGGATTTACTTCAAGGTGTAGCGTATGCCAAACAATTGGGGCTGCATCAAATGGAGATTGAAGGGACTCTAAGCTGTTAATGGGGTGGATGCAGTCAGGTTGCTTGGGAGCATGGAAATATAGATAGATGATAAGGGAAATAATCAATAGAGGCAGATTGGTGTGTGCTTTAAGTGGACAAGAAGGTCAGCTAACGGGCTAGCGGATACCTTAGCAAAACAAGGGATTGTAAGAGAGAACATGTTTTGGGTAGTGTTGTAATGAGTATGTAAATTGGGTCAACTTCATTATAGGAGTTGATAGTTGTACTTTGACACCGTTTGAAATATTTAATGAAGTTACCATTTTCAATCAAAAAAAAGAGAGAGAAGAAAAGCCACTGGCTGAAGTGGGACATCGTCTGTATCTTTTTTATGCTAAGGTCCAAAGAAGCTTGGGCTATCAAAATTTGTAGGCCTTCAATTGGGCCTTGCTAACAAAGCAGTGTTGGATCTGTTGTACAAGCAAGATGCTATGTGGGTTCATATTCTCAAGTCCAGATGGCACCCTTTTGATGATCATTTGGAGGCCAAGGTTGGAACCAAACCCATATGGGCTTAGAGGAGTCTTTTATGGGGCAAGGATCTCCCTTTATATGGCGGGTAGGTCATGGCTCATCAATCTGAATCTAGGAGGATCCTTGACCTGCCGACATTTGAAATTCAAACTCTAAAGCTAAGCTATTGTTTGTTATTGATCAAAAAAAACTTTTATTAGATAATGTGGGTGGTTGATCTCATCCATCATGTCCTATCAGTGGAATGCTACCTTGTTGTGCAATCTATTCTCTTCGGATGAAGTGGCTTTCATCTTGCAAGTTTCACTTGCTTGGGTATCTCTAGAAGATGAGCTTACGTGGGGCCCAACCAAGGATGGTTAGTTTCTAGTCGGAACTGCTTACCATCTAACCAACTTGGTTGGAATTATATATGGAGGATTGAAGTTTAACATAAAATAAAGCATTCCACATCAATATTGCCACAAAGCCCTCCCTGTGAAGGTGAAGCTAAAATCTTGTCACATTGATATTGATGATACATGCCCAAGATGTGGTAATGCGTTTTTTTTTTTTGATCAATAACACTTTCATTAAATAATCAATAGAAGATTTACAAGAGGAAGACAAACACACTTATCTTCCAAGAGCAACAAAGAACCTCAAGAAAAGGAAAAAAAGAAAAAAAAAAAACACTAAAGTTACAGCTTAGCCCAAAATAGTGAATCCCTTTCTGCCCCTTGTTTAGGTAAACCGTCAGCTAGGGAATTAGCCGATCTTTTAACCCAACATGTCTTAACTTCCATCTCCCACACCAGCCACTTTGAATTTCCTTCTCCCATTGTTGTACTTCCATAAGCCATTGCGATCTTTAATCAGCCACCCTATCACCACCTTTGAATCCCCTTCAATTATGAGTTTCTTGATGTTCAACTCCTTAGCTTTCTGGACTCCTTCCATAACTGCAAAGATCTCAGCTCTAAGGGAGTCACCCACTCCAATTGGGCCTGAGAAAATGGCAGAAATTACCACATTTTCGTCCCTAAAAACACCCCCAATCCCCGATTGTCCCGGGTTTCCCCTACTACACCCATCAAAGTTTAATTTCAAGAATCCACCAGGTGGAGGGGTCCAAGCCACATTCATTACTGACTTGGTCTGTGTGCAATTTGCAATTTCACCCCACTTTCTCAACATGTCATCCACAGTGTAATCTGTGAATAGCTCCAAAGATTTCAGCCACTATATCGCCCTAATATGTATGATAGCCCTCAGATCTGCTGCTCCTCTCTCAGCTTCTGAGAATATCCTGGAGTTTCTTTCTTCCCAAAGTGTCCAACATACTGCAGCCCTTAGTCCTCTCCACATAGTCCTTCCCATTTTTATCCGCCACCTGAAAAAAGAAGGGGAAAAAAGGCCCTAAAAGTCTGATGGAGGATTCCAACTACATCCATATAGGGAGAAAGCCCAATCCCAAATTGACCTCGCAAAATGGCAAGACACCAGTAGGTGAAAACCAATCTCCCCATCCGCTTTACAAAGAACACACCACTGAGGTGGCAAGCAAGTATTGGGTCTCTTCTTTTGGAGTAGATCACCAGTGTTGATTCTTTCCAGATAGGCTTCCCAACAAAAACTACCAACCCTAGGAGGTATTGCTCTGCACCAAACCTCATCAACAGGGAAAGGGGGGAAAGTAGGACTGGTGGACTGACTTAAGACTTTGAAGAAAGAAGCACAAGAAAAGATGCCATTGGGGGTAAGTGTCCAAATTCTAGAATTCGCCCTAGTGGGGTCTAAGACAACGTTATCAAGAAGTGCAATAAGGCTCGAAATACTGTCAAAGTCAGAGTCCCTCAAATCCCTTCTTAGACCCAAGTTCCACCCAATCCCAGAAGTGGAAGAGGACGGGGTGATGAAAGACGATGGAGGCATGGAGGCTATTGAGACTATTATGCATTATGCATTGATGTTTTAAAACATGGAGGCATGACATGACACATTCCACTACCTGGAAGCATGAGGCATAGTTCAGAATGTAAGAGGCCTAAGCCTACTTAAGAGGAGGGGGATGAGGAAGGAGGGGGTGGAGAGGCATGGGGATCTCATATGTTTTTCTTCTCTTTCTTTCTGTCTTTTTGTACGAGGCATATAGCCTCTAGCACACCTCATGCAAAAGGTGTAAGAGAGTCTGCACATCCTTTGTTTGAATCCTAGTGTGCATCGCTATTTGGATGGGTCAAGCTTAATTTTGACGGAGTAGGCAAGATCAATATGCAGTGTGCAACGACTCGATTTGTGATCAGAGCGGCTTCAGGTGAGCTCATATCGGTCAATGGGAGCTGTGTGCTATGGCACCATATTCATATGAAAGTCTTGGCCATGCATAAAGGTCTAGTGGAGGCTTGGTGTTTGGGTGTTCAAAAGATATTGTTGGAGTCAGATGTTGCAGAGCTTATTTCTTTCATCAACAACCCCTCTATTTTTTGATAAGTATTCATCAACAACCCCTCTTTGGTACTGATAAAAAAAAACAACCCCTCTTTGGCATCCTGAAACTCTATTTAGGTCATTCATGCAATCATTTTGTTGACATCTTCATTCTCTGATATCTCCTTTTCTTGGATTGCTAGGTCAGCTAATGAAGTGGCCCTTGAGAGTGCCAGGTGTGCAGTAAGCTGTGCTGTAATATATGAACTTTGCATTGTCTTACCCACAATGGTTAAGAGTCTCTTATGGCTCATGAGGCTCACTATTAGTAGTCCTGCCTTGGTTCTTTGTACTACAGATAAAAAAAAAAAAAAGAAAAAGAAAAAAATGATGTAGCTTCACATTAGCAGGAATTATTTGTGGGCTAAAACATTGAATGAAATCGAAGACAGTTGGTTGTAATCTATTCCTAGGCATTGAATGTAGGTAGAGCATATCAACTAAGGAGCAAAGTAAATAATCTGATACTGGGGGAGAAATAATTGGCATTATATTTGTATACATTCAAGTTTATTTGGTAAGAAACTCATCACCTATAGATTGTGGAGTGGTGTTATCAAATTACCTTGAGTTTGTGGTTAGATTGAGTCATTGAACTAGGAGTATGATATTTCTAGACAACATATTCTCACTAGGGAGAATGATATTTCTAGTTGTACTTGTAGACTATGTGAGGAAAAGGAGATGTCGTGGTGGTTTGTGACTATTCTAAAAGGCTGAAAGCACACTAGAGACCTAGCACAACGGAGAGATGTTTTGGAAGTTGTACATGAATTTGAAGCCAATCAGGTTCGAAAATCCCAAGAAATCAAATGCTAACATGGCAATTCATGCTAACGTGAATTTGTACCTGGGCAACCTTTTCTTCCTTATCTAGACTAGCAAAATTTGAGAAGTATCGTAAATAGTTGAGCTAGTTGGGAGTAGAGGGAATCTTGCTTCAGACACATGGTCCTTTTCTTTTAAATTTGCACATTCAGGTACTTGTGTCACTGCCGACATTTTACCCTTATCAAGTAATCACATCATACCTTTAACAAACTCAGATGCTTCTGATGACATGATTAGTGTTTCATCTTTGATCATTCATACCGATTATGCTCTGGTAAGAACTAAGCATTGATGGTTGATGGTTCTCATTTCTCAGGAGGAGCATCAAAGTATCTGACAACTTCTGTTATTCATGTTCCTAAGCTAAATGCTAATTTGTTACCTATTAGTAGCCTCACAATGAACCTAAACTGTTCCATAACTTTCTTCTCCAATCATTGTGTTTTATAGGATCTATTGTCCAAGAGGACTATTGGGAATGACCATGAGGTGTATGAAATATAAAAGATGATGGGAGTGACTATGAGTCTTTAGATGTAGTTTTTATGTCCACATTCTTGGTTCTTGTAGGTCCAAGTTTGATCCAAGGCAATCAGATTATGTTTTTGGGGTATGCTATAGCTTAGAAGGGGTATTTCCACTTTGATCTTACCATTAGGGATAAATTTGTTTCTATTTCTTGGTTCTTGTAGGTCCAAGTTTTATCCAAGGCAATCAGATTATGTTTTTGGGGTATGCTATTAGCTTAGAAGGGGTATTTCCACTTTGATCTTATCATTAGGCATAAGTTTGTTTCTATTACTGAGCCCTTATTTCTTATATGCTTTACGTGGGGAGCATGCCAGCTTTGGTCCATCTCATTGACCTGGACCTTCCATTGCCGTGAGAAAAGGTTAGTGGATCCAACTTTGCTTCTGTCTCCTATGAGTTAGTTTGCGAGAATGTACAAGAATCTCTGTCTAGGCCTAAATGGTGGGAAATAATGCAGAATGAGATGGATGCACTTAAAAAATATCAGACATGGGGAGTGGTTTATTTACTACTGGAAAGAACATGCCCTTTGATTGGAACATGGGCATCCTGCTATCCATCTTATATTTTTCTAAAAATCAAATGCATATTTTTTTTTGTTATTAGTACTTGCTTTATCTTCCTAGTGTCCTAATTTCCATCTTAATTTGTAGTCATGCTTCACATATATGCCATGTCATTTATCATGCAAGGGATGAAAGTGGATGAAACCAATTATGTTAGGTTTAAACTCCGGTTTGTAAATATATTTCTTGTGTTAGCTTTGACTTTATGGCCTTTGTCATGAAAAAAAATGCTTCAGAATTAGATGACCATTGTTTGATTCTCAAATCTATTTTAAATATTCGATGTCACAGATATAATCAAGACGATGGTGAAGAACAAAATGTATGTTGAAGCTGTTGAGGTTACATGGGTATTTGCTGTTGAAGAGAAGTTCCCTCCTCAGACAATGCTGACATCATTTTTACGTGATTCCAAAGAATCCTGGAAAAAAACAAGGAGAGAAGCACAGGGTTCACCGCTGCAACTGGTATGGTATATGTGTACATCTTGTCACTATATTTGCTGGGATTACCATCTTTATTGATCCATAATTATGTTTTCACAGAAAGAGGCAAATGAAAAGCAAATTGCTTTCCTGAAATCCATAACCAAGCTGATGGAGGATCACCAGATCGACCCCATGAAGTTTCTTCCAGGATGGAATATCAATAACAAAATTGCTAAACTGGAGAAGGAGAACGCATCATTTGACAAGAAAATTAAGGAAAGAGCAATTTCAAAGAGAAAAGCTGATGAGGTTGAACCCGCAAAGAAATTGAAAACCCATGACGTGAAACGTCCTCGGCCTACTTCCACTATATCACTCCAGGCACATCTCATGACCATGCAATCACAGGAACATGGCACTGTTGGCCTTGCTCATGACAAAGGTTTGTTTGATGGATTAACAGGTAGGAATGTTTTCAGCAGTGGATTCCCCAGCATGCTGGGTGGCAACTCTCGGGTTCCTGTCATGATTAATGATGGGTCACCAGGTGTAAGTGGTGTCGTTACTGCACATATGATGGGCAATATAGCAGGAATAGGCAATGGGCTTGCAACTGGCACTGGAGCAGGAAGTAGTCTACCGTCATCAGTTCCATTTGCTGGAGTTGGTGGTTCTGGACAGACGAGTGATAGGGTAGAACAGATGATGAGCAGTGGTTTCAGGCCATATGGATGGTATGGGGATGGGACCTTCAATGGAAACTCAGTGGCACAAAGCTTTACCGGACTGCCTGCATCGAGGGAGAGAAGTTTGTTGGGGCCATATGTGGAGCCTGGCTTCTTAGGGCTCCAAAAAGCAACGACCCAACCTCTTGGGAACCAGAAGTCAGGCTCTGATATTTATCAGTTTGCTGATGCAGTTTTGGAACGTGAATCGTATCATATCGGTGGCCCTCGCTCTAACAATACCATGCCTCCTGCGGACCCTGTTAGTCACTCGTCTTATTTGCATTTACAATAATAGAGCGTCTGGCCCATTCACTGCATCATATCTTCTTTTCACACATTCTTTATCGAGACTTCTGGGCGTAAGACCGAGTACCTTTTTTGTCATGCAGGGGCGCTTGTTTCTCAAGAGCAATTGGCGCATGACTCCAGAATGCTGAACGCGTCACCGGATATGGGTTTTTGATTCATCACCCCCATCCCCACCTTCAACACCCAACTCAAATGATGTTACAAATAAAAAAAAATACCCTATGTAACAGACCAAAATTTATAGGTTTGCTGTAGTTATTAGGCACTTGTTTTGTTCTGTTGGGCACAAAATCTAACTATTTATGGACATGATATGATGATGTGACTCCAAGCGGATGACGGTTGGCACCAAATGTAGGCTATTCAATGGTCTATCTCCGGGGTTATGGCATCTGATCCAGTTTCGTTTTCGCCGGATTAAGAGAATTATAGCCAATGTACGTGTGGTGTAGTAATTTAACCAGGCCAAAGGTGCAGGGAATGGGGTTCTCTGTAATAGTTGAGTAGAGTGTTTGGATTAGTTCTTAGAAGTTTGTGTTCTTTCTGGTTAAGAAATCAAGCCCCTGTTTGGGTTTATTTTCAGGAATAAGCACTTATTTGGGTTTATTTTCCAAATGCAAATAATTACTTATTGGTGTGGTCCTCGCATTAAATAACTGCTTATTCAAATAAGCACTAGGCCAAATAGCTTGGAGCTTGGGTAAGTGGGTTGGAACCTTACCTACTTGGCGGTTGGGTTAGGATTGGTACCTTACCCCTCGAATGGACTAGACCCCCAAGTGGTGAATGTTAGTAGGTCAGGTTTGGTACATGTTTGTCTCAACCCTAACCTGACCCAATTGGATTTAGTAACATGCAATTTCTGAAGCTGATCTGACCTGCAGTCTTTCAATTGTATGTTTTATAGCACATTTTCAAGACTTTTTAGTCCTTAATTTAAGTTGAAATATGTCACTTTTTCCATCATTGAAAGAATAGAAACCAAAATAAAAATGAAAAGAAATCTTAAACTTTAAATAAGATTTATTCTTTAACTGATGGTGGCTTAGCTGGTAGGATCTTCGACAAGTTGGGGTTAAGGGGATGAGGGGTGCGCATGAAGCAATATATATATAATTATGATATAGTTATCCCTCTCGCATTGGTCACTTTGGGTGTTAACATGGTTTTATTCATGGATCAATTGGGCCTATTTCGTGGCAAACTTGCAAAAAGTCATTTGGTGTGTTCTTCTAACATTGAATTTGCCCTCAAGGAGTCAAGGTTAGGGTGACAGACAGGACATGAGTGCAAAGGCTGCGTTTGAAAACGATGCAAATAAGTGTGAATATAAATTTGTAGAGTGTAAAATGGTCTATATAAATTGCAAAGTTTGATTAGTTTTGCATTGACAAATTTACATTCTTACCAAACAGATTTTTACTGTAATAGATGCAAATACGAATTCCAATAAAGCATGTCTTCTTTTTTTATCAAAAGCCTACTTGAATACAAATTTATTTATTTTTTATTGATATGCTTTTATGCCTTATTATTAATGTAATTATACATTGAAAAATGTATTTTCTGCCATTTATCAATGTATAAATATAATTCTGCCAAATACAGGCAAAAGTAAACCAAAGTGCAAATTTACCCTAAACTAAGATTTGCACTCCATTTGCATTGTTTTCAAAAGCAGCCCAAGGAAAATGCATTTGGAACCACTATTATTTATGTTTCTATGGTCATTTCTATGGGATTTTTTGTCCTTGAGATCGGCCATGGAGCTAATGCAATTGATGGATTTTTGGGTGAGATGTGTTGCAGACTCAACTATGTTTTCTCGAGGCGTTAGTGTGATGATGGAGGATCTCCTCAGCCGATATGTCGTTTTGTTTCCAGCATTACCTGCAAGCAGAGGAGAGATTATATTTTAACTTTTTATAGGAAGCAAACATGAGCACTTGTAGCTAGTGGCCGCGTATAAGTGCTCGTTGATCAGCAAACTCGAAATTTTAAGTAGCGTTGTTTGCTTGGCCAATGGCCACCACCGGCCCATCAGCCCGATAAGCCTAACTTCTCATGTCTGAATTGGAAGTGTCTACGGGCTACTGCACCAGACCAGCAGGTTTGGGGTTTCCATTCTGCATTTTGAGGCTTGGGCTGAAAAATTCCTCTCGAGTCTACTAGAGTCGTATAACAAGATCAAGAGGGATTGAATTCGGGTCATCCAACCGGATCGTATTCGGTCGGATAAACAGATACCATTACTTACGGTACATGATACAATACATTACAGCCCTCTAATAAATAATGGAGCCGTACCCGTTAGCATAGGAGATTCGGACCCGGGTAAACCGCCTTCATCGCACGTAGGAGGCAGATACACGATATTTGGGACACGTGTTGGGGTTTACCACAATGGCCACAGCAGGAAAACGGTTTCCTTCTTGAACTTGATAAAATGTCCCCATTAACAACTGGGAATGCTGGAGACTCGATCGGATGGGGCGAAAGAGCAGCAGCGGCAGCACGGCGACGGTGATGGGGCTTCGGATGATACAATGCGGGAGACAGACGGCCCACGTGATCCGCCCAGACGGCCAAGTCCACCAATTCGTGATCCCCGTGAAGGTTTCTGATCTCATTCTCCTCCACCCCCACCACTTCGTCGCCCACGCCTCCTCGCCTACTTCGACCTCCTCCTCAACGTCAGCCTCGTCATTCAAGCGCTGCTACTTGTCCATTCTGCCACTGGACGCCCAGCTGGAAACGGGCATCATATACGTGATCCTCCCCTTACCCCGTCTGTTTCCACAAGATCCACCTCCCGCTCCCCGCCTCTGCGCCTGCTTTCTCTCTTCTTCGTGTTATTCTTATGACGCTTCCAGTGCAGGCACCGGCATCGGCAGTGCCATTAAGGCTGAACTTAAACGGCATTGGCCGAGTCGGGGCACGACCACTAGCGCTGCTGCAACTTCTTTTCTCCAGTTTTCCTCTAAGATATCCCCAGAAGAAGACGGAGGAGGCATCAGTGGCAGCAGTTCTACACAGTTGCTAAGGCGAGCTTGGGAACCGGAGCTGCAAGTTATATCAGAGGACCGTGCACTGATCATCAGTGAATCCCAAGGACCAGACGGTGAGGGTGGTAGTAGTAAGGGAAAGAAGCTTGTTTCATCGCTACTGGCACGCAACTTTGGCAGCAGCAACGGCGGGGATAGAGGTTAGATCTCAAGTCTCTTATGTCAAACTCTGATTTTAGACCCTAACATTCCTCTTGGCCCGGAATCTGCCACTTTACAAATCTTGAGCTCTGGCTCTGAGAAGAAATACCAACAGCCCAAGGGTCGGCAGGCTGGTGGGAGCCAGAAGGCGAGGCCATAACTGATGCTCTTCAAAGAACATGCCGTCCAGTCCTTTCCGGCGAGTGGCGGTGGTCCGGTTACGTCTTCCTCTCTTCGCTGGGGTAAGCATCTGACTGGTCCCGCCCCCGACATGGTCTGAACAATTGCCGTGCGACCCACCAGCTCTATTTTTTTTTTTTTGTTTCTTTATTATTATATAATTAGTATATGTGTTTTTCTTAAGCATATGTGTTGGAAGCTTTGATGTAACACAAGCTGTCCTTCGTACCGTCACCGTCGGATTTGTAAACATAAAAATAAGAAAGCTTAATCCCACAGCCTTGAAATTTTAGTAATAGGATTCGGGATGATATGACTGGACTACCACGTCTATGATTTGATCCATCTTATAAACATGAGTCCTAAGGACAAGTGAGCAACCTCAGCCTCAGGACCTGGTGTCATACATAGAGTTGTGTGGTTAGAGTTCATTCCATATCATATCATATCATAAAGTGCATATACTAGCATTTCGCTATAAACATCTACAAAAAAAAAAAAAAAATCTATGTGATAGACGAGATAGAACACCAGTATCATTTGTCTTCTTTCAAGGCTATTTGTCTCCTTGTCATCCATCTAAATTATATATTCTTTTCTACATTTGTTAATTTATATGCATAGCTGTTGTACAATAATGTTTCTGAGGGTGGCAGTAAATGATTTGTGTACCATCAAGGCCACTTATCACATGCATCTGTCCAGCCCAAGCCAATTCCTCTTCTCAATCGTATGCACCACGCATGTGCTTTCTGAGTGCGTCTATTAATTATCAGGGTAAAATACTTAAACCTTTCCTGTTAAAAAACAAAAAACCTTCAATCTCTTCAAATTATTTACTTCACATTTCATGTAAATTATACAAATAATCACTTCTATTGATTTGACATTAATAACCTAACCGGTAAATTATTGAAATCTCCCCACAAACTTTGTTGAAACGTCTTTTACATAACCCCCTCCAACATCGTTACAATGACCCCCTCCATTATCTTGATGTTGAAAACTGGATCATATTTTGATGATTCCTCTTAATTTCTAAATACCTAGGATGCTTTTAAGCTTCGTATGTTTTCTGAAAAGTAGCAAAGGACAGGTAAGTTTGTAGGTCCCATGAAAAAGAAATAAACTTTGTTCATGTTTTGGTAATTGGTATTAGTAGGTCCCGCTGAAAAAACGATTCTTGAGCAGCTCATTTAAATTGTATTTGACATTTCTTATTTTAAGGGTTTATCTCTTTTTTGACATTAAAAACTCGGGCATTTTAATATGAGACAAGTCCTTCAAATGAGTAATGTTAAATGCAGTTTTACTTACGCAAGTAATACTTTCCCTAAATCTGGGAAAATTAATTACCATGTACATTGAAAATCGCTTATAATTGATGGGATAATACTGTCCTTTTAATAATGCCATTTTTTTTTTTGGATAAATCAGTTATAACATACCTTTACCTAGAAAATAAAAGAATATTGATAATTGCTCTTACCTAGATATCTATTTTTCACAAAGCACTTTCTCGGATATTGCATTTACCCATATAAGTCATTTATCAAGGCATGAACAAGACTTACTTGGAAAACGAGGTTTTATGATAAATTCATCTGTACTTTGTCTATTAATTTATTAACTTAAAAGGTTTTGGTTGTTTGTGATACAATTTCATTTGCAATACAAATGCATGAAATTGCAAATGAAAAAATAGTTGAACCACAAATTGGGGAGGTTAGAGATCCCCAACGTCCCCTAGCTCGGGGAAACTCTTCCCAAATGTTCATTTCTATGGTTAGAGGGGAAAGCCTCTTTTCACCCCTCCCTACTATGAAGAATGAGAGCATGTCTTTTATGTTACTTAGTCGCTTCACAATTTCTACCTTGTTTTTCAGGTATTTTACATGTAACTTATTCCCACATTGTCACGTACCTATTTAAAAAAGGGTAAAATATAAGAACCTCTCCTAAGATTTTTGGCAATCATAAAAACTTCTCAGGTTTTCACTTTAACAAAACCTCTCTATACTATCTAAACATCATAGTGGGTTAAAAGAGGGATTTGTAGATTCTAGACCCTATTTGCCTCTTAAACCTCCCAACCTATACCTACTCCAAAACCCATAGTGGGTTAGATTTTGAGAATTCAAATCTACCTTGTACATGAGAATGTAAAACTCTCATCAACCCTACCCTCCCGACATTCAAGGGAAGGGCAGGTTAGATTTAGAGTTTGCATCCAATTTTTTATTATCTCTTGTTATATATAAGTAAGAAATAAGTAAAATAGCATAAATAAACAATAAAATTTTCAATTATTTGATCAAGACATGTAAAAATATACAGAATTAATCAATTATCCTTCACATAAAATTCAAAATATTATTAAATTCAACACCTAATACATAAAGTTCATATACTTTCTAACAATGTGTGGGTCATGGAAGGTCAGGTTTAGCTTAATATCATACTTTGTCCATACATGTATGAGTTGTAGAATTCCAAAACTTGTCCTCATCCTAAATCCGTTCTCCAAACACGTACACACAAAAAAAAATGGGGCATGTACCCACCGTATAGGATAGAAATTGCCATCCCAACCTTCTGTCTTGTCCTAAATGAAAAATGCTAACTTAATACTTTTTTAAATACCCAATTTACCCTTATGCATGTCAATTCATATATAACTTTACTAAAATACTCCCAAAATATTGTTCATCTTCTTTCCAAGAAGTAAGATCTAGATAAAGCAAATAAAATCGTATTCAAATGGAAAGTAATCAAACACGTATCCACCTACTTATTAACCTCAACAATTGAGATGCCACATGGTGCATGCTTAGCTCTCTACATGTGAAATTTTCTGCAGCACACTCAAGGGCCTACAAATGCCTTTGAAAAGAAAAAAAAAAAAGAAAAAGTTTGCTGGAAGAAATAACTGTTGCGGTATGGATAGGAGAGAAACGTGCCTTGAAGATATATCATTTTTAAAGCAGACTTAAAAGTAAGAAATCTTTCTCTCTAGCTGATAAATCAAGTCATAGCTTGATAGAATGAGAAAACTTCGTTGAGATCAATTAAACTATATACATATTTATATCTAACAATGCCGGTGAGACACCATCTGTTAGCTTGCCTTCCAAATAAATTGATATCAACTCGCTGAACGACAATTAATCTTTTACTTCATCCTCTCTCAGTTTCCCGGTTTCATTCAGTACTTATATACTTAAAGTGCAAAACCTTGTACTTTGTATTATTTTGTATGCATTTACACTTTATATGTTTATATTTTTACACAAACTGAATTATAGGTGTAAAATACAAGCAGCGGCAAGAACAACCACAATATGAAACCTAAAAAGTATAATAATAAGAAGCTAAAAGCCTGAGAACAAATCAAAGAAACCCACAAAGCCACAATCAAGCATTGTTAGAGGTGTAAAACGGGACATGTTGAGCTGGCATGGCCCAGCCCGTGGGTTGTCCTAGGCCGTGCCACCCTCCCCTGAGATAACTTGGGGATCAGACTGGCATGACCCACAGCCAAGCCCGTATGGACCTATATTGTACTGTGTTGTATCGCATATCGGGCCAAAGCTATTTATTTTAAAAAATTAATTATATAATAAAATTGAAAACATCTATTTATTTTATTAATATATTATATTCTATATTATTATATAATTATAATTTATATAACATATAATATATAAATTATAATTATATATTATATATAAATAATATATATAGGCCGGGTTGCGGGCTGGACCGTGCCAGCATGCAAATTGCGGGTGGCACTGCTCACTCGATTATGCCATGCCAGCCCAGCCCGCAGACCTAAAACCCCAGGTCCAATATGACCCACACAATCGTGTCAAGCCTAACACGGCCTACATACTATCGTACCGGGCCACGAACGACACAGCCCGAGTGACACCTCTAATCAAGTTTTGGCGTTTCTCAAAACCTTATCACCTGGACTTTGTTTGCAAGTGTCATAACCAATAAAATACAGCAAAATCCCATGATAATCTTTCCGCACACCGACTTTTAATCAAACAGATGGCATGCGATTAGAGGGCTTTTCTCTCCACTGAATATCAGATAACTTTTTTGGTAGAAATTTCTCAGGTAATGTCTCTCTAAAATCCTAGGCTAGGTTGTGTCTAGGATCCTGAGAAAGGGTAAATGATGATTACAACCCACCTTCTCCATTCAGTGAAACAACAGCCCCTTATTCGGTGAAATAAGTGCGTGTAAAGAAGGCAAACATCACAAATTTACAAAAAAGGTTTATGATACCTCGCTTTCAGATTGGCATATTATATATCGAAGTGTGTCCATCATAAATAGCCAGACTTGGAGGGATGGAGGACAAATTAGGTTCTCTTCACTGCCTCTTGTTCTCAGTTTTTGGGAAAGAAATGAAGAGCGAGGGTTTTCGGGTATACACGAATTGATAGACATGATTGGCAAAATACATATTACAAAAAAAAAAAAAAAAAAAACAAAACAAAACATTAAGTGTAACGTGGGTGTCAATTGGATTGGTTTTGGTCCAATACGATCCAGTCTAATATAAATACATTACAAATGGATGAGATTCAATCCAATTCAGCCATTTTCGATTGGTCCAATCCCATGTTTACACCGTTTACTCTGTTCAAATTTGTTTTAATTTAGATTGGTTTCAGTCTAAACCCGGTCCATTAACACCTATATTCCTATCTTATATCAATGGATCAGGTGTTTGTTTAATCCAACTCAATACAATATAAATTCATTATGAACATATCAGGTCCAATCCAATCCAATAAATAATTTGGATCATTAAGTCTGGATTGGTCCAATTCAATATGTCTTGTTGGTCCATCCAATCCATTCAAAATGATTTTTGTTTGGATGGGGTTTAATCCATAACTGGTCCATTGACACCCTTAGATGTAATTTCAGATCATCAACCCACCAAAGAACAACGGTGTATGGAAATTTGACTATTATAGGCCAAGGCCTTTGGATCATCAACCCACCAAAGAATGAGGTAGCAATAATAGGGGTGGACTCAAGTCAAGTCGAGCTGAATATCTATTTATTCAAGCTCGAGCTTGAACTCAATTTGAGCTCAAATTTTGCTCGAGTCAAAAGCTTGTAAATTTGCGCTTGGTTCATCTTGAGCTAGACTATGGGCCAAACATTTTATAAAAATAAAATATATATATATAATTTTATTTTTTTATTTGACATATAAAAATTAAGAATAATAAAAATTAGTTATTATTACATAGATACAATAAAAATATTATATACATAATATTTTTTATTATATATATATTTATGTATGTATGTATGTATGTATGTATGTGTACATATATACATATATATGTAAAAGCTTGATTAGGCTCGCAAGACAAGCTTTATTAGGCTCAAACTTAGCTTGAAAATTAGGCTCAGTTTGGAAAGAGTACAAATATAAATCTGTAGAGTGTAAAACCTTGTATTTTTGCATTATTTTGTATGTATTTGCATTGTACATATTTGTATTTGTATTCCTTCCAAACTGAGCCTTAGTTTAGAATGGGCCAAATTGAACTTTTCACAACTTAAACTCGAGTAACTCTTAAAAAACTCGACTTGTGGCCAGCGCTAAGCAATCCTCAAGGATCACAACTAAGAGTGTGTGTAACGAATTACCTTCTAATTAATGGTCATAATCTCCTCCTTTCACTCTCCATGTTGCCATCAATGAACAATATGATGGCCACACTAACATCCTTGGCACTATTGTGTACATCATCGTACATATTTAATAATTTAGATGTCGTGATTTGGTACAATTGAGCACGCATCTGAGTTGATCTCCACTAAGTATTCCTTATCAATGAAATCATCATCATCTCTTTGGTGATACCAAAAAACAATTATGGACCAGATAATCCTTGCCAACTAGGTAGAGCCAAGGTGGAAGGATGAAACCGCTCGATGAAATCTGAAACCAAGAAAAGGTCAGACACCCAAGGAGTTGTCCCCGGGTAGGCACTCCAATGCTTAAATCAGTAGATGGCAATAGGTAGTCTGGCCAAGCAAGTAGAGAGCAGTGCTGATTTGAGTAGAGTAACGGTATGGGAGTTAAGAGATGGATCATTTACCTTGAGTGGGAGGTATCTTTTTATAGCCAAAGATTTGTGTCCTAGTCTGATGAGGCTTCCGGGATTGTTAGGATGAGATTAACCACCATGGTCTTCAAGATAATACCTAATCCCCATCGAATTTGTCCCCATCTGCTCTCCTGTCTTGGTTGTGCATATCCATATGGCATGGAGTCGTCGTGGCTAGAAAGGTAGAGTGGGGCATCGAAGATGAAATGGTGTTGATGCGGCCAAGGAGATATGGTGGTCCGTGGATATGATGTGGTGCTAACGTGGCTGAGGAGATAAGACGGCCACGTGGGAGCTACATGGCATCCAGAGCCAACTCAACCATAACCCAAACACCACTCCCCCAGTTCCGAAGTCGAGGAATAAAATGCTTGGCCAAGGTGTAACACAGAAGAGAGCTTTAATCCTTGGCTAAGGAACTCACAATTAAAGTCTAGTTGAGTTTCTGGTCCTATCCATGCAACCCAAGGTTGGACCGGTTCGTTTAGGCTAATCCGACTAGGTCAATGGTCACACCATCTCTAAAATAGATTGTCAAGAGGGTCACTTCGCTTCCTGAGGTTATGCGTGTGCAAAGGGTGGGGATGCCAATTGGTCTTCTTGGGCTTGTCAGAGAGGCATTTGATCCCTGCTATCGATAGCTCGGCAAGGAGTAGTCTGTGGTGCTAAGTGTTTGCTTTAGTTCCACGGTCTGAAACTTAGTAAGATGTCTTCCTCATCCTTTTGTTCTTCCTTTCCCTCTGATTCTTCTTCTAGTTTTAGTGCTTCCCCTTATGAGTTCGAGCCGGGGTCTTTCACCAAGGCCGAATACTTTGAGGGGGTAGATTTTGGATAAGTTGTCAAGGCCAAGGAGGATGAGGCTAGGCTGTCGAGTGTGGAGGTAGAGACTCCTATGCAGGCTGGCTATCGATTTAGGACCACCCCTTATTGTTTGAATCCTAGGGATATCACTCAAATCTGAGCTTTCTACTACATTCCCGAGGAATATGAGCTAAGGTGTCCGTAGGTTGACGAGAGGCCCATATATGCTCGGTCGGGTGATCTCTGTGTGTATGAAGACAGACTGGAGTCTGAGCTGAGGTTCCCTTTGCAAAAGGGAGTAATCGAGTGTTCGAATGGTACCAGATACTACTGGTGAAGCTAATGTCGAACTCTTTTAGGTTTCTAATTGGCCTCATGTCATACTACTTTGTCCATGATCTCGAGCTTACCCTGGGGATGGTGAGCTATTTCCTTCAACTAAAGCATCACCAGCAGGGCTACTATTATTTCTCAGCCAGACAATGCATCAAGGTACTAGTCGGGGCCCCATCCTCAGTGAAGCACTAGAAGGAGGGATTCTTCTTTGTGTGCTATCCCAAGGACTCGCCCCTTTCGGCCATGTTCTAGGAGCCGAGGACTAAGGTACCACAGCCCAAGTGGTCCAGGCTTACTGAGGAGGAGAGGGTGGCCATAAGCACGATTGAAGAGATCAACGTAATGCACTACATGACCTTTCTCGATGCTGATCCATGTCGGGCTAATGAACGGGGAGACTAGTCCATTTCGTCACTCTAGTACACTTGTTGATCTTCTCTTTTCCAAGCTTATAACTTGTCCCAACTAAGTGCTCACTTTTGGTGCAGGTGTCAAGATGGTGAATGAAGAAGAGGTCCTTCACAAGATGATGGTTGGGCATGAGAGATGTAGTCGAGGTGCCTAGAGGACGCAAACCCAATTCGAGGTGGTGCTGTCGAGGTCTGCTGAGAGGTCTCCCTAGCAGAATTGAAGAGTTAGACAGCGGTCCGAGGAAGATGTCATGGTCGTCAACCTGGAGGAGGTCACCTGGGTTGTTCCCCCTTCCCCACAAGTGAATGCACCAAAGGGCGGTGTTCCTCCTTACCACATGCCACAGTGGACCATTCATGCTGATGATGGGCTTGAGACGAAGGTGCCCGAGTAGCTCCTCCATGGTATTTTGACCTAGGCCATGAGGTGGGAGGCTGTAGAGTCTAGAAGTGGCACTCTAGAGAGCTCACTCATTCGCCGGGTTGCGTCGGTGAGTTCATGTCCGCCCTTGGTCTCCTCATTCAATTGAAGTTGATTGTGCTAACAACCCTTCTTTTTTTTGTAGAGTACCTGTTCAACGATCATGGTGGTTAACCATCTTTGGTCACTTTGGCATACCTATGAGGCAAGCCATGCCGAGGTCTTGCAATTGAGGGCTCGGTTGGTTAAGTTAGAGTCAGCATGTGAGTGGATGGCAGCGCTGAAGGTTGAGGTGGCCGATCTAAAGCACGACATTGAGGTGCAGTCAATTACCATCTGCAATCTGTAGAAGCGTATCACTGAGTTGAAGTCTGAGCGGGAGCGACTAAAGAAGGAGATTATCGATGCTACTGACAGGGAGGCTCTAGCAATTACTTAGTTTAGGAGCTCGGAAGAGTACCAGCATGAAATAGATGACTTTGTTTTGAGCTCCTTCGAGACAAGGTTCAACCTTTTCTGAATGAGGGTGTTGCGTCGTTACCTCGAGGAGAATTTAGAGGCCGAGGAGAACAAAGAGGTCGTGGACCATCCTGCCGAGGATTGAAATGCTTGTGTGCTGCTACTGCTACTTACCTGAGTTTTTGTTCTACTTTGTTGATGCCCTTTCCCCCTTTTTTGTTGATGTAAATGGTTCGGTATGTCGATCCTAAGATCTGGTATAAACTTTTTATAAGTTAATGGAAAGAGATGTTCTTTGGCTCTGAGGTTGTGTACTCGTGTTGCTGCTCTTCACCTTTTTCCTTTTTTGCTGTCGTAGGCATCGGTCTTCTCATGACCAAGGTTGGATTTAGCCGAAGTGTTATTCGAGCTCTCATCTCTTATAGGGATGCTCAATTGTAGGTCCTAGGAGCTTTTGTTTCTTTGTAGGCTAGCCATTCCACAGCTAGCTCTGACTTGATGCTTCGTCAGTGGTGCACGAGTCAATTTGTCGGATATATGTTGTTGGTCTAGTTAATGGCTATGCGTTGCAGGCTATGGCCATTATAGATCAGTCGAGTCAGTGCGGGGGAATCCCAACCGTTGAAAGTTCAGTTGGATGTCATATGTTGTGTGGTATGTTGTGTAATGTGTGTCATATAGTGTGTGCGGTGTGTGTCATGCAACGTGTGGCATGCATTAGGCAATCCACTTTGCAGGGCAAACAATATCTTTATTAATGTAGAATCACTGATAGTACATTCGGAGGTTGCTGATATTCTAGCTCCTCTGTGTAGGCTTACTGTCAAGATCTTCTAGCCTGTAGGTGTTGGGTCTGATCACTCTGGTGACTCTGTAGGATCCTTCCCAGTTTGATTCAAGGTTCCCTTCTCCTGGCGCGAGTACTATGACCTTCCAAAGAATGAAGTCGCTTGTCTTGAACTCTCTTCTTCGAACTTTGGAGTTGTAATACTTTGCCATTCTTTGTTGTTGCGCAGCCATCTTGAAATGTGCTCGGTCATGTGCTTCTTCTACCAGGTTGATCTCTACGCAAAAATCTTCATTGTTCTACTCTTCATCATAGAAATCGGCCCTGAGAGTTGATGAGCCTGTTTCTATGAGGATCAAGGCTTCGGCCTCGTAGGTTAGGCTAAAGGGTGTCTCTCTAGTGGTTATCCATGATGTGGTTCTGAATGCCTAGAGCACGCTCGATAGCTCCTCGACCCATCTTCTCTTGGCCTGGTCAAGTCTAGTTTTTAGGTCGTGCAGTAGGGTTCGATTAGTCACTTCGGTCTACCCATTGCTTTGAGGTTGGTGTACGGCCGTAGTCCAGTGATCAATCTTCAGGTCGGAGCAAATTGCTTCGAACTTATAGTCAGTGAACTATGTGTCATTTTTAGTGATTAGAACCCATAGAATGCCAAATCGGCAGACAACACTTTCCAGAAGAAGTTCCAAGCATTGTGTGCGGTGATGCATGCCAAGGCCTTGGCCTCCACCTACTTGGTAAAGTAGTCCACATCAACTAAGAGAAACTTCTTCTGCATAACCGTAATAGGGAAAGGTTCGAGGATGTCCATTCTCCACTATGCACAGGGCCACTGGCTGGTGATCTGCCTCAGGGGGACTACTAACATCGGTCACATCTCCTGATGAGGTGGGCTGCATCCTGCTTCATGGTCAGCCAGCACTAACCTCGCTAGAGTGCCTTGTGAATTAGGGTTCGGGCACCGGGGTGAACTTCGCAGATTCCTTTGTGTATTTCCCTAAGGACATAGTTGGCCTGGGAAAGGGGGAGACACTTCAGGTAGGGGAGAGTGTGAGATCAACGGTAAGTTTTCCCTATATGAGGTAGTATTGGGCTGATTTGTGTGCGAGTTTCTTAGCTCCTATCTAGTTTTCAGGCAGTTTATCGTCTTGTAAGTATTGTACTATCAGATCCATCTAAGACGAGCCTTACTGAACTAGAAGGGTGAGGAGCGCCATATGAGCAATGTTGGGTTAAACCAGAACACCAACCTAAACCATTGTGTTGAGATCAGTTTGTGGTGAACTAGCCAGCTTTGAGAGTGCATCGACTTGGATATTCCCAACTCGAGAGATCTATTGAATAGTGAAATTATCGAGCTGTTGAATGAGCTCTTGCACCTTTTACAAGTAGCTTGCCATTGTCGGGGTCCATGTCTCGAACTGGCCGTGGAACTGGCTAACCACTAACCAGGAGTCACTAAAGGCTTTGATGTGTCGAGCACCGAGGTTTAGGGCAAGTCGGAGTCCAGCAATCAAACCCTCGTATTTGACTTCATTGTTGGAGACCTTGAATTCAAACCTTAGAGCATGCTCAAGCACCATGTCTTGATCTATAGATGATGAGGCCAGCCCCACTACCTTGCTTATTGGATGAACTGTCCACATGGAGAGTTCATATTTGTGGTGTTGGGGTCGAGTCTTGAACTGTAAACGCACACTCTACCAAAAAGTCAGCCAAGGCTTGGGCCTTAATGTTGGCCAAGGAGTGTACTCAATGTCGAACTCATTCAATTCCACACTCCACTTGATTAAGTGGCCAAATGCTTCCGGCCTCTGTAACACTTGCTTAAAAGGTTGGTCAGTAAGCACGTGGACACTAACACTGTTGGCTTGGAAGTATGGCCTGAGTTTCCTTGCCGTGATGATCAAGGCTAGAACTACCTTCTCTAGGTTCATGTACTGAGTCTCCGCGCCATTGAGAACTTTGCTAGTATAATAGATTGGCCTTTGTTTTCGGTATTCTTCTTTGACTATCACCGAGCTGACCACCTCATCTCCGACCGAGAGGTAGAGCAGCAACTCGTCCCGAGGACTCGATTTGGTGTGGAGAGGTGGTGAGATTAAATTCCTCTTCAGCTCCTGGAAGCATTGCTCACATTCTTCGGTCCACTGGAAGTCCTTGACCTTTTTCAGGGCCTTGAAGAAAGGCAGGCACCGGTCTGCATATTAAGAATGAACCTACTGAGGGCGGCTACTAGTCCGATGAGGTGCTGCACTTCTTTATGGGTTTTGGGGTGACTATATGTCAAGGATGGCATGGATTTTTTATAGATTTGCCTCAACTCATTGTTGAGTGACCATGAAGCCTAGAAATTTGCCGGAACCAACCCCAAAGGCACACATAGTCGGATTTAGCTTCATCTGGTACTTCCTAAGGGTGCCAAACACTTCCCTGAAATCAACTAGGTGGTGCTCAACCTTCTTGCTTTTCACGAATATGTCGTTAACATATGCTTCAACATTGCAGCCAAGCTAGTCCTTGAATACCTCATTCACCAGCCGTTTATAAGTAGTGCTGGCATTCTTGAGACCAAAGGGCATCGCTTTGTAGCAATATAATCCATGGTCTGTGATGAAGGTAGTCTTCTCCTGATTGTCGGCATGCATTTGGATCTGGATGTAGCCTGAGAATGTATCTATGAAGTTTAGGAGTTTGTGCCCTACTATTACATCGATGAACTGGTCGATCCTCGACAGGGGGAAGATGTCTTTAGGACATGCTTTGTTCAGGTTGGTGAGGTCAATGCAGATTCTCCACTTCCCATTCGCCTTTTTCACCATTACCACATTGGCCAACTAGTCTGGGTACTTTACTTCTCAGATAAGGCTGGTGTCAAGCAGCTTTTGGAACTCCTCAGTGATAATCTGCCACCATTTTGTGGTGAAGCTCATCTTCTTCTGCCTGATTGGTCAGTAGCACGGGTCAGCATTGAGGCGGTGTTGATGACCATGGGGCCGATCCCCGGCATATCCGCCGCCGACCATGCAAGTACGTCGGTGTGGTACCTTAATAGCTGTACAAGGTCCTCACGTAGACGATCATCTAAGAGAGATCTGACCTGGATCATCTTCTCATGGTCTTCCTCGGAAGTGGCACTTGGATGAGGTCTTTGACAGATTGACGTTGTGTTCTTAGTTCGTCGAATAGATCTACACTTTCAGTTGTAAGGGTCTCCACGGCTTGTTGCTTTCCTTGGAAAGACGTTAGGTAGCATTACCGTGCCGCCCTCTGGTCTCCACGAGCCACTCCCACCCCGTATGAGGTCGAGAACTTCATGGCCAAGTGGAAGGTGGATACAGAGGCTCGCAGAGCATTCAAGGTCAGCCTACTGAGGATGACATTGTAGGAGGAGAGGATGGGACGACGGTGAAATCCACCATGGCTGTAGAAGTGATATCACCATCTCCGATGAGCAGGGGCAGAGTGATCCTTCCTTGTGGCATAAGTGATTCCCCGAAGAAGCCCATTAGGGGGGTGTTGACCGGTGTAAGACAATCTCTGCAAATGCCGAGCTAATCAAAGGCTTCTTCAAATAGGGATGTCGACTGAGCTCCTAGTTTCTATTAGGATGTGTCGAACCTCATAGTTTTCTATGTTGGATGTGAACACTAGGGCATCGTCGTGCGGGGTTTGGACCCCCTTGAGGTCATCTTTGGTGAATGTGATCGAATCTTCTTTCTTTTCTTTTGTTCCCTGCTATCGATCTCTAGTAGGCGTGCATACCTCTTCCGTCTTGAATTTCTCTCCCCTCCGGATGCCATTCCTCCTAAGATAATAGCAATGACTCCAGTTGAAGGAGCTCGACCTGGAGGCCTGGGGCATGGCTCCACCTTAAGGGGGTTGTCCTCTTTTATGTCAATGAAGCCCGCCAAGTAATCGCACCTAATTAAGTCCTTGAGGTGGTTCTTAAGATTGAGACAATTATCTATCCTATGGCCATGGTCCCGATGAAAATCATAGCATTTGTCACGATTTCCCTTGTTGCCTTGGCTTTTCATCTTTTCGAGCCATCAGACATACTTGTTGTCTCGAATCTGCATCTGGATTTCAAACCGTGGTGCAGTCAATGGCATGAAGTTTTTGAAGGTTGGAGACGGTGTGTGTAGCCTCCGCTCTGGTCGGCAATCCTGTCGTTTGCCTTCTCGGTCCACCCTCTCTGTCTTTCGCTCATCATTGTCCTTTCTCTTCTTGTAAAGTCGTTCCTCCTCGTCTCTTAATTGTGCTTGGGCTTCCTCCGTGTTGATGTATTTCTGGGCGTGGCTCATTAGTGTGATTATAGTCTAAGGAGGGTTCTTGGATATGGAGAAGTTGAACGATGAAGGACGGTGTCTATGTTGTATGTCTATGATAGCTACCGACTAGTTCAGGTGTCGGACTGTAGTGCCTTAGTTTGTACCTTGCCAGGTAGTCTCTAAGAGATTCTCCCTTTCGTTGTCGCACTTGCATGAGACTAGTTGAAGTCTTTCAGTGCTTTTGGCTTGCTTGAACTGTGCCAAAAACTAGTTCTCCAGTTGTTCCCAAGTGGAGATGGAGTGCGGGGGGAGAGAGGAATACCACGTAAGGGCTACTCCTTTCAGGGTCACCACAAAAGCTTTGCACATTAAACCTTCAGACAAGTCATGCAGCATCATTTGAGCCTTAAAGGCAACAATGTAGTCATCGGGTTCTATGCTTCTGTTGTAACTTTCGAATGACGGTGTTTGCCATCCAACTGGGAGGAGCTCATCCACAATATCTTGCATGAAGGGTGGCTTGTTGGCAGGCTGAGTGATTAGTGCTTTGGACTGGATCATAGGAGGGGCCACGCTTATCTAGGCCTGGTTGCGCTCTAGCTCGGTCAGGCATTGTCTGAGTTCCCAGATCTCGACGTCCTTGTCATCTGGAGTCACGATGTACGTGGGCCTCTCCTTGAGTGGTATTGGGCGATCTTTTACCAAGCTAAACTTGGCAATAGAGACTGGCTGATGCGGCGTCCTTGTAGAGCCTTTCGTTGGTTGGGAACCAAGTAGTCAGGTGAGTCTTTCTTGGGTTGTCGCACTCTCGGGACCAGGCAGATGAGTTCGATCTTTTTGAAACACCTAGTCTGTCTTGCTCGAACCATGCCCTATCTTTGCCCAACCGACGTGTTTTGGGGTCCACAAGGGGAGGATCTGCCTTCGTACGTGTTGGGGCAAGAGGGGGGAAGGCCCGAGTGGGGCGGTGCCATGAATCCCAACGACTACATCATTGCCAAGATCTGGTTGACCTTTTCTTGTATTGCCTGAAATTGGGTGGGGCCGACTGTTGCTTGCTATTGGGGTTGTTATGTTTCGCAGTGCGGGGGACTGCGGTGAGAACGAGATCCCTGAGATGGAGATCAAGCTGTCGGTCTTTCAGAGTTGTTTCTTAGCATCTTGGTCAATACTTGATTATGCAGTGAGAGAGATTTAGGGAAGGCTTTTTGTGCATTTTCCACAGACGGTGCTAATCTGATCTGCTCGTTCCTAGGTAGTGCAAGAACCAAGGTTACAGTCAGATAATCCTTGCCAACTAGGGGGAACCGAGGTGGAAGGACAAAGCCACACAATGAGATCTGAAACCAAGAAAAGGTCAAAGGCCCGAGGAGTTGTCCCCAGGTAGGCACTCCGACACTCAAGTCAGTAGAAGGTATAGGTTGTTGGGCCGAGCAGGTAGAGAGAAGTTCTAGTCCGAGTAGAGTAACGGTATGGGAGTTAAGAGATGGATCATTTACCTTGAGTGGGAGATACCTTTTTATTGCCGAATATTTGTGTCCTTGTTGGATGAGGCTTTTGGGGTTGTCAGGATAAGGTTAACCGCTAAGGTTTTCGGGATATGACCTAATTCCCAACAAAGTTGTCCCCATCCGTTCTTCTATCTTGGTCATGCTTATCCATATAACGTGGAGTCATCATGGCTAGAAAGGTAAAGTGGGGCCACGGAGATGATGTGGTACTAACGTGGCGGAGGAGATAAGGTGGGCTATGGATACAATGTGGTGTTAAGATGGCCAAGGAGATAAAGCGGCCATGTGGGCGTTATGTGGCATTTGGAGCCAGCTCAACTATAACCTGAACACTTTCCTTCCCCATGATCTCCATATGGTGCATTATATAGAGGGAAACTAGTGACTTAGGGTTTGGGTAATAAAAAGAAGAATTTGTTTAATTCATAGTCAGAAATTGGAATTGGAATCAAAATCCTTCAAAATTAGAATGGTCTATTCCCATTATCTATTTGGTTCAAACAAAAATGGGAGTGAAAATTAGAATCGACCATTTCTAAGGAAAGGGGAGAGAAATCCTCCCAATCAAACAGTTGGAATCAGAGATTCGGATTCCGATTCCAAACCTCTATTCCCGTGAATCAAACGGGAATTCAAACAGCCCATGGGCGTGCATGCATGCTAGGTCATGTAGCTCGTTCTCTGCACTGCCACTCTAGTTCTATGTGCTTGAAGGCTATGGCTTTTCTTCATCTCATTATGTAAATATGTAACTCACAATTGGACCCACAATGATGGTGCTGATCACCACTCTTGATTTCCTACTAACTGCAATCTGATGCACTTCCTACTAATTCGATGACGTGATGACAGTTGGCCCAACTTCATACGACATCAATACTGTGTGCAACAATTTCTACGTGAATCAGCTCCCTAGCCTTTATAGGGTTGCCACCATCCCCATCTTTCTCTCGCGCGTAAAAATGGACTGGATTCGGGTTGGACGGTTCAAAAGATGATTTGGATTCAGACCAGTTAAAATATAAATGGTTTATACGCATAGTGGACCGAATTTGGACAAAACTGATTGATGCAGTAGACCAACGTCATTAAATATGCAAATCAGCGGTTTGGTCAAGTTAATATAAAACTACCTTTATAAAAACACTTAAAAGTACTTTGAATAATTTTTATGAAAACGCTTAAAAAAATTAATGAAAGAATTTTTTTAAAATCATTTTTATGGATGTATTTTTATGAAATTATTTTTATAAAAGCATTTTTACGAAAGTGCTTTTATGAAAGTATTTTTATAAAGGTATTTTTACAAAAGTATCCTTATGAAAGTACTTTTATAAACACTTTTATGAAAGTACTTTTATAAACACTTTTATGAAAGCACTTTACAAAAACGCTTTTATGAAAGTACTTTTATAAAAGTAATTTTATGAAAATTATTTTTACGAAAGTATTTTTACATAAAAGCACTTTTATAGAAGTATTTTTATAAAAGCACTTTTATGAAACAATGTTTTGAAAAATGAGTAGAACTAGAACCGTCCTGACTAAGGGTGGATTCGAACCCGGCTTGTAGGAATAGTATTAGGCTCGAGCTCGATTCGAGATAGGTGTGCAGTATATGTATGTATGTATGTATAATAAAAATTATTTATTTAATACTAGGCTTGTGAGCCTTACGAGCTAAGCTTCACTAGGCTCGAGTTTGGCTCAATTAGCAAAAGAGCCTATATATCGGGCTCAAAACTCAACTTAAACCAAGCCAAGTCGAGCTCAAATAGCTAGTGACATGCTCAACTCGTGGACAACCCTAGTTCTGACCACCGCTTTCTAGGTCAACAGTTCGTTTGCCTAGTTTGAACGAATGAACTGTTCTAACAAAAAAAATAATATATAATTAAAATAAAAATAACCAAAAACCATTGAATCAAACAGGGTTTGGGTAAAATAGAACCGGTTGCTTGGATGGTTCCTAGGCCAAATGGTCTAACCGCTCGGGTCAATGCCAATTTGAAAACCATGTTACATAAGTACTTTTATAAATTCACTTTTATAAAAGTACTTTTATAAAAGCACTTTTATGAAAATATTTTTCTAAAAACACTTTTCAATAGTACTTTTATAAAAGTACTTTTACTTATTTACTTTGGATTGGATTTGGATTTTAATTGGACTGAATTGGGTTGTAGCAGATGATGTATTTTTTATATATTCTACAGATTTCTCATGTTATTTTGGTGTATGATTCAATTCAGATTAATTGGATCCAATCAGGTCCATTTACATTTTATTTGAACTGAATTGAACTTACTTTGTATGGATTTGGACCGGATTTAGTTCAGCCCATTTATAAATGGACCATTGGATCAGTCCAATTGACAAGCCTACTCTCTCTCTCATATTCTCAACTTCTACCATTAAGGTTTCAAGGATCGTTTAAATTAATAAATCATAATC
This sequence comes from Nelumbo lutea, assembly GCF_056320005.1. Lineage (NCBI taxonomy): Eukaryota > Viridiplantae > Streptophyta > Magnoliopsida > Proteales > Nelumbonaceae > Nelumbo > Nelumbo lutea. Next base: position 295,951 of record NC_142686.1, read on the forward strand.
ATTCATTGCTCTATCATGTTCACTTGGATGTTTTACATTATAGATTTTGTTGTATCTTGCAAATGAAGGAGAATTCTAATGTATAAGTTTGATTAAATATGAAGGAGCTAGTTCATTCAAACATGCTAAATAGGAACATGGGATAGAAGCATCAGATCTAGGAACTTCTATTAATAAAATGAATTTTCCTGAATTATTCAGTAATAATGTGAACAATTAATAGTTTTTGGCATTCAACTAGTCGCCAAATTCATTCCTCGTCATTTGATATTCAACTAATGAAAAAAATAATAGAAACGTTGAGAGAGCAACCCCAAAAAATGAAAATCATAATTAATAGTAGGATAAAGTAGGGGACAAATTTAACAATTGCAGATTAATTAGTCAAGGTGATTCTTCATAACAACTGTTGGGAGATCTTTTTCTGGTTTGTTTGGAAGCACTGTCTCTACTTTGCAGTGAATCTAGACTGAGCCCAAGTGTTTTTTCCACAACGATTGCTGAATAGAGTTAGGATTTGCTTGGCATCGAGAAGGTTCATATTTTTTAGAAATAAAAAGCAGGTTTGCTTGCAAAGTTTTTCAACAGTGATCCGTTTGGTTTAAAAGAAAATAGATCAGGGTTTGTTGTGAATTCAGGGTTTCAACCAAGGTTCAGAAAGAGAGAGAGAGAGAGAGAGAGAGAGAGCATATTACAAATTTACACAAGGGTTGTTACACGAACTCAGATTTTCTATTCACTTTTTCTACCCCACGGTGTACCCGCTATGAATTGCAGCGCACATATCTCACAAATCAAGTTGGTAATGTGTGGTTTCAATTCATGACGAGTAGAGTAATACGCAGGAAATCCCATTTAGGCTCCTTTAGTTTTTTGGTAAGTTATTTATCCAAGTAAATGCAGTCACCTGGCCGGATAAGCTTCTTTTTGGAAACACTTACCCGGGTAAGTGTATTTACCCATGTTCTTTTATTTTTCTTATAAATAAGGCAATGACTATTTTAGTCATAAAAATTCATTATTAAAAAGGGCATTTTTGTCTCATTCAAGTGCTGGCAACTTGCCCTCTAGGTGTGAAAGTTATTTACCCACCTAGGAGATGGGTATCACTTACTCGGGTAATACCCATGAAAATAAATTTTCCCTAGTCCCCACATAAATTTGAAAAAAGAACATAGGATTCTTGGTCAATGGGAACAAAAATCTCATTGACCAACTTCCCTCCTCTCAAAATCTGGGAAAAAAAAGCCCCCTTATTGTAACACAAATAGTCAAACATGGACAATTATAACCACATAATTGGGTTCATGGGAACCATCTCTTCCACAAAGGGAAATATATACAAGCATTATATTCTATCCAATAATTGTATGGAAGAATGATAAATAGAAGTCTAAGTAATTAATTCAATATGTCACCTTCTCACTGGTTGTAATGGATATAACTAGCTATAATGAAGATCGGTCAAGATTCAAGAGGGAGGATGGTTTCTAAATTAATATAATGTTGACGACTCATGAAATGGATCAAAGAATAATAAAAGCTTAGGTGGTTTTGCGGATCAAGCTTATGATTAAAATTAAGATTGATATCGCCTTTAATTTTGAGCAAGGAGAGGACGAGAGCTTTCTTTGGGTGGAATGTTAGGTAGTCTAGTGGTAAGTCTGAAGGGTGCCACTGACCTAGGGGGTATTTTATAATGTGGATGAGAAATTGGTGGATGTGGATTAGTTCACACCACACCCTGTGGCAGGGACCAATCCACACCACACTATTGTTCACAGTTGTTCTAAATTGTAGATAAATTGTGTGGATTGGACCAGTCCACACCTACAGTGGCATTTTGTAGGCATGGTGTAGACTAGTCCAATAAATAGTTAACCATAAATGTCTAATTTTTGCATTTTATATATTGAAAATTGCATCAAAGAATTAATATTAACCAATAAATATTAAATTTTTATAAAAATAATTAAAACTCTAAATATATATGTTAAATATTTAAAAATATTATTTTATTGATAAAAACATTAAAATTTTATAAAATTAAAAAATTAAGTAAAACAATTAATATTTTATTACAAAAATGTGAAACAAACAATAGATTGTGAACTGGTGGTGGAGAGTTTCAGCGGTGGAGAGCTTCAGCGGGCAGGTAGTGAAGACCCCCAATGGTAAAATGTGAAATAGACAATATAGAGTTTCATCCTTTCAAATAGACTATGAAGTAGGGGATCAAAAATAGACTACAAATAGGCCATATCCACGAGTCTTTCTCATTGTCACTAAATTGGGGTGTGGACGGGACCGGTCCATGATATAGCATGACAAGTCCCGCCTACAGCCAACCGAACGAGTGTTCATCCCGTGGACGAGACCGAAATGAACACAGTGCTGAACACCGCTCTAGTTGTCAATGCTCAAGCATGCAATGAAGATGAGTAAGATAATGCGCAACTTTGATATGTGAAGTTTTAACTTTTAAAACTGATTTCTTTCATCTCTTTGATCTCCATGGATCATTAATATTTCATTGGGTTAAACGTCGCTTGAAATTTTGATATATAGTTGTTGAAATGAAGGGCAACTTTGGAAAACAAAGTTGAATAGAGGGGCAACCTTCTTGAATAGAAGAAGTGAGGATTTGGGATTGTTAAATTTTTGTCAACATTTGGATGGTTGATAAAGAAAATTATATAACACTCAAAGGGCATTTGTATCTTTTTTCAAATGCCATTTAACAGTTGGTTAATGGTAGGTACTGAATTGGCATATTTTGAAAGTTCGGGTACTGAATTATTGCATTTTATAGTTTGGGGACCAAGGTGTCACTCGGCCCAAAGTACAAGTTACTAATTGGGAATTTTCCCTAAAAATTATTCTTATTTGACACACATATATTTGTTTAACATGACGAATATATGATATTAGAGATGTGATGAAATTTTTTCTACAAAAAAAAATTGTCTTTTTATACTTTTGTGTGTTTTCATCTTTTTAAAATTTTATTATTATTTAATTATAACATTTAGGGTTGACACATTTGAGACAAAATGTTGAATTGTTAATTATCTATCAAACTAGAAAAAACTCCATTTTTTGGTTGGGTTTAAATTTGTATTTTATTTCTATCATCAATAAAAATATTTATTTTGTGTGACACTTATTTTTCTTTAATATAGTTAATTAATATAAGATTAAGTGAAATAATGGGAGTTAATACCCCAAATATAAAATTTAATGAGAGGGAATTGAATGAGGAGAAATGTAGTAGTTCAAATCATATTGTGTGTCATCATATTTAGAGATTCAAAAATAGGGGCATTCTAGTCAAGAATAAGGTTTAATGAATATTAATGAGAATTAATACCTTCAATATAAGGAGTTAAATATAAAGAGGGGGGTTATTAGGAGATGAGCTACCCCCCCCCCCCCCGGTTGTGTAGCCCTTAAAAATTGAGAGGGATTTCAATGAGGAGAAAAGTATTTGTTCAAATTAAATTTCTGCTCTTACAATTAAAGAGGGACCAATTTCAAAAAAAAATGGGGTATTTTAGTTAAACAAAAGTTATAAGCTATCATTCACACCATGGTTTTTAAAATGCCGCTAACCCGGGTGGCCAAATTGTTCAAACAAAAAATTGGTCATGTTACAAGCTCCGTTTCATGCTCAAACTATCATTTTGGTAAAAAATGTTGTTTTGGTCAAAGAATCATCGACTCAAATGGTTAAACCATCATACTGTTTGACTTGGGCAATGTTTCATGGGTTGCATAAAATAAAATTAAAAGAAACAAACAAAAAAAAAGGATTTTTGGACTGCAATCCCCCTTAGAAATATTTTTTGAAGCCCCCTTCTAATCTACTAATAACGCCCCTATAAACCACATCTTGCCCATAAATTTGGCATCAATCCACGAACAGGATTCACTCCACCCTTAAGAAATCCTAACTCCACTTACGGGTGGACTGAATCATAAAAAACCCCCCAAAAAAAACCTTTGTATCCCCATTATCCAATTCGACAAATCTTTGGTTTGGCTTTTCACTTTTTTCTTTCATTCTCCCCCTGTCCTAGGTCCTCTTGTCGACAAACTTTTTATGTCCAAACTCTGAACTCCAAGTCGTCTCTTCTATATGGTTTAATCTGGTCACTCTTATTTTCTTTTCTTCTTCAACTTTTTTTTTTTTTTATGCTTCGTTATTCTTCAACTATCTTGAGCGGCGACAACTAATTGTGTTGTGATAACCATCTTCAAATTTGATGGTGAGTTACATTGTTGTAGGCTTGCATCGGAAATCGGAATGGCAAGGCGGTGACTAAAACAGAAATTTCTCATATATTGGTGGTGTTACAAACTTGAACAATGACAATAATCAACATGGCGATAGTTTCCGCCGACAATGTATACATATATACATGTAGATTAAATTTAATCATCTTGACTTATTCAAATTGGACAATCAAATTGCTGATTTGGAAATCAGAGGTCAAAGCCGTTCTATTTTTTGGTTGTTTTTTAAAATCATATTTTGGGTTATATTTAGTTTATTCGATCACAATTCAAGTTGCGCTTTAGTGAGAATGGCTAATTTCCTAAGCTATAGGTAAATCTGTTTTTTTTTTATATCTTAATGCTGATTTTTTTTTTATTTTTTTAAAATTGTATGGTTTGTAATTATTTTTAGATAAAAATATTTGTATGAAAATATATTTTGGTTTGTAATTATTTCTAAATAAAGTTGGTTAAAGGTAAATTTGGTATGTAAAGAAAATTAATGCATTACATCAACATTTTCTATTTCGAATGCGGAAGGAAAATATCTACACATTTTTTAAAAACAATATTGGAGGTTTTTGTTAAGGTCAAAGCATAGTAGGGGAGGTTCATAGGATTGTTAGAAAAGACAAGGAGGTTTTTATAATATCACCATTTTTAAATAGAATTTAAGTATATTTGAGGTTAATAAATTTGTATTAGTTTTCTTTTTATTAATCCTTATCAAATTTAATTAATTATATTAAACTTTTATTTTTCAATGGAATTTGTTTATCACTATATTAATAAATTTTTTCCATAATATTAATTAATTAATATTTTTATCTCATTTAATTAATTTAATAAATAATATTTACCATGTTAAGTGATTTTATTATTTCAAATGAATGTAAATGGATTGTAATTTTTATGATGGTTTATTCAATGTTTTTAGCTTGTTGTTTACTTAGATGGTTCAACCATTTGAACCATCACTCAACCCTATTTCTAATTCTGGGTTTCTTGAAACCTACTATTTTGTCAACAACCTTGGTTTGGTCAAAACCCGTTCAACTTAGACGGTTGAACCATCATTGACCCTTTTAATCTAGTCATTAGGTCATGGGTTATAATATACAAAGTATTGAAAACTTCTATAGGACTTAACTTTGTGCTCATTTGTCTAGTTGGGGTGATCTTTTTTTTATTTGGAGTCTCAAGTTTCAATTTTTATCTCTTTATTTGTAGAAAAGGTAAAAACAAAAATAAAAAGTACAAATTAAATATAAAATTATATACACACACAAATGGATGATGTATGATTTGATTTGTCTAACTTGGACAATTAAATCATGACCCATGACCTAGAGGCAAAAACCATTCAGCTTCCAAGTTGAATGAATTAAATAATATTTATTATGAAATATAAAGATTACTTAATTAATTAACTTAAAAGTAATTATCTTTTAAATTGAAGTAGATTATTTAGCATAATAATATATGTATATATAATTATACTTAAATTGAAATAGATATAGATATAGATATAAATAAAGTTCATGAATTATAATGGGGTAATGAAGAGGAGAGAGAATTAGTGACATGCGTTATTGAAGGGGAGAGAGTTAATGTCATGAAGAGATAATTAAAGGAGTTAATGAATTAGAGGAGAATGAGTTAATGGCGAGTTAATAAGAGGAATAAAAATATAAAAGCTTATTGGCCACTTAAGTTATTTTGTTCAATTTAAAATAAAATAAAATAAATAAACAGAAAAAAAAAGATAAAATACTTCTAAAAAACAAACAGAAAAAATAAGTGCCATTAAAAAATAATCAGAGGAAATCAGGAAAATGCCAACTTTGCACAATCCATTTTAATATATAGATATAGATTCAAAATATTGGAAATAACTACAGATATAACAAACCCATGCATTATTAGTTATAACTACAAATATGAAACCCATTATCACATTAAAGTGTGTGCATAACATTTGTTTGCATGTTGTGGGGAGGTAATGGGTTAGAAACAAAACATATGATAAAACATCTATGGATGATAATATAAGAAACCAATGAGCGAAAAAGGAAATCTCTTTCAATGGCCAAGAATAATGGAATGGAATAGAGTTCATAAAAAATGCCAAATTCATGAGGAAAAAAATAGTTTCCTCATTTTCTCCCTTGGCAAGAATTAAGACGGGATGGGGAGTTACTTGGGACAAGTATGGAAAGTATGGCCCGCATCCTGATCCCGCCCTATTGTTATCTCTAAATTCTGTCATATTAATATATTAAGTTAATCAAAAAATTAAGTATGTAATAGTAAAAAATAAAAATTAGCAATAATTTATCTAACCATAAAAATTAATAAACATTAATAGAAAAATCAATGCAAATTTATCTAACAATAATACAAAAATAATGTTAATTTGATTTGGAATCACTTTGGCTTTGCCCAATTAAAAATGTTATAAGGGTTCTTCAACTTAGGTTTTGTTTTAACAAAGCCCATCCATCATACAGGACTCGCTAGTTGAAGAAAATAAAGAAGGAAGAAAATTAAAACTGGAAATGGGTAAAATGACCAACCCATCACATGAAAGTAACTCTTAAGATAAACGTTGATGCCTACTTGTTGACAAATGGCAAACACGCACGTGGTTGCATTACTCGAGATAGAGAAAATAACTATGGTTAATTACTAGTAGCTTGTGTGATTGTGAAGAACCCGAGATCTTTTATCAGACCAATTGGTGAAGCGGTACATTGTAGTTTGACTCTTGAGGCTGAAGCTTAGAGCCATTAGATTGGCCATGTTAGAGGCGATCAGGCAGGAGCTTCGGAATCCTATCATCATGCAAAAACTGTGGTAAAGCACCTCAGGGAGGAAAGGTGTGATTTTGATCTGCAGTCTCCATTTCGAAACTGCAGAGGTATTGAATCGGCGGCCCCTTACACTCAGGAGTCAGGAGACGCCTATATGTTTTTGGCGACGTCAGTATAATGTTCTAGCTCATTCAGTAGCCACCAAGACTGATCTCTTAGCAATGCTGAGCATGATTGGGTAGTTCTTTTCTTATCGACCTTGTTTCCTCCTTAAAGGAGCTCTCTAGTTTTTATTCCTAGTTCAGGGATTTTCCTAAAATACATTTAAGGTTGAAAACTAAGATAAAGATATTCCTAAGATAAAAATAAATAAATCATTCATGCTAACGAATTATCATAATTGACTTTGACCGCAAGTAATGGATTTTGATGTTGCGCGATCCGATCAATCCTACCTGGCAGGGGCTTCGCTCCTAACCAGCAATAGACAGTACCTGAGAAGGAGAAGAAAATGAAGGATTCTGGGGAGTTCGCCCGACGGGAACACTTCGATAATCAAGTTAGAACTCTGAGAGAGAATCATAGAGAGTGCAAGGAGAGCTAAGAGTGCAGAAAGCGTGAGATCAATTACCATGCTCCTTGGAAACCGGGGCCTTTATACCGATGCTCTGTCAAATTGGGTGTAACCACCTTGGATTCTTTGTTACAGCCGTTATTTGCCAGGACTGATTTGATTGGCGCAGATAACCGTCACAGGGTACGGTCACGTCAGTTGAGAGACGTTATGCAGAGCTGGCGTGCACAACGCCACCTAACGAGAGACGTGAGCGCAGTCTTCTGGACTTGCAGGTGCTGCGCCGCCAGACAAGAGACGTGGGAGCAGCCTGATAGGTACGGTCTTGTCTGATAAGAAGTTTCCCGAAGACTCCGGGTCACTCAATAGCGAGATCCTTTGTAGCGAGCTCCCTCGTAGCGGGCTCCAATAGCAAGATGCCTTGCAGCAAGCCATTCTATAGTAAGTTGTAGCGAGCTGTTTAATCTAGGTTTCAGCAAGCTCATTACGCCGAGTTGTAGCCAAGTTGTCATGCTGAGTTGTCACTTACGTCGAGTCATGTCCATGTGTCGCCTACTCAGGAGGTTGGATCAAATCACCCTCTATCAATTGCCCCCCACTCCTTGGACTAAGGGTCTTGCTCTAGCGCGGGGAGTTCATGAAGTGACGGGTGGATTTGACCCGCAATTCAAACTAGGTTGACCATTCGCATGAAATATACGCATGGATGTCAAGCAATTTCTGGATTTTTCGGGTACCAAAAAGTGCGCCAGGCTGCCTTCAGTTTTGGAAGACGTGCATCCAGTTTGATTGCGAGCCATTGGATCTACTTTAATTGGAGTTGTTGGCTTTTGGGCACAGTGGCTATAAATAAGAGGGCCCCATGCCTCATTTTTTTATGCCAACTTGCCTTGCTTTCAATTTTGAGGTCACGCCTTCACCTTGTTTGCTCGAGCTCTCCCTGTTCGCGTCGCTTTCTCAGTTTACTTTTTCCTAGTGAGTCTTCCTGTTTTGTCAATAATGTCTGAGTACCCATACGACAGTGCCTTTTCCCGGGATGGTAACCAGGACGAGGTCCCCTCGAGCTCGGGGGGAGCTTAGGGTTTTACCGAAGGACAATCTCTGGAGGCTCGGAAAGCCTCCGGTAACTTGGCTTCCACTTCCCGGGGTCGGGAGCCGGATAGCTTTGGCCCTTCCTCCTTGTCTATGGAGAGACTTTGGGCCCTAGTCTTTCACTACGACCTCCCTAGGGATCTTATTTATAGCCTCCCATCCGGTAACTATCCCTGGGAGCACGATCATGATGAGATCATGATCTTTGAGGAGTAGTGCGTGGCTAGTCTTTGACTCCCTCTACATCCTATGATAGTGGAGGTTCTTACCCATTTTAACATCATCATAGACCAACTTCATCCGAACTCAATCTGGAACGTGGTTGGTACTATTTCCTTTTTCTTTGAGTACTGTCTTCCTCTTTCTCTTGATACCTTTACCTCTATTCTATCCATCAAGAATGCCTCCCCCAGAGCCTCTCCAGACAGGCATTCTTATTACTTTTCCCCTCGTCTCGACTTCAAGCTTCTTCACGGGCTGCCGAACAGGATCCTAGCCTGGAAACAGGGTTCCTTTGTAGTTCGCAACCCCGAGGGGTGGCCCTTTCCGACCCACTAGAGGGCCGCTATTTAGGATCTAGGCATTAATTTGAATGCAAGGGTTCGGGAGATGCTGCAGTCCTGGGCGGAGATCGACTTCCTCTGCTCGAACTACTTGGCCGAGGATAAGCTCGCGCAAGCCAGCCTAAGCCCCGATAGGTTGCCTTTAGGTTGCCCTCTCTCTTTCTTTCTTTTTTTTTTGTGAGCTGGACTAATTCCTTGTGATTCTTGTAGCCAACATGTCTGGAGTGGATGCACGTTGCCTTCTGTTGAGTAACCAGAAGCACAGGGCAAAGAGGTCACGCCCCGACCAAGCGTCCACTTCGGGGACCACCGAGTTCAAGGCTGCGGACCTAGCCTTTGTTATGCCGCCAGAGGTCCCACCTGTGCCATTTGAGGAAGTAGTCGTGGGAGGCAAAGAAGAAGAAGAGGTCCCACCTCTAGAGGAGTACCCTCTGGCCGCGCCCACCATCTTCCCGCGGTTCCCTACCGAGGGGAGGGAAGAGAGCATTACCAACTTCCTCGGGGCCATGCGAAGGAGCCAACAGATGGTCACTAATGAGGAGGTTTGCGGACTGGTCTGGGATGCACCCTAGGCAGCTCTTTTGGCTGACCTCGTCTCACTGCATGGTGGTAAGTGCTTGCTTCTTCCCTTTTTCTCCCCCCCCCCCCTCTTCTCTCTTTTTTTTTTTTTTTCTTTTTTTTACTTACCTTGACTTTCTTATTAATAGTTGAACTTTGCCATCCACACCATGGCCTGTCAGACTATTGTCCACTCCTAGGACGCCGCCAACCAGAAGTCAGAAATGCAGAGGCTCCAACGTGAGCTCGATCATGCCTGGAGCGAGGTCTTCCAGGCTCAGAAGGGGAGCAAGGCCCAAGAGTTGCTCGTCAAGGACCAGGAAGCGTGGATCTTCCAACTGTCTGAGGAGAGCACCCGTTATAGGGAGGAGTCTTCGAGGGGCAGCGGCGGAGAGGGAGCTTCTTTGCCAGCAGGTCCAGAGCTTGGAGTCCACGTGTCAAACTACCAAAGACCTTGGGGTTGAGCAAGACTTTCCTTAGAGGCTTGTTGGTGAGGACGACGACAATATGAGCTTGGAAGTACAGACGGAGCTTCCGAGCTGCGATGACTAACGCATACGCCAATTTTTGGAGTTGTACCTCTCTTATCAGTATTGAGCTGGCCAATTCGTCACTTGCCGAGAGGTACAACTCCAAAACATCACCCTCCTCGGGTCGGGTTAAGATCGGGATACTGGCGAGGTATCTTTTGAGCTCGTCGAATGCGAACTGGCACTCTTCGGTCCATTCAAAGCCTTTGCTTTTAATTGCCTTAAAGAAAGGCAGGCAACGATCTGTCGACTTGGACATGAAGTGGCTCAAAGCGGCTATATGGCCATTCAACCTCTGAACCTCCTTTAATTTCCAGGGTGGTTTCACATCTAGGATAGCCTTAATTTTATCCGAGTTGGCCTCAATGTCACACCGATTGATGATGTACCCTAGGAATTTACCTGAGGTGACACCGAATACACACTTGTTCGGGTTTATTTTCATGTTAAACTTACGCAAAATTTCAAAAACAGAATGCAAGTCTTGTATTAAATCATTTGAAAATCGAGTCTTGACGACCGTGTCGTCTACATAACATTCTATTTTCTTGCCGATCAATTGCTCAAACAACTTATTTACAAGTATTTGGAAGGTAGCCCTGGCATTTTCAGTCCAAAGGGCATGACCTTGTAACAGTACAACCCTAGTTTAGTTATAAAAGCTGTTTTTTCTTCGTCGACAGGGTCCATTCTTATCTGGTTATAGCCCAAGTAGGCGTCCAAGAAACTCAGCAACTCGTGCACTAAGGTTGCGTCCTCCAGGCGGTCAATCTTGGGGAGCGAAAAGCAATCCTTCAAACAAGCTCAGTTTAGGTCGGTATAATCGGCGCACATGCGTCATTTACCATTGGCCTTTTTTACTAGGACTGGGTTGGCTACCCAGCTCGGGTAATGGACCTCTTTGATAAAGTTGGCTGCGAAGATATTCCCGACCTCCTCGTCAACTTCTCTCCAGCGCTCCGGTGCTAAGTTGCGTTTTTTCTGTCTAACGGGCCTAACTATAGGATCAGTATTTAGCATGTGAGTTATGATGCTTGGGTCTATGCTGGACATTTATGCCATGGACCATGCAAAAACATCTAAATTTTGATGTAAAAAACTTAACAATTGAGATCGCAAGGGTTCTTGGATTGAGGCGCCGATCTGGAATGTCTGAGTTGGGTCCTCTGCCGAAGTTGGGATGGAGACAGTTTCTTCTGTAGGCGTAGCTTGCTCCTCACATTGCTTTGTAAGTCGCCCCAGCTCAAGGTCATCGGCCACCTTGGCTTTCCCTTTGAGGGCGGCAACGTAGCACTTACGAGACTCGAGTTGATTGCTTCATGCCACCCCAACTCCGAAGTCTGTGGAGAACTTCATCGCCAAATAATAAGTGGAGACCACCACACGTAGAGCATGGGTGATCGGCCGACCTATTATGGCGTTGTACGGGGAGGGAGTCGCGACCACCAAGAAGTCATGGTTGAGCCTCACTATGCTATGCCCGATGCTGACTTCCATAGGTATTGTAATTCTACCCAGGAGCCTGACTTCCTCTCCGTTGAAGCCTACCAAGGGAGTACTTGTGGGCTTGAGATCGCTCTCTCGGAGTTGAAGCTTGTCGAATACTGCCTTGAAAAGGATGTCTGCCGAGCTGCTGGAGTCGACGAGGACACGCTTGACTTCAAGGTCGTTAATCTTGATCTTTACGACGAGCGCATCATTGTGGGGGTAGTGGACCCTATGCGCGTCATCCTCTATGAAGAAGATCGGGTCTTCTATCCTTGGCCGCTTCGGGGGGTTCTGCTCCTCCCTTCCGACCTCGCGAGCTGATGTTTGAGTTGCAGCTGATGTGCAACCTGCGACGATCAAACCTCCGACGATCACATGAATAGTCCCCCAAACTGGTCTCTCTTCAGGGGGCAGCCTCTACGGCTGCTCTGTTGGTTTGCTACTAGATTCGGGAGCATCTCTACCTTGCTCCGCCTGCCCACCTGCTTTATTATTACTATTTTGTACAAAATTCCTTAAGTATCTATAACGAATGAGCTCCTTTACAATTCTCGGTACTATGACCATGATTTTTATGAAAACTACAATACAAATTCTTATTTCTTACATTGGGTCCCCTTTCAGTCGAGGTGGCCACTTCACATACGGAGGCGTCTTTGATCGCCATAAGGATCTCGGCCCGCTTCGCGTTCAAGGGTGTGTAGTCCGTCCTTTCTGCTGGCGAAGCTCGGAAAGGTTGACTTGCCTTTGCCCCCCGAGCTGGGTGGGTCTTCTTCTTACTGTCCCCTTGGACTGAGGACTCGCCTTCCCTTTTCCTTTTCTTGGGGACCTGCTCACCCTTCTCGTTGATCTCCTCCTCCGTCCCTATAAACTGATCTGTGAGTTTGACAAACTCGGTCACAGTCTTGGGCCGATTTACAACCACGTGCCACTTGAATTCTTTGTGCGTGATGCCTCTCTTGGCCGCTGTAAGCCGAATTGCGGGGTCCAGGTCGGGTATCTGTAAACAAGCATCATTGAACCGCTTGATATAACTCCGGATTGACTCCCCTTCCCTCTGGACTATGCCAAGGAGGCTCTCCTGGGTTCTCGGGCACCGCTTGCTAGTGACGAAATGAAAAGTGAAGACTTGCACGAATTGCGCCCAACTTTTTATTGATATGGACGCAAGATTCCTGTACCATGTGCGGGCCACTCCTTTGAAGGTGGTGGAGAAAGCCACACCCATGCAGGACTCACTGGCCCTTGCCAAATGCATCTGTGACTAGAAGGGGTCAACATGGTCATTTGGATCGAATGATCCGTTAGACTTATCCAAGGGAGGTTTGAAGTTCTTCGCATTAGGGACGACAAGGAGTTCCAGAGACAAATGGGGATGGAACTGAGAGGAGCGGAGTGGCTTTTACTTTGTCTAAGCTTACCTCTTCTTTACCCTTGAGCTCGGGCAAGTTGTGAGTGGCAGTTCGGCGAGCTCGGTAGCGTCTCCGCTACTGCTTCGCTGGCTTGGCGTTAGTGCTGCTTGCTTCTGTGTCACCGAGCTCGATGGGCCCAGGTAGGGGCTCGGGTTGCTGCTGATTGCTGTGAACTGAAGGACCTTGTCTAAAGTCAGCGGCTAGAACTTCGAACTGGTTTTTGGCGAGCGGGAGCTCGAACTGCAAAGGCTGAGGTGACGCGGGTCTGACTGGCTAAGAGTAGACCTATTCATGGGCCAGGTCGGGCCAGGCTCGGGCCGAGCTTTCACTTGTCACTAATGAAAATATACTAGGCCTGAGCTCGAGCCCGGTTTGACCAACGGGCCTATAACTTGGGCCTGAGCCCAGCCCTGGTAAAAAGCCCAAAACCCAAGCCCGAGCCCAAAGCCTGACCTAATTGAATAAAAAAACAATTTTCCCTATTCAAATTAGAAGTGAAAATTCATATAATATATTTTTTCTATTTAAATGAGCAATGGGCCTACAAGATGGTATTTTCCCTTTCTTTTATATTTTAAAACACAATTTTACATTCTTAAATAAAAAAAATTATTCAAATAGACATAATCACATAACTAATTTTAAGTTTAATATTAGGTTAGGCCGGGCCGGGCTATTTTGACAAAACTCGAGCCCGGCTCGAATTTATTGCGAGTCAGGATTTTTGGCCCGACTTTAAGCCCGCGGGCCTATAAGCATGTTCAAGCCGGGCCGGCTCGTCGGGCCACCCGGCCCATGAACAGGGTGGGCTGAGAAGCCCCCGACCTGACTACAGGCTGTGAGGTGGAGGGAGTAACTTGTCTTTTCCTCCTACCATGGGATGAGACCTGGCTTCCAAGAGGGTTCTGAGCCTAGGAGGTCTCTCCCTAGCGAGAGGGGCGACGCTCGTTGCGACAACGGGGCTGGACTTGCTGTGTAGCAGGGTGTAGAGGTGGAACTTATTGTTGAGGCTAAGGCAACGGTGGAAACTGCTGCTGGTACTGCTGTTGGTAGAAGTGGTGGAGCATCTGCTACTGGTACAATTGGAACTGGTGGATTTGTTGCATTTGAGCTTGCATAGATCGCATGCAGTGTACCAAGTTTTCTAGTTGATTGTGTCTGGCCACCGGGAGAACTGATGGTTCTGCAAAGGTCACCTCTACTGGCGAAGGGAGTGGAGCATTCACCGGCACCATGAACCGAGGCACGCTCAAGGTAGGCACTCCATCCGCGGAGAGGGGTACAGTGAAATGGCGAATGCAAACGGTAGGGAGCTGAGGTCGCTACCTGGAGGTGTTTTGGTCGACACTTCGTCTGGCATTGCTGGAGGAAGCCATTGAAGTCATACTGAAAGTTTCAGTGTTTGGTGGAGAAAGGCTTTTTGAAGCGTTTCCCACAGACGGCGCCAAATGATGTAGCGCGATCCGGTCACTCCTAGTTGGCAACGGACAATACTTGAGAAGGAGAAGAAAATGAAGGATTCCCGGGGAGCTCGCCTGACGGGAACACTTCGATGATCAAGTTAGAACTCTGAGAAAGAATCATTGAGAGTGCAAGAAGAGCTAAGAGTGCAGAAAGCGCAAAATCAATTACCTTTCTCCTTGGAAACCGGGGCCTTTATATACTGATGCTCTATCAAATCGGGTGTAATCGCCTTTGATTCTCTGCTACAACCGTTATTTGCCAGGACTGATTTGATTGGCACAGATAACCGTTGCAGGGTACAATCACATTAGTTGAGAGAAGTTATGCAGAGCTGGCGTGCACAACGCCGTCTAACGAGAGACATGGGCACAGTCCTTTGGACTTGCAGGTGCTGCGCCGCCAGACAAGAGATGTGGGAGCAGCTTGTCTGAAGACTCCAAGTCACTCAATAGCGAGCTCCCTCGTAGCGAGTTCCCTTGTAGCGAGCTCCCTCGTAGCAAGCTCCCTCACAGTGAGCTCCCTCGTAGCAGGCTCCAATGGCGAACTGCCTTGCAACAAGCCGTTCTATAGTAAGTTGTAGCGAGCTGTCTTATGACGAGTTGTTTGAGCTGGGTTTCAGCGAGCTCATTACGTCGAGTTGTAGCCAAGTTGTCATGTTGAACTGTCACTTACGTCGAATTATGTCCACGTGTCGCCTACTCAGGAGGTCGGGTCAAATCACCTTCCATCAGCTTCAAAAAATTACAAATGTTAAAAGACCATTCGGGAGGAGGCTTAAATTTCGTTTTTATTTTTATTTTTATTTTTTTAAGGAGGGTATATTTAGTTAAGTTGCTTCATATGCCTTGAGGTGCTATGAATGAACTATTTAAACTTTAAAAAAGCCTATAGGTAACGATCCCAAAAAATAATTGACGGATGACCAATTTCGGCTCTCCAATTTCGGTTCACATATGCGCCCCACTAGGGGGCTCCCCAAAATCCCCCACAACACATGACCCCACTCTTTATATTGGTAACATCTCCGGACGATGATCTCATCATCTCCCATATTTGTTGTTTGGGAGATATTTTTCAATGCAAAGTGGAGATGTGGTGTAGGGCATTTGGGGGCGCCCCTTGTGGGGTGCAGATGTAAGCTCAGTTTATGGTTTAGTATAACTATGCCAAAATGAAAAAGATAAGGTTATTATTGGAATTAAAAAAATTAAACATAGATAAAAATGATAAAAATAATTGGAATTTGAAAGTTCGAATATGAAAGTAGGGAGATTGAAACTCTTTGTAAGAGTATTACTAGAAGGAAGAGTGACACTCTCTTTTGTTATAGTTAACACATAGGGGGCGCCTTGGGCATTGTTATAGGTTGACACCAAGATTGTAATGTGTGGTGGTTAAAGATGTTGGAACAAGTTGTGAGTAGCATATCTAAGCCCTATGACATAGGGAGTGTAGCTGCTACGGTGTTAGAAAGTTTAGGGGAATACAGTAATTAAGTAAGTCTTTGGCATTGGTGTTGGGCATGTTTGAGTTGTGAACACATCATTGGTGTTGAGAAAACTGTGCTGTCACATAAGTTGTTTATGGGAAACAATAATGATTTTGTTTGATACCACTGCTATAGAACTGTTTTTAGCATTGATCATATTATCTAGTGTTCAAGATGATGCCACATCATTGCACCACTGGTAGCAATGGGTTGTTTTTTGACAAAACATCGAATTTGACATTATTTTTAGACCACACCTTATTGATTTCTAATGCATGGTCTGAATGTAACATTTTTTTTTTCTAGAAAAATGATACCAAAAACGTCATTGATGCCAAACACCACCTAAGTATAGGAGAGCTTGAGAGGTTTCAATAATTTATCTTTTAAGGCCCTGCTTGTTTTTTGACAATTCACTTACCTAGTTAAATAATAGAATGACCCTTTTAGCCATAAAAATCTATTAGTAGAAAGGACATTTTAGTCATCTTCAAGTATGACAACTTTCCCTTGAATGGGAAAATTATTTACCCCACCTTGAAGATTGGTATCATTTGCCCGAAATAAAACTTCTGTAATTCTAATTAAATCTGAAAAAAAATATGAGTTTCTTTAATCAATAATAACCAAAATCTAATTAACAAACTTTCTACGTCTCAAAATCCCCCAAAAAAGAACGCCCCCCTAAAAGCATTTCTCAAAACCCTAGGGATGGTTTAAGAGTTTATGTGATTTTCAGGTAACCCGGTTCAGCGAACAGGATAGACAATATGCATAAAGATGGATCGTAGCGGTGGACCGGTGGTATTCTATTCCGTTCCTTTTCTTTCGCGTGCTCGTCTGCTCGACGCAGCAGGGTTAGTAACTAGGAAGAGAAGCGAAGGGAGTGAAAAGGAAAAGGAACAAAAATGGTGCGGTTAACTGCGGATTTGATATGGAAGAGTCCTCACTTCTTCAATGCCGTTCGAGAGCGAGAGCTTGATCTCCGCGGTCAACACCATTCTTTCTCTATCTACAAATCCCTTCATCATCCATATCTCATAATGTTTCTTGTTAGTTGCAGTAGTAATAGTTGTCTATGTGAGACAAAAAACTTAGATTTGTCTTAAAAATTTCGTTATCATCTTTGTTCCAGGAAACAAGATTGCTGTGATAGAGAACCTAGGAGCGACTGAGGTGAGTGAGCTTCCACTTCAACTTCTCTATAAGACTTACCTTCTGCAATGAGACAAAACCTGTATTTGACTTTTCTCCCCCTCCAGTTCGCTAGTTTATCTTGTTTATATTCTTTCTTTGGGGTTCAAAGACATATGCGTACTTGCCAGGGACATAGATGATATGATTTGGTTAAGAAATCCTTTGTGTGAAAGATGAGTCTAGGGTCTCCTCGGGGCTGGGCCATCTGTATGGGGTTCTAGGCACAATATGGAAACTAATAAAAGTTTCATTGTTACTGATGAAAAAATAGAGTTTAGGGTCTCTACATCCTAGTAACAACCGTGCAGCTAATCTGTTGAAGCCCCGATGTTTCCCAAAGTTTTATTTGTTTTCACTTAAAATTGACAAACTTTTCAGGCTCATATGTTTGCTCCTTCTACGGTGGAACTTTGTTTTACCTGCTATTTACAAAGACAAATTAGAAGGGCAGAAAACAAAGCTTTTTTCTGTGAAAGAGATGGAAATATTAGCTGAAATGTTTCAATTGGAAAAATTTCATGTCCATTTTATAGAGATACAAATGCAGCCTATTACCACTATTCCATTCCGTTATTTACTTCTCTTGTGCACCATAGTTTATAGAAATCCAGGTCTGCTACCAACATGTTTTTTTGATAATTGTTCTACCAACGTGTTGTTAGCAACATTTGCTTCCAACATGATTGTAGCTGTACAACTCAAAAATGATCACTGTCTCTACTATACGACCCCCATCAATGACAAGATACATGAATGAAACATGTTTGAGATCTGCATCCATAAATCATATTGGAAGCAATGTTGCTACCAGCATAGTGGTACTTGGTAGCTGTTTGGACTCGGTTTATGGCCTCCAATTTTTTAGCTTCCCTTCATTCCATGTGGTCTCTTGTAAGCATGCTATATTAATCCTTATCCTCGTTGTATTTACTAATTACATAGTCTTTTCTGTTAAACATTCCTACATTCTAAGTGGCTAATTGATTCATGTTTCTTG
The DNA here is from genome assembly GCF_056320005.1 of Nelumbo lutea. Lineage (NCBI taxonomy): Eukaryota > Viridiplantae > Streptophyta > Magnoliopsida > Proteales > Nelumbonaceae > Nelumbo > Nelumbo lutea. The sequence goes on from NC_142686.1 coordinate 314,406, forward strand.
GATTAACTTCTTTACTTACCCTCTTCCAAAAGTATATGGGAACCTTCACTTATTTCTCATCACAACTTACCATTGTTTTGGTGCGTTGCTTTTAGGGAATGCCCTAGCATTAGCATGAAATGACAATTAAGTAGCCTTGTTCATAAGAAGTTGGCAAAAGTTTTATTGTTGGTTGCTGATTTTACACAACCCTCCTCCCTTATTTGGGCTTGGGACAGGGAGTCAATGTATGGTTAGAAGATGGTATTCAATATGGAATTTGTACTAAAAACTAACCCATCTAACTCAGGCACGATCTCAGAAGACTATAACCTGTGGGGATAGAATTAGGATTGGGAGATGTTGTAGTCATAAATGAAGAGAAGTAGTAATGCTAGCCTTTTTTCTTATTATCTTTGAACTACAGAGGTAATGTTCAAGATTCGGTTCCATGGTGCTTGATGTTTGCTGATAACATAGTCTTAATTGATGAAACTAGTGAAGGATTAAATGCAAAATTAGTTTTAAAATATATTCACAAAAAAACAAGTCATTTTAATATAAACAGGACTAAAAATAGAATATTATCTCTGTAGTTCAAAGAGATAACTCAGTGTGGTCTCTTTGGTTACCTTGGTTCAATAATTCATAAGTAGAGCACAAAGCGTAAAATGGAGGGTTTGTTATTGATAAAAAGGGTAAAATGGAGGGGGTGCATCTGGTGCAAGGTTCAAAATTTTGTCAAGTATTGGGGCATATCATATTGTACTGGCCCTGTCTTGATATGTGAAATATTAAGCATTTTATAATTTTAATATAACCAGGGATAGGCCTTGTTAAGACCAGCCTCTTGTAAAAATAAGTGTGTTGGGGATTAAAAAAATAAGCATGCTGGTCAAATCCCTGATACGTACATTCCGGCATATCGGGGTGTATCAATATTCTGAACCTTGATCCTGAGTCTTATGTGATAGGCGAATACCATTTTGGTTTAAAGGAAAGTTCTATAAAACAGTTGAACCAGATTAACCAGTCTCTGGCGAAGAAGACTGTAGCCCTATTATCTTCTCTGATTTTCAGCAATTCCATTCCCTTCAATCTAAGTAGATGACTAATGGCCACACTAGGAAGGAGCAACTTGGTGCAAGTAGAAGGCTCTAAATGAGCATGGGGAAGGCTAAAGAGGGCATGAGCTGAAATAATAAGAAATGACAGTTTTGTTGAGTTGAGTTCTTGTCCTTCCTTGTGTTTTCTCTCCTTTATAAGAAAATATGGAGGTTCTCATTGGATTGCATGTCCCAACTTCCTATTACCTCACCTATGGTTTTCATGGGTTTTTCATAAATAAATTATCTTCATTAGTTGCTTGGCTGCTGTACTGCTTTTTTTTTGTTTTTTTTGTTGTTGCGTGGTCACTTCTATATACTCGTGTTGGATGTTTCTTTAATAGAACTCTTCAAGTAGATTATTCAGCTCTTTAAAATTTTGTAACCCTTTGGCACCTTCTGTTTGATGATAATGGCTTTTATACTTCTTATCTTAATTTCAGGACCAATTTGATACAATTGATCTGTCAGATAATGAGATTGTCAAGCTTGAAAACTTCCCTTATCTAAGTCGGTTGGGCACTTTGCTTATAAATAATAACAGAATTACTCGTATTAATCCTAATATAGGAGGTAAGACTGAAATCGCCATTTGCCTGTTTAATGCAATGTGTTTATTTCTTAAGGAAGCTTACTCTAATGGTTTCTGTTACTTAAATTTGCAGAATACTTACCAAAACTGCACACCCTAGTTCTAACAAATAATCGACTTGTTAACTTGGTTGAGATCGATCCTCTTGCATCCCTTCCGAAGTTGCAATTTCTTTGCCTGCTGGATAATAACATTACTAAGAAACCGAATTATCGGTTGTATGTGATCAACAAACTGAAACAGTTACGGTTGCTAGATTTCAAGAAAGTGAAACATAAGGTGAGTGCATTTTTTTTTTTTTTTTTAATTTTATATCAAGCAAGTATTGTTTAGGTGCCTTATAAGGCATGCCAGAGACTCAAAGTTCATTAGAACCTAGGTTGGATGGTCTTGAATCTTGATCTTGGTTATTTGATTCAATTACCTTGATTTATTTATTTTTTCCTTTTCTTTTTGAAGAGGTAATGTAAAATTGTACTAATAGAAAAAGGAAAGGTATACAAGTATGTCAGTTCACCGTACAAAAAGATTCTGTACATATGAACACCATTAGGAGCCCCCAAAGAAGTCAATAGCCAAAAAAGAAGACAGAAGATTCTCTTTAAAGTGTAAGTTGATTCTCTACCAGCCTCTGAGATCTTCGACAATGTGATTAATCAGCATCTCTTCTTGAGACTACTTTTGGTAAAAAATCCTCCTATTCTGTTCTTCCCATATAGCCCATAACACTGCCAGAGGAATAGACCACAAAGTCCACCCCTTCTTATTCATTTCCCTACTTTCCAACTTTCAGGAAGGGACTTCTGGCTGTGCTTAACGTAAGCTTATTAATGGGTGGTAATTTGTCCTCGTAGAATTAGAGATCATGCTCCCAAGTACGGCCATGAGCCCCATTGTAGTTTAGAGGAATGCTTGTCAAAATAAGTTGTCTCTCCACAAATGGGTTAATTGATGCCTAAGTTTTTTTTTGTTTTTTTTTTTTTAAATTCAAAATTGAAAAAAGATTCCTTGTCATTGATAAAAAACTTCTTCAATATATAAAGTTAAGAATGTAATGAAATACTCAAAAGTGCATAAACTAACAGAATCAATGACTCAGATTTAAGGGAGAAATGCATGAAGATCCAGACCCTGTGGTTAGATGGGGAAACAAATTTGATGCTAAAAATTAGTAATCTAAGTGAACTAGGATGGAAGACAATAAAATCTGGTCCATATTCAATAGCTCCCTGATTGCTTTTTTACACTAACAGTTTGTCATCATTCAGTGGAAGGATTTTTTTTTAATAAATGAGAATAGTTTTATTAATTCAAATAATGAAAGTACAATCAGCCTAGGAGGAGGCACGAGATGTTACCTCCCCTGAGGACTGAACCATATACACTAAACATACCCAAGCCTGAAACACAATTACAAAGTAGCCCAAAGTAGATCTCCCCTTGACACCCCTTGCTTGGCCAGAAAATCAGCCATTGCATTTGCTGATCTGTTAACCCACTGAAACCTGACAGTCATATTTTTTGTCATCCATTTAACTTTTTTTAACAGATCCCTGTAGCCCTAACAAGCTGTTTCTGGACTTATCAGCCAGCCCACTACTACTTGGAATCCTTTCTACTATCAAATTGTTCACTCTAATTTGACTAGCCATCTGTGTACCTTGTACTGCTGCTAGTAACTCTGCCCTTGCAGAATCACCTTCACCCACTGGTCCTGAAAATATAGACAACTTATTGCTGTCTTTGTCTCTCAGAATCCCTCCAATTCTGGATGGCCCTGGGTTACCTTGGCAGCTGCCATCAAAATTCAATTTTACCACTCCATCCGGTGGGGGTTTCCATTCAGCTAGTGATTTGTTCTTGGTGGAGACTGTAGAAGCCACTACTGCCCAGTTTCTCCTTAAGTCATCAAAGGAGTACTCTGCCAACAAATGTGAAGATTTTAACCACGTAAGCAAGACTTGCCCAGTTTCAGCAAGACTTCTTTCCTTTTCTTGAAATATTCTAACATTTCTCTCCTCCCGTAATATCCACAAGATAGTGGCTCTGATACATTTCCACATTAGCTTCCCTCTTTTTGTCAATCTCCCAAAGGCAGCCGGAGTGAACAACAACTTTACTTCACAGGGCAAGTTCCACCTGCACCCAAATAATTAAACAACCCAGTTCCAAATGTTGGCAGCAAAGGAGCACGATATCAGCAGATGGCTATAGTCCTCATCCTTCACTTTACACTGGAATCACCAATTTGGGTACAAACACATAAAATGTTTCTTCTTTTGCAAGTTTTCCATAGTATTGATCTTACCATAATAGGCTTCCCAGGACACTGCTATTTGGGGGGGGGTATTGGCCTTGACCAAACCTTTTTAACAGGGAAGATCTGAGAGGAGGGGTTGGAGCAAAGGGCTTGTACAGGAGCGGCTGTACAAGGCATCCAGATTGCTGAACAATTAGGAGTTCAACATTTGATAGTTGAAGGAGACTCTAAAATTGTTGTGGGATGGCTGACAAAGCCAGCTTCAGCTATGTGGCGATATAGAGATTTATTGAGGAAAGTCAATTGGCTCACAAGAAATATGACAATTACCTCTCTTTGGGTAGAAGGATCAGCAAATTCCTTAGCGGATGGACTAGCTAAGCAAGGGGTTTCAAGGGATCATTTGTTTTGGGTTGCTATGTAATTTTATTTCTGTTTATTTCTGCTTATCCAGTTCTTAATTGATGTAATACTTTGTTAGAAGAGGTAACAGCTCGTGCCTCTTCATGGGTTTCTTGTATTGCCTTATATTCTGATTTAATAAATTATTTTCATTAATAAAAAAAAAGATGCACAAATGAAGGAGCCAATTGGGGTTAGGGACCAGACCCTTTTATCCGAGTTAGGGGGTCCAAACACACCAAATCTAGAAGCAGCAATAGTTCTGAAACACAGAGAAATTTTTTACCCCTTAACCCTCTTTGAAACCTAAAATCCTATTTTAAAGCCAAAGGGCAAACTGGGGGAGGGGGGAAGGAACCATGAAATGAGTTTCTTTTTAAAGAGGGAGATGGAATAGTGAGAAGGGAAACCGTCTTTTAGGGGTTGAGTGCTCACCCAAATATCTTCCCAGAAAAGAATGGAGTTTCCAGAACAAGCATCATACCTTACAAATTTGAGGAATTTGGGGAGAATGCCAGAGATAGCCTTCCAAGGTGTTGTTAGCAAAGCCCTTCAGGATACCCTCACATCCCAACCTGATTTAGAACAACCATGGATACTTTTCACTATTTCATGCCACAACCTCTCCCTCTCCAGGGGCCACCTCCAAAGTCACTTACCTAAAAGAGGGAGATGGAATAGTGAGAAGGGAAACTGTCTTTTAGGGGTTGAGTGCTCACCCAAACATCTTCCCAAAAAAGAATGGAGGTTTAGGGGTTGAGTGCTCACCCAAATATCTTCCCAAAAAATAATGGGGTTTCCAGAATAAGCATCATACCTTACAGATTTGAGGAATTTGGGGAGAATGCCAGAGATAGCCTTCCAAGGTGTTGTTAGCAAAGCCCTTCAGGATACCCCCGCATCCCAACCTGATTTAGAACAACCATGGATACTTTTCACTATTTCATGCCACAACCTCTCCCTCTCCAGGGGCCACCTCCAAAGTCACTTACCTAAAGGAGCTTTATTCTTATTCACAATATTCCCTAAGCCTAGGTCTCCTTTTTTGCTCTGACTCACCATCTCCCACCTAGTGTTTTAAAAGCGCAAGACGTAGGGGTCAATTTGCACTTGAGGCGCAAGGCGAGGTGCAAAATTATAACAAAATGCTAAAAAATAAAAAAAGTCAGAAAATTAAAAAAAATGCCAAAAAATTCAAAAAAGTACTAAACATAATATTAATAAAAAAAAACTTAAATTCTAAAATAATGTTTTAAAAAACCTATTATCTAAAATTAGAATACATAAACATAAGATGTAATTATGTAAAGCATATTCAAATGAGAATTTAAAAATAAAATCAAACATATAAAACATTTTCAAGCATTTAAAACCTCTAATCTCTTTTTTCACTAAATTGCATTACTTCACGTAGCTAATGTAATGCAAAACATATTACATTCCTGATTCTACAATCCGCCTTTGTGCCACGCCCCTCGAGGCAAGCCTAAACAAGTCCATGTTAGCTCTTAAATTTTTAGTTTTCACACAAAAAATAATGATTTTATAGTTTTACTTGTTTTTTAAGAAGACATTTTATTAGGATGAATGAATGAACAACATTACCAAATTGGGGGTTCTCGGAGCTTTCGTAAGCTCGCCTCTGCTTCGACAAGCCCCCCCCTTTCAACTAATGTTATGCATTTTTATTCTTCTTAATATAAAAGATTTTTATTAAAAATAAAGAAAAAATGAGATCCCCCCTTCCTCTTCATCCTCCTCCTAACTCCCCTCCTCTTAAGGAGGCTTATGCCTCTTTGTGTTTGGGAGGCTTACGCCTCTTGCGTTCTGAACTATGCCTCACGCCTCTAGGTAGTGGAATGCCTCGTGTCACGCCTCCGCGTTTTAAAACATTGATATGAACATAGGACCTGCTGTCCCTCTGCCCACCCTACCATGCAAACTTCCCCCAAGTGTTTAAGTTATTCTCTTTTTTGTTGGTTAGCTCAGTTGACTTAACCTATTTTATAGTAGCTACTCTTCCTTGCAAACCACGTAAACAAGCCTGTTCTGTCCCTTCATCTTCCTCCCTTTGTCCCCCTTCGATAGCTGGGCTTCAATGGAAGTAGCAAGCTAAACATGGTATACTAAACCATCTGAAACAACCTCTATCTTCCTTGGAATATCATTGGGTGTAACACCACCTAGCATCACTGCGATTGAATGAGGATCAAAATCAAAGACACCATCTAATCTTGCATCACAGATTACAGCTATTGAATGTAATACTTCCTCCTTCCAAAGATTGAAAGGTAACCCAAGCAGTCTAACTATTACATTGTCCTCAATCTTAAAACTTTTGGTATTAGAGAGAGGACACCATTTCGAGACTGTGACAACACCAACCTTTGAGTGAATATTTAAAGCTGAAATCTCTACTTGATCTTCACCCAGATCTATCAGAGCTTTACAAGATTCATAAAGATTAACCACCATTGGCTTTTGCAGGTTTAATTCTTTGAGTATCGCTTGCACAATGCCTCTCCAATCCTTTGGTGGACTTGAAGTTTCCACCACAAATTTCTTCCCCTAATCCTCCTTTTCTACTGTTGCTACCAGTTTACAACTTCTTTTTCCTTTTTCTACAATTGTCCATTTCCTATAAATGGGTTCTTCCTCTCTCTTTTGTTTACCTACTTTCTTTTCCTTTGCCACAACCTCTACTTGTTTTAGTTTCAGCTGCTGAGTAAAGTCACTCAGTACCTCTGCCACTACCTTCCATCCATTACCCCCTCTACTTTCTCGGAAGCAAACCAACTGCTTCTTTCTTCCTCCAAAGAATTCCTGTAGAGTTATGTAACATCCTTTTGCATTCTTTTTACATTCCAATTCATAACTCTTTCTTCCGTCAAGGTTGAACTTCTTAAAGTTCATTTGTTTACCTTTAGAACTTGCTTCTAAAACAAACTTCCGCATCCATTCGATCACTTCAAGACCTTCCAACAGTATTGTAGCTTTCTTTGCCTCTCTAATCTTCAAGCTCTACTGGCCTTTGATCCTTATCTCTTCAAATATGAATCTTTTGCTTCAATCTTCATCACTTTCCTCCATCTTGCAACTTTACGAACCTATTCTCCATTTGAAAAAATCCTCTACCATTCTCTTGCAACCCCACAGATGTGCAGATATCTTGTAAAACAAGAAATAGTGATTGGAAAACTGTGTTACATAAGACTGCACAAGGTATTATGTAGCAGCACACATCTTCTTAGTTCTTTCCATATGATCTTTTGTCAGGCACTTTCTGTGCGTGCAGTGCATACCAAGAACACATCCTTGGTAGGAGCTTACTCTATTTGACTTGAAGGTTTAGGATATGAATCTGCATTACCAATGGTAGTCGGTGTATCTCTTGTTTGGTATGACATATTGCATGATTCAACTGTTGAAGCCGTGGTTAAAAGTAAAGAACACACCAAGGCTAAGTAAGCTAAGCCGAAAGCTAAGCCGTGTTGTAGACTCACCGATGCTCTTAGTTGTAGAGTTCACTCTTCACTGAACAAACCATTTGGCGTTTGCTCACCAGTCACCCCTAGAAGAGTTCACTCTTCACTAAATAGGAGAAGAGCTAGAACTCGCGGTTGTCGCTGGACTAATTGTTGTCGTCGGTTGCTGATGGTAGATAACGAAAGATGAAGCCCAAAGCTCGCCGCTCGCCAGCACTACACTAGGGTTTTAACTAAAAGTTTTGGAGGGAAGTCAGGGAACTGGGTGGGAAGAGTGGAACGTTAAGGAATTATTGATAAAAAAAGTGGACGGTTTCCAATTGGAAGGTTTAACTTAAGGAGGCAGAACTGTGTTGAGATTTCATTAGCATGGACAAATATGGGTGATCATGGACCAGGTTTGGTGCCAATGACAAGGGCTTTAGCCTAGGCCCGGGCTTGGCCTTATAGTGGTTTGGACTGGGTATACAAGCTTTCCAAGCCTAATGACTTTGGGCCCATGGCATCTAATGATAAAAGTTTGTTATTTAGAATTTTTTGAATTAAATAACATAACATGTAATAAATGAAAAAAATATTGCACAAACCCAAGCTAGGCTGGGTTTGGCTAGGCTTTGGGCCTAGGACACAAAAAATAAGGCTTGTGCCTCAATGCTTCGTTTAATTCTTAACCTTGGTTATTGATAAAAAAAGAATTCTTAGGCTTGGTTTGGCTTGGTTTACCTATCTTTTTATAGATGAAGGCAAGACCTTAATCTTATTCACGAGAAATATGGGACTTGGAACAATGCTTAATAGTGAATGTTACCATTGAGTGTTTTCCCATGGCTGCGTTTGTCGTGATACAAATGCAAATATGTATTGTACATAAATACTCTGCCTTTAGTTCATGAATGCAAAATGGGTTCACAGTTGTAAACCCATTTTGTACTCTTCTTGTTTGTTTCAAATCGATATAAATTTGTTGGTGTTTGGTAGATTACGTGGAAGTAAACATTTAATGCTTCAACTGCCCATGGTCCACATACGGTGATCTCTCTTGATCGAGGGGTTCCAAACTCTTTTATCTGGATTGATGGGGTCCAAGCAAGCAAAATCCAACAATAATAAAGTTCAGAGACACAAACACATTCCTCATCATTTAGGCCTCTACGAAACCCAAGGTCCTAAGCAGGAGACAAAGGGAGAGCTGGATGATGAAGAAACCTCGAAACAATCTCCTTCTTAAAGAGGGAGATAGAATAAAGAGAGGGAAATAAATCTTTTAAAGGTTGATTACCCACTTAAACATCTTCCCAAAAAAGAACAGAGTTACTTCAGCAAACATCATACCTTACAAACTTGAGAAATTTAGGGAAAATGCTAGAAATTGCCTTCCAAGGAGTAGTGAGTTGAGCTTGTCAAGATATCCCAGCGTCCCATCTAGTTTCAGAGTAGTCATGGATGCTAGCCACCACTTAATGCTAGAGCCGCTCTCTTTCCATAGGCCACCTCCAAAGCCATTTGCCTATAAGAACTTCATTTCTGTTGGCTAAGTTCCTTGGTCCTAATCCTCCTTCCTTGCAACGATTGACTATCTCCCAACTAATCTGATCCTTTTTTCCATCTCCTGGCTTTATAAGAAGTCCCTCGTTAGTTTTTTCTAATCTCTTAGCTACTCTAGAGAGTATCCTAAAAATGGATGGAAAGTAAATGGGGAGATCAGCGAGAGTAGCTTTGATTAAGGTGATTCTTCCCCCCAATGAGACGCAATTCTTTTTCCAAGCCAGTAGTCTTTTTTCAAACTTTTCTATGGGAAGTCCTAAGTAGGTCAAGTGCCACGCAGAAATGGAACACTCTAAGCATACAACAATAGACTCCGGCTCCCTCTGATTTTAGTTTATCCTCACCACACAACTCTTTTCAAGATTGATCTTGAAGTTGGAACCATTCTCAAAGAATGCAATTATTTTCTTAGTTTGTTCTGTTTTGAGTTTTGTGTAAGGCAGTAGCCTAGTATCTTGTTGGTGAATACTTGTTACCCCTCTCATGTATGTTTTTTTTCCTTTTTAATAAATTTTCTTTTGTCATTAAAAAATTTATTTGCATTAATGCCCATCTCATTGGTTATTCTAGATTTGGCCTTCCCCTTGGTCCATCTAACAAATGCTCGGAAGATTTATACATTCATAGAGCAGGTTCTGTTCATCCTCTTAAGCATATATATATCTAGAAGGTCCAAAGAGTCAACATAATTCTCCTCTTCTTCATCACCTTTAAGATGTTCTGCCTTGAGCCTTAAGTTGTGGTTGACAAGAACTGACTTTTTAAGCTTTACATGACCCAAGCTATTTTGCTATTTTGTGTGAATAGGAGAGAACATACTCCAATTTCACTCACATCTTAATGATGTAGCTGTTCGAGACAATACATGTACAACTACATGATGTAAGGAGAGTAGGGGAAGAGATAGATTTGGTCAACATAATTCTCCTTTTCTTCATCACCTTTAAGATGTTCTGCCTTGAGCCTTAAGTTGTGGTTGACAAGAACTGACTTTTTAAGCTTTACATGACCCAAGCTATTTTTCTATTTTGTGTGAATAGGAGAGAACATACTCCAATTTCACTCACATCTTAATGATGTAGCTGTTCGAGACAATACATGTACAACTACATGATGTAAGGAGAGTAGGGGAAGAGATAGATTTAGAGAGGGAAATGAGATAGAGTTTGAAGAAAGTTCAAGAAGAGCGAACAAAGTGGAACTCTTGAACTTGAACTCTTTATGTCCCAACTTATCAAGTGTAAAAGCAAGCTTGAAGGTCCTAAACGAAGAGATATTACATTATTACTTCACTTTTTATTTTTTTCTTTTTCTTTTCTCCTATTATTCACATAAGAAATCCAAAAGAGGGTTTTCTGTTAGTGCATACCTAAGGTCTTGAATGGCTGAAGGCCTGACTTTTTGATCGTTGCTCTAAGGAAGTTTTCAGTGATGTTAAAGCTACTAGTTCGAAGCGTAACTATGCCGTTTTAGACTTTCTAGTTTCCAAGTATGGAAAATAGAAAACCCTTCTTTAATATGATTGTATCCCAATGCTACTCTATAGTCTACAAATGTGGTTTTAGCTTATTTCTTTTAAGAAACATCTCTCTTTTTCTCTATGTTGATAGGAAATAAGATTCTATGTTTCTTCTTGGTTGACATGTCTTTCAAAATATTAGGAAAAAATGTTTTCTTGGTGTTTGAATCGACTTAGTTGATATTTTCAAAATATAGGAAATGTTGATTTACATATTGTATATTTTATATTCATCCCCAAGTTTATTTTAGTAAATCTTGAGAAATGTCAAGCACAACTTTAGAGGGTAGCTTTCAGAGTCTTCTACTTCAGAGTTAATTAATCATGTCATGTTATATCATTTTTGTTTGGGAGAAAAATCGTTTAAAGGAATAAGTTTGTCTAGTTTTCATTGTGAATCTTGTGAGCTCTCCTATAATTATAGAAACTCGTATCCTTTGAGTAATAAAATATCCATTTTTCTTTTTAATGTTGTGCTCTCAAAGGTAAAACTTGTATCATTTACCTTTGATGGGTGTTTTTTTTTTGATAAATGAGTATGATTTATTAAGTCAGAAATATAAGACAATATAGTAGTCCACACACCCAAAGAGAGATTATCTTCTTTTTTTTGATAAATGAGTAAGATTTTATTAAACCAGCAAATAATAGTTACATGCAACCCATGGAAAGGCACGAGATGCGACCTTGCCTTTAAGGCTAGTTACAGAATTACAAGTACAAAAGAAATTACACAGAAGCTCAAAATAAAGTATCCCAGAGAACCCCTTGTTTTGCAAGTTAATCAGCTATTGAGTTTGCTGATCTCCCTGCCCACTAAACTCTGATTGTCATATTCCTTGTTAACCATTTAACCTTTTTGAGGAGATCTCTAAAACGCCAAATCATAGTATTCGGATCCTTTAGCCAACCCACTTTCACCTGAGAATCCTCTTCAATAATCATATGCTCTATGCCTACCTCATTTGCAAGCTGAATTCCTTGTACAACAGCAAGTAATTCGGCCCTTAAAGAGTCTTCCACATCTGCAAGACCTGAGTACAAAGATATAATGCCTGAAGGTCCTGGATTTCCTCGGCTACTTCCATCAAAGTTCAGCTTGATAAACTCCTCCCCTGGTGGCATCCATTCAACCCTATGTCTGTCCTTCCTGGCATCCATTCAACTCCTCCCCAAAGAGAGATATCTTATATATGTTTTCTATACAAGGCTGAGAAAGGACCATTATGTCTCTCTCTTACAAGAAAGAATAAAAGAATATATGTGTACATATGTTATAGCATAAAAAGGTGCTCCTAAAATCCGAGAAAGGAAAGAATATATAAGATTGAAATCTTCAACCTCTACAGCTATAAGTATTTTGTCTGATTTATTGCTCATTTTTCCAGATATACATGGATTTACTTGATGTGTTCCCAAGATGAAGCTTCAAAAATTGTGAAGCAATTTCATGAATTTGTTTTTACCCAATTTGAAACTTATGTCAAAATATTATACTTTGATAATGTAAAGTAGTATTTTGAGAAGAGTCTTACATCTTACCTTAAAAAAATTTTGGGGTTATTTATCAAAATTCTTGTACCTGCATTCCACAATATAATGGAGTGGCAAGGATAAATTGTCACATTGTTGAAGTTGCCAGAAGTAAATAAGAAAAAAATAAGGCTTCTAATGGACCCCCCTCAAGTTGGAGCCTAAATGTCATAAAGCTTCAACTTGCTGTAAATGTAATCCATCTGAGCATGGCTTAAGCCTTTGGTGAAGTGATTGGCTGGCTGATCTTCTGATCTGACCTTGCATATGGTGTTACAATTTCGCTACTTATGACCTTCTCCTTTACAAAGTGGCAATCTACTTCTACATCTTTAAATTTTTTCATGAAACATTGGATTAGAAAAAATGTGGATTGCAACTTCAGTGTTACAAAATAGTTTGATAGGAGTGGAAACTTTTATTCCAATTTCCTGAATAGCTGTTTTAACCAAAGCAACTCACAAGTTGCATGTGCCATGGTCCTATATTCAGCTCCAATACTACTAGCAACCACATAATGCTTTTTGCTCTTCTAAGTAACTAAATTTTCTTTAGGAAAGGTGTAATAGCCAATTGTGGACTTTCTGTTAGTGATAGATCTGGCTCTTAGTCTACATCTGTAATTCCTTCAAAGAACAGTTCTCCCTTTTATACATCAACGCTTGACCTGGAGCACCCTTCAAATAGCAACTTGAAGAGGAATATTCATAGATAGACCTGTTCATGAGCCGGGCCGGCTTTGCCTCTACATTAACAGAATATGTTCAGGCTTGAGCTCGAGCCCGGCCTGACAATCGGGCCTAGGTCTTGAGCCTGAGCCCGACCCACATAAAACCCGAAGCCCGGGCCCAAACCCAAGCCCATTTAGAAATTTGGAAAAGAAGATTTTTCCTTTTTAATTCAATTAAAAGCTGTTTTATTTATACTTAAAGACCTCAGAACGTAAAAACTGATGAAAAATCTCATTATTACTTGAAAAAAGAGAAGAAGGTAAAGAAAAATATATTATATATGTTTTTTATTATATAAAATATATTTTTATTAATATAATACATTATCAAGTCAGGCTCGGGCGGACTTTTTTGAGAAAGCCCGAGCCCGACCTTAAAAAGTTGAGCCCGATATTTAGGCCTGAGCCCGAGCCCGAGCCCGTGGGCCTGAAATCTTGTCCAAGCCTGACTTAAATCGGGCTACCTGGCCCATGAACAGGTCTATTCATAGATAATACATGTTTTCTTGGATGATTTTTTCTAGTTAATGATATGTGTGTGTGGATATTGTGTGAGATAAGATAAATGTCTCCTATTTATGTTGTTGATGTCAGCTAGCATTTTGAGAAATCTTTACTAATTTTCTTTGCTTGCAGCTAGTGTTTTATAGTGTTTCTAGGCAATATGTATTACTGTTTGGTGATTATATGTGTTGGTGAGATTTAGTTTTAGGTGGAGGCTGCTAAAGTAACATAGCAGAATTCTCCCTTTCGTTATGGCATCATGGGGTAGTGAAATTAAGTCAAGCATGGTTAATAACCGGACTTCATGGCCGTCCAGATGACCTCGGTGAAGCTTAATGGTGCTAATTACATACCTTGGGCAAAATCTGTTGAAGCAAATCTAATTGCTAGGGGTAAATTGAAGTATATTAAGGATTATAAACCGGACTCAAGAATTGCTGGACACATTGATTGGGTAGAAGAACATGTATAAATTATGACTTCAATGGAATAGCATGGAACCCTAAAATAGTGTGAATTTTGTGTTCTTTGACAAGAAATATGGGATTGTGCTAAACAATTCTGCTCTGGACAAGATAATGTGACAAGGATTTATCAGCTTTATCAAGATTGTTTTCTGCTACAACAAAGTGACATTATCGTTGAAGAGTACTATGCTAGCATCCATAAGAGTCTTGCATAATGATTTGAATTCCTATCAGCTGTTGTCAAATGACTTGAAGGTACAGTAGCAACATAGGGATCAGCTGGATGTTGCCTTGTTTCTTTCTGGGCTAAGGTCTAAATATAAATCTGTTTATGGACAAATTCCAAGTAGTTGTTAGATTCGTACCCTATTGGAAGTCTTCTTTAGAGTTAGGAGAGTCTCAAATCCACAGGCTTGTAGTTCTCCCATATTTGAGATGTTTGCTCTAGCTGCAACCAGGGGTGGTGGAGGTTTATGAGGTAGAGGTGGTATGGAATGAGAGGTGGCTGTGGAGGTGTTTGAGATGGAAGTGCTGCTAGAGGCTGAGGTGTTGGAGGATGTGGTATAGTTGTGTGAATGTGGTCATCGTGGGCATGAAGGATACATTGTCATTAGTATGCAATACAATAAAAAAAGAAATCAACATGATAGACTAAACACATTTAAGTTGATCATTATTTCATTAGAAAGTGGCTACTGAATGTCTACTATTAGTGTGCCTAAGGTTTTCCTTATGCTTCATTGATCCTGGCTGATTGCCTTGATGTATGATGTCTTGGAGGAAATCTCTTCCCCTTTATAATAGAATTTTCACCACTTCTTTAAAAAAAAACAGAATTGCCAACCATTTGTAAATACCCTTTTTGTCAAACTTGCTAAGCATGGCTTTTCATCATGCCCAACTTGCTAAGACTAAGCAAAAGTTTAGGTTAAATACCCTTTTGTCAAAACATTAGCTAAATGATTCTGGTTGTGTTTGGGAGCGTTATTTTTGGCCTAAAGGGGCTTCTAAAATGCCACTTTTTAAAATGGGCATTTTAAACAAGTGCTTTATAGTGTTTGCTTGGTCACCAGCTTTTTAGTTCAAAATAGGTTCTTGTTAACATAAAAAATCTAAATGGAGTTTTTTTTTTCTTTTTTGCTTTTTTAAATGGACATTTTGAGGTAGAAAGCCCTTTTTGAGCTTTTTCACCAAACAACTATTTGACTGGTTTTTGGCTTCTCCAACCCAAAAGCACAAAAAACCCATTTAGATTTTACTAATTAGGGTATATATGTAACTTGCATTTCATTAATTATGTAATTCAATACAAATTAGGGGTATATATGTAACTTCATCTTCTTTCTCTCTTTTATCTTTAATTACTTTGTTTTAAAAATTGAAACAACCCTAACTAGTCTTGATTGACCCTATGTAATTGTTTTATACTATGTTTTGGGACAAAGTCTTAGTTGAGTTGACTATACTTGTGTCAATCTTTTTGCAAAGCTCTTCGAATTTTTTCTTTTTTTTGATCAATAACAACTTCAGCAATTTTATTAAAATATCACAAGAATAGTTACAGCAAGGAAGACAAACACTCTTATCTGCCAAAAACAACTTAAGTCCTCAAAGAAAGAAAAGGAAAAAAAGAAGCTATTTAGTTACAACTTAGCCCAAAACACTACATCCCTTTCTATCCCATGTTTATTTAGCCCATCAGCTATAAAGTTAGCTGTTCTTTTAATCCAACTCATCCTGATTTCCATTTCCCGTACCAGCCACTTGAACTTTCTTCTCTCATTGCTGTACTTCCATAATCCACAGTTGTCTTTCCTCAGCCACCCTATCACCACTTCCGAGTCCCCTTCAATTATGAGTTTTCTGACGTCCATCTCCTTAGCTTTCTGAACTCTTTCCATAACTGCCAAGATCTCAGCTCTAAGAGAATCCCCCACTCCAATTGGACATGAGAACATGGCTGAAATGACCTGGTTCTCATCCTTAAAAACACCCCCAATCCCTGATTGTCCAGGATTCCCCCTACAACTCCCATCAAAGTTCAATTTTAGGAATCCAGCAGGTGGGGGTGTCCAAGACACCTTCACAACTGATTTGGACTCCATACAGCTTGCAATCTCACCCCACTTCTTCAACATGTCATCCACTGTGTAGTCTGTGAATAGCTCTAGAGATTTCAGCCACTGGATTAGGAAGCCCTTTACAAGACGAAATGTGACATGAGCTGGATACTTAATTCTACATCGTTGTTCCTATTTGCAATTGTGAATTTATTTACTCGGGATAGAGTTTATAATTCAGTTGCTCCTTTCATGAGCACCTTTATACCTAATACATCCAGCATTTACTTCCATCATCTCGCTAAAACGTGAGAAGGATATTCTTTATACTTGTCAATGACGAAATGAATATACATGAATCGTTTTTTGCACTAAAGTGTTTGACTGTTTGTATGTCTCCTTTTTAAAAGCTCGAACCTTTATATATCTGAGGCGGCTTTATCATTTTTGTTTCTCTTAAATTGGTGATTTTTGAATAATCACAATTTCTGATCCATCATGTGAAATTAGTTGTTCAAGCAGCGGATGGCCTTTCCTTGTAATTGTCCAAAGCATGGCTAAGGATTTTTAGAGAATGTTAGGGGAACCTTATTCATAGTTAGGAATGTGGCATACTTGTCTGGCAAATTGATCTTTTGATTGACCGCTTCATCTAAGAACGTCTTCAGTGAGATTATATCTGAAGTTAAAAGGGGCTGTTGTTAAATTAAAGGAAAGAGGTAGATGAGAATTTTCTTTCTTTGAGGTGCTCATGTTATATATTTATTTGTTTGTTTGGTATTTCACGTTTGTTCTAGTTTGTGTTGTTTTTTTTTAGTTTTTACTGTCTTGTCTCTCCACTGATGTTACACCTTTTCATTGTAGTGGTTCACTTTCCCCCCGTTTTCAGGTGAAATTGCTAGGTTATCTAAAATAAGTAACTTTTAACTTTCTTAAATGAAAATAAACCTTAATAAAAGATATCGACACTTTACTACATTTAGATTGTACAAAGTTACTTAAATTGATGATAAACTGGTAATTAGGATCTTTAGCAAAGAATGCTGTCTGCAAAGTACTTAGTGCCATGAACCATGTTGCTTTACCCCGCCTCTTCTTTGCCCAACAAATTTGAATCCACTCCTTCAAGAACTTTCCCCTGAATATCTGCATCAAAATTCTCTTTAATTCAATCTAATGTGAAAATTTCTATTGACATCAAATCTGACTTCTCACTTGATGTTTCTACCATCTGATTATTGCTAGGTAATTTGGATCGATGATTGCCACCTATGCACCTATGCCTCCTTTTTATCTTTTATATCTTCCTATTACTTTTATGGGATCTGATTCCCCATAGGCCAATTCTCATTTGGGAGAAATTTCTTGAAACTTGAATTATTTGGCTGTTCTTCAAACTCTTAGGCCTCTAATCCATCCACAATGCTGATCTTTTTTCTCCTTCTCAACTGGTTCTCCATTTGGTGATATCATCTTTTCATTCAAATTCATCAATGAAATCCTCTAAATGGGCTTCCTAATCCAGTCCAGCCCTTTACAAGATAGTTAGTAAGGTCTTGTCCTTAAGAATCTGACAAGTACTCCCCTCCTTAGTTTTTTGTGAATCAAGGAGTTTTTGTTCAAGATGGACAAATTATTGATCTAATACTAATTGCCAATGAGTGTGTAGGAGAAATGAAGAGATCAAGGAAAAATGGTGGTCTATAAGTTGGATTTGGATAATGCCTATGACTTGGTTGATTGGAAGTTTCTGATTGGGGTTGTTAAGACAATATGGGTTTGGAGAGAGATGGTGAAAATGGATTTGGGGGTGTTTAAGGACTTGTCGCTACTTGGTAATAGTTAGCGACACATTGGTGGATTTCTTCCCTACTAGGCATGGAATTAGACAAGGAGACCCCCTCTCTCATTTTCTATTTACGGTAGTCACAGATGTTTTAAGTAGAGTCATCCTAAAATTACTCATTTGCAATTTGCAGATGATAACATTTGGTTTTGTGAGGGTGATGAGTTAGTTGGGATAAATATGGAAGAGGGGGAGATTGCAGAGTGTGTTGGCATCTTAGGGTGTAATGTTGCTCAATGGTTGTTGACTTAATTACCTCTAGGAGCTAACACAAAAGAGGCATTTTCTAGAACCCAATAATGGAAAGATTCTATAAGAGACTGGCTAGTTGGAAGAAAGGGTACATTTTTCTGGGTGAAAGAATAACTTTGATTAGTTTGACCCTTTCCAAGTTACAAGGAATATGTTGGTCTCTTTACAGTGGGTGGGGAGATCAGCAAATACTTTGTCCAATGTGGTAACCAAGCAAGGGGTAATTAGGGAAGAATTGTTTTGGGCTTAGTTGTGATTCCTGTATTTTTTTCCTAGTTTAATTGTATGACTCTAGGAGGGTCCGTAGCTCGCACCTCTCCCTGGGATGTATGAAATCACAACTCTAAATCAATTTTTGAATTAATAAAATTTTACTATTACTCTTAATAAAAAGATCCCGGTAGGTGTGGGCAAAAGGTTAGAGAAGTTAACGAGGGACTTTTTATGGGAACCAAGGGAAGGGTAGCAGGATGATAGGATTAACTAGGACGCGGTGAGTAGAGAAAAGATGCATGAGCTCTGGGAATAGGTAATATTACAAAGGAGGAATACAACTCTTCTGGGGAAATGGCCTTGGTGAGTGCCCCAAGACAGGGATAAATTATGGACGAAGGTGATATTGAGCATTCGTGGGCTTTTGGACAATGAATGGGATGGCAAAACTTTGGCTAGGGTGAATTGGGCTTCTCCTTGGAAAACCATCAATGCCGTGTTGCCACTCTTTACTCCTTTTATGTACAATTGTTATAGTGGTAACTAGTTCATGGGCTGGGCTCGGGCTTTGCTTTTGTCAAAATGTGCTTCTTGTTCTAGTTAAGGGGGTATGGTGTAAGCCCAACCCTATCAGTGCTTTTTGTTGGGAAGTTGCTCATGAAAAAATTAATACTTGTGACTTCATCCAAAGAAAATGACCATATTGGTGCTCATTGCCTCAATGGTGTACCTTGTGCAAGGTTAGTGGTGAGAGTTTCTACCACTTGCTTATCCTTTGTTCGTTCACTACTTTTATTTGGGAATGGTCTCTTTCCTTGTCTGGGTGTAGGTGGATACCTCCGGCAGATGTTCAAAGTTTAATTGTCCCCTCTTTCTTCATATGGCCAAAGAAAATGGGAAGAATTATGTGGGGATGCTCAAGAGTGGCATTTTGATGGATAACTTGGGAAGAAAGGTACTCTAGAATCTTCGTAGAGAAGGAGAGAAGCAAGGAATATGTCATTGGAACTAATTATAATCAGAGTGGTACATTAGCTGAAGTCCTTGGACACTTTTTTTCCCATTGTATCAATGGACGTCCTCTTTAGAGGAGGAAGTGGCTGAATTATGTTCAACTAAGTCCATTTCCAATTACTACTGGTCCCTTCCGGAACGAGGGTTCATTAAACTTAATTTTGATGGCAGCAGCATGGGTACTCCAGGGTTTTTTTTGGTATTGGTGGTGGGGTTTTCAGAGATGATGAAGGCTAGATTCTACCTCTTTTCTCAGGACCAGCCAGGGACGGTTGGATATACAGTAATGAAAAGAAGAAAGTCAGGTGGTTGACAAGAGATATGGAAATTTCATTCAATTGGGCTAAATACTGTGCTATCTCGTTAGCTGATGTTTTAGGCAAACACAGGGTGGGGGGAGAATCTATGTTCTGGGTACTGTTTTTAATGAGGGAACAGTTGGGGGAGAAATAAGAGATTTTTTCTCACATTGACTGACATTTACTTCTGTAATTCCTTTGTTGTACACTTATTTCTATTCTTTAATGAAATGAATTTATGCTGTTATCGATAAAAAAAGTTCCCCTCAAATGTCATCTTAGTTTTGATATGCAGATGTGTTTGATGGAGGTACTGTTTGTATTCCATTTTGAGGTGTCCATGGAGCATAGGCCTTACACTTGCATCAGTTATATACTCTATAGTAATGTGTATTTTTTTTTTAAAGTTTAAAGCATTGTGGGTGTAATGTCTTACTTCCAGATACATAATGTATTTATTTTATTGGAAAGTAATAAGTTCTACTCCCTATTTGTTTTGAGTCCACCCAAAATTCTATAACATGCGTATATGAGTCGGGGCTTTCTCTAATGATTCATACCTTTTGATCTTTAGAATCTTTCTGTTTCTAGCCTATAAATTTTATGTAATCCTTTTCTTCTCTTCTGTTTTTTTCACTCCATGGCTTGATTTTCGTCATCATGTTTGAGAATAGGAGAGAATTGAAGCAGAAAATCTGTTTGCATCAAAAGAAGCTGAAGAGGAGGCTAAGAAAGTATCTGCAAAGACGTTCACTCCAGGTGAGATGCCAGATGTTCAAGATATTCTGAAGGAAGAACAAACCCCTAAAGCAGTTGCTCCCACACCAGAGCAGATTATAGCTATTAAGGTGAGATGTTTGTGACACATTACTTTTTGTTATTGGGTTTGTGCTTTATGACATGGAATCTCACACTCTCTCTCCATGTGTTTGTGTGTGCATTGACTCTTATCTATGTTGTTAACCAATGTTGGTCCCTACTGTCTGGGGGCCTTGTGAGGGATGTACTGGATATGGACATAATTTTTGGCAATTTTTTGCACAAATTTGCTGCTCTCAGACTCAAACTCGTGTTCTCCTGCTGGCCACTTGGTAGTCTAGGATTTTACTATTGCACCAAGCAATGACTTTTTTTGATAAATGAATAATGCTTTTATTAATAAGAAAGGAAGTGTATGTTCACCCTAAGAGCAAGCACGAGATGCTACCTCCCCTTAGAATCTCCCTAAGTTTCAGATTTTCTACTCCTAGTTGGTTTGCGGCCTATAATCCTTGCACCGCAGCCAGTATCTCAGCCCTTGTTGAATCGCCAACTCCCACTGGTACTGGGAATAGGGATAGGATGTTTCTATCCTTACCTCTTAAGATCCCTCTTATACCCAAAGGCCCTCGATTGCCTAGACTGCTGCCATCAAAGTTCAGCTTTACCACACCCTTTGTAGGAGGTCTCCACTCTATCTGTAGTCTATTCTTTTTTGGGGGGTGGGGAGGCCACCTCTGCCCAACTTTTCCAGAGATCATCAAAAGAATAACCTCTGAACAGATCTGAAGTTTTTAGCCAATGAATTGTTCTTGTCAAAATGCACTTCTTTACTTCATTGATGCTTCTTTCATTTTCTTGGACTATTCTAAAATTCCTTTCCTCCCAGATAGTCCACAAAATGGCTGTCTGATGCACTTCCACATTAGTTTCCCTCTCTTAGTTGGCTGCCCAAAAGTAGACAGATCAAAAAGCAAGTTTACTTCAAAGGGAAAGATCCACCTGCACCCAAAAAACATAAAGACCCAATTCTAAATATTAGCAGCAAAAACACAAGATAAGAGCAAGTGATGGTGATCCTCATTATGCACTTCACACAAAATACAGCAGTTTGGGGATATACAAAGAAAATGTCTCTAACTTTGAGGGTTATCCATAGTATTGATTTTACTCTAAAAGGCTTCCCAACAGAAAACTACTTTAGGGGGAATGGGCCTTGACCAGATTTCTTTGACAACGAACTCCGAAGAGAGAGGGGCAGAACAGAGGGAGTTGAGATAAGAAGCGCAAGTAAAGGAACCATTAGGAGTTAGTCCAAATTCTTCTATCGGGTTTTGAGTGGTCCGAACAAACAGAGTCCAAAAGAAGCAAAATCTCAGAGACACAAGCAGATTCCTCATCCCTTAAACCTCTAGGACACACAAAATTCCAATTCAAAGGCAGGGGGAGAACTGAGGGAGAAAGAAATCTTGAAGCAGGCTCCTTTTTAAAGGGGGAGATAGAGTACAGGGAGGGGAATGATCCCTATTTGTATCCTGTACATGACAAAGAATGTTTGAAGAGGTTTTTTTTTTTTTTAATTTCCTTTTCTTTGTCTATTATTGTATGGTGACTTGATCTTGGGGTATAGATTTCTGTTATTACTTATTTTATCGGTAAATGTGAAGAATATGGGTTTCAAATTTCATTATTAATATCTCTTCATCTTTGTCATATATGCAGGCTGCAATTGTAAATTCCCAAACTCTTGAAGAGGTTGCAAGGCTTGAACAGGTTTTTATTTTTATTTTCCTTTTTCGGAAGATAGTTTACTGTCCATTTTCTCTTTATCTTTGTCCCTGCCTTTTTGCCTTTTTGTCCTTTTTCTGGTTTTACACTTGTGTATTCATCTTTCGTTTAATTTCATGGCAGGCTTTGAAGTCGGGTCAGCTCCCAGCAGATCTGAAGATTCCAGAGGATGACACTGCTACAAGTATTGTCCATCCCAAAGACGACAAAATGGAAATGCACAACCAGAAAGAAGATAATTCACAATCACAACATTCCGTGGACCAACAAAATGATAATGGCTCTGTACCAATTGAAGAGGTATTTTGTTAATTCTATTACATGCTGGTGAATCTGTTTGGGCAAAAACAAGTAGCTCTCCTGAATCAATGGCTTAGGTATATGTTAAGATTGCAGGTGTGACATATGGGTATTTTGTGTCACTTCATTTTAAGTTTGCTTAAGCAATGTTTTATTTACTGTCCCACACTTATTAGGGGAATAATTGTCATGATACTATGAAATTAGAATACTACAAATATCAGCTGACTGGTAAGAGACACCTAACCTCTCATCATTTGTTTCTTTCCTCTTTCTTCTTCTTTCCACTGTCGCTTCTTTCTTTCTGCCTACTGTATAGAGCAAATAAACATTAGTGCATGGTATCCGAGCTAATTTGAAGCATGCAGTCTCTCTAGAATACCAGTATAAAGAGGTTCTTGTCTATCTTTTCTCTCCTGAAGCTGAACCCTAGAGGCATGCAATCTCCTTAGGATTCTTCTCTGTTATGTTTTATAGTGGTAGCAATCATCTTGGTTGACTGCACGGTGCTGTGCATGTTATTGCAGCCCTCCATACGACAGTTCAAAGAGGGATTAGGTGCTGTTGGTTGTGAAGACTGGTAGCAGTGCATGAATGCCAAGGTTGTTACATGATTTTAGTGTATTTTGTTGTTGGGTAAGAGTAGTGATGATGTTTGGTGGCTGCTGTAGGAGTACCGAAATCCAACTTGTGGTGGCTGAATGCTGTGACGTATAGTAGCGGCTATGTTGGTGGTTGAATAGGTGACTGGTATTGTGTTTATGATGAATGACTGCAAAAGAATGCACAGATTATGAGCTGGTTATAAAACAATATGGAACCATGTTAGGAGGTTGTATTCTGGCTAGTACAATATTACGGGCGTTTACCAACTAGTCTAGGAGTTTCCTATTATAGCAGTGTGATAAAAGTTTAAAGAAGCACCATACAAGTCTCAAGAGCAATCATAATGAGTTGGATGTCTATCAGCCATTCACCCTTGATAATAGCAACATAGGGAGAGCTTTGATGTGGCTTGATTTCTTTCTGGATTAAAACCAGACTGTGAGCAAGTCCAGGCTACATTTAATGTAGTAGCAGAGATGTTTGCTGGACTTTGAAGAGTCTCTGTTATCTGGTAAGACTATTACTATCCCTGGGAGATCTGCATTATTGGTTTCCACTTTCCAGAGATGGTTGAATGGCAATATGGGTGCTGGTTGTGAGACAAGAGGTGGTAAAATAGGTGTTAATTTGGATATTATTGGAATATGTGGATGTGGTCATGAGTCAGGGGGAGGTCATGGTAGAGGACCCTTGGAAATGTACTTATTTTAAGTGGCATTCCTTGGGCACATAGACCATGAGGGGTGATTTGGCTCAAGCTGGGTCAACCCTCTTGTTGATTATCTTCTCCACGGGACCCTACCAACAAAGCATAATGCAGCTCGGAGGGTAAAGCGTCAGTCAGCTTGGTACGTCCTCATTGACGGGCAACTGTATAGGAGATCCTTTATGCTCCCCTACTTGCGTTGCTTACGACCTTTAGAAGCAGACCGAGTGCTATACGAGATCCACGAAGGTCTCTGTGGAGGACACCTGGGGGGCAGGGCGCCTGCCCAAAAAACTCTAAGGCAAGAATATTATTGGTCTACAATGAAAGCGGATGCACTTGAGCTCGTCCGAAAGTGTGACAACTGGCAGAGGCATGCCAACATCCTTCACCAGCCTATCGCCGACCTGAAGTATTTGACCAGCCCGTGGCCTTTTGCCTAGTGGGGGATAGACATCCTCGGTCCATTCCCACCTGCAATCGGGTAGAGAAGATTTCTGGTCGTGGCAGTTGATTACTTTACAAAGTGGGTGGAGGCCGAGCCCTTGGTGACTATCACAGCCTGAAACAGTTCGAAGACATCAAGTTCTAGAACTTGTGCACCGAGACGGGGATACAACAAAATTTCACGTCGATGGCTTATTCCCAAGCGAACGGATAGGCCGAGGTGACCAACAGGGTGATTCTCTGGGGATTGAAAGCTTGCCTAGCGCGAACTAAGGGTTTGTGGGTTGACAAGCTGCCCAATGTCCTATGGGCCTACATGACCACTATCAAGATTGCAACATACGAGACATCATTCAACTTGACCTATGGTAAGAAGGCCATCATCCTCGTCGAGATTGATGTACTGACCCTGCGGCTAGAGGTGTACAATGAGGAGGGCAATGATGACGAGCTGTGCATGAACCTCGACCTGATCAAAGTGGTACGCGACTTGACCTACCAACAGTTGGTAGCTCGGTACTACAATGCTTGAGTCAAGAGATGCCAATTTCGAGTTGGTGACCTTGTGCTTTGGAAGGTGGTGTTACCTAAGCCCGGTGTAGGTAAGCTCGGACTGAACTGGGAGGGTCCGTGCAGGGTAAGACGTGTATTCGGTGAAGGGACGTAAGAACTCAAGACGTTGGAAGGGAGATAGGTGCCCCGTGCCTGGAACGTCGACAACTTAAGAAGACATTACCTCTGCGTTTGGGAGCAAAGCATCTACCGTAATTTTTTAAGTCCAGATGACCACCCACTTAGGCGAATTGGTTAGGCCGCACGTCGGCTAAATGATATGGTGGAGAGTGGACCAGGAGTAGTTCCCAAAGCCTAAGGGCCACGGTGCTGAGCCAATAGTGACCTCAGCGCTAAACACAAATAAGACTCATTTGCTTTCTAAGCATATGGGCAGCACAAACATACTCAACTTACGCCTCATCAGTGCATGGGCAGGTCGGACACATACCCTACAATGTTTGCTCACCTTAGCTTACGTTGACTTTGGGTTATT
Source organism: Nelumbo lutea (assembly GCF_056320005.1). Classification (NCBI taxonomy): domain Eukaryota; kingdom Viridiplantae; phylum Streptophyta; class Magnoliopsida; order Proteales; family Nelumbonaceae; genus Nelumbo; species Nelumbo lutea. The sequence goes on from NC_142686.1 coordinate 339,866, forward strand.
CCTTATTGTGCCTAGTTCATCATCTTGGCATCTTGGGGTAACCTATACTTAGAGAAAAAATTTTATAGTTCAAATTGGTGTGTGCGAAGTGACAAAAAGTGTATTTCATTCCAATGATGGTTCTTACATTCATTAAAAAAATAAGAGAGAGAAAGTCTACTGAACCAAGCCCAGAGGCTCGACATACATTGTATATACAAGGAGGTCCAAAGAAAAGAAGCAGAAGGTTAGTCTTCATGGGGCTCCTCGCCCCACCTTCAACATCTTCGAGGACCTTGGCCAACTCAATCTCCATGACATCTTTAGTAGCAGCAACATCATCGGTCTCCACGACCTCGTTGATTGCAACATTCGGGCTCTTCTCTGTTTCTCCCCCATTGAGACCATCATCACTCTCCTCCTTGGAGTCTGGATCTTGGTTGGCTTCTAAGACCATTTCAGTGCTGACTCTGATAGTGGTGAGGTCTCTGAGGTTGAGCTCGGGGAAATTGCATCTGGCTAGCTAGCGACAAACTTTGAAGCCTTTCCGAAAGGCATCTGAGCATTCCTCTTCCCTTAGTTGATTGTATGCCAGTAAAGCTTTGTAGGCAGCAATAGCAGTGACCTCGGCGTCTTTAATGACCTGGGTAAGAGCAGCCTCATGCTTAGCAACAGTAGCATTTAGGTCCTCAGCTTCCTTCATTAGCCGTTCGACCAGCCCATTCTTTGCCAACACCTCGGCCTCCAGCTTCTAGATAGCATCAACGACCTTTGTCAGTTGACTCTGGCACTCTGTTAGTGTCCCCTTGACGTGTTCGATCCTCACCTCGGTGGCCAGAGCTCTTTTCAAGTGCTGCTTGGATTGTTGTGCGAGAGAATGGATCAATGTTTTCACTTGCAAAAGGAAGTAAATTTTCTAAGTATGGAAGATGGAATGAACCAAAGCAAAGCACTGAGATCGAGGACATACCACCATGCAGTGATTCATAACCTTGCCCCTGAGTTGAGCAATAGGCAGCCCGACAAACTTAGAGACCTCCTCAGGGAAGATTGCATCCTTACTCTTCAAGAGGCTAGACCCGGGCATTCAAGATGCTTTGGACCATCCCGGGGCCTTCACTAGAAGAACCAACCTCGGGAGTAGTAGTCTGGGCTCCTGAGAATTTTCACCTCGGGTCGTCTTTCTCTTCTTCCTCTTCATGCTTGAGAAGAGGTTGGTTATCGGGACACCCATCATAATGCTTGTGGAAAGCGAGCACCGAGTCAGTCGAAGTGATAAGATAACATTAAAAAGTAAAGTGTGCACGTGCCAAGGTGGTCACCTACTCGAAGGACTTTGCCTGGCTGCGACAAGCTTGTCCTTGGCTAGATAATCTCCTAACCAGACCGAGATCTACTAAGGTCAACATCTTTTTCATCTTCCTACTTAAGCGATCTCTAGGGTCACTGATGGCAGTTTTCCATTGAGTCTGGAAGGGCCACCCCCTTTCAACAATCACAATAAAGTACCTAGTCTTCCAGGATGACACCTTGGAAGGGTATTTATGAAGCAGCTTGTATCCAGGTCGATAAGCAATGAAATAACTAAACTTGTCGACCCCTTTGGGGCCGACAGGGTTCTTCTTGATGGAGCAAAGCGAGGTGAAGGTGTCTATGTCTAAGGGGAGGTCGCGGTCATGGAACAAAGTGCCAACCACAGTACGAATTGAGTTCGGGTAAAGCTGATCTATGGTGACACTGAAGAAGTTTAGGACTTCGACAATAAAGGGATGAAGGGGAAATCGGATACTGGCGAACAATTGCTCTTCAAAGATAGCGATCTTGTCAACTTCGTGCACCCAGGGAAAATTCTCTAAAGGAAGGTTGTAACCATAGAAGTTGGGGAACTTATAGTGGGCAACCAGCGCCTCAATCCGCTCGGATGTTAGGATAGAGGGACCGAAGCAATCTGACCCCCGAGCACGACAAGAGGATGAAGCCTTTCTACCAGTAGCTTTTCGCTCCTGAACCGAGGTGTCAACGTCGGTTGGGATAGACTCTGAGCTGCGACTGATGTGGTAGTGACCATCTCGGCCAGACCAGACTCTAAGTCTTGGACCGAGGTGCCCACCTTGGCTTGATCGAACTCACTATTCATCTCAAACAGGCTACCTGTGCTACTATTAGACATACCGAATTGAAGGCAAGAAACAAACTCAAAGCAAGGCAAGGGAAGGCGAATGGGACCCTGAAGAAGAGAGGAGCAACCTTGGAAACAAGACAGAGACCATTGACTTGGAAGCTAGTGCGTGACCTCTGGAATGCGAATACCCTGAATAAGACAAGGCGAATGGGACCCTAAGGCGCCCTTATTTATAGCGACAATAATCGATCTTGGATGGCTTAGATCAATGCGATCTGATGGCTCTTGTAAAAACCGACTGCACGGTTGTAGAGGTCGAAATCGATTGAGTGGGTTTTTTGACGTTTGCGGAGTCTGTAACCCGCGTAACGTCCATGCGTTCCCGATACAGTTGAACCGGTTGGTCTAACCTTCGGACCGGACCTTGGCATGGGAGAAAGTCAAGCCAAATCCACCTCAACTTGTCATGAACTCTCTGCACCGGGTCAAGACTGCAATTGATGAGGGATGATTTGGCTCGACTTGCTAATAGGCCAACATGTGGACGTGACAACTGACTGGACATTGATGAGGCACTTCTTGCCACCTTAGCAGGACAAGTCACCTTGGGTACCTCACGCACCTCAGCCAAGACCAAGGACTGAGTAGCTCGTTATGACCTGACCTATCGAGGTGACACGTAGAGGACTTCTAGAAGCAAGCCAGCTGTCTTTGAGCTCTTCGGGTTTATGCCACACAACCGTAGGTCTTATCCTCATCCTGCCCGGATCGGACATACTCGATAAGCCTTATCGGCTATCACGAAGTCCACCTCCTGATGCAGAATGGACTCCTAAACAGCACAGGCTGAGGATCTCGGAGGTGTTTCGTGAGACCCATGGCAGCTGACCTATATAAGGGCATCTAGCCTAGTGACACAAGGTACGCGTGATTATTTGCTCACTAGCCTACTTGCTATCAAGCTTACAGCTCGCACGCATAAAGTACTGACTTAAGCATTTGAGCAACCACACCGGGTAAGCTACCTCGGGTCCTCTGGTTCCCGTTTTTCTTGTAGTTCGACTGGCCAGCTAAGCAATCGACGTCCGACCTGCCCTCCAGCTAGGAGCATCCAAATCGCGCACCATCAGTTTCTTCTTTCCAAAGATGGTTGAATGGCAATATGGGTGCTGGTTGTGAGACAAGAGGTGGTAAAATAGGTGTTAATTTGGATATTATTGGAATATGTGGATGTGGTCATGAGTCAGGGGGAAGTCATGGTAGAGGACCCTTGAAAATGTACTTATTTTAAGTGGCATGCCTTGGGCACATAGACAAGATAAATTTAAGGCATGCACCTTTCCTGAACTCAAGTGATGTCCCTTCTAAAAGGTGCATGTCTGGTATACCCAAGCATGCAGCTTCTATAAGTTTCAGTTTTTTTTGTTATCAAATATTATTATATGATGGTATATAAAATAAAGAGACGTATAAAGCAAAATAATGTAGTGGAGAAATTCTTGCAATTTTTCTTACAATCCGTTGTATTATGTTATATAAAGTTGCAACAAACAAAGGGCACATCACTTGGGCCACTTTCTTTCCCAACTGTTCAACTGTGTGACTTTTCAAAGAGTCATGTGACTTTAAAAATAAAAAAAAGTCACGTTACTTACTCAAGTCTAAGCCACTCACTTGGGCCAGTTTACCATTTGGCCCACTTGATAAGTCTTGGGCAATGGGCTTTTTCATAGGCCCATCTTTGGACACCTGTAAGCCCTCTTTACTAGAACTAGACACATTCTGGTTTAGGCCTACAACTGGCCCAGCTGCTTTGGACTTTCCCTGGACCAACTCCTCCCCTATTTTAAACCCTCTTTGGTTGGTGCCTGAAACCACCCGCGCATAGGTCCAGCTACCTGTCAGCTGGTTGCCTTCAACTACATGCTTAAGAAAGCCCTCCTGTTGCCTGTCTTTTGGTCTCCCCAGCTCTTTAGCTTCCATTTTGGTGCAAGGTCCATTTACGTTTGACTCCACCAATCCTCTAGTGCCACACAGAGCTTCTTCTTCAACCTTCTCATCTCCCTATCTGCGTGCCACTCTCTAGAGCCGAGCTTCAATTGCTGATGCTGGCCAAACTGAAACAACCTGCCCTTCCACCCTCAGCTCCACTTTCCGTGGTATCTCCTCTGGTTTTACACCACTTAGACTGATAGCTGCGGAGTGGAGATCTCCCCAGTAAGCACCAAGAAGGGTTGCACCACACAATTGTGCAATCGATTCAGCAATTTCTTGCCTCCACAGGTGAAAAGGCAGGCCCAACAGTCTCACTAGAATCCCATCTTCTACAAAGATGTCTCTTGAGTTTGATCCTGGACTCCAACTTGAGATTGTGAAATTTCCAATATTGGACTGGATGTTTAAGGCCCTGACTTCCACTCTATCTTCAAGCAAATCCAGCACTGCCTTAATTTCTCGAAGGGTGTTAAAATGAAGTTTTTCTTCAGCTTCAGCCTTACTATTAACAGATCTGCAACTGCCTTTCAATCCTTTACCCAGGAGCTGGCTACAAGTTTCTTTTCCCAATCTTCTTTCTTTAGATTCACTCCTATTTTTTGTCTCCCTGCACTATTCGCCACTACAAGAAACTTTTGCTTGTCCATCTTAACTTGACTTGTATAAGAGTTATCTGTTTCTTTGTTTTTTCCTCCTCTGTTGAACCTTCTTGTTTTCCTATCTTCCATTTCAGTATTTCTCTCAAAGCTCCACTTATCTCCTTCCATCCAAGACTCTGCCTTCCCTCTGGGAAGCAGACCATCTGATACTTTCCCTTACCAAAATACTCTGTTAGTGATATGAAAGACCCTTTAGAGTTTACCTTGCTTTCTATCACATCTTTTCTTCCATCTTCAGAGAGTTGGTAAAAGAGGTTTAGAAGTGGCAGATATGGTGTGTCCCTTATGGATCGAAAATGTGGAGTCATCTGGGCATTTGCTGGTCCACTGTGATTTTTCTCAATGGATCTAGACAAGATTGTTGGACTTATTTGGGGTAAAGCTTTTCTTCCCAGTGGATGTGAAGGAATTCATGGAGAGGCATGGTATCTAGGGGGTTTAAGTAAGGCTGGAAAGTTTGCATGGAGCTTCATTCCTGCAGCAGTATTTTAGGCTATATGGAGTGAGAGAAATAGTAGAATTTTTGAAGGCAAACAGTGCTCAAAGGAAGAAGTCTTGAACAAAAAGTATTGGGGATGGTTCATTCATGGTTGGCATTCTAGATCTATAAAACGGAATTATAAATTTTAAAACCATTGGAGATAGACTAATTTTAATTATACTTGTTTTAGGTGCGGAAATCATTAACATATTTAGTTCTTATGTACCTCAAGTGGGTTTTTTAGAAATCATTAAAAAAACAATTTTGAAAAACTTAGAAGGGTTAACCCAACAAATATTAAATGAGAAGATTTTTTTTTATAAAACTTATATGGATATGTAGGGAAAAGTAGGGGAAACCCGGGACAACCGGGGATCGGGGGTGTTTTTAGAGATGAAAATGGGGTCATCTCTGCTATGTTCTCAGGCCCAATTGGAGTGGGTGACTCCCTTAGAGCTGAGATATATGCAGTTATGGAAGGCGCCCGAAAAGCCAAGGAATTGAACATCAAGAAACTTATAATTGAAGGGGATTCAGAGGTGGTGATAGGGTGGCTGACTAAAGATCAATATGATTTATGGAAGTATAATAATGAGAAGAGGAAATTCAAATGGCTGGTGCGGGAGATGGAAGTTAAGACATGTTGGATTAGAACAGCTAATTTCCTAGCTGACGGTTTAGCAAAACAAGGGGCAGAAAGGGATTCTTTGTTTTGGGCTAAGCTGTAACGTTAGTGTATTTGTTTCTTTGTTTTTTCTTTTTTCATTTCTTGAAGTTCCTTGTGACTCTTGGAAGATAAGTGTGTTTGTCTTCCACTTGTAATTTTTCTACTGATGAATTAATGAAAGTGTTATTGATAAAAAAATATATATGTGTAGGAAAAAGTATTGGATATGATGTGGTACATGGAGGATTTGGGTTTGAGAAGGGGAATGGAACATGATATACAATCTTTAATTTGCATTAGTTTATGATATGACAAATTTGAACACATTTTTCAAAAAGAAAGATGAACACTGCTAACTTTTAAAAGTGAATAAAACATAAGTCGAATCATGGTTGTCAAGGTGATGCCTAGGCACCTGCCTATGAGACAAGGCACTTTTAAATGGTTGCCTTGCTTGATGGCCTACCTATTTTGTACATGCCACTATGAAAACCTTTTATATTCTTTGTTTTTTGATATTATAATGAAAATTTTATTATTTTCTTATTTGTTAGGGTTCAGTCAACACACATGTTGGTATATGCTGTCTTAAACCTTTGTAGACTTAAGAACCTGAATCAACAAGGAAGAGCTTAAAATTATGTCCAATAAACATTCTTCTTCTTCTCTTTATTTTTCCATCCTTTCTTCCCTTTTCCTAGACAAAAAAAGGGGCTTAGCCCTATATTTTCTACATTTTCTTTTCTTCTATGTTTTAATATGAAGATGGTTGCTGGTTGCTTTGGAACCTAGGGAATTACCCTAGAATTCATTGCTTTTATGTAAAAAACATTCCATTGCCTAGGTGACAAGGTTCCCCCACCCCACCCCAACGCCTAGTTTTGCCTTGGAGCCTTGAAAATTTGGTGGGAGGATAAAAAAGGAGAAAAATTAGCACAGTTTACAAACAAAATAATGCAAGGAAATTGTAATTTAGATGAAAAAACTAATGATCTGTGACTTGGAATGGCAAATTGCATAAAGAAAGTAGCAAGGGACATTTTATGAAAATCTGAACGGGAAAGGAAGTTAAAAAGAAGGAACCCAAAGTTAAATTTAAGGAATATGATGAGTTCGATCACAAAATTGATTAAAAAATGAGTTTTACCATATATTAGGCTAAATTGGGAGAAAAAGGAATTTATAAACTAGCAAAAATGACAGAAAGGAAAGGTGGATATTTAAACTATGTTCAGTGTATTAAAGAGGAATATCAAATCATCTTGGTAAAATATGTGGAAAGCAAGGAAAGATGGAAAACTATTTTAAAAAATTGTCAAATGAACATGTAGAGGGCACTAATGGAGAGATTAGTAACACTGATAGTGAAAAAATAACATGTGCCTTCATGAAATTATAACTAAAAGTGAAAGAGGCACTAAATAAGATGGAGAAGAGAAATGTTTTAGGACTTGATGGTTTTCCAATAAAAGTGTGGGAAGGAATGGGAGAGGTTGGCTTGTTGTGGTTAATTTAGCTATTTAATAAGATGTCAAAAGAAAAGAGGAGAAAAAGTATGATGATTAGTGGAGAAAGAGTAGTATAGAGCCTATATTTAAGAACAAAGGTAATATATAAAGTTGTAATAAACTGTCATGGGATTAAACTCACGAGTCATGAGCCATATTGTGAAAATTTGCAAGGGCAAAGGGTACAACATGAAACAAGTATATTAAAGAACCAATTTGGGTTTACAGCTTTATGCTAGGGAAATCCATCACGGAAGCTATCTTTCTTTTAAGACAATTGCTAGAAAAATTTAGAGAGAAGAGAAGAGATCTTACGGTGTTCATCGATCTACAAAAAGCATATGATAAAGTTCTTAGAGAGAGAGAATATGGTGGATTTTGGGAAAGAAAGGTGCTCTCAATAGGTATATAGATGCAATTAAGAATATGTATGAGGGTGCAACAACCAATGTTCGAACACCTATGTGAGAGACATCAGATTTTCTAGTTGAGATGGGTCTTCATCAAAGCTCAATACTTGGCCCTTGTTTATTTGCAAAGGTCATATCTGAATTGACTAAACATATTCAAGAGAGGGGTCCTATGGTGCATGTTGTTTGATGATTTATTGATGAAACTAATGAATGATTAAATGCAAAAAGTTTTATGGACAAATACCTTAGAAACAATCAAACAATAAGTTTTAAGGCACCATTTGGTTTGTGGGAATAGGAGCTGGAAGTCCAATTCCACTGTTTGGTTGGGTGGAATCGAGATCTGATTCATATTCCTTGTGGAATGGCATTCCCCCACCTGAGGGAATGGTCATTCCCTCCCTCTCCCTTGGGAATGAGAATCCATTCCGGGCAATTTTGGTTCCTATTCTGATTCCAAGGAATTTCAATTCCAAATACGATTTTTACTGCAAATGAAATGGACCCTATAATGACTAAATTGAATATATGACAATGTATCAGGAAAAAAGATAATATGATATGTAAGTTGAGTAATAATTTTTTTGGTAAAAATTTTAATAATACTTGGGAGTATAAATCAGCGTACACTTGAATTGGAGACGAAGAGTAACTCGGTGTGACATTTTCCAGTATCTTGGTTTGATAATTCATAACAACAGAGAGATCGAGGAGGATGTTGCCCATAAAATTGGAGTATGATGGGCAAAATGGAGGGGTGCACCTGGAATCTTATTTGATAATTGAATAGCACTTAGATTAAAAGGAAAGTTCTATAAAACTGTTGGAAGACCAGCTATGCTGCATGGATCAGAATGTTGGGCAGTCAAGAAATATAATGTCCAAGAAATGAATGTGGGGTGAAATATGCATGCTGGCTATGAAACTTTAAACTTTAAACTTTAAACCTTGGCAGTGGGATTGCCCATTCTTTTTGAAATGGAAGCAATAGCTAGTACAGCTAATTCTATTATTTCATTGACAGATTTTGTGTTTTCTTTTTCCAATCTTCCACTGGAATCTCATGTCGTAACTGAATAAAATACGTTTACTTTTTTTATTGATTTTTCGGGAGTGAAGTTTCGAGATTGTCTACTAAGTTACTGAAAAGTTAATTCCCTTTGCACTTTCATATCCTATCAGTGACTCAGGATTTTGCTTAATGTTGAGATTACTGCATGAGTGATTCTGAGATCATCTGCCCATTACTGTGGATAAAGCTATGCTCCTCTTCAATGTATTGGTGGTAGACCAACTTTCATGGTGAAGATGTTATCTTACATGTAATCAATTAATGAGCTGGTGGTATTTCCACTAATTCACCAAAGGTAGGCAGTATACATCTTGCTTTGAAAAAATAGGATTCTGTATGGTGATGGTAGCAGTCCCATGATTTAAGAGTGATTGAGACTCGAGTCTCTGTTTGTATGCATGTCATTCTCTTGCAGCGAGACATAACTGATCTTCATATTATATTTTACTTCATAGAGCTTTATTGCATGATAGCAAATGCCCACATGCTTTTATGTGGCAATTTTAGAAGATGATGCTAGTAATAATGACAGTTGTTTTATGTTTCTATAAATAATTTTTATTTATTATATTTATTTTTGTTTAATATAATAAATATGTTATATTAACAATGTGTCCAAATGCTTTCTACAAAATTTCCGTATTTTTTCATTTTTTTTGTCTTTGCAAAATTTTTGTATTTCTAGGGTAAGGACATTTTACTCAAAAGGCTAAACTATTGATGCACCAATTAATAGGAAAATAATTTCATTTTTGAGTTTGTTTTAAATTTTGTATTTTCATTTCCATGACAATTTTTGTTTGTCATTTATTTTCTTTTAATATGGTTAATATAAAATATTAAAAATGTATTCAATTTTTCTACAGTTTATTTATTTATTTATATTGTTTGTTTTTTAAAAATTTTATTATTTAATTACAGCATGAATTGATCTATTTGACTCGGATGAATTGCTTACCTACTATCAGGATTAAATAATGATTTCATTATGGGGTTGGTTTTAAAAGATGCGAGTTTTATAGTCATAGGATTCTTTGAGAGAATGAGTTTTATATTGAATAATGGACGTGTTTCGCACTGCATATCAATCTTCTTTTGTTTACCGGGTGGTTCAGGTGGTACGTAAACTGGGTAGTCCTAGAATAAATGCAATTTCGAGCCCTTCTATCGGTTTCCACCACCATTTGGAGAAAAGTAATGGTTGATTTAAAAGTAATGCCGATAAAGTGAACTACAGCCCCTATGGGGGCACAATGCTACTGGTGTCTCGTTGACAACCACCTTAATAGCCAAACTCTGTAATACAAGACGGAGCTCAAAAGGCAAAAAAAAAAAAAAACAAGAAAAATCAAAACAAGGCACCAATTTGACACAACAGGGGACATGCAACAGGTGCTCTGAGCACATACCATTAGAGAAATTTTTTGGACTATGGGATCATTTTGAGCATGTACCTATATCTATATCTATATAAGAAAGACGAAAAAGGGTAGGTGAGGGGTCTGCTCCTCTCATTTTTCCCTCATGTAGATATCTATTTTTAATTAAATTATAAAAAATGTAATACAACAATTAAAAGATGTTTGTAATTCTTCCCCCATGTTAAGACTCAAATTCGCCAACCCAAATATGGCACCGACTTGGGTTGGGAGTTTGACAAATTTTTCGTGTCTGGCAGCATTGAACCTAAATCTAACAAAATTTCTATTTAAGCCCCGCTAATGTTATCATATATCATTAGGAATTAGGAATCACATAAGCTCATAATCTACCATATATTGCATGTAAAGAGCAAGCAAATCCTCTATATGGAAAGAAAAGCATCTGTAGGTTGATCCGTTAGACTAATGAAGACGTTTACAAAAAAAAAAAAAGACAAGAAAACCAGGAAATTAGCAGAAAAATACAATACCAGAAGCAGAAATTAGACTCGTAAAAAGCAGCAGTAGTAGTGTAATACCAGAAGCAGCCGTTCCAGCAACCACAGCTTGCATGTACCTCTCTTGGAGCTCCCCAGCAGACCCAATAACCCCACCCTGGACCAAGGCATCAGCCACTCCAGAAAGGCCAACCGCACCAACCGTAACATAGTATCCGTCATATAATCCCCTCCTTCCCTTAGTGTACAACACGTCCATGACTGGCACAATGACCAGCGACACAACAAACAGAGCAAGGCCGATGTTGATCCTGATGAAAGCATCGGATTCGTGGGCGTAAGCAACGATGACGAGGAGGCAGAAGAGGCAGATCAGCATGTACACGACGGCGAAGACGAGATCAACGCTAACATCCGGGTAGAGGTAGGTGAAGTAGTCGACGGCGGTTATGAAGGCGTTCCATGGGAGAAGGAGACCCATACCCGGGGTGAAGTAGGTGATGTAGGCTAAGTGGAAGGTGTCCTTTGGGACCTTGTCGTTGCCGCTGGTGTTAGTTGTCAGAAGGAGTGATGTTTTCGCTTCTGCGTCACCGATGGCAGCCGAGATACACATATTGTCCGATTCCTTCCCTTTCTCTTCTTCCGTTGGTTGATAATTGCTTTTGGGGGCTCTATCCTCCAGGGACGCTTGGCCCCCACAGCCCCACTTAAGAATTTCTTTAAAAGAGTGCTGATATATATGAAAAAGAGGAAATGGTCCGGACCGTCCGGTGGATGTAACCAATCATCAATAAGGTTGCCAGATTGGTTGACGGTATTATTAAGGCCACGTTTTCGGTAAGTTACTAAGCGGGCATAATTGGATAAGTTTTTTCAATCATTTTCTCGTAGGGGAAGTTAGTTATATATATGATTTTTATTATTATTTATATAAACTGTCATTTTTTAAGATATTTATGCAGTCTACGGGTTGATATAAATTGACCAATCCATAAAATTATATGGGTCATTAAATTCAACTTGAACCTCTTATTACTTTAGTTTAACCATTATTATTATTATTAATTTATTTTAGTATTTAATTTAAAATTTTCGTTATATAGTAAAAATAAGAATTAAATTTCTAATTATTTAAATATTTACTTAAAATAAAATTTTCCAACTAATATAATTATTATTTAATAGATTTGTTAATTCATATGTTGCGTTTAATAACAAACATTAATGATTTGGCTTAACAATTTTAATGATTGTTAATAAATATTGATTTTTATTTAAGGTTTAATTAATGTATTTGGTAATTATTATGGGGCATGCTTTGAATAAACATTAACGATAACTGATGATTGTTATTTCATTTTTTATTATTTACTTAATTAAGTACTTAATGATTGTTGTTATTGTTAATTTTTTTTATAAATAATATATTGTTATTATTATTTATTTAATCCAGTTATCTTCAATAAGTAATTATTTGATTTAATTTAAATTATTTTATTTATTAATTATTTATAATAGACATTTAGGGTAGGCTCTTTCATTGATTTAAGAGACTTATCATGTTTTATCTAGACAATGATCCCATACTAAGTAAGGGGCAACTATAGTATCATTTAATTTGAAATTTACTATTTAACAATAAAAAACCAATGTCCTATTGAGCAACCCACCCCAAAAAAGTATGAATAACTTTGAAATCATTAATCTTTATAAAATAGCAAAAATAGATGGATGTTTACAACAATATCACTAATACTGCTTAATATTTAGGGGACATATGAATGTATAAAAAATGTTTAAATGATATCCATTTAAAGAGGCAAAGAAGGAAAAAAACCACTCAAAGAACTACTAAGAAAAACAATCCCTGCCAAACAACATTTGCAAATGAATCCATCATCTGAAGTAAGAGATGAAAAATATATGACTACAATCAAATCATCATCATGTATGGCTATAGTCAACTGATAATATAATCAAGACTCCAAAGGCATCCAACAGAAATGCAGGAGAATAATAGGACCATCCTGAGTATGGAAGTCACCTCCAAGTTAGGTGGCAATGCTTCTTTTGGTCAATCATGGTTATGGATTTTAAGTCTAAGCTCTCCACGGTGCAAGTAGACTAGCTAGAACTTATCTTTAGGAAAAAAGGTAGGAAGCTTGTACATAACCTAATGGCATATTTGAATTATGGGAATTGGGAGATAGAAATAGGAAATGTAGATTGAAATTATAATTTTAGGCATGTTGATGTGTCAAATTCAAGTCAATTAGAATACTCATAGATTTTTAGTTCGTTCAATTAGTGGTAATTTGAATTTTTTTTGTTCAATGTCTTTATTGAGTAATATAAATTAATAATATAATAGTAATTATGGAATCAGTAATAATAATAAGTATAATTATTACTATCATTTACTAATATTATATTCTTATTATGTGTGTATTGATTTTGAAATAAGTAATATTAAATTATTATAATAATTATTATTACTATTATTTATTTTTATTATGAAGTAATTAATTTGTTATAAGTATGATTTTTAGTTAATCCCTAAAATAGTACTTGCTTTTATAATTCTTTTAGTTTAACAATAATGAATAATTGAAACTTTATAATTTAACTTTCACTAAATGAAATATTTATTGGAGAATAATGATAGTATTACTTATAATAATAATAATAATAATAATGATTATATCCCAATTAATATGATATAAATAAGTAACACTTATTATATATTTATAAAATAATTATATGAATTAATATAAATATAAAATTATTATACCCCAATTAATAATTAACGTTATTAAAATACTTATTAATTATCATTAACTTATTAACATTCTGAGAAGTAATAATTCTCATTGTTATAATTAAGGAATTAATTATCAGTAAGTAATTATAATCAATAATTAATTTTTATCAGAAATCATTATTATTAGTAATAATTATTTATAAATATTGATAATAATAATATAATTAATTATTTCATATAAATGTATGAATTATAATTTTTGATAATAATTCTACTATAAATAATTAACATTAAATGTTTATTTTTAATATAATTAATGTGAGTTAATATAAATATAAAATGATCATTCCCAAATTATTAATTACCATTATAAAAATAATTAATAATGAGAAAAATTATTAGTAATTATTTAATATCAATATTTAAGTATTAGCAGCAATTATTATAAAAAAATATTATCAGTGAGTTACTGTTAGTGGTAATTAAGAGGTGAGATTAATTAATTAGATGTCATTAATTATTATTAGTGCCCTTCTCTTTCAAAAAGTTGACTCATCATCATCGTAATCATCAATGACAACAACTTGATAAATACATAATTTGATAAAATAGGTAAATATCATCAATTTATTTTTTATCTTTTGAAAAACTAAATAAGTGAAAAATAATCTGGTTAGCATTGCAAATGAAAAATTATTTGGACTTTTGCAAAAAAAAAATTATTGAACATAAAAACTAATTATTCAAAAATAAGGTCATTAAATCAAAGAGTAATTAAAATTGTTCAGTAAATAATAATTTTAAGAAATTAAAATTAATAATTAATTATCAGTCTGAATTAAAATGGGTAATTTCAGCAAATAATTTTAAGTAATTAAAATTTTCTATTAACATTAATTAATAGCCTAGTTTCCTTTTTTTTAGGAAATGATTGAAAGTGGGAGCTTCTCACTTCCCACAACTCTACATGGTGGTGGGCTCCACTTTGCATGTCAATGGGCTCTTTTCTTGAACTACCACTAACTAGAATTTGACACATGTCTAGTGGGATCTGTTCTTGAATTACCACTATTCAGAATTTTACACGTGTTCATTTTGTTTAGATCTTTGGAATGACAAATGTATGAATGTAGATGGGCCACATGTTTGACTATAGGGGACTTTAGTTTGAAATCATTCATTTAGTATATATATAATAGATTTCACTTGATGTTGCGTGATCTGACTGCTCCCTATTGCAGGAGGAATCTGAGAAGCTCTACCCGCCCCACGCAAACGAGGAGGCAATGTCTTCGGAACCCGCTCCTACAGCCATTGCTTCTTTAGGCAGTGATGAAGCAACTTGGAGCATTCTGACTCCAAAATACAACCTTCTCAAGAGCCAAAGCGTAGCATATGCCAAGGAGGTTGCTAGTTGGGCCGAACTGCCGATCGCTCAACTCGAAGCATGAGCGGCTACCCACTACATGTTGGTAAGTTTCTAACTTTTCTTTTTCGATTTTGTACTTAGCTTCTCTTGTGCTAACTCTTCTTCTCTTCTCTTGGTAGGTGAACTCTACTATCCACACCCTGACTTACTAGTCTGAGGTGCATCTGAAGCAGGCTCTCGCAGCTGAGTCTTCTTCACACGAGGCTCACACCGAGTTAAACTTGGCCCGCAATGAAGTTAGCCAACTGAAGAAGGATACATGGGCTAAGAAGGAGTTGATCACGCTACTGATGTCTAAGAAGGAGGAGCACACGGAGAAAGCAGTGTTGAAGAGGAGAAGATGACGTTCGTCCCCCTCTACCAGTGAAGACAGAGAAACTGTGCAATGAATCTTGTCAGCCCATGCCTAGAAATATTCACCAAAGGAACCATTCAAAAGTATGGGAATTAGGGTGAAGCCATTCATCTGATCATGCTTCACTATTTCGTCCTCCTGTTGAGTTGATGTACTAGATGGAGTCATCAACCTCTGTTTCGTTCTCTTGTTTATAAACGTAACAAGAGGAGTTATCAATCTCTGGTTAAGTTGATGTACCAGATGGGGTCATCAATCACTGTTTCATTCTCTTGTTTATAAACATAACAAGAGGAGTCATCAATCTCTGGTTTATAGCCAGGAAACCGAAGTTGCAGAACATGAGGAGATGGTGTTGGCTTCTACGGAGACTAAAGCCTTGTTGATTGAGAAAACTATCTATCCACCACTCCCCAGAGAACCCAAGTGTGAAAAGAGCCTTCTTTGCAGGGTGGCGGTTTGGTTACCAAAAGGACGTCGGATTTAGCGGGACTTCCTTTGTAAGACCATTCCGGTTGAGGAAACAGAGGCAAGACCATTCCAGTTGAGGAAACAAGGGCAAGAGCATTCCAGTTGGTACAAGCAATTCCAGGGAATTCAGACCAGCTAGATTATGCTACCAAACTCACGTTCATTGAGCTTGTATCGCCCTTCTGGTTCGGCCTTGAAGCTGGATCGAAACCCAAGCTTTAACCTTGGCAGCAGGATTGCCCATTCTTTTTGAAATGGAAGCAATAGCTAGTACAGCTAATTCTATTATTTCATATACAGATTTTGTGTTTTCTTTTTCCAATCTTCCACTGGAATCTCATGTCGTAACTGAATAAAATACGTTTACTTTTTTTATTGATTTTTCAGGAGTGAAGTTTCGGGATTATCTACTAAGTTGCTGAAAAGTTAATTCCCTTTGCACTTTCATATCCTATCAGTGATTCAGGGTTTTGCTTAATGTTGAGATTACTGCATGAGTGATTCTGAGAATATCTGCCCATTACTGTGGATAAAGCTCTGTTCCTCTTCAATGTATTGGTGGTAGACCAACTTTCATGGTGAAGATGTAATCTTACATGTAATCAATTAATGAGCTGGTGGTATTTCCACTAATTCACCGAAGGTAGGCAGTATACGTCTTGCTTTGAAAAAATAGGATGCTGTATGGTGATGGTAGAAGTCCCATATTAAGATTTAAGAGAGATTGAGACTCGAGTCTCTGTTTGTATGCATGTTATTCTCTTGCAGCGAGACACATATAACTGATCTTCATATTATATTTTACTTCATAGAGCTTTCTTGCATGATAGCAAATGTCCACATGCTTTTATGTGGCAATTTTAGAAGAAGATGATGCTAGTAATAATGACAGTTGTTTTATGTTTCTATACGTATATAAATAAATTTTATTTGTCATATTTATTTTTGTTTAATATGATAAATATGTTATATTAACAATGTGTCCAAATGCTTTCTACAAAATTTTCATATTTTTTTGTCTTTGCAAAATTTTTGTATTTCAAGGGTTAGGACATTTTACTCAAAAGGCTAAACTACTGATGCACCAATTAATAGGAAAATAATTTCATTTTTGAGTTTGTTTTAATTGTCATTTATTTTCTTTTAATATGGTTAATATAAAATATTAAAAATATGTTCAATTTTTCTACAGTTTATTTATTTATTTATATTGTTTGTATTTTAAAAACTTTATTATTTAATTGCAGCATGAATTGATCTATTTGACTCGGATGAATTGCTTACCTACTATCAGGATTAAATAATGATTGGTTTTAAAAGATGCGAGTTTTATAGTCATAGGATTCTTTGAGAGAATGAGTTTTATATTGAATAATGGACGTTTTTCGCACTGCATATCAATCATTTTTTTGTTTACCGAGTGGTGGTTCAGGTGGTTCGTAAACTGGGTAGTCCTAGAATAAATGCGATTTCGAGCCCTGCTATCGGTTTCCACCACCATTTGGAGAAAGGTAATAGTTGCTGAGAAAGTAATGCCAAGAAAGTGAACTACAGCCCCTATGGGGGCACACACAATGCGAGTGGTGGCTCGTTGACAACAACCTTAATAGCCAAACTCTATTCTACTTAGCCAATTTTAAGCGTATCAACCAATACATATCATTTTGGGACCTTTCCAATACACTACTACAGTGGATGTATCGGGGTTTTAACCAGTTCAGGGGATGAAAGAGTCCTAAACCGATCTCTCTGAACTGGTTTCAGAAAAAAATTTAAAAAACACTAAAAAAATAGTATCGATTTGCATGATACACATACCGACATATCAAACGTATCAATATTTTGAACCTTGCCTACTGCTGATCCGACTTCCAACACCCTCAACACGTCCTAGCTTCGAATTGCCTCTATTAATCGGAAGTTAACTACGTGACCAGAAGAGGATATTGATTGCTTACCTAAAACAAAATCCATGCAATGGATATTGTTTCTGTAAGAAAAAAAATCATGCGAAGTCTCAACTTGTTAATGTCTCAATCCGCCCCCCTCCCCCCTTCTGTATATGAACAACCAATGCTTCAATCAATGCAACAGAGGCAACAGATTCGAGTCATCCAACTATTTAGATAGTCCTGTGTGGCCGCCACTAACAATCGGACAAGATTGTAATGCACTGCATGTTTTACCATCATCCGTGCCACTTGTACTCCATCATGGCATCATCTCCCTGATCTTACATTGCTATGTGGTGTAAAGTGCAAACCCAATCTATACATTATTTCTTATACAGCAACCACTCGTGTTTCATGAGTAGATTAACTTATTAAAATAGGTGGTGTCATGGATTTACAAATTAAAACTGGATCCAGGAATAGGAACCTCGCATATCATTGACAGTCCCCCATCCACCTTACACTGGGTTGGGGGTTTGAAAGACATTACAAATTGCTAAGCGATCAGATGACCCAAAACCAAGCTACCACCGAACCAATTGCTAAGCCAACAACCAAGAACAGTACAATCACAATACCTGCAGACTCAGCATGTTGTAGCTGGACAGTCTTGGGCGCTACAATCATCAAAACACTTGTAAAATAGCCATTCGTCAAGCCAAGAAGGCACGTTAGCAGTGTGACTGGAATCTCCGTTCGAAAAAACTTGGGACCATGCAAGCAGCCTAAGAAGAGTGGGTAAAATAGCAGCCTTGCAGAACAGGCGCCAATGGCAACCTTTGAATTCTCAAGGAGGTAAACTGCAGTCAAGGACTTGCCAATGAGATCAAACACATTGTAGCCACTGATGAGAAGGATTGGATACCAGTCTTTTAGGATCAGTGAGTGCACATCTTCTGTAATATATCCTGGAAATATTGACAATGTCACAATGTAGATAAGGACTATCCCAAACCCAAACCACTTGACTCTCCCTATAATGTCCCACAAGGTTGATCTCCAGGTAGACCCACTCCTGAAACCTTCCTCATTTTCCTCCTCAAGTGCAGCCTGTGTTTTTATATCTTTGTAATATTGAATAATTGGAAGCCTGTGTGCTACATTGTGGAAAACAATGCATATGACCATAACCACGATACCAACAACGAAGTAAAGGATTGCACTTTTTCTGAGACCATGGGGATCCTGTGGAAACGAACAATTTTGGTAAACACAAAATTGTAATCCTAGAAGATTTTGAAGAGAATTGCAGTCCATAGTAATTCTTTTCTGTCTGATTGAAGCCTGTAAGTACTTGAATACGTATTTCTTAGTTCTCAGGAGATAAATATATGCTGATCTTAGAACATTTTGTGTAAACAACAATTATCTCTTCGATCAAGAAAAAAAGTTGAATCAGCAAATTAACCTCAGTTCAGCTTCAAGGCATGCATAGGTGATACATAAAACTAACAAGTGGAGATTTCATAACACCAGAGTTGGGGCCTGTTCATTTCCTCTTAACTCTTATCTGTTAAGAAGAATCTTTTAATTTTAAGAGAAAATTGGTTTTGTTTCCTTTTATCTCTTATCTATTAAATTGCAATCATACAACTTTTTGTTTTCCAATGATACCCCCAAAAAGACAAACAAAAACTCCTATATATGGGGTCAAAATGGATATTTGATAGTTTTCAGAATTCAGAATAACATTCTCTGCATTCAGAGTTCAAAGTAAAGAAAAGTTCACAAATACCAATATACCTCTTAATGTAATTATTACACTTTCAGACGTCAGACTTCAGAGCAAACGAAGAGGCCCTTACTAGCATATAGCTGTCTAGTTTTCTTAAATATCATAATATTTCTCACAAATAATCCTCCCAAATAGGAAAAAATAAGAAAAACAAACTTTGATTTGCCGAGATTTTTTTATGGTTCTTAACATATTTAAAGCCATTTGAAATATTACTTAACAATTTAGTGCTTCTTAATAATCATTACATGTTTTCTAAGTATGCGATTGATTTCCTATGGTTTCTAATATTCTTATTTGATATTTATGTGATCATCTAATCATTTATTTTCTTTTCTTACATAAAATATACTCCTCTCATGCATATTTCCATACTCATTTTAGTTTGATGTTTTTCTTTTTATTTTTGAAGATAAATAAAGAAGAAAATTTATTATAAAACAACCAGCCGATAATACAGAAGGTGACAAGGTTATCACCCAAAAACCCAACATAACCAACCCACCCCAACTTCTAGACAAGCCCTTAAACAAAACAAAAAACATTAAACTCAAAAAACCTGCTGCAGACAGACCCAAATCAAAGCCAGAACCCCTACATATAGCTTATCTCCCCTCTTTCCAAAAACAAAACAATCAGGCACCCAAACCAAAACCCTTCCCAACAGCAGAAACTCACACCCTTCTTTCAAGACCTTCATCAGTAGTTTGATGTTTTTCTTTGAAAAATGGTAAATGATGACACATAGGTCTTATGCATCTAAAGGTCCTGGAACCTTGTTTCCCATCTCTACATTTTTAAATATTGCCTACAACAGAAGAGCACTCTTGGATCCAAAGCTACCAATGACTGC
Organism: Nelumbo lutea; assembly: GCF_056320005.1. Lineage (NCBI taxonomy): Eukaryota > Viridiplantae > Streptophyta > Magnoliopsida > Proteales > Nelumbonaceae > Nelumbo > Nelumbo lutea. Next base: position 360,197 of record NC_142686.1, read on the forward strand.
ACTGATGAAAACTGACTTTGTGCAGGACAAAGCCTCTAAAGGAGCAAAATCATTGCTGAAGAGGATGCGGGTTCAAATTTTGACAATAAATAATGACAAATAATCAAGTAAGAGTTTGTTAAGTTGATCTCAAATCACTCTAAGATGGTTTCAACCATCACATCTCGAAGAAAAATGAATACCATAATCTGACAATTGTGCTTCTAGGAATTACTTCTAGAAAGAAAATACACCAAACTCAAGAAAGTTGATAGAATATCACTCAGCTACCATGCTATAAAAAGACCATAATAAGCAACTTAGATAAACTTGAACCAAGATTCTAGATTCATGAGCAAGTAACTTCCTTATTGATGATATAATTAACAGATCCACAGAGAAGCCATGCTCAGAAAGTTTCCAAATGCCACCATATAGGGCTTCGCCTTATTCATCTGGATCGTGATTTCAACAATGATCCATCTGATTCATTTTAGCAGTGTAAACTAGCTCGTGCCTCTTCACGGGCAGTCTGTTTTGTAACATCACCTTATTATCTTTGAATAAATTACCATTCAATTATCAAAAAAATATAAAATAATTGCCCAATATCCTTCACAAATCATCATTTAGGAATAGATGCAATTTCATACTTACTTCATCAGCTACCATGCTTTTCTAAGAATTCAGAAGGTGGGAAGGTAATGTTTCTCTTGAATATGGCATCTGTGCTCTTGCCTGGTTCCCCAAGGCTCTGTTTGGTTTGTGGGATGGGGATGAGAAAAAGGGAATATTCCAAAAATATTCCTTTTTCTCTCATTTGTTTTGAGGGAAATAGAGGGATGGGATGAGAAAAATGTGGGATGTCAGATCCCCAAATCGTGGAATCGGGGTCGCACCAAAACCGCGTGACCCCGGTGGAAAAACTCGAGAAACCACTGTTACCATTGAACTGATTGTTATTGGCCTTCTTCCTCACCAGATGCTGGCAAGGAACCAGTGCGAGGGGTAGTGGCGATCTCCCTCCATCTTCCTCTTCTCTCTTCTCCCTCACCTTCTTCTTCTTCCTATTCCTCCCATCTTCCTCCCTTTCTCTTCTCTCTTCTGCGAGGGGCAGCGGTGATCTGCGGAGTCAGGGATCTGCGAGGGGCAGCGGCGATCTTCACCAGATACTGTCTCTCCCTCCATCTTCCTCTTCTCTCTCCTCCCTCACCTTCTTCTTCTTCCTATTCTTCCCGTCTTCCTCCCTTTCTCTGATTGCCGCTGCAACTCTCAGCAGTGGCGATCTGCTTTCTTAGCACTCCTATCTCTCTCTCATTCCCTCATTTTCCCTCTCTCTCTCTCTCTCTCTCTCTCTGACCGCCGCTGCAGTCATGGAGCTCTGTTCTTCATCTTACATGAATCCGGCGAAGAACCAGCTCGTAACAGTGTTTTTCTTATTATTTTCCCATATATAAAACCAAATAATGGAAGTGCAAGTTTTTACACTTACCCATCCCATCTTTTCCCATCCCACCCACAAACCAAACGGAGCCCAATAGAAAGTCTACACATAAGAGAATAGGAGCCTAACAATTAAATAAGTCAACCATCATATGATCATTTTGAGCACCAATGTCACAAAACCTCAAAGGGGAATTAAAATGCCTTCCAGGAGCAGTTTACGAATCACAAAATCAATAGTAAAACCAAAAGAAGCCACCAATTTGACTCGGTATTCAAATCTCACACTAAATTTCCTAATGAATGAGCAAGGTTCAAAGTATCGATACACCTCTGTATCGGCAGAGGTGTATTGGTACTTTTGACTATAACAAGTGTATCGGGACCCAAAATATAAAATACAATACACCTGATATGGGTGTATCGTATCAAAATTTTGATCCTTGCGACTAAGAACAACAACCCAGCACATTAACAATACTCAAATTGAAAAAAGAAATAAAAATTAATCTAAATAGAAGTATTCTCTGTAATACAAGAAGGAGCTCAAAAGGCACAAAAAACACAAGAAAAATCAAAACAAAGGCACCAATTTGACACTACAGGAGACATGCGACAGGTGCTCTGAGCACATACCATTAGAGAAATTTTTTGGACTATCGGATCATTTTGAGCATGTACCTATATCTATATCTATATAAGAAAGACGAAAAAGGGCAGGTGAGGGGTCTGCTCCTCTCATTTTTCACGCATGTAGATATCTATTTTTAATTAAATTATAAAAAATGTAATACAACAATTAAAAGATGTTTGTAATTCTTCCCCCATGTTAAGACTCAAATTCGCCAACCCAAATATGGCACCAACTTGGGTTGGGAATTTGACAAATTTTTCGTGTCTGGCAGCATTGAACCCAAATCTAACAAAATTTCTATTTAAGCCCCGCTAATATTATCATACATCATTAGGAATTAGGAATCACAAAGTTCATAATCTACCATATATTGCATGTAAAGAGCAAGCAAATCCTCTATATAGAAAGAAAAGCATCTGTAGGTTGATCCGTTAGACTAATGAAGAAAGCAGCAGTAGTAGTGTAATACCAGAAGCAGAAATTAGACTCGTAGAAAGCAGCAGTAGTAGTGTAATACCAGAAGCAGCCGTTCCAGCAACCACAGCTTGCATGTACCTCTCTGGGAGCTCCCCGGCAGACCCAATAACCCCACCCTGGACCAAGGCATCAGCCACTCCAGAAAGGCCAACCGCACCAACCGTAACATAGTATCCGTCATATAATCCCCTCCTTCCCTTAGTGTACAACACGTCCATGACTGGCACAATGACCAGCGACACAACAAACAGAGCAAGGCCGATGTTGATCCTGATGAAAGCATCGGATTTGTGGGCGTAAGCAACGATGACGAGGAGGCAGAAGAGGCAGATCAGCATGTACACGACGGCGAAGACGCGGTCAACGCTAACATCCGGGTAGAGGTAGGTGAAGTAGTCGACGGCGGTTATGAAGGCGTTCCATGGGAGAAGGAAACCCGTACCCAGGGTGAAGTAGATGATGTAGGCTAAGTGGAAGGTGTCCTTTGGGACCTTGTCGTTGCCGCTGGTGTTAGTTGTCGGAAGCAGTGATTTTTCCGCTTCTGCGTCTCCGATGGCAGCCGAGATACCCATATTGTCCGATTCCTCCCCTCTCTCTTCTTCCGTTGGTTAATAATTGCTTTTAGGGGCTCCGGCCTCCAAGGACGCTAGGGTTCAGGCTGCCACAGCCCCACTTAATAATTTCTTGAAAAGAGAGCTGATATATATATATATATGAAAAAGAGGAAATGGTCCGGACCGTCCGGCAGATGTAACCAATCATCAATAAGGTTGCCAGATCGGTTGAGGGTATTATTAACGCCACGTTTTCGGTAACTTACTTACCGGGTATAATTGGATAAGTTTTGTCAATCATTTTCTTTTATTTAAAATTAGTGAATGACCCCTAAGTATAGAGAAGTTAATTATATATATGATTTTTATCATTATTTTTATTATTATTTATAAACTGTCATTTTTTAAGACATTCATAAAATTATATGTTATTAAATTCAACTTGAATCGCTTATTATTTTAATTTAATCATTATTATTATTATTATTATTTTATTTTAATATTTATTTTAAAATTTTTGTTATATAATAATAATAATAACTAAATTTTTAATTATTTAAAATATTTTTTTTCAATTAAGTATAATTATTATATAATAGATTTGTTAATTCATATTTTGCATTTAAGAACAAACATTAATGATGACCGTTAATAAATACTGATTCTTATTTAATATTTAATTAATGTATTTGAAGACACAGATAATAGAAGAAGCATTAAACAACTATTGAAACACTAATAAAAATTATAGCATGATAATACACTAATCGATTGGAAGGTAGCTGAGCCGGGACCTTCAATGCAGCAGCAATGCTGAAGTTACGAGTTATTTGAGTAGCAGAGTTGTTCCAGAATTCTCTGAATAGAAGATATGAGAGTTTGTCAGAGACCTTGAGAGTTTTGTGAGTTCCAGGCTTCTCTAAATTCGCAGATTCACAAAGGAGATTCCTTGAGAATTTGATAGACACGTTGAATGAGCAGAAAGTTTATGTTTCTGTTGGATTGAATCTTTAAGTTGCCTGATGTTGAACTCGTAGGATGGGTGATGGGTGTGCTTTAGAAGATTCCTTGAGTTTTGTGAGCTCCAACCAAAACCCGTTGCCTGATGTTGAACTTGTAGGATGGGTGATGGGTGTGCTTTAGAAGAAGCACCTGAAGGGGTCTCCGATTGAGAAGATGGCTGAACGGGATGTGGTGTCAGCAGAAAACACTGATGGAGATGGTGTCGACGAAGGTGATGATGATACCGAAGAGCCAGTCCATACGCTCCTAGAACCTTTCTCCAAATATCAACTCATCGATCTCCTCCGGGAAGTTGCTAGTAAGCATTCTGCGCATTCACAAGGTCTCTGATGTAGACCAATGTAATGGGATTCGGGAGAAGAGCGACGGAGAAGAAAAGGGGATGTCTCGCCAGCGTCATGGTGATGATCTAAGTGTGCATGCTTTAGAAGAAAAGGGGAGTGGCGATTCATGAGAAGAGCATTGGTTGTAGTGGTTCCAAAGAGAACAAGAGGGGTGCCGACCTCTGCAGTTCCGGAGAAGAGCGGCGATTCTGGAGAAGAGCACTTGAGAAGAGCGACGGTTCTAAGAGATCTACAGTTCTGTCCTTGTCGGCGTCATGGTGATGATTTGAGTGTGCATGCTTTGAGAAGAAAAGAGGAGCGCCGATTATTGAGAAGAGCGGCGGTTGCAACGGTTTCGAAGAGAACGAGAGGGACGCCAACCTCTGCAGTTCTAGGGAAGAGCGGCGGTTATGAGAGATCTATAGTTTTGGTGTAACTGGAGGAGTCTTACTGTTGTTCGATGTACAGCTCTGGTGGGTGATTAGCCCAATTCAGAATTCTTTACCCCCACCGTACCACACAGGGGAAGAATCCTGACCATGGATTGATGCAAAATCCACGGGCAGAGTGCGCTTTATAGGTGGGCTATTAGTAGACTCTGGGGACTGTAATTTCAGAATTCTGCATTTCTCCCTTTCGGGGTGTGTGTATATAGACACTAGTGACGATCGCAATGCAATTTCAATTTTGATGATAAAAAAGTATCAAAATTATATATTAATTGTTAGCCACATCGTAAATTTACGTAAATAATAAATTCAATATTTTTTTATATTTTTTATATTTTTAATAATTTTCAGAATTATACTTAAATTAACGTGCATATTCATAATTATTGTGCATTTCCATTATTTACATTTTGTTGCCTTTTTCATGTTTTTTAATTTTCAGAAATATTATGCATTTTTAGTATTTTTAACATTTTCAGTAATTTTATAATATTTTTCAGAATTATCTAATTTTCAGTAAATTTAAATATTTTTTTAATTTTGAATTAATTATTAGTTGATTTTAAAGTAATTACGAAAAATATGAAATAATATTTTTTTGATATTTATTTCAATATTATTTTTTTCATTTTCAATAAGTTTCAGTAAACAAAATAGGCCACAAAAAACATAAAATACGATGTGAAAAAAAATTAAATGAAATTACTAAAAGTTATAATTTTTAGTGATTAAAACTTAGAAATATTAAAATACAAAAATAATATTAATAACTAACTACTAAGAATATTAAAATAAATAACTAAAATTAAAGAATATTATGATATTTAACTTATGGAAAATCAATAATAATAATTATATTGTTATATTATTATTATTATTATTATTATTATTATTATTATTATTATTATTATTATTATTAGACTTGTACATGCACGGGTCCAACTGACTTGTATTTAGGGGTGTCAACGATATTCAAAAATCCGATTTCGAATTCGATATTCGATATAATCGAATTGAATTTGGATATGACCTTATTCGATTCGATAAATATCCAAATTTGATCGATTATTTAATTCTTATATGTAATATATAAAATATTTTATATAAATTATATAATAATAAAGTTATATAAATAATTTATATATTTATATACTTTATATCAATAAAATATTTATTTTATATATTTATAAATTATCTAAAATAATTAATTAATCGAATTTCAATCGAATCGAATATTCGAATATTTAATCGGATTCAAATTCGAATATTAATTTTCAATATCTATCGGATATCGAATCGAATTCGAATATCGGATATTTTAATTAGATTCGAATTTAAATATTGCCTGATCCGATTCAAATTTGATCCGTTTATACCCTTACTTGTATTGTACATGAAAAAGATTAGTTGGACCCGTATCTTCGCATTCGGTTTTTTAATCGGGTAGTCGTTATTAGTTTCTAGGTCATTTTTTGGTGTTTTTTACTCTCTTTTTTTTTGGGTTAAACCTTCATACTTTTGAATAATTTATGCATCTTTTCACAATAAATAAAAGGTTTGACCTCCTACCTCATGTTTAGAAACATTTGAAAGAGCTAAAACGTGAGTCGATACAGCTGTACAGGTGAAATGTCTGAAATGCTTTTATCCTTGAGGTACAGTTGAAACGTTTGCAACGACTGAAACCTCACTCAGTATAGTTGAAACGCTTGCAACGTGGAGGAGCTGAAATTATGGGTGATCATTTCTGCCTGACCCGCACAAGCCTCGTCCAGAAATTTTGAGTTTGGGCTTAGGTTTTGTATTTAATCCTAGTCCGAGCCTAAACTCGTATCAAGTTCATAAACTTTAGGGTCCGGCTTATGCTTTATATTTTAAGACTAGCTCAGGTCTGTGTATATTTAAACGTTCATATTTTATGTATAATGTATATATATATATAGATACAAATGTTATTTTATATTACATTATAAATTTTATATATAAATATCATAATATGACATGTATAATTTATATTATATTATATAATGTATAAAATAAGTTTATGTGCATGTTATATGTCACCCGGAATCAGGTCTGGCTTGGCTTAAGTCCATATAAACCAGGGTTTAGGCTTATATTTTAAGCCCGAAATTCAGAGCCCAGGCCTAGGTTTGCCTTTATCATAAGTGCAAAGCACTGCCCTCCTGGCTCATGATCACCCCTAGCTGAAACATTTGCTCAATGCAAAAAAAGTTTGAACGAAACCCTGTGTAGGAAAGAAAAAAGCGAGATGAGAAGAGAATGCAAAGGAAAGAAGGAAAGTGAAAAGAAAAAAGTGGCTAAGACGGTTCAATTGCAACGGGGTGCAATGAGAGTTGAACGGGTGCGAGTTTGCAATGGTGTTCTCGGTCTCCTGAAGGTGTGAGAGCTGGACATCTGAGTTTGAAATGGTTTTTTGGTCGTTTGAATAGGCTAGAGAGGAGACGTTTGGTCTCCTACCATGCATTTGAACCTAATCCACCTCGCCAAACTATGCTCTGGGTCGTTAATGGAGGATCTGAACCTGAGAAGCGAATCTCTGTCTTCAACCTGTAAATCAAGCATTGGTTCTTCAGCTGCTTCTACGAAGTTGAAGCTCATAAACAGTAAAATGAATGAGAAAGAAAGTAAATTAGGGAGGAGTATTGGATATCAATTGGAAAAAATCAAGAAAATGAACAGATCGAAATGGGGTGATCACTGATGAATCAATTTTTGGCTAATTACCTCGTCATTTGGTCTGCTTCCAAGTGGCTGATGACTCAGAGGCCAAAGTGAAGAATTTTTGCTGGATGAGAACCTAGATGCCGATCTTATCAGGCCGAGTTGGGGGCAGATTAGGTGTCGAGCTAACTGAGCCGAGCTAGGCAGGTTAGGTGCCGAACTGACTGGGCCGAGCTGGGCAGGTTAGGTGCCAAACTGACTGGGTCGAGCTGCATATTAGGTGAGGTGGCGAGCTGGATTGATTGTTGAGCTTCGTAGTTCTTTAGACCTGCAAGGAATCAATGTCAAATGACCCGGGGTGGCTAACCCGGCAAGGTCGCCGATGCTTAAGTCAGTACTCTCATAGTAGACTGCGAGCTAAAAATCATAAAGTATGAGAGCTAGAATATGCTTACTAGCCCCCCCCCTCCATGCCATTGGGGTCGGTGTCTTTATATAGGCATTGCCTGGCGTGGGCTTCACGCACCGTATCTGAGATTTTGAGAGGTTGCCCAAGTGGTCTGAGATTCCCGAAGGCAACCGCCATGCATGTTGACCACCCTCCGGATCGTTCGGTACGTGGGCCAACTTCCAAGGATCGTGGGAGTGTTGGGATATGCATGCTGAATTTGTTGGCGAGCACGTCCTACAGGTCGCCAGGTTAGTGCCTGTGCCAGGTCGCCAGGTCGGCGCCTGTGCCAGGCTACCAGTTCGGCACCTATGCCAGGTCACCAATTCAATGCCTATGCCAGGCCGCTAGGTCGGTGCCTGTGCCAAGCTGCCAGCTGGGATACCATTATCTTGGCTAAGGCAAGTTGTTGCTAAGTGATTCCTGATGTCACCTAGTTTTTCCGAGATGCCATGTGTCACAATGTCATTAGAGGGCCAAATCCACCCTCATCAATTGCCCCCCCACTCCCAAGCTGAAAGTAACTTGGCAAAGGGAGTAGATTGCTCCTTTTAGCCTCGAATTACTAATTCAATGAGATTGTAAGCGTCGATCCAATTTGCTTCTCAGGTCGGAAGAGCCCAAGTGCTTGCAACCTTAGGCTCTGGGAGTGACTCACAGTCCACTCTCCTTACCCTTGATTTTCCCATGCCGAAGAGGCGACTAGGTCTTATGTGGTGCTGAGATCTTTTATCAGCTCGGTACTTTAGAGTTACGGCTGTGCTGCATCAGCCTCGTTAGTGACGCCGGTCACCCACTCCTATAAAAGGCTACTGGGAGCTCGACCTACGAGGGAAACATTACTAACTTTAGGTCACCAGCTCGTGTGGGAGCCCTCGAAGGCTCGATCGGCAAGGGCGTCCGTGCAGCCTGTTCGCTGCCAACTCCCGCGAGAACCACACAGAGCTCATCTTGTAGAGGGTACCTTGCGAAGATGACTGATGAAGCTTTATCCAAGTTGAAATAAAGTCGGCAAAGTTGCTGGCCATCAACTTCCTACTTATTCCTTGAGTTCATAAAAATGGAAATTAGAAAGTGAGAGCTTTAGTTTCTAAAAGGTTAAGAACTTAGCTTTCTACAAGAAGAGGACTTAGCCTTTCAAAAGATGAGAACTTAGCATTCTGGAAGAAGATGACTTAGCCTTTCAAAAGATGAGAACTTAGCGTTTTATAGCGTTTCCCATAGACGACGCCAATTGATGAATCAATTTTTGGCTAAGTACCTCGTCATTTGATCTGCTTCCAAGTGGTCAATGACTCAGAGGCCAAAGTGGAGAATTTTTGTTAGATGAGGACCTGGATGCCAAGCTGACCAGGCCAAGCTAGGGGCAGATTAGGTGCCGAACTAACTGAGTCAAGTTTGGCAAGTTAGGTGCCGAACTAACTGGGCGTGCCAGCCTGACTGAGGTCCAGGTGGCGACCTGTGAGACGTGCTCGCCGACAAATTCGACATGCATATCCCAACACTCCCACGATTCTTGAAAGTTGGCCCATGTACCGAACATTATGGAGGGTAATCAACGTACATGATGTTTACCTCCAAGGATTTCAGACCGGTTAGGCACGATCTCTCGAAAATCTCGGATGCGATGCGTGAGGCCCACACTGAATAATGCCTATATAAAAGCACCAACCCCAAAGACCCAGGGGGAGCAGAAAAAAGATAGGTACGCGTGATTACTCTACTCTCTAGCACTCAAGCTCTCAAGCATTCAACTCGCATTTACAACATACTTACCGACTTAAGCATTGGAGCAACCTCGCCGGGTTAGCTACCCCAGGTTCTTTGATAGATTGTATCAATCCAGCTTGCCATCCACCTGGAGTCTGGATCAACCTTCAGCTACGAGTAGTCAGATTGCAGACCATCATAAGGTATTTGCACCTTTTTTCAAAACAATAGGGGAGAATTTTGTTAGGGTCAAAACACTAGAGAGTTTCATAAGATTATTAGAAAACCCTAAGAGGTTTTTATAATTTTCCTTATTTTTAAATGGAATTTAATTTGGTTTTAAAATAATTAAACTATGTTTAAAACTAATATTTTTATTAATTTTTTTTAAATTAGTAAAAATTGAATTTGTTTAAGTATATTAAGTTTTTATTAAATTCAAATTGATATTCATTCTTAATTTATTTTATTCCTTTTATTAATTAAATTCTTTTTATTTCATTGCCTATTTCCTAACCCACTATGGTTTCATTCACCCACCAAGAATTCAATTTGATTGAATAGATAATGTAAATATTGAACCAAAGCAAACTTGCACTCCGATTTAGTTATGCAGGCATTTGGTAAGAATACATTTGTGTATTGAAGATGACAGTGATTTGTTTTTCTAACATGTTTGCATTTAAAATCATATGAAATTAAACTTTTGCACTCAAAGTTGATAAATGTAAAAAAGATAGAATCCAGTCTCGAATGTGTTTATAACCTATACCCATCACAACCAAATAATTTGGTAAGAAAGAAAAATTTGTCAATGCAAAACCAAACCAAGTTTCCTGAACCATACATATCTACATTTGCATTGAACATATTTCTATTCGCACTCTAACCAAATGCAGTTTTGAGAATTTGGTTCCAAATGATAGAGCTGAATAAAAGGGCAAATGTCTTGATAGGTTTCTAGAGATATTAAAGAATCAAAGTTTAAGAAAAAATTAAAAAGATAAAAGGGTATATTAGGTAACAACCCTAAAAAAATTGTTAAAATGCAAAGAATCCACGTAAATTTGGATGAACACCAAATGATTGGTTACATCCGCACATAGAGATAACCTAATACTGGAGAAAATAATGTTCATCTTCCCCGATCTCACAATACACAAATAGCAGTGGTGGTAATCCTTACTACCTCAGATTCCTTCACATTTCTCTTTCTCCATCTCTCTTTCCCCCGATCTCTCTTCTTCCTTTTTTCCTTTCTTCTTCCCGCTTTTCTCTATTTTCCTTTCATCTCGGCCATAATCGCCACAACTCATTGCAGCGGCTAATTTGGTTGTTGAAAACAAATTGCAAGGCCTGCTCCCAGGCCTCAAAGTTGCCTTACCAACAAACTGATGGGTTATATCTTTCCCAGCAAATAGGACTAGGAATATTTATCTTTCTTCAGTAAAACATATGCAATTACCATGTAGCATTCCTTTTCGGTTGAGGCAACATAATTTCAACAGGCAAAATGGGGAAGGAGTAGAAGACACTTTTTAAAATTTCCCCAACTAATACACCACCCACAAAACTACGTAACACCATCTCCCATCAGTTGAAACATCTACCAGAAATTACCACCAAGTCACCAACTCTCATAAAAACGAAAAAGCAAAAAAAAAAAGAAACTAGCACAATTGAAATTCAACAAACTTAACAAAATCCAATAACATTGCCCACAAAGGAAAATAACACAACTTTAACCAAGTCAAATGAAACTTATTGATAGGGAAAGAGAATTTAATCAAGCAAGACAACAAACTGTCTCTGTTATTGATGGTGCATGATCTGGCTATCGCAAGGGACGAAGAGGTCTTGTTTTGAGTTCGCACCTCGAACTCCGAGCTGGTTATTACTTGTTCACAAGCCATCATTTTCTTGTCGGGAGTACCGAGGCGGATTGGTCATGTAGGGCTGACTATCCCCAGACTTGTTTATGAGATTTCCTTGCGAGACTGGAGGAGTGTGCTGACCATCTCTCCTCTCATAGGGCAAAACCTGACTCCTAAGAGGGATCGGTACTTGCGAGGTCTCTTCACCCTGATGGGGAGATCAACTGATGTTCTGGTTAGTTCCTAGCCGATTCGGGTTCTGGCTCTGACAGGGCCCTGGGTGCTAGGGCGGAACCGATTGCTAGTTCGACTACAATGGAGGGAACTGGTGTTGGTATTGTTGGTACAAATAGTACTGTTGGTACTGCTAGAACTATTGGACCTGGTGCATCTGGATCTGAATTGCCCGGACGCACTGAACGAGATCATGGAACTGGAATGCCCGATTCTGGGGGGGGCCACGAATGGTTCAGAGAAAGTCAAGCCTACCACTAGGGGAAGTGGGACGCTCACTTGCGTTGTGTTTTGTGGTGTAGACAGTGACGGGACTCCAGACATTATGAGCGGAATAGTAAATTGGCCGATGCATACCATAGGACCTTGGGGGAAGGTTGATTGATGGGCTTGCCCCCCAGTGACATTCATCTCGATGCTTTTTCCGGTGTGGCTGGAAGATGCCATTGCGGTTGGCATTGATTAAGTCAGGGTAGTTAACCTGTAAAGAAATAGGGATGACCTTTCGATCGAATTCCCACAGATGGCGCCAATTGATGGTGTGCGATCTAGCTATTCCTAGTTGGAAGGCGATCCGAACTCCAACTAGGTGGTGAGTTGGACCAGTCTGCAAAATAGTGAATCAGAGAACCCAGGGTAGTTAACCTGGCAAGGTCGCTACAATGATTAAGTCAGTACTTATGTTGTGAATGCGAGTTGAATGCTTGAGAGCTTGAATGCTATTGAGTAGAATAATCACGCATACCTTTGCCTTGAGGCTTAATGTCTTTATATACTAGAGTAGTCATGGGCCTTACGAAAGAGCTTTGGGATCTCCGGGCTATGGAGATAAGGTTTGTTCCGTTTTTTAAGGAGAGTAATATGTTGATAAGGTTTATCGTTTACCTCCGACTCAGGCAAAGCCGGGATGAGTTTTCATCGTGATGTCGGAAAATTCGGGAGGCCTTTGGAGTCGGTTATGTAGCATTTCAGCTCATTAGCTACAAGTTGAAACTTTGATTCTTTAGTCCCGAACTGGATTGAGTGTCGAGGTGCCTCTACACTGAGGTGAGTTTTGAGCCGAGGATACTAAATACCCGAGCTTCGAATGTTGCTAGCTAGGTTCGCCTATCTGAGTTGTCACCCCTCGATCAGAGCGCGCCCACGTATCCCCTTGTTGCTAGGTCATGACAAATCACCCTTCATTAGTTACTAAATTGAGTATATATAAATAGCAAGAAAAAAAAAATGGTTGAAATAATGGACCAAAAATCAAAAATCAGAAATTCGACCCTCGAGTAAAAAATGGGCATAATCCAAAAGAAACAGGAGAGAAACCCAAGACAACAACTAACAAAATCGAGACTAAAAAACAGTAACTGCAACCAAGGATCGCCCTGACCTCCTCTAGTAACGCAAAGCCCGAATTCGAGGTTGGTTCTGCAAAAATCGCATCCGAGGCCAGTCTTGTCTGGACAATTCACGGTGATCACACATGGTTCACCAAGCTACTTCCCCTTCTAAATCAATACCACGTTATCACTAGGTACACCCATTTCGGAAAACGACGAAAACACGACAAGAATTATGACTCAAGTCGCGAGAAATTCAAAATTGATTAGTGCCTTAGCATCGAAGTAACTGAACTGTGGTGACTTTATTTAGGGGAAGAGTTAGTTGGTATGTCGCAGCTTCTCTATTGCAAAATCTGGATTTAGTCGTGTGGGGAAAGAGAAAAAGAGAGAGTAAAGAGCGACTATGTATTATATTATAAAATACAAAAGTGGCCTTGTGTGCTTGTCGACTGAGCATCCGGACAATGAGTTGTGGCGGTTATGACCGAGAGTAACAGAAAATAGAGGAAAGCGGGAAAAAGAAAGGGGAAGAGAGAAAGGGTAAGGGGAAGGGGAAGAAGAGGGATCTAGGGAGAGAAAGGAAGAGAGAGAATGTAAAAGAATTTGATGTATAAGGGATTATGATTTATTCGTGTATCATGAGTTTATGGAAAATGAATAGTCTTTTTCTCTCAATTGTCCGAATAGTTATTATAAGGATAGTATGGAAATTAAAAAATATTAATAACAGACGGAAAGCTATTAAAAGGGGGCTTTTGTCTCATGGTCATAACATGAGGGGTCTTTGTCACAAAACAGAGTACAGGGGGTCTTCGTCACAAACCCATAGTACAGGGGTTATTTGTAATTTACCCTTTTTTATTGTATTCGAGTCATTAATGTATTACTTTAAAAATACCGAAAAAAGAAAAAAGATAGCGCATTTTTGTGACATTTAACAGCATTTCTTCAAAAGAATTTCGATAGATTTCATTATGAATAGGAGTGAGCAAAAAAACCGAAAAACCGACCAAAATCTAACCAAAAAATCAGTTAATCGAACCAATTGATTCAGTTTGGATTCAATATTCTTAAAAAGTCAATAGTTTCAGTTCATTTTCGATTAATCATTCAAAATAATCGACAGTTACCCGAACCAACCGATATATACAATAATATATATTTATATAAATATTATATTATATTTTTTAGTTTTTTTTTAAATCGAATAAAAGATTTCAATTTATTTGACACCTCGCCTACCGTCAGCTTAAGAGACTTTCAGCCTTAAGGTTCAAATTTCATTTTTTCTTTTGTTTTTGAAATTTGAACCTTTCAAGTTTCAATTGAAAGTTCGGCAGTCTGCCTCTGCCAGAGTGCCAGACTACCAGTCCTCTACTCCTCTTCTGTCTTTTCTCAGACTGCCAACTCTTTTTCTCATCTTTCTCTTTTTCTATTTCTCTTAGTTTTTTCTTCTCTCTGTTTTCTTCTTCTCAGTTCTCAATTTGTTCTTCTCTCGCTCTCTCAGTTCTCTTCCACTCCAAAGGCCGTGCGGTCCGCACCAACCACCAGCACGGCAACGACGGTCACCGCGTCGCTGATAACCAAGCACCAACGGTCCAAGTGTCCAACCAGTCCGGCAAGCAAGCACCAACTCTCACTCACTCAATTCTCTCTTCTCTCTCTCACCTCTCTTCTCTGCGTCTCCAGGCGCCAGCCGCACCACCTCTCAGGCTCTCATTCAGGTGACACTCGCCGGCAACCACCAGCACCGAATACAACCAACGGCACCAGCAGTCTGGTACCAGTTTTAGTTTTTCTTTTTTTTATTTGAAGTGTATAAAAAAATCGAATCACGATTAACCAGTCGGTTAACCGATGAACTAGTTAACCGGTTGCACCGATTCGGTTTGAAAAAATACCCCACAATTCGGTTTAACCGAACCGTGAGCACCCCTAATTATGAATTTATGATGGCCCGTCCTACAGCTACGAGGACTTGGAGATATTGCTAATTTTACATTTCACCACCATATCCAACAATTTCAGGCTGATAAACCCAAAAACGTGTTCAAATAATTTGATATTTGATTTTTTTTTTCTCTTGTACACCAAAAATAATATAAGGGTAAGCTTATTTAAATATCTCTATATGAAAAACTAGAAATTAGGCAAGCTATAGCTCTTCTTCCCAAGAGAATTGCTCTGGTAAGGGGTTGAAGTACAAGGCAGGGTATTCTGTTTGTAGATAAGATGACATCTCAAATAAATGATCAAAAAACAAAAATAAACATCTCAAATAAGTTTTATGAATGTAAACCATCACCAATTCTCTGATAACCCAGAATTTCAAATACAAGGAAAAAAAAACACCATAACACGAGTATGAGTTTAAAGTTGAAACGGCAATTTGCATATAAAAAATGTTGAGATAAGATTGATCTGCAACAACCATTTCAAATCACCTACATCAGAACTTGGGGGCACCAAAATATAAACAGTCAAAGTGGTTCCCGCTTCTGCAAATTTATCTATAAGTGTGATAATCAAATAAAGAATCACGGAGGCCTGGTATAAAGAAGCACATAAAAGAGTTGATGCGCATCCATATAGACAAAAGATATGTTTCTTTTGCTTCTCTTTTTTCATAGTTTTTTTAGAACATCTTGGTGATGACTGGCAATGGTACAAATAAAACTTCTCTAAACTGGAAATGCTTGACCCATTTTGGAGGGATTGACAATCATCAAGAGCACATCACCTTCTCCAACAACTCCTCCAACTGTCCATTCTTATATGCCTCTGTTGCAGAAATAAAAATCAAAATTTAGATGGTTAAATAATTATATGATCGATTTTTGGTGAAAAGGGACCATTGCGTGGTGCAATAATGGTAAACTCTCAGGTTGCCAAAAATACAGTTTAGGTCAGTATCTGGTGGGATGTCAACAGGTAGGGGTCAGAATGGGTTTGCCTTAACCCTAACCCGACCCTCCAGCCCAAAATCAACATGTAAATAAATCTTAAGCTTCAAGGATGTAGAGTTAGAAGTCAAGAAGTTACAAGAATTGTGTATATATGTAGGGTACCATGACCCAGTGGGGTGGGTCAGCCAAAACCCAAACCCACTCAGGACGAAGAATCAAAACCCTAACCTGTAACCCAACCTTAAATCCAAATACGCTTTACCCTAACCCAACCCTATAGGGTCGGGTCAAGCCGGGCTTACCGTTTAACCCAACTCATTGACATCCCTACCTCCCAACGACCCCAACAGCTAGGAATGACATTGGGTGAAAGCCCTTACTAATGTTTAATGAATAACAAATCAAAATTTACTTCCTATATATGCACTTGCATATGCCAATGCATGAACAAGAAGCACAGACAGAACCAATAAAATCAGGGTTGTAGTTTCATAATTCCCCAAATCATGATTTAATAAAAACATGTACTAGTAGTAGCCAAGATACCAAAATTTTCTTTAGAATGTCAGTCTTCTGAATCATAAAGAGAAATGGTGCAGAGCTCAAAGATAAGAAAAATGAACCACTAAATCACGATTTTGTCTAAAGCCTGTATGGCTCGTGAGCTATTGAATGGGTCTGATGAGCGAGCTAAGAAGTTTTTGAAAGCTCATGTAAAACAAGCTCAATTCTATGATGTATGGCCCATAAAGAGCAATCACTAGTGCGACAGGGCCCACAAAGATCTCTCACGTTTAACAATAATTCGTCCAAGAATATAATTAAGGATTCACCTTTTTATTGAGTTTTTATTCATTGGAAGCTGCAGAACCCAATCTGATCACTCACTGCTGCTACGAGAAGATGAAAGTTTTACTTGATTTAAAAGATTTTTTAGTTTAGGAGTCGATTTTTCTTGTGATATATATATATATATATATATATATATATATATATATATATATATGGCAAAGATTTTTCAGTTTAGAAGTCCACCCTATCATAGTAGAAACTTTCGCAAGGAATTAATGAATTTGATTTGACATGGCCTCTATACGCTAGATTTGCAGTATAACAAACATCATGAGTCTTGTTCTACAAAAGGGCCACAAAAAGGAAATAGGTAAAGCTAAAAAGAGTAAAAGACTAGGCTGTAAACTATCAAAAAAAAAAACTAGGCTGTGTTTCAAGGGAGTGGATACCAAGTTGTTGACTTCGTTCCTGCAGTACTGAAATGATAAAAATACCATCAGCCTTTTCACTAACCTTCTAGTCCTGGTGACCTCCAAATAAAGTCAGCTCTGCCCAAGGTTCAAAGTATCAATACGCTCAACTCAAGAGTTATTTCATTTTGTTATTTTTATATATTATTACATTATAAGACATGCAGTAACAAAGTGCCAGACCAAATAAATAAAAAAGGTTGATTTTCAACTTCAGGAAACCCTTAATACACAAAATTTGCACATCGAGATTTCAATACTTCGAATCTGGCTCTGCCCACCTTATCTTACAAGAAACAATCATTCAAGTCATTAGCCAATCAAAAAATCTAATTGAATAATCAATTCAACCTAGATGCAAGTGCCTTAGTTTCACCAATATGGTGCCCATAGTTGTCAAGGAGTTTAGGTGAATAGGGGAAACAGTGGGGAGCCTAGCCTATGCCTAGGCAATTAGAATTTAATAAAATAAAATACTAAGTTTTTGCTAGCTTCATAGTTTATATATCATTCAGCATACATATTAATTGAAAAAAATAGTAATTCTCTTTATTAACAACATCAAATTCTCTCTCAAAACATGACAAAATCATCATATCAAGGACAATACTATTTCAAATATAGCAATTTCATACTTTCAAAAGCAATACTAATATAATTAGTATTTAATAGAAGACAAAATTTAAGACAGAGAGAAAGTAAAGAGAAAAAGAACAAAAATGGAGTCACTATTTTATTTAATGCGAGAGAGAGAGATTGGGGAAAAAAACTCTAGTACTTTTTTCTTTCCTTTCCTCTTCTCAAAATCCCATGGATCTTTTAAATTTCAATAGTCATTATCATCATTGTCGAAGCCTTCTTCCACCCTATATCATTTATACATTTTCTGAAAGACGAAATGAACTGTATTAATAGTATATTTGTATAGGTGTATGAGCCATACAAAAAATATTATACTACGAAATCAGTATGCCATAAGATGCTATTCCAATGGCAACTTGTATGTTAATAGTAGACTCCAAAAGAAAAATCTTTGTTGATGCAATCCCAAAATATAATAAGCCTCTCAATTTTCGTAATTAACACATTAATCTCTATCTTCTTCTCTTTCCCTTAAAAATTCTATTATTATGCCCTAACTATATCATTATACTTTAATACAAAGTAAAAACTATATGTTGTATAAAATAGAATGTATTAACATGCATATTAGTAAGATGTAGCATTACGAGTGATACTATAAAAGGCACCTGCCTTGCCATTTTTGTCGCCTAGGCAAGCACCTTATTGCCTAGATGATGCAAGATTCAAAATATCAATATCATGTATCATATTAGGATAGCTTGGATACAAATATGGATACACATGAATTTGGTGGAAAGATATTGAATATGCTTGGATACATAAGGCAAACTCTTACAAATCCCACGAATACATAAAAAACACTAAATATAAGAACTATGAATAAGTTAAAAACACATAAGAAATGCACATTTTAATCATTTATATGAAGAGAAACATTACAATCAACAACACCGAGAATCTAGAACATGTAGATATCATACAATAACCATGTTAATAATACATCAAACAATGTTTGAGCTTCCAATGTGAGAAGGGGGCAGAGAGTAGGGGAGCTGAAATGCTGGGTCCCTTTAAAATGAATGGGGCCCAATCTCTACCCAATCTGGCAGATAATTGTGAATGGGTCTTCTCAAAAAGGTGGGCCCCATGTTCAAAATTTTGGGCCAAATGATAAAAGGAGGGACAAAATTAATAGTGGGCCGACCATTGTGGGCCTATCTAAGGGACAGGGGGAACAACATATTAAAACAGTAGATGGCCAAACATTACCAGCCCATCGAAGGGGCCCAAAAGGGTTTTAAAAGGTCAGGTGACCAGGGGGTGGAGTCGATAGATGGTAAACACCATCTATCTTCTTCGTTGAGCACAGCGGCCCGAAAACCACAAAGAGCGAAGTTTGCTAGTCCTGGGTACTCCTTACACTAGGTTGCGTCAGAAAAATCAAACAGAATGTCGCAGGAAAAACGCAATCCGAGGAGTATTAGGCAAAGTGATCTTGAGGAGCGGAATCACTATGAGTACTCTGAGGAAGAAGTTTCAAGTGATACTGATTCAGAAAATACAGTAAGTCTAGGGAGCATTGATTTGAGCAGCTCGAGGAACATTTTTGATGAAGACAGTTTGGGTACAGAAGATGCTGCGAATGTTTTGGATCGTCCAACAAAAGCTGCGGTTCAGGTGCTGCCTGCACTCGCAAGGGAAGTCAGTCCAGTAGCTCAGGAAAATCAGGATATGAGGTTGGTAAGAAAAAATCCTAACACTTTGGTCTGTAACGTAGTACCAGAAGAAGGACAGAACAGGAAGAATAGTTTAACTGTAAAAGCCCACAGGGTATTGACTCCCACTATAGACTCTCTAAGGCATGCTCAATCACAGGGAGCAGATTTAGGCCTCTCTCCTTATGCGCAGCCCCCTCCCTTGAATGATGGCCCATCGGTCCCCAATAACACAAGTATGAATGTCCATTAGGTTTTGGATACGAATGTGCCTTCTGTGCTGTAACAGATACTCCAGCATCCTGAGGAGAAATTATAGTTGGGGGGAAGAGAAGAGAGATTGACAATCCTGAGAGTAAACTGAGAGAGGGAGAAGTGGCACCTGGAGAGAGACAAGGAATTAGAGAGAATATGGGAGATGATCTGTGCACTGTTGGAGGAGTACAAACTACAGAAGCTTCAAGTTGGGGGGAGAGGAGGCTAAAGCTAATGCATCATCTAGGAAGACCGAGGGTAATAAGAAAAGGAAGAAGAACAAGAAAAGATCAGAAGTGGAGAGGTTGATTTCAGATATTGAGGGTGACATTGAATTTAGTGGGGGAGAGGAAAGAAGAAAGACTCTGCTGTAAGATGGGTTTATTGGGAAGGGTTTTTTGGAAAAAAAGTGTTCAATGAAAATCATCAACTGGAATGTGAGAGGATTGGGAAGTGAAAGAAAGAAAGAGAAGGGTTATTATAGACTTGCTAAGAAGAGAGAAACCAGACATAGTATTGATACATGAAACCAAGTTGGCAGAAATGGATGAAAGGTGGGTCAGAAGTGTATGGAGATAAAGAGGAGTTTGTTGGACCTCGATCCTTCTTGGGGAGCCTCTGGAGGTCTAGTAGCATTATGGAGGATGTTGTAGAATCAGTGGAGCTAATAGGGAGATTTGAAGGTCAAGAATGTGGGTGGTGGATTTACCTGGGTTCTAACCAATGTCTATGGGCCAAACACTTATAGAGAGAGGAATGAGATGTGGGAAGAATTGTATGGAAGACGAGGCTTATAGGAGGGTCCTTGGTGTCTTGGGGGGGATTTCAATGTAATTAGGTTCTGTAATGAATCTAACAACCCCCAAAGAACAGTTACAACCAGCATGAGAAAGTTTAATGAATTTGATGTGGGCGCCGGCAGCAGCAGCGGTAATTTAGTGCAGCAGCAGCAGTAATTTAGTGTTCTCAGCAGCAACAATTTAGTGTTCTCAGCCTATCTTATCTATTCAATATTATTACCTTATCTGCTTTCAGTAGCAGGGATTAGTAAGAGTCTTATCTATTCAGTGTTCTTATCTTATCAGTTCAGTAGTATGGATTAGTAGGGAATCTTATCTTATCTTATCAGTTCAGTAGGATAGATTAAGGGAGCCTTATCTTATCTTATCTTATCTTATCTTATCAGTAGGATAGATTAAGGAAGTTTTATCTTATCTTATCAGTTCAGTCTTATCTTATCAGTTAATAGGATATAATAGTAGATTAGCAAGGAGTCCTCCTAAAAGTAGGATTCTACCTTTTGTAATCTCCTATTTAAGGAGCTGATATTATTCAATAAAGGTTTTGAAAATTTCAGTCTAGAAAGAAAGCAAGGAGAGTTAGGTGATTTCTTGAACAAATCACCATTAGGGCGCCAAGATAGGTTCATCAAGAGCAGGGAGGAACAAGGGAAAACAGGAGGTTTTCCCCATGGACCGAGCCGTGACGAGATCCTATTCCCGGGCCCATAACAGAATTCATTAGTAATTGTGGTCTAAAGGATTTACCTCTCTTACAAGCCAATTTTACTTGGTCTAATTTCCAAGAAAACCTCTTTGTTTGAAATTAGATAGATTCATTTTTTACGAAGAGTGGGAGAGTCATTGGAGAAACTTGATGGCTAAAGCCTTACCCAGAGTCACTTCTGATCACTTCCCTATCCAATTAAGTCTGGAATATGTGGTTAACTCACCCGAATTTTGTGCACCTGATTGGGGAGTGGTGGAGAGAAGATTTAAGTGGGGTGAAGTGGAAGGGAGTGAGATTCCACAAAAAGCTGAAAAGGTTGAGACCCAGAATCAAGGAGTAGAATAGGGAACAATTTGGAAAAAGATGAGCAAAAAAATTAATTTGTTGTCTAGGATCGAGGAATTAGATTCCAAAGAAGCCTAAAGGATGATGAGTGGGCAAGAAAGGGTTTTGAGAAGAAACTTAAAGAATGATTTGGAAGAGGTCCTTATGAAAGAGGAAATTTCTTGGAGGCAAAAGTCAAGACACAAATGGATTAAAGAAGGGAATGGGAACACAAAATTTTTCCATGCGTTGGCTAATGGGAGGAGAAGAAAAAATTTCATGGCTAAGTTAGAGGTGAATGGGGAGGAAGTAAAAAATCAAGATGAGATAGCAAGATTGTTTGTGGATCATTTCAAATCAATCTATAGGAAACCATTGAATAATAACCCAACATTGGAAGATTTGGATTGGAATAGGATATCTGAAGAACAAGTAAACTGGCTAGAAAGGGATTTTAGTGAAGAAGAGATCAAACAGGCGGTGTTTTCAATGGATAGATCCAAAGCACCTGGTCTAGATGGCTTCACAATGGCTTTTTATCAGGATTGTTGGGATGTGATTAAAGAAGATCTTGTTGGGGTGTTTCAGAAATTTGCAGATAAAAAAAAGGTAAGCCCTGGAGTGAATGCAACTTTCTTAGCCCTAACCCCAAAGAACATAGATGCAAAGGACCCTAAGGATTAAAGGCTAATTAATTTGGTAACAAGCATCTATAAAATCCTGGCTAAAGTGTTGTCTATGAGAATTTGAGTAGTACTACCATCCATCATTAGTCAAGCACAAGGAGTTTTCGTGCAAGGAAGGCAAATAACAGATCATATTTTAATAGCAAATGAGTGTGTGGAGAACATTGGAGTTTGGAGATAGATGGTGCAAGGAAAGCCAGGAATCAAGGTTTTGCGTGTAAGCTAGATTCAGAGAAGGCTTATGATCTGGTGGATTGGAGTTTTTTACTAGAGGTCCTTGGGTGTTGTGGGTTTGGAGATAGATGGTGCAACTAGATAAAGTGTTGTATTAGCTCATGCCATTACTCAGTCTTGATTAATGGGGCGGTCAAAGACTTATTTCCAGCTTGTAGAGGCCTTAGACAAGGTGACCCACTCTCCCCGTTTCTTTTCACCTTAGTTGCAGATGTTTTCAACAGATTAATCTCTAAGGCAGATAGGGAAGAGGAAGTGAGTGGTTGGAGGATAGGAAGGAACAGTGTCTGGGTAACCCATCTACAGTTTGGTGACGATATAATAATATTTTATGAAGGGGGTGACAGGCAAAAAGTGAGGAACCTTAGAGCTCTGGTGCAACACTTTGAGAAGGTCTCCAATTTGAAGATAAACTTGGATAAGAGTTGTGTGGTAGGTATCAATATGAATGAGGGGATTCTTCAATCTGTAGCAGATTGTCTAGGTTGTCCCATTTCTTCTTGGCCCTTGCAGTACCTAGGTCTCCCTCTAGGGGCTAATCTGAAAGAGAGTAGTTTTTGGACACCAGTTTTGGAAAAGTTTGAGAAAAGATTAGCTTCTTGGAAAAGAAACTATATCTCTATAGGGGGGTAGAGTGACTTTATTGAGAGCCACCCTAGCAAACCTACGATCTATTTTTTATCCATTTTTAGGATTCCTAATAGGGAGGCTAAGAAGCTGGAGAAATTAATGAGAACTTTTCTTTGAGAGCCAGGGGAGGAAAATAAGGATCATCTAATCAATTGGGAAATAGTTTGTACGAGCAAAGAGGAAGGTGGACTAGGGTTAGGAAGGTTAACTCTCAAGAATAAAGCCCTATTAGGAAAATGGTTGTGGAGGTGGCCTAGAGAAAGGGAGAGGTTGTGGCATGAAGTGATAGCTAGTATACATGGCAGACTAGAAAATGGATGGGATGCAGGTGTATCACATCAAGCAACGTTGGCATCTCCTTGGAAAGCAATCCAAAGTATCCTCCCTCAATTCCTCAACTTTGTCAGATATGATGTCAATTCTGGTAATTCTATTTTATTTTGGGAAGACACTTGGGTGGGTATTGTTGCTCTTAAGGACCAATTCTCGTCTCTTTATTCTATATCCCTCTACAAGGAAAAAGCTATCTCTCATTTTCTCCCATCTCCTATTTCACCCTCGTCCTTAAGTTGGGATTTTGGCTTTCAGAGAGGTTTGAAGGATGATGAACTTAACAGCGTTTCAGATCTGTTGTCTCTTCTTGGGAGTCTCTTTTTGGACCCCCTTAGTGTGGATATGAGACTATGGTCCCCTCATCCAAAAGGTTACTTTTCTTGTGCTTCCTTCTTTAAGTCCCGTTGCTCTTCCCTGAGGCAATGGGGTTTTCCAACCTAGGAGATATGGTCTAGACCTGTTCCACCTAAAGTTGTTATTTTCTGCTGGGAGGTGTTTTATAGAAAGATTAATAACCTTGGATTGCTTGCAGAAGAAAAGGCCTTTCATGTGTTTGTCCCCTAACTGGTGTGTACTTTGCAGGGCTAGTGGTGAGGATTGTTCCCACTTAATTGTATCTTGTTCCCTTTGCTAGTGCTATCTAGAATTAAATTTTTTCTTTGTTTGGGTGCAGGTGGAATCTGTCCACAGACTTAAGTCAGCTGTTCGATCCTTCCTTTTTTGTGTGGCCTACAAAAAAAGGAAAATTGATGCGGAGATGTATTAGAGCAGTTGCATTGTGGATAATCTGGGAAGAAAGGAATGCAAGGATATTCAAGGAAAAGGAAAGAAGCATTCAGGCTGTTGAGGATTGTATCTTGACTAGGATCATTCATTGGTTGAGAACTATGGACTTCTTTCATACCTTTTCCTTTGACAATATTTGGAGAAATTGGATAGCGGTGGCTAACAGCCATACAAGGAAGGACAGGGAATCTGCAGTGTTGATCCCCCTGCTTGAAGGATGGATAAAGCTAAACTTTGATGGCAGCAGCCAAGGAAACCCAAGCCCATCAGGGATTGGAGGGGTGCTAAGAGATACAGAGAGCAACATCTTAGCCTTATTTTCAGGCCCCGTGGGAATAGGAGACTCTAATAGAGCTGAGATTTTAGCAGCGGTACAAGGTATTCAAATTGAAGAACAATTAGGAGTTCAGCACCTGGTAGTGGAAGGAGACTCTCAAATTGTTGTGGGATGGCTGACAGACCCAGCTTCAGCCATGTGGCGACACAGAGAAAGTCAACTGGCTTACAAGAAACATGACTGTTACCTCTCTTTGGGTGGGAAGATCAGCAAATACCTTAGTGGATGGGTTAGCTAAGCAGTTGGCCACAAGGGAAAATTTATTTTGGGCTGCTCTGTAATTTTACTTCTGGCTATTTTTGTTTTAATTTGATGTAATAGTTTTTGAAGAGGTAACAGCTCGTGCCTCTTCTTGCGTTTCCTGTTTTTCTTATTTAATAAATTATCTTTATTCATCAAAAAAAAATGTTTGAGCTTCCAATCTACCAAAAGTTCACTACAAGACACATCAAATTGTTGTTAGACCAATGAGTTTGATAGGTCATTGATAGATCCAACTTATGGTTTTCTCTTACCATGAAAATCATTTAGAATATACATAAATTATTTAATAATTTTTGGTTTTAACTAAAAACTTAAGAAAAAAATAATTTGACATGAATTGTTCTTAGATCAATGATTTTAAAAGATCATTGATGGATCCATATTATAGTTCCTTTCTACACTGAAAATCATTTATAGCATGAAAAAAATGTTTTTTTTTTTTTGAACTTTTAGTGGAAGTTATGACTTATGACTACCACTATGACTTTTAGCAATAGTCATAACCGCCACTAAAAGTCCTTAGTGGCAACATGTCGGCCCATGCCTTTAGGTACCAATACAATGCACCTTGTATGTTGTATCAGGTATATCATGTCAATAATTTGAACCTTGCCTAGATGAGCTTCCTGTTACTATAAAGCAAGTTTCCTAGCCAAGAACACCTAGTTGCCTATAGGCCTGCTCATGGGTCGGGCTTGGGCTTGGCTTTTGTGTCCCGGCCCAAAGCCCAAGCCCGAGATGGTAAAATTGGGCCCAAAGCTAGGCCCGGGAACAGGTCTAGTTGCCTATGATAGTGCCTTGAGGTCTATGAACCTTGTGAACTAGCAGCCATCCAATCCAACACCACTCTGCAATTGCCCTATACAAGAACATCAGTCCAACTTGACAAAGTGACAAGTAAACCGGCTTCATCTCTCGAAGAGCAAGTAGCTTAGCTCTCAAAGAGGTTCCTTCTCCAACTGAACCTAAAAAGCTCAACAAGATAGAACTAACAAACTCTTTTAACAGCTCTACCCATTCCAGATAAGCCAAGCTTACCAATGGCAAACTTATCAAAATTCATAAATAAGGTTCCTAAAATGGGAGAACTTAAGCCTGAAAATTTTGTCTTCTTTGTGGTGAGAAAGTTACTCTCATAAGCCCCAATTTTTGAAGGAAGCCACTTCCTTCAACAACAACTTCGAGATTGCAATAATCCCCCAAAGTTTCTACAACATGTCTACTCAGATGTTTGTATGGGGAATAAAACTAAATTCTAGGAAGATGTTTGGTGTAGAGATGACTTTTGAAAGGCTCCTCTCTCATTTCTAGGGATGTCAATGGGTCAGGTCTACCCAATGAACCCGAACCAACCAAACCGATTATAACTGTTCTGGTTCCACAATTTTGTCCCAATTAATAATTCGGCCGGTTCCGGTTCTTTCCTGTCCCAAACTGATTCAGACCCAGAAATGATTATTTTGTTAAACATATATAACATTTTCTTAATTTTCTTATAACTTTTATCATATTATATGTTTGAAATGGTAAATTTGATAGATAATATATAAGATAGCATTAGTTAAAAATGCATTTTTTCAGCAGAAGTAAAGTATCCATTCATTCAAAGATAAAGATCAAAATGTACAACCAGAGGCTGTACAAAAGAGAATACATAAAAACAATCAGACCACTATCCCATGAGGCATTACAAACAGACTTTCATGATCAAAAAGGGACCTAATAGAAGGAACTGTCAATATTCATCTGTACTGCAGACCAAGAGTACAATTTCCCCACAATTCTCTGCCACAACATCCTCTTGACAGCTTTTGTTTTGGAACATCCTTGAGTTTCTTTCTTGCCAAATCAATTAGAAAATTGCACCGGGAATCAAGTTCCATAAAATTTTCCCTTTCTTACTTGGGCCTTGTATCCTCCAGCTCTTCACAAAAGCATCCACTGTTGATGGGCAGCTACAACTTAATGCAAACATCTTTAAAATCCTTACCCAGATACTGTAAGAGAAACTGCAGTGCAGTAAAAGGCAGTTGCCTGCATCTTTATTATCAAAATTTAAATTTTAAGTTATTATTTAAATATACAAATATAGTTTTCAGTATAATCGGGTCTATCGGATCTGGACCCAATAGGCCTGACTGTTAACCGGGACAGTTCTGGGTCTGTGATTTTGTCCCGATTAATAATTGGTTCGGGACAGGGACCACCATATCCCAATCCAGACCCAATTTGTTGACAGCCCTACTTGTTTCCTTTATTTTTACACCTATCCCTTGATTCATTTTTTTATCAATACAGGAATCTCTTAGAATTTGGGCCTTAGGAGATAGATTTAAGGGATTTTGAAATTAGTTTTGGAATTAATTTAGCAGGAGTCTTCTTTGACTTTTCTAAACCTGATTCTTGCATTTGGACCTCACTCATGTTATCCTTCTTTAGTGCTATCACTAGCCAAACCAACTCATACTAGGCATTTCTAGTTAAGCCCATTTATAGAGAGATGGTCCCACATAAAAAAAAAAAAAAAAAGAATATTTTGTTGGGAGCTATTTCACTTAAAGATTTAACACTTGTGAGACCTTACAAAGAAGATAATGTGGACAGTGGAGATACACATGGGCAGCAATTTTATAGACAGCGGGAAGAAAAAAAATGCAAGAAACTTCAATGAAAAACATGATCAAAGGAGGGCATCATTGAAAGAATTTTGGTGAGACTAGTGCATGCGGCAAAAACTCTATATGTATTTGATCCATTCTCAATAGCTGATATTATTAGAAGGTGGCAGCACATCATTCCTTCCTCCAATAAGAAGAATCAATGTCTATAAGGATTGGTAACCCCTACTTTTAGTCAAATAAAGTTAAACTTTGATGAATTTAGCATAGGATAATATGGGCTACTCTTGAATAGGAGATAATATTGGAGCAATGGAGTTGTACTAGCTATCCATGCAATGCTAAAAGGGACTGAAGTTTGGACAGGCTCTGAACTTCAGGAACTTGATCTTGACTGTGGAAGGGACTCTAGAATAATGACAACCAGGGTTCTCGACAAGACCAGAATGTAACAAGGGGATCGAGGAACTATCAAGAGAGTTGGTTATCACATTTATACAAGTCCAGAGATCAAAAAACAACGTAGTTGACTAAATGGCTAAAGTAGGGGTCAAGAGGGAACAGTTGTATTAGGGAACCAGATCAGGTAGCTATGGTTGACCAAACATTTAAGGGCTAGGCATTATGATGTACATAACATTCTTTTTCAAATACTAATAAAGTTTCAATTGCTAACAATAAGAAAAAGGAAAAGGTGAGACACCACTCCTGAAGGAGTAAACAAAAGGAAACTTAACATACTAGAATATGCAAATCTAAATTCTGGAAGACATAAAACATTTCAAAAGCCTATTAGGCTATTAGCTCTACTGATTAGAATATGGTAGTTATTAGCATAAAGGTTGTAGTCTTGTACATGCACGTCTTTATACTAAAGCATTTAAACTCTAAGCATCATAAGTATACTGTATAATATACAAGATTACATATTCAACTTCAAATTCAAGGTTAATTCATCAAAATATAGCAACAAGCCAGGTGAGGCACATCCATGTTCAGGCAAGGTTCAACCCATAAAAAGAACCTCACTTGTTAGCCTAAGTTTACTTGAGGTGTCACTTTTAAAATACCCCATCCCTTGAAATTCATAAGATCAAGCAATCTATCTTTCTCCATTAATGACAGTCAAAAGCAATTTTTCCTGTTTCATCATCATTATTGATCCAAGCAATTATTCCTCTTTTTTTCTTTGCAAAAATTTTACTGTGCTTTATTTTGTGTTGCATTACCTTTTTTCCTTTTATTTTAAATGTTATCCCTTTTATAACTGATTGTCTGATTCTGGACTCCCCACCAGATTCATTTAAATTCATTTAGATGCCTCATTAAATGAACTATTAAGTGTGCATGTGCTTTGCACGTGATAATTCTAGATGATGATAATGATAGTAATAATGTATCCAAAATTTTCTATAAACAATATGTATTTCTTATTTTTTGTTTTTTATTATTAATCAGATGCAAATTACAAAATCCAAATCTGATTACATAAACACCTCATCCAAATATGTGATAATCGGATCGAGTTGTGAATTTTCAAGTATCATTGACAGGCCTACCTGCTTGGCTAGATACTTCTTTTTGTAATGTTTTATCTTTTTTGTGCATCTTTTTTTGTTCATTTATTAAAGAAAATGTAAGATTTGGAGGAATTGGATTTCTATGGCTAGTAGCAGTAACAGGAAGAACAAGGTACCAGCTATGTTGGTGTCTCCTTCAGAAGACTGGACAAAGCTGAATTTTGATGGTAGCAGCCAAGGAAATCTGGGTCCATTAGGGATGGGTGGCGTGCTGAGAGATAAAGATAGTAATATATTAGCTTTATTCTCAGGCTCCATGGGTATAAGAGACTCTATTAGAGCTGAGCTTCTAGAGGCAGTACAAGGTATTCAGATTGCAAACCAGTTAGGAGTTCAGAATTTGCTTATTGAAAGAGACTCCAAAGTCGTTGTGGGCTGGTTAAAAAATCCGGCTTCAGTTATTTGGTGCTACAGGGATCTTATGAGGAAAGCTAATTAGTTTTCAAGGAACATGACTACTAATTATCAGTGGGTGGGTAGAACAGCTAATACCATAGCGAATGGGTTAGCTAAACAAGGGGTATCAAGGGAACATTTAACACATTTGACCCAAAAGTTGAACTATTGATCTTTGCCAAATAAAAAAGTAATTTCATTTTTGGTCAATTCTAAATTATGTATTTAATATTCACTATCAATAAAAATATTTCTTGTTTATTACACTTATTTTTTAATTTGATTAATAAAAATATCATAAATGTGCCTAATAAATTTTTTCTACATTTTTTGTAATTTTTATATTTATTTCTATTAAAAAATATTACCTATATATGACTTCATAGGTTAACCAATTTGATTCAGATGGTTGAATTGCTTAGCCACCACTCGGATAAAGAATGTAGAAAATATTGACATAGATATATTGAGTAGCATTTATTAGTGAAAAATAACTTAAATATAGGATTTAATAAGAGAAAATGGAAGTTAATACCTTAAGTATAAGACTTAATGAGAGGGGATTAAATGAGGTGAAAACTAATAATTAAAGTTACATTTTCAACCCTTACAATGAGAGATGTACTAAATACACAAATATGGGCATTTTAGTAGCCATTAAAACTGTAATAAAATGACTTTTATACCATTTCTCAAACAAAGAAATAGGAGGTAATTTTAGTCCAAAAGAACTTTCACTTTGCATCCACACTTTTATATATAGTACAGATACAATTCAACATCAAATAGGAGGAATACTAATATAAATATAATGATAAAATTGTTTGTATAATGGCAAAATGTTAGTAATGGCTCCAAAAAATGAATTAAGAAAAACATCTATGTAGATCCTGTAATGCTTTCTTTATACATTTTTCTTCAATTCTTAGAAGAACTCTATACAATAAAAAAGGAATTTTCAATTAAAGAGAATCTTATCACATTTGCTTTGCCCCCAGCAAGGGAAAATTCCTTACTTTGACTCTAACCCTACTGCTATCACATAACTTTTCTTTCTGCTTATTTTTTAAGGGGTTAAAACATGTCCATTTTGCTTGATTTTGGTGTCTATGAAGAGGCTTTTGGATTAGCTATCTAATGAAACCAGGATCTTCTAAATCCAATATGAATTGGAAAGCAATGATCATTTCATTGGTAGGGGTATCAATGGAGACAAGACTCAGTTTAAAGTTTATATTCTTTGAGTCTTATTTGAAGAAAAAAAGTGGGCTAGCCACTCTCTTCCTATAGTCTATAAATGTGCTTTTATAAATTGGCTAGAGAGTGGGTTTTGAGTATGAAATAAGAATTTGAATTTGGTTGTTGTAAGGCGTGTGGTGCTCCCTGTCTTTTCTATTTTTTCACGCCCTATAGCTTATAAATGTGCTTTTCTAAATTGGCTAGTGAGTGAGTTTCGAGTATGAAATAAGAATTTGAATTTGGTTGTTGTAAGGTGTGTCCTATATTTTCTATCTTTTCTCTTCCTGTAGTCTATAAATGTGTTTTTATAAATTGGATAGTGAGTGAGATTCGAGTATGAAATAAGAAATTGAATTTGGTTGCTGTAAGGTGTGCCCAATCTTTTCTATCTTCTCTCCTTTTTTAAAAGTGTAAGGTCATCTCTCTACTTTCCTTCTACATACAGATTTGAACTTTTTTCTCTATATCTTATTCCTATTAAGTCATACAGTGATACAGATTTAAAATACAGAAATGAAATTACTCCCTTTCTCTCATCTTTCCAAATGTTTCCCAGGTTGAACTTTCTTTGTCTATAATCCACCCTTCTCACCAATGCTAAATCTACAAGGCACTCTCTTCCCTTCCTACATCACCAATACTTTGTACTGTGTCAGATCTCTAATCTGATACCTGTATCAGATGCCCTTTTTAGATAAATGCTAAAATAATGATGGCTCCCATCAACAAATCCTTCATTAAATTTCATATCCATACGACAACTGGAAAATTAGTCTGACAAACAATAAAATTTCACTAAGACATAATTCAGCTTTTGTTGAACCTTTTTTGAGAAATAAATTCTTAGAAGCTTAGCAAAAGACAAACAATTGTAAATAAGTATGTTGTTCAGCCCTTTCTGCTTCAAAAGCATCATTCCTCAAACTGTGAAGTAAGTTGAATCTGTTTTCAATAGACTTGACATGGAGACAATGAATTGAAGCGTTTAATGATCTGCCTACTAATATCTGGTAGCTTCAGCATCTTATCACTCAAAGAGCTCCAGAAACTATTTGTCATTGACGGGTGGTATTTTTTTCCTGGTGATCTATTGATATTGATAAGTGGTATCAACCGATACTGCCCTCATGTAATGATGAAAGCACGAGAACAAAATGGACTTACCAACAGTGATGTCGCAGCCACCAAAGAATTCCCCGTCGATGTAGAGTTGAGGAAAAGTTGGCCAGTTGGAGTACTCCTTTAATCCCTGACGTAGCATTTCATTCTCTAGTATATTCAACGTTTCAAAAGGTACATTGAGGGACTTGAGTATCTGCACAACAGTATTTGAGAATCCACACTGAGGAAATTCCTTGGTTCCTTTCATGAAAAGGACCACTTTGTGTGATGTAACAACTTTATCCAATGTACTCTTCAGCTCAGGAGTTAGTGCTGCAAAGAGAAGACAAACACATGAAATGATTCAAAATTAGCAAGGAAATGAAAAGATAATTAGAGAAACCACCGAGATGTAAACAGCGTCTAACAAACAGATCATTAAAAAGTGGGAAGAAAGTCAATTGACAGATTTTTTCAATCCATGTGAGTTGTTCAAGTCAACTAGAACACCAGTCCATTGGTCTTTTTAGCTAACTGAAAGCACAATCCAGGTTCCAGAAGAGAAATTGCATAGAAATTATTGAGAGAGAAATCGGGAAGACACCTATACAGGCATCTTTTCTTGTCTATATCCATTAGGCCATTAGAAGAATTAACCATAGTCATCAAAAGATTAGTATTCATTAATACCCACGAAGAAAGAAAGAGAAACAGAAGATCATTTGACCTATACCATACCATAGTCATCAAATTTGCACTGATACAAAACCATGGCATTGCAAATGATTTGGGTGTAAATTCTGACCAATTTTGTTTCAAATTTTAGCTTATTCTGTTTGATTGCAGTATAAATGAAATAAATTAAGATGTGAAGCAGAATAAAGTAAAATACAAAACAAACTAATCAAGAATTTGCATTTTTTACATTTACACTCCCATGCATTTGTACTATTATAAATAAATTTGCTCTGCAACCAAATACAGCCTCAGTTTCTAAAAGTTCGCGCAAAATGTTGTGTCTTCAGCTTTACTATAATTGAGAATGATGAATAAACAACCAAAACAAGCCTGGGTTTTCATCTACCTCTTCCCAATAATAATTGGTTACTTAAGGGGAAAAAAAGAAACCAAAGATTCACAAAATCCGATTAACAATACGGAATACCGGCGGAAGTAGCTGTTACAAACACCCGTATAGCCGTTGTAAATCCTTTCTTCGGCTGCTACAAACTACGAATGGACCCATCTTTTTGAGCCAGAGAACATCAGGTCTCTGGTTAAACGTCGAGAAAATAACCGAAAAGGCTGAGTACTACTACTACTACTACCTAGAAAGCTACAAATGAAACAAGAGATACAGAGAGAGAGAGACAGAGAGTAACCAGATAAGCAGCGAACAAAGAGGGCAATCGGCTTGCGTGCTCCTCGTCGAATCAAGAAGTTTCCAGCGACACATGGAGGAGGAAGAGAGAAATGGCGGTTGAATTGGATAAGGCGAGGGGCACTCGAGGCAACAATCTTGGATCTCTCGGGAGCTAAATCGGATCCAACAGAACATCGAGAAGACCGAAAGACCAATGATAACGCCGACGAAGACATATTCGGCTCTAAGGCTCTAGGAAAGATTGCTCCCGATAATCTCATACAAAATGATCGAGAAGAAATAAAATATAGGGTAAAATACTTAAAACTCCCCTTATGTGTAAATGCAAAACTTTATTAGTCTTTTGTTTTTTATACTGAACAAAATACTCCTTTACCGTTAATATGCTGTTACAATCCGTTAAGCATGTGGTGCCAGATGATTTATATAATTTTAAATATCTATTTTACAAAACCATTCATAATTCCTTTTTTTCAGAATATCAAAGCTGAAGGTGTTCATTTAAAACAAAGCCAAATATCTCAGTTTCTGCTCCGGTCGTGGATTACCTGTGATAATTTACTGTAATCCTTTTTTTTTTTGATAATTTTTCACAATAAAGAATGCTCAACTATTATAAGGTCTCCCAAAGTTCATCATCCCTTTAAAGGAGATACTTCACCAAAAGTTTTCCGTTATGTTTCCAAGCAAATTTATCCTTGATTCTGAAAAAAATTAGGCGCATCACAAACTTGGGATTTGTCAAGATTTGTTTCTAATTTGTCGATAAGCACATTAAAAATGTTAATTCCACCCAACCAACTTCCTAAAAGTGGGTCCTTGATGTGTCCCCAAACCTTGAATTCTTTAAAAAACTTACTTGTAAAATCAGTTACAAAACTACCAATAATCCATCCCTTACGTTTCCTTATGTTTCTTTTCTATAAAATTGGCATGTAACGTAGGATTGAAGGTGAAAGAAAAACGATAGAACCTGATATCAGTATCCAAGTCCCCCCTGCCCGAATGATGTCTGTTAGACCCACTTTTTTTTCTCCATGCATCTTGAACATCGAGCATCTGTCAACTGCAAGCACTCATATTCTTCAGGCTCCTCGGTTATTGTTTCTTATGTCGTAAGACCCTCCTTATCGAAACCTCAAACGCAGATTAAGACAACCCAACGTCCTAGAACTTAAACTTTTTCCAATGGAAAAGACATTTCCCTCTCTATCATTCTCCTTCTATTCTTCTTGATGGAGCGCGATCCGGTTGGTTTTAGCTGTCAATGACCTTGTTTCTGAACGGGGTGGCCGTTTAAAATGCGGCCGCCAAGCGTCAGATCCCAAGTCAGTCAGGTGCGGCGCCCTCGGGCACGGACTTCCTCAGTGTCAGGCATGGTACGACTTGTTTGGTTTTGGTGCCCAGAAGGTGATGCGGAGTGGTGAGCGCGGCGAAGCCTTGAGTTCAGAGGTATCTATGGGGCAGGTCAGTTCGACGAGGTGAATCCCGAACTGTTATAAGGTTGGCCAGCTCGGTGAGGTATATCCCGAGCTGTTACAAGGTTGGTTAGTTCGGCGAGGTGAATCCTGAAGTGTTACAAGGTTGGCCAGCTCGACGAGGTATATCCCGAACTGTTACAAGGTTTGTCAGTTCGGCGAGGTGAATCCCAAACTGTTACAAGGTTGGCCAGCTCGACGAAGTATATCCCGAGCTGTTACAAGGTTTCGGCGAGGTATATCCCAAGCTGTTATAAGGTTGGCCAGTTCGGATTACTCTGGTTTTGGGCCAAGGGTGAGTTCGGGCCCCCCGTAGGGAGTTTGGTCCGCTGGTGTCCCCTTGTTCACGCCTAGGCTTGGCCCTTTTGCCGAACTGTCGTTTCTGCCACGTGTCGCATAACTGTGAAGTCGGGCCAAATCTTCCTTCATCACCTCTATTATTAACCACTGATTACCAATTGAACAAAGTCAGAGGCAAGATTGATTGTAAGATTCAGGCTTTAAACGGGACTTAACATTTCTTCAAATATTATATTTTGAAATTCTGAAAAAAAAAATGAAGGGTAAAATAGTTTTTTTTTATCTTTCTATTAACGGTCTTTGACCACTGTTCATTGTCAAAAAAACTTGAGATATTTATGAGGTGGTATGCAGTCCATTTATGCCATTTTTTGAAGGGCAAATTTCTTAAGTTACCCCTAAATTTAAGAAATTTACTAATTATATCCCAACTGTTTTAATATCGTCTTAAATTACTGATAATTAACTAAATCTTTCTTACAGTAAAGACTATTTTACTCACCTTTCTCAAATTGTCGGTGACAATACTACCGTCTAAGATTTGGGGTATCCAGCTCTGTAAAAATTGTTACTTCCTACAAATCCAAGTTTGGATGGCTGGTTGTTTCTTTATGAACGAGAGCATCATGGACACGCATCCCGCTTAAATCTAAAAACTGTTGCTCTTCTGATGAAATGACAACTAGTTGAAGCATCTTCCTTCCCGATTGTATCGTATGCCGCCTCTTCATTTACTGCTTCAAGAGAGCGAAGAAAGAAAAGAGGGAGGGAGGAGCAGAGGAGGGCACCGGAGATGGGTAGAGCAAAGGGCGATCCTGAGACCATGGAAGGAGTAGGGGATGGCGCATCTTGCTATCGCCCTGGCCGGACACAGTAGCGGCTGCCGCTGAGAGTATTGCCATCATGAAGACGAGCACGGTTTCCTAGAGTGACTTAAACATACACAAAGTTTTTTAAATAGAGTTTAAATACTTAAATATGTTTTTTTTGCTCTTACCCCACTCGACTTAAACATACCTTAATTTATCTCCTTTTTTACAATTAAAAACTCAATATTCATAAGAACAGAGATTGAGATTGATACTAGTCACATACAGTTTCTTGCTCTCAAAATAGCTTAATGAAAACATCTATTGTTCCTATCTCGTAATTTGAACAAATTTTGTCAAGATTTATGGGTCCGTTGTATTTCTTCTCTCTTCAACTCTTCATCCAAAAGTTATTTTAGCTCTTTCACCCTAGATTGGCTATAAGAATTACTTGCCCAACTTCTTTGATCAATTTGGATAGCTTTGATTCTATCCTACACTTTACCGAACACTTTAGTCCATTTGGATAGTTCTACCCTTAGATACCTACAATTTTCTATTACTTTATTCAGCCAATTACCATTCAAAATTGAGTCCCAAGATTTATTGATTAACACAGTTCTCATGTGAATGCCAAATATTTTCAAATTTAGGTTGTTAGCCTCCTATATTTTTCTTTTTTTAGGGGAGGTGTTTTTGTACTCCGGATCTTTTGCCCACGCCTAGCCACAATACACCATTCCCCGTGAATTGGGAACATCTCCCCCTGCATAATACTATATAGAGGATGAGATGTTCTTCATGTGTGATTGTGATAAACACGGGCAAGAGATCCGGGCTCATGTTTTTTAAGCCGAACTAGTATTACTGGTCCCTGGAAAACTGGTAATCAAAACCGACCCAAAGTTGATTAGTTAACCGGTTGATAGGTTCGGTTAATCATCAATTCGGTTCATCGGTTTTTTATTTTTAAGCTCACGATAGGTTGGATCACGCTGACCTATTATTTTTCGAGCTTGGACAAAATTTCAAGCTCACGAGTTCGAGCTTGGGCTTCGGGCTTTATATAAGGGTCAGGGCTCGGGCTCAAGATCTAGACCTAATGGTTGGCTCATACTCGAGCTTGAGCCTACACATTTTCTATTGATAAAGAGGCAAAGTCTGCCTGGCCAATGAACTAGTCTAATTTATATATAATGCATATCTATTAATTTATAATATATATAAAGTATATAATATATATATATATAATATATATAAAATATATAAAAATATATGTATACCGCTCAGCTGTTGGTTTTATATGTTAGTTAACCAAAACCAAATTGATACCTTTAGTTTTTTTTAAATACCAAACCGGTCGATTCAATTAATCGAATTTTTAGTTAGATTTTAATCAATTTTTTGGTTTGGTTTGATTTTCCAGTTTTAAGGATATGGATATGCCCAGACCCTTCGGGAAAAGAGTAAACAATCATTCTTCCTTAAGTAGGTCCCACCATTCATTATTTGTTGTAACCATATCAAGGAAATTTTTTTCCTTGATATTTTCTAATACATCCCTTTTGTCCATGATTTGCTATCAATTCCGAGCCATTTGACGCTAAAATCCTTTTATTCTTTGCTACCCTTGAATTACCCTGCTCCACTTTTATCCTCGTTTCTAAAAATCAAATTCAATCCCCTATACAAATCAACGGACCATTTTAACATTTGTAGTTCTTTGCCAAAAATCCAAAATATCGTTTTTTCTTCTTCTTCTTGTCATATTCACCATAGATAAAAGAAACATCCCATGGATCCTTCTCTTCACTAAGATCGTTATTTCTTTCACCAATTTAACTTTCATTGATGTATCAAGATCCCATGAAGGCGTACGGAATTCACCCCCAACAACCCACGTAAATCTTATTTTACATAACATCGAACATTCAATTTTTACAAAAAAACATCACATTGGCTTTATTTTATGAAAAACTCATATAATGCTGGAACCATTGAGGGAGAGCCTTAAATCCTTAATAGATTCAACTTAGGTGGTGTTTGATAACACTTTTCAGACATCTAAAGTATTAAAATGTAGTTTTTCAAATGTTAGAGGTGTTTAAAAGTATATCTAAATTTGAGTCTGAAAATTATTTTCATATTTAAAATAATAAAGCTTGGGCCAGGCACTGAACACATTCAGATGTGCTTCAGACCTGGCCAAAAGTCCAAAATACCCTTAAAGATATACTTGTATTTCTCCATCTCACCATCATCTTCTCCACTTGATGCAACGACAAACCAGCAACAGCAAGTGACTCCTCAAGCGAACCAATGGCGGCGAGTGATTCCTCCAACCATCTTCATCTTTCGTCCTAAGTTCATTGTATTCATCTTTCTTCTCCACTGAGTAGATTTTATTTGTATTAATTATTTTAATTTTTATTAAATATTAAATATTTTAATAATTTTAAGATATTATTTTTTTAATTATTAATTTTTATTACTACAATGACTTTATTACTATTTTCATTATTATTTTAACTTTTAATAATTTATTTTTAATTTATAAATTTATATGTATTTTCATTTTTTTCTTATTTTAATAAATTTATTTTTTATTTTTTACAATTTATACATATTTTTCAATATTATATTCAATTTAATAAATTATTTTATGAAATAGTACAAGTTGAACTCAAAATTACCGAATAGTCTAATTTAAGGGTAAAATAGTAAAATTAGTGAATTTCAAATGGTGAAAGTTTGATCGAACACAAACAACCTTCTTTATTCAAAGCCTCTAAAACATCCAAAAACAACTATGTATCTTTTCAGATTTCAGACACTTAATATCTTTTTAACTTTTTCAGATTTCAGATTTATCAAACGCTACCTTAGAATCAACATTAACCCTTTTGGGGCTAAGAGAGAACAGTCACCCACACCCTTTTATTAGATGAAGTTGAAGTAAACTAATTATGCTCCATTTGGTAGGAGTACAAATACAAATATGTAGAGCGCAAAACCTTCTATATTATATTATTTTGTATGTATTTGTACAATACATATTTGTATTTTTGTATTTGTACTCCATCCAAACTGAGCCTTAGGCTATGTTTGATTTAAAGGAAAAGGTAGGGAAAGGAAGGAAAAGGTAGGGAAACATATACAAGGTTTGTAAAAGTTTCCCCACCTTTCCCTTCCTTTCCCTACTTTTTTCTCCATCTGACTTTGGCTTACAATATGACCGCTTTCAAATGTAATGTTCCTTCAAAATTATCACATCTAAACTCCCCCAACCCATGCATGATTCAGGTTCCATCTTTTCAGTCCTGATGTTTCCCGAAACTTGGGAATCAAGAACTTGTTCAACTCCTGATTCTGCGTTATTTCATCTCTTGAACCGGGTTTATCCAAATCTTTTTTGTTCTGGGTCTAAAATTACAGACCCTACACGGTCTGGTTTTGTTCCAATTCCTTAATATCTCTTTTTTATTTTTTATTTTTTTGATAGGTATGCTCTACTCAAGATCTTTTCTAACCCAATCTAGGATCCACATCCACTCAATTATTTTAAATTACTACTAGACCACTCCTCTGATCCTCACACTCTAAATTCCTAATTGCCTTTTGCTCTCTAGCCCACAAAGATTTATTTGGTTACCAATTCTCTCTACACTATATTTATTCAAGTCTTCTCCAGGTTCGTCAAAGGTACCAACTTTTTTTTACTTTCTACGTTAAATTGTTAATTAACATCTTCGAATATTGTTAGGGTTCTAAATGGGCCGGGTCAGATCTTATGGACCCAAATCGAATGGTTGTCTCCTGGAAATAATAGTCTAGTAGTGATGGTTTCGATTCTCTTCTTGATCTATTGTCCTGATTATTATTCTGGATTATCAGTCTGAAAACCAATGTATTCTGTTCAGGGCCTAAAATTACTGACCCTACACGGTCTGGTATTGTTCCAACTCCTTAACATTTCTTGTAGAGTATTCTACACTGACCAACCTAGACCCAACCCATTTACACCCTCTAATAAACTAATAAAGTGTGGGTATGAACCGTGGGTATAAATCAAACTGATTAGTTGGGACCTGGGAGTAAGGACCAACCAAGATTAACCCAAATCATGCTCTTAACTGATGTCTGAACGATAGCACATACCATCGCCATGAGCTTATTAATCAAAGAAACCGGGTTGGTTCAAGTCCTTCAATAACAATTAACACCTCAATAATTTACATGCCGAATGGAGGCATGTACGATACGGAGTAATTAATCATAAAATTACAAGCGACTAAAGTAAAATAGGGAGAAAAATACTTCTGAACCGAAACCCATTTGAATTTACCAGAACAAAATGAATAAATGTTCAATCCGGAAACAACGGTTTTGCGGTGAATTAAGCCAGTCCCTCATTCAAAAATGCCTTCCCAAGCTGCCTTTCGGTCAAAGGCCCATGGCATCCCAATTACACCATCAGGGACAATCCTGTTCTCCTGCTTGTATTTGATATAATCCGGCTGATCTTGGTGAAACCCCACTTCCTGCTAAAAATTATTTTCTGCCTTCCTGGAAACTTGAATTTGGCTCTCCTCAATGCTTCTTGTGCATGGTTTCCATTGGCATCTTTGCACCTCAGAGAGGACTTGCCCAATGTTAACCATGGAACATGTTCCCTGTGGCTTGCCAAAGGCACCACGCATACCGGTCTGAAGCCTATCAGCTCCTGCACATGAAAGCATCTTGTTGATCCTCAAAACGTGGAAAGGATGGACCCTTACACGGAGATGGACAGCATCTTATCCTGCAAATTTGGCCATGTACTTGTTGCAGGCAATACGGGCAGCCTCAAGGGCTTCACTAGAGACATTTTCCTTCTCCCAGCTAACAAGATGAAGCAGAATGGGAATTCATCAACACCCTTCTATTTCATTCCCACATCATAGATCCTAATCTTAGGATCAGGGACACCACGGCAGTATCTTGCCTTTGGGTAGGGCTTGTTCTTAATCTGTCGGTAGCACCGCGCAGGTCTTCGACTCATTATCCCCCCCTAATGAGAAGTATTGAATCAGTTTTGTATGCATGTACCTCATGGCACAAAATCACATAGAATGCCTATAACCAAAAGTAAAAAGCAGAAATAATTACTTTCAACATACGCAATGACCATGGCTAACATTGTGTCGATTTATAATCAGATTAAAAATTAAAATGCAGAGAGAGAAACATGAGTAGACCAAGGGAAACGAAAAGAGTATCTCAGTAGCAGCCTAGTTTATTCTTGTGGGCAACATTACTACCAATTAAATTTCCTTGTTTAGAGAACAATGAAAAATGAATCCTGCAACACCACCATTCAATTTTGTTCATTGCCATAATTGATAAATGCCTACAATTAATTCTACTCCAAAGACTTTTAGGCCAAAAAACTCCCTCAGAACCAGTGTTATTTTCAGCAAATTAACTCAGACAAGGCTGAAACTAATGTGTAAATTACATCATTGGGAGTTTCAACTCTAAACAAAGAGACGGCCATTTATTTACTACTTCATTAAAATTCACATTGGTTCTGATAACAACATAAACCTCTCGTTTGTACTAGTAAAACTATAACAATTACTACAGCACAAACTTCACAATCAAAATTGTGTTTGACAGGCATGTATCTCAAAACAAATCAGACATGGATATTGATCAAAAATCCAATCAGGCGTGGACCAAAACAGATGCACGTTATTTGTTATATCAAACAACACAACCCCATAAGATATCATGCACATCCCTCAGAATTGAATTCATCAATGGAGATCAGTCCACTACTTTTACTTTGGCTAGCGTTCCTCATAGGGATGCAACATCCGATTATAAATAGCATACAAGAGTGGGAACGTATTGACAAATTCACAGTGACAAATCATTATCAGTACATTTTTAAAATAGATGCACACAGAGAAAAAAATAACCAAGTCCTCGTTCAATCATTCGAAGTATGGCCTGAAGAACTAGCTAGGGCCGCTAGGTGCTTCAAACCTTACAAGGAACAAATGAACAATATACATTATATCATGTCATAACATATCATATTTGAAAACCCTAGTTGACTAGTTTACAACCGAGATTTCATAGAAGTTTCGTTACATTACTAGGGAGTAGGGACTATGTACCAATTCGTCGTACTATCACTCACTAGTGAACGGTACTGAAAAAAAAAACTCAACGCATTAAGAATCATAGTAACAACACAACATAGAAGAATATATATGATGCCGAAAAGGTAAGATGCTGTAAGATCTTTGACCAATGAAACCTCTCCCCGTGAATATGAATACAACTTCATTAGTTTCCGCATTTATGTTGGTTATATGCTTTTCCAGAACAATGTCAATATTTAACTATTCACTTTCTAAGCCTATATATGGGTAATCTAAAACAAATAAAAATATACATAACATATAGAAGTAGATTATTCAGTAGCGTAGCATAAAAGATCTTGCAAATGAATCTTCAGTTCAGGTCTCCATAAACTTTCCGCATGGATTATCTCAGAAGAACGAAAGTTTTCTTTGTCATCCTCAGAGACATAAGAAAGATCTTTAATTATTCATTTTCTAAGCCTATATAACTAATAAATTTCTACTTGGGTAATCTAAAAAACTAAAAATATACATAGCATATAGACGTTGATTATTAATAATATAAAAGGATCTTGCAAATGCCTCTTCAGTTCAGGTCTCCATAAACTTTCCGCATGGATTATCTCAGAAGAACGAAAGTTTTCTTTTAGTCATCCTCAGAGACATTAGAAAGATCTTTGATGAACCATTTCCTTTCAAATAAAGAAAGATCTTTGATGTTCAAACCAAGCGCTCGGAAAAATCCTAAAACGAAAGATTGGCACTTTGATTATGCCTTATTTGCTTTATAAAAATGTAAAAAAGGCAATCTCTAAACACAACTAGTTTTGCCATATAATTTCAACACTTTAATGGCATGAACTTTGATAAATGAAACTTTAAAATTGAAACAAACACACAATTGGATTTGAAAGAAACACTTTTTCATTGCATTAAATTTTTTATAATATTTAGTTTTTTATGTCCTCAAGACTATACAATTGATAAAATTCAACAAGGGTACGTAAAAACAAAAAACTACATATCATATATACGTACATTAAACAACATGAACACAAAAAATGCTGACAAAGCCTCTTCAGTTCAGGTCTCCATAAACTTCCGCATGGATTATCTCGGTAGAACGAAAGTTTTCTTCTAGTCATCCTCAGAGACATGGGAAAAATCTTTGATGTTCAACCCAGCACTAATGAAAATCCCATAACGAAAAGAATGGAACTTGTTTGCTTTATAAAAAAGACAATCTCTAAACCCAAATAGTTTTTAACATATATTTTCAACACATTTATGACAATGCCCTTGATTAATGAACATTTTACATTGAAGCAAACGCATGATTGGATATGAAAGAAACAATTTTTCATTGAATTGAAATACCATATCATAAAGTTAGGCTACAACAGGTTATTGGTGGACCACCGGGCTGAACACTGTAGTTTTGTTGGTTTATCAAAAAAACACATGATGGTAACAATTACCTCGCTATTGGAATGTATGAACATTGACAAATAAGGAGGGGCAACCAGTGAATGCTCAAAGGGACTGAAGTTTGGACAGGCTCTGAACTTCAGGAACTTGATCTTGACTGTGGAAGGGACTCTAGAATAATGACAAGCAGGGTCTACAAGGGGATCGAGGAACAATCAAGGGAGTTGGTTATCACATTTATAGGAGTCCAGAGATCAGAAAACAACGTAGTTGACTAAATGGCTAAAGTAGGGATCTAGAGGGAACAGTTGTATTAAGGAACCAGATCAGGTAGCTATGGTTGATCAAACATTTAAGGGCTAAGCATTATGATGTACATAACATTCTTTTTC
This sequence comes from Nelumbo lutea, assembly GCF_056320005.1. Taxonomy (NCBI): domain Eukaryota; kingdom Viridiplantae; phylum Streptophyta; class Magnoliopsida; order Proteales; family Nelumbonaceae; genus Nelumbo; species Nelumbo lutea. The sequence goes on from NC_142686.1 coordinate 404,049, forward strand.
AAATACTAATAAAGTTTCAATTGCGAACAATAAGAAAAAGGAAAAGGTGAGACCACTCATGAAGGAGTAAACAAAAGGAAACTTAACATACTAGAATATGCAAATCTAAATTCTGGAAGATATAAAACATTTCAAAAGCCTATTAGGCTATTAGCTCTACTGATTAGAATATGGTAGTTATTAGCATAAAGGTTGTAGTCTTGTACATGCATGTCTGTATAATTGGTTACTAAAAGGGAAAAAAAGAAACCAAAGATTCACAAAATCCGATTAACAATACGGAATACCGGCGGAAGTAGCTGTCACAAACACCCGTATAGCCGTTATTAATCCTTTCTTCGGCCGCTACAAACTACGAATGGACCCATCTTTTTGAGCCAGAGAACATCAGGTCTCTGGCTAAACGTCGAGAAAATAACCGAAAAGGCTGCGTACTACTACTACTACCTACAAAAGCTACAATGAAACAAGAGATACAGAGTGAGAGAGACAGAGAGTAACCAGATAAGCAGCGAACAAAGAGGGCAATCGGCTTGCGTGCTCCTCGTCGAATCAAGAAGTTTCCAGCGACACATGGAGGAGAAAGAGAGAAATGGCGGTTGAATTGGACAAGGCGAGGGGTACTCGAGGAAACAATCTTGGATCTCTCGGGAGCTAAATCGGATCCAACAGAACATCGAGAAGACCGAAAGACCAATGATAACGCCGACGAAGACATATTCGGCTCTAAGGCTCTAGGAAAGATTGCTCCCGATAATCTCATACAAAATGGTCGAGAAGAAATAAAATATAGGGTAAAATACTTCACTTGAAAAAATAAGAACATATGCAATCGAATAAAAACGCCATCGCGGCTACCAATTTAAAACACTTGACTTGAAGAAACCATAGTAATGGGAATGAAACAGAGACACAACATGGTTATACCTCACAGTTTGACGATCAAACACCCGCCGCTTGGAAAAAAGGGCTGTCCAACGGCTCTGAGATGGGAGCACTATATATAGTTGTAGAATTAGATAGCGATGAACCTTCCAAACCCTAACCCTAGCAGGGCTCCCCCCACCAAATTGAAGATGGAGTACATGGATGAGTGCCACTTGTCTCGTCACACACTAGACTATTCCCACGTGCGACTCTGTAGGGCTTATCTGGCTGACTGGCTGTGGGTTGTGGCTGGTGTTGGGTGCAGATTAACCGGATCCTGATCTAATTTTGATCCGAAACCGATCCGGTTGTGTGAGATTTGGTTATACTTGGCCCATTATTGAAATGGATTGGATCAGGAAATATGATCCGTTTGCTTTCGGATTGAATTCAAAACACACCATAGGCCGGGCTCGGGCTTGGCAGATGCTGCTCCGATGTTGGTGGTGGCTTAGCTTACGGATGTGGAGAATCTGCACACAAAGAATCAAAGAACCCAGGGGTGTTTATCTATTGAGGTCGTTTTGATGCTTAAGTCAGTATCTGCGAGCTGAGAATAATTAGAGAGCAAGAGAGCTAATAAGTAGTAAAATGTGTGTACCTTGGGCTCCGGGAAGGTGACCTTTATATAATGGAGTTCTCGCGGGATTTACGGAGTAGTTCTGAGATCTTTGCCATGATAGAATTTGTTTCTGATCTGGAGATAACGTTATCAGTAGATAAGGCTAATCATTTCTGCCCGGATCGGAATGGAAGATAATGCTTAGTTGTTGCGAGACGTGATCATGCAGAATTCGGGAACCATTAGAGACTTTCGGGGTTATATTGAGGGCAGATCGGTATACCCGAGCTAGTTTCTACCTTAAACTGATGTTCTCGACCTAAGTGTCGTACACCTCGAACTGGATTATGCATTGAAGCCACGTCCTAGTACCAAGGTGCCCTAGGCTCGGGATGGGTACCGAAGTGCCTTTAGCTCGGGATGAGTACTGAATTGCATTTAGCTCGAAGAATCCCTAGCTCGGGGTAGTGGAGCATTACTTTGTAACGAGCTAGCTATGTCGAGTTGTCACATGTCAAGTCACATCCACGTGTCCCCATATTATGAGATCGGGCCAAATCACCCTCCATCAATTGCCCCCCACTCCCCGAGCCAGGAGTCCTGACTTGGTGTGGGGAGTTCACAACATGACGGGTGGACCAGTTCGTTGTTCGGCTCAATCAAGGATAACCCGGGTTGCATACGGTTTACGCGCGGACATCACATGATCTATAAACTCCACAGACGCCAAAAAATGCGCTAAATTGATTTCAACATCGGGGGTCGTGCAGCCGGTTTTCTTGAGATCCATTAGATCACCTTGATCTTCACCATTGATTCTCGGATATAGCGGCTATAAATAGGGGGGACCCAAAACGTTTTTCTTCGCCATAAGTTCATTAGTCTTCGCTCAAAGGTCGTGCTTATACTCTTTAGCTCGGGCTTCCCAGTTCGCCAATTTCTCAGTTCAGTCGTTTTCCTGGGTGAGTCTCCCCTAACCTTTTCTTCTTTCTTCAATTTAGTTTAGTTCATAGTTATGTCACATTTTAGTTTTGATAATCTTTTAGATGAGCCCGAGGAAGGTACCTCGGCTCAGGTCGATCCTCCCGAGGTGGAGTCATCCTGGGAGGCGCGAGTGGCCACGGATAAAGACTACCTTGCCAAAGATAAGCCCGTACAAAATGATTCCAGCTCCGCTACCTTGTTGATTTCACAAGTCGTCCACATGGAGGATCCAAGGCTCCTCGTCCCAGGTCGGACCCATTCCAACCGAAAGTGGTGCCACACTGGTTGAAGCTTCTCCGTGCTCGAGCTCGATCAACTCAGGGATTGCAGCGCTGAAGGTACATTCCACGACAAAGTCGGCTAAGGCTTGTGCCATTGATGGCAGTTCAGGGCCCGTACTGGATGTCTTACTCGCTTAGCTCGATGGCCCAATTTGTCATTCTATCGGAAATCTCGGGCTTGAGCAAGACTTGCTTCAAAGGTTTGTTGGTGAGGACGACGATGGTATGAGCTTGGAAGTATGGCCGAACTTCCGAGCTGCAATGACTAGCGCGCTAACTTTTCGATCTCTGGATACCTCGTTTCTGCGTCCTACAAAACTTTGCTAACATAGTAGATGGTTCGTTGAACCCGATCTACTTCTTTTATTAGTACCGAGCTGACTATCTCGTCACTCGCAGAGAGGTACAACTTCAAAATATCTCCCTCCTCGAGTCGGGTTAAAACCGGGATGCTAGCGATGTACCTTTTGAGCTCGTCGAAAGTGAGCTGGCACTCGTTGGTCCATTCGAAGCCTTTGCTCCTTTTGATTGCCTTGAAGAAAGGCAGGCAATGATATGTCGATTTAGACATGAAACGGCTCAAAGCAACTATCCGACCGTCCAACCTCTGAACCTCTTTCAATTTACGGGGCAGTCTCATGTCTAGGATTACCTTAATTTTTTGGGGGTTGGCCTCAATACCGCGTCGGTTAACGATATAACCCAGGAACTTACCCGAAGTGACACCGAAGACGCATTTATTGGGATTCAATTTCATATTGTATTTGCGCATATTTTGAAAAGCACAATATAAGTCTTTTATTAAATCATTTGAAAATTCAGTTTTGATGACCATGTCGTCTATATAACACTCTACTTTTTTGCCGATCAACGGCACAAACAATCGGTTTACAAGTCTTTGAAAAGTTGTCCCGGCATTTTTCAGTCCGAAGGGCATGACCTTGTAACAGTACAGGCCAAGCTCGGTTATAAATGTCATTTTTTCCTCATCGACGGGGTCTACCAAGGGAGTGTTTGCGGTCTTGATGTCGTTCTCCTGAAGCTGCAGCTTGTCGAATGCATCTTTGAAGAGAATGTCCACCAAGCTGCCGGAGTAGATTAGAACGCGCTTCACCTCGAAGTCACTAATTCTCATCTTTATGATGAGCATGTCATCATGGGGGTATTGAACTCCATGCATGTCATCTTCGGTGAAGAGAATGGGTTTTTCTAACCTTGGCTGCTTCAGAGGATTCTGTTCTTCTCTATCGATCTCACGAGCTGATGTCTCCACCGCGAATGAGGTGCATTCCGCAACAATCGATCCACTGGTGATCATATGTATTACTCCTCGAACTGGCCTCTCTTCGGGCAGCTGTCTCTACGGCTACTCGTTCTATCTATTGCTAGGTTCGGGAACATCTCTATTTTGCTCCCCCTTCCGACCTGTTTGATTTTTATTATCATTTAGAACAAAATTTTTCAGATATCCGCGACGGATGAGTTCTTCTATCTCGTCGCGAAGGTTTTTACAATTCTCGGTGCTATGACCGTGATCTCTGTGAAAGTGGTAGTATACATTTCTGTTCCTCGTGTTTGGATCTCCTCTCATCCGAGGTGACCACTTCACGTAAGAAGCGTCCTTGTTGGCCAAGAGGATTTCTACTCGCTTCGCGTTCAAGGGAGTGTAATTTCTTTCAACTTGAGGAGCTCAGAAAGGCTGATGCGGTTTTCCTCCTCAAACTGGCTCATCTTTCTTTCTCTTGTTGTCCCCATTAGTTGAGGTCTCTCATTCTCTTTTCCTCTTCTCTGGTGGATTCTTGCTCTTCTGGTTCATCTCTTCCTCAGTTCCGATGAACTGATCAGCAAGCTTGAGAAACTCTGTGACATCTTTTGGTTTGTTAGTGACCACGTGCCACTTGAATTCTTTATGGGTGATTCCTCTTTTTAAAGTTGTAAGTCTCACAGCGGGTTCTAGATTGGGAATCTACAAGCACGCATCATTGAAACGCTTGATGTAATTCTAGATGGATTCTCCCTCTCTTTGGACTATTCCAAGTAGGATTTCCTGGGACCTTGGGTACCTCTTACTAGTAATGAAGTGCGAGGTGAAAATCTGTATGAACTGCGCCCAACTCTTGATTATCCTGGGTGCAAGGTTTCTATACCATGTGCAAGATACCCCCTTAAAAGTTGTGGAGAAAGCAACGCACATGCAGGATTCATCTGCTCCGGCCAGGTGCATTTGAGATTGAAATGAATCTACATGGTCGTTTGAATTGAATGACCCATCATACTTGTCTAAGGGAGGTACCTTGAAATCCTTTGGCATCGAGATGGCCAAGAGTTCAGGAGATAGAGGAGAAGGCACAGACAGGAGCGGAGTGGTCTTCACGGTCCCCGAGCTCGCCTCTTCTTTTCCATTAGGCAGTTCGGGGGAGGTTTGAACTATTGCTCGGCGAGCTCTGCAGTGTCGCCTTTGCTGCCTCTTTACCAGTTGTATGTTAGTGCTACTTGCCTCAGTATTATCAGGTACCGTTCTCACTGGCAACTGTTCGGATTGCTGACGACGACTGCTGTGGACTAAAGGGCCTTGTCGGGAATCTGCGGTCAGAGCCCCAAACCAGTTCTTCGCGAGTGGGACTTCGAATTGCGAAGGCCAAGGTGAAGCAGGCCTGGTGGGTCGGGTGTCTCCTGACCTTTCTACTTGCTGCGAGGTGGGAGGAGTAATCTGTCTCTCCCTCCTACCATGGGACGAGGATTGACTCCCTAGAAGATTCCGGATTTGGGATGTCTCTCCCTGGCGAGGAGGGCGTTCGCTATGACGGTGAGGCTTGGTTTGTTGCGTAGCCGGATGCCGAGGTGGAACAGGATGCCGAGTTTGTTGATTCTGCGGTAGTGGAGGAAACTGTTGTTCGCACTGCTGCTGATAGACAAGGTGGAGGACTTGCTGTTGGTACAATTGGAATTGTTGGACCTACTCATTTGGGCCTGCATGGCCCCCATGCAGTGCAGTAGGTCGTTGAGTTGATTCTGTCCGACTAACGGGGGAATGACAAAGGGCTCTGCGAAGGTCGTACCTATGCAATGACTTGAGGCATGTTCAGTGTGGGGACCCCGTCTACAGAGAGGGGTACGGTGAATTGTCCAATGCACACGGTTGGGACCTGGAGTTGGCCCCTAGAGATGTTCATGTCAGCATTGTGTTCGACATTACTGGAAGATGCCATGGAAACTGGATTTGAAATGCTTTGTAGAAAAGGGCTTTTTGAAGCGATCCCACAGACGGCGCCAATTGATGTCGCGCAATCTGGTTGTTCCTAGCTGGTGGTGGCTTAGCTTCCAGTAGGCAACGGACGTGGAGAATCTGCACAAAAAGAACTAGAGAACCCGAGGGTGCTTACCCGGCGAGGTCGCTCCAATGGTTAAGTCAGTATGTGTGAGCTAAGTATAATTAGAGAGCAAGAGAGCTAGTAAGCAGTAAAATGCGTGTACCTTGGGCCCCGGGAAGGAGGCCTTTATATAATGGAGTCATTGCGGGCTTTACGGAGTAGTTCCGAGATCTTTGTCATGATAGAATTTGTTTCTGCGTTATTTGGAGATAACATTATTAGTAGATAAGGCTAATCACTTCCGCCCGGGTCGGAAGGGAAGATAATGCTTAGTTGTTAATAGACGTGATCCCGTAGAATTCGGGAACCGCTAGAGACTTTCGGGGTTATATTGAGGGCGGATCGGTATACTCGAGCTAGTTTCTACCTCGAACTGATGTTCTCGAGCTAAGTGTCGTACACCCCCGAACTGGATTATGTACTGAAGCCGCGACCTGGTACCGAGGTGCCCTTAGCTCGGAATGGGTACTAAAGTGCCTTCAGCTCGGGATGAATACCAAAGTCCTTTAGCTCGAAGAATCCCTAAGTCGGGGTAGTAGAGCATTACTTTGTAGCGAGCTGACTATGCCAAGTTATCACCTGTTGAGTCACGTCCACATATCTCCTTATTATGAGGTCGGGCCAAATCACCAGGGTGTGTCAAGTTAATCCCCTAATTTCAAAACGTGTAAACTTTCAAATTGTGTTTAATACACCTCTATCATTAATTGTTCGTCAATCAACACTGCCATGTGACATTAGGTGTGCATTACATAATTTCAAATGTTAAGATTGCCCTTTATGGTATTTTTTTCACCATTTTACCCATTTCGTCTTGTTTACATTTGTTACAGGACCAAGCAGGTTGGGTTTACATTAGGTCTTGCTAATCACTCACAAGCTTTTAAGAAGTCATAACGTGGAGACTATGAAGAAATATGAAAACTTGGTAAATTCATAGAGAAATCGGGAGCAAAGGTTCACGTATTATCTTCATCGACAAAATAACTGACTGAATTCTTTGTCATAATCGTAGCATATGAAGTGCTATCATTTCAAACTATTCAATTTTTGAATTGTTTACAATAAAAATAAATAAATGACACATGATGGGTATTTTTCCTATCCATTAACAAACCTATGACACAATTTAAAATTTAAGACCTTTAGGGTACTGTGGAGACATGTTTTTGAAATTAGGAGACTCACTTTATACAATCCCTATAATATAGGGTACTGATTATTAATTTTCTCAAAAAAAAATTCTAATAAAAAAAAGTGTTTTCCAAACGCCATCATTATCTACCCTCGTCGTATTCCCATCGATTCATCTTCTCTAGAACCTATTAGACTTGTTCATGGGCTGGGTGGCCCGGCCCCCGGATGGGCTTGAATGTGGTTATAGGCCCATGGGCTTAAATTCGGGCCAAAAAGCTCACCCCACAATAAATTCAACCCAGGCTCGGGTTTTGTCAAAATAGCTCGGTTCGAGCCCAACCCGATCCAACCTAATATTAGACTTAAAGTGAGTAATGTGATTATGTCCATTTGAATAAATTTTTTGATTGAAGAATGTAAAACTGTGTTTTAAAATATAAAAGAAAGGGAAAAAAACCATCTTGTAGGCCCATTATTCATTTAAATAGGAAAAAAACTATCTGAATTTTTAATTCTGATTTAAATAGGGAAAATTATTTATTTTTTAATTAGGTCAGGCTTCGAGCTCAGGCCCAAGTTATAGGCCTATTGGTTGGGTCGGGCTCGGGCTCGGGCCTAACATATTTCCCTTAATGACAAGTGAAAGCCCGACCCGGCCCGGCCCATGAACTGATCTAGACCCTACCATCTAATACAATGGCTTTGTTCTTATGCTTAACATCATTTCACAATTCAACCTCTCCAACCTTCAACAATGTGGGACATTGCAACTACAATTCTTCTAAGGTACCTCTCCTTATCTCCCTCCCCCACCCCCTCCTCATCCTCCCTATCTCTGAGTTTTAATTCTCTAATTTTCTTATTCCCAATAAACCAATGACATTGATGGCATCTCAAATAGTAAGGGGTCTTGTCTATTTTTAATTATCTTTTTATTTTTCGTGGTTTCAATTCATACAACTTACTTGAATGACTCAAACATGAGATGCCTAACACTGGAATGAACATTATTATAGTTATGATTATCATGCAATGTTTGTGCAAGAACGCTTCAAACCTTCAAAGTTATTTTTACTAGCAGGACCCATGCATGCGATGCATGGATTTATCAAGGGAAAGTGAAGTAACATAAACTAACGACTATTATGTATGGACTTTTTTAGACGTAATAAAGTGGAACGAGAAATATAACTTTCTTAAATAGGTGTGACCATGGGCCATGTTAGGCTATGGGCCTATTATAAGGATTTATTAATGTAATTATTTTAAATTAATAAAAAAAATTAAAATAATAATTTTACCATAAAAAGATTAATTTTATAAGATTTTATTTATGGAACTAATTTTATTTATAGAATTGGTAATTTAACTATACTCTCAAATAATAAAAATTATTATTACAATCATTATTATTATTATTATAACAAATCTTAATTAGTTTTTATTATTTTAAATATTATTTAAATGGATCAAAATTATAACTTTTACAGTTTTATTAGTAATAATTATGCTGCATAATTAAATTAAGGGAAAATTCCCGATTAATACCCTATATTTTGGGTCTAGTGCCATTTTGGTCCCTAAACTTTAAAATGTGACAATTTAGTACCTGAATTTTCAAAACATGACAATCAAATACCTAAATGTTAATCAGTTGTTAAGTGGCATTTGAAAAAGACACAAATGCTCTTCGAGTGTCATCTAATTTTCTTTAGCAACCATCCAAACAGTGACAAAAAATTAATAGTCTTAAATCCTATTCAAGAAAGTTGGAGTCACCAAAATGCCCACTCAAACTTGACCACAACTTTCTTGAATAGAAAAAGACAAAGATTTGATATTGTTAATTTTTTGTCAATGTTTAGATGATTGATAAAAAAAATTAGATGACACTTGATGGGCATTTATATCTTTTTCAAATGCCACTTAACGACTGGTTAACAACTAGTTAATAATAGGTACTAGATTGTCACATTTTAAAAGTTTGGGTACTCAATTATCGTATTTTAAAGTTTGGGGACCAAAGTGACACTAGGCCCAAAGTTCAGGGTATAGGCACTAGATTGTCACATTTTAAAAGTTTGGGTACTCAATTATCGTATTTTAAAGTTTGGGGACCAAAGTTACACTAGGCCCAAAGTTCAGGGTATTAATGGGGTTTAACCACATAAATAAGTTACCTAATTAAATAGGTAACCTAAAGCACATGCTTGTTAATAATTTGTAGTTACAAATGTTGTATAACATATGGAGTCATATTGGCATCAAATTAATGGACCGTATGTAGCACAGGTCTAAACTAAAAACATGACATATATCTAGGGGTGCAACATGAACGAGCCCAGCAGAAACCCAAATCAACTCGACTTACAAATTTATAGGGGTTGGGATAGGATTTTCAGTCCTTAGGTTGGGCTTGGGCCTTAATTTTTGCTCAATGTGGGCCTGAATGTCTGGGCCTGACCTAAATTTTAGATGGGCTTGAGTTAAGGTCTCCAGTAGCTTGAGCCCAACCTTGGCTTGACCCAGCCCAGGCTTACCTGAACAAATACATATTCCCAATGTATATGTAGATTTGTATATATAAAAATATATTTTCAATGCATATGTAGATTTGTAAATGTGAGTCTTTACATATTCTCAATGAATTTTACTCTTAATTTGGACCACAAAATCCAATAAAGAGATAATAAAATATGGGTATATAAAAATATACATATTTAAAAAAAAAAAACAATCAATCCACCCAAGCCCAATTAACCCAACTTAGCCTAAGCCTAGATTGAATTGTTTTGGGTTAGGCTAGTGTTGGGCCTGGGTTGATAAATTTGGACTTAACCTCGGTTGGTGTATGTTTCAACCTAAGGGTTTCACCTTTATGATTGGGCCTAGGTTGACTTAAAACCCAACCCAATCCATCAAAGTTGCACCTATAGTGCTTTATTTGGTTAGTAAATAGGTTAATCAATATGTATAGTATAAATTGTTAATGATTGAATCAAATTAGATATGCATTGGATATTTCAATAATTTAATCAAATCAAATTTAAAGTCGATATGTTTCTAACTACATTGGATTCGAATTGAATTTGAATATCCCATATTTTTTTATCAAATTTGGATATTTCCTTCTCAAATTCAATTCAATCTATTTGCATCCCTACCATTTGGGAGGCAAAGAAAAAAAATCAAAATTTGCCATGATCAATAAGAATAAAGGGGCCGGGATAGTATAGAGAGTAGGGATAATGATGGGCCATGTCAGCCATATGGTATTGGTCATATAAATCGGGCTTGGCTATCTAAGTCCAACACACATTATGTATTGGAGCGGGTCAAACTATGCAAGTAGGTGAGGACCAACCAACCAAACTTTTCAAGTTGGGCTATGCAATCTCAGGATTAAGCTTGAAAGAAATATGGCTACTTAGGCTTAGCCTAGAAAATTTAAGGGGTGTTCTACAACGTGATTTTTGTTAGGTTTTAAAAACAAATCAAACATATCTTATTTGAAAATAGATTATTTCTTAAAACAAAAAAATACACACACACATATATATATATATATTTGATTATGTATGTTTTTGTTGCTTTTATTCAACATCATGTTCCATAAATCATATAATTTATAATACTAATGATTTAAAAAATATGTATTGTTTTTTGAAGCAAAACCAACTTGTTTTTCCCTTGAAAACAAAGAAAGAGCTCAAGAACTTGTATGTTTTGTTTTGTTGATGTGGCTATTCTAAAAACAAATAATAACAAATACATTCAAGCCGCAAAATGTCCCCTTATAGGTCGGGCTCTAATTGAGCAAAAAATGATGAACCCTAAAATGGATGTTGTTGAGGTGGACAACATTGTTTTAAAATTCTAAATTTCAATGCAAGTACTTTTAAGTGGAACTTTAATGCATTAAAATTAATAAAATTTAATATTATAGATTTTAAATGATTCAAAAATATTATAATGTTTATTTATTAATCTTAAAAATAATTACAATAAGTATTAATTTTATTACAATTTTTATCAATTAACTATATATTTAAATTTTATTGATTATTTTTTAAAATTTTGTAAATTATTTATATGGTTAATATCTAAAACTCCCATCACTTTTGGTGAATTCTCTTAAACTCACTCTGGGACCGTTCGCTTCTTGGTAAATTACTTATATTGGTAAATGTAATTATCTGAGTAAATTTTTTCTATAAAACACTTATTAGGTTTAATGCATTTACCCATATTCTTTTATTTCCTAGGTAAATAAGGCAATGACCATTTTAGCTATAAAAATATTATTATTAGAAGGGTTATTCAAGTGTTGACAACGTTTCTTCCAAGTGGGAAAGTTCTTTACCCATATAGGAGATGGGTATACCCATGAAAATAAATTTCCCTAATCCCCATATAAATATATAAAAAATATAATATTCTTAATCAATCAAAACTAAAAAAAAAAAAAAAAGAATGACCCTTGAGAGTTTTTGATACTTCCATGGAGCCCCCAATCAAATATATCTACCATTACGAGAAGAATAGCTTTCTACGAAATGACTATGATATCTCCTCAAGCATAATTCCTGTCTGGTTGATGGCTTTATTGATCTGCAATGATCCTTAAGGAATTCTAGCTGGATATTACCTAACCCGAACGTGTCCATCTTCTATGACGATTCTCCATGGTTGATCAAATGATAAGTACTTGACATATTGTGATCGGTAGTGTCAAGTCAAATGGTAGCGGTCATCCAGTATTACGTTACCGGTCTTTGTGAGTTCTTTTTGGCTTGCATTAATTGCTTGTTTAAAATAAATAAGACTTTCTTCCGGAATGCTAAGACACTAATAAAAGGGAAAAAAGAGAGATGGGATGAAGAGGACCAAATAAGAAAGTCAAATAAATTCATGGAGAAAATGATCATTGACTTCTCCATTTAAGAACTCACATCACATTCAGTTTGATCAATGAATCCGCAAAAATGTTGAAGTGGTTAATGGAAAGATTCAACGCCTGAAGCTTGCGATGGTTTCCGAGCTCCATTGTAATTTCCCCATAGATGTTATGCAATACATAATTGCAAATTTCCGGTCAAAACCCAAATAGAAAAATAAAATCAGAATGAAAAATGAAAAGTGGAATAAAATCTAAGACTAAGAAATGTGAGGTTCCGATTCTTTTATTTTAGGGTAAAATAAAAAACCTCCCTGAAGTTTCTGATAATCATAAGAATCTCTCTTATAGTTTCATTTTAGCAAAAACCCCCCTCTATTTTTAAAAAATTTAATAAATACCTCTCTTCCGTCAATAATCAAGACAGAAAATGTTAAAGAGATAATATTTTTCAAAATACCTATTTTGCCCTTTTACAAATTTTGTTTTCTCTCATATACCCTTTTACAAATTTAGGATGGTGGAGCATCTACCATACATTGTCTACTTTCTGGTGTATGTGAAGCTCCTCATCAGGTTACCCCACTGGGACTCCATGCATTTACTCCAACGACATCGCATGACGGCAAACGAATTGTTGTTGCAACTCGGCGGCAAGAGAATAACTTTAGGCACATCGAGATCTTTGATCTAGAGCTAGGGTCATTTTGCAGGGTAACGGAGACTATAAGCCCAAATTTTCACCACTACAATCATTTTTTCTCTTTGAAATCAGGTTTTCTTGGATACCACCAATTTCGAGGTGATTTGACTTCAAGGGACTCAATTGTTCTACATCTCGAACCTATAACTTCTCTGGTGATGGAGTTGAGAATGCTCCAGCTTAACGGATCATTCCCGTCGTGTTCTCCCAACGGTTACCTGATCGCATTCAACCATGACTCAATTGTTATGCATTTCAAACCTATAACAATGCATTTCCGTCGTGTTCACCTGACGATAAGTTCGTAGTGTTCAGGTCAGGGAGATTCGTCCAACTGGTCGACAAACGGGAAAACAGGAAACTAATAGCCTCTCGTCCAACCGACACAATACCAACAACGTGGAGGCCTTCAGCATATACCTTATCCATCCGGATGGAACAGAACTCCGACAAGTCTACGCAGCAGGGGCGAAGGGATCAACATAGGCATGCAAGGAGAGGATCAATCTCGTCCAATAACATCTTCATCGACAACATGTGAATAGCTCCATCTTAACTGTTATTGCATCTTAGTTGAAGAGCCTCCTGCCCGTTCTAATATTCTTTCACCAATATTTCTAATTTCATAATTTTCTTGACTACTAGAGATGTTAACCATCTTCCATTGGATTATGGGATTTTTCAACTTTCTTTCCAAAGTTGTGGAGATCTACACCTTCCTTGACGATGCAAAGACACCTTTTCACAAAGCCCTTCTGCTGTGCTACTTTTACTACTTGGATATAGTCGAGGACAGTTGTCTCCACCTTGAGAACAACCTTTCGAATTTATGAAAATCCAGTTATGAACTTATTGGTCTTCTTGCTTGTTTTGTATCTGCATCTTTTAAGAAGCATTGCATCCTCCTCAATTCAATTTGAAGCTATTCAACTTGGTCTTTCACTTTGGACAACAAAATTGCTTCTTGAATAAGTAAATCGCCCAACTTAGTTATAACGCATGAAGTTACAGAGTCGGCCATCTGATATTCCATTTCCTTTTTCTCGCCCCTTCTCATTGTCTCAGAACAAGGCAATTAGGTCTATTTATAGTGCAAAATAATTCATTCTTTTTACATGGCAATGTGAATGTTGAATCATGTGAGCTCTCTCTCTCTCTCTCTCTCTCTCTCTCTCTCTCTCTCTCTCTCTCTCTCTCCCTTTCTTCAAAGTCATTGGTATGAACGAAGATTGCCTTGCAAGTTCTCACCATTTTGGGCGACGTATCGGTGGAGCCAGTGTCCATGCATAATCAATTTCAGCCATATGGTGGTCTATACGTGGTGAGATTGGACGGATGTGGGTTGAAGAGGCTGGCGTGGAATGGGTATGAGGATGGAACCCCAAATTGGAATTCAACGATGGGGGAGATGGATGTGGGTCAACTGTTGGTGGAGACCATGGTGGGAAATAGGCTCATGGGTCAATTTGATGAATCACTTTGGATTTCTTGCGATATGTGAGAGATAATAGATTTTATAAAGCTCAAGGCTTCATTTATGGCATCATTCTAGAGGAGGGGAAGCCTGTGAGCGGAGCCTCTGATGATCTTCACACCTTGGCTTGGAGGACAAGATGGTAGTGAAGGAGATTGCAACTTGGCTTGCCTTCATCAACCACGAAGAGGCGTTTTCCAAGAAGCTCCACCCTGAGAGCTGCCCTCTTGTGTCATCAACAGCGGGGAGTGGATCTTTTGCCATTAGCAACAACAATGAATATGATGTTGAAGGGGTTGAGAATGATCTAAATGTTGAAGTACAGGAGTGCAAGCCTCACAATGTGAATCTGTTCAATCTGGGGATGGGGACAGCCAAGGATAGAGTTATGGTTCCTCTACTATTGTGCATCACGAGGAAGAAGATGAACAAGGCTATTTTAGTAGAAATAGATGCACATTAATTGTAAAAGGGTAAAATAGGTATTTTGAAAAAATGACCATCCTTTTAATGCTTTTTGTCTTGGTTATTGATATAAGGGAAGTATTTGTTAATTTTTAAAAAATAGAGGGAGGTTTTTATGATTGTCAAAAACATGGGGGGGGAGGTTTTTGTATTTTACCCTTTATTTTAATGGCTTCTCTTCTTTTCACCCCCATATCTTACACTCATATAAGAAATTATGCTCACATTGGAAAGAACACAAATACAAATATACAAATATGTAGAGTGCAAAATCTTTTTTTTTAATATTATTTTGTATCTATTTACACCATACATATTTGTATTTGCACTCCTTCCAAATTGAGTGTTAAGAATTGTGAGGTTCCCAATTCATCCAAACTATGTTTTTGACAAATCTTATATTTGGGTTCATGAAATTTATAAGCTAATTTCCCTGCTTTTTCTTAATTTCTTCTAAAACATGCAAATATGCAATGTTTTAAAAAAGGTCGGAAATGGAACCATTATGGCCACTGTTTCAGGGCCAATGGTCCGACCATCTGATTTGAATGGATGGCCCATTATGACAAACAAATTAAAAATAAGAAACGATCAAAACCATTAAACAGATCGACGGTTTGACCACCCAGGTTAATGTTTACTTTTTCAACGATTTTTGACCAAAAATCGGGTTTGGGGTAAAATGAAACCACTTGCCTGGATGATTCCCAGGCCGAACAATCCGACTGTCTGGGTCAATAGCGGTGAGAAAACCTTGCAAATATGAGACAATGAAGAGGGGGAGAGTATGAGAATGACATGAGAAGTGAGGAAATATTTTACACTTTTACTATGATCATGCACTTTATCTCTCTTTAACAATATTGGAAATATAAAACGTGAAAGAGGGAGAGGACAAGAGGCGGAGATTGCATTTGCATTTGCATAAGGTGATGTCTGGCATTGATGATGATTTCTTTGAAAATCATTGGAATGTTGTATTTATTGTATTTTTGTTATAATTTTTTTAGTAATTATGTATTTTTATAATTTATTGATTAATTTTTAATAGATATTAAACTATTATTTGATATTACACTATTAATTGACTAATTTAATATATTTTTAGTATTTATTATGTTTTTCAAATTAATGTATTTTTTTTTAAATATCTATTGTACTTCTATTATAAATTTGTTTTTAATAATTGTGTATTTTTGCTATAAGTTTTCAATAATTATTGGAAATAAAACTATTGTTATTTATTAGAGATTAGACTATTAATTTAGTTGAAATCAGGACTGTTCAATGATCAATTCATTTCGATTGTAGGATATTTTGCCAACCAAATCAAGTAGGTCAGGTTGGGAGTTTGTCACCCGAAACCGACTAATAATTACTGAAAAGTGGAAACTCACCAAATCAGGTTGTATCAATTTGGTTTGTTTTTTCAAAATATTCAAACTTAAATTTTAAATTTAAATCCAACAAATTAAAGTGGTATTTATGCAAAATAAGTTTATGATATATAACATTTCATACTTAGAAATATGAGAATTTTTCCACTTTAATATATTAAAAATGTATTTAAAATACAAAATATTAATATATATATATATATATATATATGAT
Source organism: Nelumbo lutea (assembly GCF_056320005.1). Classification (NCBI taxonomy): domain Eukaryota; kingdom Viridiplantae; phylum Streptophyta; class Magnoliopsida; order Proteales; family Nelumbonaceae; genus Nelumbo; species Nelumbo lutea. The sequence continues at coordinate 420,461 of NC_142686.1, forward strand.
CAGGTCGATTCAATTTTGGTTGATTTACAAATGGCCAAACCAAAACGGACCTAACATGGTTATGTTGAAAATTTGTTGAACCAAAACTGATTAGAAATACTAGAAAACCGACTAACTTAGGTTGAGTTTAATCGTATTGTTTATTAAAAAGTTAAAATTTAAAACAATTATATACTCTTATGTATTTCTATTGTTTAGCTTTTGCTTAATTTCCTTTTTTTTATTTTTTCAATTTTTTTAATTCTACATAATTATCCATTAAACCAGCAAGGAAATAAAACAAGCTTAACTATTTCTAATAACCATGAAGAAAGAGGGAACTGTGTTTCTAATGTTTAGCCAAGTGGCACCACTTTCCCCCACTTTCTCCTAAATAGTCTTTAATTTCTACTTATCTCCTAAATTATCTCTAACTCCTATTAATCTCTTAAATTATCTCTAATTTCGTAGAGAGATACCACCATAAACTATCTCTAATTCCAATTTATCCTCTCCCCTGCTTTTTATCTATATTTATCTAAAGAATGTTTAAATTAAAAATTTTAGAATTATTTAAATATTATAACAAAATTACATACTAACTTTAAAATATTTATTCAAAACACAAAAAATAAATTATAATAGATTTAATAATATGAATATTATTAATAATTCTATATTTTTATAAAATTTATCATGAAATTATGTAGTAACAATATAAATTATAAATTTATGAATTATTCAATTTAAATTTTATTCAAATAATAAAAATTTAACATTAAAAATAAAACATTATTTAAATATTTCAAAAACTAATTATCTTAAATAACAAAACATTAAAAATAGCTAAATAATTATAAAATAAAATATTTAATAGTACATAATAACATTAAAATGAATACAATTCAAATGATGAAAATTTTAAAAGATTTTACATATTATTTAAATATTTAATACAACTAAATTTTAAATAGTTAAAGTAACAAATATGTGTAATAAATATAAAAATTTCTTAAAAGTAGAAAAATAATTAATGCTGCGCAATCCGGGCACTCCTAACTGGCTGTTGATTGGCTCCTATCTAGAAACGGACGGCACCTGAGAAGAAGACGGTGAAGAATTCTCGAAGGACTTGCCCGGTGGGAATACTTCGATGCTCAGTTTAGAACGTTGGAGAAAATAGCAAAGAGTGTAAAGAAGGCTAAGAGTGTAGGTCGCGATAGATCACTGAGTTAGTTCGAGTAAGTTCAAGATAAGATCTCAAATGTTCGAGAGAGCCCTTCTTTTCAACTAAGGGGCTCTTATATAGGCGTTCTTGTCAAATTGGGTGTAACCGCCACCGGGCCTCTGTCGCAATCATTATTTGCCAGGGCTGCACAGGTAACCATTGCAGGGCACTACCCAACCGAACGAGTGACACGTCCCAGGAGGACAGGCACGCCACCATTTGTCGAGAGATGTGGGTGCAGTCTGTTGAATTGGCAGGGACTGTGCCGTCGGTTAGGAGACGTGGCACAGTCTGACGGGTACGGTCTTGTCAGATAGAAACTTCCTGAAAGCATCGCGTCGCTTAGTTACGAGCTAGTTACACTAGCTCCTTGGGGTACTTCGAGGTGACCCCTCTCAAGGTTGCCTTTGGGGTAGTTTTTCTGCCTAATTGTTGGAGCGAGCTGGGATAGACTTGTCTTGGAGTGTTCCCTTTCAGTAGCTCGGGGGACCTCGAGCTCACGTAGTAGCGAGCTCACCCTATAGCGAGCTATGGTGTAGCGAGCTGCCTTATGGGCTTGTTACTTAGTCGTGGTCAGGATGTGGTGCTGAGTTGTTGCTCATGCTGAGTCATATCCATGTGTCATCGTCTCAAGGGGTTGGGTCAAATCACCCTCCATCAATTGCCCCCCACTCTTCGGGTTAAGAGTGTTACCTTAGTATAAGGAGTTCATGAAGTGTGACAGGTGGATTTGACTGAAGTTCAAACTTGATTGACTGTTCGCATTAAATATGCGTGCGAAAGTTAGAGGATTTCTGACATTTCGAATGCTAAGAAACGCGCCAAAGCGACTCTTAACTTCGGATGTCGTGCAACCGTCATTACCTCAATCATGGGAGACGTGCAACTAGTCACATTTCGGTTTCAGAAGACGTGTGGTCAGCTTGACTACGAAACGTCAGATCTGTCTTAGTTCGAGCCATCGATTTGAGGGCATAGTAGCCATAAATAGGAAGGCCCCAGGCCTCATTTCTCTTATGCCAACTTGCCTTGTCTTCGGATTCTGAGGTTGCGTCTTCATCTAGCTGCCCGGGCTCTTTTCCCGTTCACACCGTTTCTTCTTTCCTGGTGAGTCTTATCATATTGTCAATATGTCTGGATATCCGTACCACATCTATTCATGGGACGATAACCAGGATGACGCCCCCTTGAGCTCAAGGAGAGCTTGGGGGTAGGCTTTGGAGGCTCGGGAGGCCTCTGGCGAGATGGCTTCTACTTCTCGGGGCAGGGAGCCCGACAACTTCAGTCCCTCCTCTATGACGATGGAGAGACTTAGATCTCTATTTCTTCACTTTAACCTTCCTGAGGACCTTATCTACAGTCTCCCCTCTGGTAACTTTCCCTAGAAGCATGGTCCCAACGAGATAGTGATTTTTCAGGAATAGCTCGAGGCTGACTTGCGTCTTCCTCTACATCCCCTAATAGTGGAGGTATCAGGAACATTTCAACGTCACCATTGACTAGCTCCACCCCAACTCCATCCGAAATGTGGTTGGGACTATTTCTCTATGTTATAAGTATTGTCTTCCCCTCAATCCATATATCTTTTCTACCATTCTCTGCATCAAGAGTGCTTCTCCCGGAACGCCTCCGGAAAGGCGTTCCTACTATCTTTTCCCCGCCGCGGCTTCAAGCTCTTGCACGAGCTGCCGAACAGGATCCCAACCTGGAATCGGGACTATTTCGTGGTCCGTAACCCCGAGGGGTGGCCTTTCCCAACTATTTGGAGGGATGCCATCCAGGATTCAAGGGTTGAGTTGGACCTTGAAGTTCGAAAAATGTTGCAATCTTGGGTAGCAGTAGGTCTTCACTGTTCGGACTACTTGACCAAGGAAAAACTCGCGCATGCTAGCTTGAGTCCGGGTAGGTTGCCTTTTAGGTCGCACAGTGCCTTGTAGAAATGTATTATTTATTTTTTTTACTGGATTAATACCTTGTGTTTTTTTGGCAACCATCATGTTTGGTGTTGACGTGCGCTGCCTTCTTTCCAGCAACCATAAGCGTAAGGTGAAGAGGTCGTGTCCTGATCGAGCTTCTACTTCTGGGGGCACGGAGTTCGAGTCTACTGACCCAGAATTTGCTTCTCCATTGCTTGAGGTTCCACCGGTCCCATCTGAAGGAGTTGCCAGAGAAGGTGGCCTCGAGGAGGGCGAGCTTCCAAGGCCAAGGCTGTTTCCTCCTGGGCCATTCCGTCCATTCCCCTACCCGCAGTTCCCGGTAGGGAACTAGGAGGGTGTCAATGACTACACCGTGGCTGGGCGGAAGAGCCGAAGGACAATCTTGCCACGAGGAGGTTGCTAGGTGGGGGGAGATGAATCCCAAGGAGCTCACCGCGTTTGCGGCTTCTCACTGTATGGTGGTAAGTGGTATTTTTCCTTTTTCTCGTTCTTTCCTTTCCTTTCCTTTTTTCTGACCTTAGTCTCTTGTTGGTAGGTGAACTCTGCCATCCACGCCATGGCCCTCCGGACCAACATCCACTCCGGCGACGCTTGCAATCATAGGGCCAACGTCTAGAAGCTCCAAGGCGAGTTTGTTCATTTTAGTGAGTTAACAAATGGTCAAATCGAAACTGACCTAACTTGGTTGTGTTGGAAAACTACTAAACCAAAATTGATCAGAAATAGTAGAAAACCGATAAACTCAGCTCGAGTTCAAGCGGATTGGTTATTAAAATGTTAAAATATAAAGCAATTATATACTTCTATGTATTTCTATTGTTTAACTTTCAATTAACAAAGCTCGTGCATCGCATGAGTCCCCGCTAATTAAAAATAGTAATATTCAAATTAGCATTTCTTAAACTAATGAATCAAATCCAAATTTATATGAAAATATGATTTTTAATTTCAATAAATTAACATAAATAAAAATATTAATAATAGAATAGTTATTTTATTACTTAAAATTTATTGATATGTATCTTAATTTTGTATAAATTATTAATTGTTATTTTAAAATTTAGTAAATAACAATGCATTTATTATTTACAAAAATTCAAAATACTATTTACAAAATATTCAATAATATAATATAAATTGAATCTATCAAATCCAATAATATTAATTTATTTAAATTGAGTTTTTTTAAAGAATTTATATAACTAAAAAAATTAACATGAAAATTATTTTAGCAATTAAAAATTTTGAATTTGCATATGATATGTATCTTCTAAAGTTCAATAGATTTGATATATTTTTAAGTTGAAATTATATTTTTATAAATTATTTATTAAGTTTTAATTTATATTTTATAATAATATCTTTATTTTTTACAAAAGTAAAGTTATTGTTTGCCAAACATTTGAGAATTAATTTTTTAGTCCACATTTTTGTTAATATTAAAAATTAAAAATAGTAAAATAAAAAATAATTAATATAATAATTCAAATATAATAGTTGTATATTCAACTTCGATAGAAGATTAAATAATAGTGGCTTTGTTCATGTTTTAATTTATAAAAATCTATCTTATATGTGTTTTGAACTTTTGATTATACATTGTCAATGTTATTTTTATGCATTTATTATAATAATTATAATGTATTTCTTTATATATACTTTTCAAATATACATTAATTGTTACTATTTCAATGTCTGAGTCGAACCCATAATTGAGAGATGTGTGGTTGCAACTCACGACGGGTAGAGAGTGGGTAGGAAAAGTGAGTAGGAAATCCTGTTTGGTGCGGGTGCAATTACGAATCACGTAAAAAGAGGGAAAACTTCCTAATTAGTCCTCTGTACTTTAGGCCTAGTGTCATTTTGGTCTCCGAAGTTTAAAAGGCAACAATTCAGTACCCAAATTTTTAAAACGTGTCAATCAAGTACCTATCATTAAGTAGCTATTAAGTGGCATTTGAAAAAGACATAAATGCCCTTTAAGTGTCATTTAATTTTCTTTATAAACCATCCAAACGTTGACGAAAAATTAACTGTTACAAATCCTTGCCACTTCTATTCAAGAAAGTTGGGGTCATGTCTTAGTGGGCATTTTGGTCACCCCATCTTTCTTGAATAGAAAAGGCAAGGATTTGAGACTGTTAATTTTTTGTCAATGTTGATATGTGATGAGGGCGGATTTAGCCCTCCAGTGAATTTTTGACACCTGGCACCTCATGCCAAGTAAGCGCAGCCTATTGACAACTAGACAGCTCGAGCTAGTTACAGGCAGCTTGCCACTTAGGGGCAACTCGGCATAGGCAGCTCGCCACAGGTAGCTCGACATAGGTAGGGGCAGCTCGCCACCAAGGAGCTCGACAGCTCGCCAAGGAGCTAGGCAGTTGTCCAAGGAACTCAGTAGCTCTCCAAGGAGCTCGACAGCTCTCCAAGGAGCTTGCCAAGGAGCTCGACAACCCTCCAAGGAGCTCGCCACAGGCAGCTCGGCATAGCTCACCATGGGCAACTCGGCAGAGCTCGCTACAAGCAGCTCGGTATAGCTCTCCCCCAGGCAGTTTGCCATCAGGGAGCCCGGCATAGCTCGGTACAAGGTAGCTCATGGAAGAGCAGTTCGGCATATCGTAGGAAGATCTCCTGCCTGATAACCATACTAGACAGATTCGGAGACCTGCGCCCACATCTCTTGCCAGGCGGCATTGTGCCTGCCAGCCCTGAGAGGGTGTCCCTTGCCTGGCAGAGTCGTACTCTGCAACAGCTGCCTGCACCCGCCAGATCAGCTCAGGCAGTAACGGCTGCGACAGAGAGACAGAGGTAGTTATACCTTACTTGACAGAGGCAGTTACACCTGATTTGACAAGACACCACTATATAAGGACTCCGACCCCCAATGAGGAGGAAGAAAAATGGAGGTAATCCCTGCTTTCTAGCTTTCTCATTTCTCTAATATCATCTTTGAGCTCTCTACAATCAGAGTGCTAACTTAAGCATTAGAGAGTTCCCGTCGGGTAAATACCCCTGGGTCCCCTCGCAGGTCCCTCAACTTCTTCCACCTACAAAGAGGAGGAAAATATGGAGTTTTTGCAGGTCCCTTAGCTCCCGCCGACTACAAAGGAGAGAAGATCACCTCATGCAGAGGGCAGTCGGGTTGCGCTACACCAGGGAGCTCCACCATTCTTTGAGTCACAAGACGCCTAGGAATAGGGCAAATGATGAGTCCCCTAGGCAATTCGCCATCAGGGAGCTCGGCATAGCTCTCCCCCAGGTAGTTTGCCAACGGGGAGCTCGGCATAGCTCTCCCCCAGGCAGTTCGTCACCAGGGAGCTCGGCATAGCTCTCCCCCAAGCAGTTCGTCACCAGGGAGCTCGGCATAGCTCTCCCCCAAGCAGTTTGCCATTAGGGAGCTCGGCATAGCTCTCCCCCAGGCAGTTCACCAACAGGGAGCTCGACATAGCTCTCCCCCAGGCAGTTCACCACTAGGGAGCTCGACATAGCTCTCCCCCAGACAATTTGCCGTCAGGGAGCTCAACATAGCTCTCCCCCAAGCAGTTCACCATCAGGGAGCTCGGCATAGCTCTCCCCTAGGCAGTTCTCCACCAGGGAGCTCAACCATCCTCTCCTGGGAACAGGTCAAATGAAGAGGTACTTAGCAAAAAATAAAAAAAAATTGGTACATAACCAGAAACGGTTACATCAATTGGCGTCGTCTGTGGGAACACGCTACAAAAAACTAAGTTCTCATCCTACAAAAGCTAAGTCACCTTCTCCCAAAAAGTTAAGTCCTCACATTTTAGAAATTGAAGCTCTCGCTTTATGGTTTACATTTTTTATGGACTCAAAGTCTTTGTAGGGAGCTAACAAACTAAGCAGCTCTACCAACTTTACTTTCAATTCAGATAAAACCTCATCAGTCCTCTCTACAAGGTCTCCTCTACAAAGATGAGCTCTTCGTGGATTCCGCGGGAGTTGGTGGCCAACAGACTACATAGGCACATTTGCTGGTCGAGCCTTCCAAGGCTCCCGTATGAGCTAGTGACCTAAAGTTAGTAGTGCTGCCCCCGAAGGTCGAGCTCCTAGTAGCTTCTTGTAGGAGTGGGTGACCGGCATTACGAGGCTGATGCAGCGCAATCACAGGTAGCTTGGCACCTAGTCAACTCGGCGCCTTACAGGCAACTCGGCACCTGGTCAGTTTGGCACCTGGCCAGCTCGACGCCTTATAGGCAGCTCGGCACTTGGTCAGCTCGGTACCTCACAGGCAGCTTGACACCCGGTCAGCCCGACACCTCACAGGTAGCTCGGCACCTGGTCAGCTCGGCGCCTCAAGGTAGCTCGACACTTGGTCAGCTCAGCACTTCACAGGCAGCTCAACACTTGGTCAGCCTGACACCACATAAGTCCCAATCGCCTCTTTGGCATGGGCGAAGTAAAGAAGAGTGGACTACAAGTCACTCCCAAAGCCTACGGGCAACATTACTGCTAAAAAACACACTCGCCTCTACGGCATGGGTAACACAACTACTTAAGACCTAGTCACCTCTTCGGCACGGGCAAAGTCAAGAAGAGTGGACTATGAGTCGCTCCTAAAGCCTACGGGCCACATTACTGCTTAAGACCCAGTCGCTTCTTCAGCATGGGCAAAATTAGCAAAAGTGGACTATAAGTTGACCCCAGAGCCTAAGGCTACACTACTGAACTGGCGGAGACGTTCTCACCTTACAGGCAAGTCACCACTTACAGGCAGCTCCCAAAGCCTAAGAAATTGGACCAGCTATTACTAGCTCGTTGACTTACGGGCCAAAAGGAGAAATCTACTCTCTTCGCCAAGTTACTCTCAGCTCGGGAGTGGGGGCAAATGATGAGGGCGGATTTGGCCCTCTAGTGAAATTATGACACCTGACACCTCATGCCAAGTAAGTGCAGCCTCTTGACAACTAGACAGCTCGAGCTAACTATAGGCAGCTCGGCATAGGTAGGGGCAGCTCGACACTTACAAGGAACTCGCCACCAAGGAGCTTGGCAGCTCTCCAAGGAGCTTGGTAGCTCACCAAGGAACTCGCCAAGGAGCTAGGCAGCTCTCCAAGGAGCTCACCACAAGCAGCTCGGCAGAGCTCGCCACAAGTAGCTCGGTATAGCTCTCCCCCAGGTAGTTCGCCATCAATGAGCCCGGCAGAGCTCGGTACAGGGTAGCTCACAGAAGAGCAGTTCGGCATATCACAGGAAGATCTCCTACCTGACAACCGTACATGACAGATCCGGAGACTTGCACCCACGTCTCTTGCCAAGCGGCGCTGTGCTTGCCAACCCTGAGAGTTGTCCCTTGCATGGCAGAGCCATACTCTACAACAACTGCCTACACCCACCACCTCAGCTATGGCAGTAACGGTTGCAGCAGAGAGACAAAAGTTGTTTATGCCTGACTTAACAGAGGCGGTTACGCCTGATTTGATAGGACACCACTATATAAGAACTCCGACCCCCAAGGACAAAGAGGAGGAAGAAAAGTGGATGTAATCCCTGCTATCTAGCTCTTTCATTTCTCTAATATCATCTTCGAGCTCTCTACGATCAGAGTGCTAACTTAAGCTTTGGAGAGTTCCTGTTGGGTAAATACCCCGGGTCCCCTGATTCAGTTCTCGCAGGTCCCTCAGCTCCCGCCGCCTATAAAGAGGAGGAAAAGATGGAGTTCACGCATGTCCCTTAGCTCCCACCGCCTATAAAGGAGAGAAGATCACCTCATGCAGAGGGCAGCCGGGTTGCGCTACACCAGGGAGCTCCACCATTCTCTGAGTCACAGGTCACCTAGGAACAGGGCAAATGACGAGTCCCCCAGTTAGTTCACCATCAGGGAGCTTGGCATAGCTCTCCCCCAAGCAGTTCGCCAACGGGGTGCTCGGCATAGCTCTCCCCCAGGCAGTTCGCCATCAGGGAGCTCGGCATAGCTCTCCCCCAGGCAGTTCGCCATCAGGGAGCTCGACATAGCTCTTCCCCAGGCAGTTCACCAACAGGGAGCTCGACATAGCTCTCCCCCAGGCAGTTCGCCACCAGGGAGCTCAGCATAGCTCTCCCATAGGCAGTTCTTCACCAGGGAGCTCGACATAGCTCTCCCCAGGTAGTTCGCCATCAGGGAGCTCAGAATAGCTCTCCCCTAGGCAGTTCGCCACCAGATAGCTCCACCATCCTCTTCTGGGAGCAGGTCAAATGACGAGGTATTTAGCAAAAAAAAAAAAAAATTGGTATGTGACCAAAAACAGTTACATCAATATGGTTTATATAGAAAATTAGATAACACTCAAATGGCTTTTGTATCTTTTTCAAATGTTACTTAACGTCTGGTTAACAATTAGTTAACGATAGGTACTGGATTCACACATTTTAAAAGTTTGGATACCGAATTCTTGCATTTTAAAATTTAGGGACCAAAATGACATTAAACCCAAATTATAGGGTACTAATTGGGAAACTTGCAAAAATGGTAAATTTCTTAAACTACCCTTATGGTTTAGCTAATTGTCTAAGTGTACCATTAGAGTTTGAAATTTGATTAATTTTACCCTTATTGTTTATGACAATTCACTAACTCTACCCTTATCGTTAACATCCATTATATATTTCGTCAAAACCCATAATCACGTAACATCACATGATGTTTAAAATTTTTTAAAATTCAATGCTACCCTTATCCTCTTCCTCTCAACCCGACACATTGTCAACACCCGATTTTTGCTTGGTTGCCTAAACCTCTAATTCACCCCAAACACCTTATCAGACCCTTTCGACCTCTAATACACCAAAAAATCCAGAAAACCCAAATTTCACCTTGAAAGCCCTTAGATCCACCGTTAAACTTGCCTAATACCTATTCGATGACCTCGATTGACCCTCACTTACACGTCAACCATTATATCAGACGCAACCATCAGATTTGAGACATCCCAAACCACCTACCCATGAAATTTGAGCTCAAGATTCCTTCATTACCCATCCATAAAACAAAGATTCGATTTTGAACATTCTCGCACCCACCACCCATATCCACTTGATCCGAACACATCTAAACCAATCAAACTTTTCCAATCACCCTAGAATACCCAAAAAACCCCTACATATGAAATTTCAGCCCATAACACCTTCATTTACACTCGACCATGCAAAGATTCCATTTCGAGGCTCCAGATTGATCAAATTCTAAATCTGCCCGATCCGGGCCCAGTTGGCTTAATCTAACCTTACAGATTACCCAAAAATCCTACCCCATGAAATTGTAGTCCAAAACACTTTCATTTACCCTTAGTCACGCAAATATTCCTTTTTAAAGCCCTAAATTAACTAAATCGAACCCTTTCCAAATCTATCCAATCCGAGCTTAATTGGGCCAATTTGACCCTACCAATCAACCCAGAAATGTCTAAAAACCCCATCCCATGAAATTCTAGTGCAAAACACTTTCACTTACCCTCAATCACGCAAATATTATATTTTAAAGCCTTAAATTAATCAAATTGAACCCTTTCCAAATCTATCCAATCCGAGCCTAGTTGGGCCAATCTGACATTGCCAATCAATCCAGAATGTCTAAAAACCCCACCCCATGATATTTCATTCAAAATTACCCCCATTTGCCCCTTCATTCAAAAAGATTTCATTTCGCTCAATTTCACTGACCCATGGACACGAACCCCTTCTATAGTCAAACCCATCTCAACCCTCAATTTTTTGACCCAAAAATCCCCACCACTGAACTAGAAACCTAGCCTGACCTAGTGACCTCCTTAAACCTGGTTTAACCCATTTTCATCAAAAATACCAAAATACCCCTCCCATCAAAATTACTAATTTGCCCTTAACCAAAGTTTACCATAATATCCCACCAAATCACCGAAATGTCATTAACCATAGTTACCCCAAATTACCCTAACCTAATTCCCAAAATACCACTCTCACCAAATTACCCAAATTACCCATTTTCAAAATACTCTTCCCACCAAATTATCGAAATGCCCTTGACCAAAGTTCCCCAAAATTACACCTGGCCCAATTTTCCAAAATACCCCTGACCAAATTCCCAAATTACCCCTTTGCACTAAATTACCAAAATACCATTATCGAAGTTTCTTCCTTCCAAAATACCAAAATACCCCTTGACCAAATGCCCTTCATACCCTAAAATTCCACCATTTCAAATTCCCAAAATACCTTTATTGTGTCCAATTTCTCAAGATACCCCTCATCCCCAAAATACCCTTTAATCCTAAAATTACCAAAACGCCCTTCACCCCAAATTTCCATAAATTACCCTTTGGACCCCAAATATTGAACCCCTTATCCCTTTAAACCCTAACTTACCCAAAACCCCTTTTTGTTTTTGATAATTTACTGACCCATCCCTTGCCCTTCAGGCGCCTTTCCCAAGAGAAGGGGGGGTGTTTGGTGGAAAGGAATAAGGGAATGAAAGGGGGAATTCGAAAGGGGGAGACTCTCGGCTCTCTCTTTTGAAGAGCTGCCGAACTAAGAAAGAAAGTGGGAGCGCTGCAGAAGAGAATAGGGGAGAAAGGAGAGGGCTCGGGTGAGACAAGAAAGATGAAGGGACTAACAGAGGAGAGGGATTGCTGGACAAGTGTTTTTGCGATAGAAAGTTTCAAGAGTTTGAGAGAGATTGAGGAAGAGGAGACTTCTTTGAGCTAGAAGTCAAAGGAGATAATAGAGATACGAAATGAGAGAAGATTCCAGCGCCAATGTCTGCACATTCGACATGTCTCCTCGTGCTAAAAGTCCTTAGCGTCAATCCAGACATTCGATGACGTCGAATCCTTCAAGTCGTCTAGCTTGAATCCGTAAGCTCTTGAGAATCCAACAACAGCATTGTCCCAACAACTCAAGACTAGGTACATTAGGATATTCCAGCCTTAGAGTTCTATTGCAACATCATCGGTCTGGTTCACAGGCCACAAGAGGTAACATTTGATACCTCATCTCCTTTTCCTTGCTCGAAGTAGATTAACCTTCGTTATCTGTTTATTTATTTCTTTCATTGTCTTTTTGCTTGTTTTTGATATTGTCTTGTTGTTTTGATTCTGAAATCGGAGTGTCTCCTGTAACCGAGAGGCTAGCATGCTTCTCCACTCTTCAGACCAGTTCAACTGAGTCCGAAGGTGGGGGTTCTGATAGAAAAGGGGTGAGGGATCCTCGTCCTTTTGCTCAAGCCCCTGCATCCAAAAGGGGACTGGTCTGCAAGATAAGAGATAAAATGCTCCTTTGAGTTGCTAGAGAACCTGGTAAGCCAAGATGGAAAATTCAGTATTCACATTGACCAGAGATAGGGGTGCTTAACCCCTTCCCCCTCTCTTTCTCAACTTCCCAGAGCAGCCTTGTCCTAGTTGATCGGTATAGAGTCGTTGGTTTTAAATGATTTCGTAAAATTTAAATTCAGGAGACCCATCACTCCCCATTATTAAATTCTTGATGGGTGGCGACTCTAAACACTAAGCCAGGAAGTGAACTGCCGGTTTATTCCGACGTTCACACACACACCCTTCCTCCTTTGACCCCTCTCTCTCTCTCTCTCTCTCTCTCTCTCATTCCATGACGGCGACAACATAACTCCGATCTCTCTCTCTTCTTACTCTGGGCGATGACAACAACATTTGAACCCCAATCTCTCTCTTCTTCCTCCGGGTGATGACAACATTTGAACTCCAATCTCTCTCTTCTTCATCTGGGCGATGATGACATCTGAACTTCGGTCTCTCTCTTCTTCCTCTAGGTGACGGCAACAACATCTGAATCTCTCTCTCTCTCTTCTTCCTTTGGGCGACGATGACAACATCAGGTTCGATCTCTCTATCTTCTTCCTTTGGGCGATGACGACAATATTTGAACTCCGATCTCTCTCTTCTTCATCTGGGCAATGGTGACAACATCTGAACTCTGATCTCTCTTTCTTTTTCCTCTTGGAGATGACGACAACGGCGACAAACCCCTTTGGAGTTTGACCTTTCTCTCTTATTCCTCTGGGTGACGATGACAACATTTGAACTCTGATCTCTCTTTCTTCTTCCTTTGGGTGATGACAGCGGTGGCGGCACCCCCCTTTAGAGTTCGACCTTTCTCTCTTCTTCATCTGGGCGATGGCGACGGCAGTGGCAACCCCCTCTGAACTTCCATCTCTCTCTCTCTCTCATTCCACAACAGCGACAACATAACTCTGATCTCTCTTCTTCCTCTGGGCGACAGTGACAACATATGAACTTCAATCTCTCTCTTCTTCATTTGGGCGACGACGACAACATTTGAACTCCAATATCTCTTTTCTTCCTTTGGGTGATGGCGACATCTGAACTCCGATCTCTCTCTTCTTCATCTGGGTGACGTCGACAACTTCTAAATCTCTATCTTCTTCCTCTGGGCGATGACGATAGCATCTGAACTCCAATCTCCTCTCTTCTTCCTCTAGGCGACGATGCCAGCATCTGAACTTCGATCTCTCTCTCTCTCTCTTCTTCCTCTGGGCGATGACGACAACATCTAAACTCCGAACCTTGATCTCTCTCTTCGTCCTCTGGGCAATGATGACAACATCTGAACTCTAATCTCTCTCTCTCTTCTTCCTCTAGGCGATAGTGGTGGCATTGCCCTATAACTTCACCTAGCGACGAATGGGTGGCAAGTGGGTGGGAGTAGAAAATATTGGAGAGAGAATGAGGTAGAGTAGTGTAATTCCACCTAGCAGCAAATAACATTTGAACTCAGGAAGGGTAGTTTAGACATTTTGCATTGTTTTTGACGGAGCTTAACGATAAGAATAGAGTTAGTCAATTTTTAGAAAGTAGGGTAGTATTAATCAACTTTTAAACAATAAGAGTATATTTAGTCAATTAGTTAAACCATTAAAATAGTTTAATAAATTTAAGTCCCCCCAAAAAACAGTCCGATGAGTGATTGGATACGACGCCCGATACCCGATACCCGATACCCGATATTCTGATACTATAATACTAGGCCGTGCCAAATAACCCACCAGAAACCTGCTTCTAGGGTTGCCGTTTATTTGCTCAAATCCTCAAACTAAAATCGAGTGTCAGCGGCAGACGACGACATGAGTTAATGATAAAGAACCATCGGTCGTCGTCATCGATCATCGTCTGATTCAACCCAGAACGGTAGAGGTAGTACCGTCAGAGCCATATTGGCTCCCTACAACTTGGTTGTGAACTTTGGATCAAGAGTAGTAAAGAAAAAGGGGACGAAGAAGCTCATCTAGCGAGCGTACAAAAGACCTAGAGGAAAGAGAGAAGAAGCTCATCGATGGACTAGGGTTTCGTTCTCTCCATTCTTCGAGGACGGGTTCGTAGTGATCATTGTTGTAATAGTAACACGGTAACACCATCAATAAAACTTACAAAAACTGTTAACAGTATATTGCTTTGCAATTATAATAAAAAAAAAGAATAATGATAAAAAACACGGCATCTTCTCGCGGTGTGGCCACGAGGTCTAACCTGAACAGTAGCCGTACCAGTACCGGAATCGATATCTCTAAACCTTTGAAAATCGCTTCGACCGCTGTGGCAGATGGGCGCTCTGGCATGGTTTCCAAGAAACGGCCGGAAGGCGCTTCGACTTCGGCCCCTAAGAGCAAAGAGACCAAGCTCAGTGCTCAATCTCCTCCAGGTACTTTCTCCATCCATTTTTTTTTTTGACATGTGTGAGTTGTACACTAGGTGCACATTTATGTGGAAAAGCAACTGTGTAGTTGTGCTTAGCTGTGCATGTTTTTTGTGTACTAGAGTTTCAGACGTGTTCTTGGTCTTCTCAGTATGATAAATATGTTTCTGTCGAAGTTTTTCTTTTTGGTAGATTTGTTCGTGACATCTTGCCATTATGCATTTTATTTGGTTACAGTTATGTTGAGTCAGTTTATGTGATGCTTTCTTTCTTGCATAGGTTGTATGGTGCGTTTTGGAGGGTTAAAGGGCTAGGGCTTTGATTTGGTATGTTTCATTAGTCCTGGGGTTTTGATCAATTGGTGTTAGATCTGCCTAGACTTAAGTGAGTAGCACCATGGCTTCAAGTCACTGGATGGGCTACTTGAGAGTTACGTGTGAATGGATGCCTAGAGGCTAGAGTAGAGTAAAAGCTAGCACATATCAAGTACGAGAGTGAGAATTATCCTGAGCGAGGGTTGTTGAGACATTGCTAGTGGTAAGTTACAATCGCAAAGGATTAAAGGGCCTGATTTGGTTCTCATTAATCGGTGTTAGAGCCTATCTCACATCTCGGGTTTGAATCATGAAGAAGGGCTGAAGTGGTTTTTTGGAGTAGAGTGAAAGCCATAGCTGAAAAAATGCGAGCTGCCTGGAGTTAGAGCTAACATGGGTTAAAATGATCCTTTTTTTCTGTAATAAAAATTTCTATTTACTACAAAAAATGTGATTGAGTAATGGAAAAAGGTTAGATTAAAGAAAGCCTACATGGAGCAGGGTGAAAACTTCCTCGTGGAAAATTTATCAAAAAAAAAAAACCTGTTCGAAAAGGATATTTGCCAGTTGCCACTGGAGTGAGAACCACACACAGTGAGTTGTCAAGACATTGATTACAGGACATGGTATTTTATGGACACAAGTGGATAAAAGGGCCTGGTTTAATTTTTACAGGGCATGGTATTTTATGGATACAAATGGATAAAAGGGTCTGATTTAATTTTTATTAGTCCTAGGTTGTTTCTTGTATTTGTTGGTTTGAATCAGTTAATATTGGAAAACTCCATGTTTAGAATTTGAATCACAAAAAAGAAAAAAACTACCTGATAGATGGGCTACTTGAAGCTGTTGCATGGAAAGGGTAACCAGTTGCCAAACTGAGTGCTTCCAGAGAGCTATAGTATAGCATGGAATTGATAATTTGAATTTTGGAAGAAGGGCCAGAAATGCCAATCAATAGGTAAAATGAGGCGTCATAATATCAGCTACCAAGCATGGTAGTATAATATGGCTCAAAAGGATTAAAGGGCATTATTTGAATCAGTTATAGGTATTTCTCTAAGCTATAGGTAGTGTTCCTATAATTATTTTGGGTACAAAGGAAATAAGGTCAATCAGATCTCGGAAAACAACATCCAGAACTATAAGCTAATGCCAGATAAGCCATAGCCCAGCAAGGAGATGATAGCGTGTCAGCACTGTGACCTTGATTGGTGAGCCAATCTACCACCTGGTTACACTCTGTATTAATGTGAGAGTATGAGATTGTTATGTTCTCTATTGATAAAAAAAGATTGTTATCTTCTCCTCCAGTTAAATTTTCATGCACTCGGCGAAGCACCTCCATGAAGCTTCAAACGAACCACACAACTTCCATAGTGACTTTGGAATCTCCTTCGATGATGAATTGACCAGTGATTTAAAAGGCATGCCTTAGGTGCGCCTAGGCGGACAGGTGAGGCACATTTTAGGGTAGGCGCCTCGCCCAAGGTCTTAAATTCTTAGTCCCTATTTGGTGATGTTGTTCATTCATTCGTCCTACTAAAGTATCTTCTTAAAAAGTAATTAAAATTATAAAATCATTATTTTTTTTGTGTGAGAACTAAGAATTTAAGATCTTAACATGGACTTGTTGGGGCTTGCCTTGAAGTGGATTGTAGAATCAGGAATGTAATATGTTTTACATCACATTAGATACTTTAAGTAATGCAATTGAGGAAAAAAATAGATTGTGGGTTTTACATGCTTGAAAATGTTTTATATGTTTGATTTTATTTTTAAATTCACATTTGAATATGCTTTACATGTTATGTTTATGTGTTTTAATTTTAGGTAATAGGTTTTTTAAAACATTTATTTTAAAGTTTAAAGTTTATATTTTTTATTAATAGTATACTTAACATTTTTTTACTTTTTTTTTAATTTTCGCCCTTGTTTCAAAAAGGCGTGTGCCTTGCACCTCAGGTGCAAATTGACCCCTGTGCCTTTTTTGCGCTTTGCGCTTTTAAGACACTGGAATTGACTTCCACTCATAGATTTAACTACTTCGTGGGCCTCAAGGCCCACCTCATTTTGGCCACCATTATACTAGTGATAGCAATGGGTCCTTTGGCCCGTTGTATGATTTCTCTCCTATGGTTTCTTACCACATACCTATAGGCACAGTTGCCATCCTCTCTCCTAGATGCGTCAATATTTATTTTGATTTGACCAGGGTTGGGAGGGTTCCACCCGATCCATATTCTATAGTATTTTTGGATCCTTCCTCTCATTGCCATTTTGTATTTTTGAGTATGTAAGTAATCTCTTGAGCTTTCTAGGGCCTTTTTAATTGTTTTTGGAGGCCTAAATTCCTTGTTATTAAAGATCTTCTATGCTTCCAAATATACCTGAAAATAAAAGCAATGTTTTTCCCATGGATAGTGGTATGTCTTGTCCTGTTTTTACTAGAAATTCTATCAACTATTCTTTGATTGTAGTTTGATTACCTGAAGGGGGTGATAATATATCATCAACTAGCATACAAACTTGACCTGCTGCCTGGTGATGGATAAAGAGGTGGTTTATGTCTTCCATCTTTCCCCAAAACTTGCACTCTAGGTCATAGTTGAATCCTCTATCAAATAGTTTCTTTTTTGTAGGGAGCTTATCTCTTAGGGTTAGGCCACATAAATATTTTGATTCTTGGGGGGCATTGAATTCTGTTTATTCTCATGCTTATTTTCTAGATAGTTTCCTGTTCCTGTTCCTTATTTATAAAATCATAGGCTGATATAACCAAAAAGGTTCCTTTTGGATTTAGACCGCATACCATATCATCTTCCTTTTTCACTCAAGGGCAACACTAATTTTTGAAAATTTTCCTATTTTCCTTAGGGAATAGTAAACCTATTTTCTCCATATCCCATTCCCTCATTGGATTTTTGATAATTGCCTCAACTTAGTCTGATTTGACTGGTTCGTACTACTCTTAACCCAATAGAATCTACCGAGGATGTGTTTGTAGCCCATCATTCCGTCCATAGGTTATATGTCTTTCCATATCCTATTGTCCAAGACACAAACTGCTTTATCTTTTCTCTTTGTTTGCATATGCCTTTCCACACCCATGGAGCTAATTTTCGAACCGAGGCTTGTAGGAAGTTCTGATTTTTTAAATATTTTTTCCTTACAATTTTGACCCATCGATTATCATCTTCCTTCATTGCTTTTCCATCCAAGCTTCATAAGATTTGCACTATTGATGGCTTCCATTTTTTTTTATTCCTAGACCACAATTTGGTTTTGACACACACACTACATCCCATTTGGCTAGGTAAAAAGGCTTCTTTTCTTTTTTCTTCCTCCATAACTTTTTTATAGTTTTTCAATCTCCTTTATGTTATTTTTGGGGAATTCGAAAAGGCTTATTTGGTTGTCCCTATAATTAAATGAAGAAAAATTGCCTGTTGGTTTTTGCTGACTTTATTCCTCTGAATAAATAAGTTGGCTTTTCTTTAATTTCTTTTTTATTACTTCTGTTATGATCTGTGAAGAAAACTTTTATTTCCAAACCTCATCTTTTAGTTAGTATTTGTAGATGGAATTTGGATGGGATTTTAGGCCTTCAGATTCAACATTTGTAATAGTTGTTTTTTGTAGTTTTCTTTTATGATCAAATGGAAAGAAATGCATAGTTCTTTAACTTTTACGAAAAACAAACTAGAAGATCATTAATCATAATACTATATGCTACCTGCTTTTCAGCAATCCAATGATTCCTAGTCTTTAGGCAGTTGTTAAATTATTATTTTTTGTTATGATTAATATTTCTTAATTTTTAACATGTTTCATCTGTTATCTTTGCTTCTTTGAAGAGCTATCAGATACAGAAAGTGAGGAGACAGAACTTAGTAGTTCCAATGGAGAGGAGTCATCTTGGATCTCTTGGTATTGTGGGCTTAGAGGAAATGAACTCCTTTGTGAAGTTGATGAGGACTATATACAGGATGATTTCAACTTGTGTGGACTTCAAGGACAAGTACCTTATTATGACCATGCATTGGACATGATTTTGGATAATGATTCTTTGAGTGGTATGGTTTTTCTATACAATCTTCCCTAGCTATTTTTCTTTTCTATCTTTTTCACTCACCCTCCCCACGAGTCTCCACTTTATCATCTTTAGGTGTTGGAACAAGTTAAGCAATGTTTCAATCTTATATAAAGTTAGTAACTAACAATGGTTTTGCTATGAAGTAATGGAAATGGTCCTTTTTTTCAACATCCGGATTTTCCCTTCTTTTTTTTTTGGTATAATGGGGCAATTTGATGCCTTTTGGGTTTTAAGAATGTGCATGTGGGCTCTAAACATTTGAAATTGCTGTGGAACCTCTACCGTTGGTACCACTTATTGTGTCTTTGCTCATCTCTAAACATTACCTGTTCCTTGCATTGGGAATCTTTTTATCTTTGGGAAAACATTTTACAGGTGAGTTGGATGGCGAAGAACACAGTGAGATTGAATCTGCAGCAGAGTTATTATATGGCCTCATACATGCCCGCTATATCTTAACCAATAAAGGATTAAATGCTATGGTAAGGTTTCACTTCTGATGGCATTGTTTAGAGATTGTTGACTTTATTAGGTGCATTTTATTTTGGTTACAAACTTGTATCTGCAGCATGAGAAATACAAGAGGGTGGATTTTGGACGGTGCCCTCGGGTTTTTTGTGCAGGGCAGCCATGCTTGCCTGTTGGCACATCGGATATTCCTCGTAATGGCTCTGTGAAGATCTATTGCCCAAAATGTGAAGATCTGTACTTTCCTAGGTGCAAATATCAGGGTAGTATCCTTTATTTAGATGTTTAAAATTCAGCACTATTACTTTTTGATGGACAAATTTGGCACCATTAAAACATAGATACATACAAGCCCTTTTATCTAGATAAAACTTATATGGATCATATAACTCTTGTTTTCATATATTATTTACATATACATCTATTTTTGTGTATTCATACATGTATACATACTTACGAGTGCATACACATATATCAGTACATGCATATTCACACATATCTGGTTCACTTAGATAATTTTTTCTTCAAGAAGGTATATTGTGCATTTTATTACTTCAAAAAAAGTATGGGAATGTACATCATTCATATACATCATGGGAATGTGAAGCGGAAAAAAGTGACAACTATAGTTGAGCTTATCTATGTACGGACACAAAAAAGAGAGTTACTGGGTAAATGTCTTCTTGGATCAAGTAATGTGAGAGATAGCTGGAAGAAATGAAGAGAATAAATCGTTTAGAGGAAATGAGAGAATAGGTTACATGATTCCTATTCCTCTTTATTTACTCAAAAACATATATTTAAATTATAAAATATACCCATGTTAAGGTGTTTTATATTCCTATACTATAGTCTCAAATGCATCATGCAACTCTCCCCCTTTGATTGGAGCATAATTGTCATATATACCCAGCAATAGTATACAGATTGGACTTTACAATCACTTCGGTTATATTTGGTAACTGATCCTCTGTAGGTTAGCAAAGTTCCCCAGTTCAGCCTTCTCACATGTGTGGTGTGATATTCCTATCCACATCAATGTGTTCAATTCTCTCTTTTTGAATTGGATTGTGGGCAATGCTTATACTATTGGACACTCAAGTTTGTGGAGAAGTGTCTTCAAGCAGAGAAACTCACAGGTCCATGTACAATGGTATGATACTTTACCTTAAAAGTAGATCCAACCACACCGGATTGTTTGTTACTCTTCTAGAGGCTAGATTTCCTTCCACTAGTGTAGAATGCCCAGAAGTTGACCTTTTGTTAGTAACTAAGCCTCTTCAATCTAATATGAATTGGCCTCAACCTTCATGTGTCCATTCTTTCAAAATATTGAGAAGACTAGACCTTGGAGAACGACTTAACTAGCTAACTACTCCAATGTCATATGGAATATCTGGTTTGGATGGCTAATAAAAAAAATCTGGTTTGGATAGAGATATATTTGCTTCTGTACCATGTGTTGAAACATACTGACATCATGTAGTGCTCACCTTATTGATCATTCAATTTCAGATACCTTTTTTTCCCATAGGTGTATCTTCTATCTTGGAAACAAATTTCCTTTTTTTTTTTAAAAAGAAGATCAAGGGTGTATTTATGCTGAACAATGAAAACACCTTCCTTAGACCTTGCCACCTTAATATCAATAAAATGTACCTATGACCCTGTTTGTTTGTAGTGCAACTTCATTTGAACTGGAAATGAAGTATGGGAGTCCAAATGAGCTTGATTACAAATTCTAGTTTACTTTTGTTTCCTTTTTTTTCATATATTAGATGAAATACAATAAGACCTGTATCAAAGTTTAATAAAACCTGGAGTAAAAGTGAACCAGAATTTTCACTCCCATTTATTTGTACTAGTGCAAATAATGTTGCATTGAGCCTAATGTTGTTAATCCTTTTTGCAATTACCTTAGTGTGTTAGTAGTAGATGTTGGAGTCTATTATTACTGTATATAAAATTTGTATACAATCTCTGCATGTGTATATGTTATTGGGGTATGGTATTAGAAGATTTACAGAATGAAGGAAGCTTGTGGAATGACAGTTTGGAGAATAGAAATGGAGGTTAATGGGTTGATGTGGGTGGAGGAATGGCATAAAACTGAATGCCTAAGGGGTGCAACTTGGGTAAGCTTGGGTTAGGCATATGTTAAAATTTGAAAGGGCTTGGTCTGAGGGCCTGGGTCTAGTGTAGTGGAGTTTCTTTAAATTGGGTAACCAATTTGCTGGACCCTTTCGAATGAGTTGCGTAATGGCTCAGAGAATGAGGTGGGGACATAATGGAGTCTCACAAAATGAGTAAAGTGAATCCATGGCATGGAACCAAAGGTTCCGAAATAGATTGAAATAAAGAACTTATTGACTGGCGGTGCCAACTTATATTATTATATATAGGGCGACCATAATTAAAAGGGAAAAGACCCTTATGCCCCTACTTAAGTTAGAGTACATAAACAATGATAAAAGACTACCTTAACCCGACCAAACAAACCCTAACTCAGTAGAATACAAACATAAAAAATAAAATAAACATTCCAACATTCGTCCTCAAGTTGGGACGCAGATGTCAATCATGCCCAATTTGTCACACAAATTATTATGCTGCACACTTCTCCGCTCACAAGTTTTCTGTCATACCCACTGGTAGATTTTCTGTCATCAACTGCCCTTGCCCAATCAACATCTATATACACCTCCACCTTGAAAGTCCATGTTTTTGGAATAGCAAACCAGCTCTTGGGATCTTCTTGAGGTATCTAAGGATCCTTTTTTGCAGCTTCAAAATAAGTTGTCTTAGGGTTATGCATGAACTGACTAAGGACACCCACTGTATAGGCGCTATCAGGTCTGGTCCTAGACAAATATAAGAGTCTCCCTACAAATCCCTGGAACTTTTTAACATCTTTTAAAAACTCCCCCTAACTGTCTTCTAGCTGATGGTTAGGTTCAATGGGTTAATTAATTGGCTTCACTTCTAACTTGCTTGCATCCTCTAATAGATCTAGTACTTATTTCCTTTGGGAAATAAAGATGCCCTTTTGAGAGCAAGTTACTTCAATCCCAAGGAAATACCGTAAGGGGCCAAGATCTTTCACCTCAAATTGAGTGGCTAGGAATTTCTTCAGCTTCTGTATTTCAGTCTTCCAATCTTCTGTGACCACTATGTCGTCAACATACACAATTAAAGCTGCAATTTTCTCTTCACCTTTCTTTACAGAGTATGATCTGATTGGCATTGTTTGAACTCCATCTGCTGTACAACTAAGTAAAACTTACTAAACTAGGCCCGAGGTGATTGTTTCAAACCATATTATAAGTTTTTTAACCAACACACCTTATGCTCAGTACCTTTCGGCACAAAAGGCTGGAGGTTGAGGCATGTAAACCTCATTCTCTAGGTCACCATTCAAGAATGCATTTTTAACATCCAACTGGTGAAGTTCCCAATCAAGATTAGTTGCCAGTGAAAGGAGGATTCTAATCGAATTTATCTTGGCTACTGGAGCAAATATCTCTACATAGTTTACTCCATATACTTGCGTAAACCCTTTGACCACCAATCTAGCTTTGTACCTTTCTACCAAACCATTAGCCATATGCTTTACTGTGAATACCCACTTGCATCCCCATTGCTTCATATCTTTTAGGAAGATTTACCAACTCTCAGGTGCCATTTTTGTGCAAGGCATTAATTTCTTCTTTCATTGCATCTATCCATTCAGGTTTGGATAAAGCTTCTGCCACATTCTTAGGAACAGAAACACTGTCAACAAAGGAAAGGAACACGATATGAAGGTAAAACATGATCATAGGACACAAAGTGAGAGATAGAGTGATTAATAGTACAAGATCTAACACCCATTCTCTTAGCAATAGGAACATTAAGATCATTAATAACAAGGGGATCACAATCAGGAGGATCTGCCTCTGGAGAGCTTGATGATGTTGGTTGCATAGTTTCAGTTTTCACGACTTTTGAACTCTACTAGCTCTTATGGCGGCGAAGAAAGACACGAAATAGTGGAGGATCAGGAAGTGAAGGTAATTGAGTCTGAGCCTCCTCCTCAACCCTACTCTCCTAAGGAGAAATCGAGAAAAAAGATTGATTCTCAAAGGAGACATCCATGGAGATGTAGTACTTGTGTGAGATAGGATCATAGCAACGGTAACCCTTTTGAGATAAAGGGTAACCAAGGAACACAGAGAATGGCACGAGGATCAAACTTACAACGAATAAGAGACAAATCATGAACAAAGCATTGACACCCAAAGATACCCATTAAAATAGGGAACAAAGGAGCCATAGGAAACAAAAGTTGATAGGGGCCTTATACTCTAGCAACCGAGATAGTATACGGTTGATGATATGTGCAACACATAACAACATCCACCCAAAAGCGTTTTGGAACATTCATATGGAGTAATAAACCAAGAGCTACTTTGAGAAGATGATGAATTTTTCTTTCAGCGACACCGTTTTGTTGGGGTGTCCTAGCACAAGAGCTTCGATGAAGAGATCCACACAAAGCAAAGAACTCTGTGAGATCACTGTGGAGGCACTCCATTGCGTTGTTCGACTGGAAGATATGAATCTCAGTTTGGAATTGAGTGAAAATCATGCGTTGAAAATCTTTCACAAATTTTGGTACATTATCTCTAGATTTAATAGAATAAACCCATGTATATCTGGAGTAGTCATCAATCAAAGTAATGAAATACTTATATCTAGTCTCAGAAGGTAGAGTAACAGGGCCCCAAACATCAGAATAGACAATATGAAAAGGAAATTCAGATCTTTTATTTCTTAAAAGAAAAGAATTTCTACAATGTTTGCTCAATTGACATGTCTGACACTACAAGTCACTAACTAACAAAAGCTTAAATAGCTTAGGAAACATAAGTTTTAAAGACTCAAACGAAAGATGACTAAGACGATTATGCCACAAGTAGGCATGACTCTCACTAGATGAACCTAAGGACTTCGTAGCGCCACAAGGCCAACTTTATTCTCCAACACGTTGAGACCATCCACCATGCTTCCTCTACCAATTGTCTTCCCTGAGGCCAAATCTTGAAACACACACGAATAAGGAAATAAAGGTCATTGAACAATTCTAGGAGTGAGTAATACTACTAATGGAAAGTAAATTGATAGGTAATTTAGGAACATTCAACACATTAGAGAGGGTAAGATCGAGAGGAAGGGAGATGGTTCCTTTACCGGCTATGGTGGAAAATGACCCATCAACTAGTCTCACCTTATCTCTCCTATAGAGGAGGTTATATGCCCGAAATAAATTTGACTTACCAGTCATGTGGTTTGAGGCTCTAGTGTCAATTATCCAAGGGGAATTAGATGTAGGGGATGACACATGGAAAGCAATAGCAGTGTTACCTGATGTAGACACAAAGGAGGTAGGGAAGGGGTAGGGCTAAAATCCACTTGATGAAGTGTCCTACCATATAATTCCAAATGGTCACGAAAGGAGTTGATGATCTCTTCCTTGGGGTAAGAACCAGAGTGTCGCTCTTGGGGTACCATGGAACTAGTATCTTGAGATGCCACATTTGCTGAGTTATATTTCTTTTGACTCTACTAAGTTAACTTCTTACTTGGATCTGATGTTGATTTCTTACTCAATTCCTGAGCCCATTTTGGTTTGCCATGAAAATCCCAACATGTCTCTTGTGTGCTTAGACTTTTGACAATGAGTGCACCAAAGCTTGTATTTGTCATACACTTGGTGTTTTAAAAGCGAAAAGCGCAAGGTGAGGTGCACACTTTTTTGAGGCAAGGCGCACAATTAAAAAAAGGCTAAAAAATAAAAAATTTATAAAACATAATATTAATAAAATATAAACTTAAGTTTTAAAAAACCTAATATCTAAAATTAAAATAAATAAACATAATATGTAAAGCATATTCAAATGAGAATTTAAATATGAAATCAAACATATAAAACATTTTCAAGTGTATAAAACCCATAATCTCTTTTTTTTCTCAATTGCATCAAGTAGCTAATGTGACATATTACATTCCTAATTCTATGATCCACCTTTGTGCCATGCCCCTCGAGGCAAGCCCAAAACCCTAATATGTAAAGTTTAATTCCCGTAGACCATTCAAGGTAGTTCAGTCCATCAAAGGGGATTATAGCCACGAGGAAACTCATATCCATCCCACCACTCATTCCATTTTGACCTTCTGAAATTCCAGAAGTTGCAGAATTCTCAGAGTACATGATTCAAACACTTTTCAGATCCTACGCACACCTTATGATCCCTCCTAACACCAAAAACAATCTTAGTAACACACCAAAGAAGCAGCCGACATGCACACACTGCAATCTGGACACAATCTGAATACAAACCAGCTTTGATTTGTCCAAATTTAGGTTGATTTCAGTGTTGTACTGCCCTAACAGTCACACTCCACCAACTTCCAGACCATCCAGACACATTGATTACCAGGAGAGGTCATAAAACAGTACCGTCACACCACAGGTTAAAAAACAGGCCATCCATGACCTACAGGTCTTGTATTTTCAGGTATGTGATCACAGGATCCATAAAAAAAGAGGTTAGAACCTCACAACTTCTCTGACGACATTCAACATACTTGATTCATTTGTTTTTTCTTGGTACACGCTCAAGAGAAAAAAAAGGTAATAGAATAAGTTTGTACCAGTTGTAGGTAAGCCTTTCTGAACTCAGTTGAAGAAGACAACAAGATAAGGAAAGAGAGAACTTGTTCGATCTGCTCTCAGACCTAGTAGAACCGCTCTGATACTATATTAACAGAGTTAGAGAGGAGAAACAAGGAAGAAAAAGAGAAGGGAGAAGAGAAGAGAAGAGAAAGGTTTTGGAGTGAACTTACTGACCGGCGGTGCTAGCTTATATTATTATATTGGGCGACCATAATTAAAAGGGAAAAGACCATACTTAAGTTAGTACATAAACAATGATAAAAACTATTTCAGCCCAACCAAACAGACACTAACCCAGCAGAATACAAACATAAAAAATAAAATAAACACTCCAACAAGGTTTTACTTTGTTTCCTCTTTTTTTTTTTCATATACAGATGAAATACAATAAGACCTGAATCAAAGTTAAGTAAAACTTGGAGTAAAAGTGAACCAGAATTTTCAATCCCATTTATTTGTACTAGTGCAAATAAAGTTGCACTGAGCCTAATGTTGTTAATCCTTTTTGCACTTTGCTTAGTGTGTTAGTAGTAGCTGTTGGAGTCTATTATTAGTGTATATAAGATTTGTATAAAATCTCTGCTTGTGTATATGTTATTGGGGTATGGCATTAGAAGATTTACAAAATGAAGGAAGCTTGTGGAATGGCAGTTTGGAGAATAGAAATGGAGGTTAATGGATTGATGTGGGTGGAGGAATGGCATAGAAGTGAATGCCCAAGGGGTGCAACTTCGGTTAGCCTGGGTTAGGCATATTTTAAAGTTTGAAAGGGCTTGGTCTGAGGGCCTGGGTCTAGGGTGTATATATATATATGTGTGTGTGTGTGTGTGTGTCTTTGACTATTGCTTCCATTACCTGCATCAACCCTCATAGACATTGCTGATAAGTCTAATGGGCCTGAAATCCTTCAGCTCCAAGGCTTCCTTTATTTAATTTTTTACAAAAGCTGTGAAATCTGCATTAACACTTCATTTGAAGGATCCAGTCCAATGGAACTCACAAATCCTTGAGTGCATTTTTTGTTTCCTCTATAGATAGTTTCTCTAGGCATTCTGCTTGCCTTTCCATGCTGTCTTCTTTTCCATGATTCATGATAGAAGTATTTGTAACAGGATATGACTGCTCTCTTATATCATCCTCCACAAATTCCCCATTGACCTGTATTAAATTTCTAGGTCTGGCATTTGTTATTTTGTAGAAAGACTTGGTGCTATTATTCCCTCCTGCAACAAAGAAATTCTTGCCTGTTGACACCTTGTCATAGTTTTGCTTGGCGGGAAGTACATAAACTGTTTTCTATAATTATATCATGAATACAGGGATTTGAACATGCATTTCTGCTCTTAATGGTTTTCTGAAGTATTTGTGCCAGACAACTTATTGGTGTTGGGCATTGAAATATGTTTGTATGTTCTTGGTTGGTAAGTGACACCGGATGTACTGATAAAAAAGGGGCAGATAAGGGTGGACATGCTTTGTGAGACTTATGAGATGAATGCTGTTCATAGATCAATTGATCTTCACCCTCCCTCTCCCATAATCCACCCAAAGATAAAAAGAGAAAAGAAAATTAGAGGTTGACCCTTTCAGTTTCCCATTGAAATCAGAAGATCTAAGAGAGTCAAGTGCATAGACTTGTTAAGGATAATCTGTTCTAGAGTTTCATCTCAACAAGTCGCAGGAGTGAGATAGCCAGATCATTCACATTTTTTTCCCCGTTGTGAATTGTTATCAATAATGGTGTCAAAACCTGAAGTGTTGAATCCATCGCTCAATTGGAAGTCACAAAAATATTAGATAATAGTTTATTGTGAATGGTAGAGTGGTTTTCTCTTTCAGAGAGAAATAGGGTGCTCTTGGTCTCAGAGTCTTCTCTTCTACAGGTTCTTTGTGTTTGAGAGAGGAAAGGGAAAACAGGTATTTAAAGGTCAAGGATTGGTTGGTTTGGGTTGGTAACTATAAGACACTATATGCTATTTTTTATTCTCCTTCATAGTGAAGAACTGTTTCATTTCTCTTGTGTACATAGGCTGTAAGGCCAAACCACATAAATCCTTTGTGTTTTTGGTGGTGCTGGCCCGTTTGGTTTTATTATTATTATCATGTGTGCTTAGATTTCTTTATTGTTGTTGCTATTGGATTCTTGGTTAATCTTTTGTTTCAAATGCTCTTTTGGGTGGCTATTTGTGGGCCTAATATCGAGTCTTCATGGGAATTATGAAATTTACTTTATAAAAAGATGTTTTGACTACAGTGCGATAGTCAAGTCATATGTAATACGAGGTCCTTGTGTAACAAATTCCAGCATTGCTTTGCTCGAATAAGTTCTGGTTGCTTCTATTTTCATTGTAGCAGAGAATTTAAGTAAAAGAGCATGATATTGTTAATTATTACTGTTATATAAATCGTTTTCTATTTTGGTCTCATATCTTTGAGGTTGTTGGTATAGGGTTGGTTTTACAATGTGCAATCTTTGCTTTCCCTCTTCTCTGTCTCTTTGACATGTCTCAGATATGGATGGTGCTTATGTTGGCACAACATTCCCACACTTGTACTTGATGACGTACCCTTCCGCAAAGCCTGCAAAGCCGGTTCAGTCTTATGTACCAAAAGTATTCGGATTCAAGATCCACAAGGGTTCAAGATGATAAATGATATCTAGGTTGACATGATAAGGACATCAATGCTACTGCATAATATGCAACCGGATGGATGTGTTACATGGTAAAGAGATGTCCACCAGAAAGAAAAAAAGAACTGGTAAGAGATGCTAGAAATAGCATACAGAAGCTTCATCAACGCTCCACTAGCACCATATAATTAATCCTAGCCTAGGAATGCATGCTTTTTTATTTTTATTTTTTATTTTTTCGTGTGATATTTGTGGCCCACGGGTAAGAAACTGATTATCGTCATTTTTCCCATCACAAATCACTACAAAGATTGATAATTCAACGATGACACCAGAAAATAAATCATCGTTTTTTACTCCAAATCCCAAGCACAGGAGTACATCCCATCTAATGACTGATACTATCAAGTTATGGTTGTCATTTGCCTTTTTACCATAAACGTTGTATCCCAATTCTCAAGTGCTTTATTTATTGCAAGCACAAATCGAATTTTCATTTTCTCCCCTCGGCCTCAACGAGAGAATCTGTCGAGGAAGCCGCCTGTTTTTTATCATTAAACTGCTACGAGGAACAAATATGAGATAATGGCCATCGCATGTGTTTTATCATTAGACCGGGGGGGGGGGTAAATCTTGGTTTCACAGCCCTCAAATTGCCATCGCATTCAGCTAATCCAAGTTCATATTTTACATGCATTGGACATTGACTAAAAACTTTGGAAGTTTTTAACATGTTTTTAAAATATGGTATTTATACTTGTATATATATATATTCAGAATCTTTATCTTATACATCATATTTGCATATGAAATATTGTTATGTACCAACACCAAAAGATGAGTCAATGTGTATCGGAGTTTTGGATTGGATTAGGGTGCTTCCAAATTTGATTCAATTTCTAATCAAATGCTATTTGCTCCATCCGAGTTCAATCCAATAATTGATATAGTACATCCGAATCCTAGATAACTGGATCAGATGTCAGATCAGCACCTAGATATTAGGTCTTAATACTAATTTATGAAATTATAGGTTGTGTTTGAATAAATGACCCCAAAACTACTTAGCTGTTTAAATTTGGCAACCTGGATCGTCAAAATGACTCAAGTGATACTTAATTGGTACCGGATACGTTTTAGGGTGAACTCAATTAATGTCATGTAGGGCTAGTGAGAGTCCTAAGCTTGCATTTGTTTGCATTGAAAATGCTGGTTGGATACATGGATGCACATCGGTTTAGTTTTGTAAGCAATTGGTAAGAATATCCAAGTTTATGGAAAATGGCATCCATCACAATTTCTAAGACATGTTTGTATTTAAAATGAGAGAAAAGTTTGTATCCAATTTTTGAATACAAACCTTGCATTCAAAGTTGGTCAAATGTAAAAAAGTAGTTCAAGTATCGGAAATCATGTTTGTATTCATTAAAACCAACTACAAAACTTATCAATGAACAATTTTATATTTTCATGTACTGGTGTTCATATTGGCACCCCACAGCACATTCCAATTTGTGTATTGGAAACATCTCCCCGGTGACAAGTATGAGAGATCTTCCCAATGCTTGATGTGATCTCACATAATTGATGTTGAATGTTGGCAGCAAGTCTTCTCTGCACACTTCAATTCTTTTTTGGGAGAATGACTGTTCAGCCCACCTCAGAATTCTTAACTCCACCATACAGTGGGATGAATCCTGACCGTGGATTAATGCCAAATTTACAAACAGTATACTATTTATAGGGGGCTACTTATAGGGCTGTAATTTTAAAATTTTGCAGTGTATTTCTCGTTTTTTCTTCCGTTTCATGCAGCTGTGTAAAGATCTAATTATTTTAAACACAGAATCCATCACCATCATCCATCTGACACAAAGAAACTAGAAGTAACGAGAACGAGAACAGACTAATAAGTAATGGGGGTGCTACCTCATAGTGTTGAACTACATTGGGTTAAGCTAGACCAACCAATATGCATATACTCTAATCTGTATCCTAGGTGGGTAAATCTTTCCGATGTCATAGATTTTCCCAGTCCGGTTTATCTTTCCCGTGCAACTGACTGACTCCATGAAAGAAATTGCATCACTCTGTGATCCATTTATCCTCAGTTTGGTCACTGGGCTATCAAAATAAACAACAGCTAACCCCATCGTCAAATGAAATAATTAATCTGAGGATAAATTCCCTAGTGGTCGTTGGACTGTTTCCATTGTTTAATGCTATTGGCTTCATTAGAAAGAATTGTAAAGCCTAAATCTTAAACTCTAAACCCTAAAATTAAAATATAAATTGCATTTGGTAGGATGCTATGGCTATCATCGTTCTAATACTTGAAACTACAGAGTGAAACAAAATAGAAAAATACAATTAATGCTTAATCAATCAAACCAAGTCGTCACAAGAAGCCCAAGAAAAATAAAAAAAAAAAAAAAAAAAAAACCAAACCGTCACAATTCACAACGGATAGCTAGCTAGAGCAAATCAAATTCTTCAACGAGACGATTACGGAGAGAAAAGAAGAAAAACCGAAAACGATTGATTGAGTAGGTGCGGGTGAGTATTGCTCAAAAGAAATTGGTTTAATTTGGAATGGAATCAATGATGGGATGACGGAGGAGGAGGGGGAGGTGGTGGTGACAGTTGTATTAACAGAAGGAGAAGGGCAAGGTCAATTGTTAGAATCATGGTAGAAAGGATAGATGGTATATACGGTCTGAGCGATGGTGAGTGCCATTAGGACAATGGCAGCAATAAGGGATAGAATAGCCCAAGGGCTCCTGAAGTAAGTGTGGATGAGATTGGCACGCCACTCATTCCACCTTTTCTTGCAGTAGTCATGAACTTTCTTATGTACCACGTCGAGACCACTCTCAGGGTCAAGTGTGACGTCCTTGGAGAGCTGGTTGAAGAGCTTTGCGACGCCCTTGTCACTTCCAAGAGCGTTCTGTATGATCCCACTAGAATGCAGTAAACTAACGTCCTTGGCGTTGTCGATGATGTTGTCCATGAAGAAGATGTAGGAGGTAATTTCGTTGCCTGCTCCTACATGAAGCCGCTCAAAGGCCATGAGGTTGAGAAACATGGATTCCGTCACATCGTCTACCACGATGAGTGGGAGCTTTAGTACTCCACCGTGAAAAGTGATGTCTCTTAGGCTCCCTGTTTTGCTCTTCTTGAATCGGATTCCGGCCTCGTAAAGTTCGGTTGCTGATCGGATGATCTCGCCTGTGCTTTCGTAGTCGTTGCTCTGCGCACTTGTTGATTTTCTCTTTTGTTTCTTTTTATGGGACTCATCTTCAAGCAAGCTTTTCCTGTATGCGTCCAATACGTGCAGACACTTTCCCTTTGGAACTGGTGTGTTGGGGCCCCAAAACTTGACTATCATCCTGTTAAGCACCTCGTCCTTCTGATTGATTGATTGATTATTGGGCGGGCATCGGGGGCCGGGGCAGGCATGCACAATATATAATTAATTATATATGAACCAAATTAAATTAAAAAACTGATGAATCAATTATATTGATGATAAGCTAAATAACTACAAATTAATAATTTCTTACAATGGGTTTTCCGGTTTCAACAGCGAGCAGCTTCTCGAGAACCAACATAGGTAGCTGGTTTTCTATCATTAACATGTCTCTCCTGATGTAAGGCATGAAATGGAGCGTGCCGTGACGGCTGAAGATGGGGTCGTTTGAAGGGTAGTCGTCGTCGTCGACGTCAGAGGTCCCAATTTGATCAGTACGTAACACCTCCAGCATGAAACATCCATCAAGAAGCATCAGCTGCAAGAATTTGCTTGTATCTTGGTGCCAGTCGGAAGCGGGGGAATCGTAACAGTCTTTCAGCTGTTGCACCACGCTCTGCAGTGCTTTAACGTACTCATGTATGGGCTTGTTTGATCGCTTGAGGAAGTGAAGGAGTGCCCTATGCTTGTGATCCTCCATGGGCTTCAAACGCTCTTCTCCATGATGATACGGTCCAAACGACACTGATTGAGGTCTGTAGGCCTTCTTGTTGAGATCAGTGACGCAGGCTGGTACTTTGTAAATCGAACGTTTCTTCCACTGCTGCATCTCCTTGGATGTATCCGCCATCTGCTCCACTTTCTCCTTGATTTGGACCACCCACTCCATTTCTTTGCTGCTAATTCTACATTCATCATCATCAACTGCTGCTGCTGCTGTGGGCATTTTTTCTACTATTCCTAATTACCAACACCCACCAACACAGTCAATATGTAAATTAATTAAGTCGACGATTATATATATATATATGTCCATCTCGCGCGTCACCGGTCACCGCCTCCATATATAGTCCATGCATGCATGCATATATGGCTGATGCCAAGGGCATGCATGATGATTGATGAATTGAATCATGATGAGGTAAGCAGTCTTGCCTTTACTTGAGCATCTTTAGTCTTCAGTGTTGTCTTTAATCTGTTTGCTTTACAGCCAATCCAAGTAAGGGGAGTAACTCTGCCTGCCTCAGCAAAGCATTGGGCGCTGCGCTTAGAAGGCCAAAGAAAGAAATGAACCAACTCACGTGGAAAAAGGCAAAAGAGTTAATCAGTTATCCAATAAAAATGGATTAATACTGAAAAAGAAAATATTCATCCTCTTCCACAATTCTTTTCTTGCAACCAAAGAAGAGGAAGGAGTGCCATACATTTATCCCCACCGGCAAAACAAATTAAGGAGATTCAATTCATTAATCTATATATAGGTTCAATATATAGCTGTGACCATTATTATATGCTGAATATTTACAGCTGGAAAAGAGTCCCATAGCTCCCATAGTTGATCCATCCGTATTTGGAATTAAATGTCAATAAGGATTACCCAATGTCGTACCATCCTTGATTCTTTTGATTTTAGGCTTCAGCTGCATGCATCTGAGAATACAAACACCTTTGAAACACACAACCTTCTAGCATGACATAAAGCTTGTATGAGTCCCGGCCCCATAGCTCTTCATCATCTTCATCAGCTCCAACTGCATAACATTTCCTGCCGGCCTTCTGCTGCAATTAATTAATGTTTGAAAGTCGTGAGTTAAGATTATGTATCCAACACACCTGCTTTGCGACTAAGTAGCATAAATGAGCCATCTACAAAGATCAGCACGGAATTTTGCTAGATGTAGAGGATTGCAACTTAAAGTTGTTTATATAAAACTAAGAAATTTGAGATAGAATCTTTGAGGGTTAGGCTTAGCACCGCGGTATATGATGATGTCATTAATTCCTAGCTTCCCAGATTAATCTCAATATTATTATATATGAGAGTAGCCCAATAATGGTGTTGAGTTTCTTTTGGCAGTTTATCAAATTTAGTTTTCATCCATTGTTCAATCGTATGGATGAATGCTTTCAGGAGTCAGGATTGATGCCTATTTGTGCTTGGAGCCATATTAGTCTAGTAAATGGACACTTGAAAAATTAGCGAGTGCTCGACTCCTCTGTCTCCTTGCAAAAAACACACGTGAGTGGATTGTTTGTCCTGAGCTACCATTGCTTCTCAGATACCATGATTCCTTCCCAACAAGCCTGGCCTTCCACATAAGCAATTGAAACCCAAATGGGACTTTAACCTTCTATTTCATTTTCCATATTGGTGAAATTAATGCCGTGGTGGCAAATTCTGATTGAAGGAATTTACAACCAAGGCAGCATCCCTTTTGAATTGGGAATCTTTCCCCCTTGACAATGACCTGAACTGTATAATTGCATTGTGAATTCTAGGGTGGATTGAACTCAAATTATCCCTATTATTTTTAGGGTAAATTGTTGCAACCTTCCCTATTATTTTTTACCGTTGCTGAAATCTCCCTAAAATTTAGTAATTGTAATCATATTCCCTGAACTTTTTGATATAGTTGCAAGTAAACCCCCTATGGTAGAATCTTCCCTAAAAAATGGCATGAAAATGTCAAATACCCATGCTGTTACTGTTGAGGATGGTTTTTAAGGGGGGAAAACAATACAAACTTTATGAATAATGAAAACAAAGAAAATTTAAAATCAATTTCAGAAAAGAGATTGAAAGGGTTTGGGAAATTCAGGAAACAATCATTTTAGTCAAAAATAACTTTATGAGTATTTTGGACATTTTCATGCATCTTTTTAGAAGATTCTGAGGTGGTCTACTTACAATATATTGAAAAGTTCAGGAAAGGTAATTACAATTACCAAACTTACCCTTACTTTTAAACAATTTATCCTTACTTTTAAAACTCCCTATGTCTTATTTTCACTTTACAGTTCATTTGTACCAGTACAAATGCATGTTTTAGTGTTTGCTTTAGGTTTCATTTTAGTTAGGCCATCTGCAAACTGCAATGCAAACAAACGAAATAAAACAAAAGCTGTATGAAAAATATTAAAAAAAAAAAGAAGGAAAGAAGCCAGAATTTGCACTTCCATACCTTTGCACCAAAGCAAATAAAAATGCATTTCAAACAATTCAGGCCTTATAAGGATCAATATATCTATCAGTTAGCCATTTATTACATTTATCATAGACTCGCAAATAGTTGTGGGCCTTGTGGCCTTTGGGAATTTTGGTATGAAAAAAAACACTAAAATCATAATACATGCTAATCAGCTTGCTCACCTCCTATTAAAGTTTGCCTTGAAATGTCAAAAAAAACTACTTGGCACTCTTGCCCAGATTTCATTTATCAGGCTGTATCTAATGATTGCATTTCTGATAGAAATTAGTGATAATAATTTTAAAGATTGATTTTACAAAATGGACGAATATAATGAGGCCCCACCGCCCAACGAGGGGCAAAACCATTGGGCATTGGTATCGGGGTTTTAGATAAAAAAAAAAGATAATTAGACTACATTTGACATTCCATATTTTAAGGATATATCCCCTTTTTTATGTTAAAATATGGGGTAAAATACAAAAACCTTCCAGAAAGTTTTTAACTAAAAACCTCTCCTTTAATTTCATTTTAACAAAAACCTCTCTTAAGACTTTTAAAGAATTCCATAAAAATTTAGGATAATGATCATTCAGTCTAGAGTCAGAAATTTTAGGCTTAAAGTACAGTTAGGATAGGTGTCATTTCGGAATTGATGCCAATATATCAATGGGCATTGATGTATAAAATGGGGGTATTTGACATTTTGAATGTTTATAGGTTTGTAATAGAATTTAGAAATCTGCAATGGGCTTATCCTTACTTTTCCATAAATACTTCCCTTCCATCAATGACCCAGCTGGAAAATGTTAGACTGATGCATAATTTTTTCTAAATACCCATTTTACCATTTTGTAAATTAGCTTATATACACTTTTACTGAAATAACACACACACAACTACACAAGCTTTCTCTTCCTTTTGAAGTAAAATGTGAACAGTGATTTCCACGCAAGAGAGTGAGGCCCCGTTTGGCATACCAATTCTGGTGATTCATAGAACGAGAATTACGTTTGATAAAACCAGGTGGCCGATTCTCATTTGAAATGGGATGAAAAAAATCCCTCCAAAAACCAAAGAGTGAAAAATGTTCACTTCTCCAAAAACGCGATTCTTGCTTGACCCAATTCTCACCATGTTAATTCAAATTAACGAACACATGTGACTATGTCACACATGTGAAACTGAGTAATTCTCGTTAGGTTAAATTTCTTAAACTACCCTTATGGTTTAGCTAATTGACTAAGTGTACCCTTACTATTTGAAAATTGACTAATACTACCCCTACTGCTTCTAATAATTGACCAACTCTATTCTTACCGTTAACTTCAAAAACGATGCAAAATGTCTAAACTATCCTTCGAAGTTCAGATGCTCTTGCTGCTGGTGGAATTACAACGGGTAAATTTCTACTCTACCTCTTTTCTCTCTCCAATAGTTTCTACTCCATCCACCCTCCATTGGGTGAATTTATAAGGCAATGCCACCGCTCGCCTAGAGGAAGAAGAGAGAGAGATCGAAGTTCAGATGTTGTCGCCATCGTCCAGAGGAAGAAGAGAGAGATTGGAGTTTGGAGTTCAGATGCTGTCGTCGTCACCTAGAGGAAGAAGAGAGAGAGATCGAAGTTCAGATGTTGTCCTCGTCGCCGAGAGGAAGAAGATAGGAGATCGGAGTTCAAATGTTGTCACCGTCGCCCAGAGGAAGAAGAGAGAGAGATTCAGATGTTGTCACCGCCACCCAGAGGAACAAGAGAGAGAGAGAGAGATTGGAGTTCAGATGTTGTCGCCATCGCCCAAAGGAAGAAGAGAGAGATCGAAGTTCAGATGTTGTCGCTGTCGCGGAAGAAGAGAGAGAAAGAGATGGGAGTTCAAAGGGGGTTGCTGCCGCTGTTATTGTCGCCTAGAGGAAGAAGAAAGAGAGGTCAGACTTCAGTTTGCTGCCGCCACCGTCGCCCCTATTCGGTTCACTCATTCTCTGCTTCTTCAACAGAGCACCCCCACTGTTGAAGAAGAAAGAGGATGGAGTTCGCTCGTTCTCTGCTTTTTTTTTCTCTTTTTATGTTCTTGACTATTTAGAGATAGACAGATGCTTTACTTTTTTTTTTTTTTTTTTTTTTTAATTATTTTATACAGTGCGAATATGGTGCATTCTCTCTGGTGATTTGGTATTGATGGAGATTGGGAAGAAGATAGAGGGAAGAGAGAGAGAGGTCGGAGGAGGAAGGGTGTGCCAGGTCGAGAGGAAGGGGATAAGTGTAGCATTGGATTTAAAAAAATTTTAAAAGTCATATGATATCACGTGTTTATGGGATAAGGGTAGCATTAGTCAATTTTTAAACAATAAAAGTCCACTTAGTCAATTAGCAAAACCATAAAGATAATTTAAGAAATTTACCCTTCTCTTTATTCATAAAACACTCGCTTGAAACCCTACCCCATTCCCTTCTTTCCCCTTCTTCGATTATTTTAACCTCAACGGCTCTGTAACTGTCTTCCGGTGCTGGTCAAAATCTCAGGTAAGCAGCTGAGTTTTGGTTGTTTGGAGTTTGGAGTTTCGATGTAGAAGATCGATTGACACGACACTCCAGTCAAAAGTTCTAGATTTCATAGCAGATCCCTCCCCAACTGCAAGCTTCATCAATCCCTACGACTACCTCAAGATTGTTCCTAACCTGGATGACTCTCTCACCCGACATCAACCGAGATCCGATGTTCCAGCAACCAGTGATGTTTCTGACTCGCTCCAACCTGTCCTACCCAAAGAGTTACTATCAACCCCACCAATAAGACTTGGGTTCGCATCTTTCGCCCTCATGAAACCACCTCCGATTCCAATCTCCCTCTCCTAGTTTTCTTCCATAGTGGAGGTTTCATCCTCTTCACCTCTGCAACTCAACCGTTCCATGAGTCATATGCTCACATGGCGAGTGAATTACAGGCGGTGATCATTTCAGTTAGCTATCGCCTTGCTCCAGAACACCGTCTCCCCACAACCTATGAAGACACCATGGATGTAATTGTTTGGGTCAAGAATCAGGCGTTGGATGAATCCAACGGTGTGCCAAATCTAAAGTTCCCTTCTCAACAATGTGTCCCAGACTTATTTTTGATTACGAGAAAAATGTGTGCCAAACGCTCATACATATATTCTTAGAATCAATAAAATCTAGAATCCATTCTTTTCGGGATGGATTCTGTGAACGAGAAATATTAGAATTGATGCCAAACGGGCCTGAATTTCTCATGGGTGTGTGAAGATTTAGGATGACGAGAAATCTGAGAAAGCCACAGGCATTGAAATAGAGAATTCTGTCCTATCTGATTGGATTTCTTTCCATTGGTACGACGACACCTCTGGGGCTTAGCAGCAGTGTTGCTGAAGAAATCTAAAGAAATCAATTGAACTTCAAATTTTAATTTTATATGAATTTTATGTATACAATTGATTATATACAAATTAATTAATTAAATTAGTATAATAAAATTATTTATTTTATTAATATATTATATATTATATATTATTATATAATTATAATTTATATAATATTATATAAATATATAAATAATATATATGGGCCATATTAGGCTGGGCCGTGCCGGCCCGTAGGTGGCATAGCCCACAAACTATCATGCTGGGCCGTGCCGGCCCGTAGGTGGCATAGCCCACAAACTATCATGCCGGGCCGGTCCAAGTTCATACCGGTGCCGTGCGACGATTTACACCTCTACTTTGAGTTTTATTATATCGTTCTACCCAAATCATCGGAGGACAATTCCATTTAATGCACAGGAAAAAAAAAAAAAACGGTAGGGCATAGGCATGGAAAATCAATGAAATACCACTGAATCAGCTAGAAGCCTATAGAATACAATTGTTTTATTTGATTGTTTATGTGGAAAAAAATGAAAAGAAAACAATAGATGATGCATGAACATCATTGTTCGCATAAGCTTGTGTCCTGGGTTATTGGGTTATTTCAGTAACAGGGTCCGCATCATAGATTTTTCCTTACTAGAAATGTATATAAACTAATTTACAGAACCAAAATGGGTATTTGAAAAAAAATGATGAAAGGAAGGTCTTTGTTGAGTAGGGGAGGTTTTTATTAAAATGAAATTAAAGAGGAGATTTTTATGATTGTTAAAAATTTAAGGGGGAGGCTTCTATATTTTATTCTAAAATATATTGATACCGATAGATACCGGTTTATAGTATAAAATGTGAAAAGTAAAAAAATAAAAAAATTAGTTCTCCATGTTCGACAGCACATCCACGCGGCTTTTAGTCCACCACCAACGTATCAGGCAGAGGCCATAAAGGGCCCGTGGCCCGTAGGTAGCCCAGGCTGTCGAACGTGGACGGCGAAGGGCATAATTTCTTGGAGCCTCCAAATATGGTTTTCTGACTACTTCGGTTTTTATTTTCCTGAACTCTAACTTGGGTTAATTTCAGAAAGCAAACAGTTTCCCAACAAATGACATCCAAAATTATCAGTTGAACAGATTTGGCAGAATTGTACAAAATTGAAGCCTTCAATCTTTATTTAGTAGACCAATTCGATAGTTACAATGAATGATGTTTCACGCCAAACAGTGAAGGATGATAAAAGATGATAACAATGACCGATGAGAGATGATGACAATGCTGCCAAAATATTATTTGACTCATACAGGTAATCTCCACGCTTAAAACTTGTTGAGCCCGAATAGGAAGAAGGGTCATGAAGGATGGCTTCTAAATTCCTGACCTTTAACAATCACTGAGAGCAATAAGCTGGTCTACCACATTTGGATCTGCAAGTGTGCTTGTGTCACCAAGCTCATCTAATTGCCTAGAAGCAATTTTCCTCAGAATCCTTCTCATTATCTTTCCACTCCTCGTCTTTGGAAGGCCTGGTGCCCAATGGATTTTATCTGGGGCTGCAAATGCTCCAATCTGATAACCACTCAAGAATTTCAGACATAACATTCAACTTCTAGGCAGAACAAGAATGAAGACAACTCACCCAATCCAAACACTCATAATTAAAGCAGCAGTACAAAGATTTTCAACCAGAAGATGAGCTTTGATGATCAATCATGTGAAAATTGGTCATTAGAGCAAGTCATCACTCATATTGCACTAGATGTCCTATAGTTTAACCTTCATGTAAGAGAAGCAACTGGGAGCACATGTACATCAAAAGCCAACTTGATCAACTGGACCATAACCATCGAACTTATCAACTTTATTAGTATTATACTGTTGTTTATCCCAACATCATCATGGGTGATGCCCCTGCATTTCGCTCACTAATGCCCATTTGACAGGGAAAAGCAGCCAACAGGCATCTCTACCATATGTTTTGGTGAGGTTGGATGGGTCACTAATACAGGTACAATATGGGTGCTTCGGTAATTGACAGAATGGGATTGAATTGTGAATGAGAAATTATTACTAAATTCCTAGCATAAAGTTTACCTCCAAGGACAGATTATTACTTCAATTGCTTCTAGATTTTGTAACCGTGGTTTGAAGTATTGATACTCTCGAATCTCGATATTTCACATATCAAGAGTTTCATTCCCTCAAAAATATCTTGAATCTCGATATTTCACCTAATTCTCAATATTAAGCATATTGATGACCCTGAAAACTGATATTTATTGCACGATATGTGTGCAATATGTACCAATGTTTTTAACCTTGTTCATAACCTAAGGGGTGTTTGGCACAGATACTTTCTATCGTGTTGCTGATATGCCTCAATCAGCAATGCAACACCATAAACATAAACACAAAAAGTAGTAGGACAAAACCTATTTGATAGAGAGTTGATGTGGTGGTATAAGGTTTTATGCTTTGTTATTAAAAAGTTAGGTACAATTAAGATATACAACTCTGAAAAGTTTTCTGATATTTCATTTTTCAATATGCCACATCAGAGAGGGTATTGCTGCAAAACTTCTCTCCCATTTGTGGAAATGTAAAAATGTAGGTATCTGTAAACATGTAAAAGTAACCATTTATTATAAAAAACCAATGTGGCAAGTCCTAAAAAATGTGCAACAGCCCAAAAAAAGCAGCTATTCCAATAAACCTCTTTGACACCACCCTTAGAACAAAAATAAAAGATTTTATGTATTATATAATCAAATTTCAGTCTATTGTGGAACTCGTAATCCCTTAGATCCAAAGATCCACACTTGGAGGACACCCTATCCCACCCTATAACAAATTTTACCTGACAAAAGGTCCATATCCCTACTACATCATGTCTACCAAATGGAAAAAACTTCAAAATTCATGGACTCTGATGTCAACGTCTGTAGAATCTTAAACTGATCAAAAGAAAAAAAATCCTTACAAACTGAGAACCTAACAGTTGAAATTAACCCCATAACCAATAATCAAGACACAAAAATATTGGAGGTACCAACTCCTGATTATGCAGCATGTATTGATAATGAACATGCCTTAGAACAAATAGTCCTCTACGAGGTAAATACATTACTATTTCCTCCCTCTTGGCTCCTTCCTTCATACTTTTTTTTTTTTTGATCAATAACAGAATGCTTTATTAGATTGTAAAAATTGTGAAACTTTAAGTACAAGAGAGGGGAGGTAAAATATCTTAACTCCCCCACAACAGAGAACAAGAAAGAAAGCTAAAAAGTGGCCCAAAACAAAGAATCCTTACGCACCCCTTGTTTGGCTAACCCATCAGCCATGGAATTAGCACTTCTCTTCACCCAGCTGTACCTCATCTCAATATCCCTACTCAGCCATTTAAGTTTTTTCTTTTCATTTCTGTAGCTCCACAAACCATTGCTGTCTTCCTTCAACCACCTAATTACCACCTCCGAGTCCCCTTCAATGATCAAGCACCGAATGTTTAATTCTCTTGCTCTTTCGATTCCTTCCAAAGCTGCTAAAATCTCTGCCCTATGAGAGTCACCCTCATCAATAGGGCCAGAGAACATAGCAAAAATAATCCCAGCCTCATTTCTGAAAACTCCCCCCAGACTCTCTCAACACTAGGCTCTGCCCAATCCTCTGCAATT
Organism: Nelumbo lutea; assembly: GCF_056320005.1. Taxonomy (NCBI): domain Eukaryota; kingdom Viridiplantae; phylum Streptophyta; class Magnoliopsida; order Proteales; family Nelumbonaceae; genus Nelumbo; species Nelumbo lutea. Next base: position 462,966 of record NC_142686.1, read on the forward strand.
ATCCTACTAGTAATGCCAACTACTGAACTAGATTCCAGTGCCCCTGTGCCTCTCAATGTTGCAAACCTCCCTGTTCATTGTGTCCTCATCTAGGCCTGTCAATGATACCCAAAACTGGCCTGATCTGACATCCAATTTGATTGTCTCGGATTCAGACGAGTCATACAATTTCGACTGTGATATAATTATATATTAATATATTATATATTACATTTTAATAATATAATATAATATAATATATTAAAGCCTTTGTTTGTTTACACAGCCTTTGTTCGTTTACACAGAACTTTTAAGTATTGTTTTGAATAAAATTTAAAAGCCTTTTGTATATTTAGTACACAATTGAGATTTTGAACAAGACAATTTTGTATTCGGCTGCAGTAAGTCCATTGGAGTCGGATGAAATCCGCAATCCAAAAAATCCGATCAGAGTCAAACTCAGATGCATTATTCATACATATGATTGAACCTTGGATCGGATTTGGATGCCATTAATCCCTTATCGGATCAAACTCCGATTTAGTTGAATCTGATCCGATTCCAAGCCTACCCTCATCACCTTTTATTAGGATATAGAGCTTCCAATCCCTCATTTTTCCATCCATCTCTCCCTATCCTCCACTTCTCTACCCACAATTCTCCCTAGTGAAATCCTCACTACCCAGAAAGAATATCCCCATAGAGTTGGTCATGCATACCTCATTCTCTATCTCTAATGGCAAAAAACTTTCCAAACCGATGCATCTGACCAATTATCACCTCAGGGTAAGCTGCCTTAACCCTTTATCAGCATCCACAGAAGAATTATAATTATACCAAGCCAACTCATCTTCCCATCTATATCAGTCTACTCCTTTACAAGATCCATTAATGCAGGGAAGGTTCTGTATGTCCTGTTGGGCAACATTCACACTACAAGCTCCCCTAAACATTCATGAATCACCACTACCTTCATTGATACTTACAGCTACATGGATCATCACATAGGAATCGCCATTTCTCACCTTTCCAACCCTAATGGTTGGAGAATGCAAAGCCCATCCTCAATCCTAGTTCCGCTGAAACTTTTTTGAAGCAACACCATGATTACCACTGTCTAGCATCCCTGTATACCCACATCCAGTTGGTGGCAACCAGTATGGGCATTGACCTAACTATTGTCCCCATCACAAATGCCAACCACATGCACCTCATCAAGAATGTCATTGACTTTAAGTTGAAGGGAGGGATGGACCTCCTGCAAGGCTGCATCTATTTCGAGCAAGGGTGTCAATGGACCGGTTTTGGATTGGACCCCATCCAGTCCAAAATCAATGGATTGGACGGACCAACAAGACAAATTGGATTGGACCAATCCAGTCCAAAATATTTATTAGATTGAATTGGATCTGTCCGTAATAAATTTATATTGGATTGGTTTGGATAAGAATATAGGTGTCAATGGACCGGGTTTGGATCGAAACCAATTTGAACAGATTGGACGGTCCAGACATTGAATTGGACCGGTCCAAATGGTCCAAAATATTCATTGAATTGGATTGGACCTGGTCCATTTAAAATGGACTTACTCTGGACTGGATCAGATTGGACCAAATCCAGTCAAATTGATGCCCATAATTTCAAGGACCACTTCAGCCTTCAAGAGCAATAACATGTCTGGTGAAGGCATTATTATAGTTTCCTCATCTCTGTGGGACTCCACCACCACCCCAACAAATCTAACCCAATGAAGTAAACCTTTATAATTTTATTCCTCCTGTGAACTTTGAGATTTTTTTTTTTTTTTGAAAAGGTAACAGAATTTTATTAGATAAAATAAAGAGTACATGAGGAGATGTACAACATAAAAGGGGAAACCCCTGAGGATTACACCGGAATCAAGTTGTCACTATACATTATGTCCATGTGTGCTCCTAACTTAACTAAACCATCCACAATAGAGTTTAGTTCCCTCGGAATCCAAATCAGATTAGCACTCAGCAGATCCAGAGAATCTCAAGCTTCTGTCAAAAAATGACTTAATCTCCATGGACCACCTTTTTCTCTTAACCATTTGATAGTATTTGCTGAATCTCCTGCTATGGTTAAGTTTTGAATGCCCCGGTTTCTAACTATTCTGATTCCCATGAGAGCTGCCAACACTTCCTCCTTGGTAGAATCAAAAACACCTATTGGACCACTAAAAGTCCACACAATAACACCCCTTTCATCTCTTACTATACCAGCCACTCCTGGGTTGCCTTATGTGCTCCCATCAAAGTTTTAGTGTTGTCCCTCCCTCCCTCCTTACTAACACACGGGGAACAGCAGGGGGGGAAATCGACTGGGAGAAGAGAAAATGTGCACTTCTGTTGAGGTTACTGAGAATCCTTTGAACATATCAGAATTAATGGCCCAAAGATTACAGTGTAGACTAATTTGGGACAACTCATGGGATTTTTTCTTGTTTTCAAATAATCGATTATTTCTTTCTTCCCAAACTCCCCACAATACTGCATAGAGGTGTAAATCGGGCCGTTCCGCCCACAGCCTGGCACGACAGCATGCGGGCCGTGCCAGGCCTGACACAATCGTGTGGGCCGTGCCGCCTGCGGTCTGCATGCCAGCATGACCCATATATTATTTATATATTTTATATATTTATATAATAATATAGTATATAATATATTAATAAAATAAACAATTGTTTTCAATTTTATTATACAAATTTATTTAATTATTGTATAGGAGCAATTGTATACATCAAAGTTCATATAAATAAAAATTTTAAGTTTATTTTTCAATTTTTTTAAATAGATAGTTTTGGCCCAACCCACGGCCTGGCTCATGGCATGGCATGGCATGGGCTTGGGGCTGTGCCGGGCCAATCCCCAAGTTATCCTAGGGGAGGACGACACGGCCTGCGGGCTGGCACGCCTGTTTTACACCTCTAATATTGCATGTAGTATTGTTTGCCAATAGATTTCGCCTCTTTTGCTAAGACCACTGCCTTGCCATTGTTGAATTAAATCCCGGATGCTTTCAGGGGCAACCCAACTATACCCCGCCAACTTCAGGAAGTGGTGTCAAATTTTCTTCGTCTCATTGTAGTAAGTGATTAGTTGATTCTCCTGCACTCAAGCACAAAGAGCAAGCATGGGGAGAAATGAAAAGTCTTCCCAAGCTCTTCTTTTGAAGAAGGTCACAAGTGTTGGTCCTTGGCAAGCTGGCTTCCCACACAAAGAAGAAAACTCTTGTGGGGATGTGGCTACTCCAAACCTTTTTAAATGGGAAGGGGTGCTCTGATCACCTGCAGTCAAAACCTTGTAGAAGGACTTGGAAGAGAATTCACCTATAGGGTGAGGGGACCAAATCCTAGAGTCCTGAGAACTAGGTGAGATGTAAACCTCCTTTAGAGCTTGAAGTAGGTCTGCTACTTCGGTTGTCTCTGGGTCTCCTAGAGGTCTTTTAAGGCTTAGGTTCAGGGTGTTCTCGGAGGAAGAGGCAGGAATGCAAGCAGAAATGGTTGCATCTTGGTCTTGGGTTAGACTAAAGAGTCTTGGGAAGGATTCAGCAGGGTAGAGTGGCCCCACAAGAGGTCTTTCCAGAATTTAATCCTGCTACCATTACCTATACCTACTTTGTACCTAATTAAAGGGAAAAACGAATTGCCAATAGAAGTGATGCCTTTCCAAGGGTTCGTGGATTTTACCCGGTTCAAATGGAGATTGCTATCCCAACCATTTGAGCTTGTCACTTTTGAAAATTCATCTTAATAACCTAAGGCTAGGAATTAAGATCCCCAATGCCCTCCTGGACCCATAGGCCTTTAAGAGAGCCCTTGATCAATTCTAATACAAAGCTACCAAGATTTACAGATGTGTGTCATATAGGCAATACTGTCCCTGTCCTACTTGGCTTATCTGACCCCAGAACCCATTTCTCCACTCTGATCAGTTTGCATATTTCATGAGGAAGGTTCTGGAAAGATGTAGGTTCCACCATGTACAGTCCTGCACCTTCTGGGGTCCAAAATTTCAATTCAAAATTCCACCTCTCCTAAATATACAGACATCCTAAGAGTTATCATGAAACCATTACATGATCCCAGAAAATGTTAGCCTTGTCTAAACAGGCCACAATGACTTCAATTCTAATGGGTACTTAAGGGTATGCATGATTCATAATGGCTTATTAATTTTAATGTCTTCTAATACTAATAAAGGTCAAAGATCTTTAATGCATATTTCTTTCAGAAATTCAGAATTCATGTTAAGAAAATCACTGAAATAGATCCTTACCTGATTTCTTACAGTTAATATAAGGCTTTTCCGGAGTTCTTCACTGTAAGGAACACCCTCAACTAGTGTAACAAATGCATAAATCCCCTGTCCTTTGACCTAGGAGCAAGCAGAGCATAACATGTGATTACAATATAGGTTTGGAGACATTCCTCAATGGAAGTATCTACTACAGGTATTCTGTGACTTTTAGGTATACAAGATGGGGTACCTCATGCTCAACACCAACCACAGCAGCTTCAGCACATTGAGGGTGCGAAACTAAAGCAGATTCCACTTCTGCAGTGCCAATACGGTGTCCACTGCATACATTAACAGAAATTAAAGAAAAACCCACATAGCGCATTATACATTTAAGCCACACCTTGGTCATAGAATTGTAATTTTGTTTTTACTCATGCTCCATGTATGCATTCACTGTATATGCTCATTTAAAAATGAAAAGCTATGCAAAACAATGAATTCCAGAAGGTACCTGACATTGATAACATCATCAACTCTTCCAGTAAGCCAATGGTATCCATCCTTGTCCCTAAATCATAAAAAATAGCTAGAGTAAAAACACATCCGTACATGAAAATGGCCATTTAGCTTTTAAAGGATGCAGTATGAGAATGCAGCCTTAATGCATTTGGGAGCTCAAGATACAGACAAGTAACTCGCAGATCTGTGGCAGAACAGTTAGAAAAAGGAGTGGCCTTAATGCATTTGAGAGCTCCAATGCTAGTTAGACTCTAGCCTAGAACCTCAAACAATAGTGTCTTTCTGCTTGATATACCCCTTTCTTTCTTGAATTCAATTCAGTTATTTTGACAAATTTGCATTCCTAGACATTTTCCATATTTACATAAACCATTAATTTCCCCAGCACCAATTTTTAGTTTCCCACTTAAACCACAACTGTTCTACACATGTAGACTAAAATGTGTGCACTAAAATTTTTTTTGATGAATTGCATGCACTAAAAATTCTGCCCTGACTATTTAACATAATATACTGAATCCTTTCTGTAACCAAGAAATCTTAAACATCCTGTTACCATGAAAACACTAACAACCTGCATCACAGGTTGACTGATGAAAACTAAAATTCCAGCAATAATATTACCTGCTACAGCCATCACCACTGAAATAATAGCCTGGAAATGGCTTAAAGTATGTAGTTTCATATCTTTCATGATCACCATAAAGGGTACGAAATGCCCCAGGCCATGAGCTCTTCACGCATAGATAACCACTGCACTCGCCTTCAATCTCAGTTCCCTTCTCGTCAACTATGACTGGCTATATGTTCACCCAAACCATAACAATTGAGATGAAAATGAAAGAGGTACAAGTGTACACTCACAAAAGAAAGGAAAATAAAAGTGCAGGTGTATCAGTTTTACATGCACAAACCTGGATACCAAAGAAAGGGAAGGTGGCTGAACCAGGCTTCTGTGGCCAGGCCCCTGGTAAGGGAGCAATCTGCAATATATTAAGCAACACCAAATTAGACTAAGGTAAAATATTAACAAAAATTATATTGTGTTTTATTTTTCTTCTTTAGAATATGAAATAACAGTACTATATCAAATTGTGGTTATGCTATTGTAAACCATATTTATGATTAGGGATGTTTACCATAGGGCATCAGCAAAACCAAAGAAATGAAGCAGATACAAAATTACCATGAAGCCACCAGTCTCAGTTTGCCACCAAGTGTCTGATATTGGGCATCTTGAATTTCCAACAACATTGAAAAACCACCTAAAAAATGAATTTTTTAAGATCCTTCGAAAATAAAAGACTTTAGACCATACAGAGCAGAGAAAACTTGAAACCTCCATGCACTTGGATTGATGGGCTCTCCAACACTTCCAATAACCCGTAAGGATTTGCGAGAGTAACGAGCCACATACTGCACAGAAAGCAATATACTGAACCAATAAGCCATGATCCGTTATAGCATCATATGAATTAGTTGGTTGTACAACTTTGATAATCCACCCAAACCCGTGTTGGTCTCGTAACAGAAAAGAAAACAAATTAAATATGTAATACTATAATAGTCAAAAGTTTTCCACTAAACTGAACCAAAACATACACAATATGCATAATGCAGTAATATTATTACAACAAGGTGCCTGTCATCATCCATGCCATATTCCAACTATAATCTAGGTAAACCTACCAAGGGAAACTTGTTCCCAGGTAACACTTGATAATTATGTCAGAACCTAACACATGTCCAGCAGTTAAGCAAGATGGAAAAACATTGAGATGGTTACACATTTAATACTGTATTTACTATTAAAAAGATCCACACGTTGTAAGTTATATCATATTGAATCCACAGAAGAGGGCATAAGTACTATAAAATGCCAAAGGCTAGGTCCTCTGTCCTTGTCCAGTCCACCCCTTCCAAGACCCTGGCTGGGATCAGCATTGGGTAATGGTCTTATCACATGCAAAGAAAAAGTATGAAAGATATGCAATCACTCCTTCACTTCAAATTTTAAAATAAAATATGGCATTTCAGCTAGTTGGTATCACATCATTCCTGGATAAAGATAATAATCATCCAAAGAAAAAAAAATCAACTAATAAGATAGGTTAGATGTGATTCTGGAAATGGTTTACCTCATCCCCTTCCCGCATGAGAGAACGGACCAGTGTTGGAGCAGTATAGAATATTGTTACTTTGTATTTGTCAACAATGTCCCAACAACGTCCAGGATCTGGATAACTGGGGGCCTGCAGGTATCAATGTATTTGTTTCTTTGTTGCAATGCACAATCTTAAAATAAATGGTACGTGCAAGGGGTGAGCTATCTGTGTCCATACATCATCACCAAAGAAAAAATGCAAATTAACATACAGATTACTCTGTATGGTTGTATTGAATATTGGTTGGTTTATCTGTATCAATTCTCATTATCTCTATTGCTTGCCCATATAAGTATAGACTCCTTTACTGACTATCAAATAACCTTCAGAAACCCAAAGATATCTAGTGAAAAAATGTAGTGTAATGTCCATGGAGAGCATCTTGCTGACCTATAAAGTTCTTTTAAATGAAGAGGGAAGATAACTTGCCAATGGATAATAGTTTTTTAAGAAGTTTTTTGCTGATTTCAGTTTGAGGCATCATCCAGGATCCATATTCATGAGGGTTTGGCAAAAGTCTTAGTGCCAGCTGCCAACCTGATGCAACTCTCCTCCTTTATCCAGGCTTGGGACCAGCAGTGTAAGACAAGCTCACGCTGGTGGAGTTTTTGAGGCATTATCCAGATGATACAGAAAATATTGTGCCAAATACCAAGTATCAGCATTGTCCAAGTGTCGACATGGTTAGTCCCTTTAGTTTTGAGGTGTCCCGGTGACACCAGTTTTTGTATAAACTGTTTCATGATTTCTGAAATAAGCAGGAATTCCAGGAAAGTTTCATGCTACAAATTTCTATGGCAGCTATCAAATAAGCTGTTTTATGTTAACAGGGACTATTATGACTGCCAAATACAGTTATTCAACACATTTTGTGCCCCTTGGTGTCACATCTGAGATGAATACCAGTACCTAGATACTTAAATAGCATTCCCGATGGATTGAAATCAGAGGTGAACAAAGAGAGCTTATACAGTGGAAATTCACTGTTTTAGACCTTACATATAACATGTGTTCTGTATAATTTTGATTGGCTTAAATTGAGAAGTGAGCGGTTTTGGTTATTGGGCTGTTAATGGGATTTGGCCTTATTTGTTCTGTTTATTCTTATCACCGTGTGTTGCATTGTTGCTGCCACCAATCAGGGGCATACTTGTAATTTTCTTATTTCCAGTGGTTAATATAAAAGGCAGTAGGCTACACAAGACCGCCTAACCAGGGGCATATTTGTAGTTCTTCTTCCTTATTGATTTCTAAATTTGTGAAGTTATTGTTTCTATTGTTGGTTTACAAGACGACTGCTTCCATTTTGCTTTTTTCCATCATGTATATCATCTTTTTATTTCTGATTGTATCTGAGCTAGTGAAGAGTTATGTTCATTGCATGTCTATGAATAAACCTAAAAAATGAATTTATGCATTTTGTAAATGATGTTGGCAATCATATTGACGTGAAGTCTGTCTGCAAGTTTTATCTTGTTAAGCTGATAAACCTTACTGGATATGCTATATGTATATATAGACACACAGTTACGAGTTTGAGTTAGATACCCCTTCAAAAACTACCACAGTCGCTCCATTTAGCAAAGGACCATATGTAACATAGCTGTGTCCAGTAATCCAACCACAATCAGCAGTACACCTAAGGTCAAGGTGGAAAAACATTTAAGATCTCAGCGCACATGATTTGACTCTCAAGCATTTTTTTGATGAATAACTTGACTCTCAGGCATTCCATTAATGGAAATTATTTTTAGTCAAAAAAGTATAAGTCAAATTTACCACTATACCAGTATATGTCGGATGGTTTGTAGTCAAATGTATATTTGAATGTTGTTGCAGTGTATATCATGTATCCCCCAGTTGTGTGCAGAACACCCTGTATTAAACATGTCAGTTGTGAACACAAAATGCATGGAAGAAATAACTAATAACCTTTAAGAAAAGTCACCTTTGGCTTTCCTGTGCTCCCACTAGTATAGAGAAGAAAAAGTGGATCTTCTGCATCAACCCATTCAACCTCACATGTGGTTGGATATTCTGGGACGATATCCTGGAAGATTGTCCTCAATCATAACAAAAGCAAATGTTATCTTTATTCAATAATGTAAGCTACATGATTTTTTTATAAGTAAGCCACGTGATTTAGTGTCAAGGTTAACATCAATCTCCTTGATAAAATATGTATCATTAATTCATTACTTTTGAAGAGTTCATATTAGGTAATACTATTGCTATTGTCATTCCTTCCTTGATATTGTGATGACCTGTTAACTTCATTAGCATACTAAAAATATTCAAAAGGGAGTGACATAATGATGAACTTGCTAGATGAGGAATGTGATGCTTTTATCATGCTTGTGTAATGTATCTTGTTTAAGAAATTAGAGATCCCAGAAAAACTAAGATATACTAGCCTGCCACCAGATATCTCTTCCTTGTTTCCATTTTGTATCTTGTCTATTCATGGCCGACTGGTTTTCATAGGTCAAACATACATCTGCTCAAGGAAAGAAAGGGAGCTAATGGTAAGTATCTTGCATCAATTAAACATTAAGAAAATGCACTGGCAACTTCATAAAACACAATTAGTAAATCCATTCACCTACTACCGGTGGTGCATTGTAACACTTTTTGGATCAAAACTTGTAATAAGAAAGAAGGGAACTTAAGCTATTATGATATACTTGCTCAACATCCTGCCTAAACTTGTAATAAGAAAGAAGATAAAAATGAGGAACAAAAGTTCTGTGCTTAAGGAGAACACTTGGTTAATTCATTACATCTAATACAAAACCAGATATTAAAATTCCATATATTAGGTCTACAATTACCATTTTCCTTCTTAACTTAAACTTAGAAACATGATTCTCCATCTATATGCCTGAACTCCAAAGATTCAATACCTAAACATTAATCTTCAGCATCACTTTATCAATAATGATTTGTTAAGGCTCAACCTCTGAACAGATTCCTCACATACCATTCAACAGAAAAATATAACAATCTTTGCTTCCTCTTCCAAAAGTTACAATTTTATGATACCATGCTTAAGTTTCAACTTAGTACTTCCACTTTGATAGATTAATTACTAAGAAGAACAGTGTGGAACCTAAAAATCTAATGTTTGCCAGATGTATTTCATGACCAACTGAAATCTCATTAACAAAAAATAGTATTAAGAACATGAATAAAGTATATGTAATGCTATAAAGAGCAAGAGTTCTAGTCAAATTTAGGTCCAATAAAAGCAAAATAATAGATTGTTCACCTAATTTCACAAAGCAACTTCCTCAAATCACTTACCTACAGAAACTCCACTTTTGGCTGATTCAACCAAGGCAACATCTACTATGTCTTTAAGATGGATGACTTTAGGACCTCTTTGAACAGCATTGCAAGTTATTACAGCTTTAGGTTTGCAATCCACAATTCTTTGAGCAAGAGACTCTGCAGAGAATCCAGCAAATACAACCTAAAAGGAACCAACAGAAAAAGTAGTGAATGGTATAATGGCTAATAGTTCATTCATGAAAAATCGATAGAGGTTCAACTATGTATAAGAAAAAGTGACCAGTGGAATAAAGATTGATGTTTTGCAGTACCGAGTGAACAGCACCAATGCGAGCACAAGCCAGCATTGCAATTGGCAATTCCATCAGCATGGGTAAATAAATTACAACGGCATCTCCCTTTTGCACACCAATGTCTTTCAAGTAATTGGAGAGCTGTTAACAAGATGCATTAACTAAAAAATAAAGAATAGCTGAATTGGTGTTTACTTGCAGATAAATGAAGGATTCTTACTTCAAGACGAGGATGGGGAAGGGGAATAAGGGAAAGGGCTGGAGAAAACAATCACCTGGCAAACTTTCTCCAACAGACTGCTGTATGTCAAGCTCCCATCTTGACCCAGGTCATTCCCTTCCCAATATATTGCAATTTTGTCACCATTTCCTGCTTCAATATTCCTATCCAGTGCATTGTAGCATATGTTTGTAATACCACCTTTGAACCACTGAGCATAAATATCCACAGAGATAATAACTTCAGCTATTCTCTGCAAATCCTTCTAAAATTGGTTGAACTCAAGTACTTCAATATCAGAAAAAAAATATCACCTCAATCTTAATAGGGCCCTTCCTGACATCCAAATTCTCTGAGTAAACTTGTGTACCCCACTTCTGTTTCCAGTAAAATTCTGATGCTATCTCCGACCAAAATCCAGCAGGATCTGTAATCGACCTTTTATACATCCCTAGGTACTGATCAAACATTTCCATATTGTAAGTAAGAAAAGAAGAACAATTTACTCTAAATTGGGGTGTCGATTTCTACAAAGCAAAAGTAAGAAATAAGAATGTAGACACATGATAATCCCCCAAAATGTTGATTTCCTACAAAAAGGCAATAAGATGTGCAGTTTTGTGCAAAATTAGAAGCAGATATAGTCATATAATGCATCAAAATGTTGAGGATTGTGGGTCTGTTAATGGAGGAGTGGAAGAGAGCGTTTGCTTTGGTACTTTTCAAAAGCCAAAGTAGAAGCCCATTTGGGAGCGTTTAATTTTGATGAAGAAGCTAATGGGAGAGGATTGTAGCGAGAGTTGTGAAAAAGGCTGTACAATGAAAAAAATTGGCTCTCCGGACTCCCCCGATTGTTAACCCAACATTGCCTTATATATAGGTGGGCCCTGCCCTCAAAGTCAAAACCCACATCGTGAAAGAGAAGAATAAAACGTTATCTTTATTTTCAAAAAGATGTTATCATACAAAGGGAAGAATAAGTAGAATTTTATGCAAACTAAGACCATTCAATTCAAGATAAATGCCAAAATGTTGGTTTTACACAGAACAAGCGGAGTTTATACAAAATTAGGAACATCCACATTCAATTAATGCATCAAAACATCGATTTTTTTTAATGCAAAATTAGGAAAACCAGTATTCATATTGAAATAACGTATCAAAATGCTAATTGATATTATAATAGATGAAAAGGCGGAATTTTATGCAAATATTAGAAATACCGATTTTCGTATTCAAACAATATATCAAAATGATAAGTTTTTATATTAACTAATAAAAAAATAAGTGGGGGTATATATTCAGAACTAAGAGCCCGTTTGGTTCACGGAAATAGGGGCCTGGAATTGGATTCTAATTGTTTGGTTGGACGAAATTGAAATCCCATCCTATTCCTGAATCCTGATGAAATGGCGTTCCCCATTTGAAGGAATGGCCATTCCCTCCCCTTCACAGCTATTGGAACAGACCATTTCGATTTTGATTACGAGGAATTTTGATTCCGATCCCGAACACCCACATTCAGATAATGAATCAAACTGTATTTTCATTGTTAAGAAATAAGAAGGCTACTTTTATGCAAAATTAAGAACAGCCAAATTCAAACAACACCTCGTAATGCCAAATTCCCAGGAACGCAAAACTCCAATTCGCTTAAACTCATTGACACTCACCTTCTCCGGTGACGGAACCAAAGCCTGGCGTGAGAACTCCTCGCAGGGGAACACCAGATCGTTCTCCTCCGAAGCAAGCGCTTCCCCGAGTATGACAGCATTCAAATGCGAGATCTCTCCGGCCCCGGATGGAAGAACCATCATGGACTCTACATGCCGGAGATAGTTCGAAGTATTCATCTTTTTTGTTCCGTCCGGCGTCCCCATCCCACCTGATAACCTCTTAAGAAGCAAATCTAGCGAGAAGATACCTGGTACAAGAAAACGACGAAGAAATAGTAATATGAATAGTAGCAGTAGCAATAGTAGAGGGAAACCCGTTATAGACAGCCTTGCGCGCAGCAGATCCGGAGTCGTAATGAGTCGGGATTGGATAAGTTTCCCGTTATACACAGATCACAGCCTTGCGAGCAGGAGCAGCAGATCCGAAGTCGTAGTAGAGGGAGAACTGAGAAGAGCGTTTTAATCTATGGTAAGGAAGTTGGGAGAGGGAAAGCGGGGGCTTGTAAGAAAAGGCGGGCGGTGCGTGAGAGAAGAGACGCGCGTACTCACCAAGAAAATGAGACTCACTGGGCCACTGGCACTGGGGTGGGGCTACTGGGCCATGCGAATTACGAAGCAAGAGATCCCAGTCTGGCAGTCTCCCAGATATATAAGAAGAAACCCAGTTACCTTAAAAATTATGCTTTATTATCTGAAAATTAAGATTTCATTTTGACATCAATAAAGCAATAATAATGATAATAAATTCTAAAATACAGACACAAACATGCATGCTGTTGGGTTCCATGATTCTAATTCTACATCTTCGGTCGGTCTCGGGAGACGATGATGATATAATTGATAAAACTTAAAAAATGGGAAATTTGACTGTGAGAATTTGTTGAAAAATGGAATGAGTAAGATTTCTGGCGAGGTTTTAAATTTTAGTGGTGGAGGGCGGCCGAAGGTTCAGCAGAAGTTTTTTTTTTTTTTTCCGGTTTATGTGCTTGATTTAGATGATCTGAATTTTGATGGAATTTTGGTTTGGAAGGAACAAATTTCTGAGGGGTTTTGGTTGGCTGGAAGAAATAATTTGTTGGAATATTTATTTATTGGCTTGGCCCAGTTAGTCAGACATCACACTGTTTGTTTGTCTGATCTGATAGACTTTGAGTTAAAGTGATGGGTTTGGACATTGTGGTGGAATGGAATTAATCCGAATTTATTCCTTTTTACAGCCTGTAATTACTCAATCAGTTGCTTAGCATTTTATATCTATCTGGCGTGGGGCGTTACCGTACCATTAATCGATCGGTATACGCCATTGCCAGCTTGAGGTAGTTCAAGTTCATCAGTTAATCCAAATTCGAGCTATGAAAAGGAATGAACGAGGTTTTCTGGATATGAGATGACTGCGTTGCGCATCGACCGTTTTACAACAAATTGATTTCTACGGTTTTCTGGATATGAAATCAACCCAAACCCATACATCGTCTATACATTATTATGTATTGAATAAATAAATAAAGATGGGAAGAGGAGAAGAGCCATGAAAAAGACGACCACAGATCTATAATATAATATTTATTATAAAATAATGGTTGTTTAGCATGCATGTCGCCATGCTGGTAGCTAGCTGCTGTATTTGGTTGGTTTAATTCTTAGAATGAAGGAAACAGAAAACTTTTGCTTGGTGACTTGATATGGGTCACATTCAATCCAAATTTTGAACAAGGGGTGTTGATGTTCTCATCAACATTATATTTTAGAAAAATGTCATTGATTTATTGACTAAAAAAAAGAAAATTTTCATCCAAGTTGAATGAGCCCGGCCGGAATATAAATATTATCCAAATATGCGTTTGCAATGACATCACCATTTGTATCGAAAATATATAAATAAACCTTCAGATTATTAGAGATATAGATTGCGTGTAATGAGGACAAGGAAATTATCTTATCTCATCGGGGGGCAATACTTCAGTCGTGGAGTGGATCGGACTGGAACTGTTGAGCATTCATTGAAATTCAACGAAGACCGACGATCGCCCTCGTCTAAACAGCAAGATGAAAAAATTGGTATTGGATATTCTATTCGATAATTTGGATATGAATATTGTTGCTGTGTGGGTTAGCCGAGGGCAACAAGGTAAATTTATCTTTCAAGCTCCAAGCGTTAGCCAAGGACTTCGAGGCCTCTGAAGAGATTGATCGAAGCTGAGGGCAATAAGCTGGAGCTAAGTACTCCTTCTGAGTGCTATGGTAGCCGAGGACTGCTAGTTGAGGCAGGGTCCCTGGTGATCTGAGGTGTTGCAAGACAAGAAGTGTTAGAGACCTCGAGGTGGATACCCGAGGCAGAGGCTCCGACGATCAAGTTAGTAAGGGGTGTGAAGTAGGGGAGAGTGCAAAAGTGCTCATGGATGAAGTCCTCGGATGCACCAGATCTCCCTGAATTAATGCTAGGTAGACAATGTAGGTGCAAGAAGTAAATGAGTGAGTAATGTTGGAGTTATTCTGTTCCAACCCCTTTTAAGGGGCAGTTACTTGTTATTTATACTTGAGTGTGTTGGTGGTAGGTGAAGATGAATGCCTCGGATGAGAGCTGTATGAGGTCAGATTGCAAGCCCTGGCAATACGCCAGATAGTTATGTGATTGGCTTCGTACGAAGGCAGCAGGGCCCTCACCTACTGTGATTGACGTTAGCAGGCGTTAGTGGGCTAGGCCTTTTAGCCCTATGTGGGCTGGGCCAAGCTAACCCACTTCAGATATGAATATGGATATTTTTTGAAAACGTATGGATACAAACGAAATATGTAAAAACACATGGATATATACGCTACGAAAATAGATACAATTTTCATAAATACATCAATTACATAAGTTTTAAGGTCAAAATAGCCTCAAATAAAATGTAAACACATAATAAATGTATAATTTAGTAGTATATATAAAGGAATACATTACAATTAATATTATGGGATGCATAGATATCATACAACTTTATTAATAATCCATCAATCATCAGTCTAAGACTCATATTATATTGATCTTTACAAATCAACACATGCATAAAACCATTATTATGTTATATTCTATTTAATTCCAAGACATAAACAAATGCTATTATATTTTAATTACTACATCAATTATTATATATTTTAATATTTTTTTACTTTTCAACATTAGCAGAAAAAAGTCAACCAAATATTAAAATTTGAAATGTTTGATAAACAATATACTTTTTTCTAAGTAATAAATATGTTATTATAAAATGTAAATCAAAATATCAATTGATAATTTATAAAATATATAATGTTAATTTAAACATTTCTTATCTATATATTAAAATTTTTAAAAGCATATAATATTGCAAATTCATAAATTTTAATTATTAAAATGATTATTCCATTATTAACACTTTTATTTCAATATTTTTTTTGAAATAATAAATCATTTTTATATAAATTTAAGTTAGTGTATTTAATAGGTCCAATATAATATTATATGCTTGAATATTTATATTTATAAATATTAAATTTTAATATTATTCTATTTAATTTTAAGTTGGAATTGTTGAATATAAAGATATGACATTTATTCAAATTGTATGTTTACAATAAAGATAATAATTATTATTATATTTCATTTATCATTACAAATTAAAAAGTGGCTTAGTGGTTTAAATTTCTAAGCACCCTAATTTGTAAGTAAGACTTAGGTTTGAATCACGTCAAATGCAACATTTTTTAGGATAGAAGTTGTGCACGTATTTGTGTATTGCATATATCATATTGATAGATACAGTGTGATACTGATGCATTTAACTGTATCATTCATTTGATCACACAATGGCCACACATTAATTAATTGTTGCCCCATTTCTTATTTTAAAAATATTAAATCATCCCAATCTCCATAGCAATTCAGAACAAACCAATAAATCTTTACTCTTATGTAAGGATTAAAATATCGATGCGATACGTCCAATATAAGGTGTATCGTATCGGTATAGGTGGTAGAAGATACAAGATACACTACAATTGGCATTGTATCATGCCAGTCGTGCATATCGCTATGATACGGTACTGTATCGATCGATACAGATTGATACACACAATACACAAATACACATGCAATTTTTAACCTAAAAAATGTTGCGTCTGACATGATTCAAACCCAAGTCTTACTTGCGAATTAGGGTGCATAGCGATTTAAGCCACTAACATACAATCTGAATGAATGTCATATATTTATATTCAACAGTTCCAACTTAAAATTAAATAGAACAACATTAAAATTTAATATATAAATATAAATAAAATAAATAATTTACCAATTTTATATTTATATCAAAAACTGATTTTTTACTCAATAAATTTAACTGTATCATTCATTTGATCACACAATGGCCACACATTAATTAATTGTTGCCCCATTTCTTATTTTAAAAATATTAAATCATCCCAATCTCCATAGCAATTCAGAACAAACCAATAAATCTTTACTCTTATGTAAGGATTAAAATATCGATGCGATACGTCCAATATAAGGTGTATCGTATCGGTATAGGTGGTAGAAGATACAAGATACACTACAATTGGCATTGTATCATGCCAGTCGTGCATATCGCTATGATACGGTACTGTATCGATCGATACAGATTGATACACACAATACACAAATACACATGCAATTTTTAACCTAAAAAATGTTGCGTCTGACATGATTCAAACCCAAGTCTTACTTGCGAATTAGGGTGCATAGCGATTTAAGCCACTAACATACAATCTGAATGAATGTCATATATTTATATTCAACAGTTCCAACTTAAAATTAAATAGAACAACATTAAAATTTAATATATAAATATAAATAAAATAAATAATTTACCAATTTTATATTTATATCAAAAACTGATTTTTTACTCAATAAATTTATACAAATAAAAATACAATAATAGAATAATTATTTTAGTAATTAAAATTCATATATTATATAATTTTAATATATTTTTATAAATTATTAGTTGATATTTTAATTTACATAAATAATAACATATTTATTATTTAGAAAAATATTTTTTTTACAAAAAATTCAAGCATATAATATTATATTGGATCTATTAAATACACTAATTTAAATTTATATAAAAATGATTTATTATTTTACAAAATTATTGAAATAAAAGTGTTAATAATGGAATAATCATTTTAATAATTAAAATTTATGAATTTTCAATATTATATGCTTTTAAAAATTTTAATATATAGATAAGAAATATTTTAAATTAACTATATATTTTATAAATTATCAATTGATATTTTGATTTACATTTAATAATAACATATTTATTATTTACAAAAAATATATTGTTTATCAAACATTTCAAGATTTAATATTTGGTTGACTTTTTTTGATAATATTGAAAAGTAAAAAATATTAAAATATAAAATAATTGATATAATAATTAAAATATAATAGCATTTGTTTATGTCTTGGAATTAAATAGAACATAACATAATAATGGTTTTATGCATGCATTGATTTGTAAAGATCAATACAATATGAGTCTTAGACTCCTGATTGATGGATTATCAATAAAGTTGTATGATATCTATGCATCCCATAATATTAATTGTAATGTATTCATTTATATATACTACTAAATTATACATTTCTTATGTATTTATATTTTATCTGTGGCTATTTTGACCTTAAAGATGGTGCAATTAATGTATTTGCAAAAATTGTATATATTTTCATAGCACATCCATGTATTTTCATATATTTCGTTTGCATCCATGCGTTTCCAAAGCGTATTCGCAGCCGTATCCAAGTTGTCCGATACGATACCCAACATCGATACTTTGATCCTTGATTAGAACAAGCCATTATACATTTTTATTTTTATCTGTACAAACCTAATTATACATATATACTAGCATAGGGGGCCGTGCTAAGCACAATCAAGAAAACTATCAATTGTTAAATTATCTGTTGTTAAGATAATTGATGAAGGAAGATTTGGCCCGACCTCTCTATTATGTGACACGTGGCAGAAACAACAGCTCGGCAAAAGGGGCCAAGCCTAGGCGGGAACAAGGGGACACACTTCGCCGAACTGACCCACCTTGTAACAGCTCGGGATACACTTCGCTGAACTGACCCACCTTGTAACAGCTCGGGATACACACTGCCGAACTGACCCACCTTGTAACAGCTCGGGTTACACCGCCGAACTGACCCTTTGTAATAGCTCGGGATACACTTCCCCGAACTGACCCACCTTGTAACAGTTTGGGATACACCTCGCCGAACTGACCTGCCCTATAGATACCTCTGAGCTCAAGACCGCCTTGCTCAGCACTTCGCATCACCTTCTGGGCACCAAAACCAAACAAGTCGTACCGTGCCTGACACTAGGGAAGTCCGTGCCCGAGGGCGCCACGCCTGACTGACTTGAGATCTGACGTTTGGCAGCAGCACTCTAAACGGCCACCTGCCACCGCCACTGACACCGCCATCTCCAGTTAGACGGTTAGGCAGTGACGATTCTGTCTCAGCAGAAAGGACGACGGCCGAATTGACAAGCACAAGGGTAATCATACCCGACCTGACAAGGGCCTCGGGACGAGTGCACGAAGCGACTATAAGAGCCCCCTGACCCCCGACAACGGAGGTATGCAAAAACTTTGCGCTATATGGTATTACCTTGCTTTTGAAGGATTCTAACTTGAGCTTCGGAGCCTCTACACCAGGTTCCCCCCGGAGCTTTCCCATCTCCTCCGTTTCAGGTTCCCTGCTACCCCGTTCGGAAGCAAGGCAGCGGACAGCTAAGACCAGCTGGATCGTGCTCCATCAATTGGCGCCGTCTGTGGGAAAACGCTTCAAAAAGCCTCCCTCCAAACTTTGATAACCCCTTTTCTTCAAAAAACCCAACTCTCATGGCCTCCTCCAGCAACACTGGACGTGGCACGGAGACAAACGCCACCGGGGAGCAACTTCAAGTCCCCGTAGTGTGCGTTGGACAGTTCACCATCCCCCTTTCGGCGGATGGGATCCCCATCCTGAACGCGCCACAAGCAGTGGCACCCGTAAACCCTCCTACCACAAGCATCCCCTTTCCTCTCCCCATTGAGACAACCTTCACTAAACCAACTGCCGTCCCCCTGGCAGCTAGCCAAAACCGGTTGGAGGACCTGATGTAGTGCATGCGGGCAATAAAAGCCCAAATGCAACAGTTCCAGCAACACCAGCTTCACCAGCACCAAGTGCTGCACAACATCTCCCAGTATCACTATCAGCAGCAGTTCCCCCAACTGCCACTGAACCAACCACTACTTCCGCCACGCCACCCCGCTTCGAGGCCGGTCAAGGCCTCCCCGCAAAATGGGCGCCCCCACCAGGCGAAGGCCTCCTAGCCCCAGAACCACCCCAATAGCCAGGCCTCGTCCCCAGGCCGAAGAGAGAAGAATGTCATCCCCGCCTCGCAACCCGCAGGCGGGTCGGGAACCTCGCCCGCGAGGTCGGCACCAAGGCGCTCCAAGCCCGAGCTCCCGCTCACCGAAAACCGATTCAGCGCCCTGGCGGCAGACTACCAGCATCCCGGGCCCATCGAGCTCGGTAACACGGAGGCCAGCAGCGCCAGCACAAGGCCCGCTCAACGGCGAAGTCGCCGAACCGCCACCCGCGCCTTGTCGGAATTCAGAGGCAAAGACACGAGCTCGGACGAGGTAGGGGCTGCCCCGGTTCTCTCAGTTCCTTCCCCCCTCGCATCGGAACTCCTGGCGGTCCCCTTACCCGGAGACTTCAAACTCCCACCTCTGGACAAGTACGACGGGTCCTTCGACCCCAACGACCACGTTGACGCCTTTCAGTCCCAAATGCACCTTGCCAGGGCCAGCGAATCGTGCATGTGCGTGGCCTTTACCACCACCCTCAGGGGGGTAGCCCGCACTTGGTACAAGAACCTGGCCCCCGGGTCGATAAAGTGCTGGGCCCAGTTCGTGCAGGTTTTCACTGCACACTTCATCACCGGCCAACGGTGCCCCATAACAGAGGAAAGCATCTTCGGAGTAGTCCAAAGAGAAGGAGAATCCATTCGGGACTACATCAAGCGATTCAGCGAAGCATGCCTGCAGATACCGCGATTGGACCCCGCAGTGCAGCTCGCGGCGGCCAAAAGAGGGGTGACGCACAAAGAATTCAAATGGCACATGGTGGCCAACCAGCCCGCGACCATGGCCGAATTCCTCAAACTCGCGGATAAGTTCATGATGACAAAGGAAGAAATCAACCAACGAACCGAAGGCGGGAACGAGAAAAGAAAGAGAGAAGGCGAGCTCTCCAACCCGGTGAATAGAAAAAACCCGACCCAGGAGCCAAAGCCGAACCAGTCCTTCCGGGCCCCCCTAGCAGTTCGAACGGACTACACGCCGTTAAACACGAGGCGGACAGAGATCTTAATGACGATCAAAGACGCTCCGTACGTTAAGTGGCCACCTCGCCTAAAGGGAAATCCGAACGAAAGAAACAAGAATTTGTATTGTAGTTTCCATAGAAACCATGGTCATAGCACCGAACGGTGTAATAACCTCTGGGACGAGATAGAGGGACTCATCCGTCGCGGATACTTGAGAAACTTTGTACAGCACAACAATAACAATAAAGCAGGTCGGCAAGGGGAGCACGAAAAGGATGCCCCCGAGTCTAGCAACAAACCTGCCGAACCGTTGCAGAAGCATCCTCTGGAAGAAAGGCCAGTTCGGGGAACCATCCATGTAATAGTGGGAGGTTCGGTGGTAGCCGAGTGTACCTCGGCAGCAGTCTGGACTTCAGTTCGCGAAGCGGCCCTCGAAGAACGGAACCCCCTGAAGAGACCAAAGACCGAAGAACCAATCTTTTTCACGGAGGACGACGCGCGAGGAGTCCACTACCCCCATGATGACGCGCTTGTCATTAAACTAAGGATCAGGGACTTTGAGGTCAGGCGCGTACTCGTAGATTCGGGCAGCTCAGCGGACATCCTCTTCAAATCAGCATTTGACCAGCTGCAGTTACAGAGGAGGGAGCTGAAGCCCGCGAACACTCCCCTGGTGGGTTTCAGCGGAGAGGAAGTTAGGCCCCTCGGAAAAGTAACTGTCCCTGTGGAAGTCGGCACATGGCCTTGTGCGGTCAGACTCAACCATGATTTCCTGGTAGTCGTGACCCCCTCCCCATACAATGCCATAATAGGGCGGCCGATCACGTATATCCTACGGGCGGCGGTCTCCACCTACTATTTGGCCATGAAGTTCCCTACGGACTTCGGTATAGGGGTAGTGTAGGGCGACCAGCTCGAGTCCCGCAAGTGCTACGTTGCCGCCCTGAAGGGAAAAACCAAGGCGGCCGACGACCTCAAACTGGAGCGGCCTGCGGAGCAAGGTGAGGAGCGAGCTTCGCCCACAGAGGAAACAATCGCAATCCCAACTTCAGCTACGGACCCAGCTCGCACACTAAGCATCGGAGCTTCCATCGAAGACCCCCTACGAGCCGAACTAGTGAGTTTTTTACTTCAAAATTTAGATATTTTTGCCAGGTCCACGACCGACATGCCCAGCATTAGCCCTGGACTAATAACTCACAAACTTAATACTGACCCTGTAGTCAGACCCGTTAGACAGAAGAAACGCAACTTAGCCCCAGAACGCTGGAGAGTGGTCGACGAGGAGGTCGAGAAGCTCCTCACAGCAAACTTCATAAGGGAAGTCCATTATCCGAGTTGGGTGGCCAACCCGGTGTTGGTAAAAAAGGCAAGCGGCAAGTGGCGCATGTGCGTCGACTATACCGACCTGAACCGAGCTTGCCCGAAAGACTGCTTCCCCCTCCCCAGAATTGACCGCCTAGTCGATGCGACCTCGGGAAACGAGTTGCTAAGCTTCCTGGACGCCTACTCGCGCTACAACCAAGTTAGGATGGACCCATCCGATGAGGAAAAAACCAGCTTCATAACCGAGTTCAGCCTGTATTGCTACAAAGTAATGCCCTTCGGACTAAAAAATGCCGGAGCGACTTACCAAAGACTTGTAAAGAAGCTATTTTGGCCCCTGATTGGTACGAAGATAGAGTGCTATGTAGACGACATGGTCGTCAAGACTCAGTTTTCACAAGAGTTAATACAAGACATAGTTTCTGTTTTCCAAATCCTGCGTCTGTTTAGCATGAAGTTGAACCCCAACAAGTGTGTCTTCGGTGTCGCCTCGGGCAAGTTCCTAGGCTACATTGTCAATCGACGCGGTATTGAGGCCAACCTGGACAAGATAAAAGCCATTGTAGATATGAAACCACATCGGAAAGTAAAAGAGGTTCAGAGGCTAAACGGCCGCATAGCCGCTCTAAGCCGCTTCTTGTCTAAGTCAGTAGACCGCTGCCTACCCTTCTTCAAGGCAGTCAAAGGCAAAGGGTTCGAGTCGACCCAGGACTGCCAGTTCGCGTTTGACAAACTGAAAGTTTACCTCGCTAGTGTGCCAACCTTAGCCCGGCCCGAGGTGGGTGAGGTCTTAGAACTGTACCTCTCGGCGAGCGACGAGGCGGTCAGTTCGGTACTGATAAAAGAAACAGACCGGGTCCAACGACCCATCTATTATGTTAGTAAAATTTTGCAGGGAGCAGAGGCAAGGTACCCGGAGATAGAAAAACTAGCATACGCCCTAGTAATAGTAGCTCGGAAACTCCACCCATACTTCCAGGCTCACACCGTCATTGTCCTGATTGACAAACCTCTTAGACAAGTTTTACTCAAACACGAGGTCTCCGGTCGACTGACAAAATGGGCCATCGAACTCAGCGAGTACGACCTCCACTACAAACCGAGAACCGCTATCAAGGCCCAAGCTTTGGCAGATTTTATCGCCAAGTGCACTTTCAGCCACGAAGCCCCACAGGTCGAGCCCGAGGTCCCCAGTTCAAGCGAACCTGGAGCTCCTGAGCCCATAGAGTCTGAACCCGGTGAAGTAGCAGCCAGTGTGGCATCTCTCCTGGTTAGGCGAAGCGCGAACTGGGATGACGAGCCCTGGATCCTTCACGTGGACGGTTCCTCGAACCGGCAAGGCAGCGGAGCTGAAATAGTCTTGTGCGGCCCGGGCGGCACAAAATTAGAACACGCACTATGCTTTGAGTTCGCGTCATCCAACAACGAGGCAGAATACGAAGCATTGATCGTCGGGCTGGACCAAGCGCGAAAGGTAAAGGCAAAACACTTGGTCATTTGCAGCGATTCTCAGCTCGTGGTAAACCAAGTTATCGGCGAATACAAAGCACACGATCTCTCCATGATCGCATATTTGACCAAAGTAAAAGAAGCCCTGCTCAACTTCCGGTCACACATCATCAGGCAAATCCCGAGGTCAGAAAACACTGAGGCCGACGCCCTGTCCCGGTTAGCCAGTACGAGTCACAACAATATGAGAACTGTGTACATAGAGGTCTTACCTCAGCCTAGTATTCTCGGGGGGACAGAGGAGGTCGCTCCCGTCTTAGAAGCAGAGCCGAGCTAGATCGATCCACTCGCGAGCTTCCTGATAGACGAAACCCTCCCTGCAGAACGCAATGCGGCTAAGAGGGTGAAACGCTAGGCGGCCAAATACGTCATAATAGACGAACAGTTATACCGACGGTCGTACACGCTCCCCTATTTGCGTTGCCTACGACCTACCGAAGCTGAGTTCGTACTCCGCGACACTCATGAAGCCTGTGCGGCAGACACTTGGGGGGCAGAGCTCTCGCCCAAAAGGCACTTCGACAAGGATACTACTGGCCAACGATGAAGGTAGAAGCTGTCGAGCTCGTCAGAAAATGCGACAAGTGTCAGAAGCACGCTAACATCCACCATCAACCCGCCTCCGACCTCAAATACCTCGCCAGCCCGTGGCCCTTCGCACAATGGGGCATCGACCTCCTAGGGCCATTCCCACCAGCAACAGGCGAAAGAAAATTCTTGGTTGTTGCGGTAGATTACTTTACGAAGTGGATAGAAGCCGAACCTCTGGCAACTGTTATGGCTCGAAACATACAGAACTTCTTTTGGAAGAACATAGTATGTCGGTTCGGGTTACCTCGGGTTCTAATCTCCGACAACGGTAAACAGTTCGAGGATATCAAGTTCCAAGAGTGGTGCCAGAACATGGGGATTCGGCAAAATTTCACGTCAGTCGCACACCCGCAGGCAAACGGTCAGACGGAAGTAATGAACAGAGCCATCCTGCGCGGACTGAAAGCACGTCTGGATCGAGCTAAGGGATTGTGGGCCGAAGAGCTACCAAGTGTCTTATGGGCTCACCGAACGATTGAAAAAGCAGCCATGGGAGAAACCCCCTTCAACCTCACCTACGGCACTGAAGCAGTGATCTCGGCGGAAATCGAAATACCAACGTTGCGATTAGAAACATACGACGATCGGACGAACGGAGACGAGTTACGCACTAACCTCGACCTACTGGACGAAGTAAGGGACCTCGCACACTTTCGAACGGTAGCATACCAGCAGCAGGTAGCTCGCTACTACATTAACAGAGTAAAGCAACGAAGCTTCCGAGTCGGCGACCTGGTCCTCCGTAAGATTATGGTGCCCGAACGCGGCATCGGCAAGCTTGGACCTAATTGGGAAGGGCCCTATAAAGTAAATACAGTGCTCAGGGGCACATACGAACTCGAAACCTTGGAAGGCAAACGAGTACCTCGAACGTGGAATATCGTGAACTTAAGGCGATACTACTTATAAACCACCTAGTGAAGTGGATGAAATCAGGCCCTATGTGGCACAAGGCAAGCCAAGGAACTTCGGCGTAGACAACACATTATCAGCTCGGCAAAAAATCAGTTCGCGGCATAAAAGACCGCGGAAATTTAATAACCCGGCAAAGAAACAGCTCGGGGAAGATGAGCAAGGGGAAAAAGACACTCCATTGCAAGAAACAGTGCATTGGTAAAAAAAAAAATTTACATGCCCGAAGCCACTTCTTCGCCATCGGAAGGCACTTCAACAACACCCGAAGGCCCTGCCTCTCCTTCAGAGTTTGGCTCGCCATCGGCAGCATTGGCCATCTCCTGAGTTATACGCGAAGTGGTTATGGCACTTACATCGAGGTCGGGGTACGTATTCTGGATGATCCACCGGCTCAACTTGAACCCCCTCCTGTAAGAGTCCACCATCAGATCGTCAAAACGCGGAGAGGCAATGTAGTCTTCAACTGCCTTCTTCTTGGCGTCTTCAATGCCTTGGGAAAAAATCTGTGTTCTCTCCCTGATGTCCTCTTGAAGAAATTCGACTTGATGCTGCAAATCCAACTTCAAGTCCGCCATATGCTTGACAACTACCTCCATGGCCTCGGCGTCACGCTGAGACCTCGCCTGTCTGGCCATCGCGACGCAGCCTCTTCAGCAGCATAAGCAGCCGCCTCAGCAGCCCGGGAATTTGCCTCTGCAGCACGGAAGGCTTCTTCAGCAGCATGAGCGGCAGCCTCAGCAGCTCGCACCTGTCGCGAGCTCCTCTCCACTTGGGCCGCCAAGGCATAAATCGAAGAATTCACCTACCAAAAGAAACAAGTGAGCAAATGACAGTAGAACCAACATAATAAAAAAGGAAGACAGAATCTAACTTACCACCATGGCATGTGTTATGGCACGGCAAGCGACCTGATTCAAGGGAAGATCGGTCCACGCTGCGACCTCCTCAGGGAAAGTAGCATCCCTACTCTTCTGAAGAGCGTAGTTCGGCGTCAACACACTCCTAAACTCACCTTGAGCTCCCGAGCCTGAGGGCCCAGCCCGCGTATGAGCAGACCCGGAGTGAGCAGGAGCACTTGAGTACGCTGGAGCGTCCGTATGAGTAGTCTCAGCGTAAGGCGCCCCGACAGTTTCGTGCACCAGTGGAGTCACTTCGGGCTCCCTGGGCAGATGCTCCGGCGTATGGTTTGGAACTTGGGGCTCCTCATCCAGGGGCAGCTCGGTACGAGTTCGTTTGGCGACCCGCTTCCTCCTCTTCATACCTTGAAACAAGCACCCCCCACGAGTTCTCTCCGCGTCCATCACACCTGCAGAAACGAGTTTGACATCAGAAAAAATGAAAGAACAAAGCAAATAAGAAACCGCATAGCTAGAAACCTACCCGAACTCAGGCCGACTGCAATAAGCTTGGCCTCCGTTAAGTAGTGGTGGCACTTTAAGCCTTGTCGTGCCCATTGCCGGAGACCCTTCACCGTCTCTTTATCAAGAGTTACGCCCAAATTGGGAGCGGCCTCACCCCACCCAGTCTGAAAGGGCCACCCTTGTGCACTTCGCACGCCGATGTAGTCCCGCTTCCAAGCCGGGACCTTATTAGGAAGATCGTGCAGAAGCTTGAAACCCTGGCGAGGAGAAAGGTAATACACCCGTCTCCCCCCAGGAAGAGAACCCGCCTGTCTCTTGAGCATCAAGATAGAGGAGAATATCTCTAAGTCCAAGGGAAAGTTCTGCTCGCAAAAAAGGGAAATTGTCCCCATCAGGTTTCGAATAGAGTTCGGATGAATCTGGCCAATGGTGACACCGAAGTGGTTTATGACTTCGACGAGAAGGGGATGGAAAGGAAGTCGCAACCTTGCAGTGAGCTGCTCTCGAAAAATCACGATCTCGTCGAGACCGTGTTCCCAAGGAAAGCTACCCGAAGGAATAAAATATGTGTACCCCCCAGGAAGATTGTAAGACAGAAGTATGGATTGAAGCCCCTCAGGCGTCATGGTCAAAGGACCAAACTTGTCTAGTATCTGACCTCGGCGGGAGGTAGTCGCCAAACTGCCCGAAGCAACTTGACCCACTAGTTCATAGTCCTCAAGCTCCACCTCAGGATCACTGAGGCAGTTTGGGGACACGGCTCGGTTGGTGGAACCTACGTCGGCCCTACTCGAAGAATCGTCTGAGCTATCAAAGCTAGACATCGAGGAAAAGATGGATTCAAGAAAATACTCACCGGAAAGTTTGAGAACAAAGCCAAAGAACCGTGAAGACTGTATAACCAGCCTTGACGCGAGCTGGAAAAGACTTGGACGCGAGCTGAAAGGTTGGACGCGAACTCAGTAGACAAACCGCAGAAGTGACAAACCGACTGGGGTCCCCCACTATTTATAGCTACAGTAGCCAAGAATCAACCATACAGACCGAAGATGATCCGACGGCCCACGTTCTTACCGACCGCACAACCCTTAAGGTCGAGACGTGATTGGCACACGTCTTTCCGGAAAAAGTGAAACGTTAGCGCACGTCTTTTTGAAACTGACATCGCTTCGACACGCGTCTTTCCGGAACTGACGCGCCGCACGTCTCCCTAACAGTCGCCCGCGCACGTACAGCAGTGGCGCGCCTTTTCGAAATGACCCGTTGTCACGTCCTAGCGGCGTGAATCGGTTTGGAATTTAAAACACGCGGTCACAACCACCAGCGTTCTTGAGTAAGCACGTTTCCAGCCTTCTCGAAAACCGAAAAGAACCCTAGCAAAAGCGTCTCGTGCAGTGAAGGTTCGAAGGACGGGACAAATCCACCTGCTACCTCGCGAAAACTCCCCGTACCATGGCAAGACCCCCGGTGCAAGGAGTGGGGGGCAATTGATGAAGGAAGATTTGGCCCGACCTCTCTATTATGTGACACGTGGCAGAAACAACAGCTCAGCAAAAGGGGCCAAGCCTAGGCGGGAACAAGGGGACACACTTCGCCGAACTGACCCACCTTGTAACAGCTCGGGATACACTTCGCCGAACTGACCCACCTTGTAACAACTCGGGATACACACCGCCGAACTGACCCACCTTGTAACAGCTCGGGTTACACCGCCGAACGGACCCACTTTGTAACAGCTCGGGATACACTTCCTCGAACTGACCCACCTTGTAACAGTTCGGGATACACCTCGCCGAACTGACCTGCCCTATAGATACCTCCGAGCTCAAGACCGCCTCGCTCAGCACTTCGCATCACCTTCTAGGCACCAAAACCAAACAAGTCGTACCGTGCCTGACACTAGGGAAGTCCGTGCCCGAGGGCGCCACGCCTGACTGACTTGAGATCTGACGTTTGGCGACAACACTCTAAACAGCCACTTACCACCGCCATTGACACCGCCTTCTCCAGTTAGACGGTTAGGCAGTGACGGTTCTGTCTCAGCAGAAAGGACGATGGCCGAATTGACAAGCACAAGGGTAACCATACCCGACCTGACAAGGGCCTCGGGACGAGTGCACGAAGCGACTATAAGAGCCCCCTGCCCCCCGACAACGGAGGTATGCAAAAACTTTGCGCTATCTGGTATTACCTTGCTTTTGAAGGATTCTAACTTGAGCTTCGGAGCCTCTACACCGGGTTCCCCTCGGCGCTTTCCCATCTCCTCCGGTTCAGGTTCCCTACTACCCCGTTCGGAAGCAAGGCAGCGGACAGTTAAGACCAGCCGGATCGCGGTCTATCAATAATCTAATCACAATGATTACATTGCAATAGCTTAACTAAATTTTTGATGACTCAAAAAAAGAAGCACTATATTATGTATGCAATTTTGATCAATAAATTATATATGCAATCCTCAATATGCCTCCTAAACAAACGGGAAGATGTAAGGAAAAAATTATTCTTGTCCAATAATAAGTACATACTATAAATAACTAAATCTCAAAAGATAACAAAAATAACATGTCTCAAAACAAAGAAATAAGATGATGAATAGGAAATTAGCAAATGGTTAGGAAAACTAAGGTCGCATTTGGCAAGTCTTTTCGTGCAGGCTTCAAGCTATTTAGAAGCTTGGAAGCCTGAATTCTGGGCTTTTCCCATTTGGCAATGGAAAGATCTATAGGAAAAAAGCTGCAACCCGTAAAAGACGCTAGCAGTCTGAATTTGGGTTTTTTCAAGAAGCTTCAAATGAAGCTTTTACAATCTTTTAGCACCCCATCTTCTTCGAACGTGTGGTATGATGCACACACTTGAGAGAAAATTGGTTATCTTTTCACAAAAAAAAATTGAATGTGTAAGTGAGACCTACCAATGGTTATGTGGGGCCCACAGACATGACCCACATGCATGTCTACCAATGGCATGTGGGGCCCATTTTGTAAAATGTATGTAGGCCCCACATACATGTCCACCAATGGTATGTGAGCCCACATTGAAAAATGTATATGGGCCCCACACACATGTCCACACATGGACTCCACATACATGTCCACCAATGGTATGTTGGGCCCACATTCACATTGTAAAATGCATGTAGGCCCCACATACGTGTCCACCAATGGTGTGTGAGGCCCATCTTGAAAAATGTGTGTGGGCCCCACATACATGTGCACACGTGGACCCCACATGCATTTCCACTAATGGTATGTCGGGCCCACCTTGTAAAATGTATATGAGCACCACATACATATCCACCAATGGTATATGGGGCTCACCTTAGAAAATGTATTTGGGTCCCATGTGTTAAATGAAAGGTTTGTTGGCCAATACACAAGACATTCATATATATATATAACACATATTTCTTTAAATTACCAAACGGTCTTCTAGCTTTTATGATCTCTCTTGAGACCTATGAAAAATATTTCATCCAAACAGTCTTTGGTCTTCTAAGATTAATTTGCAAAAGCTAACCCAGTCTTTTAACTAACAGATCTTCTACAAAACACTTGCCAAACAGGCACTAAGAAATTGCCTAAAAAAAAGAACGTCAATTGTTTATGACATACTAGCCGTGTAGACTAAAAATTTGATTACATATTTTAGGTATCCCTGAATTCTGAGTGGGGCTCCTATCATAACTATAATTACAAGCTTTCAACACTTTTACACAAACCATGTGCATTTGATGACATGATCAAATCATACCATCCATCTTACAACAGTCCTTTGTACTTCAATTTAATCTATACAACTATTATGAGAAAGAGACTACAGTTTGAAAAACCCCTGTACAATTCTTGTACATCTCAAATACCATTCTTACTTGCCCACCGTGTTCCATCGTGTTAACTATGCTCCCGCTGCAATGCCGGCCAAGACAGCCAATGAACAATGAGAAGGAGATCCGACAAAAGCAAAACCAACAACAGCAATGCCTGTTAACAGAGGGTTGATCTATTTAACCAATGCTTTAGATTTTTTTTTGCATCAAAACAAAAGAAATAATTCTCAAATTTGATTCCAGGTTTATAGTGTTCCTCTGCCGATTCTAGCTTCTAATTCTAAAAAATCAAAAAGAAACATTTTCAAAATGAAATGCCTCATCTACTTAGTATTTCAGATATAAAGTTTTAATCGCAAGACAATGGAGCTGGAATAGATGATCCCATATCACTGTTTGCTGGTTCAAAAATTCTTGTATCAATTTTGAATCTCTGAATCAATAAAATTCCTCATTACTTGTCAAATAAAAAGTTCTCCATCAATCTACCCGTAGAGATGAAATGATTGATTGTTAATATTTTGTCCAAACAAGAATTCAATAAAATGATCATATTCTTATCCATCTTCCAAAGACAATTTATCTTCTGTCCCTACTTGGATTTTTTACCTGCTCGAATGCTGTAGTAAAGCCAATACAAAATCACAGGGAAAAGTACATACTTGACCTTTGTTAGATTTACATTTACACAAACTAAAACTATGCAAGTATTGTGGCATCTTCGCAATGTCAATTGCATCAGATTAGCTAACATAGGGGAACTGATTTTTTACATGAAATTATTTCGGAAATCAAATTAATAAGATAGGAACCCTGCTTACAGGGCTAATTATCGCAATTAACAAAATATGAATTGGACTTATGCCATGTGAAACAACTCAATAATCAAACAACTGTGATAAAACATTTGATTAAATTCCATGGTAACATTTAAATCAAATTGCAACACTACCCAATACGTAGTGGCTACTACAATATTATTCACTTAAAAACAGAGGTCAAGCAACTAAAGAAAGGTCAAATGCAATACCCAACTTAAACTGTGCAAGTTCCCACTTCTCTTAGCAACACTTACTGGTTGCAACTGCCTTCCAATATATAGAAAATGCCTAAAAGATTTGCACAAGAATCACAACATATATGAATGCACATTCCAAGGTGAACCTTTTACAATGGAGAATGAACAAGAGGTAAAACTGAAAAAATAAAGAAAAATACAGATGACAATGAGAGATCAATAACCAAGGTTGCTAAACAATTTTTCTTTTTTCTTTTTCCTCCAGTGGTGAAAAAAAAATCACTATGTAATTATAGTGCTGAACTATAATTTGTATAAAAATTCATGTGATAATATAATTATAGTGAAAAGAAAAGGTAGGGAAAGGAAGGGAAAGGCGGGGAACCTTATACAAGGTTTGTAAAGGTTTCCCTACTTTTTCCTTCAAACCAAACACAGCCTAAATGTAAGATCTAATGAGAGAATAGGATTTAGTACCTTAAGGTTGTGTTTGGTTGCAGTGCAAATTCATTTGCATTAGTACAAATGTAAAAAATGCACATTCTTGTTTAATTTTGTTTTGGATTTTACTTTATTCTACTTCATGTCTTAATTTACTTCATTTGTACTGCAATCAAACAAAATAACCTAAAATTTGAAACAAAAAAGGGTAAGAATTTACACTCAAATCATTTGCACTGCCATGGTTTTGCATTAGGGCAAATTTATTAACATTGCAACCAAACACAACCTAAAGATTCAATGAAAGAAAACCGAATTAGGTAAAAAATAGTAGTTCAAATTACATTTTGTGCCCCTACAATTGGAAATGGACCAAATTCAAGGATAAGGGTATTTTAGTTAAGAAAAATTACACATTCTACTTCATACTTCAGTATAGATATAGATTTAAGGGGAGCTATCATAGCTGCAAATGAGGCTAAACAGTATAGTGTTCTTTAGTAAATTTTGTCCCTGCAATGGCATTTATAGCTACTTTAAATGTTGCCCTAACAATAAGCATTGAGAACCTGGACCAGAATCAATTTCCATTGTTCCCATTTTCAGCTAGCAATGGAACTTGAATCCTCGAAAATTTTAAATTAAAAATGTTTCGAATATATTTGAATTCCTAATCAGGGTTGGGGTGAGGCGGAGAATTCACTCCTCATCACTGTCCCTGTCTCGTCCCCATTAACGCAATCTCCATCCTCGACCCAATGGGATCAGGAAGTTGAATATCCAGCAGGACACATGGAAAATTTCCATCCCTAAGGCTGTGTTTGGAAACAATGCAAATATGTAGAGTGTAAAACGGTTCATATAAATTGTAAAGTTGGGTTAGTTTTGCATTGACAAATTTACCTTCTTACCAAATAGACTTTTAGATGTAATGGATGAAAACACAAATTCCAATAAAAGCATATGTTTTTTTTTTTATCAAAAGACCACTTAAATGCAAATTTACTTCTTTTTTATTGATATAATTTTACATCTTATTATCTATGTAAATATGCATTGGTCTGTTATTTATCAATACAAAAATGTAATATTACCAAATACAAGCAAAAATGAACCAAAATGCAAATTTAACCTGAACCGGATTTACTCCATTTACATCTTTTTGAAACGCAGCCTAAATTTGACTCAACGGAAAATATATATATATATCATGAAGATTCATGCCATTCCATTATTTCATTATTTCCCTCTACCTCTTCCGAAGCCCTACCAAATTCGGGTGGAGAATGATTGCCTATCTCTTATCAATATCCTGTTGGTAGAATCTCCAATTTCCTTTTGTGCATTGCCGGTACTGATTGCAGGAGTTTCACTCCTTTCTTCTCTTGTGCAACTTTTCACACACTTACAGAAAGCAATCGAGCTCAAACCAGATTGCGAAGTTTGTTATGCTCAAAGCATATGTACTTGAGCATTAAATGCTTTGACCTTTTCAAAATAAATTTCCCTCAAAATCTTTTCTAAGATTCCGGTCATATAATTTTAGTTTTAATTAAATATGAAAAAGTCTTTTCATAAAAACAATATTGAGATTTTGTCATGAAATTCAGGTTAACACAATCACCCATCAAATCAGATTATTAAGGTCCTATTGGGATTATATATTTTAAGGTCTCGTCAGGTTGAACGTCATTTTGGGTTGGATATAGGATTGAGGTACTTTAATTCAAACACGGGTAGTATAGGTGTTTTCAAAAGGGAAATTTTTTTTTGTCTAGTGTCATTTTGGTTTCTGAATTTTAAAATGCAACAATTCAGAATCCAAACTTTTAAATCATGTCAATCCATTTTCTACCGTTAACCAGCTGTTAAAATGTCTTTTGAGTGTCATCTAATTTTTATTATCAACTATCTAAACATTGATAAAAAAAATTAAGTCCTAAACCCCTGCCTCTTTTATTAAAAAAAGTTGGGGTCCAAAATGCCCAATGAGACACCACTTTGTTGAGTACTAAATTGTTGCATTTTAAAATTCAAGGACCAAAGTGACTAGGCGCAAAGTACAGACAAAATGACATAAGTTGAGCTCATTATCCCAATTTGGATCTTCTGCCAATAACACACATACTGTTTGCACTATTTTTTTCCTATTTCCGAGTCTAGCACAAACCCAACTTGTTACTTCAATATTTTATCAGTCAAGAATAAAAAAAAAAATGTTTCTTTGCATTATTTTTCTCTGAAACTATTTCATCTTTGATGAGAAAAAAGGTTCACTTTTGATAGAGTCAACCTAAACAAAAATAAGGATCAATAAAAAGGCTATTATTTGATCTCAAGAAAGCCATTTCAAAATAGTGGGGTAGTTGGGTAGAAGTTGAATACAAAGAGGACCTGATGGTCACAAGTTTTCATAAGTTTTATCCACAACTATTTTCTTCCCTAGGGATGCTAAATTGCTGAAACATTAGAGTGAAGCAGAATCATCTCCATATCCCCATATGTAAACCAAAACTTCCACAATAGTAACATGCATTGTCTAGTGACTCTGGTCAACATGTAGTTCCAAGAAAAAATGTCTCTTCTACATGTTTGAGATGAGGTGTGCAGGAGGGCATAGAAGATGTTAGGAATGTATCGCAAACATTTTTCTGTTGGGAGGAGATCACGGTGTCTTGTAAAAGCAGCTCCATTACCATTAGATTAAAAACATGAAAAACCAACAATAATTGTGATCTAATGTTAAATGAGAAAGCGAAAGAAAAGAAGAGCATCAAAAAGCCAGTTCCTTACAATAGAACTATCAATCTGCAAATGTCCAACCTACAAAAGGATCTAATTCACTCAGAAAGTGCATTGGCTAAGATGAAAAAAGAAGCCTCAACCTTCAAAGAATTAGTAACCGCCTTTAAGGTCATTGACAACATCATAGGGAATAGGAGTAACAGTTTCTAGAGTGGCACCCTCCACCATAAAACCGGGCTTTGGGCCTTCAGGTTGCCTCTTGGTACTGATTTTCTCCCCACGAGCCTTGGCCTCTGCCTTCAACTCATCATTGCGGATCCTTCTTAGTTCGAACTCTTCCCTGCACCTTGATGGCTGCACATGCTCCACTCTCACATGGATCCTCTTCCTAATAATCCTGTTTCCAACCTAGATGACACCACCCCATAACACTGTCAAGTGGAAAAAAAATATAAAGAGACACCATTTCCTTTTGTTTTTTTAACAGACTGAAAAAAGAAAGAGCAAAAACACTAGGAACTGTTGCAAATTAATGAGAACCATGAATAAAATTTTTAACTAATAAAACTCAAATATAAGCTTTTCACCAGAATCACCTCATATCATTGACTTAACAAGGAACCGAATTTAAACCCAAAAACCACAATCCTCCTTCACCTGGCCCTGGTCCACATGACGAATTAAAGATCTAAGCATAGCAGACTATGTCACATAACCAAGTTCTGCTGCTCTGGTTTAACCTACTTTTATAAAACTAAGAACCTGCAAATAAATATAACAAGCCAAGACAACTCTAAAGGAAATTGATTGGTCAAATTGCTTTACAATTTTAATAGAAAACATGGCGCTCAATAGAGTGCAATGGTGAGGCAAGAATCGTGTAGGTAACCCAAAATAGTTGGGATTGAAGCTTTGTCGAGTTTAGTATTAAGCTTTAATTACGAGGCACCTACTAATTACAAGAAAACTGGAAAACCAAGGTAGAAAGGTCAAAATTGTATAGAATTATGCTGCATTTGGCATTTCTTATTTTAAGGACTTGTCTCCTTTTTGCAGTTAAAATACCCCTGTGACCAATGGGTTTTTACTGCAAAAAGGAGACAAGTCCTTAAAATAAGGAATGCCAAATGCAGCATCCAGCAACAATATTACCCAACTACATGTTTTTTTCGAATCTTAAGTTCTTAACTCAATTAAGCCTTGTCCCAACTAAACGGGATCAGCATTTTTTTTTGGGGGGGGGGGTGTGTAAAGAACAGGAATACTGTTCTGATTCAGCATTGTGTAGTGCATAACATAATTAAATTATGGGCATTTTCTTTGAGGCAGGCAGTAAACTTGCGTCCCATTCATTCGAGATTTCGTAATACATATCTAATTTTAGAGTTTTTTTAACAGCTAGTTTGAAACATTCGTGTTGACTGATGAAAGGACGGATGAAAGATATCAAAACAACATACACAATGTAACTACATTCAGTAGTAATTTCGAACAGCAATATGCATCTGTGTGACTTCTCGATAACCAGATTGGATTAAAAGAAAACCAAAGAGGAACAATGTCTTTCACGTCAAACCCAGACAACAAAACCAGTGTTCAGGTCAAACAACAACTAGAGAGAGAGAGAGAGAGAGGGGTATAGGGTAAATGCCTGTTTATTGACTTCGACGCCGATGGCGCGCTTGGTAACGTTCCAGACCCTACCAGTGCGGCCGTGATAGAACTTGTGAGGCATGCCCTTGTGAACTGCGCCGTTAACCTTGATATCGACGTAGTCCCCGATCCTGTAGGTCCGGAGGTATGTTGACAGAGGGATGTAACCCTTCTTCCTGAAGGGCCGCGAAAACAGATCCCTCGTTCTCGACCGGAGTCCGTGTCCCGCTGGCATCTTTTCCTTCTTCGATCAAATTCCTTTCCCAGAAAATGGATCCCGACTCACAGTCTCCGAGAGCTAAAATTCTAATTTTTATTTATAGCTCAACCAAAAATGCATGAAACCCTAATGAACTGCGGGTTGGCCCTTTCTTACCCAAACTGCATTTGATCTTGGCCCCAAGCCCACCTCTTTGTTAATTTGTTTGCCTAATGCCTACGACCCCAAGAGGCCCAGAGGCGATAAAACTATGACCCCGAATATGATAGCAGAGTGGATGCTTTCAAGTTTCAAGTTTCAAACTCGAACCCATGTTCTCACGCTTACCCTATATACAATAAACACACCAATAACGACCCCATTATATAATTTTAAGTTGGAAGGCAAAAAATTTTTAATACAATACCAAAAGTGTTGTACTCTTGAAGCACCATAATTGTTCTACTTTAATTGGTTAATCTTGATCTCAAGAAATAAAAACATTTTTGTAAAGCAAAGAGAAAGTGAAAAAAATTGAGGCAACTTAAGCCCAACGTAACGTAACTCAATGACAATGTCATTGGGTTAGGGTTAGGGTTAGGATTAGGGCCTAGGCTTCTACAGCTTCGGCAGCTTGGGTTATGTTAGGATTGACCTCAACTTTGACTTAATATTTGCGTCTTAACTAAACACATAATACCCTAATAAGTAATAACTAGTGTGTGGATGGGCTCTTGCTTCTGGCAAATAGTCTTGGCCCAAGCCCAATTGTTGTTGCATGCGACTTCTGTAATAATTAAGGTAAACGAGTGCTCTCCTGCTGGTCTTAGCGGAGACTTGTGGAGTATTTGGTTGTAGTGCAATTTTATTTGTATTAATACAAATCAATAAGAGTGTAAATGAAAAAAATGCAAATTTTCATTTAATTTTATTTTAGGTTTTTATTTTTCATGTCTTAATTTACTTTATTTGTATTGCAATTAAATAAAATAAACTAAAATTTCAAACAAAAATAAGTTAGAATTTACTGTCAAATCATTTGCATGGTAGGAATACAAATACAAATTTGTAGAGTACAAAATCTTGAATTTTGTATTATTT
This sequence comes from Nelumbo lutea, assembly GCF_056320005.1. Taxonomy (NCBI): domain Eukaryota; kingdom Viridiplantae; phylum Streptophyta; class Magnoliopsida; order Proteales; family Nelumbonaceae; genus Nelumbo; species Nelumbo lutea. The sequence continues at coordinate 500,461 of NC_142686.1, forward strand.
TGTATGTATTTGCACCGTACATATTTGTATTTATACTCTTTCCAAACTGAGCCATCAGCACAAATTTATTTGCAGTGCAACCAAACACAGCATTGGGATCGAATCCTGCCTGCACTCCAAGTTGGGGGATGGGCTATCCCCCATCCAATGACCAAAGAGTGTTGTTTCTCATATGTTACACCCCCTTTGCTTATCAGTTATTGGATGGAAGCCATACTCTTTATATTAAACGAATAATAAGTCTCGTAGGTGATGCTGATCTAGGGATGAACATGGACTGCGCCTGTTGGGGCCCGAGCTAGGTGTTTACAGGATTACTTACGACATTTAGTGTTTCCTGGCCCAGCCCATCCCGCATTCTGGGCTTGATAATATAGTAAGTTGGGCGGGATGGGCTGGGTTTAGGTTCAATTCAGGTCCAATCCTAAGAATTGGGTTCAAGACCCAAGCCTTAAGTAAAGTCCAAATTGTCCAACCCGGGGCCATTCCATACTGAAATTTGAAGCATTTGACTTGGGTTTGGGCCCGGGCAGGGCTAGAGTTGGTTAATCAGTCCAAACTAAAAATTGAAACAAACGTATATATACATGTATGCAGATGTGCATGATTTATTAAAAGAAATTATGTATTTGTACATGCAAATATGTGTTAATATATATATGCACATATGCATGTAAATAGTCGAGACAGTATTGGGTTGGGATAAGGTCAGACTAGATTTGGACTTTGGATTACATAAAAGCTATGCACACGCTCAGCCTGAAAAATAAAAGGCCCAAACTTTTAGGAACAGGCTCAACCTAAAACTGAATATCCAATCCCAACCTGAATAAAATTTGGGTTGGGTCGGCCTGAGCACGGATTGGGCCCGCTCAAATTGCATCCTAATTGTTTGCATAAATTAATAATTTTTATCTTTAAATTAAAATTTTAAATTGATATTACAACCAAAATTAAAGAAAAATATATAAAATTTATTATGTACCAAATATGGTTTATATATACACGAAAATATCAATTTACATGCATATGCATGCCATAACTTCTGTCCGAGCTGGCCCAGCTGGGCTGTTTAGGCTGGAAAATGCAATCCGGACAGAAATGTTCAACTCTATGCTCATTTCCCTGTTTATTAATTTTTTTTATTAAAAATTAGTAGAATTTGTCTTTATTAATTTTAATAATAATAATAATAATAATAATAATAATAATAATGATGATGATGATGATGATGATGATGATAATAACACTTTAATCAATGTGAAATCACTTAAATTTGAATGAATACTAGTTGATTGATTACCAATTGATTGATAGACATAGCCAATCTTTTATGTTTTTTTTAAGCTGCAAATCCATTCAAACAAAAGTCTAAATAAAAGCCAATCCTTCACAACGATGTAGGTTAGAAGAGGACAGACAGTCCATCCCCTCTATGCAGAGTGAACATCAGCCCCCAGTGCCCCACAACGTCCGCACATCCCAGCCATGTATTGGGAATATCTTCCGATGAATACTAGTTGATTGTGGGGCGCCCCCTTGTGTGGGGGGGCCATGGTTCAAAGTATCGATACGCCCCTATGTATCAGCAAGGGAGCATAGGTACATAAAAATATACGCTCAATGGGTTTTTTTTTTCAAAATATGATTTTAAAAGATGTTTTTAATGGTTCTTTACTAAAATAAACGAGGGCCTCGAAACACCTATAAATAGGTGTATCGAGACCAAAAGATATGATACGATACGCCCGATGTGAACTCCTCTGTGCATTAGAAACATCTCCCGTGTTTGTTATATGGGGAGATACTCTCAATGCACGAACGGGATGAGCTATGGGGCAGTTGATCCTGTCCCTGTTTTAGTAGCCTCTCACTCAGTAGAAGTAGGGATGCAAACATATCGGATTGGATTCAAATCAGGGTATATCCAAAATTTGATCTAATAGGCAAGGATATGAATTTGAATCCGATTGGGAAGTTGGATCTTTGGATTTGATCCAATCTGATTTGTTTTCTTTAAAAATTAATAAATTATTATAAAAATAAAATATACCAATTTAAATAAAAACAAAAATATAAGTATTTTTTAATTATTTTCATCATATATATACATATTTTTTTTATAAAAAATAAATAATACAACAAATTTACAAAAATACAATATAAATAAATAATTAACATATATTATATATATTTGTATTTATACATATTTATATAAATAAATATATAACATATATCGGATAAGATCTTCTCGAATAGGATAGGGGTGATTCAAATTCGACCAAATAGGATCGAATCTTAGATCGGATCATAATCTGGTCCTTTTGCACCCCCTAAGTAGAAGGCTTTTAATAGGTTGGTGTGGCTAGTTAATTACAAACTAAACCTAAATCTCCAAAATGAAATAAAAAAAACAATCTAAATTTATAATAAATGATGAGCCCCACTAGTTGCGTTGTACTCTAGAGTGAGTTTGGCTACTATTAAAGCAAGTTGGTGCTCGCACCGTTTGAGCAACCCCTTGCAACCTTGCATTGGGAATATCTCCCATGAAATAAATCATATAAGTACGGAGATATTCCCAACCAAAGACTGTAAAGGCTGTTGGAAAATGCTTTGCCCTGATTGAAGCTGGACTCCTCTAGAGTTCAGATTTGCTCTTTACAGAGTGCTCCACATAATCACTTGCAGCACACCTGGAACATCTTACATCTCCATCTTTGTAATTTATCATTCATGGGAGATGTGTTGTGAGGTTGGTGTTAGGAGCACTATGTGAAAAGAAAATCTGAATTTTATACTTTAGATGTATTGGGATATGCTCCTCACACTCTTCACACCAATCTCACAGCCACACTCCATTGCGTATTGGGAACATCCCTTTATGAATAATAAATACAAGTAACTTTCTGATGATGTGCGACCAGGACATGTTGTGAGGTCAGTGCGAGGAGCAGATATGAACTCACTCTAAATGGGTTGTTATTAATAAACTTAGCATCCTTTATTGGCAAATAAAAAATGGTCTAGTCATGAAGTCATGTTGTCTTGGGAAGCATGAATCTAGATTTCTTCCTCATACCAACCTCTTGGAGAGCTATTCCCCATGCATGGCTACATGGTACTGTGAGATTGGTTTAATTAGCAAATCGGGATTCATGTGTGCCAAGACAACATACTTCATGACTAGACCTATGTGAGGAGAAGATCCATCGTGCATTGGGAACATCTCTCGTAAAAAATAACTTACAAGTATGGGAGATGTTTCCAATGCATGGTAGGATGTGAGTATGAGGCGCCCTATGTGAGGAGAAAATTCGGTCTCGTTTATGGGCTGGGCTGGGCTTTGTTTCTACATTAATAGAATATGCTCAGACCCGAGCCCGACCGTCGGGCCTAGGTCTTGGGCTTGAGTCCAACCTTCATATAAAGCCCAAAGCCCAAGCCCAACTAGAAATTAGAAAAAAAAATATTTTTTTACTTTTTAACTCAATTAAAAACTATTTTATTTATATTAAAAGACCTCAAAACCTAAAAAAGAAAGAATGATCTCATTATTACTTGAGAAAATATAAGAAAAATAAAGAAAAATATATTATATATGCTCTTTTATTATATAAAATATATTTTTCTTATATAATGCATTGTTAAGTAGGGCTCGAGCTTGGGTCGAGCTTTTCTAAGAAAGCCAAAGCTCGGCCTAAAAAAGGTCAGGCCCGATATTTTAGGCCCGAGCTCAAGCCTGTAGGCCTGAAATCCTATCCAAACCCAACTTAGATCAGGCCCGGTCGAGTCGGCCCATCGGGCTACCCAATCCATGAACAAGTCTATTCATGACCAGAACCACTTTGAGAAGTTCTCAATGTGCGCCTGTAAGTGCTTTGAGATTGTTATGAAGTGCAAATCCCAATACCTATCAGATGAGAGATCTTGTCTTAGTCATGATGGTCTTCTTAAATTATGTCAACTTAAAAAGTAATTAGTCGTGGCGTGTGTGATGCATGGATTTTATTAAAAAGTGGAAGGAGCTCTACAACATTTACAATTATATGGTGTTGATCATCTAAGTCCAATTCAAGCATTGTTTTTTTGGGTTATGTCTAGTTTAGTCAATCATATTTCAAATTACATTTTAGTGAGAGTGGATAATTACTTATGCTCTAGATAAATTTGTATCATCTTTTGTATATTAACACTATTTTTTACTCATTTTTAAATTTCATTGGTCTATAATTATTTTTGTATTGTTTTTAGGTAAAATTATGAAAAAAAAACCTCCTCTTATAACAATTCTATAAACTATTATTGTGTTTTAATATAAAAGTCTTAAAGCTGATCGACCACTTGAGTTATTTTGTTTAATTTTAAAATTAGGAAAATTCAAAAAAAAAACTATAAAAAACTTTCTAAAACAACCATAAATAAAGAAAGTGCCAAATTGACACATTTCCTTTTAATACATAGATATAGATAAGAGGTTGCTCCTCACTGATTCAAATTGGAGAGCATACGTGTAAAATGTTCCATATTGCATACCAAAGAATACAAATAATGTACCATCAACAATAGAGATCTTCCAAACTCACCTCCCTACCTCTCTCTCTCTCTCTGTCTTGGCTTGGTGATTGAAGGCCTATTCATTTGTACTAAAATCTAAAATCTAAATGCCTGTGAAATTGTACTAGTTACTTTTAGAGGTGTATTGAAGTTGGTGAACTTTCCTTGGCTCTGAAGCCTAAATGCAAAGAATGTTATTTTGAAATTTGAATGCTAAGTTCTAAAAAATTGCAAGAAGGCTTGTTTGGCTTCTAACAAACTAACTACCAATTAATCAAATAATAATAATAATAATAATTATTAATTAATTAATATTGTTAAAATAGTAATTAATGATTAATTAATAATTAACAATAATTATTTTTAATTAATAAATTAACTAATAAAAATATTTATTTATTTAATAGTTAATTAATTAAATGATGCATTAATAAATAATAAAATAATACATAGATAATTAATAAAATAATATTAATTTTAAATAATACCTCATTATTATTTTTATTAATTATTGTTAATTAAATAATAATTTATGGTCTTAATGTAAAAGTAGAAGGAACTAATGGGGGTATCTTTTGGAAAACAAAATATGTAAATAAGTAATACATATATAATTAATAAAATAATAATAATTTGTAAGCATTACTTCATTAATGATATATAATTAAATAATTATTATTAAATATTTAGATAATACTTTTTTAAAATGATTTCATTATCAATATTTTTATTTTTATTTTATTATTTTGTTTATTATTATTATTATTATTATTATTATTATTATTATTATTATTATTGTTGTTGTTGTTGTTGTTGTTGTTGTTGTATTGGGTCATCATGCCATCATGGCATACATAAAAGGAGTAATCTTTTGGGGGTATTTTTTGGAAAACAAAGCTGAGCTTTATTGCTATTGTACATAGGGCTGAAGATAAAAATGAGAACCAAACGTTGTTAATGCCTCTTAAAGTTATTAAGAGATAAGAGGGATTAAAAGTAAATTAACAAGCCCAAACTCTTTCAAAAATAAGGCACCATTTGGTTTATGGGAATAGGGGTCTAGAATCGAATAGGAAAGGGTCCTTCCAATTCTAACTATTTGGTTGGGTAGAATTGGAATCCCATTCAATGGCATTCCCCCATTTGAGGGAATGGCCATTCCCTCCCCCTCCCTTGGGAATGAAATCACATTCTACTTTATTCCAATTTCCATTTAAATTCTTATATAAATCAAACAAACTATGAGAATAGGCATTCCAATTCCACTTTTGAATGATTTTGATTCTAATTCTGATTGCAAACCAAACAACCCTAAACTATTGAGGGTCCATTTGGCTTGCAATTGGAATCAAAATGGTCTATTCCCATAGTCTATTTGGTTTAGGCAAGAATTAGAATCAAAATTGAAATAAGTGGGAATGGGATTTCATTCCCAAGAGAGGGGGAGGGAATGGCCATTTCCTCAAATGGGAGGAATGTCATTTCAGAAGGAATGGGAATGAGATTCCAATTCCACCCAACTAAATAGTTGGAATTCCAATTCCGATTCCAGACCCATATTTCCGCAAATCAAATGGGCCCTTAGAAAATATGGGGTTAAATATCTTTATGGAAAGTTGCTAGCCCAGTACCATGAAGATGTATTCAAGGTTCAAAGTATTGATACACCTTGATACGACGGAGGGGTGTATCAACCTTTTTAGAGGGTTTGGTTTGAGGCATGCCTAACCCTTGAAATGGGGTTTGAACCCAAAAGACCTGTATTTTACGTATAAATAAGCCATTGATACGATATGTGTTTGATATTGAAACATTGAATCTTGGATGTATTCAATTGACAATGGGTGGTTTATTTTTAGGCCAAATTATTGATTCCTATACCTAAAAATTTGTCATTATTTGTAATAGTGACAGGTGAGGAAATCTAACACAATACAAAGATATATATATATATATATATATATATATATATATATATATATATATATATATATATATATATATATATATAGTAAAAGTGTACGTGCATTGAATGTGGCAGTATCAAATGATGACGATGATGATGATAGTTAGTAATCAAATGACCTTACTGGTTGAACCATTAACCTATTTAACCAAGAAAATAGACTACGATTAAGACATTAATTCATTTTTTTCTTTGTATTTTAGCCATTTCTATTTTTACTAACAATAATTCTTATTTTTCAAATATATTTTTGTTTAATATGAAGAATATATAATATTAATGCATGTTCAAATTTTTCTGTAAAATTTATAAAAAAAATCTATATTTTTATTTTTTATTATTTAATTTATGAGATAATAAAAATTACTTATTTACCAAGAGGAAACACAAATTCAATATATTGCTTTTTAATATTATGGTCAGATTAATTATTTATATATATATATATATCATTTATATAATATATATGTTATTTATTTATTTATAAATGTATTATTTATATTGCATTTTTGTAAACTTCGCATATGATGAAAATAGTTGAAAAAAATACTTATATTTTTTATTTTTCTTTATTTCAACTATTATATTTTCTTTCCTTAATCGGATCGTATCAGATTCAAATATCCAACATTTTGATCGGATTCTGATTTAAATCAATACTTATGAGGTTCGATCAGATCTTCGAATCGAAACGAATTCCAATATACCCTGATTCAAATTTGATCCAATCTGTTTCCAAACCACTTGCCTATAATGACCTATCTAATTAAATCATTGAACCATTTGAAATGGTTAGTGGAGTCATGTGTTAGAATGCACCCAAAATTATCTAATTTTTATCCCATTTCTATCAGATCTTTATTTTTTATAAAATGGTTAGTTATGAGGTTCGATCAGATCTTTATTTTTTATCATAATTTTTATCCCATTTCTATCATTAATGAAAATAGTTATCATTAATCACACTTTTTTTATATGATGAATATATAATATTATAGAATGCACCCAAAATTATCTACAAATTTATACATTTTCTAAAATTTTATGTATTTTATTATTTAATAATAACATCATGAGTTGATCCATTTGACATGGATAGTTGAACCACTAACCCAACACTTGGGTGGAAAAATCATTTTTCTTATTTTCGCATTTATTTTTGCACGTAGAAGTATCAAATGATGATGATAATTATTAGTAATCAAAGGACCTTACTAGTTGAACCATTAACCTATTTAACTAGGAAATTGGACTATGACTAAGACATTAATTCATTTTTTTTCTTTGTATTTTAGCCATTTCTATCTTTACTAACAATAATTCTCACTTTTTCAAACATATTTTTGTTTAATATGAAGAATATATAATATTAATATATGTTCAAAATTTCTTATGAAATTTATAAAAAAAATTCTATATTTTTATTTTTTATTATTTAATTTATGAGATAATAAAAATTGGTTATTTACCAAGAGGAAATGCAATTCTAATATATTGTTTGAATATTGGTTTTTAATATTGTGGTCAAATCAATTATTTATATATGTAGTGTATATATATTATTTATATATAATATATATGCTATTTATTATTTATTTATAAATAAGTTATTTATATTGCATTTTTGTCAACTTTTTATATGATGGAAATAGTTGAGAAAATACTTATATTTTTTGTTTTTTATTTTAACTATTATATTTTTCTTTTTCTTTTAATAATTTATTACTTTTTTTAAAAATTAAATCGGATCGTATCAGGTTCGGATATTCAACATTTTGATCGGATTCAGATTCGAATAAATATTTATGAAACCTAGTTGAATCTTTGAATCAGATCAGATTTGAATATACCATAATTCAAATATGATCTGATATGTTTACATCCCTACCAAACCACTTGCCTATGATGACCTAGCTAATTAAATTATTGAACTATTTGACATGGTTAATTGGGTCATTTATTATACATTAATTCTCTTTATTTTATCCTAATTTTTATCCCATTTCTATCATTAATGAAAATAATTCTCATTAATCACACTTTTTTATATGATGTATAATGTACCCAAAATTATCGACAGATTTCCACATGGATAGTTTTATTATTTAACAATAACATCCATTTGACATGGATAGTTTAACCACTAACCCACTACTTGGATGGAAAAATCATTTTTGCTTTTTTGGTTGATTTTAAATCATGTATTCCATTTTCATCATCGATGAAAGTAATTCTTATTTTTACATTTATTTTTGTATAATATGGTGAATATATAACAATAGAATTGTATGTATGTATGTATGTATGTATGCACGCACATATATATGTATATATTTAATATTTGTTACTTAGTTATGACATCATAGATTGATCCATTTGACCCGGAATGTTAGATCATTAACCTATCTACCATCTAGACATGGATATGGTTTCATTTTCAAACTGGTTTTAATTTTTGCATTTCATTTATATCATTGATAAAATAATTATTATTTATTATACTTATTTTTGTTTATATTATTAGTATATAATATTATAGATGTGCCCAAAACTGTTTCATATTTTTTGTACTATTATATTTAAAAAAAATATTTTTAATTATACATCATGTGTTAACCTATTTGACCTAAAAGGTTGAACCACTAACCCACCCTTAGATAGGAAGATGGTTTAATTTCCAATTAGTTTTAAGTTGTATATTTGATGTCCATCATTAATAAAATTATGTATATTTTATCATAGTTATTTTTTAATATGACAAATATATAATAATAGAAACATGTCCTTTTTTTCAAAATTTTTTCTATATTTTTTTGTATTTTTATATTTCTAAATTTGTATTATTTATTTATGACATCATGGAATTTTCCATTTGACTCAAATGGTTGAAATACTTACCCACGACATAAATGGAAAATATGATTCCATTTCTAGGTTTATTTTAAAGATATAAAATTTCATTCTATTAATAATTATTGTGTATGGATTTATTAGTGGAATTTAATGATGATAAGCAAAAGTTTTTTTTTATATTTCTAAATTTATATTATTTATTTATGACATCATGAAATTATCCATTTGACCCAAATGGTTGAACTACTTATCCACCACTTAAATGAAAAATATGATTTTATTTTTATGTTTATTTTAAAAATATAAAATTTTATTCTATTAATAATTATTGTGTATGGATTTATTAGTGGGATTTAATGATGATAAATAAAAGTATAAATGTTGGGTTAAATGAGAGAAAATGCGATTTATTTAATGACTTAAATGTGAGACTTAATGAGATGTATTTTTTTTATACCTAAGAGAGGTAATTGAATATACTTAATGATATTTTTTTAATTACATTTTCTAACTTTCAATGGAGATATGGACTAAATTCAAGAGGGGGTAGTAAAGAAAAATTCTAGAAGCCAATACCTCCTCATTCACACTTTGATAATTAGTATATATATATATATATATAATAAGTAGGGGTTTTTCAAAATAAAATAAATAAATAAAAAATTATAAGGTGGAATAGACCATAATTTTCACTTATTTTTATTATCATGCATGCATGCATGCTTTCATCATCATGATAGAATATAATTTGTATGCATACGCGGACTATTCATCTTATTAAAATTAGTTTCAATATTTACTCAAGCTGAGTATAAAATTGTTATTTGGTCATTCATTTCGAAGTTTCAACGAATTCCTTGAAGTAAAACAATGGTTATGGCGTTAAAATTAGAGCATGTAAAAACTAAAACTAAAAGGAAAACCATACCCATAATCATATGGATTCAACAATAAATTAGAAAAAAAAAAAAGAAAGGGAAAAACCAAATAAGGCCGTATTTCGTTTGGAAGAAAATATAGGAAAAGAAAAGGAAAAAGTAGGAAAACCTATACAACTAAACACAGCCTAAAGGAGAGATGAATGATTAATATATAACGTGTCTAGTAAGAATAGAGCAGCATTTGGAAACTAAATTATACATGGGCTACCTAATTAATGGGCGCCCATTGTGATTATGTATAATAAATTTTCAAAACCGAAAACTATTCACTTAATTGGAGTATGAAGTGTGAACGTCGAAATAGCTTGAACTATGTATATGTTGCCCAAAAATACAGTTTCTGACGTATGCTTGATACATTGTTTTTAGAATTATATTACAAATAAATACATTGAGGCTTCTTCTTCTAGGGGGAGAAAGACAATTGTACAGCATTTATTTGTAAATTACTAAATGCAGGTCTTTTTCTTATATAGATGGGTGATTAGTGAACAGGGAAAGATAACCAACTTGAGCTGTCTGTTCTTTCCCTTTCCCAATTAATCTTATATATATATAGACAACTTGTGATATATATATATATATATATATATATATATTATATGCCGTCATGCTTCTAGCTAGAGTTGTGTAAATGATATAATATCATCTTTCCTAAGAGTGGACGTATAATTATTATATGCTTTAAAACATAGCAAGAATAATCGTTGAGACAATTTGCTTTAAAAGAATATATTAGAAGATTGTTCAATTATCTATTCTTACTCAACTAATTAGGAGTCTATCAACGATGGGGCATTTTATAACATGAATTGTTTTTCTTATTGTCAGTTTAAAAAATAAATCAAAACCATCAAAATTAACCTGGTCAAACTATGCCAAATACAGCAAGATTAATGAATCCGATTTCAAAACAAAAGATTTTCTAACCCTCTAATAATTAAAACTACGGCTCTGTGCGGTGTATTAAAAACATCTCTCAATAATATACCATAAATGATGATGTCATCATCAAAAGATCAAAAGATGTTTCCAACCAATATAGGGCTGTGGGACGTTATAAGGCTGGACGCTGTAGGGGGGAGATGTGAAGTAAGGGTAGGGCCCGTTGTGTCACTTGACAACGACCACCTACAGCTGTATTAAAAAGAGCCTTTCATCCTGCAAACTCAGAAAACACTAATTAATGATTAGATATAACCGAGAGACCTATTCAACAAATTTATTACTATAATTAATCAACTACATCCTACCTACATCACAATATTCACAAATTTTCAAACATTGAATCTTGAAAATATTGAACGAGAATGCTCTTCTGAAAATATTGAATTCAGACTCGGCCAACCCTCACAAAAACTAGAACGAGAATGCTCTTCTGAAAAACTATAATTAATTAACTACTGCCCGTTGTGTCACTTGCAGACTCGGCCAACCCTCACAAAAACTAGAATGAGAATGCTCTTCTGAAAATATCGAATCTTTCTTAATATGCCTACAAAATTCCATATTACGTACTCTCCATAAAAAGAAAAAAAAAAAAAAAAGTAATTGGAACTGCCATACCTTTTCTATACACCACCCAACAATTTAGAATATCAATTGCTTCTCCTAAATCTAATATTATATTGGCACTGAAGATAATAGAATTCCTTAATTATATAGAGAATTCTTCTATTCTAGCTACTTAGAATATCTTCCACAATTAATTCAAGAACCAAAGAAACAAGCTTCGATTTATCCCAATTCCTAGTATTATGGTTTATTCAATCCTTCAATTCAGTAGTGCGGTAACTTAGAGTGATCCCTTGAAGGTGGTTCACAAGGAGCACAAAAGGAATATTTCTATTTCTATTCAGTGATCTCAGATGCATGTGCTCCGTCATATGTTAAGCAAAGAACATCTACTTATTTGACATCCAATTTGACTATGCAAGTAGTGGATAGAAGAAGGTTAAAGCATCCTTTTTCCAGGAAACCGTTGGGATTGATTATTGCTCAAATATTTACCTTAATATTTCAACACTAAAACCATACAACAGGATTAAATGAATATAAGCGTAATCTCTAAAGCTAACTTGTGTAAATAAAAACGTTCAACTATTTACATCAATTAATTACATTTGTCTACGTCTGCATGGGAGGAGACTCAAAAGAAGTCCCTACCAAAGATTGGCCCAAAACATCTTACCACATGCTCTCTTATGGAGTTAAAATAAAAAGAATAATTGGGGTCTATTATATGTAATCAAACAGAATTCTAACATAAACTTAGATTAGGATAGTCCAATCCAAAGCCCAAAAGGTGGGTCCCCTCTGAATTGGCTACGAAATTTCTCAGTGCCACTAAAATAGCGTAGGCTGTGTTGTGTAGCGTTAGAATTTAGAAAGCACCTTACACCTAATTCTGCCATATGAAAGGGGATTTTGTGGCCGATACCGTCTCGAGTTGCCAGGGGCCTGGGTTTGGGTTGTGGTTGTCGGTCGAGATAGTGCGTGGAGTTTTAGTAATGTCGGGTGATAGTGAAGATGATAGTCGTGTATAGGGGTGATCATGGGCCACGCCCGGGCCGGGCTTTGCACAATAAGGTCTATAGCTTAGGCCCAGGTCCAGCCCGACCCGAGGTTTTGGGCCTGAAACATAAGCCCTAGCCCAGGTCTATACGGGCCTGGGCCTGATTCTGAGCTAATGTCCTTCATATATAAGGTTCAAAGTATTGATACGATACACATTTCGGCCATATTGTATCTGTACTTAGAAATGAGCGAAACATCTTTTTTTTTCAAATTTTGATTTTTTGGGAAGTTTAAAACGTGTCTTTTATTATTAAAAAAATTGGGGGTCCAAAACACCTAGAAACAAGCATTTTGGACCGTATCTTTTTCAAAAGATATGATACGGTACTCCCAATACGGGGCATATCGTATTGATACTTTGAACCATGCTCATATATAAAATATTACATATCTATATATTAAATGACATAACATTATGCATATAAACTTATTTTATACATTATATAATATAAAATATTACATGTAATATAAATTATACATGTCATGTTATAATATTTATATATAAAATATGTAATATAATGTAAAATAACATGTATACATATGTATACATTATGGGCCGGGCTGAAATGATCACCCCTAGTCATGTCCTATTAGGAAAGAGAATCTTTGTCTTTATATTGATGACTACGAGACCACCATTGGTGTTTTGCCATGTGTCCAGCGAGATCCTCTAGAATAAAGTTTCCTTTTTTTCTAGGGATTCTTACATGGCACATGTTGGCTACATTTCCTTAAGGTTTCTCTTGTGGCCACGTGTTAGAGAGGGATCTCGGTCTAGTTAACATGTTTGGGTTTGTTAAAGACACGTGGTGCCATCTTTCGTCTATCGCTGCTCTGTATTGTCATTCATTGCTCATCGCAAGTCCCAGAAGGTGTCTTATGCTCATCACATGCCTTGGGAGATTTCATGTGTTCATCGCAAGCGCATGAGCTTTCTACTGTTTTGGTGGAGTATTTCTATGCCATTGTAGGGATGTCCCGGCCTAGATTTCTCCACATGGTTTTCCTTTGATGTCCTCATTGTATTCACGGTGATGATGAACCACATGTACTTACAGGTGGTAGTCGCACCATCTCAACTCGTGTTTATCCTTTTCAAGGTCGACCCCAACAGGCAATTGTGACAGACTGATGACATGTTCTTCTACTAACTTGTTCATGACCATAATTACATCGCTCTTATTGTAGTGGACCACAATAATATGGTCCCTGGTCGAGTCCCCTCGCGTTGTGAGGCTTGTGGTTGACAATGTATGCTTCTGGCATGGTATATGCTAGTCCTGGTGTAGCAGACTACGCTTCAGGACCAATGACAATTCGCATCGTCCTCTCAGCAATTTTCCAAAGTTAGCTAAAAGTCTTAACATTGACATTTTCAATGTCAATCTTGTAGGCTGGATGCATCTCCTGTATACACTGTTCTACGAAGCTTTTCTCTGCCGCATGCTCTTTGAAGACTGAATGGGCCAGTTTTTGGAAGCACATGGCATAGGTTAGGAGGTCTTCCCCAGCACGTTGTTCTGTATTTTGAAGCTCAACCATTGTTAGCCTTCACTCGAGGGTGAATCACTTGGACAGGAATTTCTTAGTGAGTTATCCCCTAAGATTCCAAGCTTCCGGCCGTTAGGTTGATGAACCAGGAGTAAGCTGGGCTGGTGAACGAATTTTTGAATTCTTGGACTTTAGATCTCCATCCAAGACAAACGCACCCAAATCGTCTTCAAACTTGTTGACATGTTCCTGTGGAGTTCCCTTTTGACTATCATACAGGGGCCGCTGTTACACTTGTGTATAGCTTACAAGGTAGACTTTTGTATAGGATGCTGTTAGAGTAGGGTTTTTGAAGTGTGAGCATGGATTGGGACTTTTTCTAGCTTTCCTCTATGAGGCCTTGCATGTATTCCTAATCTCCATCCTGCTGCTTGGCGCTTCAGCTATTGTGTTGCTTTACTCCCCCGAATAAGTTTGTTATGTAGCTAGGGATGCAAATAGATCAAATCAGATTCGAATCAAGGTATATTCGAACATGACCCGACACTGTTCATGTCGAATCTGATCTAATCGGATCTGATAGGACTCGATTTGAATTCAAATCCTATCGGTAAGTTGGATCTTCGGATCTAATCTGATATGACTTGTTTTCTTTAAAAATTAATAAACTATTGAAAGAAAAATAAAATATACTAATTTAAATAAAGTAAAAACAAAAAATACAAGTACTTTTATAATTATTTTCATCACATATACATGTTTTTTATAAAAATAAATAATATAACAAGTTTATAAAAATATAATATAAAAAATATATTTATAAATAAATAAATAACATATATATGTATTATATATATTTCTATTTATAAATATACAATATATATATTGGATCGGATCTTCTCAAATCGAATAGGGGGTGATCTGATTTCTGATCGGATCCTATTATCTAATCTGAACAGGGGGTGATCCGAATTCGACCAAATAGGATAGGATCTCGGATTGGATCGTATCGGATGATGATATGATAACAACAAAGCATTGGGTCCTCTGAGTGATGTTGGGTACAAGCATGTGGTTGGCTCCTGACAATTGTTGCTTAGGTACCTTGAGGATCGAAGCTCCTCGGTGGTTAGGGGGTGCTAGTATAGAAGGACTAGCAGGAGTAAATGGTATGAATGGCAATGGGGTAGGTTTGAGGTAGGGGTCATATTCCCTGTCCCCAACCCCGATTATGAAATTAACCCCCATCCCTATCCCTGATCCCTGTCAAGATAAAATTTGTCCTCCATCCCCTATCCCCGATGGGGATGGGTTCCCCGCGGGGACCCAAATCCCCAAAATTTTTTAGATAACAGTATTTTAAAAAATAAATTTATTTAAAATAAATAAAACTTTAAATTATAAATAATGTTTAAATATATTTTGGTACAT
Source organism: Nelumbo lutea (assembly GCF_056320005.1). Taxonomy (NCBI): domain Eukaryota; kingdom Viridiplantae; phylum Streptophyta; class Magnoliopsida; order Proteales; family Nelumbonaceae; genus Nelumbo; species Nelumbo lutea. The sequence continues at coordinate 516,277 of NC_142686.1, forward strand.
ACATACGTATACATATACATATATATATAATTGGGGTCAGGGCTGGGCAGGGACCTTAATCCCCATCCCTGACCTTGACCCCGATCGGGGATTCCTATTTAATCTTTGTCCCCGTCCCCGCCCACCAAAACAATCCCCATCCCCGACCCCATCAGGTCGGGCAAGTCAGGTCCTTGTTGGGAATGGGGAAAATTGCCATCCCTAATAAATGGGGAGTGCTCGAGTGAGGCGGTCCTTTGTAGGAGTAATTGTAGAGTGCTCCTCATCTTGGCCTGCATTTGTTCTAGCCAGTTGAAGCAGGTCTCAAAGCCATAAACCTCGTGAGATAGGATTATGATGTCAATTTGATCATTGGCTTCCTGGGGAATATGGTCTTGAAGTTCGGCGACTGGCCATCTTTCGTGATCAAGAGAGCAACTAGAGATTCTAATGTAAGTATGGTGGTGAGGCAATACATGGTGGTCTTTTTGAAAGACGAAGATGGAGTGAGGTTGTAGGTTGAGATAGTGAGTATGTTCTTAGTTATTTGGGAGCCTTAGGAATGTCGGGTGACATTGAGGATGATAGTTATGTCCCAGGGTTGTACTTCTTTCTCCCTTTTATAAGGAGGATCCTGGGGCTATTAAGAGAAGGATCTATAAAGGAGCCCTTTCTTACCAAGAAAGGGAATATTTGTCTTTACATTGATGATCATCGTGGGACTGCTATTGGAGTTTCGTCATGTGTCCAACGAGATCATTTAGAATAAAGTTTCCTTTTCTTCCAAGGATTCTCACATGGCATATGCTAGCTATGTCCCCTTAGGAGTTCTCCTACGACCACGTGTTAGAGATGGGATCTCGGTTTAGTCAACATGTTCAGATTTGTTATACACACACGTGTCAGAGATGGGATCTCCAAGGATCACCGCAGGTTTCTAATGTCTCTATGCTCATTGTAAATCTCAGAAGGTGTTTTATGCTTGATGAGGGCGGATTTGGCCCTCCAATGACATTATGACACTTGACACCCCGTACTAAAGTTACTTTGGCCAAGATCGTCCCAGTACCAGTTCGCGACCAGGACAACAGTGCCAAGCTTGCTACAAGTCGAGCTCGGGCAGATGAGCCATCTCGGGACAGGCCTACCTTGGTGCAAGAACACCTTGGTACCAAAGCACTTTGGCATTTGGGGGAGATCAAGTCTGTGGAACGCGAGCTCAAGCAACTCGCCAATAGATAGCTTGTGACCAAGCAGCTCGGCACTTCACAAGCAGCCCACTGCCTAGTCAGGTCGACCTCCGCATGGCAACCTCGAGGAACACACCTCTGTGCTCTGCATCCCTCGGGGCCGTACTTTGTTACGACTATATTAGCTAGCCCACTCCCCGAGTTAGGCGGAAATGGGCAACCTTACCAGTTGGTGGCTTTATCCCCACCTAACACGAAAGTAGGTCCCATCACAGTGGGAATCTAGGAACTGCTCCACCTAACCCACGGGGACTCTAGTATATAAAGACCTCACCTCCCGAGGCGAAAAAGGATGGGTAACCTCTGCTCTTTAGCTCTCTCATTCTCAGCTCTCCACTAAGTGCTAACTTAGGCATCGGAATGACCTCGTTGGGTTAGCCACCCTGAGTCGTCTGACATTTGGTTCCTTGCAGGCCTCTAAAAAGGGGAACAAAGCTCATCAAGGTAGCTCACTACCAGACAACTCATCAAGGTAGCTCACCACCAGGTAGTTCATCAATGTAACTCACCCCTAGACAGCTCATCAAGGTAGCTCACCTCCAGGCAACTCTATAGTAGGCAGTTCACCACTAGATAACTCGCCACCAGGGAACTCCACTTCAATCTACGAGTCACAGGCCATTTGGGAGCAAACGAGATAACGAGATACTCAGCCAAAAAATTAACACATCACAAAAAAATAATACGTGACAAAAACGATTAACTCATCACATGCATCGAGAGACTTTATATACTCATCGCAAACACGTGAGCTTTATTTGTTTTGGTGGAATATTTATGTGCCATTGTAGGAGTGTCCCAACCTTGATTTCTCTACATGGTTTTCTTTGATGTACTTACTATAATTGCGGTGAGGATAAATCATATAAAAGGTAGGGGTATTCACAACACAATCTATCCTTTTTTACACCACTAAATAAATTTATAAGATGTAAATGTAAAAATTTAAACGAATTTGTTACTATATAATAGGTTCGTTGCTATTTAGACACCTTTTTCTTAAATATAATATTGGTTTGCAACAACTAGACCCTTGCCCCCCTCTCTCTCCTCTTCTAGAGGAAAAAAGTGGATTGATAATAACATTTAACACCATCTTATCTTAAAATTATAAATAATAGAAATAATATTTTACTATATTTAGTTGTCAGTTGTCACCATCTAATTAAAGAAAACAAATTACTAAAAGTTTTATAATGACAATATTAACTAACCAAAATGTCTTGTTGCATGAACCAGAAAGGCTGTGGCCTGTTGTGGGTCCCCGTCCCTCTCCAAGTCTCTGTAACTTACGCTCTCGAATAAAATCCTCTTTTTTATTCACCGAATTAAAAAGGCCTTGGCCTGGAATTATCCACCGAAAAAGGGCTGCGACTACGAGTTTTCCACCACTCATCTCAAACCGTCGATATATTACCATCAAGAATGTAGTTAGTTGCACGTGCCTACCCATCATTGATGCTAGGGTCCCCCCACCACTTATCCAACTGACAGCGTGACCAAATAGGAAGGAGGAGAAGACTGAAGGGACTGCATGGTGGACTAGGGGGTGGGGCTTGGACGCGCGCAGTACCAACGTGGCAAATCGAGCATAATTTGTTGGTTGGTGTTGGGTGGGATGGTGGCGTATGGGAAATTCGGATGGGGCTGATTTGAATAGTGATCAATCTGCGCCAGTCTCTCTCTCTCTCTCTCTCTCTCCTGATTGAGATTTGAGAAAGGTCCAAAGGTCAACCTGTTTCTTTTTTGCTTGAGTTTTTCTTATATTCTTGAGACAAAGCCAACCCAAGACATCAGAGACGTCATTGGAGATTTGGAGCTCTGGCTTCTCGAGCTAGCTTCCTTTCAATCACTCTCTCTCTGGAATCTCGGACAGAGATTGATCTATGTAAGTGAATTTAGTTAAATTTCATTATTCATTTTTTGGGTTTTCATTTCTCTTTAGGTTTCAGTACTTTATATAGATGGTTTTTGCTTTCCCCTTTGATGATTGGATCGACTATTCGGAAGCTTTGATATTACGTTTAGCATCCCCTAATGGAGCATTTATGCTACAAATCTTCTGTTTTTTCTTCTTACTATTATTACTATTTTCTTCTGGGATTGCTATCATTTTTTCTTCTTAAATTATCTAACTTTTAAACCCAGGTCTCCTTCTCGAATCCAAGTTTGGGATCAAGAAACTATGTTATGGAATTGAATCTTATCTCAGTTTTAATTTGCAGTGAGTTTTAACTTGAATCATATAGCGGAAGATATTTCTTCGAAGGACTTGACTATGACATACAATTTCGTATGACTTGGGTGATTGGATGACCTCCAGTGCTTCTGTGCATGATTTTCTTTTGGAAATCTTTCATCCTTCCGCTATATGATGGTAGAGAGGTTCAACCCTTTCCATTTTGGATTATTTGATCTGACCTTAATCCATGGTTAAAACCTTTATTTATATGTCATGGACTCTACCCTCTCAAGCCTAAGTTAGACAAAGCACTTGGGATTGAGTACCCTGCTGTTGCTTCTGAGACGTTTCAGTCTGCAGAATTTAAAATTTTCTTCTCTTTTTTCGAACGAAAGAATTTTTTAGACTAAATTTACTTGTAAGAACGGGGGGGGGGTGTTAGTTGGTAATTAGAATCTTACTTTGATTATATGCCTCTACTAGCTATACTTGGTTTCTGCTACTTTGCTTCATATTATTTATTTGCCTTTATTTCTGATCCACCATATTCAAGAGCACTTCAGTGGAGATATTCATTCATTTAATAATATTTATTTTTGGGTATTAATGACAGGTAGAATATGTGTATAATTTCCTATGTCTAGGTTTCACTTATGGATTTGCTTTCTGATGTTAATTGCTCATGGTTCATTCAAAACTTGAATTTCAGATAAATATTCAGTGGCATTAAATTGAGGTGTTACTAGAGACCACATGAAAGAAAGGGGGAAACAAAGGACTCCGACAAGTATATGATTTTCTTCATGTAAATAATGGGAAGACTGGTATTTTTCTTGTTTACCTTCTTGAGAGTGTTTATGAATAACTTGTTCTTGTTCTAGATTCTTAATTCTTCCTTTAATATATGTCTTGTAATTCATGCCTTTGTTCATTTTAATGAACAGATAAAAGCATCTAAGCAACGGATTCTTGGAGCTGCTACAGTTTTACCCTACTCGTGGGTTCATATGTCAAGGAGAAGACCACCGTTCTTGTGGCAGGTGTGTGCCGTTCCTGGTGAATTTAATTTTTCTATTTCTAATTTTTAAATATACCACTAAATGATAATGGCAGCTCCTGACTTCTGACTTCTGTGGCAAGTAATAATTTTTGCTTGGTTCCTGTTTTAAGTAAGAAATAGGAGCTCTTAAATTGAGTTATATTGTTAAACTTTGTGTTGGTTGACTTTAGCTTTTATATTTTTTTATTAACTTTGTATTTTTGTTCCAGAAAAAATCTTAATTATCTGATTTTGAGTATTTGACCATGGCCAGCTGCTTCTTATTTGTAGAACATAGCTAGAGCAGCTGACAGTCTAATAGAGGGAAAATGTAATGATAAGCTAGTTTTGATGCAAGGCTGTGATAGATAATAATGCAAGACTGGTTAAAAAGCAAGCAAAATCAAACACAAATTAGGGCTTTGGTTGGGCTTTCATTCAAATAGGCTACATAGGTATTCATGATCTTGTAGATGGATTTAAGTGTATTAATATAGTTTGAATTGAAATCACAGCTGTTTAAAAGGGCTGAAAAACAGAGTTTTGGTCGTGAAAGGGCCAAAAGTATAACTAATATTTTACAGATCGGAGAATTTTCTGCCTCTTTTGCAGAGAAAACAAATGGATCCTAGAGAGAGAGAGAGAGAGAGAGAATCAGTGAAGCATTGTTGTTGAAGGGTGAACTTTCTAGAGAGAGAAAGGGATAAGGTGCTAGGACTGAGGAAACATTGGGAATTTGATCAAATTGTTTATGGGAGTGAGATTATTCATATTTTTTTATTTGTAAACAGATAAAAAATATTTATTAAAATCAAGCAAGATAAATCAGGAAGTACAGCAGAGAGGAGAAAATTTCTCTAGATAAGTTGTTTCTTGAATTTTTCAGTGATTTCTAAGAGGGGTAATTTTTTTGGGTAAATTACCAAGACCACCTGTAGCATGGGGTGAGTTACAAACTTACAATTACCCCCTGAACTTTCATTTGGGACAAAGGCCCCCTGAACTCTCACTTTGTAACAAATACACCCTGGCTGTTAAGTCAGATGACAGAATGCATTAAATTACCAAAATACCCACGTGAACTTTTCTTATTTTCCTATCATCACCCTTTTCTCTTAAACCCTAATTGTCCAAAAAATACCTCCATTTTCTCCAAACGAAACCAGATAAATTGCTAAAATAACAAGAATCATTTCACTGAAATATAAAAACAAGTGAATGAGAATATTTTTCTAAGTTAACTGACAGAACTCTAACGGAGGGGTGTTTTTGTCACAAATGAAAGTTCAGGGGGTAATTGTCACTGACCCCAAGTACACGGGGTCTTGGTCTTTATAATTTACCCTAATTTTTGGAAGGTTTTTCTAGGGTCTGAACCAAAATGACCAGTCCAAAAAAATTCTGAGATTATTCTAGGAAGTTGTTTACTTACCCGTTGTGATAAATTATCAGTCTAAACACTGCAGAATGATCTGCTTTAAAAGCTCCATTTAACATGCAGGTTACAAAAGCAATAACAGCAATACCAGTAAGAGATAATTTGTTAGAAGAGCGAGAATAAAAGGGAGAGAAGAAGAATTACTAATATAAGAAATTAAAGATTATTGTGTGCATTGTCATGCATTTGATATAAATTTTGTAAAGTAATTTGTGTAAATAGCCTTTTATGCAAATTTTGTTTTATATTTGGGAAATGCACGAGGAACCTTATGAAGTGAAAAAGCTTTAAACATCATGAGGATTCTTAAGCAGTTGTGTATTTTGATCTTTTGCAGGCTCAATTTCTCTCTGTCTCCAAGTGCCCTAAGCTCTGTCTTTTTATCTAGTGTGGGCTCAAATCTCTCTGTTGAAGGAAGAACAGTTCTGATCACCACTGAGTGAGCACTCATTTTGGTCTTTCCATCCAGAAATGACGAGAGTGTATGAAGACCTCCCTGAGCCTTCAGGGGAGCTAAGTGTTAGTTTTGGTTATCAGTGCAGCACTGTAAATCAAGATGTCTCTTTCTCAATAACTAATGATATTGAGTTCTCTGCAGAGATTCAGAATCAAAACTCCAAAACGAGGATAAGGAGCAGTTCCTTTTCTTGTTTGTCTGGTGCTGCTCTTAGTGCTAATGCTACCTTGGCAAACACAAATTTATGTAATGGTCTCATAGGGGAGGAAATCCTGCCTGGTTTGGATTCTCCAAATTCATTTAGACGGATGGAATCTTCACCAACTCTTGCACGGTTAGACCTTGTATCACTGTCATCTCAGAGTAATATGTCTTCCTGTGGTGGGGGTGTCTCTATGGAGAATGATCTTGAAATTGGAGAAAATTTGTGGAAAACTATGAGTGCTCCTACAAGGATAGAATCCTCCAGTTTTCTAAATGCTTTGGATGTGCAAATGGCTGGAGGTGCTGCAGGGGAAGACAGAGTGCAAGCTGTTTGTTCTGAAGAAAATGGATGGCTGTTTTGTGGGGTATACGATGGATTCAATGGGCGGGATGCAGCTGACTTTTTAGCTGGATCTCTTTATGAAAATATAGGGTTTTATCTGCATTTACTGGAATGGCGTACAAGGAGTCGATGCAATTCATTGAAAGGTTGTTCAGGAGAGGATGGTGAATTTTCTCAGGCTAAAAAATGTCAACTTTCTGAATCTGAGAAGAAAGAATCCATCCTTCTACATTCTTCTGATGGGGATCTCCCAAGTGATTCATTCCGTCTTGGTGTTCTAGATTGCCTCCGTCATGCCCTTGCCCAAGCTGAGAGTGATTTCATGTACATGATTAAACAGGAAATGGAAGATCGACCTGATTTGGTGTGTGTTGGATCATGTGTATTGGTTGTGCTTCTTCATGGAAATGACTTGTATATCCTGAATTTAGGGGATAGCAGGGCTGTACTGGCAACAGGTGGAATCGAAGAGGGTAGTTTGTCCAACTGACAGAAACTCATACTGTTGACAATGAAATGGAGTACAAAAAAATTTTGGCTGATCATCCTGATGATTCCTCTCCTATTATTGGGGGAAGAGTGAAAGGAAAGCTGAAATTAACCCGAGCATTTGGAGTTGGTTACCTTAAAAAGGTATTATCCACCCTATTGCTGGAGACTGAAAAAAGCATTTCAGAGTCAGAGTTTGCTCCTATTGATCTTTTATTTCTTCTATTTTTATTTACTGCAGAAAAAGTTGAATGATGCACTAATAGGAATCCTTCGAGTTCGGAACTTATGCAGTCCTCCTTATGTTTATACTCAACCATTCACCAAGAGTCATCGAGTGACCGAGAATGACCAGTTTGTCATTTTGGGAAGTGATGGATTGTTCGACTTTTTCAGCAATGATGAAGTAGTGCAACTTGTTCATCTGTTTATTCAAGATAACACTTTTGGTGATCCTGCAAAGCATCTGGTTGAGCAACTTGTTCTCAGGGCAGCTGAAAATGCATGTATAATTTACTGTTCCACATTGTCTTTTTCTGCAATGTGGATGGAGCCACTTATTTTTCTAATAAGTCAGTTGAGCTGATCGGTGCAGGCTCCTTTTTTTTTGTTTTGGAGCCTGTGTTTATTGATGCACAATTACTGTATAAGGATTCCTTTTTTGTTCACATCAATGATAATACATTATCCTTTTTTCAAAAAAAAAAAAGTCAGCTGGAGCTAGGGATGCAAATGGATCAGATCGGATTCAAATGAGGGTATATTCAAACCCGATCCGAAACTGTTTATGTCGGATCTGATTCGATCCAAAGGTCCAATCGGATCGGATCTGATAGGACTTGATTTAAATTTGAATCCCATTGGTAAGTCAGATCTTCAGATCTGATCTGATCTGACTTGTTTTCCTTAAAAATTTATAAATTATTAAAAGAAAAATAAAATATACTAATTTAAATAAAGTAAAAACAAAAAGTGAAAGTATTTTTTTATTATTTTTATCATATATATACATGTTTTTATATAAAAAATAAATAATATAACAGATTTATAAAAATATAATATGAAAATATGTTTATAAATAAATAAATAACATATATCAGATCGGATAGGGGTAATCCGAATTCGACCAAATAAGATCGGATCATGGTCTGATCCATTTGCATACCTAGCTTAATGTGGCCATGTTTGCATGTTATCTGACACAATTGCCTGTAACTATGTTTACATGTTCTATCTTCATTATCTTGTCATACTTTGCATATTGCTATGCTTTCAAAGTGCAGCATCTAATCTCTACTGGAATCTGCATAATCTAATATTTTCTACATCTTAGCACCAGAAGAGCACTAGGATTTATTGTATCCCCCAAAACCTGATCTATAATTGTTCCATTTCAGGTTTCAGTACTGAGGAGCTGATGAGTATTCCTGCTGGAAGGAGGAGAAAGTATCATGATGATGTGACAGTTATTGTAATCATCCTTGGAAATAAGCCACGGACTTCCACTGCTTCAACATCTTTGTAGTGGGCAGCAGTCATTTCCTTTCGTTTTTTTTTTTTTTTTTGTTTTCTTTGTTCAAAACTTACTAGTTCAGGTGCTTTAATGTGCTGTAGCATTAGAACATCTAGGATCACTCTGAAATGTTTGGTGTAAATGGATTATGTAATAATTGGATATAAGAATTGCCCTGCTTAGCTGGGAATGAGGCTCGGGCATGCAGATCTTCTCCATAATGTAGCACAGTAGCAGAAACTTAAACTGTCCTTTTGATGTTTAAAGCTGGCATTTTTAAAATTGCATATTGGTCAGAATTATTTTTTGAAGTTTTATGCTACTAGGAAACATGGCATTATCAGACTTGAGTGAGTGCCTTTTTTTGTTTGTTCTACAATATGCTCTCTTGGCAGGTATAATGGTAAAATATTGGGTAATGGCCTCTCTTGCAGGTTATGGCAGAAGAAACCAGTTTTGGCAAGGTCTCAAATAATTGCTTACTTGAAGTTTTGCTCCCTCTGTGTGGTAAAGTGGAAAAGATCTCAAGAATTCATATCTGGTTATCTGAGACGCTAATAGAAAGTAGAAACTGAAATAGTTAGTATACATGTGTACTTTCTTGGTTCTTGTTAGGCTGGCACTTGGCATTAGTGGTGGTATCGGGTTGGGTTGGGCCGAATCTGGATCCTCTCTTGGCTTGGATTGACTAGAGAGGATGAGATGGAGGAGGTTGGATCAGAAAACTAGATATGGAGCATCAACTTAGCTGCCTTTGGAGGTTTTTGAAACTGTGGTGTCGCATTCCTGTTTAGAGTCCACATAAGTACCGTGTAACTTTTTTTGTTTTTTTACTTTTTCATACAATAATCATGTTTGTCTGGGCAGATTAATAATTTCAAATGATTATATATACCACCCTTTTCATGAGGTTACGTGCAAGGGTGTTGGAGGAATCGTCTTTTTGCCATTTCCCTCAGCAGGGGGTCTCCACTTCAGTTGTCTTATAGGTGCCTAGTGGTGCTTATTTGTTTAAAATTACAGTAAGTGTATTTTGTTGTGTCAAGCCGCCTAATTTTCCCGATTTCCAATGCTATAATTCAGGTACCAATGTTTTGACTTAAAAGTTAAAACACCATTATACCAAACACCCACTGGTATCTATGTGCTAATGGTACGAATCACTATCTAATGTGCTTATTTGGTTTTGTTTGGCTTTGTAACCTACTTTGGTATTTATATTGTTAGGAAATTGCCACATCCCACTGTTAGAATGAAAATGGCAAAAGAAAAAAAAATTTATTTTTTGCTAATTCCAATTACCCTTAATTGGAATTGAAATAGCTTCCTTGGGTCCTCTGTGTGAAGATTGAATATAGAATTGTTACAATATTATTAGTAATCTAATTTGCAATATGAACTACTTATCAAAAAAAAAAAAATTTCAAAATCCGAAAAACAATCATTTGTCTTAGGTTGCAATAGCTTTCTATTATATTTGGCAGGTTCGGAACAAGAAGAATTTTGAAGGTAAAGCAAACTGATTTGCATTTGGTCATTAAAAGGATCACTGCTATAGTCTCTGAGATCCAGTATATTGCTAGTTCTGGGTGTAACAGATGTGATCAATGCGTGACCACTGGTAATTCTAGTGGTGGTGTCCAGGTTTCAGTTTTAGAGACTGTTGTTCCAATTAAATGTGACGGTGGAGTGCTTACTGCTTAGTTCTGGTGTTGGCTCTCATGGATTTGTAGTGTATTTTTGTAACTGTTCTTTTTATGCAGCTGCAGGTGGTAGATATTGAATTCAGAATGGGGTTTCGGAAGCTGAGCTTAGGGCCATTTTCAATACTGTTCCCTTTCCTTCTGCCACTTAATGCTCTTACTCATGGGAGCTTATCTGTTCCTTGGACTTGCTATCCTTTTTTTGGACAGAACTAAGGACTTGTGTATTAACTTTGATGATGTTAAGTTCTGTTATGCAAGTAGAAATCTGAATGGTCAGGCTCATGCATTTTCCGGGTATGCTAAATGATTGCTACGGGAGTCTCTGTTTGTTTAGTCAGTTTTGTTGTTATTAAGAGGGAGTTCATGAGTTCATCAATTTGTATGATTTTGTTTTTCAAAACAAAAACAACTGCCACATCAGCAAAAATATATTGATATGCTGATGTGGCAGTTGTGATTGTGCTAATGTGACATTTTTTTTTTTTGAAAAACAAAATTAATCATACAGGACACCCCTAATATGCTTTATTTATCCATTTGAATATTTGAGAAATTGGGGGGGGGGGGGGGGGGGATATAGCAATATCAGCTGAGTGCTGATATACTGCTTTGAAAGGGCGAACCATCATAAGGCGCCACGCGCCAACACTCGTTGTATAAGGCCGAAAACCATACCCATTAAATCAAGAAGATAAAAATTTGAACTCCAACGTTCGAACTTACGGTGGTGAGATTAGGTTCGGAAGGTGAAGAGATTTCCTGTGATAAGATGGGTGTTAAAAATGAGAAGCCACCACCATCAAATCCTATTAGCAATTTCATAATGACCTGTGCCAAGATAATGGTGCTTCAAGCATTAATGTTGAGGTAAGTAAGAATAAGCGAATTCTCAGAAAAGTTCAAGTTTAAACCTTGCTTACAAAGGATCCCGTTGTACTTCCCCACCCTTAGTTCACATCTCCGCCCTACAGTGTCCTGCCTCATAACGTCCCACGGCATATTATATCTATATGTATATGTACATATAATGAATTTCAGCAGACAAAAATCTTCTCCTTAAATTCAAGAGATTTTTCTTCTCTTGAATTTCAAGTAACACTGTTTTCAGTTCCGAGAGATGCTTCAGCAATGACACTACCATCGCATCCGTAGTTTGAATACTGACGGAACACAATCCGATCGGTCTTAGCTGTCAACGAACTCGCTTCTGAGCTGGAGCGTCGGGGAGCCTAAAACGGGAAAGATGAGAGAACTCCGGGGGAACCCGGTGTGACAACTCCGAAGCTCAAGTCAGTAATCTCTCAAAGGCAAAGTGTAGACCAGATAGCGCAAAGTTCACATACCTTGTTTGTGGGGGGGAAGGGGGTTCTTATAATCATTTCGCGCACTCGCTCCGAGGCCCTTGTCAGGTCGGGTATGATTACCCTTGCGTCTGTCAATTCGACTGTCGTCATTTCTGTTAGGACAGAACCAGCATTGCCTAACCGTCTCTCTAACTGGAGATGGCGGTGTCAGGTGGCGGTGGCAGGTGGCCGTTTAGAGTGCGATCGTCAAGCGTCAGATCCCAAGTCAGTCAGGTGTGGCGCCCTCAATGTCAGGCATAGTACGGTTTGTTTGGTTTTGGTGCCCTGAAGGTGATGTGGAGTGGTGAGCGAGGCGAAGTCTTGAGTTCGGAGGTATGTATAGGGCAAGTCAGTTCGGCGAGGGGTATCCCAAGCTGTTACAAGGCAGGCCAGTTCGGTGATGTATCTCGAACTGTTACAAGGCAGGCCAGTTCGGCGAGGTGTATCCCGAACTGTTACAAGGCAGGCCAGTTCGGCGAGGTATATCCCAAATTGTTACAAGGTAAGCCAGTTCGGCGAGGTATATCCCGAACTGTTACAAGGTCAGTTCAGCGAGGTATGTCCCGAACTGTTGCAAGGCAATCCAGTTTGGATTACTTTCCGATTTGGAGCCAAGGGTGAATTCGGGCCCCTAATAGGGAGTTCAGTCCGCTGATTTCTTCCATTGGTGTTCGCGCCTTAGACTTGCTTTTGTGCCGAACTATTGCTTTTGCCACGTGTCACATAACTCTGAGTTCGTCAAATACCATTATCATCGTAAGGGAACTGAACAATCTGGAGCTGGGCATAAGCAGCTTTCATAGACGAAATGCTAGAAAAGAACGTCGCAAGGAAGCTTCTCATCTTCATCTTTATCTGCAAAAGGCTAAGATTGATGCCCTGTTAATGGACCTTTCTTTGCCTTCTCCTCCCGGAACTTCAACCTCTTAACTCCATCATCAGGTGCGACTCCCACGGTCTGATAGAAGCAGTCTAGGGCTCTTGTCGATAATGTGCGCAATGTCCGCTTGGGTGAAGCCATGCGTTCCTAAGAGCTCAATCACCGAATCTTCTTTCTCTTTGTTCTGAATGCGGAGTTTGTTTGCTGTGGAAATAGCGGATTCTAACGACATGCCGCATGATTCCATGAGGTAGGAGACTGTGAAGGAAGAAGGTTGGTCCCCGAAGGAGCTTGAGATGTTTGAGACCGATTTCGGAGATGATATTGTACAAAGAAAATAAACATGGCTTCTACTCGTTGATTCAGTGGGTTTTGCTTGCATCAGTCTTTTGCAGAGAAAACCGAACATTGAATGAGAAAAGGAACAGAGCACGGAAGCTTACACGGGGGGAAATACTCGAACTGATTCGAAACGCCGATGAAACTCCGAATTTGATTGCTGGAGAAAGAACCCTAGAAATTGAGAGGAAGTTTTATACAAAATTACGAAGAGGGGCGAAGATTTTAGCAGGAAGATGACGAAGTTGAAGCGTCAGATTGGGGAGTGGGGACAAGTCAGTGAAGAAGTCTATGGACATTGCTTTTTTGGCGTGGGGTATTTTAGGACAAGCCCCAATGTGATCCTTTTTTTTTTCCTTCTTTTTTCTTAAAATGAAATTTGTAGTTCATTACTAAAGTTAATTAAAGACAAAGATATTGGAATGTGAGAGTTATTTTTGAAATTTAAGGAGAAGATTTTAGTATTCATTTTTTAACGGTAAGATTTAAGTATTTATGACCAAGGCAAATCGGAACCTGGATTTCTTGCACTCTATTTGGTGTGGGACGTGGTACGGATGAAATTCAACCACATCCTACTCCACATGTCTCCCCATCTCACATGTTTAACGGTAAGGTTTGGGGCGTTAGTCTCTAAAATCAATTTTTGATTTCTTAAAAAAATGAAGGTGAAAAAAAAACTTATCATCCAATTGAATTAGGGGAGAGGTTAAACAAAAAATAGGAAAACTAAACCCAATGCTTGCTTGCTCAAACCCTAGACGTGCAAATGCTATTAACAACCAAAAATCGTCCCGGAACTAGGGTGGAAATCTTTTTGCTAGAAACAATTTTTCGATTTGCTTTCTCCTTTGGGCGCCATTAACAACCAGAAATCATTTTGCAAGAAACTTAACCCAAGAACAGGAGTGGAAATCTTTTTGATAGAAAATGTTTCTTCTTCATTGGTTTATTTTCTTCTTTGGGCGCCATTAACAATTGGAAATCGTTTTGCAAGAAACTTAACCCAAGAACAGGGGCAGAAATCTTTTTGCCAGAAACAGTGTTTCTTATTCACTGGTTCATTTTCTTCTTTGTGCGTCATTAACAATCGGAAATTGTTTTGTAAGAAACTTAACCTAGGAACAGGGGTGAAAATCTTTTTGCAAGAAACAATGTTTCTTCTACATTGGTTCATTTTCTTCTTTGGGAGCTATAAACAAGAGATTTACAGATTTCTTCTTTGGGAGCCATTACATGTGCTTATATAAAAAACAGCCACCATTGAGTGAAAAAACACTCTTCAATGTTTCTTATCAAAGGATTTCCGTTCCTGGATTGAGTTCTTGTAAAAAGATTTTTAAATTGGTTTTTAATGGTGTTTGCACATTAGGGTTTAGAAAGGCTTAAGTTTCCTTTCTTTTTGTTTAGCCTCTTCCCAAATTCGAATTAGCCCCTTCCCTAATTTGACTGGACAGTCAAATTTCCTATTTTTTCTCCACCTTTTTCTTATTTTTCAGATATCAAAAATTGAATTTGGGGACTAACACCCAAACCTTACCGTTAAACCTAATATGCACATGTAAGATAGGAAAGCATGTGGAGTAAGACATGGTTGAATTTCAGTGGAAGTGTACCATGTCCTACACCAAATAGAGTGCAGGAAATCTAGGTTCCAAGAATCCATATGGATTTAGTGAAAAAAAAGGTAAATTATAGATAAGTAGGGGTAAGCATTCAGTTCAGTTAAAAATTGAATTAGATAAACCAAAATTTTTAAAAACCGAACTTGCTAAATATACAACCAAACCAAAGTCAAATTACTGGAAAACCAAAAAATTGAAACCAAAATTTTCAGTTATTTCGGTTAAAACATGTATACACATACATACATACATACATATTATATATTATAAATTTTGATCAATTCGATTTTTTCCGATTAACTAAATTTCTAATCCTAAAAACCAAAACCGAAACTGTAATTTTATAAAATTGAATTAACCGAATCAGAAAAATTGAAAACCAAAATAACCAAACTAAACAAACCGAAACCAAAAATTTTGGTTCGATTTTTCAGTTTTAACCGAAGAATTCAACTTTCAGCTATTAAATTTTTCTAAGTATTTACTTGAGCCCAACCGCTAAAATTGACCTTAAAATAAGAATAAAATTACAAAAATGCTTATGTTCAGACTAGAGAATTCTCTAGTAGGGATAATTCATCTATCCTTGTATAAAATCCAATATATAAGCATTGTTTGGTATTCATCTATCCTTGTCATCTAGAGTCTTTACTAGAGAATTCTCTTACTTATTTCTAAACACTTTTATTTAGTGTAGACTTTAACTACTTTATTATTATGTGAATATTTGTTTCTTTGTGATGCCACTGAATTGCGTCCAAAGGTAACATAAGAGGAAAAAATTAAAAAAAGGATAATATGAACATAGGCATTTTAGTAATTTTCATCTTAATTTAATGGTGGACTTAGAAAGCTATTTACTTGGGTAAATGAACCTACTTGTGTGAGTGTTACGTAGGTAACACTTACCCGAACAAGTGAATTTACGGTTCCATTTGTTTGCTAGTATTTAGCGGGGGCTAAATTGGTCAATGAGCAATTGACCACAATCCCTACATTTGTATGGTGTTATATTGGGTTCCCGTGGTATGTCAAAATACCGGAGAGTAATAGTTACAGGATTAGTGTGTCTGGTTACAAGAAAGCAAGGGAGAATCAAGAGTTAAGAGTGACATTATTTGCACTTAATTGCACGTACCTTGTAAAGGAATGTTGAGGTCCTTTTAGGTGTTGGGATTCGAGTTTCATGTCCGGGATATCTGGGACTTATCAGTTTGTTATCTTTGGGGCACGTTCATCCCATGTAGGCAGTGATCCTCATCCAATCTCTCTGAGTCGTGTAAGAGTTGGGGTCATCCACACCAAGTAGGTAATGTGTTGCTACCTAACTTGAAACCGAAAGGCACACTACCCCCAAATAAGGGTGACCTGCCATGTAGGTCAGTAGCTCGATACCCTAGAAGTCAGTTGGCAAATCAAGTCTTTGGCTACCCAGGGCAGCCAGGTCAAGCCGGCCTTCGAGGTCCTCGACTTCTTCTCCTGAGGTGATATGTGCTGGTCGAGAAGGTCAGTTTAGGTCGTTTCAGCTCTACCCAACTTGCCCCACGTGGCGCCAAAATATCATTAGACGGTTTGGACATGCCACATGTTTCTTCGTGGTTGATCGGCCAAATCACCCCTCATCGCACACTAATAACACGCTATCCCTCCTGCTTCTATATTTACCTAATAACTTATCCGGACAATTCAAGAATATTGAAACCTCACTTATGGGAACAATTAAACCTAGTAAGCATTTGTTCGGCTATCTTGCTATAAAGGAAAAGATTTTAAATATTTCTCAACACGATAATTGTGTTTTGTGTCAAAATAATACAAAATCTATAAACCATCTCTTTTTGGAATGTCCTAATACTAGAGCTATTTTTTTTTTTTTTTTGCGGCTCCTTGGAATATCAACTTAAATGTTATGGCAAAACTGTATAATAGAACTTACTAAAATTCTCCACCCAAACTCTAAACTAGTATCCATTGCATTATACTGTATTTGATTTACTTGCAATGAAAAGTGTTCGAAAGACAGATTTCTAACTCCTCATTCGATTTTAACCAGAATTAACAGTGTTTTCAACGGCTCAATTTTCAACACAACTATATCCGCATAACACAGTAAATTAGAATACTGATTGTATTATATTGGCAGATGCAGGCAATATTAACCAAACAACCTTCTCCTATGAAACTATTTATCTCTCTTTTGTATTGGAGGAGAAAGATGTTTGCCCAAAACAGTTGAAAAAGCAGAATTATATGCCATTTTCCGGGAAATCTAACAAACTTCACGGCTACAAGATATACTCAGATTCCCAGCAAGTGATCGATGCTCTAAAAACCATATGCGGATAATTACCTAATGGCAAAGGGATAGATGGGATTATAAAATCCCGAAACGAATGAGGCCTTAAATGTACATTTATGAAAGTTCAACGTACTAAAATGTCAAACTCGGAAATTTATACCTAATAATCTAATATCACTACCAAACAAATACCGGTTACCAATTATCCGGAAAAAATCTCATCTTACCTGATTCGAAGGGTGGAAACCGGGAGTCGAGGACCCAGAAAGAATTAAAAGCGCTACTCCAGTCGCCCCTCCGGCTGCGGCTGGCTCCTTTGCGAGTGGACTTTGTTTTTTAGGTTTTTCTTGTGTTTCTTTCTTTTCTCTTTGATACTCCAATCCTTTCCTTCTCTGTAAAATTCTTATCCACAACAGAGAGTCGGAAGCGGAGAGGAGGATCCAGTTCGATGGGGACGATTAGCGATCCAACCCTGGACGGGTCAGAGGAGCAGCAAAAGCGCTCGGAGATCTACACCTACGAGGCCCCCTGGCACATCTACGCCATGAACTGGAGCGTTCGCCGCGATAAGAAGTACCGACTCGCCATCGCCAGCCTCCTCGAGCAGTACCCCAACCGAGTCGAGATCGTCCAACTTGACGATTCCACCGGCGAGATCCGCTCCGACCCAAACCTCTCCTTCGAGCACCCCTACCCACCCACCAAAACCATCTTCATCCCCGACAAGGAGTGCCAGAAACCCGATCTCCTCGCCACCTCCGGCGACTTCCTCCGCGTCTGGCGAATCGCCGATGACCGAGTCGAGCTCAAGAGTCTCCTTAACGGCAATAAGAATAGCGAGTTCTGCGGCCCACTCACTTCCTTCGACTGGAACGAAGCAGAGCCCAAACGCATCGGTACGTCAAGCATCGACACCACGTGCACCATCTGGGACATCGAGAGAGAAACCGTCGATACCCAATTGATCGCCCACGATAAAGAGGTCTACGACATCGCCTGGGGCGGCGTCGGAGTCTTTGCTTCGGTTTCCGCAGATGGGTCTGTCAGGGTCTTTGATTTGAGGGACAAGGAGCACTCCACCATCATCTACGAGAGCTCGGAGCCCGATACGCCTCTGGTGCGCTTGGGGTGGAACAAGCAGGACCCGAGGTACATGGCAACCATAATCATGGACAGTGCCAAGGTGGTGGTGCTAGATATTCGGTTTCCGACGCTGCCGGTGGTGGAGCTGCAGAGACACCAGGCGAGCGTCAACGCCATAGCTTGGGCGCCGCATAGTAGTTGTCACATATGCACGGCTGGTGATGATTCTCAGGCGCTGATTTGGGATCTTTCTTCGATGGGTCAGCCGGTTGAAGGTGGGTTGGACCCGATTCTGGCGTATACGGCCGGGGCGGAGATTGAGCAGCTGCAGTGGTCGTCGACTCAGCCGGACTGGGTAGCGATTGCTTTCTCGACCAAGCTTCAGATACTCAGGGTTTGAGTTCTTCTGTTTAATTTACATTGTAATTGGAAATGATGGACGTTTTTTATGTGATTGAAGGTGATGGTTTTTGTTTCTCTATTGTTATATATAGAAGTTTCTCCACTGAACATATTAGAATTTCTGAATATTTCTGGCGTTATATCTCTAGTTGCATTCAGGCTTTCCATCTAAAATTTGGGATGATTTCCACTTGTTTCAGAGTTTTCATTAAACTTCACCCTGGAGTTAATTAGTTTCTGTGCGTTGCTTTCGTCTCTACCTGTTGTGACGTTCCTCTGGTTTACATGGTGTTCAAATGCGTTAATCATAACATCTGAATTGAGTTGAGTTCTTTATTGATTTTTTTTGAAAGTTTCTTTGGTTCTTCGTCTGTGCTTCTGAAATTTGGACAAGTTTGCCTATTCCAATCCATCCGGTTTAAAAGTATCAATTCACCAAAGTTCAGTTGAGTTGCTGAGGTTTTTCCCCCCTCGTGTTTTCATGTTGTTTGTTCCTCTCCTTTCAAATTGGCCCCTTTGATCTTGTTACCCTTTTTTCTTTTATGTTTCCATTCTATGTGCTTGTGATTTGAGTTAACTTTTCAACCTGTTTTTGTCTTGTTGATGGTTTTTATTTTTTATTTTTTGTTAAGTGCAAGGATCTACCCTTCGGTGGTCTTGGTTGCCTTCTTCTAACTGTTGCTTTCATGCCTTCAAAGCCAATGGATGTTTTCCTTTTCTCTTTATTGTTCGTACTTCCTTGTGGTCATTTCTTCTCTAATTTTCAGATTTCAGTTGGATGCTTTTGTTTTGAAATGCAAATTTTGGTTTCTGGTTTCTAATAGATGGCCTTTGTTGTAGGTTTTTCCTTCTTGGGCATCGCAGTTTTTTTTTTTTTTTTTTCATTTTTTCTTTTTAAGTATTGTAACTTTGGATAATTGGATGTTCCAGATTCACAACAAAATATAACCAGGTCCTTCTGTACCTCCTGTCCATAGCCTGCACATACGTGTAGTCGTGTACCGGGGTTTAATGATCTACATAGCTACAGATTACTCCTCTCTGTCCTCTTCCTTGTCGTAATATTAAAAAAAATGTGGCTTAGCTCGAGATTGTTGTTTCGAGACCCAACAGGAGTAGAGGAGTAATTTGCTTGAAATGTTAATTATTCATCTTTTAAGGGTTTTGATGGCAGTTGGGCAGGGATGATGAACAAGGTGAAATCAATTTTAATTTAAAAAGAGATGATTAATCCGTTTGACAGTCAGCAGGTGCTAGCTATCAGTACTACAGATACACCATGAAGGCTTGATTGATAAATGATAATCGTCAGGTTATTTGTGATCCCAAGAGATCAAAATCAAGGCAACCCATGCGGCAATTACATTCTCCTAATCTCCTACCTAATCACAATGGAATGCCTTGAAGAAAAGCCCAAAGCCCCGAGCTTCCAAGTCTGCTTTACAATATATTGATGGTGGCTCAACAGCAGTGAAGAAATTCTCTGAATATTATAAAAAGATAACGCAGTTGGGATGAGTCTTCTAAGTTCTTATCTGGTTGTTGAGCCCTGCTCTAAATATGATCTTTATTTCTATTTAGGCTTTATGCCCTTCTAATTAAAAAATGGATCACATTCATATATTTTTTTGGTTAATTATTTATATATACTCTGTGTATTTGAGCTACTTGTAGTATATATACCTTGAAATTTTAAAAAGGGAAAATTCTCACCCTATACAGCTCTACTTTAGGGGCTGTTAAGTCAGTCCCTAAATTTCAAAACATTGTTTCTGCAATATTCGGAATTTTCAAATTGTGTCTATTAGGTTCCAGTTAGTTGATGGGCAGCCAACACCATCACGTGACATCATGTGTGCATTATATAATTTTAAAGTGGCAAAATTATCTTTTATGGTTTTTTTTACCATTTTACAAATTTTGTCGAGTCTTAAAAGAAGGAAAGGAGAAGGGTTATGAAACTGGATATTGATCAACTGTTGAAGCTTCTGCTCCCTTGTTCAAGCTTTGGAATTGGACGAAGAATTATACATTGAAATGTGTCTGGTACAATAGCGGTAATATTATTGATTGATGGTCAATTAATAGTAGATACCTATTAGACACAATTTGAAAGTTGAGGGTATGTAGAGACACCTTTTAAAGTTCAAGGACTGACTTGACACAACCCCTAAAGTGTAGGGTATTGATCAATAATTTTTCTTTTTAAAAACAAGGGATAAGTGGACTGCAAGCCACCTCAGAAATCTGAAATTACAGCCCCCTCCTAATCTACTAGTAGCCCCTTTATAAATTGCATCCTGCCCGTGAATTTGGCATCAATCCATGGGTAGGATTCATCTGACCTGTACGGTGGGGGTCAGATTTCTGAGGTGGGTTCAACTATAAAAACACCTAAAAATAATTCATACATACCTTGTTCATTGGCCCAAAGGTTTAAAATTTCGATACAAAGACGTATTGAAACTTAAAAACACATGAAAATACCTTTTTTAGATTTTTTTTTAAATATAGTTTTTTGGGAGTTAAAACCATGCTTTTTTTTTTTATTGAAAAAGAATATTAAAAAAAAAAGACAAAGGATGTGTTTTAGCTTGTTGGGAGACTTTATGAGCTGGTACTAGGGGTGTGATCATGGGCCAGGCTTTTCACTTATGATAAGGGCTATACATTAGGCCCAGGCCCGGAACCCCGGGCCAGAAACATAAGCCCTAGCCTAGGTCTACACGGGCCCAGACTGGGCCAGGTTGGGCCTGTTTGGGCCAATGTCTTTCATATATAAAACATTACATATCTATAATATTTTATACTAAATGACATAACATGCATATAAAATTCTTTTATACATTATTTAATATAAAATATTACATATAATATAAATTATACATGTCATTCTATAATATTTATATATAAAATATATAATCTAATGTAAAATAACATGTATATATATGTATATATTATACACAAAATGTATAAGTTTAAATATATGCGGATCAGGACGGGCTTGAAGTATTAAGCCCAAGCCTGGCCCTAAAATTTGTGGGCCTGATGTGGGCCCGGGCTTGAGCCGGGCCTGGATACAAAATGCAGGCCCAAACCCGAAGTTTCCGGGCCGGGCTGAAATGATCACCCCTAACTGGTACATTAAAAATCCTATTTACAAAACGAAAAGTAGTGTTAAAGTTTAAAGAAGATATCAAATTTTTGGTTCTCAGCAAAAACCAGTGGCAAAACCAAGAATGAGTAGAAGAAAGAAGATTTGGGTCTGTTATCCAAATCGGTGCTTATTTGTAGTTTTTCCTGGAGCTCGGTCTTGGCTTTTTTCTCTAATCGTTGGCCTCCAAACATACAACTATTCAAGTGAATGTGTTTTCCATCTTGGATATGATTCCACATCCCTCTCCAGATGGGTGAGTGTGGTCTACAGAAACAAGTGCAAAGAGCTCATTGCATCCAATTGTTTTTATTGTCTCGACATGACAATGGAGATCAACACCATTGATGAAAGATTCTTTGGATTCTTGGGTATGACCAACCCCAAGCACCAAATGAAAGTGAGGAGCATATTGGTCTTTATCTATAATTAATGGGGCTGTAGAAACCCTTGTCAGGACATCACACCAGGTATTCACCACTTAGTTCAAATTCTTCTCCTTTGGTTGTTGATCAAGGTGATTGTCCGACTATAGTTAAAAATGAGGTTGACCTTCAAATCTAGGGCTGTCAATGGATTTGGGTTTATCCGATAGAATCGAACCGGCCAAATCAATTATGTCGGTTTTGGTTCAGAATTCTATCCCATTAGGTCGGCTCTGGTTCTTTATTATGTGTCTCGATTATCATCTGTTCGGGACCCGTTTTGGCTGTCCTGAACCGATTAAATATTCAATAATAAGACAAGTATATGCTATTATCCTCATAGCTTTCATGGCATTCTTGAAATTTGTATTATACTAATGTCTATAATTTTAACAGTTTTTATAAAAAAATGATAGATTTTAGCAGTTTTTAAATGTTCTTTATTTACAGGTCGTTGAATAATATGTTCCTTGTTTACAAAAAACTACAGATTTTAACGGTTTTAAATCTAATCGGTTCTTATTGGGCCAAATTCAATTGTCCCGATAACCAGTGGGGTCGATACTGGTTCTAATTTTATAGAACCGTTAGGGTCTGATTTGGTTCTGGGTTTATTGATTTAACAATCGGTTCGGAATGGTTTTACCTTGTCCTGAACAAGACCTAAACAGTTGACAGCCCTATTAAACCCATAGGAGAGAGAGAGAGAGAGAGAGAGAGAGAGAGAGAGAGGAGAGGAGAGGAAGAAGAAAGAAAATGACATATTTTGAAAATTTAATGTATGATCAAGGATACTTTTGTCTTTTAAATTTAATCTGATAGACTTAACCTTGGAAATGCCAACTAGGTATTTTTAAAAGTTTAGGGTATATAAATAGTTTTTTAAATATATAGGGTATATATAAATAATTAACCTTTTTTTTCTTCTTAATGAACGTGGCATACGCCCCCTTAGAGTGCTAGCTGTTTAAAGTTTGTATTCCTAAATTAGAATTTAGAGTGATGCATTTCGAAGGATTGACACTTGGGAATTAAGAACGTGATAATTACTTGAGAATTTTTTAGAAGTTAATTGATGAAATGTTAACAGAGGGGGGGGGGGTGTTAAAAACTAAAAGTTCAGGGGTCTTTTTTCAAATGAAGATTTGGGTGGTAATCTGTTTTATTGACATTGTTTGTGACTTGCACCTTTGGATGTGTAAATTGGCCTCTAACTCCTTGATATCGTGCTTTTGTTTTGACTTAATTTCTTTTTTTTTTTTGCAATTTCTTTTTGTTTTAAAAATTAATTTGGCGTAATAAGGTTTATTTTCTATCTAAGTTAGATTGTATGTTTTCATATGCTTCACAAAGCATACTGCATACAATATTGAGATAACGATTCTGATCGAATGTGTATCAACTCACTTTTCTTATCATATTTGTTTTTATTTGTGTTTTGGACCCAAAACCCAAATGCATTTATGGGGCGGTATGATCCATAGAAGCTTTAAAGCAGTCCATGTGACTCGTACATGGGAGATTTTGGTTTATGTGCTCCCCATAAAGTCGTAAACCAAATAGTAGCCCATATCCTTGAGGAAGTGAAAACATAAAAGCATTCTTTGTTTTGTTTTGTTTTTTTCCTTCCTTGGATCAAACTGATGTTTTCACTTTGTTCTAAGAAAACAAACATTTTTGTACCAACCCCCATTTTCCATGCAGTTGATAACCACCCCTCGTAAAATCCAAATAGCAAAATCCATTGGCACTGAAAGAGTATGCAAATAACGCAGCTATGTGGTTTTATCTTCCCAGGAACATCATCAGAACGTTGGTATTTACTTCTCATGGCATCTATTTTCATAAAATAATTCCTTTATTGTGAAGATCACTCATCTGCCTTCGTGTTTGCATTTTCAGACTTGGTAATATCAGCCATAGGTTTGGAAGGCTTCTGAATGAAATACCACCTTTCCCAGGTGGATGATAGATATCTCCTTGTTCTGAAGCCCCCCAACCATTTAATGGAGTAGAGACATTGTGCTCTGTATGTCAAGTTGTCAACCTGTTGGAGTTGGTTAGCAGACCCTACCAACTCAAGAGCACGGCTTTGTATTGCAGAAAATTTCTTCTTCTTCTTCTTCTTCTTCTTCTTGCTAGATAGAGAAAACAACCTAAGACTTAAAACAAGCCGACGGGTAGACCTCCCCCACACATCACAGGCTACAATCATCCACAGCACTTCATTATGAGAACCGAAATTGTTTAGATGACCTAAATTGGCTAACCAGTCCGCTGCAGGTTTCTTTGCGATAATTAATTTCTTCTCATCCAGCAATCATCAAGACGCAGTCTGTCAATTAGAAGCAGTTTTACCAGTAACCTTTGCATGAGCAAGATCCACCTTCAAAGTGATGGAATCTGTTTGCATCTCTCACAACAATCTTCCTTTGATAAATATACGAAATTAGTTTGAATGCTGAATGACAATCATTGCAGATTCTAAGGTTTTTGGTTACCTGTATCGGCATGCCATGTTCAATTTCCATAATTCCAAAAACCACAGCAAGTTTCTCACTGTGGTAGTTGAGGATATGTTCCTTGTCTTCCTCTTCCATATCATGCAGAACGCAGGATATGTCTGGCACATAGCCTGCCATCTTCATCTCGACCACCATTTTCTCTACCTTTCTGTAAACTTCTCTACATTGTGGATGAGAATGATCTGCAGTGTGGAAACCATGAACTACTCCACCAAACTCGATTACACTTAAGGCTGCGGGTTTCTTTAGTCCCTTGCTTTTCATATCTTGCCTCAGCTTCCCAACGTCTTGCCATCTGCTTGATGCAGCATATATATTTGACATCAACACATAATATCCAGTATGATCAGGCTCAAGGTGAAACAGATTCTTAGCTGCAAATTCCCCCAACTCAGTTTTCCCATGAATTCTACAAGCCAAAAGCAAGGCTCCCCATACCTCATCACTAGGTTCTGATGGCATTTCCATAATCAAATCAAGAGCTTCATCCAGAAATCCAGCTCTGCCAAGCATATCAACCATGCATGCATAGTGTTTCACCTCATGCTTCACGGAGAGCTTTCTCATATCCTCAAAAATCTTCCTACCCTCGCTAACAAGTCCATTATGGCTACATGCAGACAGAATGGAAGTGAAAGTGATGTGGTTTGGCTCTATGCCTTGTTCTTGCATCTGTGAATATAGTTTAAGTGCTTCTTGTCCACAGCCATGAACACCGTAAGCTGTGATCATCACATTCCAAGAAATAACATTTCGTTCACCTTGTGGGCTGTTGTTGAACATCTGAATGGCTGAATTCAAATCTCCACACTTTGCATACATGTCTATTATCGCATTCCATAATGTTATATCAACTCCCATTTTACTATTGATGATGAAACCGTGTATTTTCTTTCCAAGGTGAAGAGACCCCAAGTATGCACAGGCAGAAACCACAGTCAATGCAGTAACTGGATTGGGTTTAACTCCCAAGACCTGCATTTGATCAAAAAGCAGAAGAGCTTCACTTGCTTGACCATTTTGAGTATAACCTGATAACATAGAATTCCAGGAGATACCGTCTCTTTCCTTCATTAGATCGAAAATAAGACGTGCTCCTTCAACATTGCCACATTTTGCATACATGGCTATGATTGAGTTCCCAACAAACACATCTTCAAGAAATCCATTCCGGATTATATACCCATGAACTGATTGAGCCCTCCTGACATCTCCAAGCTGAGAAACTGCCGAGGCGACACTGACCATTGCAACCGAATCTGCAAGAAAACCCTCTTGCTGCATCTTTTGGAACAACACCAACGACTCTTCAGCCTTCTCAGACTGCTCATACGCCGTAATCATGGAAGTCCAGCAGACAAGGTCCCTCTTTGACATTTTTTCAAAAACCCTCCATCCATCATCCGTATCCCCGCACTTAGCATACATGTCAACAAGAGCAGCCTCCACAAACATATCCGACTCAAACCCGGTTCTTATAACATCGCCGTGAACCATCTTCCCTTCAAACAGCGACGATCTCGAAGCGCATGCATTGAGAACAAAGGGGAACGTGTAGTTGTTAGGTCCAACGCCTGTCTTGCGCATAAGCAAATACAGCTCAATTGTTTCTACGCGGTGGTTACCAAGTGCATAGGCTCGGATCATCGTGTTCCAAAGGAAGGAATTGGATCCACGAATCACATCAAACAGGGACCTGGCGCTACCCGGGTCCCCGAATTTGGAGTATTTGATTATGATCTGGGCACTCAAATGGGGGTTTTGCTTGATTAAACCGGTTGTGGATAGAGATGAGTGAATCTGCTTAAGTGAGTTGAGAGTGTTACAAGAATGTAGAAGATGACTGTATAAGCATCCGGATTCAAAAGCGGTGCTTCTTGTTGCGGTGGTAGTCATTATGGGTTTGCATGGGAAGTACGTGTTTGATGAAAGGTAACTGTGACACAAGTGAGATGAACGGAATAGTACCATGAGGTCCTGGAGGGAACTTGGCCTCTGTAGCATCTCTTTCTACCGACATGGGCATTTCATTCTTAATTCTTAGGGGGTTCTCTCTCTCTCTCTCTCTAGTATATACACCCTTTCAGTGAAGCGGCAGCTGTTGACGTTAAAAGGGAAGGAACTTGCAACGTTAACGCTAGCCAAATAGAAGGGAAGGAACTTTCTAAGTTTTCTTTATTTAATATGGGGTGGGGACAAGTGGACAACGTCCTCGGTCCTCTCTTCTGGTATCTCGGTGTCGGGACTCGGGATTTACCTCCCGTTTCAATCTCACTTTATTGCAAAGCGTATACAGGAGAGGCTATTATAAGATGCATGCTACTTTAAATACACACATCGGAACATGGTATTCAACGGGATATGATACTCGTTGTAGCCTAAGGGTAGGCGGGTAGCCCATCCCCTAAACCCCCTTCCCCACCCTGGTGACAACTGACAACGGGATTTGATCGCAGGCCTCCCCTACAACGAGTCGAGTTCCTACTAACTGAACGTCTGAACCACCACCAGTTTGGTTGGACATAGTGGAGTTATTAGAATGCACAAAAATACAATTCTAACAAGTCATATACAGGCAACGTGGGTTCAAATCCCAGTAAATGGCATGAAATTTTTATTACAGTAATTCACTAATTGCTGCAATAGTATTTACAGTACTTTTCTGTCCACAACTCCACATCAATAATAGCATACAAATGATTTTTTTTAAACAAGCATACAAACGATTATTTGCTTTCCAGACCCCTGGTTTATGGAATAAACTTGCAATTAAGATTTATCTTTAAGTTTTAATTCTGGGTTGATTCCACTTGGCTCCACAACATCCGTGCATAGGCATTCTCCTCTTCTTTCTCCTCGACAACATAATGCATCACCTCTACCGTGTTCCCTTCTTCCTCTTCATCTGGAAACTCTTCATCCATCAAATCTTCAATATTCACTTTTGCAGTCAATTTTTCCTTCTCCAGCTTAGCGAGTTCAAGTAAGGCCTCCTTCATGGCTTGACCTGTGGCTGGCCTATCTTCTGGCTGGTACTTTGGGGGAGGCATGATAAAAGGCAATATAATGTCATCCACACTCGAAGTTTTGTGGTTAGTACCATTTATTTTATCCATTGGGGGTATGATAAATATGATCCCAAGTTCATAGTTACAAATATGAAGTTTGGAACCCAAGGCACAGGTGGCTCCTGCAGCTTCATCTGCTTTTAAACCAGAAGTATTGCACATCGGGCGCCCCCAGGCAGCTGGGCTGAAATTATGTGATCCACAATAGACCCATCCAAAAGAAGCCCCATCTGTTGTGCGTTGAAAGCGCCTTCGTGCCACCTGTTGTCATACAACTATGATGGAGTTCATATTGTAAACACCTAAGAGTATTAACACTGCACTGGGTGGATAAATTATATATTCAGGGACGTTGGTGCCAGGCCATTATCATTGCAACCAAGCACTGAACAAGGAAAGCTCAGAAGTTGGGATCCAAAAGTTGTTCCACTGTATTGGGAAACCAGGCCGTCATAAGACTGGAACAACTTTTGTTCCGCTGTAGGGAGGTTAGAAGAGTAGAGCCATGGCTACAGCAAGATCTGCAGAACCATTACAAAGTTTGTTGGACTGAAATCTCTTACATTCCACCACATTCCTACCAGGAAAAGAATTTGATTCAAACAATATTTGCAATGATAGGGATCATTGATTGGTCTAATGGAATTTTGAGCTGACAAACATGTGAATATAGTTTTAAGTCTGAAAGCCGCAACTTCATTAAAAAAAAAAAAAAAATGCCAGAAGTTGGGTCTCCAGTCCAGTTCACCCCTCCCCCAGACCCCACGGAAATGGGATCAATATTGGGTAAAGTATTTGTTAAGATCAAATTTATGGAACCAACTTCTTTGTTGGCTTCTATTCGAAATGTATGGCAGTATAGCATACGAAATGTCCAGAAGAATGATGAGATACCATAATGCGCAAAATTCACATGCAGATAGGACAAACAGATACGTTGTTGACTCACATCTAGTGATTCTAATCATCCACATGAGGGGAAAATATACTTTACCTTGATGTGCATTGGGTAACCTATTCTCTCACTGGGGTGAGGAATTGCATCATGAAATATGCCAACATTTCTTAGCCTCTGCCATGTTCTCTGTGAAAACAATGAAATAAACTGAAGTGATGAATACCATAAAGGGTAGCCTATTAAGATAAGTTGTGTATGTTATCATCAACGTTATTTACAAGATATGCGGACTTGTGTTAGTCTAGTCCTCACCACCTAATCCTTTTTACATTTCAAGCTTCTTACAAGCTTTCCCTGGTAGTTACACCCCAAAACATTTGTTCCAAGATGAAGAAAATAGAGGATGGAGGGAGAACAGTAACTAAATATAACCAGAATAGAATGGAGGGAGAACATAGCCCTACTATCTTTTATATTAACTGCTGAAATATAACCAGAATAGAACAGTAACTAAATAGAAAAGAAAATGTCTAGCATACCCTCTATTTCATACTTATAAACATGTCAATAATGTATTAATATGGATGATTCTTTAAGAAAAAGAAACTTTTTCTTTAGCGAGGAATTTTTAGTGCATTTTTTTATTAGTGGTGCTGGTACATGTATTTTTATTACAAGGAGGGAGAGGTTCTCTCAAAGCTGTATATAGATACAAGCCTGATGTAATCACAAGATTTTAAAAATGTAATTTAAATTTTGATGCTGGAATAAAAAACTATTTGCTCCTGTTGATCCCTGAAATGCTTATACTTGAAGCCTCTGATATTGTTAAGAATACTTGCCCATAGGGTCAGTAGCTTTTCCGGCTTGCCTATAACATATCGTTTTCTCAAATCTTATGTTTTTGGAGATTAATAGTTCTTGATTTCCTGATCTTGATTGAAAAAATCATCAATAGTAAAAAGATGTATTAAAAAAAGGGCATCAAAAGGCTAGAAGAAAGAGGTTAACCAATATCCAGCTCAAGGTGCCCATTGTTTAGGCCAAGGTCTAACCTCTCTATTGTGCCTCTCCATTCTCCAAGACCAGGGGCCATCTGATTCATTCATGATCTCATGGAGTTGTCCATAAACCTAATTTTGTATCCTTCGACAGTTTCATCAATTAATAGGGGTGCAAGTTGGGTGGGCTGGGTTGAGTTTTAGCTCAACCAAGACCCGACCTTAAAATTTGGGCTTAAAGCCCCAGACTATCCAACCCGAACCTAGCCCACACTAATATTTGATGCACTCGGGTTGATCCCAGGCCCAGGTTGGGCTTGGGTTAGTCAATCAGCTCATACTAAAAGTTGATATACATTAATATGTATATGCATGCATGTATGGGTGGGTATATGTATGGTTTATTAAAAAAATATGCATATATGCATGTATGCATGGAAATATGTCTATATATCCATATAAACATGTATATAATCGGGCTGGGTTCAAACTACCTAAGGGCTAGGCATGAGCCCTGCTTGAAAAATTCAAAAGCCCGAGGTTTTGGGTGCAGGCCCAGCCTGAGGACCAAAATTCCAAGCCCAGACCGTCTAAAGTTGCGGGTTGGGTCAGTTCGGGCTTGGGTTGGTCCTGCCCAAGTTGCACCCCTATCAATTAATGACATGTCATCAGCAAACATCAGAAATGCATTTAGGGGTAGGGCATAATGGCATATATCCTTTAAATTAAAGGTGTTACTACTGTACACTTTTTAAGACAGTAAAGTATTGGTTTGCTATTGTAATAAGGGCTGGCAATTGACAAGTTTTACCTAGATAGGTAAAAAAAATTCACCCTTCATGAACTCCAACACACCAACCAGCACCCACCTAAATACCTAATTAGCAATTATGATTGCTTATAATTAGCTAATCTTTATCTGCTACAGTTTTGACTAAAGCCATATCTACCATCTGTGAACTGGATAATCCCCTATTCATTAACATAGTTACTTCTCATGCAACAATGCCACAAGTTCTCTTTTGTTTGGACTCATGGTTAACTAAAATTATTCCTAACATTATATAAAAACAAAACCCTAGACCTTGGCCATCCAAGCCTACAAGAATACAATGATCTCAACCTTTTTTTCATCAGCAATAAAGATTGGTTCATTAATAAAAATATATGAGATTAAGTACAGTCTGATGACCCTAATGTCATCCCCAAGAACTATACCAAAATTACAGAGGCCCAATATAGATGTTGCCTTCAGCCCCTTGTTTGGTTAAAGTATCTGCTAACCCATTTTCACTCCTGATCCACCTGAATTCAGCATTTATATCCTTTGCTAATCTATCTACTTCCCTGAAGATATGTTCAAGGGTCCATGGGATATGTATGTTGCATCTTGCCCAAGATATAACAACTTTTGAATCCCTTTCCACTTCCACCTGTTGAAAGCCCAATTGTTTTGCCAACCGGAGCCCCTGTAGTAAGGCCAATAACTCTGCCTTTGTTAAACTTGTAATGCCAATTGGCCCTGAATATAGAGCCAATCCCAGGTTGCCCATAGAACTTCCATCAAAATTCAATTTTACTTCGCTAACCATTTGGTGGTTTCCACTCAACTCTTAGAGTTTCCTTCCTCTAGAGGACTGTAAAATTTCCTAGGTTTTTATCCAGAATGCAACCTTCACTTTTATGTTGTCAATTATCCCTTCCAAAGTTCTACTTTTTCCAGCAAAAATTCTGTTAATTCTTTCCTCCCACACTCCTACGAAGCACAAAGGAGCAGGAGATCAATAAGTGGGAGAGAGACTCACTGCTATCCCTACAAAGAAAACACACGAGGAGAGAGGCAGGTGGAAGACCTCCGTTTCTGCAGAAAACCACATGTGTTTACCTTACAAAGGAAAAGAATTCAATAGAAAGCTTGAATTTTTGGCAGGATAGGCTTGCTCCATATTTCTTTCACCGGGAGAACCACCCCTTGGGAGCTAGCAGATGCAAGATATCTGAAGAAAGAGGAGCAAGAGGAATTGCCTCCATATTGTTTTAATGGATTTACTCCACCATGATAATGAGAAGACAAACTGGCCAGATCTGAATGGGGAGAGTCAACAAATTTGTGTGTGTGTGTGTGTGTGTGTGTGTGTGAGAGAGAGAGAGAGAGAGAGAGAGAGAGAGAGGCTGTTGGATAGGGAGCTTGTCAAGATTCCTAACAGGTTGTCCAATGGATAACCCATAGCCCAACCTGTGTATAACGAAACATCCAATGGGAATTCTAACCAATTAATATCTTAAATGATCTATGGTCATGGATAGAACCAATGTTGTCAAACTTGACCATCAGAATCAAGAGTTGGTTGTCTTTCTAGTTTTTTAGATCACAGGTTTTCAAATTTCTGAAAACCTATTATCAGTTGACCTATTATGAACTCATGAGAACCATTGAAAACCATCCAGGTTTCAGCAACCCAACCGGTTTTCAACAACCAGCCTAGGTCACTATTTTATCACATCTCGTAAATTGACAATGGTGGGATTTGAACCTGCAACCTCTCCTTTAAGGTGTAACATGCTACTGTTATAAGAAAAATAAATAAATATTTAAATCTGAAAGTAGAAGAAAAGAGGAAGAGATAGCAGAAATCAGAAGAGGAAAAGAAGATGGTGAGAGAAGGGAGAAGGAGAAGTTTAATAACATAAAAGGAATAAAAAGTAGTTAACAGGAACCATATAAGGCCCATTTGGGCTAGTCTCTCTACACTCCCCCTTAAGTTAAGCATAGATGTCAATCATGCCTAGCTTGCTTATATGATGAGTTTTGGGCTGATATCATTTGTGTTTATTTACATAAGCATAGTTAGAGAGTTATTGGGCCCAAGGCCCATTAGTTTATATTTAAGTGTGTTTACTTAGTTTTTACAAGTAGCCAACTTACTAAGGGCATACTTGTCTTTGTATTCAGCTTATATTTGTTAATATATAAGCTAATGAAAGGGGCGACCGGACCTAATTTTGGCTTCTCCCACTCTCTTCAATCTCTCCCCTCTTTTCTTCTTTGCACAAACCTTCTCTTTTCTTTCTTTTTCCCTTTTTTACACAGATTTTATATCAAAACAGATCTTCTGCACTTTTCTACTTGGTATCAGAGCAAATTTAGAGAGAAAGTGTTGATTGAGGACTTCAGGTAAGCCCAGTTTTTGGATTTTTTTGGCAGATTTGCAATCCCTTGTAGCTAGTCTAGGGTTTAACACCAAAATCAGGAAGAAATGGAGAAAGGGGAAGAGTCCTGATTTAGTAGGACTCTTCAATTTTGACCTAAGAAGTGGCGCTCTGGTTTTTTAGGGTTCTTTGAGGTTTTCTAAAGAGGGTGGTTCAGGTCCCAGCTTTTTTGGAGGCCTCTGGAGGGAGCAGCAGCCTCTTCTCTTTCTTCTCCTGCTCCCACGGAGAAAGGAATCTTTGGAAGGAGGGGCTTCTAGGGTACTAGGAAGGTGTTTGAGGTTTCTAAAGGAGATAAAATTCTTTCTTTTCATCTCAAATTGATTTGCTAATCTGTTCTGGGAGTTATGGAGGGTTGTGGAGTTGAAAACAAATTTGCAGGTGAAATGAGACTAGGTGGAGGAGGTGTTGGTGATCTCTTCGGGGTTGGGACCATCACTATAGTCAAGTTGGATGGTGCAAACTACTTAGAATGGTCACAATCTACAAAGATGGCTATTGGAGCTTGTGGAAAATTGGGGTATGTCACTGGTGAAGAAAAGAAACCTGAGTCTATAAAAGAGGACTACATGGTGATGACATGGCTATGCAATTCCATGTTACCCCATATAAGTAAGAACTTTCTATGGGCTAACACAGCTAAGGAGATTTGAGATGGAGTAGAAAAAACCTATTCACAGAATGAGAATGTTGGTAGAGCCTACCAGTTGAGAAACTAGGTGATTGCTACTAGGCAGGGAGATAAGTTTGTTGCAATTTATTTTTCAGCCCTCAAAACCTTATGGCAAGAGATAGATCATTTGGAGACTATGGTTTAGGAAAGTAGCAAAGATGCAACAACTTATCAGAAGTTGGTAGAGAAGAATAGGGTATTTGAGGTGGAAATGATGAGGAACCTAGGCCTTGAACTTAAGTCGAGTGGGAATGTGATGATGAGGAGAGTAGGAGAGTAGGAGGAATGTGATGATGAGGAACCCAAGCCTTGAACAGACAGCTATGGTTAGCACAATGAAGCCTAAGTCGAGTGGGGATAAAGGTGGAAACGAACCGAGGAAGGAGGACAAGAAAGATCTGATTTGTGAATATTGTAAGAAACTCAAACATACTAGAGATACCTATTGGAAGCTTTACCCACACCTTATACCGAGCTGGCTCAAAAACAAGAAGGGAAATGTGAATATGGCAGTGACTAGTGATTTATTAAGACCACCTACTACAGCTTCTCTAGTGTCTGTTGCAGCAACTGCAGTGAGGGCCAAATTAGAGAGATATGGGCAGTTTTTGAATCAGAGGGATACAGCCAATTCCGACTCAACATCAGGTGGACATCAAGGTGCAAGTGGATCAGGAGGTAGCCATTCTACTTTGTTTGCACATACAGGTAGTTCACATGCCACTACAAATTATGCATCCACCATAAGTAAGGGGGGACCTCTCTGGATTATAGACTCTGAAGCCTCAAAATATATGACCAATATTTCTACCATTTTCTCCTCATATCACCTCTGCATTGGCATAGATAGAGCTTCCGCAGCTGATGGATCACATGTTCTCATTGCTAGGAAAGGGTCTGTCAAGATAACCGACATCATTACCCTACCTTCTGTCCTTCATGTTCCTAAACTGAGCACTAATCTTTTTTCTATTAGTAGCTTGACAAAGAATCAAAGAGGACGATTGGGAGTGGTCATGAGGTGAACGAAATCTATCTTCTTGATGAGCTTCCCAGTCATCAGAGTCATCATGTCAACGGGAACAATGAGTCAAAAGTCAATGGGTCAGATTATGCTTTGGCATAATCGGTTAGGGCATTTGTCTTTTTCTTCTTTCCGTTTTTCGTTTCCAAAATTGTTCAAGCTTGTCAGTTTGTCTAGCTTGGAGTGTGAGGGTTGCCAACTTGGAAAGCATTGTAGACATTCCTTTAAAGCAAGCAATAAAAGATGTTCTTTTTTTTATATTGTTTATACTAATGTGTGGAGGCCATACAATATTTCCTATATGGGTGGCTATCAGTATTTTCTTCTTTTTGTGGATGATTATTCTCGACTCTTGGATATATTTGATGAAATCCCGTGATGAGGTACCTTCTTTGGTTCAATAGTTCCATCAGATGGTGTTGGCACAGTTTGGGGAACGAGTAAAAGTGTTTAGATCAGATAATGCCAAGGAATACTTTAAAAAACCAGGCATCATACCTATTGGAGCATGGAGTAGTCCACCAGAGCAGTTGTATATACACTCCATAACAGAATGGTTTAGCAAAAAGGAAGAACAAACATATTCTAGAAGTAGCAAGAAGCATGATGTTGAGCTCTATAGTTTCGGTTTGTTTTTGGGGTGATATGGTTCTTACAACAATTTTTTGATTAATCAGGTGCCTTCTCGTGTTATTGGATATAGCACTCTGTTCAGCCTTCCTTTTCCTGAGGGGGAGATGTTCCATATTCTTCCAAGGGTGTTTTGGAAGTGTATGCTTTGTCCATGTTCTTGGTCCTCATCACTTAAAGTTGGACCCTAAGGCAAAGAAGTGTGTCTTCCTTGGGTATGCGGGAAATCAGAAGGGGTATTGTTATTATGATCATCCAGTCTCTGGGAGCCAGTATGTTACTATGGATATCACCGTTTTTGAGTCCACACCTTTTTTTCTCGAGGGGATCTTCTCAGGGGGAGTGTTTTGGGGAAGTGAGCAATCTATATCATTTCCTGTTCCAACTCCTTTGTCCACTCCAGTGTTTGACCCACCTACTCCACCCACTTTGCCACCTCCATTGCATCCTACTTCTCAGTGGTTTACACGACAGCACCTACGACAACACAGGGAGGTTGATTCCACAGTAGAGAAACCCACGTTACTCCCTATTGGCTCATTGGAGATTCCAAGTTCAACTGACACAGATCCAGGTATGCCTCATTGTAGATGACCTAGATTTCCCTATTGCACTCCAAAAAGGAAAGAGGAAGTGTATTGCCTCTACCACAAACATGAATTCATATAGATTGTGCCAAAGCCAAGTAATTTGTTCCATCTATTGATTGTAGTCATAACATTCAACAAAGGTTCTATAAACCCTGTCGGACCAACCCCGGGCTTTGGGTTTTGCTTTGTCTCGGTTGTCGACTCTTCTACTGATCAAATGGAAATAAAAATATGGTATTACTATCCTAGATAGACTAACTTGTAGTCAATCCAACACTGAAAACACAAGATTTTGGAGTTTCACCAAACCCTACAACCTAGGAGAAATGAGAGAATTGCAGCCACTCCAAGCAGGGACTCTAGAAACCTTCTCAATTGGAATCAATCTCCTCTAGAAGTCAAATAATATCTACCAAGCTCTGAGCACTAGCCTAACTCAGCTCCCTTAGCCCTTAATAGTAAATCTCTCTAGTCGACTAGGGCTTTGGGCAAGAGGAAAAACAGCAACTTCTTGGCATCCCAAAAGCCAGATTTTAGGTCTCCAAACCCCTCTCAAACTAGGCAACAGTAGTAATCAACTAAGAAAAATCAACAATCTAACTGGTGGGAATTAGTCCAAGCATTATAAGACCTATTCTCATAAGAAGAAGGCCAACAAACAGGTTCTGATTTGGCATGGGGAAGACTCTTGGGACTTGGACTGATCTGGTCAGGGGTATTTTTGTCATTTTGACCAGTCCTATGTGGATTTGGGATATAGCATCTTGCTCCTCTAGCTTAGTAGTGTTTGTCTTTCAATTTTCAGTTGATTTGCATTAGTAGATAGAAAGCTATTGTGTTTCTTGATGCACAAGACAAGGAGTGACATTTTTGTAATTATGGTGAACAGTATTCGGGCCACACAAGTCACTCTATAAATAGATGTATTCTCTTCCTTTTGAGCTAATGAATGAATGAAGATTTCTTTAGAGCTCTCTTGCAAGTTTGCTGTATGGAGTGATTCCTACAAACCCTAGAGCGATTCTAAAACCCCTTGGAGTGATTCCTTGGGATTTCTCTCTCTTTTCTCTTCCTCTATCTTGTGATAGTTTGTTCCAGCCCTACTACATCACTAACTCTCCATATACTCTTCCAATTGAAGGGTGTATGGGATTAAAAGGAAAGAAGAAGACAATGTTACTCTGATACCAAGAAGAAAATCAACCCAAAGGATAAAATAAAATTTCAATCTGAAAGTAGAAGAAAAGAGGAAGAGATAGAAGAAATCAGGAGAGGAAGAAGATGGTGAGAGAAGGGAGAAGGAGAAGAGAGTTCGATCAATTCACTCTCCTTTCTCCTAATTACTTTTATTAACTTAAATCACATTGGACATGATCAAAATGATGCCTTAATGGGGCAGCCAGATCATAAACATAACATAAAAGGAATAAAAAGTAGTTAACAGGCACATATGGACATGACCCATTAGCATAAATACAAAGAAGACAAGAAAGTAAAGAGCACTAGGGCCTATTCGGCCCAATCTCTCTGCTGTATGGAACCATGAAAAGAGTCATCTAACCACAATATTTTATATGATTACATATGACATCACAGATCACTAGATCAACAAAGTGCTCAGACCACTCGACATGTGATCCAATAGCCTTTCCAGTTTTCTGAATGGTTCGAGTCTGACAACATTGATTAGAACATTCAATCCAACCCATAATAAATAAGTGGGTTGGATTAAAAAAATTCCATCCCTAGT
Source organism: Nelumbo lutea (assembly GCF_056320005.1). NCBI lineage: Eukaryota > Viridiplantae > Streptophyta > Magnoliopsida > Proteales > Nelumbonaceae > Nelumbo > Nelumbo lutea. The sequence goes on from NC_142686.1 coordinate 553,793, forward strand.
TTGCATATTGAATGCCCAACATTGGAATAGATGTCCACCAGAACTCATATCCAAAATTGGCTTTTTTTGTACAGTGCAAACAAAGGCAACTAAATCCATACCTCTGAAAAGCACAGCACATGTCTAGAAGGCCAGATTCCACAAGATGAACCTTTCACTCTTTCAATGGTAGGGAAGATTATTCTCATAGATGGACTTCTTAATTCTTGACTAGCATTCCAACAGCCCCACTGTCAAAGGCATGGATGAATAACTGAACTCATTAGCAAATTTACACTAATTTAACTTTTTGAGTTTGCTTACAATGAACCAGATGATTGTAAAATGTATGCTACCTCTGGATCAGATTCCTCCGACTCGGAGAATTGGAATGACCTCTTTCCAGCAGCTGCCGAAAATGCAGCTAAAAAGTTTGCATTGACTGATGTACCAATTGAGGATGAACCTTAACAAACAGAATAGCAAAGGAAAATCATGACAGATGCTCCTCAATAGCTTTAAAAATAGTCTACAACCATGCAAATCACTCACCATAAACAAAATCAGTTTCAAGTGATTCAGGCCACTTGTATCGACCCAGTACCTTGTATGAAGCAAAAGAGCCAAGAGTAAAGGAAAAGTGAATGTTCTATAAGAATCAGGTTAGAAAGAAGCAGTCCCCAAGGAGCTTGCAGATGGCAAAACCAGCAAATGTGAAAGTAATAGTACATTACATGTGCAGGAATCTATCTCCAATGATTGGAAAGTGTTGATTCGAAAATTTAAATTACAACTCTAAAAGATGGAAAAAGGAAAAAAAAAGTGGAATATGAGCAGACCAAAGTTAGTTGACTCTACAATCATTACCTCTTGTAATCGCCAGAGGCCAAAGCACCTCTGAACTGATGCAACGAGTGAACATATTGCAGGAACATGCTCAGGTTTCATCACCTTTTGTATTTCTGAAAAGTTAGGTCCCTGCACATTAAAATCAAAGATGTCATATAACAGACCAAAAATGAAAACATTTTATTGGTTGCAGGATTTGCTACTTAGCAGGCTCCAAAAACTTGGAACAGATCGACTTGGGAAACAACTTCCTTACTTTTTGATAATAAAGGAAAATTGTCATTACAATAAAAAAGAAGATACAAGATCTATAAGAAATCACCAAAAAAGAGAAGACAACTAGCCTTATTAGCCTAAGACACCACAAAACCCTAAAAATCAATGACCACATCAACCAGAAAAAGGCAATAGACAACACCAGCCAAAAAGAAAAGCGTGACCTCCTCTTCCTAACCTACAAAATAGAAACTCCACTGCACGAATAACATACAAGGCTACATACGATACTATTTTAATGCTTCATTCAGGTGCACACCTTGCCTTGTGCCTAGGAACCCCTTGAACTTTAGTTGTATTTCTTGCTTTTAAAACATTGACTTCAACATCCACAGAGTACCAACATTAATTCCCTTGGTTTTGCCACTTATCCCATTGGTTGGGGTCATTTTATAGGAGATATCTTCAGGCCCAGGGTAGTAGGATAAAAATGGGGGTACTCTGCATATTCCCCTCCTTTACCCACTCTCCTTGGCTCAAAAGAAACCTTCCAAATTGTGCTGAAAGTAGCTTTTTGCCTACTAGTGCTACGTGCCAAAAGTAGCTTTTTTTTTTAGTGTCAGGATATGCGCCCTAACACTTCCCTTTTGCATCCCCTTCACAAACTCTTCCATGACCATGCACATACAGGCTTGCCAATGGCATGAACCATCAAGGTTTGGTGCAGCCTCCCCAACAAGAGTATCATAGAAAACAAATATGTGAGTAACAGAAAGGACATGCCTGTGACACATACAATATCATCAGAACTTTGCCATTTCTTCCTTCTAATGCAGCTTTTAGTGCTTCTTTACGACAAATACAAGCAGAGAAACTGAAAAGGCCAGCATCACATAAAGGAGCTACCCACTTTGCCACATCTCTAGGCAGAAAACCAAGTTGAATGTAATCTGGTCCAAAGGGTATGACAATATAATTAGCTAGGAAAATTTCTTATATGGAAAGATGAAAACAAAATAAAATGAGAAGAAAAACAAGGATGGAACTACATCAAGGCATAGGAGATCTTTGTGAAGTTACCTCCCTCAGAGAATTCATCCAAGTCAGAAATGAGAACACTAATAGCATTTACATCTGCAGGTATATTAGTGTTTCTTCTTAAGACAACTTCAGACAGTCCGTGTGTATTTTCACTGCACTTTGAGAGAAAAGAAGCAAGCATTTTAAGCTGCACACCTTTTGAATCAGCTGCGGTATGAAACCGGTGGTTTAAACCCACTACAGATGTTTCAATAGAACCAAAGAATTTCATGCCTGATGACCGGGAAGCACATATTGCCTGCTTTATTAGTAAACTGTATGAGTTAAGGACTCCTTTTACAATACAACATTCTTTTGAAATGGGAGGAAAAAACCATGTTGTTCGAGTAAGCTCGCCCTAAGATATCAGACAGTGGGGTATTGGTTAATTAACTCCTTAGAAGCAATCAAACAATAACCAAGACAAAATAGTAGTTTTTAACATTTGAATATCCCATGCATGTATAAGCACTAATCTTTGGCAACTTATGATCAACCTATTGCACAAGAAACATGCTATATATCCAAAAACTTGAAGGCATGCATAGGCATACAAAGGGGCAGCACTAAGTAGAAGTGGCAGGTAACTGTTACAAATTCAAATTAGTTCATTTCCTGTTTTCAAAAGATGCAAGAGAGAGAGAGAGAGAAGAAAAGCATACTTACAGATAGGACATGCATGCATTCTGATGGGTGAGTCTTTTGAAGATGCATTCCTGGGATTGAAACAACCAAATGTCCAACAGCCCCTCCAAAGTCATACTTAGTCAATTCTATGATCCAATATGCCTGACTAGGTGCATCAACTACAAGAGATGCCATAAATCCAGCCAGCTGAGAAGCAAAATCTGAATTTAAATCTTGAAGACCTTCACCATCAGAAGGATGTGTAAAAAGAGATGAATAATCAGGTGCACTTCTGCTCGGAAAATCTTGCCACCAAACAGTATTGGTTACACTACTCCACTGCAAAAGCAAACAAAACCCAGATGTCCAAGCACTCAACATGTAGCTGAAAATAACTCATTTCAATTTGTCAGAAAATCTAAGAAATGTTATATGCCCACCCATGGACCTCACCAATCCCCACAAACCCAAACTCCAAAACTTTAGACCTAAACCATTGAAAGCATCTTCAGATCCTCTTCCCTTGTACAACATCACAAGTGTTTAGGAGATGCTTGTCCACTAGAATCCTTCAATGCTTCCCCCTCATAAGACAAAAAGCAAAAGGGACCTTACAAGAAGTTTAGGAGGAGCATGGCCTTTCAGGCAACAGAAAAGGGAAATTCCGTACTTACCAAGGGAGTTAATGGACAGTTTTAATTGGGTAAGAAGGTCAGCAAATGGAATGGCTGATGCTCTAGCTAAGCAAGGAGTAAATGGGGTGGGGTGGGGTGGGGGTGGGGGGTGGGGGGGGGGGCTATTTTGGGCTTGCTTGTAGACTGATTATGCTACTGGTCTCTTTAGCCATCCTTCGGGTGGTGATAGATGCACTCTTTTAATCTCTTTAATGGAAGTTACCATCTCCTATAAAAAAAAATTACAAGTTTTTTATCCCCCAACTCACTCTTTTCTTACAACTGTGCTCAGAAAATATGACCCCTCTCCACCCCTTGTTTAACAAAGGCATCAGCCATGGTGTTTGCTGTCCTTTGTACCCATTGTTATTTCACTCGCATATCTCTAGTCTGCCACCTGTTTTTTTTTTTTTTCGTTTTGTATGACCAAAGAGTTTCCTCTCCATTTTGCAGCCACTCAATCATCATTCTTGAATCTCCTTCCATTTTCTCTTAATATGCTTTTATTTTCATGGTTTTCATTATTAAATAAAATCTAATATAGCTGTCCTACTGTATGCTAGGGCTATCATTGAGGCTACATGCAAGTTAATGCTAGAGAAAGCAAGGGCACATGGGTGGAAGAAAATGGACAATGAAGCTGTAGAGAGACTAGGCCAAATGGGCCCTAGTCCATTTCTATCTTATTGATTAGTTCTTCTTGTTATTTGTTCTTAATGGGCCTTTTCTTTATGGGCCTTTAATTTTCTAGTTATAGGTTAAAGAGATTGTTTGGGTGTGGCACTAAAGGCTTGGAGGGTTCCTTTTGATCTCCAAAAGTGGGCGGTTGCTGTTGAAAGAGGTTTGGGAAGCTCTGGTAACCCTAGTTTTGGGACTTTTAAGTGCTGAACTAACCTCAGTTAGGTCTATAAAGTTTGAAAACCTTGTTTTTTTATTTTCGTTTGATCAATGGAGCAATCTGAAAGAGAGATGAAGCAGATCCTAGTGATGGGAGTTGGTCCCGTAGATTCCATTTTGACAGGAGTGACTACAATCAAACTTGATGGAACAAATTATTTAGCTTGGGCATAATCCATAAAGATTCATGTCTATAGTAGAGGTAAACTAGGGTTTCTCATGGGCAGTAAGGAGAAACCGGAAGAGACTGTCCTACATATGAGAAATGGATGCAGGATAACTACACAATTATTGGATGGTCGATAAATTCTATGCAGCCCCACATAATTCAACATTATCTTTGGATGACTTCAACTAAGGAGATTTGGGATAGTGTTACAGAAACATATTCTTAGAAATTGAATGTTGCAAGAGCCTACAAACTGAAGAATGATGTGAAAAATCTGAAACTAGGGGAGAAGAGTGTAATTGTCTACTACTCAATGTTGAAGTTACTATGGCAGGAGATTGATGTTATGGAAGCAGTTGTATGGGATAGCACCAAGGATGCAGAGACATCCAGGAAGTTTGTGGAAAGAAATAGAATGTTTGAATTTCTTACAGGACTCAACCCTGAATTTGATATTATGAGACAGAATATTTTGGCCAAGGATGAAGTAACAATTGCTCAGGCATATTCTATGGTGAGCAGTGAAGAGACCAAGCGATAGGCACAGTTACAGGGTCCACCACCTCCAAAACATTTTGCACATACTGGAATAAAACCAAAGGGGCCAACTGAGAAGAAAGAGGTGATATGTGAATACTGCAAGAAACCAAAACATACTAAGGATACTTGTTGGAAACTTCATCCAGATCTTCTTCTAGATAGGTTTCGGAACAACAACAACAACTTTAAGAAAGGTGGTTAGTCTGGAAAGCCCAAGAATGCAAATGTTGCTACAACATCTGAAGGTGGAAATAGAGAAAGTGAAGAAAAATTTGTTGTGGAGCAGCTAACAGCAGTGAAGGAAGAATTTGAGAGATATGGGAGGTTAATTAATCACTTGGAGACTATTGTTGTAGCTTCCTCCTTAGGCAACATCTCTTCATCCGCATTTGCCCATTCAGGTATCCGTGCTTCTGCAAATTATGTTACAACCTCAGGTAATCGTAGAATTCCTTGGATTATAGATTTTGGTGCATCAGACCATATGACCAACATATCTTACCTTTTTTGTTCATACCAGCTCCTCTCTAGTAGAGAGAAGATTTCCCTTGCCAATGGGTCTCTTGCTCCCATCTCTGGTAAAAGGAATATTAGAGCCTCTGACTCCGCTGTATTGTCCTATGTCCTTCGTGTTCCCAAACTTAACACTAACCTTTTATTTGTTAGTAGCTTAACTAAATCAATGAATTGCAACGTAACCTTCTTTCCTATTCATTGTATTTTTCAGGACTTGAAAACTCAGAGGATGATTGGGAGTGGCCATAAGGCGAATGGAATATATTTGCTAGATATCTCTTATCAAAGTCCTGGACCACCTAGTGGAGTAGCTTTGGAGTCTATCTCATCAAAGTCAGTTGATAGAGTCATGTTATGTCATTTAAGATTTGGTCATTTGTCTTTTTCAACTTTGAGTCGTTTGTTTCCAAAAATGTTTAAGGGAATATCCCTATCAAGTTAAAGAATCTCACTGAAGGATAGAATAAGAAAAGGGGAACTGACTCCTGAAACAGTGAGGAACTAAGATGGAAGGGAAAATGGAGGGGATGGGTTCGTGCAGGCAGGTCAGTGGAGGAGATCCTTGAAGATAGAAGCAAAAAATCTCCTGTTCAAAGAGATGAGAATTAAGGGGAAGGTAAGCCTGAAGGTAAGGGAAGCAAAAAAGGGTACAATACTGCTGGAAGGATTAGAAGTGATCGAGTGGTTAAGAGAGTTCATAGCTGGAGCCTGTTCAAAAGGTAAGCAGATAAACTGGCAGAATTTTAGTACATTAGAAGGGAGAAGATATGTTGTTGAATGTAAGAGGAATAGAAAGGGGTTCTTCATAGCTTTGGTTGAATTCTTTGGTAAGGGACAAAGGCATCTGGTGTGTCTACCAACAAGAAAACAAAACCAAGGTTGGGGGGAAGTTGACTGGTTGCTCAAAGAATTCTTAGCTCAAAGAGTAGCAAATGAGAAAAAAGCCTCCGTAAGGGAGGAGAAGGTATATCTCAGCAACAGCAGGGTAAAACAAGGGCCAGTGGTCATGGCAAAAACAAAAGGCCATTGCAGAATGGTGGGAGGTCTAGAGAGAGAGGAGTGGGATAGTAAGCTTGTGATACAAGCCAAGGAAAAGGTTAATGATTGGAGGAGGGTAGCTGACTTACTGGCAACCAAGTTGAAGCTGAAGAATGTCTTCATAGTAACCCCCTTCGATAACTGTAAAGCCATCCTAGATCCATTAAAGAATGATTTGGAAATATCAGTTATCAACGTTCAGGCTGAGTTTGGATCATTCACAGTCTTCAAATGGAATCCAACATCTAACTCCAAGGTTTTTTTTTGTCGAAGATGGTGTGGTGGTGCGTGTAATAGGCTTGCCATTCCATCTATGGAAACAAGAAATAGCAGAATCTATAGCTGTGTTGTGTGGAGGAATCTTGAAAGGTGCTTTCTGGGGAGATCTTTACTCAGCTGCTAAGTGGTGTGAAGACAGAAGACATTCCACGAAAGGTAGAGGTACAAACAGAGAGGAGCTTTGTCTCTGTATGGTTAACTTCCTCCATTGAAGCAGTGCTATGGAAGGAGACTCGTATGGTTGGAGGGGGGAAGGAGGAAGAAGAAGCACTACGTGGACTTGTGAGAGTGGTTAATTCAAATGGGAAGGGATGTTTCACTAAAAAGGGCCAACAAATTCTGAGAAGCCAAAAAGTTATGGGGTAGTTGGAAGGTCAAACCTGGAGAAAGCAAGAAAAAATTATGACAAATGGAAGATCATTTGCGTAGGTGGTGTCAGGGGAAACAAACAAAAATTCACTAGTTTTGAAAGGGAGAGGGTTGAACAAGCAACGTCAGACAAGGAAGGTTGCTGGTTCAACCATTAAATCAAGGGGGCGTGACCTTTTAAGTGGTCACGTGGGACGAAATGAAAGGCCCAATCGAGTGGATCCACTTGATGAAAGGCCGGAGAAGGCATCTCAAATAAAGGCTGTAAAGGTGGGCTCCCATAGGCTTCAGCCCAAGGCCCATTACAAGATAGATGGGCCGAGGGGTACTTTAAGTAAGCACGTGACTGGGAGGAGGGACGAGCTGATAGACGAAATTAAGAGTCTATCTTCTTCTACCCCGAACCCCTCCTCTCGTTTGAACAATTCAGGCGCAAAAAAATCTCCAGATTCGTAGTCGTGAGGCTCTCTATAGTGGGTCCCATCCAACCTGGCAAACCGTCTCTCACCAGATAGGCGCAACCCGAGATACCTCAAACCTAGTGATGAGAACAAAACAGGGATTGAAGACTGGTCGAGTGAACAAAACAGCAACGACGATTCTAATAGAGACGAAACGCTAAGTATGGGAAGTCTGTCTCTGAAAAGCAACAATGATTTTTTTGAAACAGAAAGTTTGCATACAGAGCTGTTGTTTCTAGAGGAAGAGACTGAAGAGGCAGGTGGCGAGAAGGCTAGAAATGGTGAAGAAAATGGTTCTAAAGCTGTGAAAACTCCTCCTCCCTTCGTCGAGGGAGCTGACCCTGAGTCTAATGAACTACAGGATATTGGTGGAGAGGGACAAGAATCGGCTGTGAGGATGGATGCGGGTATTCCAGTGTCGGAAACACAGAGAAAGGTCTTCCAAGTGGGTAGGTCGTCAGAAAGTGATTCTTTCACCATGTCTACTTCACATCCTTGTCCAAAAAGGGGAAAGGCTTTAAAACCAGTTGTCGCCTGTCAACAAGTCATTTCCAGTGATTCTAGTCCTACCCCCATTCTATCAGGTATGGGTGTCAATTCCGTTTTAGTTACTGACTTGTTTGCTCTACCTGTAACAGATATCCCAGCTTCCCATCCTGGAGGTTCTGATGTAAGAAAGAGGGTGATAGTGGAAGGAGAGAGGGTGTTGGAAGGAAGTAGTTAAGGGGGAGGTGGATAGAATTTGGGAGTTGATCTGTACAATGATGGAGGAACAAAATAAAAAGGAAGGACTTGGAGAAAGATGTTGTAGCCAAAATAAGTGTGAGCAGGGTAAAATTCTTCCTCAGACATTGGCTGGAAAGGATGGAGAAAAGAAAGAGGATGGTTGTTATATTAGGATGGGGAGGGGGGGGGGGGGAAGGAACGAATAAGAAAAAAAGATTTGAAGTGGAAAGGCTAATTTCAGACATTGAGGGGGATTTAGAATTCAGTGGTAGAGGGGATAGGAGGAAGAGCCTAAAATAAGGAGAATATGGCCTCTTATTGGGTTCTTTTGCTACTTTGTCTTGATGAAAATTATTAGCTGGAATGTAAGAGGGTTAGGGAGTGCAAGGAAGAGAAGGGTGATCAAAGACCTACTCCGAAGGGAAAAACCTGATATTGTGCTGTTACAAGAATCCAAACTGAAGGAATTAGATGGGAGATGGGTGAGGAGTTTTTGGAGGTCTAGAGGTTTAGGTTGGAGCTCGACTCCTTCTTGGGGAGCCTCAGGGGGGATTGTAACACTATGGAGCGAGGATGTGGTGGAAGTAGTGGAAGAATTGATAGGCAGATTCTCAGTTTCCATTAAGTGCAAGAATGTAGAGAATGGGTGTGTATGGGTTTTAACCAATGTTTATGGCCCTAATTCCTATAGAGAGAGGAATGAGATGTGGGAGGAACTATATGCAATCAAGGGGCTATGGGATGGTCCTTGGTGCCTGGGCGGGGATTTTAACGTCATTAGATTCTTTGATGAAACCAGTAATCCCCAACAGGTAATCTCAACAAGCATGAGGAAATTTAATGGTTTTATTGAGGATTGTGATCTGAAGGAAATACCTCTGCTGCAAGCCAATTACACTTGGTCCAACCTTCAGGAAACCCCTTTGTGCTAGAAGTTGGATAGATTCCTATTTAACCTTGCCTGGGAGAATAGTTTGGAAAACTTGGTTGCTAGGGCGTTACCCAGGGTCACCTCCGATCACTGTCCTATCCAAATAGGTACCGAGTCTTTTCCTATAGGACCCAAACCTTTTAGATTTGAAAATATGTGGCTTATCCATCCAAATTTTGTGAAAAAAGTGAAGGAGTGGTGGGGTGAGGAGGAGAGGGGGGTAAGATGGAAGGGGATCAAGTTCCACAAGAAATTAAAAAGGTTAAGCCAAAATAAAAGAGTGGAATAGAGATCAGTTTGGTAGAATTGAGGAGTAAAAATTGGGCCTAATCTCTCGAATAGAGAACTTGGATGTAAAGGAATCTCACAATGGGTTGACCGAGGAGGACAGAGTGTTAAGGAGACAATTAAAAAAGGATTTGGAAGAGGTGTTATTGAGGGAAGAAATCAGTTGGAGACAAAAATCTAGACACAAGTGGATTAAGGAAGGCGATGGGAACACTAGATTCTTCTATGATTTGGCAAATGGGAGACGAAGAAAGAATTTTGTGACCAAGCTAGAGATAGGATATGAGGTGTTTACCAACTAGGATGACATAGCCAGAAAATTTGTGGACCACTTCAAATCGATTTATAGAAGGCCTTTGAGAGAGAGGACAGTCATGGAAATGGTGGATTGGCCAAGAATTGATGAAGGAGTGGCAAGGTGGCTAGAAAGGGATTTCGAGGAAGAAGAGATTAAGAAAGCTGTCTTTATAATGGCTTTACAATGGGTTTTTATCAAGACTGTTGGGAGGTGTTGAAAGAGGATCTAGCTGAAGTCTTTAAGGAATTTGCAAACAATCACACTATAAGCCCTAGAATTAATGCCACCTTTTTGGCCTTGATACCTAAGAAGAATGATGCCAACCACCCAAAAGATTATAGGCCTATTAGTCTGGTGACAAGCATCTATAAAATTCTAGCTGAAGTGCTCTCATTGAGAATCAAAACAGTCCTCCCTACCATCATTAGTGAAACCCAGGGGGCTTTCATTCAAGGGCGACAAATAACAGATCAGATCTTAATTGCGAATGAGTGTGTGGAGGAAATGAAAAGGTCTAGTAAGAGAGGATTCATTTGTAAATTGGATCTTGAAAAGGCCTATGATTTGGTGAACTGGAAGTTCCTATTGGAGGTTATGCAAAACTGTGGACTTGGGGACAAGTGGTGTAGTTGGATCTTTGGGTGTATCAGTACTTGTCACTACTCTATTTTGGTAAATGGTACGGTGAGAGACTTCTTTCCAGCTTGCAGGGGTGTCAGGCAAGGGGATCCACTTTCACCCTTCCTTTTTACCTTAGTAGCCGATGTGATTAGTAGGATCATTACTAAGGCTGACAGCGAAGATGCCATTAGGGGTTGGAGAATAGGGAGACACCAAGTCCCTGTCACCCACCTTCAGTTTGCAGATGACCTAATGATTTTTTGTGGAGGTATTAGTGAAAAGGTAGCAAACCTAAAAGAGATAATAAAAGGATTTGAAAGTGTCTCTAATTTGAGAATAAATCTGGAAAAGAGCTGCATAGTGGGTATAAATTTGGAGGTAGGGGAGGTCGAGGCTATTACGGAGTGTCTTGAGTATTCCACCTTTGCTTGGCCTATGTCATATTTAGGGCTTCCTTTAGGGGCAAATCCGAGGAAGAGTAGATTTTGGACCCCAGTGATAGAAAAGTTTGAGAAGAGATTAACCTCATGGAAGAGGAACTATATCTCTTTAGGAGGGAGAATTACCCTAATAAGAGCTACCTTGGCTAACTTACCTACCTATTATTTGCCTGTCTTTAGGATACCAATTAGGGAAGCCAGGAAACTGGAGAAGTTGATGAGAGACTTCTTATGGGAGCCAGGACAAGAAAAAAATGATCACTTGGTTAATTGGGAAATTGTGTGGTAAAGAAGAGGGGGGCTTGGGAATTGGGAGGGTAATTAGAAAGAATCAAGCTCTGTTAGGGAAATGGTTGTGGAGATGGCCTTTGGAAAGAGAGAGATTGTGGCATGAGGTGGTGGGAAGCATTCATGGGAGGTCAGAGAATGGATGGGATGCTGGTGTATCGAGGCAAGCTAACCTAGCAACACCGTGGAAGGCTATTCACAATACCCTTCCTCAATTCCTCAATTTTATCAAGTATGAAGTTTGTTCTGGCAACTCTGTTCTTTTTTGGGAGGATATTTGGGTAGGAGACTCACCGTTAAAGGACTTGTTCCCTTCACTTTTTTCTATTTCTTTGTAAAAGAGGTGGTCTCAAAAATTGTTTCACCTTTGGGAACACCCTTAGATCCTACTTGGGATTTTGGGTTTCGTAGAGGACTTAGGGATGCTGAAATTGAGTCTCTTTCTATTTTGCTTGGTTGTCTTAATCAGGTTTGTTTGGATCCCTCCAAGCCAGATAAGAGAATTTGGACTCCTAGACCCATTGGAACCTTCTCTTGTGCTTCTTTCTTCAAGTCCATCTCTCAACTTTCTTCTCACCAACCCTTTCCGTCTAAAGAAATTTGGTGCAGGCCAGTCTCCCCAAAAATTATGCCTTTTTGTTGGGAAGTATTCCATGGGAAAGTAAACACTTTAGACAACCTACAAAAGAGAAGACCTTTTCTCTATATTTCTCCTAATTGGTGTATCCTCTGTAGAGCTCACGGTGAGGATTGTTACCATCTACTAGTATCTTGTCCCTTTTCTGCAGACCTTTGGGCTTGGCTACTTTCGTTGTTTGGGGGTAGTTGGAGTCTACCAGTAGAAGTTCACATGCTCTTCAACCATTCTACCTTTTATTGGCCTACAAAAATAGGGAGAATTATGTGGAGATGTGCTCGTGCTGCTTTGGCTTGGACTCTTTGGGAAGAAAGGAATCTCAGAATTTTTCAAGACAAGGAAAGGAATAGCCAAGATTTGAAAGACTGTGTGTTAAACAGGGCAATACATTGGCTGAAGACCTTGGAAATCTTCCATCATTCTCCTTTAATGACCTTTGGAGAAATTGGTCAGCAGTAGCAAGTTGCTCATCTTTAAAGGACAAATCAATTACAAGCTGGTCTCCTCCACCCGAAGGCTCAATAAAGTTGAACTTTGATGGAAGCAGCATGGGTAATCCAGGATTATCCGGAGTGGGGGTGCTTTGAGAAATGAGAAGGAAGACATTTTGTTGCTCTACTCAGGTCCCTTGGGAATTGGGAACTCCATCAGGGCAGAACTCTTAGCTATTGTACAAGGGGTGCAATTTGCAAACCAGCTGAGGGTACAACACCTAATAATCGAGGGGGATTCCAAAGTGGTGGTGGGTTGGTTAAAAAATTCTGAAGAGGCTATGTGGCGATACAAGAATGAAATGAAGAAACTTAGTTGGTTGACAAAGAATATGTTGGTCACTGTACAGTGGGTGGGGAGATCAGCAAATACTTTGTCAGATGTGTTAGCTAAGCAAGGGGTAAATAGGGAAGAATTATTTTGGGCTCAGTTGTGATTATTGTTTTTCTTTCCTAGTTTACTTGTAAGACTCAAGGAGGGGCTGCAGCTCGTGCCTCTCGTTGGGATGATGTATGAGCTCACTCTAAAGTTGCTTTTGAATCAATAAACTTATTATTATTCATCAAAATATATCCCTATCGAGTCTTCATTGTGAGTCATGTGAACTTGCAAAACATTGTAGACAATCATTTTCAGTGTGTAATAAAATATTAGTTTCTCTTTTCTATATTGTGTACTCTAATGTGTGGGGGCCATATCATTTAGCTGCTATGGGGGGTTACAAGTATTTCATCCTTTTCATTGATGATTTCTCTCGTTACACCTGGATTTACCTTATGAGATCCCGGGATGAAGTGCCAAATATTGTACAAAAATTTCATGAACTCATTCTTACCCAGTTTAATACTCGAATCAAAATATTCCAATCTGATAATGTAAAGGAATATTTTGAAAAGAGCCTTTGCTCCTACTTTGATACCTTTGGAGTTATTCATCAGAGTTTTTGTTCCTACACTCACAACAAAATGGAGTGGCGGAAAGGAAGAACCAACATGTGGTTGAGGTTGCAAGGTGCCTCCTTTTTGCTTCTAATGTTCCTGTTATGTTTTGGGGGGATGTTGTCTTTACAGCTACATACTTGATAAACCAGATGCCTTCCCAAGTTTTGGGTTTTAAAACCCCCTTTAGCCTCCTATTTCCAAATGAGGATCTCTTCTCTCTTCCTCTCCGAGTGTTTGAGTGCACTTGTTATGTTCATATTCACAGTCATCAGAGACATAAGTTTGAGCCTAAAGCACATAAGTGTGTCTTCTTGGGATATGCTTCCACACAAAAGGGGTAGTTGTTTTGATCCAATTCGTGGCACTCGCTTTGTTTCTAGAGATGTCACATTTGTTGAACTTGTTCCTTTCTTTGGTACTTCTCCTAAGGGGAAGCATTCAGAGGAGTTGGGTACTCAATCCCCATTGAGTCTTCTATTGGGTATTCTTCTCATGTTCTTACATCCCTTCCTCCTACTCATCCTCCCACATTTTCTTCTCATCCTATTGTTCAAAGGTGGTACCAGAGACAAAGACTCAGGGATGTGCAAGTTGTTTCCACACCTTCAAATGAGCTTTTCCTGACCTTGATCTCCCATCACTACTGAGGTAACAGGTCAGCCCCCTTCTATTCACTTCTAATACCTTCCCTGACCTTGATCTCCCTATTGCTCTTCACAAAGGCGAACGAAAATGTATAGCTCATTGCATTTCCAAACACCTGTCCTATAGCCTTCTTTCCCCTTCCTATTATTCCTTTTTTGCCTTTGTTTCCACACATGTGACTCCCAAATCTGTCCCAAAAGCCTTATCCAAACCAAAATGAAGGAATGCTATGATGACTGAATTAGATGCTTTGCATAAGAACAATACCTGAGAAATTGTGGATTTGCCTGAGGCAAAACAACTGGTTAGCTGTAAGTGGGTGTTCACTATCAAGTATCATTCAGATGGTACTATTAAAAGATTTAAGGCCCGTTTGGTTGCTAAAGGATACACTCAGATGTATGGTATTGATTACCTAGAGACTTTTGCCCCCGGTGGGAATTGATGTTGCCAGGTCTAAGGATGGTATCTTCATTTTTCAATGTAAGTATGTTTTTGATCTTCTTGCAGAGACTGGAAAACTAGGTGCTCGACCAGCTTCCACTCCTATAGACCTAAATCATAAGCTAATTATTGATGGTGAATTGTTGACTAATACGGGAGTGTTCTAGAGACTGGTTAGGAAGTTAGTGTAATTAGTCAGTTCATGCATTCTCCCAAAGATGCACATTTAGCAGCTACTAAGAGGGTCCTATGTTATCTAAAAGGGACTCCAGGGAAAGGTATCTTGTTTGCTAAGCATGGACACATGAAGCTGGAAGCATTCACTAATGCTAACTGGACTGGATGTATTGATGATAGGAGGTCCACTTTAGGTTACTATGCTATGGTGGCAGGGAACATTGTATCATGGAGGAGTAAGAAGCAGTCTGTAGTGGCTAGATCCTCGACTGAAGCAGAGTACAGGGCAATGGCACATGGAGTTTCAGAACTTTTGTGGTTGAAATCACTTTTAGAAGAATTGGGTATAGACTGTGAGAAGCCAATGATATTATATTGACAACCAGGCCACTAAGTTGACAGGCACTTTATACGGGAGAGAGCTGCTTCAGGAGAAGTTTGCCTGCCATTTATTGCTTTTGAAGAACAGTTTGTTAATGTTTTGACAAAAGGTGTTCCTAAAGGAAAGCCGGTTCACTATATAAGCAAGATGGGCATGATTGATATTTATGCTCAGCTTGAGGGGGGTGTAAAGAGACTGGGCTGAATGGGCCTTAGCCCATTTCTATCTTATTGATTAGTTCTTCTTGTTATTTATTCTTAATGGGCCTTTTCTATATGGGCCTTTAATTCTCTTTATGTTTTCTAAGTATGCTGATGAGGTGGATGCCCACTTAAGGGCAGACTTGTAATTTATGGAATCTTAGTAAGATTAATAAAAGATTAGAGAGGAGAAAGAGGAGATGATCGAAGTCCTTCTTTCTCCCTTCTTCAAGCATAGAAAGGAGTATTATAGGGTGAGGTTTGGGACTGAATTGCATAAGAGGTTTGATTACTCCATTAAGGTTAGCCTTTTCATCTTAATTAGTTCTAGAAAGGTTAGCCGTGTGCAACTAGTTGTGTTTCTAGAAGTCAACAATCACAATATGGTAGTCCCACCATGCTCAATACCTCCTCAAAATTTTCCAGAAGACATCTCAAAGTAGAACTTTCAAATGTTGTCAAAATCTTACGATTTATGATACAATTCACAATCTGAATCATGAAACCCAAGGGTTTTGATTCAAATCTTATGTCCAAATCCTTTTCTGCAAAAAATATTTGATTTATTTTTGAATCCTACAATTTGATTCATAAATCTTATGATTTATACAATTTCTACAATTCAAATAAATTCAATTAAGAATTAGTTCTTTACTTTGTTATGTTTTTGCTTATAATTAGTTTTGTCAAGGGAGATTCTTTAAGTAGAAGATCAAGATTGTAATTAGTCTTGAATCCTAATAGGTTTTAGGTTTGCAAAACAGAAGAAAAAGGAGGGAGAAAGGAGAGAGAATAGAAGAGAAACAAGAGAACACAAGTTGTTGAAAGGAGGGACAGATTCTTACAAATCTGCCGCCGCCACTCTCTTAATATTTATAGGTTATGCCCTTGGTACTTACATAATAAATAAAGTAAATAAAAGCTGAAATAAATAACAACTGAATTAACAAGCTGACTCAAACTGACACTACTACAACTGAAACAAATAACTACACTACTGTCCTACGAACACAGTGGGGACCACTGCAGTGGGGCCCACATCAGTGTTCTCTACACTCCCCCTCAAGTTGGGAGTAGATATCTATCATGCCCAACTTGGATAGGTCTGTCTCTAACTTCTTCCTTGGTACAGCCTTGGTGAGGATATCCGCAAGCTGCATATTAGATGTGATGTACGGAAGACACACTTCTTGTGATGTGACCCTTTCTCGCACAAAATGTCGATCAACTTCGATATGTTTAGTTCCGTCATGCTGCACTGGGTTGTGGGCTATATTAATAGCTGCCTGATTATCACAATACACCATTAAGGGCTTTTCATAGTCAATACCCAACTCTTCAAGTAGTGACCTCAGCCATAAGATTTCAGCCACTCCATTAGCCATTGACCTGTATTCTGCTTCAGCACTGGAGTGGGAAACAACACTCTGCTTCTTACTCCTCCAAGAGACAAGGTTACCACCCACCAGGGCACAATATCCAGAGGTAGACCTTCTGTCATCAACACTTCCAGCCCAATCAGCATCTGTATAGACTTCCACCTTCATGTGATTATTGTTCTTGAGCAATATACCTCTACCCGGGCATCTCTTCAAGTATGCTAATATTCTTTCTGCCGCAAGAAGATGAGAAGTCCTAGAGGAGTGCATGTACTGGCTAACAACACTAACTGCATAGCTGATATCCGGTCGAGTGAGGCAGAGATATAGAAGCTTTCCAACCAACCGTTGGAACATAACTTTGTCTTCAAGAGGCTCCCCACCCTCTGCACTAATCTTGTGATTTTGTTCGATGGGTGTATCAACCGGCTTAACACCCGACTTTCCAGTTTCTACCAACAGATCTAGAACATATTTTCTCTGAGAGATAAAAATCCCCTGCTTGGATCTAGCAACCTCAATACCCAAAAAGTACCGTAGTGCACCAAGATCTTTCACCTCAAACTCTTGATGAAGGAGCTGTTTGAGGGACTCAATCTCATGACTGTCATTTCCTGTCACCACAATATCATCAACATATACTGCTAGTAGTGTCAGAGAGGACTCCACCCTCTTGATGAATAGTGTATGATCTGACTGGGCATGTACATAACCAAACCTTCCAAGGGCTAATCTGAACCTATCAAACCAGGTTCTAGGTGACTGCTTCAAACCATACAATGCCTTGTTCAGTCGGCAAACCTTCTTACCTGTCTCTGTGTCATAGAATCCAAG
This sequence comes from Nelumbo lutea, assembly GCF_056320005.1. Taxonomy (NCBI): domain Eukaryota; kingdom Viridiplantae; phylum Streptophyta; class Magnoliopsida; order Proteales; family Nelumbonaceae; genus Nelumbo; species Nelumbo lutea. The sequence goes on from NC_142686.1 coordinate 571,210, forward strand.
AGGCAACTGCATGTAAACCTCTTCTTGTAAGTCTCCATTCAGAAAGACATTTTTAACATCCATCTAAAATAGGGGCCAAGAATGATTTGCTGCAAGGGATAACAAAACTCGAATGGTGGTCATCTTGGCTACTGGGGCAAAGGTCTCCAAGTAGTCTATACCATAAGTTTGAGTGAACCCCTTTGCAACCAGTCGGGCTTTGTACCTTTCAATAGAGCCATCAGCATTATGCTTCACAGTGAACACCCATCTGCATCCCACCGGTTTCTTTCCTTTTGGTGGGTCAACCAGTGCCCAAGTATTATTCTTCAACAGGGCATCCATTTCGACTTGCATTGCATCTTTCCATTCTGGAACTGATAAGGCTTCTTGCAATGTTCTTGGAATAGGGACATCGGCAATGGAAGTGAGATAGGACCCGTAAGATGGTGATAGACGATCATAGGATAAGAACTGTGAGATGATGTGAGCTGTAGAAGTGGTGCAATGTCGTTTCCCTTTGCGAATGGCAATAGAGAGATCAAGGTCATCCACAGGAGGGGAAGTGGCAACAGTGAGAGGTATCTCAGTAGGCTCTGGATCTGAAGCCGCAGAAGGAACTGGAGCTGGCCGAGACTGCTGAAGACTAGGATCAACCTGCCTGCATCGCCTGTGATAGACTCCCAACTCCGGCTCCCTCTAACCACCCTCACCACTACAACCTTCAGTATCCAGTGGAATAGGTAAAGGAACAACCCCACTTCTACCAGTCCCACTTCCACTCTCACTACTCTCCCCCTGAGGAAGGAAACTCAAAACAACCCCACCCTCACTGCTCTCCCCCTGAGGAGAAACCATAGGATAATAGGGTGTCTCCTCAAAGAAGGTGACATCCATGAAGACAAACCGTTTCCTTGAAACCGGATCATAGCAACAATAACCCTTTTGAGTTTGTGCATAACCAAGGAAAATGCATTTGGAGACCTTAGGTTCAAACTTGGAATGATGAGGCCCGAGAAGCTGAACGAAATAGGTACAACCAAAGGTTTTAAGGGGAACAATGAACAACTCCTCGTCTGGGTATAGAAGGGAAAAGGGGGTTCTAATATCAAGGACCCAGGAAGGAACTCGATTAATGAGATAAACTGCCGTGAGGATAGCATCACCCCATAAGCGAATAGGTACATTGGAGGTAAACATAATGCTTCTAGCCACCTCCAAGATATGCCTATTCTTCCTTTCGGCAACGCCGTTCTACTGTGGTGTATAAGGGCAAGTGCTCTGGTGAATAACCCCATGGCTAAGAAGGTAGGAGGTCAATGGCTGAGCAAAGTATTCCTTTGCATTATCAGATCTAAGGACTTTGATTTTGGTCCCAAACTGAGTGAGAACCATCTGATGGAAGTTTTGGGTCAGAGCAGGAACCTCATCCCGAGAACGCATAAGATAGACCCAAGAAAACCGGGTATGGTCATCAACAAACAGTAGAAAATATCTGTACCCACCCATAGAAGAGATATGATATAGCCCCCAAACATCAGTATGCACAATACCAAAAGAGGAATTACTCCTTTTATTACTTAAAGAATAAGAGGTTCTACAATGTTTGGCAAACTCACAACTCTCACACCTAAACTTTGATAACTCAACATACTCAAATAAAGCAGGAAACAGACTCTTCAAACACTTAAAAGACAAATGACCTAATCGGTTATGCTTTGGCATAACCGAACTCACAGACTGGGAAACAAAAGACTTCTTATCCACTGACTCCTCCCGACGAAAACTCTTACCAAGCAGATAGATCCCGTTCGTCTCGCAGCCAGTCCCAATCACCTTCCTCGTCTCCAAATCCTGAAAAACACATCGGTCAGGGAAAAAGGTTACTGAACAGTTCATGTGTTTGGTAATACTACTAACTGAAAGCAGGTTAGTATCAAGCTTAGGAACATGCAAAACAGAAGATAAAGAGATAGTATCCGATAACTTGATGTCACCCTTGCTCGAAATGGGAACAAGAGAGCCATCAGCAATGGATACTCTATCTTGGCCAGAGGACAAGTGATAAGAAGTGAACAAAGATGGCAAGCTAGTCATATGGTCAGATGCACCTGAATCTATTACCCAGCAGTGATCAGTATTACCTGGAGCTGAAGCATGGTAAGCTGAGGCTCGAATACCTGAATGTGCAAATGCAGATGTGGCAGGAACTGATGGTGACTGAGATGGTTGAGCTGAACTCCCAACTTCCTTTTCCAACTGTATGAGGGCAGCCCGAACGGCAGCTAAAGTCTCTAGGGATGTGCCTGATGAGGATGTTGAATCGGTGTTCACTGCCATATGAGCATTACCCTTCTTATTTCTTAGTTTTGTTGGGACCAAGTGAGGATGTAGCTTCCAACAAGTATCTTTTGTGTGCTTGGGTTTCTCGCAATGTTCACATAACAGATCCCTTTTATCTTCCTTCTTCCGGTCCCTTTCTGAGTCACCCCCTGGCTTGGGTTTAATAGCTGTCAAGGCTGGGAAGGAGGGCTGAGGCTGCATCATGACTTTCCTCCTGGTCTCTTCACTATGCACCAGGGAGTATGCTTGAGAGAGGGTCACACTATCTCTTGTCAATATCTGTTGTCGCACAATGTCATATTCTGAATTCAAACCAGCTAGAAACTCAAATACCCTATTCGTCTCGACTTGCTTTCTGTGAGTCTGTGCATCTTTGGGACTCTCCCACTCAAGGGTCTCTAGATGGTCAATCTCATGCCACAAGGATTTCAAGGTAGAGAAGTAGAAAGAAACTGGCTTCTCTCCTTGTTTAAAGTTGTTCACCTCACACTTCAGTTCATAGGCTCTGGCAACATTAAGGGGTTGGGAATAGGTTTCTTTCACAACATCCCATATCTCTTTGGCTGTCTTTGCCCACAAATAATTTCGGCTGATTTGTGGCTGCATAGAATTACACAGCCATGCCATAACCAAATAGTTCTCTTGAACCCACTTGGTGTATGTGGGGTCCTCCCTGAAAGGTTCTTTCACATCTCCCAAGAGGTAACCCAGTTTTCCCCTTCCTCCAATAGCCATCATGGCTGATTGCGCCCACTCCAAATAATTTGACTCATCAAATCTCATAGTTGTAATCTGAAACCCGGTTTCAGATACACTACCATAACTGTGGTTTCCAAAACTACTTTCTCCCTGACCCTTAAACTCCATATTTGATCAAGATTCAGTGGCTACAAACTGTTAGAGCAACTATACCAGAAAACAGAGTCAAACAAGCAAGTCTGAAATCTGATCCGAAACCAATACAAATCTGATCTGATCTGATCTGAAATCTGATCTGATCCGATCTGAAACCAACTCAAATCTGATCTAAAATCAATCGGCATGCACAGTACCAGGCAGCCTATCAATCTGAGATGCTATTTTCTGAAATCACTGCAGTGGGGCCCACTGCTATGAGAGCAAAATTAGGGTTTCAACTGTAGGTCTGAAGTAGGTGCTCAGCTGCACTCTCCAAGCAGTCCGGACAAGTGGGACTTGTCGTAGGGTAATATGAAACCCTAAAACTAATCACCTTTGAAGAGGGGGGTTCGGCCCAACAGTCAAACCCTAAAAACAACTTAAACACTGTTCGGCAAGCCAAACCCTAGAACAAACTTGAACACAGTTCAACCCCTCTTTCTAGATAGGTCCAACCTATCTCGGTTGGTTGCAGTCTCTAAAACTCAGTAAAAAAAACTTACTTATGTACTTCGGTTTACTGTCTTCTAGGGTTACCTGAACCCTAACCTTTGCTGCCTCTTCCTGATTACCAACTCTCTGCAAGCCGCGGCAAGTCTTCAACTGCTGCGAACCTCTCCTAGTAATCTCCAAGATTCAGTCACCGAAAAACTTCTTCAAAGCTTCCAGCCCTAGCTAGTCCTCATGTGGTCGACTGTACTAGACACACATGAGAAGCCCTAGATAGGCTCTGATACCAAGTAGAAGATCAAGACCGTAATCAGAAGTAAATAAAAGCTGAAATAAATAACAACTGAATTAACAAGCTGACTCAAACTGACACTACTACAACTGAAACAAATAACTACACTGCTGTCCTACGAACACAGTGGAGACCACTGCAGTGGGGCCCACATCAGTGTTCTCTACACTTTATAAGGCCCTTACTAGAAAATGATTTATTTATGTTATTTAAGACTAAAAATTGAGTATAGTTTCCATCATATGTAGGCTAAAGAGCCACTATATGTGGATTTGACTTTCAAGTCAAACTTGATTATATCATCTCAGGCTTCTATTGTATAAGTGGTAAATTCTATTATTTCAGGTGCATATATGGTATATATAGATTAAAAATAGGATAAAGTCACTTTCCTATATAAATATTTAGCCTTTTAATATATCTATATTTAATTTTTTGACAAGTTTATAAAAAATAGAAATAAACTTACGATTTACAATATGATTTCGCTTTTCAAAACATTGATTGAACCTCATAGCTGCAACTAATGGCGGTATCTGTATAGCATGTGAAGGGGATGAAGTATTTTTCCTGATATTGATTCAACTAAGAAAATAAATATTTCAAAAAGTTTGAAATTTAAGGTTTAGTAAAAATATGTTTATGGCTGGAATAACCTGTGGGGTTAAATCAACAAATAGGTGAACATCTTGTCCTTGTACACAAGCAGAACAGTATCTGACTTGTGATGAAACTCCTTCCACTCTTACATGAATTTCTTCACAACCGTGATGTGGGAAAAACCCATAGATCAAAGACCCTAACCCAATATCTCATCAACCCATAGATCAAAGAGAAAAAACACTTCAGAAAGTTTGAAGTTTAAGGTTTAGTAAAAATACGTTTAGGGCTGGAATAACCTGTGGGATCAAATCAACAAATAGGTGAACATCTTGTCCTTGCACACAAGCAGGACAGTATCCGACTTGTGATGAAACTCTTTCTTTCCACTGTTGCATGAATTTCTTCACAACCATTATGTGGACAATAACCCATAGATCAAAGATCCTAACTCAATATCTCATCAACCCAATAATCAAGGATCACATGAAAGTAACCTTAAAGGAAATGTTTATGTTGTGCACCTCCCCCCCCCCCAAAAAAAAATAAATAAATAAAAGAAAAGAAAAGGAGGTTTATGGGTACCAATGTAAATGAATATTTAAATATAAAGAAAATAAGAATTTTTATTTTGATAAAAAGAACAAGAACTATGCAAACAAACATCTCATAATGTGTGACTCATAGGCTTGCACATAAAAAAAATAATAATAATCACCTGTTTTGACACTAAATTTGCTGAAGTTACAACAACACGGATGCTGTCTTCTCTTTGCAAAACAAGCAGCTTTGGATGGTGACATCCAATGCCTTGTCTCTTGTCTTGGTTTCTACCAAAGGCTATAACCTCAGGAAATGGTGGATTACTATAATGAGAAACAACACATATTAGAAAGCTGTTGATTATTAGAAACTGCAACTTTTGATATATATATATATATATATATATATATGGCTTCCAATAGCAAAGATAATGATGTTACTTACACTACTACCAAGTTTGGAAAATCTGAATACGGAACTGAGATTCTTTTATCAGGATTAGAATTCCAACATCTTTCAGTATTATGGCATGCAATCGTTATTGGAAGATGGTTGGGGACTTCGCAGTATGATAAAAACCTGTGCAACAAAATTCTCTTACATTGGGGTACATAAATTAAAAAAAGAAAAAAGAAAAGAAAAAGTATTCAAGATTCAAAATCAGAAGCCTAATAATAAGAGAGAAAGAGAGAGAGAAAATACCTTGAGTCATTATTGAAGAATCTGGTGATGGTCATATAATTTTTTATTTTCTTTAATTATGGAAGAGCATTTGCTTTACAAGAAATGATTTAAGTGCTTATAATTCAATGATAGATATTGCTTTACCAGAAATGATTTTAAGTGCTTATAATTCAATGATAGATATTGCTTTATAAGAAATGATTTAAGTTTATTATGTAGACGACCCCAAGATGTAAATCAGTCCTCAACTATTAGGTGTAAATTTGAAGATTAGAGGGAAAAAAGGAAGAAGAGAAGTAAGAGCAGCAGTATAAGAGAAGAAGATGGCGAAAAGAGAAGGAAGAAGAAGAAAGGTTTGAATTATCTTCCCTTTCTCCTCTAATCCTTTTTTATTAAGAATTAATGTTAGAGTAATGACAAGTATGCCCTTAAGTGGGCGGCCAGCTAGGCAGTAACATAAAGAGATTAAACAAAAAGAAATAACAGGCTCATTAAGAGAGGCCCATTATCCAATAAGAAAAGAAAATATATTACAAAAGAAGATACTAGGACCCATTCAGCCCAGTCTCTTTAAACTCCCCCTCAAGCTGCGCATGGATGTCAATCATGCCCAGTTTGCTTATATAGTGTGTCATTTTCCCTCTTGGAACTCCCTTGGTCAAGATATCAGTCAATTGTTCGTCTGATGTGATGAATGGCAAACAAACTTCTCCTAAGGAAACTCTTTCCCTTATAAAATGTCTATCAACCTCAATGTGCTTAGTTCTATCATGTTGAACAGGATTATGTGCAATGTTGATAGCTGCTTGGTTGTCACAGTAGAGCATCATTGGCTTCTCGTAGTCAACACCCAATTCTTCTAAAAGGGATCGTAGCCACAGTAATTCTGACACACCATGTGTCATTGCCCTGTATTCTGCTTCAGCTAAGGATCTAGCAACTATAGACTGTTTCTTACTCCTCCATGACACAATGTTCCCGACGACTAGAGCACAATAACCTGAGGTGGATCTCCTATCATCAATACATCCTGCCCAGTCAATATCAGTAAAGGCTTCCAGCTTCATGTGTCCATGTTTGGCAAATAGAATACCTTTCCTTGGAGTACCTTTCAAGTAACATAGAACCCTTTCTACAACAGCTAAATGAGTCTCTGGGAGAATGCATAAATTGACTAATAACACTTACTGCATAAGAAATAGTAGAAATCACTAATTGTTGATTCAATCAAGCTTCTTGTGAGAGAAAGAGGGGGAAGGTGAAGATTTCAGCAGTAGAGAAGGAAGGAGAAGAAGAAAAGAGTAGGAGGTCAACTAGAGTTATGAGAAAAATTAACCCTAGCCGCCAGCCCCTCATTATATTTATATTTAACTTAAAGATGAGATATTACAAGGATACCCTTAGTAAGGCGACTACTAAAATTGAATAGACACAACTTTAAAAAATAAAAAACTAATGGGCCAAAGGCCCAACAACTTCCTAATGAAATAAAAACAAGCTAAAGACAAACCGGGCCACTCAACAAAACAAACCGGCCCACTCAACAGAAATATCTAGCCGAGTCATGCAAAGATATAACAACTTCCCAAGCAGTCTCTGAAACACCCCCTTATCAGATAAAAGCTCACCATCTGTAGCAAAAAGCTTATGATTGGGATCAATAGGAGTGGAGATTGGTTTAGCTCCAAGTTTACCAGTCTCAGCAAGGAGGTCAAGGACATACTTACGCTGAGAAATGAAGATACCATCCTTAGATCTAGCAACTTCAATGCCCAAAAAATACCGAAGATCTCCCAAATCCTTGATCTCAAATTCAGAGTTGAGAAATCTTTTTAGTTTACTGACCTCTTGAGTGTCATTACCCGTGACCACAGTATCATCAACATAAACTATCAAGAAGGTCACCAAAGAGCCATTTCTCTTCAAGAACAGGGTATGATCAGATTGAGTTTGTGTGTAACCAAAGGAGACAAGAGCAGCCCTGAACCTCTCAAACCAAGCCCGATGAAACTGTTTGAGACCATAGATAGATTTTTGCAGTTTACACACCTTGCCTTGCATTTCCTTCCCATACACCCTTGGAGGCAAAGACATATAGACCTCTTCATGTAGGTCTCCATTCAAGAAGGCATTTTTAACATCAAACTGGTGTAGAGGCCAATCAAAAGTAGCGGCTAGAGACAACAAAGCCCTGGCTAAGGTCATCTTAGCTACAGGAGCAAATGTCTCAAGATAGTCAATACCATACATCTGAGTGTAGCCCTTAGCAACCAACCTAGCCTTAAACCTCTCAATAGATCCATCAGAGTGATATTTAATGGTAAACACCCATTTACAACCCACTAGTTCCTTGCCTTCAGGCAAGTCAACAATATCCCAAGTATGGTTCTTATGCAAAGCATCCAGTTCAGCCATCATAACATCCCTCCATTAAGGTTTAGACAAGGCTTCCGGTACGGACCTGGGTATCACATGAGAAGAAACAGAAGCAAGAAAAGAGTAGTAGGAAGGAGAGAGAAGGCTATAAGACAGGTGTTTGGAGATACAATGGGCTGTATACTTCCGCTTGCCCTTGCGGAGAGCAATAGGAAGGTCAAGGTCTGGGAAATATGTAGATGGGTCAGAAGAAGGCTGACTTGTTACCTCAGTAATGATGGGAGGAGCAAGAGACTCTTCTGTAGGAGTGGAAACAACCTGCCCATGTCTGAATTTGTGCCTTTGGTACCACCTTTGGAGAATAAGATGAGGAGGAATTATAGGAGAATGTGGTGGAGGAGGAGGAGGAATAGGAATATCGGAGGTAGGTCTAGTGGGAGAAGTAGACACCTCATGATAGGACTCAAGAGGAATGGGAAGAGGAACAACTGAAGACATAGCAAAGGGCTCTCCATATTTCTCCCCCTCAGGAGAAATGCTAAAGAAAAGAGTCAACTCAGCAAATGTGACATCCCGAGATACAAAGCGGGTGCCACTAACTGGATCAAAACAGCAATATCCCTTCTGTGTGTCCCAGAAAAACACATTTACGAGCCTTAGGTTCAAACTTGTGCCTTTGATGACTGTGAACATGCACATAGCAAGTGCACCCAAAAACACGGAGAGGAAGAGAAAAAATATCCTCATCCGAGAAGAGAAGGCTAAAGGGGGTTTTGAAGTTAAGGACCCGGGAGGACATACAGTTGATCAAAAAAGTAGCAGTAAGAACAACATCTCCCCAAAATTTTATAGGAACATGGGATGCAAACAGGAGGGATCTGGCAACTTCAACCACATGTCTATTCTTCCTTTCCGCCACCCCGTTCTGTTGTGGAGTGTAGGAACAAGAACTTTGATGAATAACCCCAAAAGTTTCAAGATAGGCGGAGAGGGTTTTCTCAAAATACTCCTTAGCATTATCAAAAATGAATATTTTGATCCGAGTGTTAAACTGGGTGAGGATGAGTTCATGAAAATTTTGCACAATAGCTGGTACTTCATCCCAGGATTTCATGAGATAAATCCAAGTGTAACGAGATTAGTCATCAATAAAAAGGATAAAGCACCTATAACCCCCCATAGTTGGCAAATGATATGGCCCCCAGACGTCAGAGTGAGCAATATGAAAAGGAGAAAGAGATCTTTTATTGCTTATTGAATAAGAATGTCTACAATGCTTTGCCAGTTCACACAACTCACAATGAAGACTCGATAGACACTCCCTTAAACATATCTGGAAACAAATGACTCAAAGCAGAAAATGACAAATGGCCAAACCAAAAGTGACACAACAAGACTTTGTTAACAGACTCTGACAAAACTGACTCTAAGGCAACTCCATGAGGTGGTCCAAAAGCTCTATTCGGTGTGTCCAGCAAGTATATTCTGTTTGCCTCATGGCCACTCCCAATCATCCTTTGAGATTGCAGGTCCTGAAAAACACAATGAGTGGGAAAAAAGGTTATGCTACAATTCATGGATTTAGTTAAGCTGCTAACAGATAAAAGGTTTGTGTTAAGTTTAGGGACATGAAGGACAGAGGATAAATAAAGGGTGTCAGAGGTCTTTATATCCCCTTTACCAAAGATGGGAGCAAGAGACCCATCAGCAAGGGATATTTTCTCTTTTCCAGAGAGAAGGTGGTATGAGCAGAAGAGATTAGACAGGCCGGTCATATGGTCTGATGCACCGGAATCAATAATCCAAGGGATTTTATGATTACCTGAAACCGAAGCATGATTTGCAGAAGCACGAATACCTGAGTGAGCAAATGCAGATGAAGATGATGTGTTGTTGTTGGAAGAGTGAGATGAAGAAACAGTAGCTTCCAAGTGATTTAGTAGCCTCCCATACTTATCAAAATCCGCTTTCATTGCTGCCAATTGCTCAATGGTTGATTTTTCTTCACTCTCCTTATTTCCTCCTTCAGGTACTGTAGCAACATTAGTTGTTTTACGCTTTCCTACCTGACTGCCCTTCTTAGAGTTGTTGTTATTCTTAAACCTATCAGGAAGAAGCTCAGAATGAAGCTTCCAACAAGTGTCCTTTGTATGCCTCGGCTTCTTGCAATATTCACATATCTACTCCCTTTTCTCAGTAGGACCCTTTGGCTTTATTCCAACATGTGCAAAGTGTTCTGTAGGTGGACTCTGCCACTGAATCAGCCGCCTACTCTCCTCACTGCTTATCATAGCGTATGCCTGGGAAAGAGTAACCTCATCTCTGGCCAGGATATTTTGCCTAATGATGTCAAACTCAGGGTTGAGTCCAATAAGAAATTCAAACATCCTATTTCTCTCCACCAACTTCCTATACATTTCAGCATCATTCTTACTCTCCCATACAACTGTCTCCATTAAATCAATTTCTTGCCATAGGGATTTCAGTATAGAGTAGTAGATTGCTACACTCTTCTCCCCCTGTCTTAGGATCTTCACATCACTTTTCAACTTATAGACTCTGGCTACATTCAACTTCTGTGAATAGGTCTCAGTAACACTGTCCCATATCTCCTTAGCCGAAGACATCCAGAGATAATGCTGACTTATATGAGGTTGCATAGAATTGACCAACCATCCTATGACAGTATAGTTCTCTTGCATCCATCTCTCAAATTCAGGGTCTGTCTCTTCAGGTTTCACTTTACTACTTGTGAGATACCCGAGTTTTCCTATACTACAGACATAAATTCTTATAGACTGTGCCCAAGCAAGATAATTTGTCCCATCTAGCTTGATTGTGGTCACACCAGTCAAAACGGAATCTACCGAACCAAGGCCAGAAACCGGCACTTGCTTGAACTCACTTCCCTATGGCTCCATTAATCAAACGAAAATCAAAGAACCAGAAATTTTGTCTATATAAACTTACTTGAAGTCAAACTAGAACCCAGATGCTTGAAAACTAGGGTTTTACTCCGTCCAGCTGTTGGGGAGGAAGAGAGAAGATGCAGCCGCTCCTACCAGAGCTTCCCAATCTCTTCCAAACCTGAACCGCCCTCTCCTTTAGGAGTCAAAAGACACCTCCCAAGCATAGAGCACCACACCCAAAGCTTCACCTTTACTTGTACCTTCGAAAATCTCTAATCGGCTAGGGTTTTGGGCAGCAACAGAATAGCACCACTTCTTGGCAATATTCAACCAGATTTAAACTCTCCAAACCCTCTACCAACTAGGCCAGAGATCCTCTGAACTATAGAGAACCTATCTCTCCATACACTCTCTTAATCTAAGGGTGTATGGGAAAAGAGGAAGAAGAAAAAAAAGGAAGAAATAGACCTGCTCTAATACCAAGATGTAAATCAGTCCTCAAATATTAGGTGTAAATTTAAAGATTAGAGGGAAAAAAGGAAGAAGAGAAGTAAGAGCAGCAGTACAAGAGAAGAAAATGGCGAAAAGAGAAGGAAGAAGAAGAAAGGTTTGAATTATCTTCCCTTTCTCCTCTAATCCTTTTTTATTAAGAATTAATGTTAGAGTAATGACAAGTATGTCCTTAAGTGGGCAGCCAGCTAGGCAGTAACATAAAGTGATTAAACAAAAAGAAATAACAGGCCCATTAAGAGAGGCCCATTATCCAATAAGAAAAGAAAAGATATTACAAGAGAAAATACTAGGACCCATTCGGCCCAGTCTCTTTACACCCCATATAGTTGGGATAAGGCTAAGATGATGAAATATTAGCTTACACTATAACCCATGAGATATGAATGCTGTGCTTAGATTACCAAGGCCACAGATAGGGTTTAATTACATCCTTGTGGCAGTTGATCAGACTCTGAAGATTGTCACAATAAGTAAATATAAAATAACGCTCATCAGCTACTTTTGGAAGACTCTAGGTAAAATGGGACAAGGCTTATATATTCAACATCACGAGCATCTGACTATCCATGGATAGACTAATAAACGTTAATAGTTGACCACAGCTTTGGCAGTCTCTTACTCCATTCCAGTTATAATGTAGCCAAGCAGGAGTTACATGTAATAGCTTCGTTAATTGTTCCATGAGTTGTTTTTTGGTAATAAAATAAGAATTATTAAAAGAAAAAGAGAGAAATTACAAGGAAAGTGACCAAAAGTCACCCAAGAGAGAAAAGAGAAACAACTTCAACTACCACCGAAACCTCCAAACCAAAGACAGATCTCGACAAAACAAGATAACACAAAATCCCAAAAACCCAGTTATCCAACTAACACATCCCAACAACAACCATAGCCCAGCAATTTACCCAAACCAACAAACCCCCAAAAACAACTTGATAGGAACACAGCTCACCCCACTACCACTGCTGCGCCCACTAGTATGATACCCATACAGCCTTATCCGAATACCTATGCGAGAGGGCCACGTCAGCTAGTTAGTTACAACTGACTCAGCCCCCATGTGATGTAAAGGGCTATAAATAATTAAAATTCAGTAAAGTGGATAACCTTTTCTGAGCATCAAACCATTCCTCTCTTCTCTTTCTTTCTGTAGGAGGAATGAGCTCCCTTGAAGAAGCTCCTGAGGTAGGCAGAAACCTACCACAGCTTCAAGCAATCACACTTCAAAAGGCCCTTTTAGTTTAGAAAAGACATCTGAAACCATATCTTGCTTTCACTCGTTTCTGAATCTTCTAACTGCTAGAGTATCCTTCCTGAGTCCAGCAAAACATTAGGCTCCTCATTAATCCTTTCTAGGTCCAAGATTGTGCTTTTCTCAAAGAACTAATCACCAACCAGTTCCGCATCTTTTTTTTTATGACAACTCCTTCAAGTCTATTCTGAAAACATGTTGTGGCCATCTTCAGACATTGAAAATTTTTCTTGAAGATCTCCATCAGCCTCCCTCAAAAACATTGGGTATCTTCTAATTCCCTGAATTTTTTTTCTAGCATAATCATCTCCCCCCAAACAATTAATACCCAAAACCTGCTCACTTCAACTTCTACAATAGCAATCTTTCCAAATCAACCTCTGTTTCAATAATATGGGTTTCATCCATTGTAATCTCTTCTTCTTCTGAATTGTCTTCCTCTTCTTCCTCCCCTCTACTTCCTCCTTTTTTTTTTTTTATCAATAACACAATTCATTAATTATCACAATAAATTACAGAGAGGAAGACAAACTTTCTTATCTTCCAACTACATCAAGAGCCCCAAGAGAGGAAACAAGAGAGAAAGAGAGAACAGAAAAAGAAGAAAATTAAATTACATCTTTGCCCAGAACATGACATCCCTGTCCACCCCTTGCTTAGCTAACCCATCAGCAAAAGAATTAGCTGATCTTTTTACCAACTAATTTTAACTTCCATTTCTTGAACCAGCCATCTGAATTTACTCTTCAAATTACTATAACTCCATAAACCACTATCTTCTTTGTTCAGCCACCCAACCACCACCTCTGAGTCCCCTCTATTTCCTCCTTCCTTCTCTGCTTCTTCCCTAGGGGTGGATTCAAGCCAAGCCAATCCAAATATCTCACTTTTGAGCTCGGCTCAGTAGAAATACATGAGGTTTGAGTTTAGTCTTGAACTCGATTCAAGCTAGACACATGAGACCGAATTCAGCTCAACACAAAAGCTCATATGTTCAAGCTCGATAGTGAGCCAAACTTCATATTAAAAAAATAAAAAAGAAATAAACATGTAAAAAATATTTACTATTATATATAAAAAATTAGGCTTGAGCTCAGCTCAATTACCAAACGAGCCTATATATTGGGCTCGATCTCAGTTTGTGTCCACCCCTATTCTCCCCCCCCCCCCTAGAATGCCCTTTGGTTCCTTCTCTCATCTCTTGAAAACTCTCCCCACTCTTCTTAGTTGACTGATCCACCTCAAGTTAATCGGAGCAATAGGACTTACCTCTATATTAGTTTTTGTCTCAATCATTGCCTTCATTTTGCTATTATTTGATCCATCAGCTCCTGTTTCACTCCAATATCACTTGCAGCCACCACCTGTGAGCCCTCCTCATAGGAATCCTCTACTACCTTATAGGAGGAACAATTTCATTGTTAAAATTCCTCTTCCAAAGCCAAAGAATCATGCCTTAACTGAGGAAGACTTAAGTTGTCACATGCCTCCCCATCATTGGGCTTGGATTTGATTACTATCCCACTTTGTTTACTCGCTTGAGTCACCCAAATCAACACCATGGTCTGGTTCACTCCTTGTCCCTCTTCTCAGTTGTTCAAATTTCCATTCAAAATACAACTTCCTGCACATGTCTCAAGCTATCAACTTCCCATCCCTTTTGGGCAAACAAACCAATGCCTTCCATGTAAGCATTCTCTTTCTGCCACTTCATCTTCCTCCCTTCTTGCATCCTTCCACAGGGAAGCTTCCATGGAGGCTGTCAACCACATAGAGTAGGACATCCCATCTTCAAAAACTTCCACTTTTCTGGGATTTCCTCTGGTTTAACCCCACTCAAGATTATGGCTGCTGAGTGCAGATCCAATATGAATTCCATAAAGTTGAGTGCTGCATAGTGATGCCAGTGATTCAAACAGTCCTTCCTTCCAGAGATGAAAGGGAAACCCAAGGATCCTAACAATAACTTCATTCTCAACACCGATTGCTTTTTCATTAGATAGGGGACACCACTTTGAAACTGTTATACCTGCAGAATCCGTTTGGATATTCAATGCTGATACATCATACATCTATTTCATCTTCCACCATTTCAACTAAAGCCTTGCACATTTCAAATGGGGTGATTATAATTGATTTCTTTATGCTCAAACCTTTTTCTTCCAATCTTGTGGTTTGTTTACTACTGCTACTTGAGCTTCTCCTTCCTGAATTCTGGCCTGAAGGCCCTGAACTTCTTCTTCTTTCTCATTCAAGAAATTTTGTAACACTGTAAGTATCTCCTTCCACCCTTCACTTTTCCTGCCTTCTGGGAACAAACCACCTGCTTTTCTCAGGCTTCCTCATATTTTGAGCTCTTCCACATAGCATCTCTTCTCGATTTTATGGCACCTTCTATAAAGTTCCAAAACCATTCTATTACACCAGTACCCACCAGCAACACTGTCACCATTTTCAACTCTCTCACCTTCAGCGCAGCCTTCCTTGAGTTCTGAATCTCTCAAGCAACAAACTTTTGGCTTTGATTTTCACTAGTCTCATCCATCGCCCAGTCCTCACAAACTCACGAATTCCATGAGTTGTTCACAGTTACATGTTCACTAAGGGTCCATTTGGTTTGCAGGAATAGGGTTCCAGAATCTGAACCAGAATGGTCCATTCTGATTCCAACTGTTTGGTTGGGCAGAACCAGAATCCCATTCTCATTCACTGGTTGAATGGCATCCCCCCATTTGAGGGAATGGCCATTCCCTCCCCCTCCCTTGGGAATGAGAATCCATTCCAGCTAATACTGATTCCAGTTCCAATTCCAGTTTGAACCAAACAGGCGAGGGGAATAGACCATTCCGATTCCAATTCTGAAGGATTCTGATTCCGATTCTGTGAACCAAACGGACCCTAAGATCTTATCATTATCAGAGTCCTCATCAGGGGAAAAAATGTAAGTCTGAATTGTTTCTTAAATTATAATTCTCAAAACTGTCTTTAAAACTATTGGTTTTCTTTTCTTTCAGAAAGCAAAAGATGATTTGAATCCAAAACTTTTTGAAATTTATTTAAAAACTTTAGACAAACAACAAAAAGAGAAGAATTGTTGACATTCTTGTCTATAAAAAAACCTGCTTTAGTGGTTTTCTTTAACATGTAATACTAGCTTTCTTCCACCCCAATCCACTCTTTCCTAGAAGAACAAACAGATTAGTAAAGGTTGTTTCATGGAAAGTGAAAAAAAAAAAAAAAAGAAACTAACTTTAGCATATTTTGTTTAGAATTGTTCAGATATTTATGGAGATATAATCAACTTTTTATGGTTTTGACGTAATAAAGACATATCTCTGAGTACATAATGATGTCTTATTCAGAATATATTTTTGAGCCAAAGTGTAGTTAAACACTTTTTATTAATTCATCAAAGTATCTACTGCTTTTCTTTTTCCTTTTGACCTTTTCTGACATCATTTAGAGCCAGAATATCTCAGGTCATTTTTGCTTATTGCATTCTGTTAACAGTGCTCGAGAAGCTTTGTAAAAAATACTAAAGCTGTATTTGGGATTTCCCCAATGAAGCCATTTGCAACATCATTGACTCCATCATTCATGACGCCATCCTATCATTGGCCACCAGAAAATATAGAACCATTATTCTGCAGCATGATGGCATATTTAACAGTAACTATCATAACAATATAGGATATCAGTTAAATAAAATCTTGAAAGAATCATTGGGCATTCACTAGTACCTAGAAGTATTGCTATAAATGCTATGCCAATTCTATGCATGTACAGGTACATGTCTTCTAGCTATGGCAGTGCATAGAAGAATCACAATTAATATGATAATATCACAAGTTTAAAAAGAAAAAGAAAAAAAGAAAAAAAGAAAAAAACTTAGATGTACCATGAAATATCGCTAGTAAAGGTTGCAATAAATATGCGCAAAAGGCTTTCTATAGGATAAAGAAGCTCCGGCAAGGAAATCACAGAATGCTGAGCTAGTGAACGGTGTTCCATAAACTCAAGACGGTTCAGGCAGAATGTCCCCCCTGATGATGAGCAATCAAATGTCCTGTTGTTCTTTAATTTGAAACCACTGTTATCTTGATGGCCTTTTCTAGTAGAATTTGGTACCAGACTCTTGAATTCACCACTGGAAACAGCTTTTCCAACAGAAGTTTCATTAGCATGTTTCTCTTTGTCATTGAAAGCACAGTTAGATGCAGGAGAGGGGTTTGTTTCTGAAGCAAACACAGCCTCCCCAACTAAGCTCCTCTTCACCACACTAAGCCTTCCAGCATCCAAGACACAACAAGGACTTGGTTCACGCACAAAAGCAGGCCTACCATTTTTCACCAATTTAACTTTCACAATGTCATTTGAAGTCACACCTTGAGATTTGTTTTCTCTACTGATGGCCTGATTCCCATTTTTATGTATACTATTCAAAAACACAGAACCTTGAATGTAATTTATGGGATCCAGACTGTCTAACATCTGCCTACATTGACTTAAAAGAAAAACAGCTCTGCCAGTAACGTCATCATATCCTGATCTACAAAGAGCTAAGTGCTTGCTTACACCATTTTCCCCTAAACCAAGTACATTTTCGCTTCCTTCTCCATGTACTGCTTGTCCCACAGAACATCCTGCAATAGTTTCTGCCTCCCCATTTAACTGCCTATCTACTGTAATCCCATTTAACCTGAGAACCTCCTCTGTGAAAATAACCCTTTCAACGACAAAACGAATCCTAATTCCCGAACTGCAATTGAATTCGTTTCTACAAGCAAAGGAAACTTCATCCCCAACAGATAACTCCATGACAGATCCTTTGCCAAGCCTAAAGCCATTAACGAAAACCCCATTTAAAGAACCCCTAACACTAAAGCCCTCCTTGGTCTCTCTCCCTTCAAGACAACATCGAAATCTTCTCCTTATATCATCCAAATCACGACTACAAGGCATGAAGAAACCGTCCACAATAAAAATCTTTTGCAGCAACCCATCAAAGAAAATCTGGCAATGCCGCTTGCTTATTCGAGCATCCTCAAACACAATTTCACAACATCGATTATTCCGACCAATGGTATAAAGCCAATCCGACCTTAGACAAATTGAATTATAAATAAAACCTGTTCTCGATAAAATTGGAGAAACATCAAAGGATTTCAAATAGCAAAAGCCCGCATTTGCAACGATTCTCTGTTTCTTGTGAAAAGAATGAGAGGGACGAAGAACCATATCCCCTCTTCCCCTCTTATTACAATCGTCAACCTCCATGAATCGAGATTAATCCGATAGACATTCAATGAGAGACCACAAATAATACATTCTTAAGCTATTCGATAGAAGGTGTGAGAGAGAAATAATTTAACGAGGCTGGGATGATAAGACCAGACCTCAGTGGTCGTAGACGGGAGACGAATGCGCAAGGCAGGAAGGACCTGTCCAACTAAAATCCCATCTCCCTCCATTTCCTCAGTATCTATCCCTCTCTTGAAGAATTTGAACTAAATTCCTGGCGAGTATGAACGGGAACTGCTTGGCTACTGTGTGCGTGCAAATGCTGAAATGCTTTATTAAGACTTAAGAGTATAACTCTCCCGCCATTTGCTTTTCGCAAAAGTCACCACTCACCGGTCACAACGTTTTCCTCCTTTGGTCCACATATTGAAGACTGTCCTTTTTTATCGGATGTCTCCGAAGAGCAAGACTGTCCTCCTTGAGCTGAAACTATGTACAGTGCAAAGAGTACACATGCAAATATGCACAGTGCAATGGCCTATAACTCTAACCGTATACATTTGCATTTGTTTTTTCATATTTGGAAGAAGTACAAATGCAAATTTGTAGAGTGCAAAACCTTATGTTTTTTATTGTTTTGTATGTATTTGCATTTATATTCTTTCCAAACTGAGTCATAATGCCTATAACTCCAACTGTGGCACAAACAAACTATTTTACTAACTTTCAAATCCACAACCCCCCCCCCTAAAAAAAACACATGAATATTTGGATACACATAAATACACATAAAAACATTATAAAAACACATCAAAAATACTAAATATAAGTACTAAATGATGTATATATACTTTAATGGTCTCATGAAAAAATATATCATAATTAATATATGGGAATAAATGAATATTTTCTAACAAAGATATAACTAAAAAATTATAAGTTGATAAATTATTCATCAAACTTATAACTTAAGCTTTCAATTTGGTAATTCTTTTGGTATTAAAGTAATTATTTTGTATTTATTTTAATTTTAAAATAATAAAATATTCGAAAATGAATAACTTCCAAGGGAGAAGAGTCCAATAATCCTATCCAACCATCCAAGATACAATGATACAACTTTTAAGTGGATATGTATTATTTTTGTTATTTAAAATGATTATTTCTATATTTTTATTCAAAAATTATAAAAATTAAAAAAAAGATGAATTTTTAACAAGAAACTTTAATGGATGTATGGATATGATTGTTTATCCATATATTCACAATATAATCATTCTTTATTATTAGATCATACCAAAAATATAATTTTTCTATTATTTTATATTTTCCCCATTTTTTTCCACAACACTACATGGATTTACTTATAGCACAAAAAAATATTGAATTTTCAATACAAAAAAATCAACATATATTTAAGCAATTTCATGCATTCAAGTAAAAAAGAAAAAAAAAGCACGAAAAAATTTGTACATATTATGGATGAACTAGAAAAAAAAAAACATATCTATTTTTTACAATTTTTGCACAATGCAAGTTTATGTTGAAAACTTTTTTGAGTTTTGGTTGAAAGCTTCTAAAGAGGGCTATAAGTCATATTTCACTAAATATTAAAAATTATTTTTCTGTTTTCCTATTATTCGTACTATATCAATCAATACAACACCGATACAATATAGATACAGTCGACATAGGACTGATAGAGCACGATACATATCCAAAACAACAAAGAAAAAAAAAATTGAAACTCGCCTTTTTCGATGCATTCCATATAATGGGATCTTGCTGGAACGATATATATCAACCATGCAGCTTGATACATTTGGTCATGTAAATTTTTTATCTTTAAAAGTACCGAATTAGCATTATAAAATCTAAATATATTGGTTTTTATCCTCTTCAAGTATAATCAAAATCTTTGTTTTCTTTGAACAAGTTAATATATACTAAATTTACCTTACTATTACTAGTAGTGTGATTACAATGCGGGTCGTGTATTGGAGGCACCTAAATCTCCTGCACTCATCTTGGTGAACGCTAGGATGCTCTTCCATTCATATTGCTACACATCAGCTACACTTGGAACCTAGCTTCCCTTTAGATGGGATGTTATGCTTAAAGAAGAAACAAAAATTACATGAACAATTTGAGGAAATCTTAGAAGATGACCAAGTGTTGTGAATGTGTGATAATTTTGAATGAAACTTGCACTTTTGCAATATGTAACCCACGACAAACATTACACCATGTGTTAACATCGATGCAACCAAACAATATTTCATAGGGTAAAAAAAGACTTAATTATACCATGAAATTTTCAAATCAACTTAAACGTACCTTGTCCTTGTAGGGTGGCCCTACTCGACTTAAATATACAAACGTCAAATGGGAATTGATTAATTTTTTTTTTAATTTTAAAATATGTACAGTGTAAATACATACAAAATAACACAAATTACAAGATTTTGCATTCTAGATATTTGTATTTGTGCTCTACAAAATAAGCCTTAATAAAAAAGATTTGTATTAATAACTAGTAAATGGGTAAGTGCTTTACATGTGGCAATTTTAGATGATGATAATAATAGTAATAATGTATCCAAAATTTTCTATAAAATTCATGTTTTTTTTTTATATTTTTGTTTTTCAATATTAATCAGATATACATTACAAAATTCAATTTTGATTATTTAAACATCCCATATTGGGCTACAAAGTTTTGGGTATCATTGATAGGCCTACCTACTTAACTGGGCTCTTCTTTTGGTAATGACATAATAATTTATCTTCTTACTATATATATTTTTTTGTTCACTTATAAAAAAAAATGCAAGATATATTTAAAGAGAGGGACTTGAATGATGTAAAAAGTAGTAGTGCAAATTACATTTTAAACCTCACAGTTAAATAAAGGTTAAATTAAAAAAATATGTATTTTAGTCAAAAGAAAGTTCCACAATCTTATTCATATTTTTAATGGTAGTGTTAATATAAAATTATAAATATTCTTAATTTTTCTATAATTTTTTTTATTTGTATGTCTGTAAAAATAATTCTGTTATGTATTCTTATTTTTTTGTTTGATACGACAAATATATGATATTATACATGCTCCCAAATATTTTTTTGGTAAAATTCATGTCTTTTTTATTTTTGTGTTTTTATATTTTTATATTTTTATATTTTTATTATTTAATTATGACATTAAAAATTGATACATTTTACCCAAAAGTTGAACTATTGATCTTTTGCCAAAATAGAAAAATAATTACATTTTTGGTTAGTTTTAGACTATGTATTTCATTTTCATCATCAATAATTTCATCTTTATGAACAACCTCTATAGTACCTTTTAATCATTGATAATTAGTGAAGTTCAAGCTCTTATTTTTTCTAGCATTTCGGGAGGTTTATTGGCCACGCAGGTCTTCAAGGTTACAAAGATGAGAGCTAGTGAACTTAAAAAGAAAAAGAAAAACTAGCTAGTCAAAGGTCAAGATGGGCTGCAATTAAAAGAATGTCTTAAAACTTCCAAGGGCATAATAACTTTGGATTTGTTATTCAAACGACATATGTGATATATGAAAGTAGTATGGTATGGGGTTCAATGCAATCTACACGACTACAACAATGTCAATCATCAGTGAATTTGGGTCAAGAATATTGGTACTGACTACTGAAATCATATTATGTTTTGCTTATAAAGCCCTTAAAATGAAATGACATTGGCCATTTCATGAATTTTATTATTTTTATTGAGCCTTAGATATGTTTTTTTTTTTTTGAATCCAAGAGTTAGGAAATCAATAATGTTCTATTGATGTTTTTTTTTTCCTAATTTGGGAAAAAATTCACTATTTTTGGCAATTTTAATATGCTGGGAAAAGTCAGAGTCTAAATCGAACTAAGATCAAGAAGAGTGTAATAACCCGTACTGCATCAATTTTATACATATTTTTTCACATATATATTACTGATACTAGATGAGTGAATTGAAGCAACACTTCTTGAAGCCTAGAACCTCATTGAAGATGTTCAAAAATGCACATTCTCTCATGTAAGAAGATCTTCAAATAGGGTTACGTTCACATTGCATTGCGAGGCTCGGTTGTATCTACTATCTAGACCTGGTCATCTGAACTGGGGTTCTTAATTACATGTTTATGTTGTAAATGGTCTTCCATAATTAGTTTAATAGATGCAATGCTTCTTTACTTGAACCAAAAAAAAAAAAAAAAGCATCGTTGAAGCTCGATTAATATTTTTCTTGAGCCTTTTTTTTTTTTTGTAAATCATGCTTAATCCAAAAAACATAAAATCAAAACTGGATAACTGAGATTAGCTTTTCGAGTTTAATAGATAAATTAGACTCTAAAAAGAGAATTGCACGCAAAATGCAAAACAATTGGAAATTAATATGGCCCACTGCATGTCCACTTCTCTTAAACATGAATAGATAGATGATCTTTGGGCTTTAAATAAGCTAGCATACCATATTTATGTCGGAACTGGGGAACTTACTGGGCCGAGGGCGTCAACTTGGGCTAATATCCAAATCTGATGGATAAAATTCGTTTTAATTAAATTTAAAGGAATCGAATTTGGATCTAGGTATAACCGGTTCGATATGATCCGTTTGCAGACGTAGTTAGGTCGAGTGGAAAATCAGGAGGAGATAGGATTGCTGATATAATGGGGCAAATATTGCCCATCCATGATGCATTCTTATTTCTTTCTTTCCTCGTCTCTTGTACTCGCAAGCAGAATCAGTACAGACTTCAAACCAAAGTACAACACTCCTCAAATCCACACAAACCACTGTGGCTGGGTTTCCTTCCTAACTATTCATACCCACACATTTGAATTGACACCCAGTGATTCAGGCCCAAGGAAACGAAGGCCCAACACGAACACGGTGATTCGTCATCGGGATTCAGTAGACCAGTCGATGGGTCCAAATTAAGCACAATGCACAAACCACAGCCATTCGTTCGTTGAGGGGACTATCCAGAATCTAATCCTCTCTTTTATTATCCCCTTGCTTACTTGAAACAAATGCATTTCCTTCCACCGCTTCCCCTTCACCTACTGCTGCTTCTCTTCTTCGTTAGTTCGTTACCATGGCTTCGGCTACTCTCTCTGTAGCCAATTCTGCTCTGCAGGTGGTTTTCGCCTTTCGGCTTCTTTCTTTCACTTACGGTATCCTAGTGGTGATTAGTGGTTAATTAGTAGACTATCACAGTCACAGAGATGATTATAATCATTCTGATATATTTGTGCAGGCCAACGGCAAGGGCTTCTCGGAATTCTCTGGCCTCCGCAACTCATCCGCTTCTCTTCCCTTCGCCAGAAAAGCCTCCGACGATTTTCTATCTGTCATTGCCTTCCAGACCTCCGTGGTATGCGCTCTCGTTCTGTGTCATGATCAGTGTGTGTGCTAAAATTTTCTTTAAGTTTGTTACACAAACCACAACCCTTGTTGCACAGAAGGGATGATGATGATGATGATCTCCCGTTTGAGTCTGTCATAAGTTACATGCAAATACAGTACCATCTTTGGACATAGACATAGTTATGGGAAAGAGAGTTCGCTTACATCAATGGCGATTATCACTAATTGAATTGTTTGAATTTGAATCCTCCATAAATAATTCGATGATCGTAGATGTCATGAAGCTGGCCGGTTGGTTTTGGATTTTGAAGATTATTTTCCATTCATTCAGTTATCAGGAAAAATAGCACCCATTTTGCATTGGTTCGTCTACTCAAGCGCCTAGTTTTGCTACGTCTCACTTATTACCTCTTTTCTTTTTAATAGTTTCCCTCTGGTAAAAATCCACTCTGGATACAATGATGAACTAATAAGGTATTGTGGTCCTCCGATCCCAAATCCATGCTGTCCTTGATGTTAAGATGACAATCAATTGTCTCGTGTCTCACTCTCTCAGACTCTCAGACCCTCAGGTGAGAACTGAAGAGAACCTTGAAAGTTGAAATTAAGCAAAATAAATGAACAATAAAGAAAAAGAGGGGAAATTGTCTAAAACTCATCGAGATCAAGAAAATATTTATGGTCAAGAAGAAGAAATGTGGCTCCTGTAGTACCCAACATCCACTTCTATCTATGTCAGAACAAAGGTGTATTGAATAAAAATTAGGCTGACATAAAAATATGTTTAATAAGGTTGTTATGCCATTTAAGGGCAGTTTGGTCATAAAATTTACATTTATGCTGACCTAGACAATTTTGTCCTGTGGAGCATTTAAAAAAAAAAAAAGAAAAAAAGAAAAACACTAACCTGTGAATGTTTTGAAAAGATATGGTGAATTTAAGAGAATTATTAAAAAGTCATGATAAATTTTAAACAATTTCCAAATAAAACGAGATAGGAGAGAGTGTAGCCCAACACTTTGTGGGCCTAAAATGAGCCACTAACCATCTGGTATCATGCAAGCAATCAATCAGTAACCAATGAATTGCTATTCAGTACGTGAATTTGTGGTTGGTTAAAGTTTTTCAGGTAACATACCTAAATTGAAATGCAGAGGAAACGAACAAACAAACAGGTCATTTGGCAAGTCTTTTTTAAAAGATCTTCTGAAAGTTTTGATAGTCAAAAAACGATATGAGAGATTTTGCATCAAGATATTAACAGCTTAAAGACCATTTGGTTAAGGCACATCTATTCGAGCATCTTTTCCATGTCTTTTCGTGGCTACGGCTTTTAACAACTAGATTTTTTCCCAACTAAACGGGAAAAGATCAAAATGTGAACTGATGGGCTTCTAAAAAACCAACAGCCCATGCCAAA
This sequence comes from Nelumbo lutea, assembly GCF_056320005.1. Lineage (NCBI taxonomy): Eukaryota > Viridiplantae > Streptophyta > Magnoliopsida > Proteales > Nelumbonaceae > Nelumbo > Nelumbo lutea. Next base: position 596,101 of record NC_142686.1, read on the forward strand.
TGGGGCCAATTTATGGTCATATTGCCCGTGTATGAGAAGAGAGAGAATATTAAACTTGACAATGCTAGGTGGATCTGGCCCAGCATACATATATTCTTAGGCCTAATCCATCCCAATTCCCATGGGCCAGAATATCACCCTCCCCCGCTTACCTGTCCACGATTAATCATTGTGGTTATGTAATTAATTATCCGGTAACAGTTGTTTTGTTAGATTTCAGATCTGTCAACGAGTCTTTAAATCTGGGACCCTTAGCCCTTAGCCGGGGTATTGTGATGTAGAATCAATACAATCTAAATTCCCTATAGGCAGGGGATATGAATTGAGGCTTGAAGATCAAATATATATATAATTTAAATATTTTGCCCTGTCGCTGTGTAGGTTGGAGGAAACGGTCAGAAGAGAGGAGTGGTAGAGGCGAAGCTGAAAGTGGCAATCAATGGGTTTGGAAGAATAGGGAGGAATTTCTTGAGGTGTTGGCACGGGCGGAAGGACTCCCCGCTGGATGTCATCGCCATCAATGACACCGGCGGTGTGAAGCAGGCCTCACATCTCCTCAAGTACGACTCCACCCTCGGCATCTTTGAGGCTGATGTCAAACCTGCTGGTGACAAAGCCATCTCGGTCGATGGTAAGATCATAAAGGTTGTCTCGGATCGTAACCCCGTCAACCTCCCTTGGAAGTAAGCAAGCAAGACCCACTTTCGAATTCGATATTAATGTTTTTCCCCTTTTTTTTTTCTGGTCTCGACCGTACCTTCAAATTAATTAGCTATATAAATATATCACCGCAGGGATCTAGGGATCGATCTGGTGATCGAAGGAACGGGTGTGTTCGTTGACAGGGAAGGTGCAGGGAAGCATATCCAAGCTGGGGCCAAGAAGGTGCTGATAACAGCCCCCGGGAAGGGTGATATCCCAACCTATGTGGTTGGGGTCAATGCCGACACCTATAACCCGGACGAGACCATTATCAGTAATGCATCTTGCACCACCAACTGCCTTGCACCTTTCGTCAAGGTCTTGGATCAGAAGTTTGGTAAGCACCACTACTGATTAAATTAATAATTGATCGATACTAGAGCTACACATACATGCAGCTAGCCTAGCTAGCAGTAGTCGCCATGCTTGCATGACTCGAAACTCGATCGATTCATTAACATTAATTAGCAAGTCAATGATCATCATATACACACACATATATATATATATATATATATGGCTTCTGCTGTTGCAGGCATCATTAAGGGTACCATGACCACCACTCACTCCTACACCGGAGACCAGAGACTACTTGATGCAAGTCACCGAGACCTCCGACGTGCAAGAGCTGCAGCCCTCAACATTGTCCCAACATCAACAGGTGCTGCCAAGGCCGTGGCGCTTGTTCTGCCGACCCTCAAGGGCAAGCTCAACGGAATTGCTCTTCGTGTCCCCACTCCCAATGTCTCCGTCGTGGACCTGGTTGTCCAGGTGTCCAAGAAGACCTTTGCTGAGGAGGTTAATGCTGCATTCAGGGAATCTGCCGACAAGGAACTCAAGGGCATCCTCTCCGTCTGTGACGAGCCACTTGTTTCCGTGGACTTCAGGTGCAGTGATGTCTCTTCAACTGTTGATGCTTCCCTCACCATGGTTATGGGAGATGACATGGTTAAGGTGATTGCTTGGTATGATAACGAGTGGGGTTACTCTCAAAGGGTGGTTGATTTGGCCGACATCGTTGCCAACAACTGGAAATGACCAAATACATTACTACTCTTTCAGTAATCAGCTCCGTCATGAGTCACCATTCAGGAGGGTGCCATGCATGCATTTTTAAAACGAGCTCTATCGATCTAATTTGTCAAAAATGTATTGAAATAATGTAAACTTTGTTCTTTTTTTTTTTTATTTCTTCTTTCCTTAATTGCTTTTTTTTTTTTCACTTTATCTTTGTTAAACATTTTTTTGAATAATAATAAGAAAAGAATATAATACAAACCGAAACTAACTAGGCGACACAAAAACTCAAAAAGCACAAAGATATAACCAATGACTCCAAAGGTCAAACACTACTGAAACCGAAACCAGGACTTCCAATAACAACCCAACATTCAGTTAGGGCTGTTCATAAGAAGATCCAATCCGACCAAACCGATCAATCTGGATCGATTCAACCTGAGTTGGCCGGGTTTTTTTCAGTACCAGTCGGTTTCGGGTTATAAAAAATCATAAACCGCTGATTCGATTCGATTTTGATTTTCGTGTGTGAAAATCGAAACCGATTCAAACCGAATCGACTTAGTAGTCAGTTCCTACTTAGTAGTTATTACCTACTTAGTTCTTACTTAATTAATTTGTCTCTATTCTAGTTACAACCTAACTTTAAGTTAGGTTGTACAACAATTAAGTCACCACTAAGTGGAGCCAAAACCGACTCAAACCGATTAGGTCAGTTTTGCTTAACATAGGATCAGTTTCAGTTTCAATTTCAAGTATCCCGATCATGTTGGATCAATTGAAAAAACATCAGTAAACTAACCCAACTTGACCCGTGAACAGCCCTAATTCAGTGTACAAGCTTATCAAAACGACTTACCTCTTCCTCTATCCCTTACCGCCTTCTTTCTTCTCAATTCTGCTTTAATGAAGCATCCACAAAAAAAAAAAATAATGTCTTTGTAATTTTTTACTTCAGGGGAGCCCACCAAACCTAAATCCCTTACTGTCTGCCAAAAACTCTTCATCATAACTACCAAGTCTTCCTTTTATCTCGCGCCTTGTCAGTTTCTGCCTCAAACCTTAGAAAGTCTCTTCAACGAACTTTTACCCACCCTGAAAATACAAACCCAACGAGCCTAAGTTAGTTAGCCTTCTTTTGCATTTAATTAATTTATTTTGAAATTTGAAATATGAAAAAAAAATCTAATTTCGCCGTGCCGCACTACATACCGGTTTACTGTATATAGCATACATGCAGTGGACCTTGGCGTATTTATAAATATACAAATTACAGACTAAGTTCACTCCAGAGTGAACCAAGTTCTCATTTTATTTTATTGCCAAAAAAAAAAAAGTAGAAATGTAGTACACTTTAGTTGAGCATGTTTAGTTTTATGGTGTTGTGTGTGCTTTGTGTTCATGCAATGGAAATTGGGAGGCAGTTTATTAGACACAAATGTAATGCATGCAGCAATTATATTGTTTTATTAGACAAGTGTTATTGCTTATTGGACACCACTAGGTATCATTAGGCATCATATAGGCAAAATTTCATAACCCGAAATAAGATAAAAAGTAGAAAATTAATCAACCCACCATACATTCGGCCCTCGCAACATTCTTGAATAAATTCTCCAATTTCTAGCGATAGTGATTGCCTAATTGGCATGCGATACGATATTTTGATTCTATTTCCAGCTGCTAAAAAGTGAGGCTTAATTTATTAGTACGTGGTCTAATTAAGATGGTCTCTCCTTAGTCCTTTCTCTTTTATCTAATTCACTTTTATTAGCAAATTCCCTTTTCTGTCCATTCTATATCTCACAATAAATATGTGCATGACAACTTTTTTTTTTGCCAATCTCTTCTGGATCAAGATTGGAAAGGATCATTTGAGTTCCCCCTCACCCGCCCAAAAAAAAAAAAACTGATTATTTTTTATAGGTTCATTATTTCAACGGGTTTTTTTTTTTTTTCTTTTGGTGAATAAGATAGGATCAAATTCCATCAGCTCATGGTACTTTTATTAGCATTTAATCTGTATTTTTGGGTGCTCTTACATATGGTTTTCCTTTTTTTTTTACGACAAAATCACCGGTTTCCAGCAACATTTCTAGTACTGTAGGATAAGTCGTCAAACATTGGAGATTTGAGTGTAGGTCTCTAATTACACATTTATTTTTTTTTAGTTTTTATTTTAAATTGGTTTAGTTAGGACCACCACTTCGTTCTACAACATTAAAGATTAAAAACTCGGGATCTTTATAATGCATTGAAATCGGACGTATGGGCTGGGTCCATTTAAAATTTAACAACTCAACCCCAGCCCGGCTAAATTACACCCTAGACTCCATATCCATCAAGTCTATCCCTCTCAAGAACCTCCGACATTAACAAACAACCTTCTTTATAGATCTATCTTTTAGCATTTTCTCTGAATTTCCATGATTATTATGATACGAATTACGGGGTTAAGGCCTTTAGGGGCGGGGGAAATAGCAAGTAAGGGTGAGTAAATGGGTAAGTTCAAGTTGGCACCCAATGCAACTGATCTTGAATCTGCTTTGAATCGATCTTATACAATCTGTTATTGACAGGGAATGATTCTAAATTCTTGGAATCAATGCCCACTTATACCAGTTATAGGGTCTAAGCCTCTAAGGGTTTACCCTAATTGAACCAACCTAGAGAACTGGCCTTGGTTGACTTTAGTGGTACTTGCCTTGAAATAAGTCTCAAAATGCTTTGGGATATAAAAATTTGAACCAAAACACTCATGATTACAAAGACCATGTCTTACTTGAGCATAAATCATTTAAGCGATTTGATCATTTTTCTTTAATTTAATACCTAAACATGTATAATAAGTAATGAAAAAGGTAAGTGATGAGGGTAGATTCGGCCCTCCAGTGAAATTGTGACATATGGCATCTCGTGACAATTAGGCAAATACCTAGGCAATAACTTACCAAGTTGGTGTCCCACCCGGGCACTGGTCTGGCCGGCCTTGGTGCGGCCTGGCACGACCTGCACGCAGCCTACGGGCGGCTTGCATGCGGCCTGCGCACTGCCTAACGCGGCCTGCATGTGCCTGGCGCGACCTGCGCGTGGCCTGGTGCAGCCTGGCGTGGCCTGGCGCGCGACCTGTGTGACCTGGCCGACCTGGATCAGCCTGGCACATGATCCGACCTGGCCAACCTAGCCGCCCATAAGAGGCCCACCAATAAACTCGGCATGCATACCCCGCAAGCTCGGTAGCTCACCAAGGAGCTCGCCAAGGAGCTCGGTAGCTCACCAAAGAGCTCGCCAAGGAGCCAGGCAGCTCGACAGAGCTCGCCACAAGCAGCTCGACATAGCTTCCCCGGGCAGCTCGCCACTTGTAGGGTAGCTCGGTACAGGAGTAGTTTGGCGTATCGCAGGAAGATCTCCTGCCTGACAACCTGGCTTAGACACCGACCCGCCAACTGACACAGGCGCCAACCTGACAACCTGGCCCAGACACCGACCCGCGACTGACGCAGGTGCCGCCTTGACAACCTGGCCCAGGCGTCGACCTGGCCGCCTAACACAAGCGTCAGCCTGACGACCTCGAGGAGTTCACCATCGTACCCCAGTTCTAACGGGATGTGACGAGTCTTACCGTCTGGAGGCTTTTCACCCACCTTACCCGTGAGGACTCCGGTATATAAAGACCTCACCCCCCAAAGGGGGGGAGGATGGAAAAAATGGAGGTTATCCCTGCTCTCTAACTCTCTCGTTTCTCCAATATCATCTTCAAAACTCTCTACAATCAGAGTGCTAATTTAAGCGTCGGAGAGTCCCCGCCGGGAAAATACCCCCGAGTCCTTTGATTCAGTTCTCGCAGGTCCCTCAGCTCCCGCCGCCTACAAAGAGGAGGAAAAGGTGGAGTTCTTGCAGGTCCCTCAGCTCCCGTCACCAACAAAGAGGAGGAAAAGATGGAGTTCTCGCAGGTCCCTCAGCTCCCATTGCCTACAAAGGAAAGAAGATCACCTCATGCAGAGGGTAGTCGGATTGCGTTGCACCAGAGAACTCCACCATTCTCTGAGTCATAAGCTGCCTAGTAGGGAGCTTGCCACCAGGTACCTCTCCACCAGGGAGTTCGCCACCAGACAGTTCTCCACCAGGGATCTTGCCACCAAGCAGTTCTCCACCAGGGAGTTCACCACCAAGTAGTTCTCCACCAGGGAGCTCGCTACCAGGCAGTTCACCACCAGGGAACTCGCCACCAGGTAGTTCGCCACCAGGCAGTTTGCCATCAGGCAGTTCGCCACCAGGCAGTTTGCCATCAGGCAGTTCGCCACTAGGCAGTTTGCCATCAGGTAGTTCGCCACCAGGTAGTTCGCCACCAAGTAGCTCATCACCAAGGCACGTCACCACCGAGTCAAATAACGAGGTACTTAGCCAAAAAAATTTATACATCACAAAAAATGGTTTGTGACCAGAAACGGTTACATCAATTGGCGTTATCTGTGGGAACACGCTACAAAAAGCTAAGTTCTCATCCTACAAAAGCTAAGTTCTCATCTTACCAAAGCTAAGTCCTCACTTTTGAGAAATTGAAGCTATCGCTTTATAGTTTACATTTTTTATGAACTCGAAGACTATGCAGGGAGCTAACAGACTAAGTAGCTCTACCAACCTTACTTTCAATTCGGATAAAGCCTCATCGGTCCTCTCCGCAAGGTCCCCCCTACAAAGATGAGCTCTTCGTGGCTTCCGCGAGAGTTGGCGGCCAATAGACTACATAGACGCCCTTACTGGTCGAGCCTTCCAAGGCTCCCGTGTGAGCTGGCGACCTAAAGTTAGTAGTGTTGTCCCCGAAGGTCGAGCTCCTAGTAGCTTCTTGTAGGGGCGGGTGACCGACATTTTGAAGTTGATGCAGCGCAATCACAACTCGGCACCTCATTGGTAGTTCGGGACCTAGTCAGTTCGGCACCTTGCAGGTAGCTCGGCACCTGGTCAGCTCGGCACCTCACTGGTAGTTCGGGACCTGATCAGCTTGGCACCTTGCAGGTAGCTCAGCACCTGGTCAGCTCGACACCTCATTGGTAGTTCGGGACCTAGTTAGCTCGGCACCTTACAGGTAGCTCGACACTTGGTCAGCTCGGCACCTCACTGGTAGCTTGACACCTGGTCAGCTTGGCACCTAGTAGGCAGCTCGACACCTGGTCAGTTCGGCACCTCACAGGTAGCTCAGCACCTGGTCAGCTCGGCACCTCACAGGCAAAGCCTACGGTCCACATTACTACTTAAGACCCAATTGCCTCTTCGGCACGGGCAAAGTCAAAGAAGAGTGGACTATGATTCGCTCCCAAAGCCTACGGGCCACATTACTGCTTAAGACCCAATCGCCTCTTTAGCATGGGCAAAGTCAAGAATAGTGGACTATGAGTCGCTCCCAAAGCCTATGGGCCACACTATTGCTAAATACCCAGTCGCTTCCTCAGCATGAGCAAAATCAGCAAAAGTGAACTATAATTTGCCCCCAAAGCCTAAGGGCTACACTACTGAACTGGCAGAGACCTCCTCACCTTACTGGCAGCTCGCCACATATAGGCAACTCCCAAAGCCCAAGGAATTGGATCAGCACTTACTAGCTCATCGACTTACGGGCCAAAAGAAGAAATCTACTCCCTTCGCTGAGTTACTCTCAGCTCGGGAGTGGGGGGCAAATGATGAGGGCAAATTTGGCCCTCTAGTGAAATTGCAACACATGGCACCTCGCGACAAGTAGGCAAACACCCAGGCAACAACTTACCAAGTTGGTGTCCCACCCGGGCACTAGTCTGGCCGGCCTTGGTGCGGCCTATGGGTGGCCCGCACGTGGCCTGCGTGACCTGCGCGGCCTGGTGCGGCCTGGATCAGCCTAGCACATGATCCAACCTGGATTAGCCTGGCACATGATCCGACCTGGCCGACCTAGCTGCCCATAAGACGCCCACCGATAAACTCGGCATGCATACCCCGCGAGCTCGGTAGCTCACCAAGGAGCTCGGTAGCTCACCAAAGAGCTTGCCAAGGAGCCAGGCAGCTCGGTAGAGCTCGCCACAAGCAGCTCGGCATAGCTCCCCTGGGAAGCTTGTCACTTGTTGGATAGCTCGGTACAAGAGTAGTTTGGCGTATCGCAGGAAGATCTCATGCCTGACAACCTGGCCTAGACACTGACCCACCGACTGACACAGGCGCTGACCTGATAACCTGGCCCAGACACCGACCCGCCGGCTGACGCAGGCGCCGCCCTGACAACCTGGCCCATGCGCCAACCTGGCCGCCTGACACAAGCGCCAGCCTGACGACCTCGAGGAGTTCCCCACCATACCCCGGTTCTAACGAGATGTGACGAGTCTTACCGTTTGGAGGCTTTTCACCCACCTAACCCGCGAGGACTCTGGTATATAAAGACCTCACCCCCCCAAAGGGGGGAAGGATGGAAAAAATGGAGGTAATCCCTGCTTTCTAGCTCTCTCGTTTCTCCAATATCATCTTCAAAGCTCTCTCCAATCAGAGTGCTAACTTAAGCGTCGGAGAGTCCCCGCCGGGAAAATACCCCCGGGTCCTCTGATTCAGTTCTCGCAGGTCCCTCAGCTCCTGCTGCCTACAAAGAGGAGGAAAAGGTAAAGTTCTCGCAGGTCCTCAGCTTTCGCCGCCTACAAAAAGGAGGAAAAGATGGAGTTCTCGCAAGTCCCTCAGCTCCCACTGCCTACAAAGGAAAGAAGATCACCTCATGCAGAGGGTAGTCGGGTTGTGCTGCACCAGGGAGCTCCACCATTCTCTGAGTCACAGGCCGCCACTAGGGAGCTCGCCACCAGGTAGCTCTCCACTAGGGAGTTCGTCACTAGGGAGTTCGCCACCAGACAGTTCTCCACCAGGAATCTTGCCACAAGGCAGTTCTCCACTAGGGAGTTTGCCACCAAGTAGTTCTCCACCAGGGAGCTCGCTACCAGGCAGTTCGCCATCAGGGAGCTCTCTACCAGGCAGTTCGCCACCAGGGAGCTCGCCATCAGGCAATTCTCCACCAGGGAGTTCGCCACCAAGTAGCTCATCACCAAGGCACGTCACCACTAGGTCAAATAACGAGGTACTTAGCCAAAAAAATTTATACATCACAAAAAATGGTACGTGACCAAAAACGGTTATACCAGTAATATTTACAAAATTTAAATAATAATGAAAAATGAGAAACTATATCATCATCATCATCATCATCATCATCATCATTATTATTATTATTATTATTATTATTATTATTATTATTATTATTGAAACTCACATTTTTAAATAAGATGTTTCATTTGTTTTTCAGGGGGGCGGGGGCAGGGGGAGGGGAGATTCTGTGTGAGCTCTGTGGTCAGACCCTTGGCTTTTACACTCTCCTATTTCTATTATGCTAGTAGTGACTTTTTAAGGAAAAAAATAAACTGACCTGAGGCGCTGTCCAATCGGCCCAAACTTTTTGCAAACACAACTGGCTACTCATAGAATACCAAGTCAAATACATTGGTGTAGTGAGTTGAGGCTGGTAGTACATAATTGGGCTGGTTCATGCATGACCATCCACTTACGTCAGCACCTTGGACTGAATTAGGGTTGCGTCCTGACCCAGTAAGATGTTGTGTAGCAGTGCAGGTATGGGCAGATGCTCATATCCCTACTTGTGTGCCTAATGCTTTCTTGAGCCATTCCAAATTATGAATAATTCTCAACTCAAGTCAAGATAGAAGATGCAAGACGCAACAAGTAATTAAAACAGTTGGTACCTCCAATTCCACTGGCTCAGTCCCAATTCATCCCAACCTGTCCCAACTATATATATATAGTGTTTGTGGCATCTTGATCTTGGTAAGTATTTATTTACCAATTACCACAGCATATAAATAAGCAATTAGGCACACCAATGTTTTGGGCATATGTGCGCAAAAATTGATGTTTGTTTATGTCCGTTTGTGCAAAACCGTGAACGCAATATGCAATGGTAGCTAGACTCTAAAATTTTGTACTATGACAAATGACAATTGTAGAAACATGAAATGATGTGTGGGTAGCATTTCCACAATCAGTTGTCATTGTCACAACGCCCTTGTCCTCATGATGCGGAAACGGAACATTAGAACATAAACAAGGTAAAAAATACCAATGTTTTGAGTTGTGTTACTGTGACTTGTTTAACAAATTTCCGCTTAATTTATATAAACACCTAATTGTGATATAAGTTTACTAAACATAATATGTGTATAGTTAATTAATTAAAAAACAGTATTTGATTGCATAATAAGAAGGGTATTGGTTTGTTGGTCACGCTCAGCTTAATTAGATGCAATGCCAAAAGCATCCTAATTTAAAGATTAAAGTTTAAACACACACACTGTACCAATTGGGTTTGTGCCTGGGTTTTGAATCAAAGCCTATGATACTGATAGTTTGTATTGTTTTGGCCCTTTTGGCTTGGCTCTCTTTCCCAGTTACTGTTGCTCAGCCTAGGGTTTCAAACTTGGAAACTTACTTAAAGCCTGGAAATGATGGTGGTAGGTGTATGAAGTGTGATTAGCTTGCCAAATCAAAAAGAAAAAAGCCAACATCAGGATGGCCCTGCCCCATTCCTTCAAGCCAAAATCAGGAATGGCCCTTCCCCATTCCTTCAATTTTCTAAGAAGCGGGGGTCCCCATTGTAGACTAAAGTCAAGTCATAGAGCATCCCTTCTTCTTAGACCAGACCATATGACCATATCCCCATGATATGTTGAGCCCTAAGAAAAAGTTGCTTTTGGTTGTATTCCTTTTTTTTTTTTTTTTTTTTTTGTCTGCCGACGCACCCACGTTACTCAACTGGCCGGGTGCAGGTGGTCCAACGCAACAGGAAACAGCTATTCATATGGGGGCACCCACAGTGCATCTCAGCCGTGTCTCTAGCTGAGATGTGCTGTGTGACGTTTTGGGGTGCTCTCAAAGGGGGGGATGATGTGAACTCACAGCTATAGCTATGGCACACATAGAATAGAGAAAATAAGAACAGAACAGTATTGTGCAATGCATAATGCGTAGTTGGGCGCCTTGATTTGTTCCAAAATTCAAAGGATTGGACTATGTGCCGACGTTGGAGAGCACCGACATGGCACGGCTCGGCTTTACCAAAGTCTTGTGCTGCAATTACCTAGTCGTAGCAACTTGATTGATCATTGATCACTTCACATGACCTGAGCCTTACTTTACTTGGAATCATAACCAAACCTCATGTATCATTATCAATGCCTATATGGTAGATAGTGTGGACTGCGGGGATTAGACTTTTTCACGTGGTGGTCTGGACGTGAAGCCAAGGCCCCAATGCAATGATCCGTGTTACCGTCCACGTGCAGTCCTAAGATTTCGGATGGATATTGTTGTTGTGGATTTCAGCTGATTTGAAAGTAGAGAGGGCTGAGCTGAAGATTTAATTAAGCTGGTTCTTTAAATTGGATGAATGAAGCGTTTCGGAAGCTTTTTGTAGGGATGGCAATTTCTATACTATTCGGGGGTATTTATTCTTACCTTTTCCAATGGAGCAGGTTTTTTTACTTAAATGATGAGTTTTGGGGCGGGTATAGGTTTTACAATTTTATAACATGTATGGGTACGGATAAAGTATTATGTTAAATCCAATCTTCCCCGATTTATATATTATTAAAAAGTATTTAAACTTTATATATTAGGTGCTAAATTTAATAATATTTTGAATTTTATATAAAGAATAATTAATAGTTTATATATATTTTTTATATTTTTTTATCAAATAATTAGAAATCATGATGTTTATTTGTGTTATTTTACTTATTTATTGTTTATATATTACAAAAAATAATAGAAAATTACATACAGGTTTTTAAATCCAACCTACAATGAGTTTTGAAACGGGTGCAGGAGGCGGATAAAATCTAGAATTTACAAAACCCTCCCCCTGACCGTCCCTATCTTTCTGGTGTTTTGGATTGGGGGGTAAAATTTCGGAAAGCCAATATGACATGGGCTTTCAAATGCTCAAACCACAGCTCAATTACTACACCCCACCCAAACACAGAAGCCCTCCCAAATGAGTCGATTGGGTTTTATCCGGATTTTTCGCCAAAACATAGCTTCAGTTCCTCTAAACGGGGAGTCACAAGAATGAGATGACTAAGCTTGAATGGGTTATGGCCAAGACATCTGGTTCAGTCCTGTCTTCAAGCAAATGGCAAATGGCAACCTATCATGATTCATGAAGCGCCGGTTGGCCCGGTTCTTGGGTTCTGCACTGCACTGATGAAAGTGGGTAATTCAACGAGGTAGCAGCGGAGATTTAGGAGGGGTCAATTATATAAAACAGTAAAACACCACTTAGAGAGAGAGAGAGAGAGAGTAGATTATTACTACATATATGGATACGCCTAAAATCGCGCATTAATCGATGCCGCTGGAAGAAAGCGCTTGGCTCAACTAAAAGAGTTAAGAAGAGAATCACAATTTAAATTGAAATTAAAGGGGAGGTGTTCGTCTTGAATACCTTGCTCTGAAAACAAGATAGGAACCATACTAATTACCAAACCTGTTTTGCAGTTTACAAAGAATTCCCCTTAATTTTATCTCTTAAGAAGATAGTAGAGAAGGTAGAAAAAAGTTGAGCAAATCAAATGGACAGTGAGAAGAGCAACACTGCTTCACTCTTTCTCCAAACCTTCATCAGGCTGGCTGGCTTTCTGCGATATTGGCAGTGTTAATGGCACCCCCATGAATCAAATTTATAGAGACATGAATGAAATACATAATAATATTAATTTCAGTCTTTATTACCACAAACAATAACCATAGTCGACGCTCGATTCGACAGAGAGGAGAAATACATAAAAGTAGGATTCCCTTCCAATCTTACATCCACCAAGTCATCTCTCTTCCCAACACTTTTCATCATATACATATATACCCAACCCAATAGAGACAAGAAGTAGAGAATAGAAGATGATCCAGCCACCAGCCAGCGGATGCAATATACCATATAATGAAACAAACAGAGCTTGCTTGAATTATCAATTATACATCCCTGTCCCTTGGGCATTCAGGTGGCATTTTAGGGTACCTCACCCTATCAGTACAGTAGTTGTAGATGGTATATTTGTCGCGGACCCACTTAAGCCTCCTGTACTGGAAACCATCCAGATCTTGGAACTCCTTCTGATCCCACCACTTGGTTCCTTGTGTGCGACAAAACCTAGCATTCACAGACTCCTCACACCCATCTATGTGGAAGCTCCTGTAAGAAGCAAGGAAGGGAGCTCTGGACCAGTCCGTCTTCTCAAGACCACCCCTCGTGGCCCAGTCATCCGCATTCCACAAGCTCGAATATATCTTCATGGGCTGGTAGAAAGGGAACTTCAGTCCCAAATCTTTGCAGTTCTTGAAAGTCCTGATTGGAACATCGTCCACAAAAAACCTGTGGCATCCACCAATCAAACCCCATATCATATCATACTCATATATCACATATCCTATAAAAGTGGCATTTGTAGTGAAGCAAAGGCAGTAGAAAAAGGAAACTAAGAGGAATATATAAACCCAATTAAGCAATTACCCAATTCCAGCTGCTAAATGGGAAAAATTAAATATATTAAAAGGGAAAAAGGAAGACTGGGTGAGCCTCTCACTCTCAGCCTCTTATCTTATTTATTGAAGGGTGAGAAGCTACAGGATAAGAGTTCACAAAGCACGTCCCATGGCGATTTGGTCCATTTAATTTTGACAGAAAGCTTTCATGGGGTTATGTTTCAACTTTGGATGCTGATTGTTGTTGACAAGAAATAAAGAAAAAAGAGACCCTAGGTGGGGGTGTGTAGTACAGCTTAAAAGCAAAATATTACTGAGCTTACGGTTCTGTAATACAATATGCCCTTTTCTTTTGAATTTGGGCATTCTTATTCACATTCTCTAGTGGAGATTTAATTTAACCTCTAGAATTTCTTCCTTTTTTTTCCAGAATTAATAGGGAACATGAGAACAGTGAATGCTAATAACTACTAATGAAAGACACGATGATCATTGTTCATTAATGTTAAAAAAAAAAAAAAAAACAAAATTTTCTGTTCTAAGGCTTTAGTATTTGTGCTCTTATCATCAGCAATTTCTAAACCCAGTGAAGAAGAAAGATTTTGGATTGTTCGTTCAGCATTTAAAATAACACAATGGAAAGAGATAAAGAAAAGCTTACACTATCTGATACAGGTTCCAGAGAACCGAGTAGGAGTGGAAGTCTTTGGTTGGGTCAAACCAGAGATAGATCCTTTGTTCTCTGTCACCCTTCCCTCCAGTGAAGACATTTGTCTGTAAAATATATGGTTGGCCTGTCCTGTTTCCCAAGAACTCAAAGTCTATCTCATCGTGCTCCGAGTTTTGAGAAGATAACTAAGGAAAACCAATGCAACAACAAGATAGATTAGAACACAGACAAAAGAAGAGGTGAAAAATCAATATTGTTCTAATGGATGGGTTTAGAATACAACTGGAACGAAACCACTTACATAGAAAGCAGTTACTGTTCCAGCAGAGTCCCCTGGAACTAACTTTATATCCATGCTGAAGTGGCCAAACAAGTAAGAACCCTTGGATTGAAAGCCAGTACCTAAGCAGAGAAAGACCGATGAAGCAGAAGCCCATGAGGTTGTTTCTAGAGTAGGTAAAGCAATCTGAGTAAATGTTCTGATGGGATGGTTTTCTGATTTCTTACCTGTGTATTTATCCAATGAGAGCTGAACCTCGTTACCTCCATTGAAGTACTTAATGTGATCAAAAGCCCATGTTGGAACATAGTTCCGATAAAAGGGTACATTCACAGGCTTCCTTGGTGGAGCAGCCAATGTTCCCTGAGCCAAGAAACCTAAACACAGAACCCAGAGAAAAGAAGCCATATTTCTGCAAAACAAAAACAAAAGCAATGCAATTTTCTTAAACCCACGCAGTGGAAAGTCGCTGAGAAACGAAAGAGTAGAAATGGAAGGGAAGTGGATTACCCCGAAGGCGAGGGCGAGAGAATGAGAGAAAGGGTAAGGGTTCCCTGTGGGAAAAAAGGGACAGTGTGCAAGTCCTTTTGTAGGCTGATGGTGCCACTATTATTAGTATTAAATAAATCCATAAAAAAATTATTAGTATTAAATATTATTTTTTTGACGCATTGTGAAAGGAATATATAAAATAATTTTATGGTGGCAATACAGCTATGCTTCTGCCTCTACTCGAGGGCTTCAATAATTTGCTTGCCACGTTGAACTGTCTATGATATATACTTTGGTGAGGTTGGATTTAAGTTCATAAGTATTAACTATTAACACACACACACACACGAGAGAGGAGAGAGAGAGAGAGAGGAATGCGACGTCCGCAACTACTATGTTTGGCACCCAATTTGATCAACATTTTGATATTTAATTTGGGGGCTTAAGCTGATTGCAAGAAGATTTAGAACTTTTTATTTTGTTTATAAAAAATAATAAAATAAAAAATATGGAGAGTGAAGAGGCACACAGCCCTTTAACCAGTTACGACATGATCGTTTGCAACCTTAACTATGTGTCAATCCCATTTAAAAATAATATCTCCAAAATACGCAAGTAGAAGTAGTTTGACTGGAATTTATGCTCTTATTCTCATAGGTGGGTTGGGAAATTGATACCCTACATCTACTGGGATAGACCAGATTTCAAAGCTTAACATTAATTTTTCTTCTCTACCGATCGAGTGTAAGTGTAGGTGTAGGTGTTATTTTTCAATAATTTTACCACGCTGCCACCTGCGACGCTAGCTGGAGATTGGTTACAGCACTATTCACTACATAATACTTAACACACAACACAGAGTGAGTCTGAGTCTGAGACTGAGGCAAGACAAACTATTATGGACCAGATAAAAGAATAAAAGAAACATTTTATTTATCGGACATTATTTGTATTTTGTACAACTATCCGAAAATGAAAAATAATATATATATTCATCTCCGTCGTGGTCGTCCATCTAAATAAAAGTAGTATGTGAAATTAATATTAGGAGAGATGACAAAAGTTATATAAAGGCCGGCGGCCCGACCCATCATATATGTATGAAAAAGGGCCCAATTCAGTGTTTTTGTTTTTGCCCAAAGTGAGGCGACCGTGACATGCAGGTGCACCGTGCACTGCCTCTCTATTGTAATTGTAATTGTAATTGTATTGTGATTTGCGAAGCAATTGATTAAGGGCCAATTCTCAATCAACAGAAGAGAAGACTGTTGACAAAAGAGTATAAAAGAGTGAGAGGACCAAAGGAGAGAGGATTAGGAACGCTGATTATTCATTCTTCCTAATATCCTAACTTTGTGTTTTATAAATATATAAAAGGAAGCATGTATATAGTTGGTAAGGGACCCACGAGGCACGTGGCTGGTCTGGTATCGGCAACAGTCTGAATTCTGTAGGTGGCCGGAAACATGGTATTACTGGGGCTGGAGCTCTGGACTGGAGCTGGAATGTACATAGATTTTGACAAGGAAAAGGAACCCTCAACAAACTTTCCTCTCCTAAACCCTAATAGGCTATGACCTATCATCGTCATCGTCATTATCTTCGTCTTAGAACCAGATACATAGAATGATGTTTTGGGAAGAAAAGAATCACGTGGAAGATAATGTGGTGTACCACCCCAATCCGAGCATGTGGGGACAGGACCACACACTACACGATACTACTGTCTGGACTCTAGAGTCTGGACAACCCTATCCGCTATCCCTTGATTCAGTTTCAATCTGGGGGGTTCCTGAAAAAGCAGTAAGCACTATCCGATTCCGATTCGGCGATTCCTACTCCGATAAGCTAGTGGTGCAGCGGCCGTGTGGGTGCCTCGCCATGCCCCACCAGTTTTTTTACTTTGTCTCGTGGTTGTGGAGCATCACCTCAACTTCTTACAGGCTACAGCACGTGCCTCGTCGTAACTAGTGCTTTTTTTTTCTTGGAAGCTCAACCTAATTAATTATAAATTGTAATGTGGAAATTAACAAAGTAATTAAAGTATGGTTGAGTGCAGCAGGTAGCGGTGAGTCTGACTTTTAATATTTTACATGCTGCATGAAGGGATGCACCCTTCTTATTTTACTATTTCTTAAAAGGAGAAAATGTATGTGGTGTAGTGGTGTGAATGTGATTTCCCAAAAGCCAAAAGCCAAAAGCCAAAAGCCAAAAGCATGCAATCCATCTAATCTAATTTCTAAAATTGAATCACATTACCTTGGTCCCCAGCTTTAGGTATAACACATGCATACACATTACGGCTGATGTGGTTGATTTCTAGCCTTTTTGGTAGGTAGGGCCCATTGAGAAATGGGCTTTGGCCTTTGTCTTTGTGTCTCTTGTAACTGCCTATACTACAAGTAGTACAGACTGAGATGTGGGCACATGCATTCAAAAGTAGAGCCCATGACCATGAGGAAGGTACGTAGTAACTTGTTGGTACAAGGTAAGAAAGTAACAATATTAATAGGATGCAAGAGGGGAGAGAGAAAGGGTGAGATGATTGATTGATAGATTCCTCAGAAATTAATACGAAAAGATGTCCAAATATACCTCCCCAAGATGATGATTGTTTGTTGATTACAATTACATTAGCTAGCTGTTAATCACGCCATACAGATTAGCAAATAGCATTGGATCCTTCAACGAAATGAAAGGGCACACGCATGCACATTCTCAGTTGTCATTTAACCTCACCACTCACCATACTTAATTACGTACTCTGATCAAACAATATTGTAACAATTAATTATATTATGGCATTAATTATTGTTTATATTATATACTTAAAAGAATGATTACGCCGTGGGCATGCTAATTAATATTGGTGGACTATACTATATATATAATTATAAATTGGAAATGATCATCAGTAGCCCAAGCTAGCGCTTCACTGTTTCCATCACTTGGATAGAAGAAGAAGAAGAAGATGATGATGATGATGATGATGCATTTGGTTAGTATCAAGGCTGGCTCTCAGTTTTAAAATGGGAATTTGTTGCTGCCGTGGGCATGGTTATTAAGGTGCATTGGTTGGTATCAAGGTTGGAAACAATGGTTTCATCAGTTTTTATTTATATATAATATATGGTAGAGAACAAAAGAGACAGATGCTCCTCGCATTTCTAATTTTATACAAGAGTAGGTATCGCCTAATCTTCATCTGTTTCCGGCAGGCAAATCGCAAATGTTGCCATTTAATGACACAAGTGGGTGGACCTTTAAAAAAAACAAAAAACTAGTCCAAAACCCAGACAACCCAATTAAAAACAACTTCGATCAATTCTCGTTAACAAAATAAACTATGGGATTTTTGCAAGGAGGACTATATATGTGGGTAATTAGCTAGGTTGTTAATGGGCATTGGTTTAATTAATTTTTCTTCTTTAATTACATGCATATAATAAATAAGATGTCCCCGTGCATTTCCAAAAAATCAAATTAATTAAAAACAAAAGACGACTGATGTTCCCACACCTAGCTACATGAATATCGAAAGCCTACGAAGAAAGAAGTTGAATTGAAGCAAGTAATTTAATTTAATTAATTAAGCAACGGCATACATAATGATGAGTCTAGTTTTAGTAAAATGAAATAATGCATAAAATTACTGAAGCTGATCACCATGCATGCATTAAGCATTATGCATCAGTCAACAAATATAAGGTCTTATATTTTCTTGTTTGGTGGTGTTTTTCTATTTATTGATTTGAAAGCTGCACAATGTATAGACAACCCTGGTGCCTAGTGGTATTAAGAAATGGCTACTTTGACCTAACAACGAATCTGGTGCCTGGTGGTATGATTATGATTCGTAGTTGTCTTGAGGCATGCATGCATGAAGCCAAGCCAACCCCTCTCTAGTCCATACACATATATCTCCCAAGTTGCACATGTGGATGTGCCCTACCCCCCTACATTATTATGGATTTATGGAACCAAGGCTTTACATGCAACTGGAAATAACTCAGAAAAAAAAAAAAAAAAAACTTTGTTTGTTGTAGCTTATGATCATCAGTTTTACAAGACTAATCGAATTCCGTAGTAACCAAATTAACATATACATATATGGCCGCCCAAACCATGACTGCTTTCTGGACTGGTAGAGACCTTTTTTCCATGAAACTTGGGCAAATGAAACAAACAAACAAATTAGGGACGGCCGGGTTTCCAAATCTCAACTGCCACACCTTTGCTCTCTGGCTAATTCTAGAAAATCTGAAAATGTGAATGTAGAATAGAAATAGGGTTTCCGCGCGCGGTTGGTTAATTATTGGCCTTCAACGGAGAAATTAAAATAGGTGCTCAGAAATACAACTTGATAAGCACATGATAGATACAACTTAATAGATAGTATACCCCAGGCATCCACTGTCCAATTCATTCAATTTGGTAACGGGTTACAATCTTTCCATACATCCTAATTTTGGCCACCAGTTCATCCATCTTTCACACTCCACCCAAGGTTCAAACTTCAAAGTAATTGATAACATCACAGTTTCAGAATTACAATTTTTCTTTTTTAAGATATTCATGGAGATATATGCTTGGGAAACGCATGCAGCACAGATACCATGTGTATACACATAGATAGGCGCTCCATTAATTGCTCTTGCGTTTAAGTTTAACTTAGAGCTGTAAAACGGGCCCGTGTTGACTCGGCAGATTTGGCAAGGCATGGCCCTCGTGTGTCCCGTGCAATGTGCAAGCCATGCCATGCCGGTCCACAGGCCATCTCGACTGTGCCTCTTTTTTTTGGGATATTTTAGGGGTTGGCTTGGCACAGCCCATGCCCGAATCTGTACAGGTCCCGCCCGTGTCACAAGCTGTGTTAGGTTGGCAAATTCAGCAAGTCATGGCCCATGTGTGGCCTGTGCAAAGTGAAAGCCATGTTGTCTCAGCCCATAGAACGTCTCGGGCTGTGCCTCCCTCCTCTTGATATTTTGGGGGTCAGCCTAGCATAGCCCACAGCCCGAGGCTGTACAGACCCGTGTCAGGCCACGGGCCAGGTTGGTCCATGGATCGGGTCAAAGCTATTTATTTAAAAAAAATTGAAAAAATCTTGAAATTTTTATTTTATATGAATTTTGATGTATACAATTGTTTATATATACAATAATTAAATAAAATAGTATAATAAAATTGAAAACAATTATTACACTGCTGTTACATGAGAAAACGGTGTTGTATAATACAATTGTTTATATATACAATAGGTGTTTGGGATTGATACTGTTGCTTCAGAGATGTTTTCTGAGGAAATGGTGTTGTATACATGAGGGTCTGTTGTACAGTTTTCTCAAAAAATGGCTCTTTATTTTTTGTTTGGCATTGATGCTACCACATAAGCTGTTTTCTGGGAAAACAGCATTGGTTTTGTTTGATACCAGTGCTGTAGAACAGTTTTCAGAATTAGTCTACATTATCCAACACCAAAGATGATGCTACATCATTGCACTGCTGGCAACAACGGGCTGTTTTCTGAAAAATCATTGAATTTAGCATTTCTTCATACCACATTTTCCCGATTTCCAAGGTGTGGTCTGAAGCAACATTTTTTCTGAAAAAATGGTATTAAATAAAAGACCGTTCTCTAAAACACTAGTTTTTCTGATGTGGTGCCTACGTGGCACCGTTTTCTCACACTGCCATAGTCAACAACAAACCAAGTTTACGATTTACTCATGAGGCATTGTGGTCTTTGAAAATCAATATATGCGCAAATTATCTGGAAATTTAACTATATTAAAAATATAATAGCACTAGAGCTTTTCGTTCTCAAATAACTTAGAATAAGGTATAATATAAAAACACAAGAATTAAAGAAATACATATTTTTAATCATTTACAAGTACCAGGATACACTTTGCATATATTAGAGTGAAGGAAGAATTAAAGTATGCATGTATACATAAAAAACACTTATTTTATGAGTCCCATATAATTTTTAAGTTAGTTTTCAATAGGGTAACCAAGTTTCAATGTTTTAATCCTTGACAGTAGCTTTCAACTTTCATACTTGATTTTAAAAACATAGAATTAGTGGGAGTTTACGAGAGAGTTAATGGGAGTTCAATGCAGTTAATTACAGGGAGCTAATGTTAAGTGGAGTTAATGGGAGTTGACTTGAATTAAAAAAAAATTAAAGTTGAGTTAAAAACGGGAATTAAGTTGAGTTAATTAATGAGAGTTGTATTACCAAAAGAACATTAATGAGAGTTGATGGAATTAGTTATGGAAGAGTAATAAGCTGTTAATAGGAGCTGACTATGAAAAGAGAAATGAAGCAACTAATTGGGTATGGAAGTAGTGAAAGCTTTTCACCATTTAAGAGATCCACATGTAGAGATAGTTCCATAAAATGTACAGATATTTCTCTTGAGGGAAAGCTCCGTTAACCGTCCCCTAAAGTTTTATCCTAATTCTTAAACATCCCATATTGAATGGTTTTACTGTTAACTTTAATAGAATGGTTGAAATTTCAAGAATATCCTTGTGGCTGTCACTTGGTTTTTGAAGTGGCCAAACTAATAACTTTATGTCAGATCAAAATCATTCATACTAAAGCAGTAAAGCTCATCCTGCGCATATGCCTCCTGTAAGGTTTGAACCCAATTAGAGGCTAGAATGTAATCCAAAGTCTGATGTCTATCTTTACAAAATTACAATTGTCAAAAAAATTATTAGATGATACGTATCTGACAGAATTAAGCTTTAGGGGATATTTGGTCCACCGATCTTCCAACCTAAAAGGTACGTGATATACCTGCAAGCCACTTTCACTTCCTTTTTCAACTTGAGATCGTAGACCTTCTTACCAAAAATTAAAAAAAAATAATAATAACAGATATTTTAATTAGCATTGGCATATATGAAAAGTAGGCCACAATGGACATTTTGATCCATTTGATTTGAACACAAATTAAGTAGGGGAATTATTGGAATTTTAGTAGAACTTTGACTTCATTTGTATTCAGATGTTGAACAGCAATTAAGTGAGGGGTGGCTTTTTATCCTGCATAGTTTTAACTGCCATGTCGCTCAACAGGGAGGTCGGTGTCCATTCTAAAAGGTGAGGGGATGTTTTAGTATTTCTAAGAAACCTCAGTGGAGGTTTAAGAAATTTCCCCTCCTCTTTTAAAGAATAAAGCAATTAATATGATAATTAACAAATGGACTGAACAATAATAATAGCCGCTTTATACAGGGAAATAAAACGTAACATATAAAAATACAAAAGAAAGATATCAGAATATGTAAAAAAAGGCCAAGTAAAGCCCGGGACTAGTATTATGCACAGTGGAAAGTTCCCAACTCCTGACTCCACAAGGAAGAACGCATTACCCCCCCGGCCCCGCTTAGAATAACCAGTGTTTTCTCCTTGGCTTGTGATGAATAGGAACATCTGTAAAACAAATGAAGCAATTTATCAGGCATTTCAGATGCAACTAGTCTTCATCCTCCATTCAGATTGCAGAAAGGCCCCGAAGGAATTCACTTGAGAACTCACCTCGGATTTCATATAGTGAATTATAATGTACTTCAGACCAGAAACTTAACCAAAGCTCTGCATGAAGAATTACATGTACTTAAGAGTTAAGACCAGAAATTAAAATGTACATCAAATAATCCTACCTTGGGATACATGATTAGCAAAGAAGTATTTAGAACTAGAACAAACCATGCTTCATCTCAGGATGATGTCTACAGAATATAAAGCTCCAAATTATCATCCTGGTTTTCTCTCAGTTGCTCAGTTGCTTTTTACGTTAATCAAGCATGGCACAGGCAGATTTCTTAGGT
This sequence comes from Nelumbo lutea, assembly GCF_056320005.1. Lineage (NCBI taxonomy): Eukaryota > Viridiplantae > Streptophyta > Magnoliopsida > Proteales > Nelumbonaceae > Nelumbo > Nelumbo lutea. The sequence continues at coordinate 618,657 of NC_142686.1, forward strand.
TTTAATAAAACAACATTGCCATGTTATTTAATAAACCCAGGTTTAAAACATAAGCTCATTGAGGAATTCTCCCACTGTGACCGTGTATATAAGATGGGGTGCTTGACACTTTTTAAAGGGGTGTACATAAACCGGCGGGTCTGACTTTGTACATAGATAAAAGCCATTACCCAATGTTGGTTCCAGCTATCTGGTGTCTTGGGAGGGGTAGACTGGATACAATGTCCTAACATTGTACAATAATACTTTCTAAAATCAATAAACTTCAGTTATCCACCAAAAAAAGAAAAAGAGTAATCCTATCACCAACATATGAAGAGAACTCTTTATAAATAAAACTAAATACTAATGTATGGTTTGCAGCTTTACCTCTCTGAGGAGCCTGGTATAGTGGAGTAATTTCAATAAAGCATGTATCTATGAATGAGGTTAGAAGACATATCTTGGCAGCAAACTGCAGTCAACCAAGAAATTAAACTTCAGGTGAGGTCAGAGATGGAATTTAATATCAAAATTGCAGCAAAACTAATTGCAGAACCACTGGCATAACTAAAATAAAATGGAAAATAACTGTTGACCTGCATGCACAGATGCACCAGCATCCATCCAATCTTAAATTCTTAATCCAAGCTCCAGACATGCCACAATGTAATTGAACAGTATAACCGAAAGACTCATTAATATAATATGTGAAGAAAAATATTGTAAATATGGGTTTACAGATACATGGGTACCACTGTCTGCTTCCATGGATGGTGACGGTGGTACCTGTATGGACATAAAACCAACATTGTTGTCATTGATCTAATCAGAGAAAGATTTATCTACATGAAATTGGATAATATCAAAACTATTGCACCAATACACAAGATATAAGGTTGTATTGCTGCTTGACTCACAATAAGTTTCTGATTTTTCTTTTCTTTCAGGTAAGGCTGCGAAAGAATGAGATTATATTCTAGTTCAAATTTGAATCCAATCTATTTAGGCCAGATAATATCCAGTATGCTTAAAGAAGTTGAATTCGAACAGCTAAATACAAAACAATGTTTTAAAATGCGGAGGCGTGATGCGAGAGATTCCACTACCTAGAGGCGTGAGGCGCAAGCCTCTCAAACACAAGGAGGCTTACGCCTCCTTAAGAGGAGGGAGGGGGTGAAGAGGAAGGAGGAGGAAGAAGAGGAAGAAAAATATAATTTTTCTTTATTTTTAATAAAAATCTTTTATACTAAGAAAAATAAAGATGCATAGCACTGGTTGAAGGGGGAGTCTTGTCGAAGTGGAGGCAAGCGAGCCAGAGCGGAGCAAGACCCCCCTAACACAACAAAACCAAATTGGGGCTGCATTGAAAAGGAGGGTTGGGGGGTCTGGGGGGCGAAGCACCCCAGCCAAGGGGTCCGGCGGCTTAGCCTCCAGCCCACTTTCTTTCCCCTTATCTTCCTTTTCCTTTTCTTTCTTTTTCTTTCTTTCTTTTTCTTCCCCTTCCCTTTATTTTCCTTTCCTTTCCTTTTTTTTCTCTTTTCTTCTTTCTTTTTTTCTTTTTTTTTTTTTTTGTCTTTTTACATGAGGTGTGCATGAGGCGCATGAGGTGTACGCCTCTAGCACACCTCATGAAAAGTGTATGAGGCGTACACCTCAAAGGTGTCAACGCCTCTGGCATACGCCTCAGGGTGTTTTGGGGGCACCTTGCCTGGAGGTGCGCCTCCCACGCCTTTTAAAACATTGATACAAAATATACCTACAAAATCTAAAAATACCTAAACAAGTCTAATTAAACTGCCCTCCTTATAACCTAAACAAAAACACTATAAAATTTCAGCCCAAAATTCCCTTTGGAATTCAATCTATTGAAGCTTCTTACTTTCCATTCCTTGATAAAATCTGAAATGTTTGAGATTTCAGACCAAAAACCTGAAGTAAACCTAACCAGTTCATCCTAAGCATTCTAAACCCTTTCTAAAACCATGCACCATCTGATAGTCCCCAAATAAACCCCTTAAATCTAAAATCATGCACCATCTTATATGCACCAATATCCAACTTTGGGTATCGGGCATATCAATATTTTGATCCTTCATTTTCACTTTAAATCTCACTTTAGATCCTCTTACCCTATTCAATCCTAAATTAGAGTAAATCGATATGAAAATTAATAAGTACAAAATGAATTCATTTGTTATTGGTAATTGATCAAAGAAATTTTATTAATAAACGTCATTAAATGATAAATACAAGAAAATGAGAGTCAATAAAGTCTGTCCAAATATACAAATGAAAGCTATCACCTCTGCTATTCGCACTCAGAAAACCCCATCTCCATATACAATATATCAGCTCTATAGTAGTGTTCTAAACTCACAGTTGGATTGGTCATTGGTTGACCCATCACCCAGCAAGAACTGGGTCTGTTTCACCACCGGACTATTTTCCTAAAAAGACCGTTGGTTCCCAATGACCCAGTGACCCATCCAGTTGAACCATTTGACCCAGTCACTCAGTCAGAGGTTCGATATTAATTCTGTTTTTTTTTTTTTCTTTTGCATTCTTAACCATTTCAATCTTTAGCAAAACATAATTCTTATCTATCACACTTATTTTTGTTTAATATGATGAATATATAATATTAGAGATATGCCCAAACTTTGTATATTTTATCTATTTTATTTTATTTATGAATCACACATGCACTAATTCTGAAAAATAAACCAAAAGAAAGGAGAAGAAGATGGAAGAAGAAAGAGTTCTTCACAAGAAGAAGAAGAAAAGGGAAGAAAGAAAAGAGTGTATCAATCCTCTCTTCAGTCCCCTAATCACTTCTATTAATCTGATTGTAAATTTCAGATACAATTACAAAAGTGCTCTCAATAAGGCGGCCACTTAATGGACAACAAAAGAAAGAAAACTGCCCCAATAACTAAGGCCCAGTAACTGAACCATAGCAACCTAATAACAGAACAAATAAAATAAAGAAGACTAAGGCCCATTTGGTCCATCATCTCTACAATTGCCAATGACCCAGTGGCCCAGCCAGTTGAACCATTTGACCCAGTCACTCGGTCAGAGGTTGGATATTAATTCTGTTTCTTTTTTCTTTTCTTTTTTTGTATTCTTAACAATTCCAATATTTAACAAGACATAATTCTCATCTATCACACTTATTTTTGTTAAATATGATGAATATATAATATTAGAGATATGCCCAATTATTGTGTATTTTTATCTACTTTTAACTTTTTATTTATTTATATGACATCATGGGTTGATCCATTTGACCCAGACACTGCTCTATAGTAGGGGATATGATCCTAATATAAGCATTATCAGTTTACTCGGTCAATAACAGGCCAATCAGATACATTTTCCAAACTTAGGGTCATAACAAATGAAGAGTTGAAACTTAAGGATAATGCTTTTTTCCCCTAATCTGATATGATACTTCCAAGGACCTGCAGCCCCATCCCTCAACCAATTGATGGTCATTTATAACCTCCTTCTACCACCAGCTTGTTATAACCCATAGAGCAACTCAATCTTAAACAACACAAAAGTACCAAGAGAAACTCATATGGAATCTCCTATCTATAAAATGATTCAAAGTTGTCAACCCCCAATATGTGCCTTCTGTGCAGGGCTAGTGGTGAGCCATCCTTCATCTACTAATCTCCTATCTCTTTGTAAAATGATATAGGAGCACCTCTGTTTTTTTTGGAGATAGATGGTCTCCTCTTGATTTTGTGCTCCTGTTTGAGCTGGCATTGTTTTATTTTTGTTATCAGTAACAGAATCAAAACTTATTAAAGAAATAATGCATGTACAAATCATGGGTAGCCTCGGCTACCTCCCTGAACAAACAAGAAGAGCCTTAATATCTTTAGTCTTGCAACTGAGCGCTAGACCATTAGCCAATCTTGGAGTCCACTGGATTATCAACTGCATATCCCTTGAAAACCTTCTAAACTTTTTAATTTCATTTCTGAAATACCAAGGAGTATTTTCATTCTGTTTCGGCCAGCTTATCACTATTTTGGAATATCCTTCAACTACTAGCTTTCTCACCCCCAGCTCCATAGCTTTTTGCATCCCAAAAATCACTGCAGCCAGTTCCGCTGTTACAGAATTATTCATTCCAATGGGTTCTGAATACAGACCCACAAGAGTTCCACTTTCATTTCTTAAAACCCCTCTAATTCCAGACAGAACAGGATTCCCAAAGCTGCTCCTGTCAAAATTTAGTTTCAGGAAGTTAACTCAAGGGAGTTCCAATCCCTTAAAACTTTCATCTTGGTTGAGGATAAAGCTGCAATTGTTCCCCACTTCCTCATTATGTCATCAAAGGTAAGTCTGAAAATAACCTGACTGACTTGACCCAGAGAGCCACTTTTGCCATGATCCCTTCTATTAAAGCTTCCTTGTTCCTTTTCTTCTCCTCAAAGATTCGCTTATTTCTTTCTTCCCATAATGTCCAAAACACCTGCCCTTGTACACCTCCACAGAAGTCTTCCCCTTCTTTTTGACCAGCTGAACGTAGAGGTATCAAACAACTTGTCCAATCTCTCTGGAGTGTTCCACCTGCACCCAAAGAGAGAGACCCAACAAGAAGAGGAAAGATTATTTTGTTGAGGTGCATGAGTTCTGCTACTCTTTAGTTAGCTCAGAGCCTCAGAGGAGAAAAATAACATTATGTTTTATGAAAGGAAGATGATAATAGAGGTTATGATTGACCTAATTACTATCAGTATCACACATTGGGTCTTCATTAGAGACAAACAAGGTTTTAAAAACCATTTTGGCTACCGGTTCCCAGGCCAAGCAGTCCGACTGTCCAGATTAACGGGTTGACAGTTCAACCACCCAGGTCAGCGGGCGCTGGCCAAATCAATGTTTTTGGTCCAGGGACGGTTTTAGGGTGAAATGGAACCAGTTCCCATGTCAACCGGTCCGACTGTCCAGTCCAGTCCGATTTTAAAAAACAATGGATACAAGTTAAAGAGATTCCATGATTGATGATTTAGTAAAAGGTGGAGAGTGCCAAGCCACCTCCTTTATCCTTAGATCCATTAGATCCTTACCACCTCGAAGTCTGGTTGTTTTAACTTTATGGCTTCTCAGTGGATAACCTAGATAATCAGGCATATGAAGTGTCTCAAGGAACAAAGAGGGAGAGGTGCTGCAGTTACATTCTGGACCTATTGGTTAAGTTAACTTAAAGTTTCCGTTCTATGTTACAGGGTCCTTGCTTGGGATGTGGGTCAAGCTTTTTGTGGATGCAGTTGGAATAGAATTCTCAAATTGTGATTGGTAGATGTGTAGTGGGGCATGTGCTGAAAGCAGCTCAATCTTTTACTTATTTTTTTGATAATTACAAGCTCAATCTTTTATTATCTAGCAGGAATTTCTTGTTCAACAAGATCTAGCAATTAGCTAACAAGTTAGCTGACTCCTGGCCAGGGGAAGCATCCAGAAAAGTTAGCTATTCATGGGCATGGCCATTCCAACAAAGTAAAGTTGTTATAGAAGAGAAGCATGAATGCAATGAAAATTTTCACAAGTAATTTTGGTATTCAGACCATTGTTCGAATTAGGGCTGTTCACACAATTGTATAAACCGACCAACCTGATTAAACCGGACCAACTCGACCTGAGATGGTCAGTTTTTGAAAGCAGTTGGTCGATCTTGGTTAGAAAAATGTCAAAATCCGACTATTTGGTTCGGTTGCGGGTAATGCATTTAAAACATGAATTAAAACCAACCCAACCAACGTAAATACATACAATGGCATAAAGACTTTCCTTTATTATTTGACTTGTGCCAGCCACTCAACTGACGTCTCTAAGACTCTACTAAGTTATAATCATTACCCTACAAAAAGTGAAAAAGAAAAAAAAATATTTATAAAAGTTAAAAGGCTGCAAAGTTTGAAATCTTACACTATTTAAGCTATTGAATTGTGTTTGGGAAGGTTCTCTTGACATTACAGCCAGCCACGTGTATGCCTATAAATGGAGGCTATAATTTGATTTTGGTTTAAATGTTTAAGTCTATAGGTAGGCTAATAAACGATACAATTTGATTAGGGTTTAAGTTTAAAGACAGGTCTATAAATAGGCCTATAGGCAGCCTAGACTACAGTTATGATTGCATTAAAATTTGCAAAAGTTAATTTTGATTTGGTTTAAATCAAACCAATTAAACCGAAGTCGACTTAAATAACATATGTAGCTCGGTTTTTGAATATGGCCGGTCAGTTTCAGTTCGGTCAGCAAAATTAAATAAAACCAAACCGAACTGACCCGTGAACAGCCCTAGTTCGAATAGATGCCCAACATTGTAATTGTTATGTAGAAATGAATGACAAATATCATCAAAAGTACAACAAATACTAGAGCCATTTATAATTGTAATGGATAGGCAATATAACACCTTATCAGCTGCTGCTTGCAAGGTAACATGGTCTCCCCATTCACCAGATCTGCATGACACAGCCAAGAAGAAAAATTATTTCTACCTTCATATTGAAGAACTATAAAATCATAAATGGTTCAAAGAAGTAATCTGGATGATATGCGATAGATTATTTCATTTTAGTTTGGTACAATGTTGCATGGATGCCCCACCTTTGGAGGAGAGTCATAAATCAAAACATGTTCTGATGTTCATGAATCGACTTGTGTCCAATTTCCAAAATACACGTCAAACTCAACTATGGTGCAACTCATGTAGATTTACAAAAATGCCCACCACATCAACTCTCCAAATTTATGAATCTTCGCTTTAAATGCCTCTAAACAATAGGCTAACTGTTTAAACTGTCCAATAGACAATTTAAAATTTTAAACATAACATATGATCCATTGTTTGTTGGATCTTTTCCAATTAACATAAAAATTACAAAAACAATGAAAAACAACATGGGTTTGATATAGTATTTCAGTTTATATATATAGCCAAGTCAGACTCCCAGACACATGTCAGATTCTGACTCTTATCTGTACCCATGCAACATGGGTTTGGTATAGTATTTCAAACTTCACTTCATCACCACCTGAAATGGATTATTCAGGTTGTAAAGAGATAATTTTCAAGAAACCTCTAATACCTCATTCCAATGTTTTGATAACAACCTGGAACAGATCCATTTTAGATGATAAACTTGTGCTCTAATATGTAAATAAAAATAATAATGAAATCACTCCATGCAAGATTACATCCAAACAAGTTTTTAGTGAATGACAAAAAATATATATATTGAAATAATAACACCTCAAGCAAGTAGCCTACTTGGCCATTTTCTTGTAATAGCTTTTGTACTTCATGGGGACATAGCCTTCATACAAAGAACTGTAGTCTTTAAGCTGCAGCAAGAAAAAAGAAAGACAATGTAGGAAACTAGCATAATTCTCATGTCTTTATGAACCACTAAATAATAAAAGAAAAGTTCTTATTAAATGTAATGTTGAGGTCAGAGAGTGAGAGTGAGAGAGAGAGAGAGAGATTCAAATGCAACCATTACATAAAATGGAAGTAGGAAGCCACTCCTAATGAATCCTCCCCAAACCACAGACCATGTCAAATTCTCCTTCTCTTTTAGGGTCGGTTTGGTTCCTTGGAAGAGGTGCCTGAAATCGGAATAAGAAAGGCTCTTTCTGATTCCAGCCATTTGTTTGGTTGGAATGGGATTCTAGAGCTTCTCAAAAAGTAGAGGGCTCCTAGCAAAAAAATGAAAACCTGATACACCAAACCCTAGTATTAATAAAGAATCAGTAAAATAACAAAACATTAATTAGGTAATCATATATCAATAATTAAATAATACTAAAACAATAGTACTATAATAAAATATTAATATAATATAACTAAGTAATAATAAGATAACAATAAGAATACAATATTAATAAATTATTATATAATAATATATTAGTAATTAAATAATAATATTAAAGTATTGTTAAAATTAAAAAAACTAAAATGATAAAATATTAGTAAAGTAATAACAAAAAATAATATATTAACAAAATATTCATAAATTAGCAATAAAATAACAAAATAATAATATATTAATAATAAAGTATAATAAAAATAAACTAATACAAAACTGAAAATTTTGATTGGTTTTGATTCCAATTTTCAAATGAACCAAACAGAAATAATTGGAATCCAACTCTGATTTCCATCTGAAGCAAACAGGCATTGGGAATAGGTGATTCTGATTCTGATACCAGGGGATTTCAATTCCAATCCTGACTGCAAACCAAACAGACCCTCAGTACATAACTATAAAGTAATTATATAAAGGGGAAAACATCACATATAGGACTACTATGTGCAAAAGCGACTTTTTCTTGTATCTATTGAAATTTATTCATTACAAAATAAAAAATAGGAACAAAAATCTGAATACAGGTAACATTTTCAGATTTTTACATCAAATTTGGAGCTAGCCTAATGCTACTCCCCAATGATCAATGACTACCAAAAGTCCAAAACACCACTAGATCAGCTACTTTGATGAATAAGATCCCCATAAGGGAGTATAAGTGAGTAATAAACTCCTAAGAGTTTGAATCTTCTAATCAATAAGCTACAGGAACCTGGATCAGGGTATTTGATCATCTCAATGGAACAACTCAAGTCAACAAAAGCTTTAATCTCAAATATTTGGGATCAGCTACATGAATCCTGTTCTGCCACTGTGCTCTATCAATAGTCACGTTTTCTGTCAAGTAGGGATTCTTTACTTCATAGGTCATCGAAATTACGATGTTTTCTTTGGGATGAAGCTTGCAAGTGACAACTTTGCAATTTTGGTGAGCAGTAACCTGAGCACTACTACCCCTATAAATATATCTTGTAACCCATGTTTTAAGGAGAGAATGAACTGCAATGAAGTTCACTGTCTTGCCTTAATAAACAATTCTCTAAAGTTTGAAAACTAAATAACACGATCAGAACTGCACTGTCTTGCCTTAATAAGCAAATTCCCAAACATTTAGCCAAGTTTCTACAAATACTTGGCTATGGTTCTTGAAGCCCATATTACTTAATCCAAAGGTAATGTCTTAACCATAGTCTGGACTACAACTCAACAGTAACAAAAAATAGGTGTATAAACATATCCTATAAATTTATTCATAAAATGGTGCTTGGCTATGTAATGGAAGAAAGGTTAACACAACAATATGGTAACACTGGAACCTGAAAAACACTCATATAAAATACCTGCTTTACAACTTCTTTGCGGACATATTTATGATGCTCAGGTGACTTGTACATCTGGTCTGAAAGTGCACGAAACTGCAAAATATGGGAATAAAAACAACACAAAAAGTTCAAGAAATCTACTTTGCTGTCATGAAACATCTCTTCATTGAAGGACACAGACCTGACAATTTCCATCTCCAGTGACCTTTACTTCACATAAGCCATAAACCTTTAGCCTACATACAGCATTTGATGATAAAATAATCACTTGGAACATTACCTATCACACAAAATCTACATAAGGAAACATAAAACAAGCATCTGAAGCAAACGTGCAAATAATGAAGACTGGCACAAACATAACGAATTGCATAACATGCAGTGTATCATGTAAATGCTTGCATATACTTTTGAATCATGCATCTCTTTTTTTACAAAGGTAAGAACTTAAGTACATATTTAAACAATAGCGCTGAAAACATGGAAATTAAAAAAAAAATACAAGCTAAACTCATTGAAAGACTTCAGAATCAAGTTTTAAACAAAATTTACAATAACAACACTGTTAAAAAGTAAGCAAACGCATTCATTTAGTAAAAGGAAGAAACTCAGCAGGATACTGAACCCTTCATCTATGCCATTGATTTCAAGGTAACACTGTTCTAAATCTTCTTTTTAATCAGTAACAATGAGAGGGAAAAATATTAGGAAGTGTTTAGAATATGGGCCCAAATCTTTCCATATGTCTTATGCTCAGATGTTTTTTTCTTTAGAAGAGTAATATAATAAATTTTATTAAAAAGAAAAAGGTTACAAAGTAGGAGGTGACAAGAAGGCACCTCGATAAAACAAAGTGTCTTATGGTCAAATCATCAATAAGCATCATCACTTCGGTCTAACTTAGTAGACTATACCAAAAAAGGGAATTATACACATTTTAACCACTGAACCTGAAAATTACTTTCGGAAAACATTGAAGTTTATCCTTTTCTTATCCTTGACTCACTGTCCAAAAAATTGTCATCATCATCAGCAGCAGCAGAAGCACTTGTCTTAACCCACCCAATTGGGTTCAGTGGGATAAATGTAATTTACCACCCAAACAAACAAAACAAAATACATGCTGCCATTGTTTGTTCAAGCTGAATATATTTATTGTCTTTATCTCTTAAGTAGGACCCAACATACTAAATTGAGGGGGTACCAATCATTCAAGAAGAAGACATGGCAAATTATAGCTGGACAATACTATAGTTCTGTCTATGTTTAAATGCCATTTCCTTCAATAGTTTTCTGTTTTTTTCTTTTTTTTTTTGGTGATATGTGTAGAGGAAGAACAGAAGACTAAGCAAATAAATCATATGTTTCCTATTCCATATAAGCTATGAACAAGTTCAATTGTTAAACAAATCAAATACCTCTGTGGCAGCCGTTGGTAATCCAAACCAGCATCACTTAAATTTGGAAAGTAAGAGTTTATCCATGGAACATGCTGAAATTTCAAAATCAGATACCAGAAAAGATTCAAATCAGTATTTCTTCATTTAAAGCATTTATTTCAAAAATAAAAGGAACTTCAGAAACTTCAGGGATTGCAACAATTTATCACTCAATTATCAACCTGTTAATAGCAAGCAAATGATCATACAAGTGCATGTCAAAAGGAAATGCAGGAACTACAATACGTAAGCATGGGATTCATAAATGATCCCTTAAGAAGAAAAAGGGAAATTTTGAAATAAACTATTAGTTGGTTAAGTTTCTCCTTTTTTACCATTAATTTTGGACAGCAATGGTATTATTGTCATTTTACTTATCCCCACTAGATTGGTTTTTAACTAGAAGAGATTTTAGCAATTTGACCTATAATTAATTTTAGATTAATGGCCTATGTTAATTCTAGGAATACTAAACCACCAAAGACAGCAGGTTACTTTTAGGTTGTCAAACAATAATTCGGATATGGACAAACCAAAAGGGCAATACCAATAAGCTTCAAATTTTCAAGATGCATTTCAATTACATGTACGGATGACAACTTAACTGACAATTTTCTCAATAGAACTAGCTTATTAGCCAATCTATACATGATTTAACAGTGCCAAAATCGTTTCACACAAAGTATACTTTCATTTTTTTGCAGTAAAATAAGTTCCAAATGTCTAAACACTTAAAACAGCACACAGTAATCAGAAGATTCTAAGATCAAAGATACACAGATTTAGAATTACAGCACAAACAATAAAAAGCTCACAGGCTTAGGTGCCAGGTTAGAAAGACTCCCCACAGCACCATCTAATTTGGCATATTCTTCTGATAGTACAACAGCAATCATCCTATCATTTTCAATATCCTGACTACTGTTTATAGATGTAGAACGAGAACATTCACTTGAACTCTGAGTTCCTCGGTTCATCGTCCAACCCAGACACTGCAGTCCGCTGCTTCACAAGACAAGAGCAACAACAATTACCCCACCCTGGGAAGCTGGAAAGTAGAAAAGATCTTAGAGTGTCAATAATATCATCAAATGTGTATTAAATATCCATATAATCTCATCTTGAAAAGCAGATTTCAATTTTCAGTACATGATAAAAGATGGCTAAGAATCATGTTGGCAGACACGCCTACTGAGATTGCGAATCAAACCCAATCACTTCCTACAAATTACTAGCCAACATTCAGCAAGCATACAGACAGTGAGCAATGACTGTGAATAATTGCGAAAATAGGGAATCATCGCAAAGTGAAACTAACTCGATTTAAAAAATGATGATCATCTAAGAAAAAAATTATTATAACAGAATAAATAAGATTGTGAGTTATATAAAACTTGATAATAGATAAAGAAAAAATTGATCAGGGTACTAAAAGAACGATGAGGGGTTACGAATGTTTGCACAATAAACCAACCAAAAGCCCGGCTTTTTAAACTTATTTACCGAGTCAGGCACTTGAAGAATCCAGGATTCAGAGATTTCCAATCCACTGAACCAATAAATCATTGGCAGAAATGGAGGAGAGGAAGCAGCACTAGTCGGGAGAGAAAGCACAAGTAAAACCAAACTTGCAGGCTTCAGATTCCATCAAAACATAAAAGAAAAGAAGTAAACAAAGAAAAGAAGGTAAAACGAACCATAGAGAGACAGGTAAATGCTCGCTCTTTTAGCAATAGAATTTGTATGAAAAATTAAATCCCAGTGTAACCCAGAAAAGAGAGCATTGAAAGAAAGAAATGAGTCTCAGAAAGATAACTTTCTCACCCGCAATCGCGTATCGTCAAATGCTCGGAGGTAGGGACGAGAACAGAAGAAGGCGGATGACCAACCAAAGCCAAGAAAACTTCAAACCTTTTAAATAGATGCGATTAAAATAAATAAATAAACAACATGATCAATAGGGAGAAGATCGCGAGTCGATCGATCTCTTAATTAAAGACGCGGTTATAAATCATTGCTGGAAGATAGTTTCACTTCTCAGCTCAGCTTTGCGGCTAGCCAACGCACTCCAAGAATCCCGTGGGCTGGTGGGTGTGGGGGTGGCAATTGGGAGATCGGCTTGGTCAGGTTAAACCTGTGCTCACACCGTCCCAAGACCATCTTGCAACCTTTCATCGGGAATATCTCCCCATAAAATAAAGCACATGAGTGGTAAGATATTTCCAATGCAATACTGTAAAAATGTAAATGCTGCGCTGCGGAAGCCGAACTCGGCAATTGGGCGGATTCGGGTGGATTGTGTTTTGGATTTTTTTTTTTTTTCATCCAATTCGTCTGATCTACCAATTCGTTAATAAAACTCATTTTCATTTATATAAAAGTGAATGAATTGTGTTAATTCCGGCTGAACCCAATGCAATCCGCCATTCCAATAGTCTTTTATTCATTAAATTTTTTAGAATGCTTTTATTTATTAAATGAGAGATATAAAAGTAGTAGAGAAATAAAACATAAATTACAGTAAAATACAAAAATTATAAAAAAAATATTAAAAAATAAAGGGTAAAATACAAAAACCTCTGCTAAAATTTTTGACAATTATAAAAATTTCTCCTATAGTTTTACTTTAGCAAAAATTTTCCCTGAACTTTTAAAGTTTTCGACAAAAACCTCCCTTCTGTTAATAATTCAAACGAAAAACCAATAAAATTATGAAATTGTCCCTGATTAATTGTCAAAAAATCTAAAATATTTCAAAATATTAGAATTTCCCCTGCTTCCCCTTCCTCTCGCAATAGAAGGGAATGACGTGATTTCTTCTTCTTCTCTGTCTCCATTGTCCCTGCTTCCCCACTCTCTTTCATCGAATCAATTGAGTCGGAGCAACCAAAGGGCACTTTTCATCTTCTTCGCGGTGACAAGAGAGAGAGAAAAGTCTTCTCTATAAAGGCCCTATTTATCATGAATCAAGCATTTTTTTTTCTTTTGGTTACACAATTGAAATTTTAATAATAAATCTAGGAAAATTTTTCCTCATGAATTGACTTCTGGTATCTTTCTAGTATAAATTTCCTTGTTTTTGATCCCCTAGGAATCGCTGGGCAATGCTATTACGCCAACGGTACATGCGAGGAATTTCTATGAAGTTCAATCAATTATGTCAGGCAATCTGTGCAACTCCAAATTAACCAGTCAGAAATTTACCGAGAGATGAACAACGGTTGATTTGCACAAGTTGTGTGCAGTGTAGGTTGTTGCCAGATAGGGTGGCATTCAACCTGGTTCACAACAAGCGGAACCTTTGCATATATTATCAGGTCCTCTAGCTTCTTTGTAGAGAAGTTGCTCACCCTGATTGCCCTTGTTTGCCCTGAAGAAAACAAGCCCTCCATTTGCAGTCCACGTCTCTAAAAGGCACAGAGATCATGGCTTGGTCCGAAATGGTCAATGTATCCATAACATAAATATGGTGGCGAATCCGTTAGTAGTAAATCAACGAGAAAAACTAGTGAGAGGAGATGGGAGGAAGGATTCCATGTCGTTCCCTTTTATTGAGAGAGGAAGGGGAAGGAGGTGCAATTCCAACATTTTGAAATATTTTATTGATTCTTTGACTATTAATCTGGGGCAGTTTTGTAATTTTATCAATTTCCATTTGAATCACTGATAGAAGGGAGGATTTTGTTGAGATCTTTAAAAGTTCGGTGGAGGTTTTTGTTAAAGTAAAACTACAGGTGAGGTTCTTATGATTGTCAGAAACTTCAGGGGAGGTTTTTGTATTTTATCCAAAAATAAAAAGAAAAGAAACATAAATTATAGGGAAATATAAAACTAAAGAAAAATAATAATATTTGCAAATAAACACGACAAAAATTATAGAAAAACATAAAAAATGAAGAAAAATAACATAATCTATCTAACCCGCTAACGACCCAAGACCAAATGGATACAACTAATGGGTTGGTTAGCCAATTGGGTTAAAAATTTGCCACCCCTAGGTGTAGGTAGAAAGCACATGCTTGCTTTTTCTAATGTAAAAAATAAGTAATTAAAGCATGGTGCAATGCAATAGTGGATTTATTGTTTTATGCCTTGAGGGGTCTCAATTGCAAGGTTTTGCGCGTTTTGACTGAACTCACCATTATGATGCCAAACCTATCCCACCCCCATTACATCGATACTCAATTAAGTATGTATATACACAAATATTTAAGTGATGCAATATCGGCATGAATTAACATTGATGAGGGGTGATTTGGTCCTCCAATGATATCACAACATGTGGCACTACAGAATTGTCTATTTGCATTTTGGCACCACATAAGTGGACCTTGGAAACCTAGCACCTGTCTCAACCTCCCCGGCCCCACCTCGGTAGGATAACCTACGAACAACTTGAGAGATGTCAAGTTGGCATAAAGAGGAAACCTGCCTCTGCCAACTTAGCCTAGATCTGGTTAGCGACCTACCCAACGTGATGGGTGACTTCCTTCTTGAGCAGGTTACTGTCTTCGATTTCCCTGGGATCACGATGACACATCAATGGAGCTGATCTCAGTCCCACCCGCTTCGAACGTGACCAAATAAGCATTACCAGCTTACGTGGAAATCCATCCCCGGGCGTGAAACCACCTCTAAATCATACTGGCTGGAGATCTCGAACACATTTTGTAGAGCTCACGACAGTTAGCCTATATAAAGGCATCCCCTTCCTCAAAAAATGTATGCACAATTTAGCTCTCAAAGTCTATTAGCTTTCTCGCTTCTTAAGTTATACACCAATTTGCTAACTTAAGCATCAAAGTGCCCACCTCAAGTATAGCAATCCAAACCCTCTGACACTGTTCTTTGCAGCTCGATCAGGCAACCTCATCAGCCCGAATTCTGAGCTATCTGCTAGTAGGGAGCTATCACATTACATAACATCAATTGGTGTCGTTTGTGGGAACCACTACACAAAGGCCAGTTCTCACCACATCCCTACCAACAATCAATGGCGTTTTCCATAAACAACTCCACCAATAACGCACATGTTGATGGTGTAGTCACAAGGGGGTAGGACCAACTCGTGATGCACACTGAGGTCCTCAATTGCACTCAGCCTTACCACACCACTTACAACTCCTCAACTACGTGGACCTCAGCAGCATGAACTTCAAGTGTTGCTCCGTGAGTTCAGCTTCCTTTTCCTCCAACTCTCAACTCTTGAGCTCTAGCTCCACGGTCAAATTCTCGATCCTCGTCAGGTCTCCATTGTGGCTCCGCTCTTGTACTAGCTTAGCCAGTTGGCCTTCAGATTACTAACAAGTTGGCAAGGTCGTCCGAGGTGAGACCTACACTCTGTAGCCTCCTCTAAAGCTTGGGCCCTCACTAGACCTCCCTTAACTTGCCCCAACAAGGAGTATGCCAGGATGTTTGCCTACAAAAAAATAGAAGGAAAGAGAAATGAGTAGATATATATGTATGGAACAGAAATCATGACGGGTACAATGAGGAAGGTGAGGAACATACCACCATAAGGCAACACATGAGCTTCCCATTGAGCTCACTGGGGCATGATTCGTGGATCTTTGTGACCTCTTCTAGAAAGACGACCTCCTTGCTCTTCACTAGAGCAGTCAGGAAGTCCATGATGGTGCACTTCTCCTCAACAATGGCCTCAACATCCAAATTAGCAGTTGCCTCGGATTCTAGCGAGGTCCCCTCTGGTTGGTCTTCCTCAACTTATATCTACCACTAGCACAACTTCGATTACACTCTGCCTGGAATGCTTGGGAGCAACGACTTGAGGAGCCTCTTGGAAGCCACCTTACCCTTCTTCCTCTTCATGGCCTGGAATAACTCGGAAGTTAGCATGCATGACATGTTTCCTACATGAGAAGTCAAAAAATGAGTCAAATCACAAAAGGGAAAAGGAAAATGCCCAAGCCTATAAAGACAACCTACTCGAAGGACTCAGCCCGACCTGAATCAACTTCTCCTCAGATAAGAATTCACTTAGCTTCGACCTCTTGTTCACTAAGCCCTGCACCCATATTTGCATCCGTTCACTCAATGTATCCTCCCCGATATCCCTAGTTCTCTCTATCTAGGTCATTGGGAACTGCCATCTACCACTTTGGTCAAGGAAGAAATACTTCCTCTTCTAGTCTGCTACCTTGGAGGGGAAGCCATTCAATAGCTTGCACTCGGAGCAATAGGATAGGTAGTAGTTATACATCTCAGAGGGATTTCGCTTCAATTGGCATATGCCGATGAAGGTCTCGACATCTAAAGGGAAGTCGACGTGGTGATAGAATGAGATGGTGTCAACCAATGTCCTAATAGAATTCAGGTGAAGCTGACCTAAATTGATGTTATAGTAGTTTAACACCTCGGGAATAAGCGGATGAAGGGGGAACCAAAGCCCCGCCCTTAGGGCCTCCTCGAAGACAGTGATCTCATCCTCATCATGCTCCCAAGGGTACTGCCCATGGGAAAGGGAATAACCAAACTGGTCTGGAGCCCTATATTGAGCTACGAGTTCGTAAACGTCCTTGATAGTTACCTAAATGGGACCGAACTTGGACTTACTCTTACGTGGTTGATAGGAGGATGAAGTCCTCTTATTACCGCTCTTGGGTCGAGGACGCCTCCTTGGCCTGGCAGGTCGAACCCATCTCTTCCCCAGACTCGACACTAGACATAATGAAAAAAGGGCAGGACAAAGGGAAGATGACACCTAAAAAATGAACATACTGACCTCGCTGATGACACCGACTACTTTGATAACGCTAAGCTCCTCGACCTTAGAATGCACCAGAACTTCAAAGTCAGGTATGATGGAAATGGGACCCTAAAGGGTCTATTTATAGACAGACAAGTCAAACTATGAATGGCCAAGATCAGTTAGATTAAATGGTCATCGAAGATGTGATAGTTCGTATTCAAAGGCGAAAAGAGTTTAGCGCAACACGTGCCCGAAATGCGACTTGCCTCTACCAACCTAGCCCAGATCCGGTTAGCGACCTAACCAACGTGACGAGCGACTTCTTTCTTGAGTAGGTTTCTGACTCTAATTTCCCCAGGATCATGATGACACATCGATGGAGCTAATCTTGGTCCCACCCGCTTCGGACATGACCAGATAAGCATTATTAGCTTTCGTGGAATCCATCTCTGGGCATGAAACCACCTCTGAATCAAACGGGCCAGAGATCTCGAATGCGTTTCATGGATCTCACGGTAGTTCATAGTTCACCAATTCACAAAAAAGGTATACATGATTTAGCTCTTAAAGTCTACTTTCTCGCTTCCTAAGCTATTCACCAGTTCACTAACTTAAGCATCAAAATGCCCACCCTGGGTATAACAACCCAAACATTCTGCCATTGTTCTTTCAGCTCGACCAAGAAACCTCATCAGCCAGAATCCAAGCTATCTACCATGAGGGAGCTATCAAATCGCACAACATCAAACACAATGGCAAAACCCTAACCCAATAGGACCGAGTTATGAATCCATGTTTTTGCTAAGCCCACCCCATTGGCATGCTTATGGTTGCTTTTCAACCGAAAAAACAAAAACTCCAATCTTATCATTTGGAGTTTATGCCAATGATTTCGATACGCCTTGAAACATTGACCTAGTCAACAATTTAATGATGGGTCATGGGTACGAAGTTCTACTCTTTTATCCGCATGTTAAGTATATATATATATATATATATATATATATATATATATATATGAATATTTTGCTTTTATTTTAGCTATTTAACTAGTTAAGACTGCCTATCTTATCTTATATCTTATCAAAAGGGTTAGGGGTGGTCTCCCCTTTCACCAAATGGCAGCCCTTTAATGGGTTGACGTTTTGACCATTTGATTCGAATAAATGGCCCGATTTGACAACAAAAATTACAAGTAAAAAATTATGGAACCATTTTATCAACTGATTTTTAGGTCGACGGTTTGACTATCCAGTTTGAACGAACGTCCCATTTTGACAACAAAAATTACAGGGAAAAAATTGAGTGTGTGAGGTCCATTAAGTGGTATCATACGTGTTATGTCATTTGAGTGCATGATTCATACGACCCGAAAATGGAATCATTTTGGCCACCGATTTTTTGGTCGACGGTTCAACCATCCAGTTCAAACAGACAGACAACCCATTCTGACAACAAAAACCATTGAATGGGTCAACAGTTTGACCACTCAGGTCAATGGGTCATTGACTGATTCAGTGGTTTTTGGCTAGGGACTAGGATTGGGGTGAAACTAAACCAGTTTCTTGGACGACTCCCAATTAAAAAAAATAAAAAAATGGTGGTTTCTGATAACAAAAATTACATGCAAAAAATTGAGTGTATGAGGTCCATTAAGCAGTATCATACGTGTTATGTCATTCGAGCGTATGATTCATACGACCCGAAAGCAGAACTGTTCTGGCCACCGATTTTCGGGTCGACGGTTCGACTGCCCGGTTCGAACAGATGGCCCATTCTAACAACAAAAATTATAAAAATAAAAAATGGCCAAAAACCATTGAACGGGTCAATAGGTTGACGGTTCAACCGCTTGGGTCAATGGGTCATTGATCGGTTCAACGGTTTTTAGCCAAGGACCAGGATTGGGATAAAATGAAACTGTTTGCTTGGACAATTCCCGAGCCAAAATGTTCATCCGTCCGGGTCAACGACGGTTTGAAAACCATGTTTTTTTGTGCTTTTGGATTTTCACTATTCAAAGGTTTCTTCTACTATTTCTAGCGCGTGTGATATGGTCCTTTTTTTTCATTTTCTGCTTTTTTTTGTGTTTAGTCTTCTTCTTCAAAATCCTCCAAAACAGTCTAGGGTTTACCACCATTTTATTTGTTCCCTTTTTCTTTTTCTTTGGGTTTCTTGTGTAATGTTTTTTTTTTCCTTACAAGACGATCTGCTTTGTCCTTTTCTTTGATTGAATGTATGCTTAGCTCCTTTCGAAGCAGAACTTTGAACTCGATTTTCTGATTTTTTTTTCTTTGGGTTTTACAGTTTGGTGGATTTATTGCCAATTTTTTTTATGTGTTTAAGGTCACTTTGGATTTATCATTCAAAGTTTTGGAATCCCTTGCAATGTCCACCATTCCCATGACTATGACTACAAAGTTATTTCGTCTAATTATTGACATCTAGAAAAAACGACCCAGAAATGGAACCGTTCTGGCTACTGGTTTCTAGGTCAACGGTTCGACCATCCGGTTCGAATGGATGGCTCATTCTAACAACAAAAATTAAAATATTAAAAAATTTAAAAAATAAAATGGCCAAAAACCGTTGAATGGACTAACCGCCTGGGTCAACGGTTCATTGACTGGTTCAATGATTTTTGGCTAGGGACCGAGTTTGGGGTAAAACGAAACCGGTTGCCTGGATGGTTCTCGAGTCGAACGATGCTACTGTCTGAGTCAACTGGGAATTCTCGATGTGAAACAATAAAAAACTTTGAAGTAGAACTCAAAACTATCACTGTATGATTGCATTAATCCTTTTATATGAGATGTTTTACTGAAACAATATTTAAAAAATGAATACATGATAATCTCTTTTAAGTCTTATATATGAGTTTCAATACTTTTATACTAATAATTACAATTTTCTTATTAAAAAACCATTGTTTTTTTAATGTAGCATAGTAATGTTGTAATCGCAGGGGCCTCCTCTAATATTAATTACAAGGAAACAACAACCATTATTTAGTTTGGGATTCTCTACTCATGAATCATGATGAATTCAAGTTTCATTTCCTATTTAATATTTCTTATAGATGATTTCATATTTAATTTTTGAGATTAAATCAAATTTATTTTGCAATTAATGATCCACTTTATCTAAAAGAATGAAAATCGCATCAATTAACCAGTTGAAATCCTCTACTATCAATATTTTATTTGAATTAGGAAATTAAATCAGAAGGGTTTGATTATTATTCATATGGGTCATGCACTATTTGAAATGATCACTTCTTTAGCGGAGGCAACTATGTGATACTTCTTTATAAAGAAGCAGCAACGGCATGTCTGAACAAGAAAATTTCTAAAGGTCGGTCATTATAATTATTAGGGTAATTTGTTTAGTTTAGATGGCTAAACTGCAAATCCACCAGACAAATGTGGTATCGATCAATTTTTAGAAGGTTTTATCAATGCTTTCAATTTATAGTCGAATTAGTAGGTCAAATTAGTTAACTTTTTCACCCAACTACAATTGCAAGCCCATTTCACCATCAAACTGCTTGTTCTTATTTATTGTACTTAATTTTGTTTTAATATGATGAATATATAATATTAGAGATGTGTCCAATTTTTTTTACAAAATTTATATTTTTTATATTTTGTATTGTATGTATTATCTATTTAATTTTTTTATGACACCATGGGCCAACCTATTGGATCAGGCAAAAAAAAAAAAAAAAGCTTTTATTTTCACATGAGTTCACTAGCAAATTTTTGCATGCATTGCATGGGACAATTTCAAGTGATATTATAATTATGGATTTAGACTTTCAATGCCATTTTAAAATCCATGAAGAAAAATAAGTAATCAAAGTATGGTGTACTAGTGTATTTAAATTTTTGTATTCCATTTTCATAATTAATAAAATAATTCTTATTTATCATACTTTTTTTATTTACTATTATAAATATATAATATTAGATATATGCACAAAATTCTTTACAAAAAAAATTATATCTTCTATATTTTTTGTTTCTATCTATTTTTTAATTATGAGGTTGACTCATTTTACCCAAACAGATAAACCATGGAGAGGATGTACATGAAGAAAAATCTTGTGTTCAACTTATTTTTAATTTTTAATTCCATTTCTATCATTAAGAAAAAGAATTCCTATTTACCACATTATTTTTGTTTAATATGATGAATATATAATATTAGAGATCTGAAAATGTTATCTACACATTTTTCTGTATTTTTTATTATTATCATGTTTCTATATTTTTTAATTTTTATTCTTAAATTATATGACATCATGGTCTTGTGTTCGGACCAATTATAAATTTTATATTTCATTTCCATCATTAATAGAAAAAATCATATTTTTGTTTACTATGACGAATGTATAACACTAGATGCATGTCTAAATGTTATTTATACAAAACTCCCATATTTTTTTTTATATTTAATATTTCTTTATGTTTTTATATTTTTTAAATTTTATTTTATTTAATTATGACATTATGGCTTAATCCATGTGAACTGGATAATTAAACTAATCCACCACCTAGACAGAAGAATGGTCTGACTTTGTTTTGATTTTAAAAACACATAATTTATATTGTTGAAGTTATTAGATATAGATTTAATTAATAAAATTTTATTGATGATGAATAAAAATACCTTGAACATAGGATTTAATGATAGAGAATGGAGGTGTTTCAATGAAGAAATTTTCCTTAAACATGTAGGCTATGTTAAACGTTGTTTTGAAGGAAAAAGTAGGAAAACTCATACAAGGTTTGTAAAGAATCCCCTAATCCTTCAAACCAAACACAGTATAAGGTCTTTTTTGTTTCTTTAAGAAAAGGGAACTGTTAGGCAAATTTTGTTTAAGCCAAGAGAAATTGACGGAAGCCATGAAAAGAAACTTCATAGGAGAGACATTCAGTGGCAGTTCGGCAACTTAGTGCCCATTTGCAAAGGCTTTTACGCAGTGGCTTTTGGGTGTGCAAGGTAAGGCCCACTTGGGGTGATTACAAGCAATGTTTGGTAAAATTAAGAAATCTGAATGGACAAATTTTAGATATGGTACAGCTACTTAGATCAAGGCCCAGCCCGGCCCATCCGATGATCACTTTTAATTTAGACTGCTCTCGGGACAATACTCTTCCAACTGCTTCTTTAAAGCCAATTGAACCAAAGCTGAGCCCTCCCAAGTCCCAAGTCCCAAACGACAAGTATAGCTTCAGTCAGCGCAAAGCCCCTTGAAAAAACCCTTATAGCATTGTACTAGGAATATCTCCATGATTATGTGCTTTATTTCATGGGGAAATATTTCCAATACAAGATTACAAAAGGCTATTGGAATGGTGTAAGCACCAGCTTGCCCTGATTGTGGATGAGTTCGATTATGATATGGAAAAGATATAATAACCCAAAAACAACTGATCAATAAATCAGAATCATAAACAAGGTAGAGAACATAGTGTTATTTATCAAAATTCATGAGTGGGTTTTGATTGATCAAGTATCTTTTCTGCATCATAGGCTCAGTTTGGAAGGACACGAATACAAAAAGTGCAAATTAAAGACAATACAAAAAAGGACACGAAAGGTAGTAGATAACACGCATACAAACAGATGAGAAAGTAATAGCAAAAAAATAATTATAAATTGTCAAAAATCAATCGAATCACTTTTTAATGGCCTAAACCCAAGTTCTTCCCAAATTGCGGTCAAGTCGATATTTTCATCCCAAATTATATTTTCTTTATTATACTTGATTTACATTAATGAATTTAATTATAGTTTTAATTATAGTTTTAACTGTTATTTTTTCATTCATTTTCACTCGTGCATCGCACGGGCTTCTCCACTAGTGTTATAATAAAACTTAGCAACGGCTACACTGACCCTTGATGACACCATTAGAAAGTAAGAAGCACGTAGCGGGTTCCAGTAAAACCAACCAAATCAGGATTTCGGTCAAACTATTTCCTTTCTAAAATCGTTTCTCATATGATTTTTGTAAGTCATCATCATCGTCATATTCTCCTTCAAATATAATATTTTTATCTTAGATGGAATCTATTTTGTTTAGATGCATGAATATTAATGCGTTATGACAATCTTACTTGCCAAATATTTTAAATTTTCGAAAAGAACAAATAAAAAAAGAAAGATAAACCAAGTGGAATGGAGTTGATTAAACTGGTATTTTAAATTTCAGAATTGTAAGCTATTTCATACCTTGGATCCACAATGAAATAATTTAAAATTTTGGAAATTTTCTTACTTATTTTATTGATATTTGATAGTACTCTTATAAGACATTTCTTCTTTTTTATTAATTTTTATGATATATTGCTATATGTGAATATTTTGGGAAAATAAAAAACCAAAATGCTTACTTAATATTTTGCTAGCATTAGACATTTCTATTTTAAAGCGTCAACTTATTTATTTTACCAAAGAAACATGGCAAAAGTTAAATCCCTTATGACAAAGGAGCCATGAAAGTCATTTGAAGTATAAACTGTTATTTTGACGATGGGTAAAATTTTCACAATTTCCTTGAATTATGCTTGAGTATTAACTGTAAATGATTAGGTATATGTTTGACATCGATGCTCATCATTTTGTGTGGGTTGGAAGCACTGTTTTATGAGAAAACAGTGTCTTTTTTTTTTTTTGTTTAGAAATGTTGCTGCCAGGTAAGACGTTTCCTGGAGCAACAACATCTTCTGTTTGGTACCAGTGCTCCATATTTATTTTCAACATTGGTACCCATTATAAGAAATCCATGTCAGTGCCACATCATGTCCTTGTTGGCAGCAACGAGCTCTAAATTGAAAAAAACATTGAATTCAGCGTTTCTCAAACCATGTCTTTTCAATTTTCAAGGCATGGTTTGAGGCACCATTTTTTTATGGAAAAATGGTTCTAAACATGTTACTGTTTTTTGGAGCATCGATTTTTCTACTTTAACGCTGATATATCATCATTTTTTAGAGCAACAACATCGATACCAAACACCACCTATATTAGATTGGCCTCACATGGACCAAATCATTTCATCTACCTCCTCTCATTTTACACCTATTGAAGTTATTCCTAGGTTCCTCACTAAGACTTAATTTGTAATAATTTCCTTTTTAGTTTTATCATTCAATTATTAAGCATTTGTATTTTCATCATTTTTTTCACATGTTTCAAGACTGTTTAACATTCTGTTTCATACAATGGCCATACAACTGTTTCATAGAATTTTCCTTTTAGCTAAAATAGTATTAACCTATTACTTATGATTCCAAATTCACCTTTCCATTTTGCTTTTCCTACTCTAATTCTATAAGTGATATCATCTTCAATCTCTCCTACGTTTTGAATTATTGAATTAAGGTAAAAGAAGATACCACATTGAGTTATCTCTTAGTCTTCATTAATCCTAAATAGATATAGGTCACACTACTCAAGCATAGTGTGTCTGTTTTTATCTTAAAACATGTTGGGTAATGATAAATGCTGGCTAGGCATTGTAGGAAAATTTCTACTTGAATCACATCAAAAACTGCCATTTCAGCTGGTTGTGTTGTGAGATGGGATCATTGTACCTCAAATGGTCCAACCAAACACGTACGTTTTGTTAGTGTTTTACTTGAAACTCATGGTTCTGATATGGATTTTAAATAGAATCCCAACACCTCCATACTCCATACCAAACATCGTTTTGAATTTTGAAGAAACAATCCACTGACATAGCTCTTAGTTGGCATCTTATGTGGCAGTGTAGAAATATATTTTAGTATCCCCTAAATCTTAATGAAAGTCAATATAGTAGTAGGGTGGTAGTCACATTAAGTATAAATTAAACATTTCATTTAAAATGTTTGATGTGGTTATGCCAAATGCCAGCTCAAAACGTTTGTTCAATGCCTAATTATATAATCAACAAGTATAAACCAGAATAATTTCATGCCAAAACATTGTTTTGTATTAGCATTTTAACATGAAATTAAGGACATTGCCTCTTTAAACTTTTGAGCTTCAAATGGTAATGGTAATGTTACCAAATACAACCTTAATCTTTTGGAGTCGATCGATCAGAAATGGAGAGGCCACCTATGAATTGAAATTGAGGAATAAGAATAAGAAACTTTGAGAAATGGGTATAATGCTTTGGGGATGCATCATGTTGTTTGGTTATTTATTGGTTATACAACGTGACACGGAATCAAATCTGCATGTCTTGCTTCTTATTCCCTAAAAGCATATGTAATTCTTTAACGAAAAGCCAAAAATCCCTCTGGTAGGGAGATAAAAAAGATAAAAGGAAAGTAAGATGAGTAAACTGGAATCAAATCTGTAAAAACAAAACAAATGGGGGCTTAGGCTTCAGAGGTCCTAGTGCTTTTAACCTTGCTATGCTTGCCAAATTAGCATGGAGGCTTTGTTTTGATACCACAAGCTTATGGGCAAGAGTTCTAAAAGTAAAATATTATCTTGAGCACAATTGTACCCATGCAAAGCTCAGAAACCAACCTTCATGGGGTTGGAGGAGCATTTTGGAAGGAAGGAAAATTCTAAAAAAGAGTATTTGCTAGAAATAGACCTGTTCATGGACCAGGTAGCTTGACGGGCCAGCCCAGCCCCCGGACGGGCTTGAGCATGCATTTTAGCCTGCGGGCTTGACCTCGGGCCTAAAATCCCAAGCCTGACTATTTTATGGGTCGGGCTCAGGATTTGTTTAAAAAGCATAGTCCGGTCCAACTTTTGTATAAGTTAAACCCTAACCCTAAATATTAACCCATCTCTTCTCAACCCCTATCTTATCACTCATCTCTTTCTCTTAGCCGAACGAACTCCCTTCTCAGTCACAACCTCACATAGCCAAACATTCTCAGGAAGACAAAATCAATGCAACCAGTGAACTCCGGTGGTGACTGGTGAGTCCTCTAATCCTCTCTCTCTTCTCACTTCTCCTTCTCTCTTAGAATCAATCTCAGGAGCTCATTTATTATATGCGAGTCACGCAAACTTAGGCACCGACGGTGAATCCTCTCTCTCTCTCTCTCTCTCTCTTTTCATTGTTCGGTTGTTCCTCTTTTCATTTCTCATTCTCACTCTCAGAATCTCATCTCGGTTTATTTATTAGATGCGAACTCAGGCACTGGTGACGAGTCCTTTCTCTTTACCCTTTTGTTCTATTCCTCTCTTATTCTTTGGTCGGTGGAGAACACAGACACAAACACAGGCACCGACCTATCTTTTTGTTAGGTCGAGCTTCGGGCTTTTTATTAGGGTCGGGCTCGGGCCCAAGTTGTAGGTCTGCTGGTCGGGTTGGGCTCGAGCTCGGGCCTAACAAAATCTTGTTTATAAAGAGTAAAAGCCCAGCCTGGCCCAACCCATGAACAGGTCTAGCTAGAAAGTGGGTAGTGGAACTAACATTAAAATTTGGGATGACCCATGGATTCCAAACATAAACGATTTCAATCAATCAGGATAGTAGAAGCTGGAACACTGAAAAAATAAACTCTTATATTCCCCCTGCATTTGCCTAAAAAACCATAGAAATGGAGATTCCTTCAAACCCATGGGATGATAAATTAATTTGGTTAGGGAGTAAGAATGGAAAATTCTCGGTGAGGTCTGCCTATTTCCTAGCAAAACAAGTACAAGAAGAAAATCAAGAATATAATGAGGACTCAATACAAGAAGAAAATAAAAAATTTTGGAAACTTGTTTGGGGTCTCCCAATTGAACAAAAAATCAAACACTTCCTTTGGAGATGATGTGTCAATGGACTAGCAATCAAAGAAAATGTTGCAAAAAGAGGATTAGAAATCTCTAGTACTTGTGAAAGATGTGGAAAAGACCTTGAGTCAATTCTACATGCTTTGCTCCTGTGTGGTAAGTCAAGATGCATTTGGTTGGGCTCGTGCTATAGCATCAATCCAGATTATGGGCAAAATTTTTCAGTCTTCAAAGATTAGTTAATGAATATATTCCTTCAACTAGGAAAGACCCATCATGACAAATTAGTAGAAATTGCTTTAGAGTTATGGGGAATTTGGAAGGAGTGAAAATTCAAATCCCCTTGTAGTTATCTCCTTTATTTGTAGGTCAATAGTGGAGAGATATCATCTCTGCTAGTAGAGATTAGAAGGCTCTTCCAAGACTAGTAAGTTCAAGAAAAACTCTTTTTGGTTACCACCAAGTCAGGGGATTATGAAAATCAATGTTGATGGTGGTTTTTTGGAGAAAATTGGGCAAGCTTCTTTTGGCTTTATAATTAGAGACTATCAGGGTTGCTGCTGGGGTGAAGGTTTTGGTCCAAGTAAAGCTTCTTTGCCTCTTAAAGCGAAAGCTCAAGCCTTTCTAGAGGCAGTTTTCTTTGCAGATAGGATGAATCTTTCAGATCTATGTTTTGAATTAGACTGTGATTTTCTTGTTAAAATGATTAATGCTATAGAAGGTTATGAAGATCCTGACATCCTCTTTTATTATAAGGATATTCAAACAGCCATCTCTAGAAGGAAATACAAGATTCAGTTCTTTATGAGGGAAGCAAATCACGCAGCTCATATAGTGGCCAAATGTGGTTATTCAAGAGTTTTTAAATCCAGTTCTGCAAGCCCCTTTTGTCTTTCTAATATAGTAAATATGGGCTTGGTCTTTTGTAATCAGACTTAATAGAGTAGTGTGAGAGTGCCATTTAAACGTGGAGAATTAAGGGGACCCATTGCTTTAATTTGCTACAATCACGGGACTAAGGGAGGAACAAGGATAGACAGACAGAGAGACAGCAGGTGTTGTTTGTATGACGTACCTTTTTCTTTTGGCTAAAAACACACAACAAAAAATGAAAAAAGAAAAGCCAAAAGTTAGGTAGGTCTGTCTGTCTGTACCCTACCCATATGGTCATACCCACAAACAAACAAACAAACAAACCAAGACCCCTCTATATACTAAATAATAGGGTACCTTTGCCTCAGCTGTGGGCCTATGGAATGTGGGTGCGTTTTACTCCTAGTCCTAGTTAGCTTCCAATAAAAATGGAGTTAAAATAAACATATAAATAGGGATGTCAATGGATCGGTAATGGGTTGGATTCCGTCTAAATCAAAATTTATTTGGATGAATTGGACGGACTAATAAGGCATACTGAATTTAAATGGACCAATATGACATATTGGATTGGACTTGGTCTGTCCATAATGAATTTATATTGGATTAAGCCAATATCTGGTCCATTGATTAAAGATAAGAATATAAATGTCAATGAACCAGGTTTGAGTTGAAATCAATCTAAGTTAGTAGGAATTTGAACGAATTGAACAGTCTCTGGACCATGTCCATTTGTAATGAACTCACATTGGACCGGATTGGAGCAAATCCAGTCCATTTGACACCCCTACATATACATGTGTATATGAACCAGCTGGTAGTTAGCGTTGAACCAATATTAATGTTGAAGAGGTGGATCAATTAAGTTATAGTGTTTAGCTGTATATCTATATTAGACGATAGTCCATTCCCAAGAAGGGAGACAGAATGAGATATATGATCAGCCCAGCTCTGATTAGAATTACTCAATTACATGTATGTATTTGACAAACACTGTTTATTTTTTTAATACAGAAATTAGCTATTAATTAATGTAGCAAACTAATTCAGTAATGACGATTTACCAACCAATCATCGATCATTTAAAGCCTGCTTATTTCAACTTTTTGGGGCCACACTACATGAATCCCGTTTCATCATTCTGTTCTGTTTAGTGTTATGATTTTACATTGTGTACTTGGGATGTCCTAACTCCTATGCATAATTAAAGGCGGTATTCAATTCCCTTCCCAGTTCCCATGATGCGGAATTTACAGCAACGACATCCAAGTTTGATCAGGAATTAGCTAGCTGACCGTACGTCTAGATGGATCATTAATTTAGAAACCCACCTGAAATATTTATGAGTTTATTGGTTAATTATCAGCTAGTAATTTAGTAAACAGTGAAACAACAAGTAATTAAACATTTCATTCAGGGTCAATGGAGTAGCCTTTCAAGTTTCAATTGAATTCCCTTTAAATTAAATCGGCTGATGGATATCAACTTCAAGCTTCCACCTATATTAACTCTAATTAATAATTTTATATATATTATGCCTAAAAATAATCCAATTAAGCTGCAGAAGCTGCAGGCAGCCAAATAGAATCAATATGAATTATGAATCCTAGCTAGCTATTTAGCTAACCCAGTTTAATTACACTTTGCACGCGTGTCATACAAATCTCGACCCACCCACATATTTGACCGTCAACACTACTCCTACTGTATATTATCCGAATTCTTCCCCTTAATTTGTACTATATTTTTAATATTATATGCATTATAGTATGAATCTTAAAGTCTACCAGCATACACAGCCTTGAGGAATCAAGAGTCGGTCACAGAAGACAAAACCCAGCTACAACAACTACTACTACCACTGCGCTCCTCCTCTATCCGCATATATATATATATATATATATATATATACCTTTCTCTCCTCTAATTTCCAATTTCCAGAACGGCAGCGACTACCTCCAGGCCGATTCGTCGGATTATTCGTTCCTTCTTCCTTTTCCAGAAATGGGAACTGATGATGGCCGAGCAGCTCTTCCCGACACTGAGAGCGTCGGTACTGAACGCTCCTCCTTCAGTGGCCCTTTAAGCGGCCCTCTAAACAAACGAGGACGAAAGAGCGCGCGCTTCAACTTCCCCGAACCCATCTCCAGCGTCAGTCGTGCAAGCTGCAGCAGCAGCAACAACATCCCCGACGACGATCCCTACGTCGAGATCACCATCGACGTCCGCGGTGACTCCGTCGCCGTTCACAGCGTTAAGCCCGCCGGAGGTGAAGACGACGAAGACCCCGAGCTCACTTTGTTGGCCAAGAACCTCGAAAAGAGATCCTCCTTTGGGTCCTCCGTGATGCGGACTGCCTCTTTGAGAATCAAACAGGTCTCGCAGGAGCTGAACCGCCTTGCTTCCTTGACGAGACGTCCATCTGCCACTCGGTTTGATAGGACGAAATCGGCTGCTGCCCATGCCTTGAAGGGACTCAAGTTCATCAGTAGCAAGACGACGGACGGTGCCGCTGGTAATGGTTGGCTTGCCGTTGAGAAACGTTTCGATGAGCTCACGGCTTCTACCAACGGCGTTCTGCCCCGAACCCTCTTCGGGGAATGCATAGGTAACAACGGCACGGCAGCCGGCAGGCAGCAACCTAATTAACAACGTTATTTTCCACCATAAATGTATAATTAATTTGTCCGAATTAGTTACCTTGGGCGTTGGGTCGGCTCGGTAATTAACAAGAACGTGTGAAACGATCGAGTCAACTCTGTTCCCTTTAATTAACTCTTTCTTCTTAAATAATGTTGTAATTATAATGTCGCAGGAATGAACAAGGATTCCAAAGAGTTCGCGGATGAGCTTTTCGACGCGCTGGCTCGGAAGAGGGGCATCACAGGAGACTCCATTACCAAGCTTCAACTCCAGGAGTTCTGGGACCAGATCTCTGATCAAAGCTTCGACTCCAGGCTTCAAACTTTCTTTGACATGTAAATAATTAGCCACTCTAGCTTGTACTCTACTGACTCAATTATAAATTAATCTCTTCTCTAAGTAATAAGTTTTAAATATTAATTTAATGCTCTATTGGGAAGCAGGGTGGACAAAGATGCCGATGGGAGAATAACCGAAGAAGAAGTCAGAGAGGTATTTCAGAATTAATAATTAAAAGGAATTCTTTAATTATATTTCTGGGTCGTCTGGGTACGTATTTAATTAAAAGAAAAGAGATAATTAAATCAAATATTACTAATTAATTCATATGTTTTGAAACAGATTATCAGTCTCAGCGCTTCTGCAAACAAGCTATCTACCATACAGAAACAAGCCCAAGAATATGCTGCCTTGATCATGGAAGAGTTGGACCCAGACAACCATGGCTACATTATGGTAAAGATCGATGGATGATTTTTTTTTTTTTAACAAAACAAAGTTGAATTGGACTGAATGAACATGAGCTAGCTGGTAGTTGTGCTTAAGTACTTAATAATTTTGAGAAATTAATGTTAATTTGATGGGGGTGGGTGCAGATTCACAATTTGGAGTTGCTACTGTTGCAAGCTCCAAATCAATCCATAAGAGGAGGAGAGAGTCGGAATCTGAGTGAGATGCTGAGCCAGAAGCTGAAGCCCAATGAAGAGAGCAACCCAGTGAAAAGATGGGTTGGAAAGATAAGCTACAGGTTAGTGGATAACTGGCAAAGAGTATGGGTAGTGGGGGTGTGGCTCGGAATGGTATGGGGTCTGTTTGCGTACAAGTTTATACAGTATAAGAAGAGAGCAGCGTATGAGGTGATGGGGTATTGTGTGTGCATGGCCAAGGGTGCGGCCGAGACACTCAAGTTGAACATGGCACTGATATTGCTGCCAGTGTGCCGGAACACCATTACCTGGGTGAGGAATAAGACCAAATTGGGAGTGGTGGTCCCGTTGGATGATAATCTCAATTTCCACAAGGTAATCGCGGCGGGGATCGCAGTGGGGACGGGAATTCATGTGGGAGCTCACTTGACGTGCGATTTCCCACGGCTAATGTCGGCAAGTAAAGAGAAATATGATGAGCTAATGGCGGCATACTTTGGGGAAGAGCAGCCATCGAGCTACTGGTGGTTTGTGAAAGGGGTGGAAGGGGTGACTGGGATTATAATGGTGGTGTTGATGGGGATAGCATTTACATTAGCCACGCCGTG
This sequence comes from Nelumbo lutea, assembly GCF_056320005.1. NCBI lineage: Eukaryota > Viridiplantae > Streptophyta > Magnoliopsida > Proteales > Nelumbonaceae > Nelumbo > Nelumbo lutea. The sequence continues at coordinate 650,798 of NC_142686.1, forward strand.
GTTCAGGCGAGGCAGGTTCAACCTCCCCCACCCCTTGAAAAAGCTCACCGGTTTCAATGCTTTCTGGTACTCCCATCACCTCTTCGTCATTGTCTACGCTCTCCTCATCGTCCATGGCATCAAACTCTATCTCACCAAGGAATGGGACAAGAAAACGGTACCTCCACCACCTTGTTTCTTTTAAATAAATTCTTAATATTAAATAATTATGATCGATCGAGTACTGATGATGCATGCATGGGCAGACATGGATGTATTTGGCCATTCCTGTGACTCTCTATACTTGCGAAAGGCTGATCAGGGCATTCAGATCAAGCATCAAACCCGTTAAAATCCTCAAGGTACGTACTACTTATTTAATTAGGGAACCAGCTGGCTAGCCCATGCATCAAATCTTAATCAATAATGTAATTAATATTAGGGTTACAACTTTAAGTTAATAAGGGCCGGCTTTTCCTTTAGGTTGCTGTTTACCCGGGAAATGTGTTGGCGTTGCACATGTCCAAGCCACAGGGATTCAAATACAAGAGTGGTCAATACATGTTTGTCAACTGTGCTGCGGTTTCTTCCTTTGAGTGGTAATTTGTTAAATTAGCAAGTGTATTTTGTGATTGACTGTGCATACTACATATTGTAGTGTAGACTGTACGTACAAGTAAGTACTCGATCAAATTAACATCAATAACATTTATATATATAGGCACCCATTTTCCATCACGTCGGCTCCCGGAGATGACTATCTCAGCGTTCACATCCGAACTCTCGGCGACTGGACACGGCAGCTCAAAACCGTTTTCTCTCAGGTGTGTCAGCCACCGACGGGGGATAAAAGTGGTCTACTTCGGGCTGATTACATGCAAGGATTGGGAACCCCAAAGTAAGTTTCTAACTTTTTATAAAGGTAAAAGGCTAATGTAATAGACTTACTTGGAGAAGATGAAAATGATATATGCCAACCTCTCTCTCTCTCTCGTACGTGCGCAGTGTCCCACATCCAATTATGGTTTCCTCCACTACTACTCTACTGGATGTCTGGACTAGATATATGGGGTTCTTTCTACTTCCACGTACGCAAAGAAAAAAAAAAAAAAAAAAAGGGAGAAGAACTTAGAATCCATGTTCCACTGTATTTAATGAAATGTGTCGCATTTGCATTAAGGACCCATGTGACCCATGTGCCCGTACCCCCACCACCTCAACACTTTTCCTCATCCTTTTAATATTTTGAGATGGAGAGCAACCTAGGGATAGAAAATATCTTTGCTTTAGTGAGAAAACTGTGACGATATTGGCCAACCCACCTTTGACTTTTTATCTTCTTAACCAATTAGCTAGGCTACGTTTGGATGAATTTTTGCCTTTAAGCTTTGAGATTTGATGTGGGAAAACAAAATTCTGAGTATTTTGGTAATAGTTGTTTTTAGAAATATAAAAATCTAACGTCAAAACACTTTTAATTCCTAAAATCACAAAGCCAAGCACAAAACTCACTTGGGCCTTGCACTTCTCGGCTTTAAAAGTTAGGGATGCAATTGGGTGGACCTAACCTGAGTCTAGACCGACTCAATTCAAAATTTTATATAGACTGGGCTTGAATTTTTGGTCTTCAAACCTGGTTGGGCTCAATTTTTTGGGTTTTTTTTTTTATCTTCCAGTCTAGCCTTTAGGTAACCCAAATCTGGCCTGAGCCCAGTCTGGCTATATACATTTACATATGGACACATAATTTACATGAATATTTCATACATTTGTATCAAAGTTGTCTGGAGATTGCAAACCCGTTCCAAAGGATCTCAGTCAGATTTTTCCCCCTTCTTGTGTAGCCCCTAAGTTTTTTCCTATAAAAAAAGACCTGGGCCCGAGCTCAATCTTCATCAATTTCAATTTCAATGTGGGTTGGGCCTGTTTGGACAGTTTGGACCTCGTGTTGAGACCTTAGGCCCAGTTCCTAGAAAGGGCCTGGATTGAGCTTAAAGTTAAAGCCTTCCCAACCTGTCCAACTTACACAAATGGGGCATATATATATAAATGGATCAATAGTGCGTGCATTCTATTAAATTATTAATTAATATTAATTTAATCCAACAAATAATAATGATAATATAATTTTAATTTTATCATTAATATGTTGATGATAAACAGTTTCCCGAGGGTGTTGATCGATGGTCCTTACGGGGCGCCAGCGCAGGACTACAAGAAATACGATGTAGTGTTGCTGGTGGGGCTGGGAATTGGGGCCACACCCATGATCAGCATTGTAAAGGATATCGTCAACGATATCAAAGCCATGGAAGAAGAAGAAGAGGCGTCGACAGCTTTAGTTTTAGAGGCAGCAACCCCTCCTCAAAAGAGGAAAGGTAATAGCTTTAAGACGAGCAGGGCCTATTTCTACTGGGTCACCAGGGAACAGGGTTCGTTCGACTGGTTCAAAGGGGTCATGAACGAAGTGGCGGAGATGGACCACGAGGGCGTCATCGAGCTCCACAATTACTGCACCAGCGTCTATGAGGAAGGAGACGCAAGATCGGCCCTCATTGTCATGCTTCAATCCCTTAACCATGCCAAGAATGGGGTCGACGTTGTGTCTGGTACCCGTGTCAAGTCCCACTTCGCCAAGCCCAACTGGCGTAATGTATACAAGCGCATTGCGCTCAAGCACGGAGATGCCCGAGTTGGTGAGTATTGAATAATGCCCTTTTTAATAATTTTAGTAATTTACACTCGGCATTCACATGCAAATTAATAAAATATTCTGAAATCAAATATTACTAACCTGTTTGATTTGATTAATTTGTTTACAATTTATGCATGTAGGAGTTTTCTACTGTGGAGCACCAGCACTAACCAAGGAGCTACGGCAGCTAGCCTTGGACTTCTCCCACAAAACGTCCACCAAATTCGATTTTCATAAAGAGAATTTTTGACTGAGCGGGCGCATGAAGATTTGGAAGCTCACCAACCGAACATCCAATCCCTTTATTAATGGAGGAAGCTATAGCCTATAGTGCGACCAACCCCCCCCCTCCCCCCCTCACTCAGATTATTCAAATGGGGTTCTGTAGGTAAAAGTAAAACGCGTTGAGTCTATTTGTAATTTGTCTCTATATTTACATTGTAAATAGGAAGTTTAACCAGTTAGCTGATATAGTGGCCCAAAAGGCAAAAAACTGTAAGTCAGGAACTCTTCTATTTCCTGGATACCGGATGTAAATAACTATATTTCACTATTGTTATTATAATATAACTCTTCTACTAAATTACTACATTACGGCTGCCTTTGGCATTGCTTATCAACAACTCTTATGTTCAAGGAGATTTTTTGTATCATAGTCAAATTCAATTCGCAGGTAAGAAATTGTGAGTCAAGGGATATATTATATATTTTAAAATAGTAGATGGTTAGTCCCGAGTTTTCCAAAATAATTTATAAAAGACTTGTACAGTTTTATTATGAATGTAATTTACATACTTACAAAGGACTAATAGCTACTAATAAAATTAAAATCGGTTTATGTTGTGCTTTTATGGATGGCTTTTTGAAATTCGTTAAGATTGCTAATTATACCATTAAAATTCTAATACGCACGTAGAAGGCAGATGGAGAGATAACAGAGGACAAGAAAAAGGAATAGTTTCCATCCATCCCTCTGTAGTCTCTAGTTTCTAGTCTGTCCCTGTGGATAGATTTAAAAAGAGCTTCTGCTTCTGTGTTACAAAATTAACTTTTTCTACTCCCCCGGCCAAAAAAAGAAAGAAAAAGAAAAGAGAAGCTAGGTCGTGAATCTCGTGATGCATCATGGATGGTAGAGAATAGATCCTAACACCGATTACTTTTTGTTAACGAGGAATGGTTTCGCATGATGTGCAAGTGAATTGGAAACTTATGATAAAGGAATTGTGACTGAACACCAGGCCTCCTATGGCTTTGTCATCACTCATCAGAATTGATGAAGGTATTTTCTGGGACTGCATGTTGTACTTGCAATATTTTGGGGGGAGTCATTAAGGCCAAACTCTTGGCAGTTTATTTTTCTATGGCGTTTGCTAAAAGTAGTGGATTGAAGAATATTTGTAGTTGAAAGAGTCATTGACTACGGTGCAGCTGGTTACTAAAGAAGGAAAGCAATCCATACCATGGTCTTTTTTTTCTCAATATTTTGGATAGTATTTTGTGGTATTGTACAGATTTTGATCATGTTATGTTTAATCAAGTGGAATGGGATGAGCTACAAACAAAATTGAGTACAACGGGCTATGGGTCCATTCAAGAGTGAACACGCCAGTGTTCTGTACACATGGAACCCACTCCTTACGTATACAGAACATTGGTGTGTTCACTCCCGATTGGTCCCATAGCCCGTTACGCATGACTTTGTAGCCCATCTGAATTCTAATCATTCTTTTTTTTTTTTCTTTTGATAGAAATCGAATTCCAATCAATGTGAAGAGACAGGGAGATAAAGCTCCTCATATAGTTGCACAGAAAGTTAAAGGTTTGTAGGTGCCACCTAGCTGGTGAAGTCTCTAGTTGATTGTAACAGAGACCAGGAATTGAGTTCGACTTATAAATACACACACATCCATACCAGTCTCAGGAAGCTGGTAAAATTGGTCTTGATGACATTTACATACAAAATAAGCTGGAGAATGAATCAAATATTTCTGCATTTATTTATAAGATATACAAAAACTTTATCAAAAAATTTGCCACTTGCGCACACTAAGTCAACCAGTGGTTGTTCCATCACTTGCCCAACAAAATAAATAAATAAATAAATAAATAAATAAGGATAAGAGTTTGGAAGTTATGTGGATTTAGTGTCCCTCCTTATTGGCTAAAAGTTGTTTTATCATATATGATTGTGTTCTGAATCTTCCTTAAACACCCCCCCCACACACACACAAAATAAATAAAAATATCAAGTAGCAATTTGTACTAGACTACTAGTTAGTGGCAGGGACCAAGGCAAGGGTCCCTCCGTCTATTTGGATTGGAGACGGATTTTCCAAAGCTCTCCAAGGCTATTTATTTGGCAACTTTCCACTTACATCTAATTTCACTTTACCCGCTATCAGAATGAGGCCCACAATTGAAGTGGAACTGAAAATAAATCAGTTTTTTAATAAACCAGTTTGAATTCGTTATACCCATGCACTATTATAGTAATAAAAGCTCTGCTAAAACATAAAAAGGAAACCCCAAAACTGGTTTTCTTTTGGGATAATAATGAATACAAAAGTAGCATAGATTTTTCCATGGCATTTCATTCATAGATGTGATCCATTCAGAAAAGCACAAGTCTAGAGCCATATATACAGATCAAACATGCTTCAATTTGATCATGTGAGTTTTAACCCATTTGTACGTACCTTATTGGGCGAATGCCAGAAGGGAATAACAACTTTGGATCCGCATAGTCGTATGGATTTTTCCATGGCATTTCCTTCATAGATGTGATCCATTCAGAAAAAGCACAAGTGAAAGACTCTAGAACCATATACAGATCAAACATGCTTCAATTTGACCATTTGAGTGTTAACCCATTGGTGCCGCCATTCTGTAAAAAGTCCTCCAATAACATTGGTCCACCCAAAGAGAAAGGGATCCTTGGGACGTCTCTATTTTTTTCCTCTCCAACTACCATGAACAAGACTAACTTCAATTGCTCTGCCATTTCCACCCCCTTTTCATGTTGCAAGTTGCAACTTAATGGCCCTTAGCAACATTGTGCGATAAGAGTTCTTTTTAACTAAAGAAAATACAATAAAGTTTTGAGGCAGAGAACCAGACAATAATATGCATAAGGAAACTGACTAGCAAAACCAGTGGGTCCTCATCAGATGGATTGATTTTACCATCATCTTAGCACCCAATCTCGTGGAGAACCCTTGCTTATAACATACCTATTATCTTTTGAAACCACCGTTTTCCCCAACACATGTAGGGTTCACTCAATAGTGTAATGGATCATGGCCAATTATGTCACTAATTCCAAGACCTAAGCAGCCAACCCAAAGCCAAGGTAGGTCAGTAGCTGCTTTCTGATTATAGGTTATAGCCAACTTTACATTATGGAGGAATGCATACACCTAATCTATAAGTCATGCCCATGTAGGCCATCCAAGTACCAAGAGCAGGAACCAAGTAGTTGATGGTAGGTCACATATTGTTATTTGGTGGACATGGTGATTTTCCCTTTCCAATTTGTTAACTCATACACAGGCCATAACAGCATTTAAAACGTGAAGGGTTGAAAAGGTAAAAGCTGGAAAATTCAGTTGGCATAAATGTAACTCATACCCCTATTCACGTGTCTTTGGGCTTTCTCAGCTGCAGTACACAAACAGAAACTCGTCTTTATTTTCTTTTCAGCCTCTGAAAAATTGGCTTCAGTGGTCGGGTTGATGCAGAACCTGGACCTGTTGCATGATTGGGCCCAAAAGGAACAACAGGTTTCTTCAACGGTACATGTCCACTTGTGCTTACATCACTTGTGATAACAGCCCAAGCCGATCTCTTTTTCAACCCTTGTGGACATTCTAGTCTTTCTAAAATCCTTGAGGTTTTATCATCCAATGTTTTATTACCATCTGAGGGTGACAGAACTGATTTCTCCATCTTGGGTTTAGAAAATCTAATGGTGGAACATTTCTTAGGAACTTCTTCAACAACCAGTTGTTCCCATTCTTCTGTAATACAAGCAGTAGACTTGCACTCATCTTCTTTAGTGTCCTCAGATTTGTCATCCCATGTCTCATCCCCATCTGACAGCAATACAACTGATTTCTCTATCATCAGTTTGGAGAGCCTAGTGGGAGAACATATCATCAGTTGTTTCCGTTCTCCTGTAACACAATCAGTTTTCATACTCGTAGCTTCTTTGGTACCTTGATAATTATCATCCAATGTACTGATACCATCTGATGGCAACAGAACTGATGTCTCCTTCTCAGGTTTGCAAATCCTAGTATGGGAATATGCCTGGGGAGCTTTGTTAACAATCAGTTGTTCCCATTCTTCTGTAACACAGGAAGTATTCTTACTCTTGTATTCTTTAGTGTCCACTTGATTAGCATCCAATGTCTTATTACTATCTACTGGCACTAGAACTGATTTCTCCATCCTGGATTTGGAAAGATTAGTGGGGGAACATATCTGGGGGACTTCATCATCAATTGGTTGTGCCCATTCTTCTGCAATACAAGCAATAGTCTTACATTTATTGTTGGTGACCCAATGTCTATCATTCAACGTCTTGTTACCATCTGGTGAAGATGGAACTGATTTCTCCATCTTGAGTTTGGAAATCCTAGTGGGAGAACACATCTGGGGGACTTCATTGACAATAAGCTGTATACATTCTTCTGTAATACAAGCAGCCATCTTGGTCTTATTTTTTTTGGTATCCTGAGTCAGTAGTGAAGTATGGCGGTCTTCTATTTCTAAAGTTCCTTTCATTGATGATGTGGATACCATTGTTTCTGAATCCTTTGTTTTGGGAGAGTTGGACTCAGAGCTTGTTTCCTTCTCTTTTGGTGGTAATGACCTGCAAAACTCATGCTTCAGAATGCCATGTTTCAAAGGAATGACTTATAGAACTGCTGTTTCTACCGTGTTTAGTATTTTTCTCAATTTTATTTGGAGACTAAATGTGGGACCCGGACAAAGAAAAAGTTGGATCATCATAGTTCTGGGTAACCATAGTTATATAAAAGAAAAATAAAAAAACTACTTTAATTGCCTCCTCAAAGCAAACCACAGACAAACTGTTTCATAGAAAAAGTGATGAAAGTGCTTGAGTAATGACAACAAGAATGTGAGAGGAGATGAGTTATCTCATTAGATGCAGATCCCTAAATAACATGCTGCAACTATTTTTTGTCAACTGAGTTTAGTGCAATGAGGTATATTTAATCATTAATATATTGTGGTCTTGCCTGAAATCAGAAGATGTTCCTGCAAAATATAAACTCAAAGTTAAGGAACTCTCTAAGAAGAGAGGGGAATATTAAATATACAATATTAATTCTAGTTTTAGTTTATCAGTTAAAGACTATCTGACAATGAAAGAACTTACCCAAATTGTAAGCTCTCTTTTATGAGCAAGTCCAACTTTGTATGGAAACCTCTCACATGAAGAAGAGGGTTGTAGTCTCTTAATTTCACCTGAAAGAAAGCCATGAACAAAAACTGCTTAAATTTTTTCCCTAAATATTGCAGAGAAATTAGCCACATAATTACAAAGTTTCTAAAATTAGGGATACCTCATTAGTTTTTCCCTACAATAAACTTAACTGCAATTTGGAGGCACATGGATTGGATGGTATACATTTCCTGACTCCTATTGAATGTTCTATTGTTCTTCAACCAAGAACCACACAGTATACTGGTATATTTGGTTATTTAATCCAATAAGAACCTCGGAATATCTTGTCATGGTATACCACTTCCCTTTTACAATATTAATTCCTTAATAGGTCACTGCACCATGGTGAAATCTGCTTAAAACTTCCTCGTAGGAATATGAGTTTTTTCCTCTTTTTTTTTTTGTGTGTGTGTGTGTTAGCTTTGTAAGCATCAAGCCCAACAAATGCAAAGCAAAGTCATTTGAAATCATGGAAACAGCATATTAGAACATAAGTTCCTACCTCTAACAAAGAGGCTTGAATGGATTTCTCCATCTCCTTGGGTACTGCAGAATTTTTTGATCCAGCTGCGTCGGGAACAGGCATGATTTCCTCTGCTCCTGCAAGCCTCTGAAAGTTACACACACACACGTTAGTAAACAAACATGATAGGAAAATACAGAGGTAGCCAAGTAAAAGAGAAGGAATCAGAATACCATTCTACAGAATAAATAAATGAGGTAAACAAAATTCATGGCACAGGTTACACTTGAGGATGAGGATTTACCCTGAGAAGCATTGGCCCCTTGTCTGAAGGTTGAAGAAGATAAAAGCAGTTTAAAGTTCCCTCTTTCATGGTTTCAATGTTACAGTTTGAAGAGCAAACCAACCCCTGATCCAGAGAACAAAGCGCTTGTCGAAGCCCTTGGAAAACTGCTAGCAAGGCAGAGGACAGAAATACACAAAAGACCATAAAACCCATGCTAAGGACTCAAAAAGAAATTAAAATAAATAAAGAAATAGCTCTCTTCCAAATGAAAAAATTTCAAGAAAAAAAAAAAGACAGCACAAATCCAAGAGTTTAGGTGGTATAAGACATGTTAGAGAAGAGTTGAATCCCTTTATAATTTAACCCCCTAAAAAATAACCACACCAGAAGTAGGAAGAGAAAGTTAGACCATTTTACACACATTGAGTATTCAGCTCTGACTTGTCACACCTATCAGAAGTGGCTTCCATATCATGGTAAGCTGAAGGAGTGACGATATAGGAAATCCCAATTATAACACCTGTTTTTTTCACCAAAAGAGGGATTAGTAGGATTACCTATGTGAACAAGTTTATTGCTCAAACATGTCACTGAATTGCACAAGTCTTGCACCCTAATTCTGAGACCAAAGTCATGACATCAACATAACCCCCAGCTGGGAAAAAAGAGTTTAAAAGACAATCATGAATATTTATGAAGTATTGCATTCATTTATATTGAATCAGATACAGGTAGGACCAAATTTGATTCATTTATATTCAAATTCAAATCAGATGTTATCCATCAGATTTATATCAGATTCAAATTGAGTTCAGATTGCGAACAGATATTGAATAGAATAAAAGGAATCAAACTAAAAATGACTTTGGTATTGCGTTCCATAAACAAAATGAATTGAAAATTACTTGTATGAAACTTGAACCTATGACAATTAGTAAAAATACAGCACTCAAACCAATTTTACTAATAGATGCAATATAAATCAACTCAGATAGGGGTAGTTCCATATTCGATCCAATTATCAATGGACCAAATTAAAATTCAGACAATCGGATACCATTTTCAGCCAGAGAGAGAGATAGAGAGAGAGTGCATAAAAGAGTTACCCTTGGAAAGTTTAAAAGGACTACCAGAAAATTTGAGCAAAAGCAACAAACTTCATATCCAGAATTACCTTCACTAAGAGCATTTAAATTGGTTCGCTCAATAACATTGAAGACAATAGGTGAAGAAACTTGGTGGAACTTTGGACAGCTTTCAAAGGAGGGCAGGAACAAGATTGTCTGTTCACCGACCTTAACTGCATTTTCAATTAAGTCGGATGTTCCAAGCTCACGAAATGTGACTGGACAAGAAGCACCCTCATTTGCACTATTGCCACTGGCACCACCCAAGGGCAAAGCATGACACCTACATGCCTATAAAAAGGAATCACAAATGAGCAATGTTAGACTCTGCTCAGATGTTGATTTATTTGGCCATTGGGCACAGATCAAATGGACTGACTGCCCAAACTCTCTCATGAAAACGATAGATAAATAAACACAAACATTTTGGATAATCTTTACACCTGCTTTACATTACAACAAGGTTAAAAGGTACAACTACCAGAAAAAGTATTTAAGGGAACTTTGATCAAGTCAACATTTTTGAAAACCAGCATATCAAGAACCTCTTTGGGATTGGGTATGAAAATACTGTCACCACTAGAAAATGTTACTGATATGGGAATAAAAATGGCCCTACAACTAACCTAGGAGTATTCTGTTTTTCCTTTCTTTTGTTTTTTTTATGAGTAATTTTCTGTTTTAGGAGTGTTTTGGTCATTTTACTTAGTCAGTGGGGTCTAGTCTAATAGTCATGTTATTTGGATCTTATTTGAGTTGTGTTTGAAGTTTCAGTCATAAGATAAGTAGAATAGGAATCAAGATGTTTTCTTTGAGCTCAATCTTGCAAGTTGCAGTTCTGTGTTTTTTGTAAACAGTGACCCGAGTTCTATTATCTCCCTATAAATATATCTTGTCGTGTGCCATGTTTCAAGGAGAGAAAGGATAGAAAGAGTTTTATGATGTAGTGCAAGTATTCCTTGTGTGCTTCTCTACATGAAGCACTGAAGCTTTGTTCTTTCTTTTTTTATTTATTTTCCCTTCTTTCTATATTCTCTCTCTTCTCTTTAGACTCTCTATTGCAGGTTTGATTAAGATCTTCTGGTTAACATTTCTTTCAGCTCTCAACAAGGCTTCATGTCCCTCCTTGTGGCCCTTCAGAATATCTAAGTAAGTTTCTCTTTCTTTTTTTCAGTTCACTTAGTTTTAATTTTTCTCAGTCCTTTTATCCTTAGAAAAATTTTCTCTTTGTGAAAGATCAATTCAGATCCCTCTCAATTTTTTTCCTCCCTTATTATTTTCTATTGTAATTCACACTACCAAGTTCCAACCCAAAACTCTAAACAAGATTCCAATTTTCAGAATTTTTGGATTTTCCCTCATAAATGAGATTTTTTTTCAACTCCACCAGTGTGAGCTTGTCTTACACCACTAGTGCCAACGCCAAATAAAGAAGGGGGTTGCATATTGGCAGCTGGCATTAAAACTTTTGACACTCTTATGGTTAAGGATCCTGAATTGTCTTCTCATGCTCATGCTAGGGTATCACTGAAAGCAACGTGACACTCATAATTTAACAATGGATATGGCATTAACAGAACGGAATAGCAAAACACGATTCATGTAGCCAACCCCAGATGATGATGAAATGAGATTTTTTTGTCTTTTTGTGACCAAACTACCTAGAATCTCTTCAAACTAAATCACCCATACATAAGTCTTTACCTTTTTGTAACTAGCATACAAATGAATGAAATATTCTTTTATTTGAACCCCAAAGTACACTTATCAAAAAAAAAAATTAAGTACAGTATCTTGTTGTGTGGGGGGGTGATGTGCTCACTGGTTTGTTAATACAATACCTTACTGTTTGAAAAGAAAATCATAGAAAATTTCCATCCCTAGACTTAATTTCTTGGTTCTTGCAAATTTCATCAGTCCAAGTAGAAATCAACAAATTATTAAATTTCACCTAGAAACCTTTATAGGTCAACTTGCAAATCCTAGATAGCTCCAATGAACTATCCTAAAGGTAAAATTCAACTTCTTGAGTCATTCTTTTAAATTTGCAGCCTACCTAGTTCCCATAAGACTACCTGTCCTAGATCCAGTTTCCTAACAAATCTTCTCTAAATTATTTTCTTTCAGAAGTAGGTGTTTTATTCAAACTAGTTTATTAATTTTGAATTTAATTAAGCATGATCGTGACATTTTTAAATTGGTAGGCATGTACTTTAAACAATGCTTATAGACTATCCAGATACCTGTGCATCGGTGCTGTATGGAATTCTTAATTTTAGTATAAATTTTCTATCAGAAACCTTGTCCAGCCATGTCCCTGTTGTATCTGGGTTACAGAAGTTATAGGACATGCCAGCCTATACAAAAAGACAATGCAAGAAGAAAAAATCATTAGCAAAACTGTCTAATGAACATGCCACCTCAGGTAGTAGGAATTTCAAATCATGAAATACTCTTGGAATAGTTAGGGCCATTTGATAAGAGCTGAAGTGGCTGAACGGAATGGCTTTTTGCTTTGTCTTTTAGTGAATAAATCATTAAGGAAGTTGTGAGCTCTTTAACAGCTGAAGTTTAAGCCTGCATTTCGCAGGGCTTTTCCCCTCTAAATGGGCTTTTTAAGAAGTGCCTTTCTTATAAGCGCTTCTTGAAAAAGCACTCATTGAGCGCTTGGTAAGGTGCTTTTTTGGGTTATTTTTTCTTCTGAAAAAAATGCACTTATTTAAGAAAGGGAAGAATGGGGAAGAAGAGCTGGACAAGGGTTTTCTCTCAACCAGGGGCAACTTGGCATTTTTGAATGTAAACAGGCAAAGACAGAAAGAAAAAAAATGAAAACGCACTTCTGGAAAATGCAAGAAGCGAGAAGCCGTCCCTCTACTGCCTTTTCTAATGGGCTTTTTCACCAAAAAATTCCCATTTTCTGTGTTTTTTCTACCAAGCGCATTTTTGGGGTTCTTTTGGCTTCTTGAATGTAATAATCCCAAAATGCGCTTATTAGAAGCCCCTCCAAATACAGCCTAAGTTGGTTTGATGGCTATACCCTTAAATAGTTTATTATGGAGTATATATTACAGATAGCCACTCTGTACTTAGGGGGTGGTAACACTTAGCCCCCCAAACTTTGTTTTGTAACAAAGACCACCTAAACTTCTAGTTTCCAGCACTGGCCCCTGACCCAGTAACAAGGTTTGTTGTAAAAGTAAGATTACTAAATTGCCCATTCAAGATTTTATGGGCTGATAGAAATGAAGATCAAACTGATGAAAATAACCATTCTAAAGTACAAATCATTCTCAAAGCGTTGATGAATCAATAATTTTCAAGGCGTTCTCAAGATGAATTCTGTTGAAAGAAAGTTGAGAAAAACATGCAAGATTTCAAAGGGAAAAATGGTCTCATAAAATAGATACAGGCAGTTTGGAGTTCTAAAAATGCTTAAAGAAATATTCCATGAAATTGACCAACAGAATGCTAAACGTGGGGGTTAAGTTCTGGAATCCAAAAGTTCAGGGGATCTTTGTAACAAAACAAAGTTTGGGGGGCTATAAGGCACAACAGCTGAATTGCAGAAAACTGATAGTGGAAGGTGATTCAAAGTCGGTCATTGGCTGGCTGCAAAGGGAAGAGATTGGGTTTTGGAAGTTCTTGAATGAGAAAAAGAAATTTAACCAGTTGACCCAGGACATGGAAGTCAAGTTTCAGTGGATTAAGAGAAGTGCAAATTCATCTGCAGACTCACTTTCCAAGCAAGGGGTGGGAAGAGAGTCTTTTTTGGGCAATGTTGTAACATGTATATGAATTTTGGGGAGGGCTAAGAGATTTTACCCCTCCCTCCTTCCTTCTTTACTCTCTGCCGTTTTCTATTAATAAAATTTCTGCTATTATCCAAAAAAAAAGTTTGGAGGTCAAGATCCCTCAAGTACAATTCATAAAAAAAAAAGACCACCTAAGTACAGTGTGGTTATCTTTAATTTACCCTTTATATTAATGATTGTAACCACTAAAAGACAAAACAACGAGGCATTCAGTTCAGCTACTTCAGGTGTATCAAATGGTCCCTTAGATTCAGAACAAAGACAGTACAACCTTGAGGCCTTAAGTTATATGTTGTTCTATTGTAAGTAAATATAAATTCAATAGTGTCTGTGGTCCTACATCATGACCCAATTTAACGATAGTCCATACCGATGGGAATTTACCTAGAATCACCTAATTTCAACAACATTTCAGTTGTATAATATAACCCAACCAAAATTTTAGGATAGGTAATCATGCATATACTAAGCTGAGCACTTTAAACTATGATATACTTTCAAGCAGATTAGGACATATAGTGGACACAGTGTCAGGACAAAAGGAACAACTCAATATTCCTTATCAACATGAACACATCATTGACCATCATCAAGATATTATATTCTTTTGCACAGTCCAAAGAGAAAAATAACAACAAAGGGAGAACTTAGATTTGAATTCAATTAATGAGGTTACTTCTACCAATAATATCTTCAAAAGAAGAACATCACATGGTGGATGATTAGATAATATCACAATCTCTATGGACTAAAGAACGTGAATCATGCACCAGAAGATATTTCAGGATTCACACACTGCAGAAATCATGATTAGTACCTGGCACGAGCTGAACCCATCAATTATTTGGTTGACAGAAGAAAACAAATGGCAAACAAGCCGATTTGTAGGGCCTATGATATTGCTCTTGAAGAGAAAAATAGCTTGTAATGGGTCCTCTAGGTCACCTTTGAGCTCTTGTAGCCAACGTTTGACCAGGCCACACAAGACCCAGTTATCTGCACACTCATTCAATTGTTCCTTCTTAACATATTGATACTAGGAAAATAACTAGTCACTATTTATGGTGGCTTCTATGTCCCAGTGCTGGCGATCTACAATAAGTTTACCTTTATGGTTTTGTAACAACTACTATAATTATGCATCAATGTATTTGATTGAGAAAAAAAATCCATGGTAATCCTTGCATGGACTTGCTTTCAGTACCTTCTATGCAAGAGTTAAGCATAAGAAATAATGGATGTATTCAAGAAGCCTACCTTTTCCCAACTTCATACACTATGATGCAGAGACATGGACATGGGAAAATGAGGAAAAAAAAGGACATGGATACAAGTATGTGGTATAACCCAGTCCCCTCAATGGTCACCAGGTGATTTCCATCTTTGAGCTCATACTCAAGTCAAGTTAATTAAGCCTTATCCCTATTATATGGGGTCAGCCACACAAATCCTGTTCTGCCATCCCACTCCTTTCACTGCCATATTCATAATTAAATTTGGGGCCCTCAAATCACTTCTTTCTACTTCAAACTGTGTCCCTTTTGGTTGCCCCTAGCTCTTCTTAACTATTCAACTTGTAAGAGATCACTTCTCTGGTGTTCTTTTAAAGATCATTATCACTTAACTGATGTTGAAGATGGCCTTCTCTGCATGTCACCAAAACATTTAATCTTTCCCTCACGTTTTCACCTATTGGACCTAATCATAGGTTCTTATGAATAAGTTCATTTCTGAGCCTCTCCTTTATGGTTTTCCCACTCATTTTTTTGGACAAATAGACACTATGTTTACATATTCCATTTACCCCTGTAGCTTGGAAGAATTCCAAAATATCCCACTCAGAGTGAAGCTGTTCCAACATTGTCCCATTTGAAGCTAGGAATAACTCCAAGCAAAGCTAACTAAAACAAAATAAAACATCATTGCCTGGCAAAAGCGTGCATGCACACACACACATAGACACAATGAAAATACAGAAATCTTATCTAGAAACCTGAGCAATGAAGTAGGTTATGCCACTGATCAAATACCTATACCTATGCACTCAAGAAACCAATTGAAGAGTTAGAAGTTGAAGGGGCTAGAAGAACTAGAGGAAGACAGAAAAAGACTTGGCTGAAAGTAGTAAGAAGCGCGTTAAGTGTCCATAATTTAACAATGGATATGGCACTGAACAGTATCTAATGGCAAAAGAGGATTGAGGATTCATGTAACCAACCCCATATAGTTAGAATAAGGCTTTGATGATGATGATATGGACTGAAGAGTTTAGATTGCCATTTGCCAGGTTCACCATTTGACAAAGTACTACATCTAACATATTCTTTTGTTCATTACCAGGAAGACAGGTCTGAAAAGAGCAGTTCTCCAGATCAGAGATACTGTTGATGAACTCCTTGATATTCTCTGAGATATTATTTTGGATAAGTTCTTGCTCCATTAAAACAAACTCTACTGAAACGCAATTATCTGCTGCATCCTGTTGTTAAAAGCTCAAATGCCATAGGTTAACTTAGGTTGAGGCAGTAAAAGAGGCAACAGACGAGGGAATATAGTAAGAAATTGGAATATACTGTAGTAATTATCACTTACCATAAGAGTCTTCCTCGTAATAGGGCTTATGATTTCCACCAAGCAAGAACTAATGAAGATCACTTTCCTCACAATATCTTTACTACCCCACGAGTACAGAACTTTGCCATTTAGAAGCTTTTCAAGCATAACATCTAGACATCAAGTTTTAACGTTTGCATCACTAATTCTTGCGTTATTCAAGCTCTTGCTTTCACTGAACAGAACTCAACAGAAACTGGAAATGGTTTAGTGGATAGATCTCATTACATTAAGGACTATATGATAAAAGGTGTAAAGGATTCTGAAAATAAAAGGGTTACATAATGAAGCTTTAATCGTGTATAAACTACAGTACATACTATGTCTAGCAAAATATGGTTTTCCACATTTGCAACGGGTGCTTGAAATCTCCTCATTTTAAAAGAAGGTTGGTGAATGGTATTTTGAGAGAGAGACAGAGAGAGACACAGAAATTACCACCAGAGGTAGCTCCAGAATCACTCATTTCCGGCAAAAATGCATCAGCAGGTAAGCGATTAACGGCATGATGAAAATCACGGAGACTAAAGTTTCCTCTCGGACAGTAGGCAATCTTCAGCTATCGTTATTTAAAATTGAATATCAAGAAACATCTCCTCCAATTCAATAAAGCCCAAATATCACTAGTTTGCAACTTCACATAACAATTCTAGTTTAATCACCTTAGGAAACCGAGTTTGCTTGTTAACGAATCACAGTGGAAGTTAAAGAAAGAAACGCAACCATAAGAATGAATAAGACGGACAAAGAATGGAGTTTCAAGCGGATGCATCGGAGTTCACCTCATCGGAAGACGAAATTCTGTTCTTCTGGAGGTAACACAGTCCGATTTGGTCTATAAAGACTTCCGAATGCTTCTCTCTGCCGGCTCGTGCGGGCGAGATGGCGTAGAGATTTGCGAGCTGCAATAAGCACTGAATCGAGAAAACGAAGAGATTCAACAGATTATAATAAAAGAAAGAATGGCGAAACGGGAGGATTGGAGAAGACCGATAAAGAGTGAAAAGAAAAAGATTACGTGTTTTAGCTCTCTGAGTAATGAAGGACATAAACTTCGAAGATCGAGCATGAAACACAGAAGAACCATTGCTGCTTCTGCTTATGCTCCAGCTCACCTCCCAAAGTTTTGAACGAGTACGAATATTCTCGTCCAAACTCGAAAAGAGTCTTATTAAACGATCGTAGCTGATTAGCCTGATTACAAAAATAAAAGGGTAAATTACAAAAGCACCCCATACTATGGGGTCTGTGACAAAGATCGCATGTACTTTGTTTTGCGACAAGTGAGAGACCCCCTTTCGTTATCATTCGTTGAAATCCGCTGTTGCAATATTTTTTAATTCTCATACTACTCTTATAATAATTATTCAGATAAAAACATTATTCATCTTCACCGATTTCACCGTACACAAACATTAGCGGCGGTAACTGGACTTCCGAAGTCCTCCCTCTCTCTCCCTCGATCTCTTCTTCCCCCTTCCCCTTTCTCTCCTCCTCTTTCTTTTTCTTGATTTCTTCTATTTTTCGTTCCTTGCAGATGAAGAGAGAAAGAGAGAAAGTGTGTAACTATTTTATCTCGGCTGTTGGTGCCTAGAAACTTAGAGAATTCTGGTAGTGGGAATTTGGACGTTGTTAACCTGTTAACTATTTTATCTCGGCTCCAAGGTAAGATAGACTTTCTCATGGTATTAATAGTTCTTGGCATCCCATAGGATTTTACTCATCCAATTATCATTGCAATCACAGGTAACAATGTGGACAAAAGTGACAATGGTCCATCAACTCCAGATAGAGAATGACTTATTCAAATTCTTAATAAGATTAACGCTTTGCCCTTCTCTGGAAATTCTGCTTCAAGATTGCCTATACCTTGTAGTTTTGACTTGAATGTTTCACAAGAAGCTTCTTCAGACAGCCTGAATAAAACAAATGGAAATACACCTGTTCCCTCTACCCTGGACTTGCTTGCTATTCTATCGGTTGCTTTGGTAGAAGCTACACCTGATGCGATTGCACTTCTTTCTCAAAGAAATAGCAAAAGTTGTGATGATGATAAAAGTAAATTGAACTCCCTTGACCGAGATGGTGGTTTTCATTTATAGAAGAAGCCAATTTCTGGGTGCCCTTCAATTGGAGGAGAGAGAAGTAATAGCACCTCTCAATCTCCAGCAGACACTCTAGATTGCCAGGTTCACATATCTAGACCAAGCTTACCATTTCAACTATTTAGTTCCTCTCTTGCGGGTGGCAGCCTACCTAAATTGGGATCTTCTGGAAGATATTTCTCCTAAGACAGCAGTAATCCATTGGAAGAGACGTCTCCTTCATCCTCTCCCATTGTGTAGAAACTATTCCCACTGCATTCTGAAGTAAAAATTTTGAAACATGAGAGAATGTCCATGAGTGGAGAGGATAATGCAACAATTGAGACCGGCACAACTTGTGGTTGGAAATCACCTTTGGAACTCTCTAAAGGGCCAAATGGAAGGCTCTAGAGTGGTTTAGCTCAAAACCTACAATATCAAGGAGGATACACTTCCTCATCCGGTTCAAATCATTCACTTGCAAGGAACGGAAAACAGAGGAAATCGGGAAGAAGAAAGGGGAAGGGGAAGGGGAAGGAGAGAGAGAGAGAGGACTTCGGAAGTTTGCCACCACCACTGCTGTTTGTATATTGTGAGGTCAGGGAAGATGAATAGCATTTTTCTCCAAATATTTATTACAAGGGTAATATAGGAATTAAAAAAATATTGCAATGGTAGATTCCAATGAAAGGCTAACGAAAGGGTTTGTCTCACGATCATAATACGGGGAGGTCTTTGTCGCAAAACAAAGTATAGGAGAGTCTTTGTCACAGATCCCATAGTATAGGGGTCTTTGTAATTTACCCAAAAAATAAATAAATAAACTCACAGAGTTGTTCTCACATCTCTACTCACAGTCATAAAAGATTACAGTTGCACATTAAGAATATCTTCTTTTCAGCAATGCTGTTCCGTTGGTATGGAAGTGGCAATGTGCCTCGGAACAGGATCTGCTCCTCACACATGGGTGCCTCACAGGCACCTCTATCGTGCATTGGGAATATCTCCCATGAATGATAACTTATAAGTATGGGAAATATTCCCAATGTATGATATGATGTGTGTGTGAGATGGGTGTGAACAGCCCTTTATGAGAGCAGATCCGGTCTCCCACGCCTCTAGATCTCCTACGCCTTTTCTACCGTGCATTGAATGATAAGTGATAATATCTCCTGATTTTACTCTACTTCGAATTGGCATTGGCTCCCCACACCTCATTTCCACTGTGCATTGAAAAAATCTACCGTTCCCGGCTTCCCGCATTTTCACTTTCATTCGGCCTGTGACGAACAGGTGTCCAAAAGACTTTTTAAATGAGACTCTTGTTACTTGTTAGACTTTGAACTTTGAACTATATCCCCTTGCATTGTGGATCTCAGAACTCAACCGTTTTGTCTTAAGAGTTCTTAACTGTGTATTGGGTTGAAACCTGAAAGCGCCAGGTTGAACCGTTAATCGATCAGCTAAAACTTAAAAGGATTAAGCATCAACCTAATTGGTCTAACCGCACAAACCATCAACTCGGCTTTGGAGTTTGGACAGAACACGGTAGGATAGAGGCATGACTCGACAAGCGACAGAAAAATGACTCCTTTGTCAGAGTGCAATGGCAAGAACACTGATGTAGCCAAACCAAGGTTTTTCTGTGTTGAGCTATGAGCTATCTGTACTTGAGAGCTTGACAATTGTATGGTTCATTTACAGGTACAGGCATACCCAATAGTTCATTGAGCTAACAAACACAGGTTCATCATTTATGTAGTTGAGGTCATTACAAGTTGGGCTCAGTTTGGAAGGAGTACAAATATATAAATATGTACAGTGCAAAAACAATCATTACAAGGTGATGATAAGTTCACCCCCGAGTTAACAAAAACAGGTTTATGTAGTTCTACTACTTTCAGGTTGCCGATCATGCCTTTGTAAGGTGAGGCCCACCTGAACTGAAAATACCATAAGTAATGTTTGATGAAAAAAAAAAAATTCGTTCAGTCACTTACACTTATTGCATGTCTTTCTATTGAAGCTTCGTTTAGCCGCTTATTCAAAGCAGCTCAGCTCAAGCATTAAGCCTTCCCACGCAGGACATTATGAGCTCAGCTGCAAGAGTAGCCAATTAAGCCTTATTTTATCTATATCTTGATTACCGAATGTCAGGATTAACAAATTAAGTTGGCAAAATCCCTGAGCTTCACCCCACTATTATCACGTACCACAAAACCAAAAAGAGCTGAGCCAACCTTAATATAGCCACCATCTACGTTTGCCTCTCTTTACCACCCCATCCTGAGTGGAGGCCAAAAACAAGAAGTGACACCTACTCGATTAGTAGTGGACTGCTCATTGGAGATAAACATAAATGCCAAGTGAAGGTCCTTCATATGCATTTTAACACAAGAGATCACCATACAACGATTGGGGTCAGCATTCTTAAAATCACTTCAGCTTTTCCAAATCACCTAATGCATGCATGTCCAAAATATTGAAATCATCAAGCACAACAGAAATGCTATCAAAGTATCAATAATATTCAATGTTTTAAAAACCAACCCGAAATCGGAACCGTTTTGGCCACGATTTTCGGGTTGATAGTTCAACCATCCGGTTTGAATGGACAGCCCGTTCTGACAAAAAAACTAAAAATTTAAAAAATAATTAAAATAAAAAATGGCCAAAACCAATAAACAGGCCAACAGTTTGACCACCCAGGTCAATGAGTTGTTGACCAACTCAACAATTTTTAGCTAGGGACCGGGTTTGGGGTAAAACAGAACCAGTTGCCTGGATGGTTCCCGATCCAAACGGTCCAACTGGATAGTGATTCAAAAACATTGGCTATATATTCCTCCACTATAAGCTGAAAGGTATGCGGCAATAGCCCAATAGTGCTACCAAACCAAGATCTTTGTTGTGTGACTGCATGAGAGAGTGTGAATGATTGTCTCAGATTCTAACCCACAAATAGGACAGCACTCATCTGAACCCCCTCCTCCAAGGAGATTGTATTGTTTGGCAGAAAGCTGTTAAGGCAACACCAACAAATAAAAGACTTGAATTTTGGTTCAACCCCCATAGACCTAGTGACTCCCTTGTTGCTTCTTATAACTCATTTACAGGGTTTTCATTTTTTTTTATGATTTATTCATTAATTTTGCAATGAGTAGATTTCACAGAAAAAAGAAAAAAAAAATCTTAGGACCCAACATAATTTGTCAATTGTCAGGCTATCTATAAGATGCCATCTCAATCTTTTTAATGCTTTCAATCACATAAACTGGGAAGAAATTTTCTATGATATTCCATCGACAACATAATTTGGAAACAGCCTCTCTGTATGTGCAAGGTTAAGGCTGCTGCATACATCTGTCCCTTCCTGGACCCACATTGGTGGGAGCCTTGTGCGCTGGACTGCCCTTTTTATTCCATATCCAACACCTATTGACTGGGCCAATGAGATCCTCTACCCACCTAACCTCATTTTGATTTGGCCTTGGCCCAATTAGGAGGATCCTTGGCTCCCAAATATGAAGAATTTTAATGAAAAAGTTTTGCACATACAATAGAACTCTTCTGTAACATTATTGGTGAGTTATTACATAGCGAGGCTGGAGGAGAAACAAATAATGATTGAATATTATCTCCTTGAGAAATGAGATATAGGATAAAATATATTTATCTTTTTTAGTTATGCAATAAAAATTATTAATTTGGAATAAACTTGACCAGTAACACTGATTATATTATAAATGTTGAAAGGGGACTATACCTCTGCACATTAAGCAAGTTTTTTTTCATGGGATAACCAAGTCCAATGGGAGGAAAACAGAAACACTTCAGTACAAACCACCAAACATGCTAAGTTAAACATAAAGGCAAAATACAATCAGGGGATTCACTAAGCTACTCCACCCCTCAGCGTGGTTATCCCATGAAGCTGTGGTAAACAAAGAAAATTTTAAATGCACGTATGCGTGCGTGGGCGTGTCTTCATGCTTGTGATCATATCAATCCCTTGACATTGCAATAACAGACCAATGACTGAACTAGCAAGAAGAGGTTACTTGGTCTACATAGATACGAAAGAGGGCTGGACTCTGATTTATAGTAAGGAATAATTACTTTTCGTTCTGGGTTCATGCTATGTGGGCCCTCACTTTGCTGCTGAAAAAAAAAGCCCATGGTGAACTGGACACTTTTAGTTGGCAAGGAAGAGTATACAGATTAGCAGGCGAGCAAGAGAAAGCCAAAGACATGGGATGAAGTCTGATGTAGTAAGGAATAATTACTTTTCTCTCTGGCTTCCTGCTATTTGGGCCCTCACTTTGCTGCTGAACAAAAAAGCCCATAATGAACTGGACCTTTTTTGGTTGGCGGGGACAGAGCTACAGATTAGCAGGCAAACAAGATATCAAGTTATCAGGAACCTGATCTCCTTACAAGTTTCAAGCAACCGTAAAAGAAACAATCCAGCTGTTATCTTCCTGGTCCACTTTCAGTACCACATGACACTACTGATGAAGATCCAAGTTCCAAACACTATTGGAAGTCCTTTTCACCCCATACTTCACATACTTTAGAAAATCAGTAGAGTAATAACAGATGCCACTTTACCACTTAAACCAATTTCAGTGTAAGCTCATACAATCACCTATAGAGAGTAAGAATCAATTACCTGGTACCTGTAGAGAGCAATAAAGATATAAACTGTTTGAAATCATCCTACCACGAAATCATGACGATGATTCATCACTTGTATTGCCAAATGCTGGTAAAAGTACAGTTTGAAAGTGTTAGCTCCAGGAGTAATTAGGAGTTCCTAACTATAATGGCAAGATCATCCCATCAGATGAATTATTCAAATTTCAAATACCAGGCAGACACTTGTTTGCTTTTCCTCACCAGAAATTGTTAGAGGAGAATGCCCCTTTTCTCAAATGATGGAAACAAACCCTATCTCTAACAACAATGCTGTACTGTACATCCTCGATATAAACTTGATCATAGAGTGGCAATCTTGGCACATGCACAGATTTTTCACAATTGTGAGTGTACTTCTTGGAATACAATTGCCGACTTCTCACTATGCCCAGAGAGGGCATATTCCCTTTCCTCTTTTTCAATGTCATGGAAAATCTCTTTTATCCCAGGTATGTGGCCCATATCCTTTAACTTCATTGCTATGTCATCTAACAGTTGATAGATATCCTTCGATAGCAATCTGTCCCCCTGAACAAATTCACATACTACCCCACCAACTTCAATAGAACTAAACCCATGAATCTTCTTGACTCCAGAACACCTCAGCATCTTCCTTACCTTTTCAGCATCATCCCACCTATTTTCTGCAGCATAAATATTTGAGAGGAGAATATAATTGCTACTATTTTGAGGTTCGAAGTCCAATAGGTGCTTCACAACCCTTTCTCCAAGTTCCACATTACCTGCTACCCTACAGGCACTAACCAAAGCGCCCCAAATAACTGCATTGGGTTCAATTGGCATGGTGTTAACTAGCTCTTCGGCCCTTTCTATGAGACCAGCCCGGCCAAGAAGATCAACCATGCAACCATAGTGTTCGATCCTGGGTGCAATGCCATATTGATTAATCATGCTATCAAAATAAAACTGTCCCTCTTTCACCAAACCCATGTGGCTACAAGCCATTAAAATGCCCACAAAGGTGATTTCATTTGGTTCGAACCCTTCATCCTGCATGTCAGAGAACATTTCCAAGGCATGACATCCAAGACCATGGACTGCAAGCCCTTCGATCATAGTATTCCAACAATAAATGTCTTTTTGGGGCATGAGATCAAATACCTTCATAGAACTCTCAATGTTTCCGCACTTTGAATACATATCTATGAGAGTAGTCCCTATATATACATCAAGATAGATACCGTTCTTTTCTATGTATTCGTGTATGCTCATTCCTATTCTAATAGCACCCAGATGAGCACAAGAAGAAAGTGCACTCACCAACGTGATACAATTAGGCTTACTATCCGACAGTCTCATCTGACTGAACAGATTGAGGGCCTCCCTGTATTCCCCTATATGGGCATAACCACTGATCATG
This sequence comes from Nelumbo lutea, assembly GCF_056320005.1. NCBI lineage: Eukaryota > Viridiplantae > Streptophyta > Magnoliopsida > Proteales > Nelumbonaceae > Nelumbo > Nelumbo lutea. The sequence goes on from NC_142686.1 coordinate 675,409, forward strand.
GAAGTCCAACATGCCACATCCTTACCTGAAAATTCAATAAACAACTCTCTTGCAGCAGCAATCTCACCCCACCTAATAAACCCTACAATCATCGCATTCCGGCACACAGCATCCCTTTCAAATGGCATTGCTTTGAATAGCCTAAACGCCTCTGTCACATCCCCAGACTCCGATGCATAAGCATCAATCATAGCCGTCCAAGCCACCGCATCTCTACCCCATTGGTACATTTCATCAAACACCAGACGTGCAGAGACAACGCCACCGCATTGCGCATAAAATCTAAGCAACTGGGTCTGTACACAAAGGTTCGACCCAAACCCAGTTTTGAGCACATGGACATGAACTTGAAGGCCCTCGATCATAGCCGAGAGCTCCCTACAGACATCAAAAAGGGGAGGGAAACTGTAGCAATCAGGTCGAAAGCCTAGACAGCAGAAACGACGGTAGGAAAAAATAGCTTGGAGAGGGTTGTCGCTCTTTGAGTAGGCTTTGAGAAATGAGTTCCAAAGGAAGACATTGGGGCGATGAACTTCGCTGAAGATGGATGACGCGTAGGCAACACTTGCCGAAAGGGAGGAGCAAAGCCCGAGCAGCTTTGCGACTAGGGTGAAGCTTTGAGCGAGACCATTTACGATGACGAGGGCGTGGGCACAACGTAAAGCAGCCGTGTCGGAGCATTGGTGTAGTAGTAGCATGAGTTTCTGCACCTTGGAGGAAGAAGACGAAAGCATGAGAAACAGTAGTTCCCATGACTTCACCGTGGGCTGATTGGGAGAATTATAGCTCCAAAGTACAGGGCGAATGCATCCTAACCGTGAATTGATGTCAAATTCAGAATTCTGCATCGTATTTATCCATACTTGTCCGCTTCTTTTTACTAGCCCTGACCTCTGAGCCTGTGACCGTGGTTTTGGCTAATCTGATTGGATGCGAAGCGACAAAGACCGTTAGAAATATGAAATAGCTGGACTTTATTCCCACGTGTTTAATTTGTGACAAAGACCCTTTGAAATAAAATACTTTAATTTGTGACAATGTTTCCTTTTAATTTCTACATTGTGATAAAGGTTTAAAATATCATAAGGTGTATAGATAATTTTAAGAGACATATCAGAATACATTTTGGATATGTATGGATACAAATGAAAAATCAAGATAAATATGCTGAAAACACAAATAAATCCTAAAAAATATATTAATAACAATAGTTACAAATTTTACATGATTGTAAATAAGTTATTTAAAAGCAAAAAAAAATTATAATTTAATGGTCTATATAAAATTCGAGATATCGAGATACTTAGTAATTATTGACAAATGATGGAATAACTAAAACGTGAAAAAAAAACTAAAATGTATATATACATTAGTTTTAAAATAATTAATATAATTTACCTTAATATTTATTAATACATAAATTTTAATAACTAATTCTAACATTTATTGATAAGCATATACTAAGAAAATGAGAAAATTTACCTAAAAAAAAAATGCATAAACCTATAGCAAGCAAGTGGGTGTGGCTTGGTGGTGAACCTCTAATTCTAAAGCCTAATAGGTAGGGTTCAAATCTTGCTATTGTTAATTTGTAGTTTTATACTAACAAACAAATTTAATGAAAAAGATGGTTATTAATTAACTAAATTATTGAGAAGAGAATTCCAATTAGGTGCTAAATTGAAATTCTGACTTATACTGGAAAGACGTGTCAAGTATTTTAGGTGTAGTGTAACTTTGGTGCCCGAACTTTAAAATGCGATTTTTCCCTTGTCAAAATACCCCACTAAACTTTCTGTATTTTCTTTTCTTGCCATTTTCTCTTAAAACCTAAATGACCCAAAAATATCTTGCCGAAAAAGAAAAAGAAATCTAATTTTCTGTAGTGAGAAATCTCCGACAGTGAGAAATTTGTTTTTGTCACCGATAACCGTTGCCCAAAAAAAGAAAAATCTCCACCAGTGAGAACCAACTTCTGTGTTTTTTTGGCAACAGAGTGCCTCTAGATCGAGACAAACACAGCTGCCCTCAATTTCCTTTTGGAACTTGAGAAACAACTCCCACGGGGGTTATTATAGGCCTATAAACAAACTGCATTTAGTGACTTTGTGACTGTTAATTTTTCAGGGAGCAACCTTTCTGATGATGAGTTCACCATCAAAAGTTCTATGCTGTTCTAAAGCATCTGAATTATTCATTGCCACACCTGTTCGTTCCCTATAATGGCACCTTTGACTCCATGGTTCAGCAAATTGAGATCCATGTGAGAAAACCGTTGATATCCATTTCTTACCATAAAAACCAGTCTTCTACAATCTCTGCATTCCAATTTACCATTTCTTACTATAAATCAAGACCTTCGACGCAGTAGTTGCTGATACAGCCCATTGTGGCCAATCGTTGTAAATATGGAGATTTCTCACAGCCCTATGTCAATCTGGGTGTTCAGATGGTTGTTTTTACAACTTGGTTGTTCATGAAGCCATTCATGGCGCTCATGTGGGTTTAACAATGGACTTGTTGTTTGGTTGATAGAACCGAAGCACCACCCTGATTTCAATGGCTCTGTGTTGAACCAGTTTGGATTTTGGAACACTAGTTGAACTCTCCTTCACAACATTATTCTCATTCTATGGTAAGGAAAAGTGATATTGTTCTCAAGTCTTTTTGTCTTGATACTGTCCTCGCTTCAGATTGAACGAAGGAATGAAAGATAGTATAAGGTTCAGAGAAACACACTAGCTCTGAAATTTACTTTTCAAGAACACTCACACCAGGGAAGGTACAAAATCCTCTAATCTCCTCAATTTCTTCTTTTCTCCCTGTTATTTTTTCTTCCATGTTCTTTTTCTTTTTAATTGATGATCTGAGATATGTGAATGGTGTTTCAAAAAAAAATCCAAGATACTCTGCCAGAAAAATACGAAATCGTCACAGATAATGAACTAATCCTCCACCTATTTCTGATTTGGGTTAGTTTATCTTTGATTTCTGCTTTGTTTCTCATGAGAATTTTGATTTGTGTTGTCAGACTTTCGTTTTCAGAGGAAATAAATGAACCCAACTTGTGCAACTCTTTCTTTCTTCCCTTGATCTAGAATTCTTTCCTGAAAATTCATCATGGCCGGACGAGGAAAGTCTCTTGTAGTTGGAGCGTCGAAGAAGGCAGAACCGAGAAGCAGCTAGGCTGGTCTAAAATTTTCGGTTGGTAGGATCACTAGGTTTCCGAAAGCCTGCAAGTACATGGAGAGAATTGGTGTTGGTGCTCCTATGTATCTCGCTCCTGTTCTAGAATATCTTGCAGCCGAGGCTCGTTTTTTCCAACACGATTCCCTCCCTCTAGTTTTCACCGTAATTTTGTTTAAAGGATTGAATAAATACACCAATTGGCTAGAAACGCAACAATGGATAATAAGAAGACAAGGAGGCATATTCAGTCGGTGGTAAGAAACGATGAAGAACTTAACAACTTGTTGGGTGTCGTTAAGATTGCAAGCGGTGGAGTTAGCAAGTTCCTCGTCCGATCCCTTTTCCTCTATTCAGATTCTTGGTTTCTTGCTTTTCTCGATTTGTATTTTAGCGTAATCATTGGTATCCATGGCATTTTGGTCGAGATATCTTCTCACCGTTCAAAAGGGTAATTTAGAAATTTAAAAAAATAAAATATCTGAATAAAATTTATTTTTGAAAATAACTTACAAACGGCTAACAGGAGGGGTCTTTGTCGCAAACTAAAGTATAGGGGGCTCTTTATCATTGACCCATAGTACGGGTGGTATTTCAAATTTACCCTTTTTTATAAAAACAAAAGGTGCTTCACAGGCAGGAGTAGCAGTCATAGTTATTTTCGGGCCTTTAAAACTAGTGTAATGCGGCCCACGTTGAACCAGTTGTTCATTGAGACAATTAGGTCTGACTTTTGACCCACTTAGATTAGATTATACTAATCAAGAGTGCTCCCCCTATCCTCTTCTCGCCTATAATGGGCGAGTTTCTCTCTCGCCATTGTGTGAGATTTTATCATTTCCCCTTCTTAGTTTCTTTCTTGTTTTTTATTTTTATTTTTATTTTTTATTTTTATTTTTTATTTTTATTTTTTTTGGGGGGGGGAGTCTGAAATTACAGCCCTATAAACCACATCCTGCCTGTGGATTGATGCCAAATCCACAGACAGGATTCATTCCACCCCTAGGGTGGAGTTAAGATTTCTAGGGGTAGACTAAACAGTTAAAACCTCTCTTTTTTGTTTTTCCTACTCTTCTTTGGCATCTCTCCTTTGATTGAGATGATGGCGTAGGACTATTATTCGATCCTTTGTATCTTTCATTTGGTTTAGAGGGTGGAACAAGACTATTATTTGACTCCTAGTGCTTTTGTTAACCGAAATCCTACTACTTTGCATATTGGATTCAATAGGGGATTGGAATGAAAAGGGCTATGAATATAGTGTTGAGGTTTCAACTTAGATCGGGCATTAAGGGGCTTAGTGTTGATACCTTTCTCATCTGATTTGATTTTTGTGCCGCATGTACCCGTTTTGGTCATGGGATACCCTCTATAGGGTTTGGTAGTGCCGCTAGATTTTTTTAATGCCATCCTGCCATCTCATTTTATCTTGGTACTCGCCTAAGAATTCATATATGCTTGTGGGGCTTCATGATGTGGATTTCAGTGCCAGAGTTCATGGTTTTTCTGGCAAACCAATGCATTCAGTTGTCTCGTTTGTTGGCAGCGTGGTTGAGGGCGAATTTTCCAGATCCAAAATGGACGTTATGGGATTCACCATACAAAATGTGGAAGTGGCATCCATTTTGGACGGTCAACTGTTTCAATATGAGTGCCTTTAAAGGATTGTTTTGTGCTCCCCTATACTATGCCTTATGTTTGGGTGTGGAAGCTTTGTAGTGGGATGACTTGATGATTGATTGGGGTGTTTTGTTATGGATGTTTTATAGCAAACTTAAAGGGGTTTTATTTGTATATTTCATACGTTGTCTCGTGGAGAAACCCTTGGCCTCCCCTAAAACTATGCCATTTCTGTTATTATCTTTATATTGCCAAGGTTGGGATGGTTTTGGCAATCCTACTCCTTTTAATCTTGATTTATGGGGATTGGTAGGGAGGCTTTCTCATTTCAACTTTCTCTGTTAGAGGCAGAGAAAGTTGGCGTTCTCCAGTTGTTGACGTCGTGCGCAAAGGGTTGTTTATGAGTTTTCTCTCCCGATGCTCAATATCTGTTTCTTTAACATTTTGTTTTCTACTTAGTGATGGGTTTTTCTTATTGTTTACTAGTCACTTTGTACTGATGACTTATTTGTTGTTTGTTACTTCATGATTGTATTACGAGCATTTGTTTGAATGGAATTTGCTTTATTAGGCTTCAAAAAAAAATGTGGCTCACATTTTTTAGAGATCACTTTGGCTGTTTGGAGAAAACTAGTCCTACCCACAACAATTCTGCCCACACCTACTCACGTAATATCACAGTTATCCAGTCACAGATGGACAATATTTCATCATCTTATATGTTATTATGCACCGGAGATGTTCTCAATGCACGGAAGTAGTATTTGTGGGTAAGCGTGGGTAAAGTTTTTGTGGATAGGATATTAAAAGTCATAAAGAACAGCCAAAGTTTTAGGAGCCTCTAACACGTTACACCTTAACTAAATCAGATCCTCATTTGTCTTTTTAACTAAAAAATTATTGAGTGTAAATATTACTTTACACACTCATTATGAGATGTCATTCACATTAGGCTTTCAAAATAGCCAAAATTTTTTACATTTTAGTGAGCACTATGCTGTATAGAAGGCACCTATGGAAATGTGCTAAAATAGGCTAATGATGAAAATGGTGGGAACCATGTCTTTGAATTCTCTCTCTCTCTCTCTCATTATTGTTAGACTATTATTTGTTTACAGGTTGGTTGGGCCTACACCCATCTTGGTATTAGGCCAAACATGGCTTGAAATTTATGGGCTTGATGGGACCAAGACCTAGGTCAGACTAAAATGATCACCCCTAATAAATTGCTTTTGGCTTATTAGATTAATGAGGATAATCAAAGGAACTAATGGTGGATTAATGACGAGGGGTAAAAGTCTTAAAGACTTAAATTTGTTTGGCTAGTTGAGTTGTTTTATTCAAAAATAAAAATAAAAAACCACAAAATAGATAAATGGCAATGAGAAAAGGAGACCCATGCTACATGACATGGATTAAGGTATGTTTGGATCCAACCAATCTGATAACACATATGTTAGTTCCGATCCAACATGAGGATTCGATCAGATCTCACAGATGGTGATTCAAATCCGAATCCACCAAGGAAATTGAATATTCAAATCTAATTCAATCTAAATAAGTTGAGGTTAAACAATAAAACATAAAACAACAAAAATAAAAAATATTAAATCGTAATACTATTAAAATGCTTTATTAACTATTATAAGATAATCTATTTTAATTTTTACTAAGTTTTATTAATAATTATTATTTTTAAGTGGAAGTTTATTAGATTTTAAATTAAACTCAACCTATTTATATTATTTGATTTATTAATATTTAGATCCTTTGGTTCACGAACATGATCAAAGTTGGATCACCTATTCTTGATATCAATTTGGTTTAATTGGAAATCGGAATCGGATTTCGATTGCTGTTGTTTAATTTTCTTATATTTTATTAATACATGAGCCAATATGTTTGGGTTGGAATCGATCTAATTAAAACAAATTTTGAAAGATTGAATGGTCTAAACATTGAATTGGATTGGTAGAAATGAGTAAGAGTATTCATTGCTTTGGATTATACAGGGCTGGCAAACCAGTTGCAACCGGAGCCGACCCAACATGAAATGTTGAGAACCTAGACTTGAAAGGGTATGTAATTTTTTTGACCTGAAATTGAACTGATCGATTCTCGAGACAATGTCAAACCCAAGTATAATAAAATAAAATAAAAATATTTATGTTTAATATATATTACATTATATATTATAGATTATATGTATAGTATATGCACATATATTTATTTATAATTTATTTATTTAATATATATATATATATATATATATATAGGACCGGGTCTGAATCAGTTTAGGACTAGGTGGACTGGTTCCGAATTGATAGTAACCGAAACCCTATATCAGGAGTCGAAACAAGGATCGACCCGATCGATTCAGGTCCATCAGGTCGGGTCCAACCCATTGGCAGCCCTGGGTTAGACCTTATCCATTTATACCGAACAGATTGGATTGGACCAAACCCATTTCAATTGACACCATGTACTCAATTGTTGGCGTGGCATTGAAAAACGCTTGCATCTTTGAGCAGCCACCAACGAAAATAAAAACTATGAAAAATGGCATACCAAGGCTGCATTGCTTTCTAAAAAACAATTCTCAGAAAATGGCATTGGTTGCAAGCATGGCATAGATTATCTATATATCTATATTCTATATCTATACTATATACTTAAAGGGAGACGGCCATGATGTGAGGCGACTTGGCACCGATGTGAAGGGTCTCTTGTATGCTGATGATGTAGGCACCTGTGTGTCAATGATGATAGGCAACTGCTTAGACCGGAACACACCTATGCGTTATGGGCAACGGGATAGTTCATTCAGCTTGGGCAAGGGACTGGCATGGTAAAGGGTCATACTTGAGCTAGGCCCGCATGCCAAGTATCCCTTGAGTGTCGGTCCATGCACTGTCCCCATAAATAGGAGTGTCAAGATTAAGCACCCAAGGAGGTCGACCACCCCTCCTCAAAGAGTACGTTAAGCTTTTGATAGTTTGCCTAAAAATAACATCAATTCTCCCAAAAATCTTATAGGCGAAAATGACAATGGTATCCCTTAACGTAAGCCTATCAAGTATAAGCAAAACTAAGCATGTATCAAACCATGACACTAGGGTGATGTAACAGACCTTCTTCAACTAAGGTTTATAACTCATCATCTTGTTGTGGAAGAAATCAATGGCTATGAGATCCACAAGTTCCATGTATATCAAAACTCCAAGACACAGAGAACCCAGGAGCCCTTCAATTATTAAGGCTTTAGGGCTGCTATCATCGTAACCAGTCATGTAGAATATCATCAACCCCAAAACTATTCCCGTTGGAGTTGTCACTGAAAACATGAAGCTCATGTAAGCCGTCGTTCCCATGCTGAAGCCCGCCTGTCCATCATCATCATCATAAAAAACAATTAATTCATCAAGCAAAATCATTGTTTCAGTCCTCATATTTTTGAATATCATGATTCATTCTACCAATTTTCAACATGCTAGACTTGCAGACACAGTGCAACCATGGGAGAGATAAAAATAAAACGTGTAATGCACTCCATGCTATCCCTTAAGTATGCACATCTAATCAAATGAGTAATAGAAGTATACATAACACCCAAATTACTCATCAAAGCACACCAAAAGGTTAATACAACAAGCTAGAACCAAGTTTTGTGGTTGCCTGATATGGAACTAGAGGGGCAACAAAAGCATATCGATCATCCATCCATTAAAAGAATTCTTTTATTTTTCCATATGGGATTTTCTCCCAGGTCTGCCGGCACCGATCCTATCATCTGGCTGTGGTAGTACCTAGGTTAAGAAGAACAGGTCAAAGGTAGTTGTTTTCTATTTGACATATGCTTGGCCAAAAAACAATCGTCTTTACTAGTTAGTATATTTACTTAGGGGAGAGACTTTGCAGATAAATGAAGAAAAGAACTAGAGATGATTATTTAAACAAAACTAACGGGATTAGATGAATATTAAGAGGTGTCCATGGAATAGGTACAGTAAAATTTCGGGAAACAATTATAAAGTACCCATGTGGGAGGGGGCTAAGCATACCTCTGGCCGGGTATACTATTCCCTCTCTCTCTCTCTCTGTGATGGACACCTAACTCAGTACAAGGTGGAGGTATTTTGTTGGGGTGAATCAATTCCAATATGACGACAGAAATGAAAGGACATTTTGTATGAGGTTGCTGTAAAGGCCCACTTTAGGATCATCAGAAATTTTTGTCAATGCTCGGGGATGTCCCAATTCCCCTATCCATCCCAGGTAAACAATGGACCGGTTAAATAGTTATTGGGCTCTATGTGTTTGGGTCTGCTCGTTTGCTTTGAAGTTTAACATCTAAAAGTGCAATAATTACATTAAAGGGGGCGTTCTTTTTTCGGATTTTGAGAGGAGGAAAGTTGGTAAATGGGATTTTGGTTCCCATTGACCAAGAATCCCATGTTCTTTTTTCAGATTTATGTGGAGACCAAGGAAAGTTTATTTCCCTGGGTATCTCCTAAGTGGGTAAATTAACTTTTCCACCTATGGGGAAAATTGCCAACATTTGAAAGGGACAAAAATGCCCTTTTTAATAATGAATTTTTATGGTTAAAATGGTCATTGCCTTATTTACATGAAAAATAAAAGAACATGGGTAATTGCACTTACCCGGTAAGTGTTTCCTAAGAAAAACTTACCTAGGTAACTACATTTAATCGGGTAAATAGCTTACTGAAAAGCAAACGGGCTAAGAGGTATATTGATATTGGTGAAGTTTTCTTTTCTCTGAACTCAAAATGTAGAGAATATTGTTTTGAATTCTGAAAATTATCAAATATCTATTTTGGTCTCATATATGAGAGTTTTTGTTTGTCTTTTTGAGAGTATTATTAGAAAAGAAAAAGTTGTATAATTACGTTTAAAGAAATAAGAGATAAGAGGAAACGAACAATCATTTTTCTCTTAAAATTAAAAGATTCCTCTTAATAAATAAAAGTTAAGAGAAAATAAACAAGATGTAAGAAAAACAAATTACTAAAAAGATGCAAAAAATAAATGGGCTTACAAAAAATGCTGACGGAATGAGAAGAGGGAAGAGGATAATTAATATGGTTGAACCGTGAAACCATATTAGACAAACAAGTTTTGTCATCCTGAATTGGCCGATAATTAATAACCATCTGTGCTTTTAGTTTTTTTTTTTTTTTTTAATTGTAAAAAAATGTTTACACATTTAACATGTTGCATGGTCTTATTATTGAGCCATCTCTCCAGCTTATTGGTATTTTAAACTTTAAAGGGCTCTCTCTTGTATCCATTCTTTAACCAGTATGAATAAATTGAGTTATTTATCTCCAAAATGAGATAGCACAGAATTAGTGTAAATTGTTGAAGTTCGATTTTTAATTGAAAATTATATTAACTTTTTCCTTGATTTTTAATCTCCCAACTATTCAATAAAGAATTATTCATAATTGTTTCCTTGCCTTTTCTGCTATTTGATCCGAAATTCCGAACTACCGCCGGAGGCTCCGAGGCTCTCAAATCAAGTTATCAACAGCACTGCAATCAGCCAATCACACACAACAGCGGTGCTTGCTTGCCTTTGTGTCTTTAGGAAAGTAGACGCAGCACCTGCAGCAGCTATGTCTCGCGACGCGCGTACACCCTTGCTGTTGCGTGTCTCCTTCCTCGTCTTCGTCTTGGTGCTCTACAGTGCTGCTGCAATACTGGGTTCTCTAGCATTAGCTCCAGAGCACTCACCACTTTCTGTTGCGCCGGAAGCTGCAGACCAATGGTAACTCTCTTTGTCTCTGTTTTTCTCTCAGGGGTGCCATAAAACAAGGTTGTGCTCCTTCCATAAAAGAAAGAAAAAAAAACAAGGCTGTGCAACAACCCTTCAAATTCCCACTTCATTTTCTTACCAATCACCTCTCCCCTTCCACTCCCCACCCTAATTTGCTTTTCATTTCCTTTTTCAATTACCTTCTCAATCGCATGAAATCACGCCCGTGGCTTGTTTGTATAGGTGGGTCTGTATAAGAAAATGTGGGAAATAGTGTATCGGAAAATTCGAGTTAATTTTCATACTCTAGTTTCCAGGTAACATAGTTTTTCGGAAGCTTGAAGTCAAGAATAGCCTAATAAGGAATTATAGACGTTTATAGCTTGATAGTGATGAGATCTTAGAATGTGCAAATTAATCCCTCTTTTTTTTTTTTTTTTATGGATGCCATTTCATATTCTCCTTTGATCAGGACAGCAGGGAGTCTGGTTCTAACTAACAACACCAAATGCAGAGAATACTTAAGTGAAGATGCAAGAATTCTCAAAGTTGCGTTGAAGTTCTTCGATGCCCACTTCTTCAATGATACAGAGGTAACTTTACAATGAAGATGGCCCGCCAAAAACTCTATTATTAATGTGATCATTCTTCTTGAAGTTGTAGGTTAAGCTCAACTTGTCACAGAAACCGTGTTTTGCCTTTTCCGTTAGGTGGAGGAGATGGCCAAGGGTGCAAGGAATATCAATATCCCTATCTTCAGAGCTAATCGGAAGTTAGTTGCTTCTGTTAACGGAGGGTTGCAAGATCCATCTGTTTCGGTTTTCAATCCCGAGTGGAATGGTAGAGAAACATCTCATGAGATCAGACGGTTCAGTTATCCTTATCTTTCTGACGTACGTAGGCCAGATACAGAAGATATTGCTTTCATGAGTGTAAGTCTTTTTGCTACCATTTAAGTATGGAGTGTTGCGTATTTTAATTTTTCTTTTCCCCCTACATTTCATTTATTGGTTGTATCAGGTTCTTGAGCTTGGACATCTTATTAGGACAAAGCAAATTACATCTCAGGAGCTTACTGGGATTTTCCTAAAGAGATTAAAGAGGTAAAGGTGTTGTTTTAAGCTCTCATTTGAAGACTTGTTATTCTCACTCCCTCCGTGGATGATGCATTGGATAATTCTTTTAGGTATGATCATGCTCTTGAAGTTGTGGTTTCTTACACAGAAGATTTGGCATACAGCCAGGCAAAAGAAGCTGATGATTTACTTGATAAAGGAGTGTATTTGGGTAAGTCCCCAATCCATTAGATGCTCACTTCAATCTTGTATGAATTCTTTGTTGTTCTCTTAAAGGGTAAAAAGTGAATGAACCGCGTAGAGGTTTGTGATAAACAGCAAACTATACGAGTTTTCTCTCAGATCTATTTATGCAAACGTCAAAATCTGTGGCACATTTATAACTTAATTGAGCCATTTTGAGTGAGTGAATGACAAGACATGCCGCAATTTTGTTCTCAAAAGAAGAAGGTTTATCTCTATTGTGCAAGTGCAATTGTGACATATGAAGCAAAAAAGGTAAAAAAGGAAGAAAGAAAAAAAGTGCCATTGTGGTATAGTACATGCAGGTTTCTCCAGGACATGTAGATATAATCCATAAGCCTCACTTATGGCATAACCTAGCCCCATAAGCAATATGATTGGAAGTTAATTATGCATTTAAATTAATTGCTTCTAGATAGGGGCAAAGCGGTACAGAGTGTTAGGTTCCATTTGTCCAAAGATCTGTCATGTTATTACTTTCTGTGCTATCAAAAAGTTTTGTTCATTTAAGTTTCTAATAGTGGTTAAATGTTCAAGGTCCTCTCCATGGGATTCCATATGGGTTGAAAGACATCATTTCAGTGCCCAAATATAAGACGACGTGGGGTTCAATGACATTTAAGAATCAAGTCCTTGACGTGGAAGCTTGGGTCTACAAGAGGTACTCCTTTAAAAGCTGGAAACTACACTAAGAAAGCATATTTATCACTGATTGCCTTTTCTGGCTCTTGAAATTTCCCCCAAGCAGACTAAGATCTGCAGGAGCTGTTCTTATTGCAAAGCTTGTTTCTGGATCACTTGCATATGATGATATCTGGTTTGGGGGAAGGAGACGGAACCCATGGAATATTGAAGAATTCTCCACTGGTTCATCAGCTGGGCCTGCCGCCAGCACTTCAGCAGGTTTTTCTTCAGTTCCTTTGTATGCACATTTTTAATATGGTTCCAGTTTCTTCTTAACTATTTTCCCCAAGACTATGCTTGAATTCTCAGAAGAGTTCAAGCCTCAACATACCTTATCTTCATAGCAAGGGCACTCTATTCCTTAGAAATTTGGGTGCTGACCACATTTAGAGTAGACCCAGTTTTTGAATTATTGATATGGTATTACCACTCATTTTATACATTCCGGCCAATTAATTGGGGTGCCATTACTAATGTCTTTGAACCTTATTAGCATCTTATTTCTTCATCGAATGAATCGTAATGGCACAGACATGGTCGTCCTATATCCAATTACCATGGTGCTAATCACCTTGTTCTCTATAATCTAATATTTCTGGTTCTGCAATAGAATATTTGTCACCATTTTTATGTCTAGGTTCTTAAAGAATAAACCTTTCTAGAAGAGTGTTGTTCTTGCTAATGATTTTCTCTTTATTTCTTTTTCAGGTCTTGTTCCTTTTGCAATTGGTTCAGAAACGGCAGGTTCTATTACCTACCCTTCTGCTTGTTGTGGAGTGACATCATTGCGTCCAACTTTTGGTATTATTGGTCGAAGTGGTGTTATGAGCATCTCTGAGAGCTTGGTAGCTCAGTGACGTTTTGGTTTTAAATGTCCTTGGTTTATTGGCTTTACTGGAAAGCAACCCTTGAATCTCTTCTGTTTGACAGGATAAGCTTGGCCCTTTCTGCAGAAACGCTGCAGATTGTGGAGTTATTCTGGATTTCATTCGAGGGAAGGATCCAGATGACATCTCCTCTAGGGATATCTTTCTTGAGGACCCCTTTTCAGTAGACATCACCAAATTAACTGTTGGATATCTTGAGGATGCTGACATGGAGGTCAAAAAACTCTCTTTTAGTTTACATGATTGTTATCTTTATGAACTATTATAATTTGGAGTACAGGAGTAGTTAAGAGACTGCCCTTGGATTTGGGAGTTAGGCTAAAATTTCTCCGGTGTTCAACTTTGGAATTTCTCATGATTCTTGATTATTTTCACTACCAGGCTGTTCATGTTCTTGCATCAAAGGGTGTTAATATGGTTCCTTTCAAGCTGAATTACACAGTGAATTCTGTTCAAGGCATCTTAAATTTAACAATGGATGTAGATATGTTATCTCACTTCGATGAGTGGCAGCGTTCCAAACAAGATGCTGTTTATGAAGCACAAGATCAGTGGCCCGTAGAACTGCGACGTGCACGCCTGGTACCAGCAGTTGATTACGTGCAGGTTTGTCATCTATCCGTATTAATCTTTAGATGGAAAATTCAGAATAGCAATGTTCTAATTTTTTAAATTTATTGGTCAACCCAAAAATAATCTGTATTTATTTATATCCAACATTTGCAGAGAAGGAAACAAGTAATAACAGAAGAAGTTAACATTTCCAGATCATAGTCCTTTTATTAACATTGATAGCATTACCATAAAATGTAAAGTAAGCTATATAAACCACTCATGCTTCCTTCTTACCGAAAAACACAATGCATTGTTTTATATGAACTTATCTGTCAATTTGGGACAAAAATATGTGGACTAGAGGTTTAATACTGAATAGTATTTAAGACTAGCCATGGTGCAGCTTGGATATTAACAAAATGGTAGACTAGTAATATAGAAAAGAATTAAGAGTCTAATTACTATTGCTATTTTCAGAAGCTAAATTTCTGAATTATCCACAGGCACAAAGAGCATGAGGAAAGTTGATTCAGGAAATTCGTGAGAGCTTTACCGTTGATGCATTCATTGGTAATGCGACTGATTGGGAGAAAGTTTGCATGGGAAATCTTGTCGGCATGCCCATCATGGTTATTCCAACAGGATTAAAGAGTATCATGAATCCTCCTCCAAGTGGAACTCGACGTCGAACCACCATCTCAACTGGCATTTATGCTCCCCCCAATCATGATCACATTGTAAGTTTCTGTTCACAAAGGAACATTTGTGATATTATTTCCTTGTAGCTAGCGCCAATATTGGGTAATGGCTCTTCCTCACATTCCCGAAGGCTCAGTTTGGGAAGAGTGCAAATACAAATATGTTGAGTGCAAAACCATGTATATGGTATATCTGAACCTTTTATTTTTTTGATAAGTATATATCTAAACCTTTTATTTGCACTCTATATGTTTGCATTTGTACTCTTCCTGAACTGAACCTAAGGCTGTGTTTGGTTGCAATGCAAATAAATTTGTATTGATGCAAAACTATGGCAGTGCAAATGATTTGAATGTAAATTCTGACATATTTTTATTCCAAACTTTAGCCTATTTTGTTTGATTGCAATACAAATGAAGTAAATTAAGACATAAAGCAAGATAAAATAAAATCCAAAACAAAATTAAACGAGAATTTGTATTCTTTTCATATGCATTCTCATGCATTTATACTAGTGCAAATAAAATTGCACTGCAACCAAACACAGCCTAAGGCTCAGTTTGGAAGGAGTGCAAATACAAATATGTACAGTGCAAAACCTTATATTTTGTATTATTTTATATGTTTTTGTACTGTACATATTTGTATTTGCACTCTTCCCAAATACATATATGTATTTGTTATTTTATATCAGTTTGGAAGGAGTACAAATACAAATATGTAGAGTGCAAAACCTTGTATTTTGTATTAATTTTTATATATTTGTACTGTACATATTTGTATTTGTACTCCTTCCAAATTGAGTTTGGAAAGAGTGCAAATACAAATATTTCAGTGCAAAAACTTATATATGATATTACCAAACATTTTTTTAAACAGAAAGCAGCTTCATTGATTATATATAAAACTGAACATGAGACACGATAGGAGGGCTGTATTCTACATGCATTTGCCCTTTACATGCTAGATACGCAAAAGTGTGGACCGCTTGATTACTGTTTCTATGTACATGACAAAAGTTTAGACATTCAAAAAAGAGAAAGTTGCTTGAGTTTTGCTCTGTGTAGAAGCTTGGTCCAGTAAGTAGTAGTTAGATTGTACAACAAAAAAATTACTAGTTGCTGGGAGTCAGAACAAACATTGAGTCATTTGATATTGCATTGAGAAGCTGCTTCCAGACCATCAATCAGTGCTTGAATCTCAGAGTCATAGCTGTTGACGGCTCAGCAAGGTCTGCCTTTAGCTTTAAGAGGACCTGTTGAGTTGGATGATGAAAGCGCATCCTGCAAGCCCTGAAGAAGGATCATAAGAGCCATCAATATAAACAGTTAAATCTGTATATGTGTTGATGTGGCGTTGATCATGATGGTGGACTCTTCCACATGTTGACCTGTAGGTAGATATGACTGAGTCTTTTTTATTATTTCCAAGGGGTAACTTCGAATGCCCTGGAAGATTGTTTTGTTACGTGCTTCCCAGATAAGGTAGAGGATGATGCAGATCTTACCCAATGATTGGTTGATTTCTTCTGTGGGTAGAGCAGTGGTTAATTTTTTTATGCATTGGTTTAAGATCTGGTGGGGGGCATAGTACGAGACTTGCTCGTATTATTTCAGATTGTGAGAGTAGAAAAGCTTCTGATAGCTGTTTTGATGTAAACTTTATGAAAAGAAGAAGAAAGAAGAAAGAAGAGAAAAGTTTCTGCTAGAAAAGAAAAGAAGAAGAAATAGAAGAGAATGAGAGGAAGCCAAAAAGAATTAGGTCTGACCGCCCCCTTCCTTTTAATTATATACTCATAAAAAGAATGTACAAGTACAAGTATGCCCTTAGTAGGTCGGCTACTTGTAAGAAGCTAAAAAGAACCACTTAACTAAACATAAACTAATGGGCCTAAGGCCCGATAACTACCTAACTGAGTTATGTAAATAAAGAATAAATAAAGTCGGCCCAATAAGAGAACATCAGCCCAATAACTCAACGCTACCCCTCAAGTTGGGAATAAATGTCATACATTCCCAACTTGTGTAGATCATACTCTAGCTTGTTTCTTGCAACACCTTTTGTAAGAACATCAGCAAGCTGCAAATCAGGTGCAACATATGCCAAGCAAACTTCCCCTAAAGTCACCCTTTCTCTTATAAAATGTCTGTCCACTTTAGTGTGCTTTGTCTTATCGTGCTAAACTGGGTTGTGGGCAATGTTAATTGCTGTTTGATTGTCATAGTATAGTATCATAGATTCTTTTGCCTCAATCCCAATCTCTCCTAATAAGGAGCGGATCCAAAGGAGCCCTGAAACACCATGTGCCATGGCTTTGTATTCAGCTTCTGCACTTGATCTGGCCACAATTGCCTGTTTCTTACTCTTCCATGAAACTAAATCACCTCCAACAAGAGTGCATACTCCTGATGTAGATCTCTTGTCATCTAAACACCCTGCCCAATCAGCATCTGTGTAAGCCTCTAGCTTCAACTGCCCATGGTTAGCAAACAATATGCCTCTACTCGGGTGTCCCTTCAAATAAGAAAGTATCCCGTAAATGGCCTCCCAATGTTGAACTCGTGGGGCATGCATGTATTGACTCACCACACTCACTACATAAGAGATGTCTGGTTGTGTCATACATAAGTATTTGCAACCGCCCCACTAATCTCTGATATATCCCAACATCCTTCACTAGTTCACCTTCTAAAGCATTTATCCTGTGGTTCTGATCAATAGGTGTACTAGCTGCCTTTGCCCCAAGTTTCCTTGTCTCCCATAGTAGACCCAAAACATACTTCCTCTATGAGATGAAGATTCCATGCTTTGATCTTGCCACCTCAATGCCTAAAGAGTACCTCAGCTCCCCAAGATCCTTAATGTCAAGCTCTGTGCAGATTTTCCTTTAAGGAATCACTTACTCAGATCATTTCCTGTAACTACAATGTCATCTACATACACCATCAAAACTGACACCAGCGATCACCTCTTTACAAACAAAGTATATCTAATTAAGTTTGAGTATAGCCAAAAACAACCAAGGCTCTTTTAAACCTGTCAAATCAAGTTCTGGATGATTGTTTCAAACCATATAGAGGCTTCTTCAACCTGCATACCTTTTCCTTTTCCACATCATCATAGAAATCAGTTGGAAGATCCATATACACTTCTTCTTGTAAGTCTCCATTTAGAAAATCATTTTTCATATCAAGTTGGAAGAGTGGCCAAGAGTATGTAGCTGCTAGTGAGAGAAGAATCCGGACTGAGCTCATCTTTGCCACTGGTGCAAAAGTTTCTAAGTAATCTATGCCATAAGTTTGAGTATACCCTTTTGCAACCAGCCTTGCCTTATACCTTTCTATACTCCCATCCACCTTGTATTTCACTGTATAAACCCATCTGCATCCAACTGTCTCTTTGCTTTCTGGTAGATCCACAATCTCCCATATTTGATTTTTAATCAAAATTTTCATTTCCTCCTGCATAGATGTCTTCCACTTAGGTTTGGAGAGAGCTTCACTAACACCCTTGGGTATAGACACGGAGTTGAGGGAGGAAAGGAAGGCCCGGTAGGAAGGAGATAGTCCACTATAAGAGAGATAGTGTGAGATGCAATGGGCAGTACACTTTTGTTTTCCCTTTTCTGAGTGCAATAGGAAGGTCAAGGTCATTTGCAATGGGGTTAGTAGTATCAATAGGAACTAAACCATTAGGGGAAGCAAGGGGCATACCTGGATCAGTGTCAGTCGAACTTGGAGTCTCCGAGAAGTCGATAGGAAGTGATGTGGATTCTTTTGCTGTGGAATCAACCTCCCTATGCAGTCGAAGAGATGAAGACACTATTGTGTAAAACACTGAGAAACAAGATGCAAGGGAGGTGGTAAAGTAGATGAAACAAGAGGGTCGGACATTGGAGTGGACAAAGGGGTTGGAACTAGAAGTGGTATAGATTGCTCACTTCTCCAAAAACTCCCACTGAGAAGAATCCCCCAGGAAGAAAGGTGTGAACTTAAAAAAGGTGACATCCATAGTAACATACCGACCCCTAGAGACTAGGTCATAGCAACTAGTAGTGTTCATGGGTCGGGTTGGGTCGGTTTCTTGGGATTTTCCCAACCGACCCGACCTGGTCGGGTTAGCTAAGGTGGGAACCGAAATCGACCCACTGACAGGCCAAACCGACTTGGTCGGTTTGAGTCGGTTTGGGTCGGTTTGGGTTCTGCTCTTGTACAAAGCCAAATAAAATCTGAATTAGTTGATAATTTGATATTCAAGAGTCCAAGATAAATCTAAATTTAATTCAGGTAAAGAATAAAATCAATAAATTATTCATGTAAAAACAAGTGTCAATAATGGGCCTTCTAGAGTAAAAAACTAGGTAAATCTAGGAAGGTAAATCAATAAAATAAAAATTTAGAAACCTTCTAAATTCTAATCTAGGTAAAAAACTAAAAAAGGACATTTAATTGAATTCTAATTGTAATTGCCTAATGGGCCTTCTAGAGTTCTAGTTCTAGTAAAAGTCTAAAAATAGAAAACTATTAGGAATTAGGAAACTACTCAAACTAGGAAGTAGGAATTACCAAACTAGTAGAATACTAGTTCGGTTTGGGTCGGGTTGGTTTTGGTTTTCACGCAAGAAAACCGAAACCGACCTGAGATTTCGGTTTATGTATGTGCCCAACCCAAAACCGACCGGTACGGACGAAAACCCGGCTGACTCGGGTTGGGTCGGTCCAGGTTGGTCGGTTTGGTCGGGTTGGGCATTCTTATGAACAGCCCTAATAGCAACAATACCCCTTCTGGTTTCCTACATACCTAAGGAAGACACTTTTTTGCCTTAGGGTCAAGTTTTGAGCAGTGAGGACCAAGAACATGGACAAAGCATACACAACCAAACACCCTTAGAGGAATATGGAACATCTCCCCCTCAGGAAAAAGAAGGCTGAATGGGGTGCTATATCCAAGAATACAAGAAGACACCTGATTAATCAAGAAAACCACTGTAAGATTTGCATCATCCCCAAAACCGAACCGAAATAGTAGAGGTCATCATCATGCTTCTTGCAACTTCCACAATGTGTCTGTTCTTCCATTCTGCTACACCATTCTGTTGTGGAGTATATGAACAACTGTTTTGATGGATTACTCCATGCTCTGATAGGTATGATGCTAGTATTTTTTTTTTCAAAATAGCATTGTCTGACCTAAACACTTTCACTCGTACCCCAAATTGCGTTAGCACCATCTGATGAAACTGTCAAACCAAAGATGACACCTCATCATGGGATCTCATCAATTATAGCCAAGAATATCGAGAATAATCATCTACCAACAGAAGAAAATACCGATAACCACCCATAGAGGGAATATGATATTGCCCCCCCACATCAGTATGAACAATATCAAAAGCAAAAGAACATCTTTTATTACTAGCTTTAAAGGAATGTCTACAATATTTTCCAAGTTGACAGCCTTCACACTCTAAACTGGACAAATTAACAGACTCAAACAACTTCGGAAACAAGAAATGCAAAGAAGTAAAAGACATGCCCTAACCGATTATGCCAAAGCATAATCTGACCCACTGACTCTGACTCAATGCCGTTGTTGACATGATGACTTTGATGACTAGGAAGCGCATCAAGAAGGTAAATTCCATTCACCTCATGACCACTCCCAATCATCCTCTTTGATTCCAGATCCTGTAAAACACAATGACCAGGGGAGAAAATTACTGAACAATTCAAATTCTTTGTCAAACTACCAACAAGTAAAAGGTTAGTACTCAGTCTAGGAACATGGAGGAAAGAGGGTAGGGAAATGGTATCGGTTATCTTGATAGACCATTTCCTTGCAATGGGAACATGTGATCCATCAGTTGTGGAAACTCTATCTTTGCCAGAGCAGAGGTGGTATGAGGAGAAAATGGTGGAAATGTTGGTCATATGCTTTTAGGCTCTTGAATCTATAACCCAAGGGGGTCCCTCCTTACCTATAGTGGAAACATAGTTTGTAGTGGCATGTGAACTACCTGTATGTGCAAACTAAGTAGAATGGCCACCTCCTGATCCACCTGTACCTTGTTGTCCACCTGATAATGGGTTAGGGCTGATTGTATCTCTCTGATTTAGTAACTACCCATATTTCTCCAGTTCGTCCCTCACTACAACAACTGCAACAGACTCTAGGGAAGTTGTAGCACGTGGTCCTTATAAGTCACCAGTTACTGCCATATTCACATTTCCCTTCTTGTTTCTAAGTCGACTCAACACAAGGTGAGGGTGAAGCTTCTAGCAGGTATCTCTGGTATGTTTAGGCTACTTACAGTAGTTACAGATCAGATCCTTCTTATCTTCCTTCCTGAGTTCATTTCCACCCCTATCTCCACTCTGCTTCGGTTTACTGTGCTAACCATAGTAGAATGCTCAATGCCTAGGTTCCTCTTCATCACATTCCTCCTATTCTCCTCTCCTGATACAAAGGCATGTGCCTAAGAGAGAGTTACATTGTCTTTGGAAAGAATATGCTGCTATGCAATGTCATACTTGGGGTTAAGTCTAGCTAGAAACTCAAAAACCCTGTTCTTCCCTAACAATTTCTGGTAAGTTGTTGCATCCTTGCTACTTTCCCAAACCACAGTCTCCAAATGATCTATCTCCTGCCATAAGGTTTTGAGGGCTGAAAAATAAATAGCATCAGACTTATCTCCCTGTCTGGTAGCAATTACCTGGTTCCTCAATTGGCAGGCTCTAGCAACATTCTCATTCTATGAATAGGTTTCTGCAACTCCATCCCAAATTTCCTTAGTTGTGTTAGCCCATAAAAAGTTTTTACTTATATGGGGCAACATGGAATTGCACAGCCAAGTCATTACCATATGGTTCTCCTGTACCCATCAGGAGTAGTTAGTTTTGGATTTCTCTTCCTCACCTATGACACACCCCAATTTCCCATGGGCACCAATAGCCATCTTTGCAGATTGTGACCACTCTAAGTAGTTTGTACCATCTAACTTAACTGTAGTGATGGTCCTAGCCTCGAAAAAGTCTTTCAACACTTCTCCCCCTTGTCCCATCTCACCTCCAGGTTTGTTTTCAACTTCGTATCCCTCCATAACTCTCAAAAAAGGGTTAGGAAATCACTTTGAGATGAAAAAATAGGTATTTATCTCCTTCAGACACCTTAAACACCCTTCTAGTACCCTAGAATCTCCCTCCTCCAAAGATTCCTTTTTCGGTGGGAGCAGAAGAAAAAGAAGAGGTTGCCGCTCCCTCTAGAGGCCTCTAAACAAGGTGGGACTTGAACTGCCCCCTTCAGAAAACTTCAAGAAACCCTAAAAAGATAGGGCGCCACTTTCTAGGTAAAAAATGAAGAGTCCTACTAAAACAGGACTCTCTCCCCTTTCTCTAGTTCTTCCTGATTTTGGTGAAAAATCCTACATCAGCTACAAGGGATTGCAACACCACAAAAAAAAATCCCAAAACTGGGCTTACCTGAGGTCTTCGATCAGCCCTTCATCTCACCATGCAGTCGGCCGATCTAGGGCTGCATGATGAAGCAGCTCAAGAAGTCTTTAACACCGCTCTGATACCAAGTAGAAAAGCTTATGATAGCTATTTTGATATAAACTTTATGAAAAGAAGAAAGAAGAAAGAAGAGAAAAGTTTCTGCTAGAAAAGAAAAGAAGAAGAAATAGAAGAGAATGAGGGGAAGCCAAAAAGAATTAGGTCTGGCCGCCCCCTTCCTTTTAATTATATACTTATAAAAAGAATGTACAAGTACAAGTATGCCCTTAGTAGGTCGGCTACTTGTAAGAAGCTAAAAGAACCACTTAACATAAACGAATGGGCCTAAGGCCCAATAACTACCTAACTGAATTATGTAAATAAAAATTAAATAAAGTCAGCCCAATAAGAGAACATCGGCCCAATAACTCAACAGTGAGGCACACCATATTGCTCTTGAAAAGGAGCAGGTAAAGAATAGGTGATTTAAATCTTCGGGCTGTTGGTTGCAAAAGGCACAACCTAAGTCTTGCTCAATTAACCATTTTTTGCATTTGTCTTTTGTGAGGACTCCACCCCATAGGAATTTCCATGTGAAAACAATACACCAAAAAGGGATTTTGAGTTTCCATAAAGTTGACCATTGGAAGAAAGGGGAGGAGGAGGGCTGATCTAACTGTGTAAACTCCACTATTATTGTTTTTCCATATTAAAATGTTTGCCTCTAGCCCTGGGTTTGGGTGCAAGGTACTGATTTTTTGAATGAAATCCAAGGTGAATAATTCTTGTAATTTCTGGTAATCCCATTGTTGGCTAGCTGTTAGCAAATCGACAACTTTAAGAGATGAGTTGGTGGAGAGCTGTTGTGGGTTTGAGCTCCCAAATTGATGGAGGGGGATCCATGGATCATCAAAAACTGAGATTGTAGCGCCATCTTTGATTAGCCATATAGCATTACTTCAAGGTTGGCAAGAGCTTGTGAGCTTGTCTCCACCATAAGGAATTACAACTTCCTTTTCTAGCTGAGAAGATACTGCAAGAGGAGAAATATTTCTCCTTTATGATTTTACTCCATAAAGAGTGTGGATGGGAAGCTAGGCGCCATATCTTTTTATCGAAAAGAGCCTTGTTCATTGGGTTCCATTTTTAGATACCAAGACCTCCCAAATTTTTGGGTGTACAAAACTTGCTCCGGGCTGTTATGTATTTTGTGTTTTTACCCCCGTCTGCTTGCCACCAGTAGGCCTGAGCTTATTTGTCCATCTGATTGTGAATTTTGTTGGAGAAAGTAGTGGTCATCATGGAGTAGATTGGCATGGCTTGGATGATAGACTTGACTAGAGTAGTTCTTCCAACATGAGATAATAATTTGGAGCTCCATGCTGAAATTTTTTGGGTAATGCCAATGATTTAAAAGGCGCGCCTAGGTGCACAAGTGAGGCACATTTTAGGGTAGGCGCCTCACTCAGGTCCTAGACACAACACTTTCAAAAGGTGCATGCCTGGTGCGCCTTGGCCCAGATGTCCGAGAACCCCCTATTTGCTAATGTTTTTTATTCATTCATCTTAATAAAACATCTTCTTAAAAGGCAATTAAAATTATAAAATCATTATGTTTTGTGTGAGAATTAAGAATTTAAGACCCAAACATGGACTTGTTTGGGCTTGCCTTGAGGGGCGTGGCACAAAGGTGATTTGTAGAATCAGGAATGTAATATGTTTTACATCACATTAGCTACTTGAAGTAATGCAATTGAGGAAAAAAGAGATTGTGGGCTTTACATGCTTGAAAATGTTTTATATGTTTGATTTTATTTTTAAATTTTCATTTGAATATGCTTTACATGTTATGCTTATGTATTTTAATTTTAGATAATAGGTTTTTTAAACCATTAATTTTAAAACTTAAGTTTGTATTTCTTATTAATATTATGTTTAATATTTTTATTTTTTTTGCATTTTTTTGAATTTTTTGGCATTTTTAGACTTTTTTTTTATTTTTTAGCATTTTTTTTTTATTTTTGTGCCTAGCTTTAAAAAGGTGTGTGCCTCGCCTTGCGCCTCTCACCTCAGGCCCAAATTGGCCCTCGCGCCTTACGCTTTTAAAACATTGGATAATGTGCTTGTAAAGATCTTTTGGACTTAACTGGTCTCTCATGCGAAAATGGATTCTGGAGCCTAAGTATTTTGTATTGAGCAGAGAATTTTTGAGTCTTAGAGCATGGGAGATCATTTTCTGGTGGTGTCTAGGGACATTTTTACTGAACATCACACAAGATTTGGCATAGTTGATTTGCTGACCGGAAAGGTTCTCAAATGTATTGAGGATTTCCAATAGAGATCTTATTTGGGGCATGTCTGCTTTCTTGAAGATAATGCAGTCATCTGTGAACATCAAATGTGTGATAGGGGTGCCATTCCTACAGATCTTCACACCTTCAAGTGATCCTTGATTTGAAGCATGGTTTTGCATGCTAGTGAGAACTTCCATCCCTATGAATAGGTATGGTGATATGGGGTCTCCTTGTCTAAGGCCTCTACCGGCCGTTGAAGTATTCTAATATTTCACCACCTAGTTTGATGGAAAGGCTTGGGGAAGAAATGCATTGATGAATCAGCTAGCACCATTTTGATGGAAACCCCATGTTTTGGAGTGTATCTTGTAGGGAGTTCTATCCTATTCTATCAAAAGCTTTTGGCATGTCCAATTTTAGAGCAATATATCCCTTTCCTCTCTTTTGGATGTTCATTTCGTGAATAATTTCTCTTACTAACAAAATGTTATCCGTGATTTGTCTTGTTTTCAAGAAGCCGGATTGGTAGGGGGAGATTATATCTTGAAGGATGAGTTGCAGCCTTGAGACTGGCCATTTAGAGATGATTCTGTAAATGACGTTACAGAGGCTGATGGGTCTGAAGTCTGAAGGGGTGCTTGCAGTTGAATGCTTAGGGATGAAATTATGAAAACAAGATTAGTGTTGTTAATGCCCCGAGATAAGCATTCTGAGTAGAAAAAATGAGAGACCATCTGGAAGATGCTTGGCCCTACTATGCTCCAAAACTTTGATAAAAGAAGGTTGTATATCCTTCCGGGCTCAGCGCATGGGTTCATTTGGTGGACAACCTGATGTATTTCCTCCGGGGTTGGGGATTGGAGTAAAGAGTTTATTTGATCTTCATTAAGTTGGGGGAGGTGGATGCTTTGTAGGGCACCTGCGTTATAAGTTGCTGAGGTTCATTCTTTGTGTTCTTTTTGTTGGCCATGTGATGAAAGAATTTTGTATTCTTGTCACCATCCTTGAGCCATAACTCTCGGGATTTGAGCCTCCATAACTCTTCTTTGGACAGCCAGTAAGAGTATTGCCTTCGAAGGTTATCAAGTTGATCAGATGGGGAATTAGGAGAGTCTGACATTTGAATTTGGTTAGTGGAGGCTGAGAGGCGGTTTAAATGATGCCAAAAGTGTTTCTGTTCCACTGTTTTAACTCTCTTACATGAAGATAATTCGACTTTTATTTGATGATATGGTGAGCCTTGAACTGAGGCATTCCAAGAATTGAATATAATCTCTTTGCAGTCCGGATGGTCTGTCCAAAAAGGCATGAAATGGAACTGGGATTTTCTCCTCGCCTGGCATGGCTGTGTGGCTAACTGGATTGGTCCATGATCTGAATGAATTTTGGGGAGGTGATAAACAATAGACTCTGGGAAGATTTGGAACCAATCAGTTGTGGCGAAAACTCTATTCCAATCTCTCTAGAATTTTTGAAGTTCCAGATTGACCGTTGGTCCAAGTGTAGCCTGGGCCCACATAATCCATGTCTGTTAGGTGGAAGTATCGGATAAAGTCTGCCATGTGTTTGGACAGCTTTGGTTGTTTCTGGCGAAAATTCCGTTGGTCTTGACTCAGTAGGTCATTCAAGTGACCCGTTAAAATCCAGGGAAGTTGGATTGGTTGGATGACGGTTTTGATGTGAGCCCACATTGCTTTTCTTTGGTTTCTCTGGGGATGACCTTAAAAGAAAAGTATGTGCCATGGTTGTTGTGGGGGGTTGCTGTTTACTTGAAGTAGAATGAAGTGATGACTCGTTTGAAGGACTTGTAAAGAGACTTGGCTAGTCCAACAACAAAGAAGACCCCCTGGGTGACCCGCTGCTAGGGGTGATCATTTCAGTCCGGTCCGGCCTGGCCCGCACAAGTCTGTCCCTGAAATTCCGGGCTTGAGCCTGGGTTTTGTGTTTAGGCCTGGTCTGGGCCGGGCCCACATCAGGCTCGTAAATTTTAGGGCCGGGTTTGGGCTTAATACTTCAAGCCTGGCCCGCATATATTTAAACTTACATATTTTGTGTATAATGTATATATGTATACATGTTATTTTACATTAGATTATATATTTTATATATATATAAATATTATAATATGACATGTATAATTTATATTATATGTAATATTTTATATTATATAATATATAAAATAAGTTTATATGCATGTTATGCTATTTAATATAAAATATTATAGATATGTAATGTTTTATATATAAAAGTCATTGGCCCAAAATCAGGCTCAGTCCGGCCTGGGCTTGTGTAGACCTGGGTTGGGGCTTATGTTTCAGGCCTGGAACCTTGGACTGGGTCAGGCCTGGGCCTAAGCTATAACCCTTATCATAATTACCAAGCCCGGCTAGGCCCATGATCACCCGTACCCGCTGCACTGTGAACTTGGTGGTTGAAATTGAGGTGTTTAGCTAAGTCAACAGATTTAGTAGAGGAGAGTTGGGTTTCGCAGAGGAAAAGAATATTTGGTCGTTTTTTGTTGCAAAGGTGCTGTAAGTGTTGGACTTTCTTGGATCTGTTTGCTCCTCTGATGTTCCATCAGATGATCATGGATGTAAGAAATGCATGTGACAGTGTAAAGAGAGTTATAACAAAAGATAAAGATGCAAGAATGGAAAGTACCTGATCTGTAAAAGGCTTCTGGAACTGCTCAATTGGGAACCAAGCCTGATGATTAGTGGGATGTGTCCACGTGGGGTTCACCTGGCCCATGTGGTCCACCATTTGTTTTGGGTTGTCCAATGGTGCCAGGTTTTTTTTAGATGGGAACATTCAGGATGGCCATGTGTTCATATTGTGCAGCTTCCAATTCCAATTCAGGCATATGCTTCGTAGTTCCACGTGGAGGTTGAGATACATGCGGCTCCACTTTCTCCATGATATTGTTAACTATGAAGACGTTTCTTTTTAGGGCGTCTTCTAGTAAAATTTTAAAAATAGGTTAATTTTTAAAAAATAATATTAAATAAAGCGTGTCAAATATGTAAAGCGCAAAATCTACTCAAGGTTATAAATATCAATACGTTATTGGACAGTATTGGTTTTTTTTTTTTCATAACCAATTAGGGGGGGTTTGGCTTTTCCACCCCTTGAACTGATCAAAACCTCGACACACTCTCTGTAGGGATGTATTGGGTGCTTCCCATACAATGTGTATCGATCGATACTGTAAACCTTGTTTGTACTCCTTCCAAACTGAACTTAAACATTTGTATTTGCACTCTTCCTGAACTGAGCCTAAATAAAAGGCCCTTTGACCCTTGCAGGGTTGGGTTGGGTATCGATCTAAAATTAATAGAAGTGAAGTGATGAGACAATAACATTTGATAATGAATACTAAATTGGCCGAAATTGACAGACTCGATGGATATTTCTTCCCTTTTCTCTTCTGATGTAGAAATTATAAAGAATTTAGTTGATGAATTTCAAAGGAGGTTCAAAATATAAAGATGGACATTACAAACTAAAGCTGGCAAAGTGGCAATGGCATCTTCCCAGTTCCAAGCGTATAAGTACTTTGTGTCATATCCGTTATGCAGTATCCACTCCTCCTAACTAAAAGTCATTCCCAACTCTATTAGACTTTTAGAAGTACCACTTCTCCGGTCCGTGTAAGTTGGGCTCTACAATAAACAAACTTTTTATACGTTAAGCAGAAGCTCCCCTTGACGGTTCTCTTCTTTCTTGTTCTTCTTGTTTTGCACTTTTACCTCCTCCCCCGAAATGAAGACTAACTGATGGTGCTTTCATTTATGCAGGTTCTTGCATTAGCCATGGCATACCAATCTGTAACTGACCACCATAAACAGCGCCCACCAATTGATGATCTCGGGCCAGATGATTTTATCCCTTATCCTCGTCAATGATGGCAGTTTGGTTTAACAGATAATAATTTGGTGAGAAGGAAATAATTTAAGAAAATTTCACAACTTTGTACGAAACGCAGCCTCAAGGTTTTAACATTAAGAAAGAAATATGCCTCAATATATCTTTGTACTCTTTTCAAAACAAAATGTTTCAGTACTGTACAACAGCCAAGTCTTGTTAGATTCTTGCAAAGGTGAGGTGCTTAAGTGCCATTTATTTTCCCGCTGGTTGTGAAACAAAGTGGTGTTTTATTGAACTACTTCAAAGAGAATAACATTAACGTCACGATTTGAGCAGAAATGGGATGGGGGTCCGACCAACCAACCAACTTATCAAAGCCCGTCTGTCCATTGAGTATGGCAGTTGCCCACTCATCGATTTCCGTCCGTACGATATTTTTGGTTTTTACCCATCTACCCATCCCCTTCCTTTGTGTGGCCATACCATTTATTAGTTCTTAAATTTGATTTTTTATAATACTTATTATTTCATATCTTGCCATTTATATATATATATATATATATATATATATATATATATATATATATATATTTACTTGAAAAAGTATTCTAAATTCTATTGTTTATAATAGCTTTTTTTCCATCTTTCACTTGTTTCATCCTTTATTGCTAAATTACTCTTGATTTTGATAAACCTTCAATTATTATGTTATGGGTCAAATTTCATGAATTAGATTAAGTCTGTCTCCACGGTGTAACAAATAACAGGCCTCAGATTGGGTGAATCGATTCTGTTTTTTTTTTTTAGTTTTTATTTTTATTTTTTTGAAACCGGTTTAGGTCTCTTTCACTCCCTGAATCAGTCAGACCCCCGATACATCCACTATAGGGGCGTATCGGAGCAGTCCCGAAATGATACGTATCGGCCGATATGGGCCGAAGCATATCAATACTTTGAACCTTACCTGGGAGAAGTAACATTACCTTTAGACACTGTCCTCAATATTGAAAATTTTCATCCTACTTTAGTAGCAGCCATAGCCACCTGCTTCTTTTTGTACTGATGGGATGGGACCAATGGCAATCATCTTTGTAAGGGTAATAAAATATTCCTGGCAAATAACACGAACACCATTAAGTCAATTAAATGGAAGAATGACTGCCGGTCCAGTGCATAATTCCCAATTCTTTGTGTGTGAGTGGGGGAGGGGGTTTGAGAGAGAGAGAGAGATGTAATATAATTTGGTTGAGAGAAGCAATGGCAATAGTTCTGTTATTGTCTTGGTCTTTCCAAATTGGGATTTTATTTCGATCCCCATATCAAAGTCAACTATAACACCATCCACCATATCCTTAGCACTTATTTTATTGCCTTAGAGGAAGTAAAGTTTACCTCATTACTTACTCAACTCTTTTTCTATCTTGTCTGAATCAAAGAATCAAGACATTCAAGGCTATCTATGACTTTATGCGCTCCTTAGCTAGAATCAAGACATTCAAAGCAATACTGGCAATTATGGGCTGGGCTGGGTTAAGGCAAGATATGTCAGCAATATAAGCAACCTGACCCAATCCTAATCAGTACATACATAAAAACCAATGACAAGCCCAGACCACTTGTATTAGCACTGGCCAAAAAACCTGTATTGGTCTGCCCACTAATAGATAGTAACTATTTGATCAAAAACTATTCTTCATTTACTAGTTCCTTGGGAATCTGTTTTCCTCGCACTTTACATCCAACATTCCAACTTCATATTACCAATGGGTATGGCAATTCTTATTCTTGTGTAGTGCTTATGCCGTGTAGAGGTAGGGGTATTTAGATACATACATCAATACGAACACGACACGACACGACTCGACTAATTGATGATATTAAATTTTCAAACATGAATGTGGCTGGTTTATTGTACGGGTAACAAGATGTGGCTCACATAACTCGTTTATTTAAATAGGCTATTTTCAGTTGCCAATTCAGGTCCATACGGTCATGATAACCTATTTAATTCTACACTAAATGATACATATAAACTGAATTAATAGGGTTAATCTATTTAAATTAAATAATAAATAGATTTAAATAGTATATAAGCATTCAATCACCCATGATCTAAAAATAAATTCACAAAAACCATGTAATAGCCTTACATACCATAATAGCATTCAAGTTTCATTGCAATATAATTGCCTTTTTGGTCTCTCTTTCTCTCTCTTGTAACTTTTTTGATAGATTCTCTCTCTTATAATTTAACTGAATAAATAACCTAATCTATCATTTGGTTTAACCATGAGTAGTAAACATTTATTTTATTTAATAACCCCACTTTCTTATCTTAAGAAATTGTCATTCTTTGATGTTAAGCAATTTGTTTACCCAAGGGGTTGCCTTGGATATTTAGGAAAATCATCCCAACTAAGTGATTATATTTATTATATAGCATACATATTATATTGTAAGCTAGTTACATCTGCAACTTAGTGATTGATAGTAATTTTACTTGATTTATCTAAGAAAACTAATTGATCATGTTACAAAATTGAAATGGGTAGAGTGGAAACTAAAGCCCCATTCATTTCTTGGTAAAGCAAAGGGGGAAAGCTGGTTAATAGAAAAGTGGTTCCTGTTGATCAATAATCTCAAATTCACTTTTCAATTAACCATGGGCCTATGGGTCCATGGTAAGTTGCTTTCCCCTAAGGCCTTATTCGTTTTAAGTTGGTGGGTCTCACAGAAAACAAATAAACCTACATTCATATTTCGGTATTAGTGGATCCCATGAAAAAGAATGATTCTTGATCATTTTATTTATTTGTGCAATTAATACCCTCATGAGACTTAGGTAAATCACTTATCCATCCATGCTGAAAATTGCTAATTCATTATGGGTTAATATCGTCCTTTCAATAGTATCATTTTTTTTGGATAAATTGATCATTGTACAATTTTACCTAGGGAATAAAATAACACTAGTAAGTGCACTTATCCGGATAAGTGTTTCCCAAGAAACACTTTCCCGGATAAATGCATTTTACCCATATAAATGACTTACCAAGATGCGAACAAGGCCCGAATATCACTTAATGGAGTAGGTGATACCTATCTCCTTGATGGGTAACTAGTTAGCTTTACCACCTAGGGAAATTATCAAAACGCCATGGGACAAAGTTGTCCATTGTAATAATTGCATTCAATGGGTAAAATGGTCAAAAGGACATTTACTTGGAAATGACTTTTTAATCAAAAGAACACAAATAAATGCATTTACCTAGGTAAATGGCTTCCTAGAAAAGAATGGGGCCAAAGAATTAGATTCAGTACTTGTGAAAGTAATTCAAGTTTTTCACCAAAATAAATGCATTTGATTGCAAATAACCTTGCTTGCAATGCATATTTCTCCTACCTCTTGTGCAATGGGACATTCTCTTAATAAGCTGAATAAATGCTATATGTACTCAAACTCATTAATGGTTCTAGTTATATTGGGTCTTACGAAGGGTGCATTGGCTAAAGACTTGATATCTAACAGTTTCGCATGAAACAACCACTTACTTCTTATTCTTCTTTCTTCTTTGGATGTATTTATATTAGAATATAAACAGAAAAAAAATTTGAATAAAGAATTTAAAAACTCCATTGTATTTTATGTTTTATTATTTGATTTCCAAGAGCAAAACAAACACAAGAGATGTGTAAAGTAGTGGGATTCATGCTACTTCCAGTTGTTTCGATGGAAAATATAGGCCCTCTTTGGTGTCACTCAGGAGAATTACTTCTAGCAATTCTCACAATTTTTTTAGTAGAATTGTGTTTGGGTTTGCCTACTCCAAAGAATCGATCTATTTTTTGATGGAAATTCTTATCCAAAGGCGAGTTTCTCCGAAGTGATATTTTTTCACTTCCAAGGATGAGAATTTCTCATCCTCATAATTCTCGCAACGTCCTTTGTAAATTAACCACGAACACGTATGCTTGTTTTGCACGTGAAAGCATGGGCATTTCTGTAATTTACCATAATACACAAAAAAACTCTCGTGAAAATCACTAACCAATCAATCGTGAATTCAAATCAGCCCCCCACAACGTCCCACAGCACATCCCCATGTTTATTGGAAACATCTCCCCATGATAATATCAGGAATGGTGCACCATTGGGAGATGTACCCAATACACGATAAGGATGTGCTGTGGACGGTGGACATCAATCATCTCCTTCCTTTGACTCTCTGTGGACTGTGGACATCCCCATTCCCATCCCTGAACTACAGTCTGTGAAGGACATCAACAAAAAAGAGAACTCCCAAAGAGCCACTTTACCGACTGATGATGTCGCGTTGACCTTGGTTGCTGAATATGGGTATCAGAAGTTGGAATATAAGCACAGCCCCTTAGGGATTCTGTTCATTCTCAGGTATGAATGTCTTGTTATTTTGTTCTGAATCAGAACTTGGTACTGTCTTATCTTTCAAAAGCTCCTTTGCAACTTCAGTTCACTTAGGTGGTGTTTGCCAGGACCGGATTTAATAGGCACAACAAAGCACATTAAATGAGCACTTGATAAATATTTTGACAATTGTCAAAAGTGGTATTAATCTTTTTCAAGGGTACACTGAGGGTATTTTAAGGGACAAGTGTCAAATAAATTTCTAAGTATTCATTGACCATACTTACGACGTTGTGCCTACTTGATCCGGTGTCAGCCCACCACCCCCAATAAGCTATCCGCTCATGGTGGCTACTTCTTTGAATTTTCCTTCCCCCATATATATAAGGTTCTGACATGTCAAATCACACCACCGAAGCTCAGGAAGAGATCTCCCATCATCTTTGTCTTTGTCTCAGGCACGAAGACGGATGAGAAGATTGCAAAGTTGGGATTGTCTGGGAGCCAAGATCCTTTTTGAAACCCTACACCTCTTCTTTCTTTAACGGTGAACCCACTTAGCTTAGCCATCTTCGTTCTCAAATCCATCTAATGGAACGCCATTTTTCTAACTTTGATCTCTCAGCAAATCAGATGAAAAGATATTTTCTGAAACCCTACACCTCTTCTGAAATCTCTTCTTTAGTAAGGCTGTTGTTTTTTGTCTTTTAGAAGCTGCTAAGAATTTCTTCCATGATTCAATGTTAGTGGCGACAAAAGGAAATGCTTAATTCATTGATAAAATTGAATTCATGGGAAGAGTTTATTTGAGTAATATCTGCTTGGTGGTATCCATTTATACGAATAAAGAAAGATATTATGCATTTGATTATCTACTTGGTGGGATCCATCCATAAAATTGAATTCTTGTATCTATCTATCTATCTAATCTCCGAAGTTTGAAAAAAATAAAGATATTATGCATTTGATTATCTGGGTACTTAGGAATCTGTCCTTTTGAGTGTTTTATCTTGCATTATCATCCATGAAAGGAGCCACTATAATGAGAAAAATAACTGTTAGGAGTTGATTTGTTGTTGGTTGTTCTGTCAAATAACTAAGAATATTGTGTTTAGATGTATATGCCAAAAAAAAAATATCTTACTTGCATGGTTGTTTCAGAAGGAACTTTTATTTATAGAATGAAAGAAGGTGTACATTACAAAATGACACACAAATGGGTCCAAACAAACAAATGTTGTAAATTAAAGCATTCATAATTTTGTTGCTGAAAGATACACTCCTGAAGTGTTGTAAATTGAATCAGAACTTGCTATTGTATTCTTCTTATGCTTCTTTTGTTGCTATTACAATTTTGTTCTAAGGGATTGAAGCTTATAAGTACTGAAAACAGTGATGGTTTGAAGGTTTGATGATTCTATCTTTGCATCGTGAACAAATATTGATACTTAGTTACTTACCATACTAGCCTCCACATATGGAACCATTGATTCAATAAAAGGGATCAATGATGTTCTCCTTGAATGATAATTTACTCTCAAATACCCAGCATCCCATCTTCTAGGATGAGGTTTTACATTATGAATACCCAATCCTTGAATGCTAAATTTTATCACATGTTTCTACCAATATAAAGTATGAAGACGTGTTAACAAGGCAAAATTGATTGAAGTGGATAATATTTAGAGTTATAGGTTTATATATTTCTCATTTGAAGACTTGATTTAAACATAATATATTACAATGGGGTAGCAATTGGATTTATATTTATTAGAATTGGCATGTTTTATATATTGGTAAGTTTGAGAATTGATTCTAAGAAATGAGGTGATGCCAAACGTGATTATATTTCTGAAAAATAGGAATTGGATGGTTGTGCCAAATGCGTGTGGCAATTCTCTAATGAAAATTCTCAAAATTTATTTTTTTTCAAAGGATTTTGAGAATAAGAATTTCAAGAATTGATGCCAAACGAGGCCATAATGACTAGGAATGGCAATTGGGTGGGTTTGGGGCGGGGATCATATTCACTGTCTCCATATCCCTGTCAGGGATAAAATTTGTCCTCCATCCCCGATCTCCGACGGGGATCCCCACGGGACCCGAATCCCCGAAATTTTTTTAGATAACAGTATTTTTTTGAAAAATTAATTTATTTCAAATAAATAAAAAATTTAAATTATAAATAATGTATGTATATGTGATCGGAGTCGAGGCGAGGCGGGGACCTCCCCATCCCTAACCTTGACCCTGATCAAAGATTCCTATTAATCCCCACCCCCATCCTCATCTTGCCAAAACAATCTCTATCCCCAACCCCATTGGGTCAGAGAAATCGGGTACAATCTTCATCCCCAATTCATCCGAAAATTGAATCCCCAATTCATCCGAAAATTGAATCCCGTGGGATGAAGAAAATTGCCATCCTAATAATAATGACCGGCGACTACTCATTCTGATATTCACAAAAGTCAGATTATAAGTTATTTTTTTTTTTTCCTACTTTGACCCCAATTCAAAAATCAACACACGGATTTGAATTCGAATTAGCTGCACAAAATTAACATGCATTCATTACTACACATACATTGAATGTTACATATTTACTAAAAGGCCATGCGTTTAAGCTTCATGCAAGTCATTTTTATTCATGCTATGCAATACCAAATTAATTTGTAATCATATCATCATCACCTGGGCCGCATCATCATCACAGTACTTGGGATTTTGAGACCTTATGTCATTATTCATTGGCCATGTCATCATTAATTGCAGCAAGTGATGACCGGAAGACATCAAAATGGCATTGGCAAATATTGATTTTGTCAAACAATATCTTTTGATCCCCATGGATTTGAGGAGACGTATAAAGGAATATTGAGATGAGATCAATTAGTTTAGATGTGATTAGATATATGGAATAGAAAAACATAGGTTGAATTATATATTTATATTAGCACTGCAGTTTGTAGCTTTATCTTTGTTCATTTATAAATATGATGTATCTATTAGATTTAACTAAGGTTCTGTTTGGAAGCGGTGTAAAACCTCATCAATATATGACTTTATTGATGGAACTTTACATTGAACTGAAAATAATTTTGACCATTGAGCTTTGAAAAATGTGATATTTTACATCAATTTACTGATGTAATATTTATTTACATTGACAATTGATGTAAAAAATATTTATTTACATTGATAATTGATGTAAAACTTTATTTTAGATGAGGTTTTACATTGATTTACAATGCAAAACTCCACTCCATCCAGCTGCCGATAAATGTGAACCAGGATTAGAATTTTACATTGGTCTTGATTTATACTCCATCCAAATGCCAATAAAATTAAACTGACGTAAACTTTTACATTGATGATATTTTACATCACTTCCAAACACAACTCAAGTAATTCAATCTTAGAGCGAACAAAATTAAGGAATTCAATCATCTTTCTCCAAAAAGAATTCATTTTTAATTAATTTATTAATAATATACAATACTTGTTTATTTTTAGTTTATTTTATCAATGATTAGTGCAAAGGCATTGGTATGTATGTGCATAAATAAAGTATGAGCACATAAATTAACAATATATTATTAAATTTAACTTTTAACCAAACAAGACAAATATATTCGATAGGCTTCATATAACATTTTAGGTATTTACATGTCAAAAAGTGTATTTTTTATATAGCATGGACATAGTTACAAGTTTTTCCTATATCATAATCCAACCCTAGTATTATCTAAAATCCGAGGACATGAAAATTTGTGATTTTTTTTTTATGTTCAACCGCTCACAACGGCAAGGCTCAATTTGAAAGAAGTATAATTATATTGTAAATACAAATGTATAATTATATTATAAATACAAATGTATACATTGTAAATACATACAAAATAACACAAAATACAAGCATTATTCTCTACGAGAAGATGCCACTGAATCACCACTCTTAAAGAAGAATCCCAAGATACAAGCATTGTTC
Source organism: Nelumbo lutea (assembly GCF_056320005.1). Lineage (NCBI taxonomy): Eukaryota > Viridiplantae > Streptophyta > Magnoliopsida > Proteales > Nelumbonaceae > Nelumbo > Nelumbo lutea. The sequence continues at coordinate 712,164 of NC_142686.1, forward strand.
CCTCGGAAAATCAGAATGCGAAGTGATGATGAGATTGACAGATGTCCGGTAAGTACTAGGTAGTATCAGTTACATGCAAATATCTAAATCAACACGTCACACATACTCTTCTACCACGTCCACCCGACTCTGACGATGACGCTCCACAGCGTCCACGATTTGACATGATTCTGGATTTATTTCTTCCTCGCTTTCTCCGCTTGTCTTCAATTCACGGCCCACGGTTTCTCAATTCTGGCAGTCGCCGTTATATCATTCACGCGAAAAATATCCAAATAGCCTAGTCGCGTCTTTTAACGGAAGCAAACGGAGGCATTTATTGAACAGTCATTAAGCACGAACCTTTTTTTTCTTTTTGTTGGTAGAGCCATTAAGTATGCGACGTGGATCATCCCTATATAAAAAAAAGGGTATGGATTTAATATGGTTTTATTAATTGTTGGTATTTCATATCATTTACCGGATTTCTATTATTATCCTTGGGTGTTTCGTCAATTGCGAGTATTTTTTCGTTATATTTACTAATATACCCTTTGACTTTTGAGTTTTCTTTTGCTTTGCTTTTGAGTAGTGACCGAGTCGAGTAGCAGCACAGAAACTAGCACTCCGAAGGTGGGTTTCCTACTTTCCTACATACAGCCATAGCGTGGGAGGTTGTCTTGTGACTTGAAAGCATGACCGCTTATGGTGTATAAAAATCGCAATTGCTTCTTCATATTGTAATTAAGAAATCAAATGATCAAATGTCCCCTCCTGACAAGGTTATTTAATTAAAAAACATCCAAGAGCCCAAACGGGTATAAAATCGCAATTACTGATTGTAACTAAAATCTAATTATTAAAAGTCCCCTTATACTAACACCATTTTCCGAGTTCGTCCGATTGGAATGAAGCATTGCGGCGGGTCCAGTTCTTGAGATAACTGAGGCCCACGCCTATATAAAAAGGACGAAATTCCTATATTTGGGCCTTTGATTTTTTTTATTAACCTTATTAATTAAAGAGAAAATTCTTGATTGGTATCTTGTATTTTGGGTGTAGCGTTACTTTGATTTATAAATTTTCAAATGTAATAATTTGGTATCCAAAATTTCAAAGTGTATCAATCTATTTATCTGCCATTAAATAGTCCTTAATAAACTGTTAAATTAAGTGGCATTTGAAAAGATACAAATGCCCTTTGAGCATAATTTTAATTTTCTTGAATAAAAAATTCAAGAATTTGGGATTATTCATTTTTATCAAGGTTTGGATGATTGATAAAAAGAATTGGATGACATTCTAAAGGTATATGTGTTTTTTCAAATATCCCCTGATGACTGGTTCAATAACTGATTAACAATAAGTATCGGATTGACCCATTTTAAAAATTTGGATACTAAATTATCACATTTTAAAGTTTAGAAACCAAAATCACACTATTAGCCGTTTGTTAATCCTCAGGCTTTCCTATTTGTGGCGCCTATGTTTGCATCCAAACATATCCATACATGGCAGCTGCCAGCTGGTGCCTGGAGTCCGGATCCGTGTTGGAATGGGCTTAGTTGGCAGGAGCTCCCAACTCCAGCTGGTATCGCCTATGTTTGTGTCCAAACACATATATAATTATATGTAGCTGAAAAGTGAGAAGTGAAAACACTAAACAATTAATTGGATTTAGAGCTGACACTCTTCATCAGTGGCACAAAATACCAATTACCAAACACCGTGTGTAAGTCATTACCACTGTTCGGGGTGTTTTGGTAAAAGCAGTGTGGACTTACCAAGTTCCTTAACCCCGATCCGGAAACGGAAAAGGACAATGATGGTACTTCAAGTAATTTTTACCACAAAGAGAGGGTATCCTCGCCGTTGAAAATCTTTTCCTTAAATCGTTGTTCCGTAGCGTTAAACACCTCTCTATTCTATCACTTATATAGTTAGGTGGATTCTGTCTCTCTCTCTCAACGCCTCCCCGTGCCGCTGAAAACACTCCGTTAGATCCTTTTATTCTTGTGTTTCTTCGACTCCAGATTACGAACCGATCGAACTCGGCTTTGATTAGCTTTCTCCGCAAGACAAGTCTCGGTGGTGGTTCTTTGGATCTCTTCTCAAACAAAAGCCCAGGTAACCACCTCATCGAATCTCCGATCTCGGTTCTTATTATCAGCACACATCTAGATCTCTCTTTCTCTCTCTCTGTAACAGCTTCGTTTTTATCGCTTTCGTTTCCTTCGATGATGAAGTGATTCTGAATTATGAATGCTTCGTTAATAATACTCTGTGGTTTCCGTTCGTCTTGTGGTGTTGCTTCGATACCGATCTGATCTTTCTCGTTTTATTTCGGAGGTTATAGTCGAAAATTTGATCGATTTTACGGATCGTGTTAATTAGTTACTGTATCTGAATGCGATCTAGTGGTGCCTTTGTGATAGTAAGAACTATTGATTTTCTTCTGTGTAACATAGCATTGTAAAAATTTTCCTCAAGTTTTTGGTTCTTTTAAGTGTCCTACTTTACGGATCTGGGAATTCTATCATTCAACATCGTCCAGAGGGTGATGAATTTTTATCTGTGATCTTCCTTTTTGCGTGTTGCTTTTCGTTTTCTCGTATCGAGCTATTACATTATCGTTTTTGATGCTGTTGCTTTTTGTTACTTTGTTACTGAAAGATCGGGCTTTTGAGCTGGGCTTATATTCATGAGGGTAACATAGATCGTATGCTTTTTCCGTATCCTCAATTAAACATGGTTATGGTGTCATTTATTTAACACTTGACCATCAGCTTCTACCCATGGTGAGAGACTGGGAGTCTCTCTGATGGATGTCTGGATGTTTCTTCTCTTTACGGTTTGTTGTCGGGCCTTTTTATCTTTTCTTATTTTCCATTTCAATGTGGATCATGTCTCACTGTCTCATGTATGCTTTTATGCTTTGTTATATGGGGTTATTGCAATATTGGTTTTCCAAATTTTTTAATATGTAGCTGAAGGGTCAAGTTTTTTTAGCAGTATAAACATCATGGCATTGTTCCGATAAGAAACCTGTCTTACAAAGACAGTCCTAACATTTTTTTTTTGAAATTTTCTGCTTCTGTTATTATGTGACTGCTTGTTAGTGTTTTGGTGGCTCACCTATCAAGGTGCCACACATTTGAGGGGTGTTGCTGCAACACTACCTGAATTCTCCGAACTTCCATAAAGGTGTTTCGTCTAAAACCTTCAGCATGGAACTATAGGTATTGTGTTGCTGCTTTTGAGGAAACAGGCACCCACAAATATATTTTGTGCCCTTTTTGCATGTTTCTCTCGACATCATAGTTTTCAAGGCACCAAGACGAGGCTAGGCAATAGGGGGGTGCTTTGTTGCCTAGTTGCCTAGGCAATGGATTTTTTTATGTTGAAAGCATAGATCCTAGGGTAGTTCCCTAGGTACTATAACCAAATTTCCTTAATAATTATTCATAATTTTCATAAGAAAAGTATAAAGTTCATATTTTTTTGATAAATAAGTATAAAGTTCATATTAAAGTATAGAAAATCAACATATTCATGAGAAGAAAACGAAGGAAAATAAAATCCAAAAAATATAGGGGATGAACCCTTATTTTTGTTATAGAAAAAGAAGTAGTAGAAGAAGAAGAATATATGGAAGAATAAAATGTGCTGACTAGATAAAATTTTAAGTTCTTCCTTATTGGTTCAGGTTTTGAAGTCTTTGAGGGTTCAATACAGCATTTATCAATGTTTGTGTTAATTAAACCCTAATAAATAAGAAAACAATAAAAAAAATTAGTATATAAACCCCCACCAGATGGAGTGGTAAAATTGAACTTTGATGGCAGCTGCCAAGGTAACCCAGGGTCATCCGGAATTGGAGGAATTCTGAGAGATAAAGACAGCAATATGTTGTCTCTTTTCTCAGGACCAGTGGGTGAAGGTGATTCTGTAAGGGCAGAGCTACTAGCAGCGGTACAAGGTATACAAATGGCTAAGAGTGAACAATTTGTTAGTAGAAGGAGATTCCAAGGTAGTAGTGGGCTGGCTGAATAGCCCAGACACAGTTTGTTGGGGCTACAGGGATCTGTTAAAGAAAGTTAGGTTCCAGTGGGTTGGCAGATCAGCAAATGTAATGGCCGATTCTCTGGCCAAGCAAGGGGTGATCTGTTTTGGGCTACTTTGTAATTTGTATCTAGGGTTTGGGCATGTTTAGTGTTTATGATTCAGTCCTTGGGGGAGGTAACATCTTGTGCCTCTTCCTAGGCTGCTTGTATTTCTGATATTTATTTCAATAAAATTACTCTCATTTATAAAAAAAAAATTAGTATACAAACACACAAAATGATTATTTTAATTTAATAATGTTTATTTTATAATTATAATCTCAAAAATGAATAAACAAAAAAGTATTTTATAGTAGGAAGTTAAAAACTGCTTGGCGAGCCTCAAAGGGCGCCTTGTCGCCTAGGTGCCTGCCTAGGCATTGCCTTGACAACCATGCTTGGCATGCTGTGGGGCAAACTCATGCAATGCCATGGTTAAAATGCACAGCCATTCTGAACTCTACCTCAATTAGTGACATGACCTTTTTTTCAAATTTAACATTCCTCGTTTGCATCATTTGACCATGATTCTATGATTTAATAGGCATTTTTGGATGTTTGCATGTATCTTTTATGACTTGATTCTAGACATATTTATGTTTGTTTTTGGAGAGAGAGCTTTTGTGGGTTTCAATATCTCAAGAAATTTGGCATGGTTGGTGATTTGTTGCAGGTGTTAGCTGTTGAGATGGCATCAACAGCTGGGGCCACAGGATGGTTGAGAGGAAGGGTAAAGGCTGTTCCTTCTGGAGATTGCTTGGTGATAATGGGAAGTACCAAGGCAGAAATTCCCCCAGAGAAGACTATCACATTGTCATCTCTTGTTGCCCCTAGACTGGTATTTCCAGGAAACTGAATTCAAGCTTTTAGCAGTCCTCATTATTAATTCTCTCTCTCTCTCCCTCTCTCTCTTTCTCTCTCTATTTTAATGAGTACTTAACTCTTATTGATAAAAAATGAATACTTAACTTCTTTTTCCCTGTAAGGATGCCATTGGTTGTTAATATTTAATGTTTAGTTATCATTCTTTGACCATACCACTTCTCTCTCTATCTACCAATTTAGGTTCTTAGTTTCAAGGTTTAAGCTTAGTTGCAAGCATTTGCTTCAAATTATTATCCCTTGTGAAAGAGTATCTGAAGAAATAGGAAGGGATATGATAAATATGGAGATTTAGATTAATATTGGAGAGGAAGTGGAGTGAAAGAAAGTAGATATATGGGAAAAAAGAGGAAGTTTTCAAAACTTGAAGTAGAACCCTTGAGTTTTGGTGAAATGTGAAATCATGATGCAATCTTATATAAGATTTTGTTCCTGGTGTAGGCCAAAATTGTCTCATAAGTCAAATAAGTACATTGATTTTATCAATCAAGATAACACATATACAAGAATAGTACCATTGTCCATGAAGTCCAAATATTACAAAAGGATTCTAGGTGATACATTGATCTTATCAGTCAAGATAGCATTTATACAAGAATAGTGCCATTGTTTGTGAAGTCCAAATACTGCAAAAGGTTTCTAGGTGCTAAGATTGGCATATGATTATGTTGTGACATACATAGATATTGGAAACAGGGATACAACCTCCATTTATTGAGATCTAGGATCATTTTTACCTGACATGTGCATGTGTGCCAAGTATATAGTGGAAAGATTTCTGGCATGTACCTCAACATTCATTGCATGGGAAGCTGATGCATAGCAATAAACAAATATTAAGTTACTCAAGTAGTTTCAGAATGCAGTAAAAGAAAATTAGAACATTTTTTTCAAAATCTAACTGTAGCTCCTTTTTGGATGTATATGCTTTCTCATGGCACATTGTTTAGGACCAATAAGTATGGTTTTGAAATTAGGAATAGCTCCACTTGGTGATAAAATGAGAGAAAGTTAGGCTAAATTGGGTTGATCATGTGCATAGAAGACCATCAACAAGACCCTTAGGCTGCGTTTGGCACATCAGCTTAGAGCTTCAACCACACAATAGTGGAAAGGAAAAATTGCTAGTGGCCAATATTACTACAAAAGTTATAATACAGCCCAAATCAATTTCTGTCTATAAATCCCTTGTTTTTCTAGAGTATCCGCCGTCCCATTTGTAGTCCTCACCCAATTAAAGTTAATGGTCAAATCCTTTGAGGGCCTTTCGATCTCCTTGAACACATGCTAGTAAATCCAAGTTAGTTGATTGCTACTTGTCCAAGAAATAACCAGCTCTGAATCAGTTGATAGAAGTTTGATTGCTTTGCAAATCTCAAACAGTGCCACGAGGCCAATAGTTCAACTTTTAGGGAGTCTCCAACCCCTATAGGTCTAGAATACAGAGCCACCAACCTACCTGAGGAATCTCTAAATGCCTCCTATACTTGCTAGTCCCAAAGTGTCCATGGAGCTCCCATAAAAAATTAGCTTTATTTTATTACTTGCTGGGGGTTTCTATTCCATGATCACTCTATCCTTTTTTTAGACAATTGTCCACTTCAGCCCATGTTCTCATTGTATAATTCACCGAAAAGGTTTTGAATCAGACACCTTTATCCAATGTGCAAGTTTAAACTTCTTTTAGATCTCCTCCTTTGACTTGCTTTTTTTATTGAAGATTCTCCCATTTCTTTCATCCCATGTAGTCTATACCTTTGCTGCCCTGATTGCTTTTCACATGATTCTCCCTCTTTTCTGTGGCTGTCTTAAGAAGCTTAGACTAAAGAGTCTTATTACATCCTAGGGGAACCTGCCTGCGCATTGCAGACTTGCAGCTAAAGAGAGAAGAAGAGTACTCCCAAACATAAAGCTCATTAGGGTGGGAGAATAGTACATGGGACAGGGTTTTACCACTTGCATTACAAAGGGAACATATATGGGGTGAAAGGCATTTACTAGGCCTTCTTTTTTGAAGCATGCCACAGGTATTTATCTTTTCAAGGAAAACATCCCTACATAGAGCTTGAACTCTAGGTGGGATAGCCTTACTACAAATCTCTTTCACTTGGAACTTCTCCTCCAAAGGATTGGACTATGCGAGGGCATTTGAGAATGAAGCACATGTGAAGAAGTTCTCAGGAGAAGCTGACCAAATTGTAGTGTCTTTCACAGTTTTGATTCAAGTTTAACCAACAAGTGATAAGGGACTCACATTCATTATCCCTTAAGTCCTTTCTAAAGCCAAAGTTCCAATTTATCCCAGAAAGAGACAAGGTCCTAAACCTAGGGATAGACCGAGATTTGCAATTTGACAAGGAGTAAAGTACAAGGAATTGCAATTTGAGAGGATTTTTTGCTAGCCAAAGGTTTTCCCAAAAAATGACTTTATTCCCATAGTCCACACCAAATCTGGTGGAATTAATGAAAGTCGAATACACCTATTGTATTGATTCCCAAGTAGATGTTGAACTTGAAAGAGGAGTTGCCTTTTGCATCCCAACCGTCGTTCATCATATTCATCCCATGTATGCTTGCAAGGGCCCAATGCCACATCCTATGATCCTATCCCTTTTGATTGGAATCCTACAAAACCATTTACTAAAGATAGCTGTGTTCCTATGAGTTAGGTTCCCTATACCAATCCCTCCCTGCTCCTTAGGTTTGCTACGTTGTCCCACTTCACCAAGTGGTCACTTCTTTCATCCCCTGACTCCCAAAGGAAGTCCCTCATAAGTTTCTCAAGTTTCCCCGCTATTCTAACTAGAATTCAGAAGGTAGACAAGAAGTAAATAGGTAGGTTAGTGTTGCCATCTCTCTCCAAAAGGTTTTTGCACCTACACTTTTGCCTCCAAGAAGAAATTTCCTCTTTGCTGGGCAGTTCTTTCAACTCACACTTGAATCTCCACCTCTCCTCTTTCCTCCCTATTTATCTCCCTTTGTGCTTCTTTTTAATCCAATTCCTCAATTCTTGAGGAGGTTCTCTCTTTGATTTCCTCTAACCTCCCAAAATTTTATTTATTTCAGGTTTTGATTTTCTCTTTTAGTTTCTTCAGCCTCTTAGAAACCGTTCATCGAGCCACTAATTCTATTTTCTCCTTGCCATCCCTTAACTTTCTCCACAAAGGTGGGATACTCCATCCACATGTTCTCAAATTTGAATGGTGAGAGGCCTCCAAAGGATTTTTCTTGTGATAAACTAATAGGACAATGGTTTGAGGTTACTTGAGGCAAAGCTCTAAAGACTAAAATTTCCTACATTTCTTTCTAATCCACCAAGAAAAAGAATCTATCCAACTTGGAGCAAATTGGAGTTTTTTGGACAGTTGACCAAATGAAGTTGAAGCAAAGGGAGTTCTTTTCATAGCCTTTCCTTGCAAAGAAAACGTGGTTTGCTACAAGTTGAAGAGGATAGAAGGGTACTCTGGCTAAACAAGATTCATATAGCCGACCCCATATGGTTCTGATAAGGCTTGGATGATGATGATAATGAAGCATGAAAAACATGAAGGTCAGCGGGGAAGCTTGGAAAGAGGGAGGGAAGGTCAGTTCCTACGAGCAAAAAGATGGAAGAAAGTGTTGAAGGTGGAAGCGAAGACTTTCATCTTGGAGGAAATCTGGACTAGAAATGGACTCTCTCTAATGACTGTAGAATCAAGGAAAGCTTCTTTGCTTCTCGAAGGAAGGGCGACACCATGGTTCCAAGGAGTTCTCGATGGAGCTAAAATAACAGAAAAATCAAGGGAGTGGAGGTGCTGTCCATTGGAACAGAACATGAAGTACGCGGCTGAAAGAAAAGAGAACAAGTACGGGAGGTTTTTGGGAGTGCAGGAACACTTCAGTGAGGGGCTGAAGCAGTTTAGCAGAAGCAATTCAGGAGTTTATGGTGGTAACTAATGACAAGGAAAGTGCCCTAAAAGATGGTCAAAAAAGTAAGGAACAATCTGAAGGGCAGTCAAGGAAAGTTTTCAGGGAGATCCCAGGAGAGGAGGAGATAGGGACGGAAAGTAAATTGCAGATTGATGCTGGACTAGGATTGGTGAAATTGTGGGTGAACAAACCTAAAGAGTGGCGGCTTAAACTTGTCCTCTTGGTAAACAAGAAAGTAAAAGATTGGGGGAGACTAGGTAAAGAAGTCTAATAGATATTGAAGACTACAGAGGTGTTGTAGATCTCGGGATGGGACCAGTTAGCAGAAGAATTCAGGAATTTATGGTGGTAACTAATGACAAAGAAAGTGTCCTAAAAGATGGTAAAAAAATTAAGGAACAATCTGAAGGGTAGTCAAGGAAGGTTTTCAGGGAGATCCCAGGAGAGGAGGAGATAGGGATGGAAAGTATATTGCAGATTGATGCTGGACTAGGCTTGGTGAAATTGTGGGTGAACAAACCTAAAGAGGATTGGCAGCTTAAACTTGTCCTCTCAGTAAACAAGAAAGTAAAAGATTGGGGGAGACTAGGTGAAGAAGTCCAACAGATATTGAAGACTACAGAGGTGTTGTAGATTTCTCCCTTTGACAACCACAAGGCTGTAGTGTATTTTCAGGGGATTCCTCTGATTTTGCTACTGTTTCGGCTGTAACAGAGCAAGGTGTGGTGGTGTTGGAGAAATGGAAGCCTTTTTGCAATGTAGAATTGGTAGAACCCACATAACTTATCAGTCTGAAAATTATTGGGTTGCCTTTCCATGTATGGAAGATGGAGGTATTCAGGAAAGTTGCAAAGCTATGTGGAGGCGAGATGGTTTCCTTTGATGCTTCCAACCTAAGTGCCTTGCATATTAATGTAGCTGGAGCAAAGCCAGAGCTTATCCCAAGGACTTTGGATTTAACTTCAGATAATGTAGAGCTCAGGGTTTGGATTGCAACCTCTACAGAAGCTAGATGGTGGAGATTGGGGAGGAGTGGGGAAGACGAAGATAACGTGGCCTCCAAGGTTCGAGTTGACACTGGGAAGGAAATTGTAAAAGCAAGGGAAAGGAAAGCAGTACCCTAGTCTTCCACTTTAATTGCAACTTCTCAGGTAGTAATGTCCAAAGGTGGAGAAAGTCTGCCAAAAGAATTTTTGAATTTGAACAAGTGTCTGAAGGTGGGGACAAGTGGAGGTAGATTGGAACAACAACCGGGTGGATTTTCATTTGATATGGCCCAGGCATGCAGTCAGGGAACCAATACTAAACTTTTAAAAAGACTGGGTCAGGTTCAAAATTACAAGGATGGGCCAACAGTAGAAGTGAGGGGTATTGGTGGGCCCAGTCTTAAACTTAAAGTGGATGGGCCTGGAAATAGGACTCCAACAACAAGTAAGCCCATAGATAAATCAGGTGACCACTTAAATAGGCACGTGAGGTGGAACAAGGTTCAAAGGACTATGGACATTTGTTGTGGTATATCTTCGTCCTCTTCATATTGGTCTGCAATTGGCTCGAAAGAAAAATGTTTGTCTGGTTCGACTTTAGCGTGGCAGCCAAGACTGGTCTCTTACTCCACTAGCCTAGATAAACCTAATCCGAGATATAACTGCACGAGGTTAGAAGAGGAGGATTCTGCTTCAGACTGGGTAAGCTTAGATGATGAGTCTCTGAAAGAGTTGTATGTTGAAGAGTCCAACTATGGTAGTATACAGAGTAAATGTCGTTCAAGGTTTGGGGAGGAAGATGACCCAGGATTAAAGTTACTATTCGAAGAAGAGGCTTGTACACTTACAGGAGAGTTGGTTCGGCCTAGAAAGGAGTTGGAAAGAAAGAAAACACGCTCGGGTGAGGAGAAAACCGAAATAGGGAGAAAAGGGTATTCAATCCTTTGTAAAGACCAGGGAATGGGTGCTTGTATGGTGTGTGTTGGCAATCTGGTTCCTCCAAGTAAAGCTATAAATTGCCCGCTTCCCATTGCAATCAATCCAAATCTCGATTTCGAGGGTCCTATTCCCAGTGAAAGTCAAACAAAAGGGGTTCAGGCTATTCCAGGAACTCATATTGCATCTTCTTCCTCCCAAGGTTTGCATTGTTTTTAGGTTCAGTTTTTGGTTACTAACTCTGTTTCCCCAAGTCCTGTGTGTGTTTGGCCTACAGGTGATTCCAACCCAGCTTTAGAGTCTGCCAATTCGTTTGATTCGGGACAAGTGACAGAGGTAGTGGGGGAGATAAATTCAAAAGCAGAAGAGAGAACTAGGGGACAAAATTTGAGAGATGATCTTGGAACTATTTAGAATCAGAATGGAAGAGGAGCTGAATGTGAAAGAGGGTAGGGTTGAGGAGGAGATTATTCAATTTCCCAATACAGTGGAGAAAAGTGGATACAATGGAAAATCAAAAGGACAACGGAAAAAGAAGAAGAAGGGGTCAGGTAAGAAACTAGAAGGAATTGAGAAGGTGGAAGAGTCTAGTAAGAAGGTAGGAGAGCTTTCTAAGAAGAGGAAGAAAAAGCTGAGTGAGGTGGAGAGGTTGAAGAGTGGGGTGGTTTATGATAAAGCGAGTTGGGGTAGGAAGGATAGAAAAAAGGAGTAAAGAGGGTGGTTTGGTTGGGGCTACCTGAATTGTTTGTCCATGAAGTTAATAAGCTGGAATGTAACAGGTTTGGGGAGTTCAAAGAAAAGGCGAGTGATCAAAGATTTCTTGAGAATAGAAAAGCTAGATGTGGTCTTAATACAAGAATCAAAATTGTCTGAGGTGGACGAGAAATGGGTGAGGAGCATTTGGTCAACAAGAAATTTGAGTTGGGCCTTTGCACAATCGTGGGGAGCTTCAGGGGGGAATTATTACACTATGGAGAAATGAAGACTGGGAGTGTGAATAAGAATTAATTGGGAACTTCTCGGTGTCAATAAAATTGAAAGTTAAGGAAGATGGGTGGGCTTGGGTGCTAACTAATGTCTATGGTCCCACCTCTTACAAGGAAAGGGAAGGCTTCTGGGAAGAACTAGCAACTGTTAGGGGTTTGTGGGATGGCCCTTGGTGTTTGGGTGGGATTTCAATGTAATAAGATTCTTAAACGAGTCTAATAACCCCAGTCGTAGGATTACATCTAGCATGAGGAAGTTTAATCTCTTTGTGGAGAATTTTGCATTGCAGGACCTCCCACTTTAGCAAGCAAATTTTACCTGGTCAAACTTTCAAGAAAACCCTACCTGTTGTCGATTTGATAGGTTCCTCTTTACAGTGGATTGGGAATTTGAATGGGGGATTTTAGGTGTTACAGCATTGCTGAGACCTATTTCAGATCATTGCCCAATCAGGTTGTCTCAAGAAAGACTAGATGGAGGCCCGTGCCTTTTTAGGTTTGAAAACATGTGGTTACTTCATCTAGAGTTTCTAGCTAAGGTAAAAGAATGGTGGGAAGTGGACCAAGTGGAATTCCGATGGAAGGGCTATAGGTTTTACAAGAAACTACAACTTCTGAAAGCTAGACTCAAGATTCAGAATAAAGAGGTTTTTGGTAGATTAGAGCAAAGGAAAGTGGAAATCAGTCAGAGAGTGCAGGAGCTAGATGGACTAGAAGCTGAAAGAAGGCTAGGGGAAGAGGGTAAGGTGGAAAGATGGAATTTGAAACAGGAACTGGAAGATCTTTTTAGGAAGGAGGAGATAAGTTGGAGGCAAAAATCCATGTGCAAATGGCTAAAGGAAGGGGACATCAATACAAGGTTTTTTCATTCGTTGGCAAATGGGAGGAGAAGGAAGAATTCTGTTTCAAAATTGGAGTGGGATGGGCAATTGCTGACAAGGGAAGATGATATAGCTCAAGCTTTGGTTAATCATTTCAGATTAGTGTATGACAACCTAGGGAGACCCAGTGAGAGCTTAGAGGACTTGGAGTGGAGGGGGGAAGATAGTGTCTTATTGGAATTTTGGAAAGAAGATTTGAGGCCCAAGAAGTGAGAAATGCAATCTCCTCCATGGATCGAGCTAAAGCTCCTGGGCCTGATGGTTTTTCGATGGCCTTCAACCTAGGGAGACCCAGTGAGAGCTTAGAGGACTTGGAGTGGAGGGGGGAAGATAGTGTCTTATTGGAATTTTGGAAAGAAGATTTGAGGCCCAAGAAGTGAGAAATGCAATCTCCTCCATGGATCGAGCTAAAGCTCCTGGGCCTGATGGTTTTTCGATGGCCTTCTATCAAGATTGTTGGGAGATAATTAGAGAGGATTTGTTGGAGGTTTTTGAAGAGTTCTATGAGAGAGGCAAATTTAACTCGGGAGCAAATGCAACTTTTATTGCCTTGGTTCCTAAGAAGAAGGACGCTCTCCAACCAAAGAATTTCAGACCTATAAGCCTGGTGGAAAGCATGTATAAGATCATCTCTAAGGTCCTAGCGCTAAGATTAAAAAAGATCCTTCTGTCTCTAATCTCACCATATCTAGGGGCCTTTGTAGAAGGAAGACAAATTGTAGATCAAATACTTATTGCCAATGAATGTGTTGAGGTGAAGAGGAGGAGAAAAGAAAAGGAGTTGATTTGCAAATTGGATCTTGAAAAGGCATATGACATGGTGGACAACGATTTTTTACTAGAGGTTCTCAAGCGGAGAGGGTTTGGGGAGAGATGGTGCAGTTGGGTAAAGGGATGCATTTCTTCATGTCATTTCTCAATTTTGGTGAATGATGTAGCTAGGGGTTTCTTTCCTGCAAAGAGGGTATTAGGCAAGGAGATCCATTGTCCCCATTCCTCTTTACCGTAGTAGCTGATGTGTTGAGTGCCATGATTTCGAGGGCCGATGCTAACAATTTGTAAGAGTTTGGAGGATTGGTAGGGAGGAGGTGGTGGTCACACACTTACAATTTGCAGATGACATCATCTTGTTTTGTGATGGGGAGGAAGGGGAATTACAGAACTTAAAGAGTCTAGTGCTTCAATTTGAAAGGAAGTCCAATCTTAATGTGAATTGGGGAAAAAGTTGTGTGGCAGGGCTCAACCTAGGCGGAGAGGAGGTGGATTCCTTAGCTAGGATTTTGGGGTGTGAAGTCGGGGGCTGGCCTTTAATATTTGGGGCTACCACTGGGAGGGAACCCAATGGTTGAGAGTTTTTGGTACCTTGTAATTGAAAGATTCTCCAAGAGGTTAGCAAATTGGAAGAGGAATTAAATCTCTTTAGGGGGTAGGATAACCTTAATCAAGTCAACCTAAGCCAACTTGCCACTTTATTTCCTGTCTACCTTTAGAGTACCAAAGAAAGTAGCTAACCAGTTAGAGAAGATAATGAGGGATTTCTTGTGGGAACCAGGGGATACTAAGAAGGATCACTTAGTGAAGTGGGAGGTGGTTTCTAGGAGTGGGGATAATGGAGGCCTTGGGTTAGGAAATATAAGATTAAGAAACATGGCTTTGCTGGGGAAATGGATTTGGAGACTATCGATGGAACAGGACAGACTTTGGTCTAGAGTGATTGTTAGTATTCATGTATTGGCAGATAACGGTTGGGATGCAGGACTCGACCCTCGGGCTTCTCAGTGTTCTCCTTGGAAAGCTATTCTAGGTATTTTGCCTCTTATGCTTCTTTATTTCAAATGTGATGTCTGCGCTGGAAATAAAGTCTTGTTTTGGGAAGATGTTTGGGTTGGTGAAAACTCCCTTAGAGATAGACTTTCTTCTATTTACTCCTTGCCTAAAAACAAAAGAAAAGTGATCTCTTCAGTGTTTGTTAATAACTCCTAGGATTTGGGCTTGAGAAGAGATCTAAGGGATTTTGAAATGGGGATGGTTAATGATTTGATCACTCAGTTAGGGGAAGTCTTTCTTGATCAGTTCTGTAGAGATAGCAGAATTTGGAAACCTTCCCTTTCTGGTTTTTTCAATTGCTCTTCTTTCTATAACATTTGGCTTTAGACCTCTAACCTTGTAGGGAACTTTCCTTCAAAGGAGGTGTGGAGTAGCCCTGTACCCCCTAAAATTTAGGCCTTTTGTTGGAAAGTGGTATTCCAAAAAATCAACACCTTGGATTTATTGCAGAAAAAGAGGCCAAATATGTGCCTCTCCCCCCATGTTTGTTGCCTCTGTTTGGGTTCTGGTCAGACAATTTCACATTTACTAATCTCATGTCCTTTTGTGTTCTTTATTTGGTATTAGTTCTCTTCTCTCTTTGACTATAGGTGGACTCCCTCCTCAAGTATGGTGAACCTCTTTGATCCAACTTTTTACAGGCAACCAACGATTTGTGGAAGGATTATGTGGAGAGCCACTAGAGCTGCTGTATTGTGGTCAGTGTGGGAGGAAAGAAACAATGGGATCTTTAAAGGCAGATGTAGATCCAAGGAAGAGGTTGTGGAAGGAATAACTACTAAGGTTATCCATTGGTTGAAATCCTGTGATCTTTTTAAGGATTTCTTAGTTGAAGACATTTATAGAAGTTGCGGTATTGTGGCATCTACTACTACTTCCAAAGCTATGATGCAGGAAGTTTGGTCCCCATCAGCACAACAAAGGGTGAAATTGAACTTTGATGGAAGCTCTATAAGTAATCCAGGCCCATCTGGTATAGGAGGTGTTTTCAGAGATAATGAAGGCAAGATAATGGCTTTGTTTTCAGGTCCAATAGGAGTTGGAGATTCCTTAAGAGTGGAAATCTTGGCACTACATCAAGGTGTAAAACTGGCCAGACAGTTGGGGCTACGCAGATTGAGATAGAGGGTGACTCCAAGTTGGTAATTGGGTGGATGCAATTAGGGCAGCTGGGAATTTGGCAATATAGACAGCTGATAAGGGAAATTCTTAGCATAACAAGGGAGGTGGGTGTTTGGTTCAAGTGGGTAAGGAGATCAGCAAATGGTTTTGCTGCCGCCCTAGCAAAACAAGGGACTGCAAGGGAGAGTCTTTTTTGGGCAGTGCTGTAATGTTTGATGTTTATTGGATCAACCTTTTCTAATAAGGGTTGAATTCTGTATTTCAGGTTAATTTATCTCTAATGAAAGTTATCGTTTCTGATAAAAAATTAATAATGAAGCATGATTTTAAAATTTGGTGATGTTCCAATATTGAAGTCTTAATTTTTTTGCCTGTACTTATTGAAGGAAAAATTTCAGAAATTTTCCTGAAGTTTTGGAATTTCATACATGTATTTCACTTGAAACTTTGAATTAAGTATTAAATTTGATGACACTAAAAGCAGGCCGTCACCCAAATCTGGTCCCAGTCTTGTGAGAGTGGACTTGGTATGAAGTGTGCTACCCAGACATGGCTGGACCAGGACTTGGGTACGAAATTTGCACTAAAGTTGAAGTATCCTACAATATGGCAGTTTGTACAGGTGTCTGAGTGTCAAAGGATATAGACCTAAACTCCTGAAATTTAGCATGAAGTGACTGCTCTCAAGCTTACGCGTTCTCGTGGTTGTCAGCTGGAGATTTTGCAATTGCACCAAACAATAGTCCTTTAAACCTGATAACATTAAATAATATGAGGTGACTGCTTCAGGCTCATGCGTTCTCATGGTTGTCAGCCAGAGATTTTGCAATTGCACCAAACAATAGTCCTTTAAACCTGATAGCAATAAATAATATGATTATATATATAACATGTTATAAAACAAAATTATTACTGCTAAAGTAATACACAAATTGTCAAAAGTAATTTATTATAATTTCTTGCTGGACATTGGATCCAAAATGGCTGCCAATATTTCTTAGAGCTAAAACTACTAAATTCTGATTTCTTTTACTGACCTTTGCTTGGAACTACGTCAACATGCCACATCGAGTGTAATGCCATGTAGTGGTTCAATGTCAAAGTGTCAGCATTGTTTTAAACCCATTAGCTTTAAGTGTCAAACTCCGCATTAACTGTATTTGAGTTACAGCTACAGCTATGTCTTTCTCATTTAATGTGTTGTTATCATGCCTTTATATTTAGTTTTGTGTCATTTACAATGCTTAATCTTGCTAATTTAACAAACTGATAACATCTATATTTTGTACGGTTTATTTGGTTGAAATACATTTTCATGTTTTAGAAGTATTCATCGTATGAAATATACTGTAAAATTTCCTGTGCAATTTTTAGTGTTGTGTAGGGGGGTGTACCATGTTCATTGCAGGTACCTATTGTACCCGGTTACCTGTGAGTGTTTTGTATGTCTGTTTCCAACATGATATGTACCTCATGCAATAGAGGATACTGCATGAACATTTCTAATTGTCTATGCCATTGCATCAACACATCCAACCTATGTAAAATGGTACATTTAACAAGTCACTATATTTATAACTAGGCTACAGGTAGCCATTGTATGCGTCCTCAATTTCAGCCTCTTAGGAATAGAAAATTGTATTCCATTACCCTTAGTCCATATCTGGTCATCTTAGACAGGTTCACTAAGCATGTAGAGGTATATCTGCATATCATAATGATAGGAATCAAATTTGGTTGAAATTTCAAAATTCAATCATATGATTAAGCATCTGCAGTGTTTAAATGTCTAGGATGTCCTTTATATTTTTTAAATTGTTATTTGACCATTACTTCCTGCACTGATTTAACTTTTTCTTGGATGTTGTTCATAAAATGTAGGCAAGAAGAGGGGGGGTCGATGAACCGTTTGCATGGGATAGCAGAGAGTATTTGAGGAAGCTTTGCATAGGAAAGGTGCTTTTCTCTGAGACTTGTTATTTCCTATTCGGTGTTAGTAATATTACTTTCCAGAAAAGACAGGTCTTATCTTACTTTTATTATATCATCTGGATTGCCATAGGAAGTCACATTCAAAGTGGATTATACCGTTCCATCGATAGGGAGAGAATTTGGCTCTGTTTTCCTTGGTGATAAGAATGTTGCATTGCTTGTTGTTTCTGAAGGCTGGGCAAAGGTATCTACTTATTATTTTCTTTTGTGCAATGTACAAATTGGTGAAATTTAAGATTTACTTCCTGATACTTAAATAACATCCAAAACATTTGGTTGCAGGTTAGGGAGCAAGGCCAACAGAAAGGGGAAGTGAGCCCATTCTTAGCAGAACTGCAGCGACTTGAAGAGCAAGCCAAGCAGCAGGGTTTAGGTCGTTGGAGCAAGGTTAGTCTATCTGTTTGTAGACTGTAGCTTACACCTCAAATTGGAGTATGTCTTTTCTGCCCGGGGTGTTGGGCCTACATTCAGGACTAAGAGCCAATCGTGATTATTTTTTTAGAACTCTATATTCATTCAACTATATTGACATGCTTATATGTGATTAATTGGCTCCTTGTTGCTGTGCAGGTACCTGGTGCTTCAGAGGCATCCATTAGGAAATTACCGCCTTCTGCTATTGGAGATCCTTCTAACCTGGATGCAATGGGCCTCTTATCTGCAAATAAAGGAAAGCCTATGCAAGCCATTGTTGAGCAGGTTCGCGATGGAAGTACTGTCCGTGTCTACTTGCTCCCAGATTTTCAATTTGTTCAAGTATTTGTTGTTGGAGTCCAGGTAAGATATAATCATTTGATTATTTTTAATTCATTCAAGTATTTGACTCCTCTCTTTGCCCTTCTGTTTGTCTACCTTATGCTTATATAACTGTAAACTCTTTGAGTTAGGCCCCGTCAATGGGAAGAAGGGCTGTTGCAGAAGCAGTTGTTGAACCTGAAATAGTTTCTGATGAACCAAATGGAGAGGCTTCTTCTGAACCTCGACCTCCACTAACATCGGCACAGAGACTTGCAGCCTCTGCAGTACCTTCTATTGAAATTTCCCCAGATCCTTTTGGAAGGGAAGCTAAGCATTTCACAGAGATTCGTGTTCTAAATAGAGATGTGAGCGGGTTCCTCTTTCTGAATTGTGTTATTTTGCATCAATGCCCTGTCTATATTCTCACTTTTGTAATTTGCAGGTCCGCATTGTTCTGGAGGGTGTGGACAAATTCAGCAATCTTATTGGTTCAGTATATTATCCTGATGGTGATTCAGCCAAGGACCTAGCATTGGAACTTGTTCAAAATGTATGCCATTTTATTTCATGAGGCATTATAGTGCAAAAGATTTTCCTATATAAGTAAACATAGTGTTCAGTTTACATCTTATGGTCATTTTGATTTCAAACCACTTGGGAAAAATACCAAAAAGGTATGATATCAATTTCCCACACCAACTAAGGATGGTGCAGAAAGCTCTTGCCACAAGTTTTTCTTATTTCTAAATTTATGCCCACCGAGTCCTAAATCGAGTACAAATTCAAATTTTGTGCTCAATATTGTATTAGTTATGAACAAGAACAAAAAATAATGCTTATTTATAATTCTTTGTCCCCATTAGTATGAATAATAGTCTTTTACAATTATATATTATTTTCCAAAACCCTAATAAATAAATGAGTAATTGAAGACAGTAAATGCAAAAAGTAAAAGGTTCATAATTTTGGCCTTATAAAAGTACAGAACAAAGAGAAGTAAAAGAAAAATTACTTAATTTTTGGTGAAGTTCTATTAGATATTAATAAAAATCAAATAATACCATTGGATGTCTGAAAAGACATTTGTTGTAGTTGGGTAAAAATTAAATATGAAGAGAACCTAGTGGATACAAGCTTCATTTTGAGGAAAATGTTTGAAAAGATTTTGTTTTATATTTCTTCATTTCAAGTATCGATCCAGGTATGCCCATATTAGTAATTTTGTCTTTTCATGAAAATTAGAAATTTCACAGATATGCTAATTTGATGAAAGTGTTGCAACTTGCTTTTTGAACCTTCAATCATTAATAGGCCCCACAACCATATATAATGTGCAAAATGGAACCTCTTACATACGGATTATATTCTGATTTTGTTGTATTAGACCTTAGCAAGCAGCAGTTCGTGGAATTTGTTTGACACAATTATATGATCGATTCCTTGGTTTCTTCATGGAATTCAAGGAGACTTGATTGTCAAAAAAAGTTATTAATTTGTTATTTTTTTCCCCTTTGCAGCATACTTATAACAATTTTGGCAATATCATTTGTATAAAAAGATTTTTTAATGTTCACAAGATGCATCTTAGTTTCACAAAGCAACAGGAAAACAAGCTTCCATTGCTTGATTGAATAACCTATAATTCAGTTATTCTACATATTTTTGATGAATGAATAAGTAGTTTTATTATAGAGAAAAAAGGAGAGAGTACAATCAACCTTGGAGGAGGCACGAGATGCTACCTCTCCATTGGGAGGAGTACAGACCCATATCTTTAATGATGTTTAAAATTATTGAAAGCTCTTCTTTTTATGGCTCTTTCTGTATGGTTTGAGTTGGTATTTCATAATAGGCTCATGGATTATACATGCTTGGAGCACCATGCTGTGATAGAGACCCATCTGTGAGAATTCATATTCTGCAGTATTCCACTTGCTACATGATATGATATTCTCCATCTGTTAAGGGAAAGGCATCCTGAATCGGAGTTTTGGGAATGTAGATGTGGGTGAAGCTGAGATAATGAAATTAAGGCCCTTTGCATGATGCTGAGTGAAAAATGTGGATAAGCTACTTTAGGATCTAGTTAAGTAAATCCAAGATTTATAAGTGCAGTAGTATTTACTTGTATAGTTCCAACTTGACAAACAAGAGAAACACCATCAAAATATGAGCTTTTTGGACTTAAGTTATTGAAGAACATATTGTACCTTAAACCATTTAATAGTTATACCAACGGCAGCCATTCTGAATAGTCTCACTCTCATTCTCTCATGATAGGGTTTGGCCAAATTTGTGGAGTGGAGTGCTAATTTGATGGAGGATGAAGCCAAGAGACGGCTGAAGTCTGCTGAACTTCAGGCAAAAAAAGACCGGTTAAGGATATGGACCAATTATGTTCCCCCAGCAACAAATTCGAAGGCAATTCATGACCAGAACTTTGCAGGGAAAGTAAGTTTCTCTCTTTGTCAATCAGTTTCTAACTTATTGGTTTGTCAAACATCTCTTTGTTGATTTTTTTCCTGTTGCCATATTCATTGGTTTACTCCAGGTTGTGGAGGTTGTAAGTGGAGACTGCATTATTGTTGCTGACGATTCTATCCCATATGGTAGCCCCTTGGCTGAACGGCGAGTCAATCTCTCAAGTATTAGGTCTCCTAAAATTGGCAATCCTCGTAAAGATGAAAAGCCCGCTCCCTATGCCCACGAAGCAAGGGAGTTCCTGCGCACTCGCCTTATTGGCCGCCAGGTACACATGCAGTTTTCTGGTCTTAATTCTCTACAGGTTGTCCATTCAGAGCTGGTGGTATTCAATTTTAATAATATTTTCATGATTTCAGGTAAACGTTTCTATGGAGTATTCTAGAAAGGTCAACATGACTGATGGCCCAGTACCAGCAGCTGGCGCAACTGACTCTAGAGTCATGGATTTTGGATCAGTCTTCCTGGTATCTCCTTCCAAGGTTGATGGTGATGATGCTACACCTACACCACCTTCTGGCAGCCAACCATCTGGGATAAATGTTGCTGAGCTGGTGGTTTCCCGTGGTTTTGGCTCAGTCATCAGACATCGAGATTTTGAGGAAAGGTCAAACTATTATGATGCCCTCTTGGCTGCTGAATCACGTGCCATTGCTGGGAAGAAAGGGATCCACTCTGCCAAGGATCCTCCAGTAATGCATATCACGGACCTGTTAATGGTTAGATTTGACAACTTATATGAAATTCAATTCATCTTATAAACATTGGTTTTTAAACTGACGATATCCTCTAATGAACTGTTCCTCAGGCATCGGCAAAGAAAGCCAAAGATTTCTTGCCATTTTTGCAGCGTAGTAGGAGACTGCCTGCTGTTGTAGAATATGTTTTCAGTGGTCATCGGTTTAAATTGCTTATTCCCAAGGAAACCTGCAGCATTGCATTCTCGTTCTCTGGAGTCAGATGTCCAGGTCGAGATGAGCCTTATTCAGATGAAGCAATTGCTCTAATGAGAAGGAAGATATTGCAAAGGGATGTTGAGGTACTTCTATTCCTTTAACATCAAATATGCTTTCTTGCATATTTTTTGCTCAGATATTAATTTTTGTTTTTCTTTTCAGATAGAAGTAGAAACAGTGGATAGAACTGGAACATTCTTGGGATCATTATGGGAATCAAAGACCAACATGGCTGTGACACTTCTGGAAGCTGGGCTGGCAAAGATTCAAACTTCTTTTGGCACTGACAGGATACCAGATGCTCACCTTCTTTTGCAGGCGGAGCAGTCTGCAAAACGTCAAACATTGAAAGTAAGTGAAAATACCAGTCACTGCAAAAATTTAAATACAGTAACAATACTCATGTCCTCCTCCCCCCTCCCGGCCCATAATTGACCTTACATATTTGTTTCTGCAGATATGGGAGAACTATGTTGAAGGACAAGAAGTTGCTAATGGTTCAACAGCAGAAAACAAACAGAAAGAAGTGCTTAAGGTACTTGGTCACTGCATTTTGTAGTAGGACAATCTTTTGCATATGTCATGAATTAAGTTAACCACTCATCTTTCTGATCTTTGTACCCAGGTAGTGGTTACTGAAGTTCTTGGTGGTGGTAAATTCTATGTCCAAATGGTTGGAGATCAAAAAGTAGCTTCCATCCAGCAGCAACTTGCTTCATTGAACCTCCAAGAAGCTCCTGTTATTGGTGCGTTTAATCCTAAGAAGGGTGATATTGTCCTTGCTCAGTTCAGTGCAGATAATTCTTGGAACCGAGCAATGGTAAGTCTGGTGAACTAGAGATTAAATATTCAAGTGCAAGACTAAAAATGATTTCTTTTATAGTACCTTCAAATGATTTGTCAGACTACTGTCTATGAAGCATTACAATGCCATAACTGTATGTTATGTGTACACTACAAGGCCTTGCATATTGCCTGCAGTCTATGATGCCTGGATACCTGTAAATGCCTAGGGTACTTGTGTCAAACATGTATATACCCAATACGACACCAGATAGTGCGTGGACACTTCTTGATATGGTCTATAGCATTTAACTCTTAATATGTATATTATTATGTTAACTAATCATACTATAAAAATCTGTTTATATTAAAATAAGTCTGGAGAAATGATAGCTCCTTTGAAAACTTGACAAGAAGTATGTAAGCATATTATATTTTATATTCCTGTACTCATGTTCATGTCTGGGCCTTTTGAAATGGAGAATCATATATCAGTTATCCTTACCTAGTTACCTTCGATAATTGGCATATTGGGAATGATTTTGTGAAATTCAAAACCAATAAAGTGTCAATTTGCTGTAAAATTGTCATTTGCAGCGAATTCACCTTGTCAGCAAGATCCATGTAGATTATTAAAATGGAACAGTCTATTTGGCACATTCAATCGGTTCATCAACATGAGATGAGACTTCCAATTATGTGTTTCGGTTGTCTTTTGACCATGTTTACTCATCCATGTTTAGAAGGCACATTGGCTCCTTGATGCATCATGCATGAAAGTTGTCCACCCTGTTCTATATTTCCTGTGTTATTTTATTGCTTCCATGTATCAGTGGTTTTCACATGGCAGTCTGAGAAAGTTTTACTTTGCCCAATGCAAGTGACTTCTTGAGCTTGGGTCAAAGTTGTACATTTTGACACTATAATGCAATACCTTACATTTAGTTAAGAAAATATGATGGCTGGAAGACATGGCTTTATTTCATTTATTCCATTTTTTTTGTGTAATAAACTTCCCAGATTGCATGCATGCACTTATATGTACACATGTATGCATGCACATATGCATGAAGTATTTTTGTAAGTTTGCACAAATGCATATTAAATTATTAATATAAGTATAGACATAGCTATATAAGTAATTAGGCATGCACACTTTTTTCATATTTTTCTATTAAGCAATTCTGAAAGAAATCCATTTTTATTATTCATCTAAAAGAGAAAAAAGATGCATTTTTATTTTCCTCACGTCAGTTTGATAAAGTTACCTCTTAGGATTATGCCAACTAATTGTTCTTTTGTCATGGGCAAAATGAAAGTGTCAATATGCTGATAAAAAAAGCGTAAGTGTCTATACGTTAGTGGCTGTGATTCACAGCTTTAGCCCAAGGCTACACCAATGGGCACAGTAGATATTTCTCCAAGTAATGGCCCTTAACATTTAAATTTGTATCATCATCATCAACAAGTATACCAACTATATGGGGTCGGCTACATGAATCTTGTTTCACCAGTCCATTCTGTTTAATGCCATATCATTTGTATTTGCATGTGATTATGAGAACCAAGAAGTAGTTCCTAATGGTGACTTTATATTTATATTTAACATGCAAAGATTGTAAATGCCCCACGGGGAGCTGTTGAATCACCAAAGGACAAGTTTGAAGTATTCTATATTGACTATGGGAATCAAGAAGTAGTTCCTTATAGCCGGCTACGGCCTCTGGATCCTTCTGTATCTTCTGCACCTGGTCTTGCTCAGTTATGCAGCCTTGCATATATAAAGGTCCCAAGCTTGGAGGAGGACTTTGGTCAAGAAGCAGCCGAGTATCTGAGTGAGTGCACACTAAACAATACAAAGGAACTCAGGGCGATGGTTGAAGAAAGGGATACTTCAGGTGGGAAGGTGAAAGGGCAGGGAACTGGGACAGTTTTAGTTGTGACACTGGTTGACGTGGAAGCTGGTAGCAGTATCAATGCTGCCATGCTACAGGTATTGATGCTGAACCCCCCTTGTTTCACTTCTAATAAAATTAATACTTCTTGATTTGTAGTTGATTTGCTCCAGCTGTTTCTCCCTTGCTAAATGTTACAACAATTTATTATATGCTAATAACATCATTAACAAACTCTGAAACTTCGACTTGTAACCTAAACAGTAGCGATTTAATGTCCTAGGGCTTCAACCCAGTCAAGCAACAAGAAACTGATGTCTTAACCCTATAACATGGATGCTTGCAATTAGGGGTGTCAAGGGGACTGGATTTGGTTCAATCCGATCCAGTTATAAATGGACCAGGTCCAATCCAATCCAATGAATGTTTTGGACCAATTTGGACCGGTCCAATTCAATGTCTGGACCATCCAATCTTTTCAAATTTATTTTGATTTAAATTGGTTTCAACCCAAACCCGGTCCATTGACACATGTATTCTTATCTTATACCAATGGACCAGATATTGGCTTAATCCAACCCAATCCAATATAACTTTGTTACAGACGGACCAGGTCCAATTCAACCTAATTAATATTTTGGACCCGATTGGTCCAATCCAATGTCTTGTTGGTCCGTCCAATCCGTCCAAATTGATTTTGGACTGGAGGGGGTCCAATCCAAAACCGGTCCATTGACACTCTTACTTGCAATGGAAGCTTCCTTGCAAGGCATTTGTTTTTGATTTGTCATTGCAATAGTAAAGATTTAATATGTCATAGAAAAAAGGAAAAGTATCTTTTTTACCCTGTGAGTTGGAGGTCCCAGCTGAATCCTCTTGTATATTGAAGAAACATGTCATCTGGTCTTCTGGAAGCCTGGAATTTTGTCAAACAAGACCTGAAGTTTTTTAGGATTTTGTTTTTTCTACTGCTTCAGGTGCATCTTTTCTCTGTTGCCCTAACCAGTCATTGAATTTTGACTTGTTATTGACACATTATTATGCTCTAAAAGTTCTGCTTACAAATATTCTGTTTTTAAATTTAGCTAAGCGATAATTCAAAATGATATGCTTTTTTTTTTTTTTTTGTATTCGGTGCCCTGCACCATTAATAACTTCCCCCTACACCTCTTTTTCCCCCAAAGTGCTGGTTGTGGGATTTGATTCCGCATTGAAGCTGGAACAAACCAGCCAATACACCAACGAGCCAGCCCTCAGTAGCTTATGCTAATACTTATAAAAATGTGCAAAAAAGAACTATCTTGCATATTTAAGTTGACTTTATTTGTGAATTTTTGCATCCCATACATATAATTCGAAGTATTGATTGCATATTGAGAGTTTCAAATGATCTATACTCACTTTTTTTTTTGTTTTCTCCGATATTTTTCAGACCTGTCACATCATCTAATTTCGTATAAAACAAACCAAGATATGATACGATATGGGTGCATTGTATCGATAATTTGAACCTTGCCCACACGTAACTAGACTTGTAATACATTAGTTAGTATTTATAGATATTAACATAGGTTAAATATTTGATGTGTAAAATATATATTTTCTTTAATTCTGGATGCATTTTGCGTATTGATGTGTAATAATGGATTTTTCTAAAATTTTAAATAAATTATGTTTTTATCAGATAGGCAGTTTTACATAAATTATTTCGAGTAAACATTTACATAATTCTATAAATTACAGTGGATTCATCTCTATTTTGCATTAAATATAAATTACAATTGTTTCTTTTAAAAGTATGCATTTTTATGTGGTTATAATGTGACGATATCAATTTATTTTTGATTGGTAACAGTCAATTTTATTGATATTTGATAAAAGTAGTGCCTCTTCCCAGCATGTTACTCTGAACTAATTTGACTACTGAGAAAGCAGGCCTTAAGACTGTTTGGTTTAATAGAAAACTAGCAAGCGAACCCATGCAACAAATGCATTGGGGGGGGGGTTATTTCGAGTAAACATTTACATAATTCTATAAATTACAGTGGATTCATCTCTATTTTGCATTAAAATATAAATTACAATTGTTTCTTTTAAAAGTATGCATTTTATGTGGTTATAATGTAATGATATCAATTTATTTTTGATTGGTAACAGTCAATTTTATTGATATTTGATAAAAGTAGTGCCTCTTCCCAGCATGTTACTCTGAACTAATTTGGGTGCTGGTTAGGTTTGGGTAGGCAAATTTGAGTTTTGACATCAATTTGATTTCAGGCCAAGGTCCCATGTTTAGGGTTTGTCTTGGGTTGGCACTTAACCCCATCTAATCCATCTAATTTATACCCGTTTTACCAGACAGGGTCAAAAGGGGTTCAAAGATATGCAAGCGGGCTTAATGGGAGAGCAAAGATATTACAAACATTGACTATTGAAGAGGGAGAAGGAGACTTAAGAATGATTTTTATTAGTGAAGAGTAATGAGAAAATTAAGACATAGGAGGGTTTTTAATTTTTCACATGTGTGAAGGAGAGAAGGGGAGTGTCCTTGTACTATATAATAGATAGGGGAGAAACAGAAAGTTGGGAGAAGGTTCTTAAGGAATTTCGCAAAATTTGTTAAGAGCTTTCCCTCAACTTTGATGGGAGTAGTAGGGGGAATCCTGGACAATCAGGGATTGGGGGTGTTTTTTTGGGATGAGAATGGGATCATTTCTGCCTTGATCTCAGGCCCAATTGGAGTGGGTGACTCTTCAGAAAGCTAAGGAGATGAGTATCAGAAAACTCATAATTGAAGGGGACTCGGAGGTAGTGATACGGTGGCTGGATAAAGACAACAATGGCTTATGGAATTGAATCAATGAGAGGAGGAAATTTAAGTGGCTGGTACGGGAGATGGAAGTTAAGATGAGTTGGGTTAAAAGATCAGCTGGTTCTTTAGCTCTGATGGATTAACTAAACAAGGGGTAGAAAGGGATTTAATGTTTTGGGTTGAGCTATAATTTTATTGTTTCTTCCTGTTCCTTTTCCTTTCTTTCTTGAGGGCCCAAGTTGTATTTGGAAGATAAGAGTGTTTGTCTTCCTTTTTGTAATTATTCTTATGTTGAATTAATGAAATTGTTATTGATAAAAAAAAATTCCCTCAACTTTATGCTTCTCTCTTATTTTCTATTAAACCAAACATGGCTTAAACTAAGAGACCTTGAAATTTGGCTAGGGTTATTTATTTATAGAATTAGTGTTATTGATGTATTTGCGAGATTTGTATGAGCCTCTACCATATCCATAAGGGGCTTTACCTGGCGCTGGTCCTAGCCATGGGGGCGCTTGGGGAGGGGTGAACTTGACACCTAACCATCGGCATTTTTTGCACAAGGTGGTTGCTCTCAGACTTCAATCATTCTATTGCACAAACCAATGGCCCCTTCCCTATTCATCATATCCATGGACCGTGGCATATCATAATTATTCCACTGTATACTTGTGTTTTCTAATTGTATCCCTATACGCCTCTCGATATTGCATCTATAACATTTTGTGGCTTATAGAACCTTGACTCAAACCATGTAAAAGATCAAAGGCAAATAGAGTCTAGCGTATGTCATGCCAGCTACTAGTGGGATGAAATACTATCGTCTTCTCTCCTTTGTGGGCTTTTAATATTGTATCTATCGAGCACTTGTTGTATTTTACCAGATTTTTTTTTAGTTTTCTAATTGCCAATCTTTAATATAAATTTGGATCTGACCTACACATTGTTTTCCCAATTTCCAAAAGCTGCTGCTTTGGTTATTGCCAAACGTTTACTTGGGACTGTAGAAAGTCTTTGTTGTTACCCATTCCCATTTGACGTGACAGTATTGGAAGTGGCATCTAAAAGTGGGGAGATTTGTATCTATCAATTGGGTGGAATGGTTTTGATATTGAGACGTCATTGGTTCCATTGTTTTGTGTGTACTTGAGATATTTATTTATTTGAACTGTATTATCTATAGGAAGGACTTGCGAGGCTAGAAAGAAGAAAGAGGTGGGACACCAAAGAAAGACAGTTGGCCCTGGATAACCTGGAAGAATTCCAGGCCAAGGCAAAGCGTGAGAGACTGAGGATGTGGCAATATGGGGATATCCAATCAGATGACGAGGACACATCTCCAGCTCCACCAGTCAGGAAAGCTGCTGGCCGCAGATAAAAGAAACGAGTCCGGCAAAGCTATGTTAATTAGCACGATCTAAGTTATGTCGCACAATCGCCTTAGTACTAAGCTAGCGAAGTAGCAGGATGGATAGTGGAAAGTTGAACTTATTGGCAGAGCCTTGTTTTTTTCTTTCTTCTCTTTACGATTTTTATTTTTATAGTTGGTGCAATTCTCTAATTTTCCCGAAGCTTGAGGAGGTGACAGAACAATTTTTCATTTTTACATGCTTTTCTTTTTTTTTTTTCTTTTTAATAAAGGCAAGTGAAACTCGCAACGGCGGAGACAATTTTCTTTATATTGTTAGTGAAATTATATGTTCAGGTCTTTAATTTGGTAGTATACTTAATTGTGCCTTTTGTTCTCATGTTTGTGATCATTAAAACTAACGCCATCTTTATTTAAAGGAAAGAGTAGGGAAAGGAAGGGAAATGTAGGAAACCTATACAAGATTTGTAAAGGTTTTCCTTCTTTTACTTTTCCTACTT
Source organism: Nelumbo lutea (assembly GCF_056320005.1). Lineage (NCBI taxonomy): Eukaryota > Viridiplantae > Streptophyta > Magnoliopsida > Proteales > Nelumbonaceae > Nelumbo > Nelumbo lutea. The sequence goes on from NC_142686.1 coordinate 741,301, forward strand.
TTTCCTTCAAACCAAACCTAGCCAGCCTTAAGGTGATGGATTGTTAAAACTTAAAAGTGGTTGGCCACAGAACCCCCGTGTTGGAATATGAAAATACCGAGACACTCCTTGTGGTAAATGAAAGTTTGGGGTGTATAGTTCCTCTTTATTTTAATTAGCTGCTATCATATAAGACAGACAACAATCAGCTTTTGCCATGAGGATGCACCACGTGTTTGTCTCATGCGTGTGATTGAAATGTGAGATGGATTAAACGAGTTCAAATCTGTCTCACAAGAGGGCATTTCACAACGTTTTACAACATATTCCCGCTATGTATTGGGAGCATTTCTTGATAATGATATCATCGAGGCTGGTATTATCATCGGAGAGATGTTCACAACACGGTGGGGATATGCTGTGGGATATTGTGAGGCGCAAATTTGAATTTGGATTAAACGCTGTTAGCTTCTTTTTTTATACCACTTCTTGCCCCTCTCTCACCAGACACCAAATCAAACCAGACGTGTTCACCTTTCTAACTGGCGGCGACCAACATATCACAGGCAACCGGAGAAGAGTGGGAAGTGTTTAACAAGGAAATGTCACTCTACCATAACCAGCCATGAAGAAATTTTTGAGTCTCAATTCGCTCAGTATGATGACTTCCGAGTACCCTTGTATCAATTCCATTAACTTTGATCTCCCTCATGTCATACTGGAGGCACCCTCCTATCCTCGTAAGTAATTAACCTACCTCCTATCCTTTGTATCAACTTCCACTAGCTAGTGTCTCACTAGGACTGAACTGGGTTATTAATTAGCTCTCTGCTATTGTTATTTACAAGTGTGAAGTATGGTTTTCAAAATTGGATCGGACTGAAAAAAATTGGGAATCAGTTAGGTGATTAGTTTCAATTTTCCCCAAAATCGTTGATTTTGGTCAGTAAACTGCTGACCCGGGTGATTAATCATTCGAATCATTTGAATAATTTTGACTTTTTTATTTTTTTTATTTTTTATTTTTATTTTTTTTGTCAATAACCAAACGATCAACCCGTTCGACCTGATAACTGGACCCCTGACCGGTTCAGTCTCTGGATCGTTTTTAAAAACCATGGTGTGAAGCAGATGGGAGGAGACATGTTTATCAGCGTACCTAAGGGGGATGCCATTTCATGAAAGTAATAATTTTTTTATTTATTATCATTTCCGTTCATCCTTTTATATATATAGTTAATTTATAGACATGTATACCCCACCTATCTGAACAATTTAAATCTCTTCTGCTTTCTCTCCTTGTGTGTTTAAATATTCTTCTACAGTGGATATGTCATGATTGGAGCGATGCACACTGCTTGAAAATTTTGAGAAATTGCTATGAAGCATTACCAGACAAGGGGAAGGTAATCATCGTAGAATCAATTCTTTCGGTACCCCCAGACACTAATCTCGCTGCTAACGGTGTCTTCCAACTTGACAATATTATGTTGGCACATAGTCCTGGAGGAAAAGAAGAGAGAACCGAGAAAGAGTTTGAGAGCTTGGCTAAAGCTGCTGGATTCGCTAGCTTTCAACTGACGTGCTTTGCTTTTAACAGTTCTGTGATGTTAAGTAAAAATTAAATATAGCGACCTTTAATTTCGATTTCAAGCTAGTCTCGGATCTCGATCACTTTGTTTTATTCCATCGTTGGTATTTCTCATACCAACTCTGCTTTCCCTTCATTAGTATAGATTTTTCATGATAACGAACTGGAAAGAGAACCACACTTGGGTCTCCATCTTGACATAGATGAAAAGAAAAGGTATTTTATGTTAACATCCTTATAGATGAATATACCTTTTCTTGACACGTTAAGCAAGAGAACCTCACTTGGTTCTCCATCTTTATTACTCTGAATTTTTTTGCCCTTAGACTGTATTTGTACGTATCTCTTATAGAACATGATTTCTTCCAAAATCATTACTTTACCTGGGTTTTTCTCCGGTTTCTAGTGATGACTGTTGGTCGTCGTCGGTTGGAGAGGGAGAGAGTGAACAGGCCTGATTCGGTTCAGTGTGTCTGACGAGAGAGGAACAGGAAGTGGAATGGGATGAATAGAAGCTAACGGGCGTTTATCCATTTCACACGTTTCAAGCACGTGCACGAGAGAAAGAACGCGTGGCGCGACCTCATGATGCACGAACGGTGCGCGCAGGGATTCTATCAGACTGTCCGGATAGAAGCTGAACCATTAAACTCGGTGGTGGGTTCCATTCTTTCTGCACAAATTTAGCGATCACCATTGGTTGCATTTCAGATTTATCATGACTGAATATTGAGCGAGCAACCATAAACAATAAATTAAGCGTTTCTTTGGAACCATTGCCGTTGCACCAAAAAATGGCGCCACATCAGTGTTACATTGGAAAAAAATGGTGCTCCGGTAAATGGGCATTTGCTTGTAACTATTTTTCTATAAAAACAGATTGGGAAGGTATGACTTGGAGTAATGCTAAATTTGGTGTTTCCTAGAGTTGCAGCTTGTTGCTACCAACAGGACAATGATGTGGCATTGGATAATGGGTACCGGTGCTGAAAATATTTTTTGAAGAATTAGTATCAAACATAAAATGTTGTTGTTGCTATAGGAAATGTCTTACCTGACATCAACGATTTCAAACAAAAAAAAACACCGTTTCTCAGAAAACAATGCTTCCTACCCACACATCAACAATACCATAAAACGGTACTGCATCTGTAGCATCGATGCCAAACATATACTAAACAGAAGAAAATCGTCGTGTAATCAGATCACCTTGTGCTATCTATCAAAAAAATATCACCTTTATGAATGCTTGAGAAAAGAAAAAAAAACCTTGAAGGGGTAAACATAAAAATCTTGCCGCTCGAAAGAATCTATGGAAGTAGACACTAAAATAAATCTGATGAGGGCAGCTTTGGCCCTCCACTGACATCATGACACATGGTATATTAGAATAGCTGGACTACATCCTAGCACCACCTAGGCGACAACTTGCCTTAGCCAAAATGGGGTCCCAACTGGCGACCTGCCTCTGCCGCCGACCTGGCGACCTACTTTTGTTTCCGACTTGGTGACTTGCCTCTGAAGCTGACCTAGCGGCCTACTTCTGCTGCCAACCTAGCGACTTGCCTCTGCCACCGACCAGGCGACCTACTTCTGCCGCCGACCTGGCGACTTACCCCTGTCGCTGACCTAGCGACCTACCTCTCTAGAAGCTTGCCAGTTGTCTTCGAACTTTTCGAGATCATGCCACATAACCGTAGGCCTTATCCTCATCTTGCCTGAGTTAGAGGGAAATGGTAAGCCTTATTAACTGGCACGTTATTCTCCTTTCAAAGCGGAACGGACCCCTACGTCGTGGGCCTAGGATTCTGGAAGCATTTCGCAAGACCCACGACAACCTATCTATATAAGGGCATCAACCCCTGAGACCTAGGTAGGCGCACAATTTAGTTCTCATAGCTCTCCATCTCTCTCACATTTAGCTATCTTAAAAATCTCTGATTCGCCGGCTTAAGCATCGGAGTGCCCACCCCAGGTAAAGCAACCCAAGCACTCTGACACTGTTTCCTTGCAGGTCGCATCAGAGCCACATCTCCAGCTCGTCACCACTCAGTTAGGCATCAGAGCCACCTCTCCAGCTCATCACTATTCAGTTAGGCATCAAAGCCACCTTTCCATCTCGTCACCACTCAGTTAGGCATCAGAACCACCTCTCCAACTTATCACCATTCAGCTAGGCATCCAAGCCATCTTCCAGGTAGGAACCATTCAACTAGGATGTCCAAGCCACATTCCAGGTAAGGATTATTCAGCAAGGCATCCGAGTCACTTGTCAGCCGGGAGCTGCCAAAGTGCGCATCATTAGAATCATAGAAAGTATGTATAAACCACATCTTTAACAGCCAAGGCTTCCATCAAATAACCATGCTTGAAACAGTTTAGAACGGTAACTAGGGAGGTCTTCATCATATTGGATTTTATGGCACATAATCCTTATCCTTTACCAATTCCCATGTCTAGCCAACTTCTAGCTCCTTAATAATTAATCAAATCCAATTCCACATACGTAGTAGGTAGGACTCCAGATCACCCGCCCACAAGAACTCTGCCCACGTCTACTCACAACACATTACCACTGTGAATTTGGAATATCTCCCCCTATATAATGCCCTTTAGGTGGATGAGATGTTCTCCATGTGTAGCTGCGATGTTATGTCGGTAGACGTAGGCAGAGTTTGTGTGGGTAGGAGATCCAGACTCAGTAGATAGTAGCAGTATTACACATTTGTGTCTTGAGGTTGAGGTTGCAACAATATTGATGATGTTTAATGACGTAGTAGGTAGTAGCAGTTCCCCAAATAACAACTTGTGAGATGGACCTAATTAAGAGACATCATGTTGTGTTGTAGAGATTAACGGGTAGGAGTACGTAGTAGGACTGGGAATTCAATCCAAGTTGGAACACAGTTAAAGCATCTTAGGATCCTTTTGTCCAAATCACACAAGGAGAAAAGGAAAAAGAGTGGTATTTTTGGGATGGCGTTGTTTTTTGTTGCTTAGGTCATGTTTGTGAGTCTTTAAAAACAAGTGTTATAATTATTTGGGTCGGGCCCATACCATTAAGCACTTATTGGTGTTTGGGAAATAAGTCCGAAATAAGTGCTTATTTTTAAAATAAGGGTTTATTTTTTAAGACCAAAATTTCAGCTTTTTTTTGAAGTGTTTATACAATAAGCATTTATTCACTTTTTTCTTCCAAAATTATCCCTAGTTGAATTTTAAAACACCACTTGTAAAATTATTCCTAGTTGAATTTTATAGAAATACTTTTGTAAAAGTTTTTTTATAAAAGTATTTCTGTAAAAGTATTTTTATAAAAGCATTTTGATAAAAAATACTTTTATAAAAATGCTTTTGTAAAAGTAGTTTCATAAAATTTGAAAGAAAGTGAAGGACATAATAGTTACAAATGCTCATGTAAGTACTTATTGGAAAAAAAAAAAAAAGACTATTAAGCGCCCAATATGAAATAAGTACTTTGAAAAAGTTGGATGCCAAAGGCAAATAAGTGCTTATTCTAATAAGCACTTGTTTTTAAGCATTTATTCAATATGAACTTATTTTTAACATAAGCACTCCCAAACATAACCTTGGCTTATGGCATTTTATGCAATGCCTTCCATGTTCTCTTGGGAATTTACAACTTTTGATGAAGAGAATAATTTAGTTTAAGGAATTCGTCTAAAGACACACTATAAGAATTTTCAGCATTTCTGTTAAACTCGTACTAACTTTTAAAAACATGCAAGGAATCCCATGTGAGTAATTTTGACGTTAGACTAATGGGTGTTAATAATTTACCCTTTTAATATATATACCATAAATAGGAGTTGACTTGGTTAGTTGTGGTTGTGCACGTGTCGGACCCCAAAAGAAATAAAGAAAAAATGAAAACTGTTTGGATAAAAATAGTACGTAATATTATTGGGTAGCTTTGTCTTGGTTTATTTGGTGGAGAGGGAAGAGAGGGGGTCAAATTATATTGTTGTGTGGAGTTAGGAGTGAAAAGGGAGGGATTATGGTTAGAAGCAGAGGAGAGTTGAATGAAATCCGTAAATGCCGGCCCGGCCCTCTACTATAAAAATCAATCACAGAGAGAACCGATGGAGGAGAGAAACACATAATAATTAAGAAAACAGAAGAAGGCATGAGAGTTGAGATGAAGTTATGTTTGTTGTTGTTGTATTTGTTTGTGTTGAATGGAATTGTTTCTGGAGAAAGCGATACCTTCGATGTGGTAAAATACGGTGCCCGAGGGGATGGAGTGCATGATGATAGTAAGGTAATTAATGTGTTATGTTAAATGATATATACAGAGACTTCTCTCTCTCTCTCTCTCTCTCTCTTTCTGTTTGTCTGTTTGTCAGTCCATTGTTATCTGTAAACTTATACATACGTACGCAAAAGAATCAATAAAAAGTCATAAGCTGATGGCGTTTGTGATTGATGATTGATCCAGGCCTTTCTAGCAGCATGGAAGGCGGCATGCGAATCCTCAGGTGCGGTGAAGGTTCTGATCCCGAAAGCCAACTACATGGTCGGTCCCGTTAAGTTTTATGGCCCCTGCGATAAAGTAAAATCCATCACCGTCTACATGAAGGTGTGAGAGATGTGAATTCCCAATTTTAATTCTAAAGATTTAAGTAGTACAGTTTATTTGATGTACGATGGAGTGGAAGATGATGATGATACATCTCTCATTTTCTCTCTGCTCTTCTCTTCATCATGTATGCAAGCATGTTAATGAGTTAATGTTAATGCAGGGTTACTTGAAGGCCACAACTGACCTAAAAGATTACGGAACTTATGACTGGATTACATTTGGATTCGTGGAAGGATTGACATTGACAGGAGGTGGTACTTTTGATGGCCAAGGAGCTGCATCATGGTCCTTTAATAGTTGTCGTCTCAAGAAAAATTGCCAAGTTCTTCCTACGGTAGGTATATATAAGGGGTCTCTCTCTCTCTCTCTATATATATATCTTATGTTGATGTTGTTTTTCCAGAATCTGAAATTTGTTTCACTGAACGACACGGTTGTTAGAGGCATAACATCGTTGAATAGCAAGTTTTTCCACATGGGATTGGTTGATTGCAACAACTTCATGGGGAGAGATCTGAAGATAACGGCCCCAGAAACGAGTCCCAACACTGATGGCATCCACATTGAGCGTTCCACTACTGTCAGAGTGTATAGTTCAATCATCGGAACCGGAGACGATTGCATCTCCATCGGACATAGCAGTTATGACATCACCATCAGTGGTGTGACTTGCGGCCCGGGTCATGGCATCAGGTAGTCTTACCGATTGATTCATGGATCACCATTTAATTAATATTTGCTAACTCAATTCATCATCTTGGCTCTTGTTGTCATAAATATATATTAAAAAAGTATTGGAAGCTTGGGAAGATACGAGAAGGAAAAAGACGTAAACGGAATTGTGGTGAAAGACTGCACCATCACCGAAACAATGAATGGGGTTAGGATCAAGACGTGGGAAGACTCACCGGTGGGAAGCCGAGCCTCCAACATGACATTCAATAACATAGTGATGCACCGCGTGAGCAACCCCATCATAATCGATCAGACATATTGTCCCTATACTTCTTGTACATCCGCGGTATGTTGATAATAATTCAATTTGATTGTTGCTTCAATTCAATTTGATTGATTGATTCTTCGATGTGATACAGTCATCATCTCGCGTAAAGCTCAAGGACATATATTTCAAAAACATCAGAGGAACATCAACCACTCCTGTGGCAGTGTTGCTGGAATGCAGTAAAGGCCTACCATGCGAGAATGTCTTCCTTGAAAATATTCACTTAGAACTATCTCCTGGAGGTGGACCCACCAATTCAACCTGCGAAAACGTCAAACCACAATACAGCGGCACCCAGATTCCTCCGCCATGCAATACGTAACCAGTTATCAATTATTTAATTACCATTTACCATTACCCCCCTACGGTAACAAATTGGCATGCTGACTGCCCATCCTTTTTATAAGTCTATGTAAAAGCTACTGTTTTTGTAATTCAGTATTCATGATCGATCTACTTACTACCTAATTTATTTCTTTTTCTTTGCCTCTTTCATTTTTTATCGATCCATTCACATGAAAATGTATTACAATATCATCCCATTCCGATCCACTAAATAATTTTTCACGTTTAATTACAAAATTCCCTGAATTCGACTTAAAAGAATCAAGTGAAGCCTAGAAGGGAAAATATGACATTTTTTAAGGATAATTTGGTAACTGAAGTCTCTATTATTTTTATTTTTTTGAGACAAAGATAGAAAGGAGATAACTGCAATTATTTTTTTTTTATTTTTTTATTTTTTGTGTTGAAACTATAAGGAAGATTTTTATTAAAGTGAAACCTCACGAGAGTTATTATGATTGTCAGAAAATTCAAGGGATATTCTTATATTTTATATAATTTTTAATAGGATCATTTACTAAAACACCCTCTATAATTTCACATATTTACTAAAAACCAATTCTATGGTTCGCAACCGATTTTCACTTAATCCGCCTTCTACCAAGAATCTTTTGTATTGTTGCACGAATATGGCAATTTGACCACCTATGCTGAGTGGATAATGCTCAAAGGCATGGGCCATGGTATTGTATTCCGAAAGTACGCCTACCATTTCATGTCGAGCTTTTAGAATTAACCAATGCTTGATTTTATAATGTTTGGTTTCAGCAAAATGAAGAAGAAGAGCGAACGTGCAACCCATGTTATTAATTTGTAACACGTCTTCCTTCTTTAAATTGAGAATAAAATTGATCGATAAGAGTAATTGTCCATGTTTTATTAATGGCAAGAATGACATTTTTATTTCATTTTTCTTGTACATTAAATTGGTCCCAACAAACATTAAAGTCAAAACTGTCATTTTCTAATTCAATTTAATGGAATGTCAATTAAGTATATCAGTTGCAAACTATATATATATATATATATATATATAAGGTGTTTTAGTAAAACACAAACTATAAGGTAAGTTTTAATAAATTTATTAAACTATATAGACTATTTTAATAAATGACCTTTTCTAATATATCTATATGTTGTTTTAATTTTAACTATAGTATCATCTATATATGGTGGAAGGTGCTCCATTAATGTAATTTCCATCAAACATTATAAAATAATAATAATAATAATAATAAAAATAAAATAAATAAATAAATAAGAGGGTCCAAGTCAAATCCAGTCCAATGAATATTTCGGACCATTCCAATTCAACATCTGGATTGTCCAATCTGTTCAAAATTGTTTTAATTTAGATTGATTCTAATCCAAACGTGGTCCATTGACACCTATATTCTTATCTTCTCAATGGACCAGATATTGGCTCAACCCAAACACCTATATTCTTATTTTCTCAATAGACCAGATATTGACTCAATATCATATATTTCCACTTAGACCATGGCTGCTCGTTTATTTTATAGAATATTAAGACATATTGTCTCTAAAAAGGTAGGAATTAGACCTGGCAAAAAGTTGACCCAACTCAAAAAAATAGGGTTAGGGTCTCATATTTAGCAACCCGAATGTGAAAATGACCCAATCCGACCCGAAAAAACTGGGTTGGGTTGGGTCATGGGTCAACTCGTTGATCCGATTGTCAAGTCTAATTGGGATTATTTATGCATTGTTAGAAGTTTCCACTCTTTAATTTTTTCTATTTAGACTTTACTTTTTATTGTTTACTCATTAAATTGTTAAATGTTCAAGTTTTATTTTATATTTAGAATTTTAAGGTTAATTCTTTTAATTTTGACATTTTTCATGTAATTTTTCTTTATTTTTTTTAAATTTCAATTATTTTTTGATGACCAAAATTGACCCATGGGTCAACCTTAACCCGAACATTTAAGGTTAGGGTCTAGCATTTGACAACCCGACCCAAAATTCAACTCGACCCAAAATCAACTTGAAATACCTTGACCCAACCCAAACCCGACCCACCCAACCCGATTGCCAGGTCTAGGGGGAATGCTCATTAAGACTTATAAATATATTTATTGTGTATATAAAAAATAAAAACATTATATTTAATATAAGCATGGATTTTAAAAAATGAACCAATTAGGGGTCCAGTTACTTGTTCGAATGGTCCGATCGTTCGATCCGAATGACCAGCCTATTCTGACAAAAAAATAAAAATTAAAAAAAATGAAAAAATTAGAAAACGGTCAAAACCATTCAAACGGTTCGAACAATTAACCAGCCGATTCAGCAATTTGTTGACCAAAAACAACGATTTTAAAGGAAAATGCGGTTTTAGGAAAAAATAGAACCAGGTGACCGATTCTCGATTTTTCCGATCCAACCGTCTGGTCCGGTCCGGTTTTGAAAACCGTGAATATAAGTTTGATTAGGCTTACCAACCTTACGAGTCAGCTTTATTGGGCTCAAGTTTACTCAAAGAAAGTGAGAATGCCTTTATTTTTGTTCCAATTTCAATCGATCTTATCGTTGGATTCTAGCTCACAATGATCTATCATTGGGTTATGATGTATCGTTGATGATCTACATTTGGTTTATAGTGTTGCATGAGACTATACCTGTATCTTGTTCAACTAAACCAACACCCCCTGCACATGTTATTGCTGTTTGTGCTACACATTGTTTGTTGCAAAAAATCACCATTCTAGTGTTGTTTGCTGCTATTTGTCCATTTATTTAGAGGTGTAAATGGATCGAATTCGAATCAGATTAGACAATATCCAAATTTAAATCCGATTAAAAAAATTGATATCTAATTTCGATTCGATATTCGAGGGATATTGAAAATTAATATTCGAATTCGAATCTGATTAAATATTCAAATATTTGATTTGATTTAAATTTGATTAATTAATTATTTTAAGTAATTAATAAATATATAAATTATTTATACAGTTTAATTATTATATATAAATTATGTAAAACATTTAAAAAATTTATATATTATATATAAGAATAAAATAATCGATCGAATTCGAATATTTATTAAATCAAATTAGGTCATATCCGAAATCGAATTTGATTAGCTATCGGGTATGAATAGGATATCCGAATTCGACCGATTAGATATTCGAATTAGCTATAGATATAAGTATTAATTCCTTAGCCTTTTTTTCTTTTCTTCTTTTGAATGAAATAATTTATAATTAATGCATTAATTTTCTATTAATTATTGACTAAAATTAGTTTTGTCTTGAATAAACACATTTCACCCAAATTAACATAAATCAAAATCTTGACCCAAGTCCGGACCAGCTCAATATGAATAGACCCATTCACCTTGGTCTGGTTCGTTTGGGTTGTTCGGCCCAGTCCGAACCCTATCTGACCTAGGACTGGTTGATCGTCCAGTCCAGACCATACCTGCATAACCCAACCTGAATTTGGACTGGTCTGGTTCACTTCTCTTGACCCGCTTCTGGCCAGACGATTCAGTCCCAAACCCATTCACGAACCTGATATTGGCTGGTCCAAGCCAATCTATTGTTGACTGAACCGGTCTAGTCTGGTCCGACCGGACCAATCCATATTTAAATGGTTCAACCACCCTTGATGTGTGATTAACTCGAAGACAATCCAATTAGATAGTTTAAGTTGGTCTGATCGGTTTGAACTTAAGTGGTTTAGTCAAACTCGAAACCCGAATATAGTCAAATAGCTTCGCCACTTGTGTAAAAGTAACATGCATGTAATGTTGTGATTTGAAGGTTCACCACTTTTGTAAATAGCAACTATTATTACCACCAAGCTATGACCAACTTAATTATTAAGAGGGAGTTAGTTTTTGTTTTAAGTACATAAATATACGATTAATGGGTTTGGGCGGGTTCGGTTGGGTTAAAGCGGGTTTGGGCTGAACCTAGACCTATTCATGGGTCGGGTAGCCCAGCCCGTTATTAAGTCGGGATTGGTCATAATTTTAGGCCCACAGGCTCAGGCTCGAGCTTTCTCAAAAAGGCCCAAACTGAGCCTGAGCCATACTTTGATACTATATATTAAATAACAAAAGTATATATAGGTCTAGTTGAGTTTTGAGTTTTGAAGGTTTTGAATATAAATAAACACTTTTTTATTGAGTGAAAAAAAGAAAAAATTATGTTTTCAAATTTCTGGCCAGGCTCAAGCCCGTGCTTTAGGCTTTATATAAGGTCCAGGCTCGAGCTTGGGCCAGAGTGTATTCTATTGATTGGGGTGCTCTCTTTATCCAGGAAATGGAATCCACACGTGCGAGTAGATTCCCACGTGAGGGAAACCCATTTCCTATTAATTATATAAATATTGTTAGATAAATATATAATAGTTATTATATATAATTATAAATATTGTTATTATAATTATCTAATTATATAAATATATAATAGTTATTATAAATATAGTTAATAACTAGATATCGAACCGTTCAAACCATTCAAATAGTTTTGACCATTTTTTTAATTTTTTAATTTTTAATTTTTTTTATCAAAATGGGCGTTTGACCCAATAATTGGACTCCTGACCGGTTTGGTCTCTGAGTCAGTTTTAAAAACCATGATGTTATGTCATTCGAGCATGTGACTCATGCGACCCAAAAATGGAACTGTTCTAGCCACTGGTTTTTGGGTCGACAGTTCAACCATCCGGTCCGAACAGACAACCCATTCTGACAAAAAAATAAAAAATAAATAAAAGATGACCAAAAACCATTGAACGGGTAATTGGTTGACGGTTCAACCACTCAAGTGAATGGGTCATTGATCGATTCGACTATTTTTGGCCAGGGACAAGGATTGGGGTAAAACGGAACTAGTTGCCTAGACGATTTCTGATGAAGCGCGATCTGGCCGGTCTTAGCTGTCAACGACCTTGCTTCTAAACGGGGTAGCAGGGAACCTGAAACGGAGGAGATGAGGAAGCTCTAGGGGGAACCCGATGTAGCGGCTCCGAAGCTCAAGTTAGAATCCTTCAAAAGCAAGATAACACCAGATAGCGCAAAGTTTGCATACCTTCTTTGTTGGGGGGCAGGGGGCTCTTATAATCACTTCGCACACTCGCTCCGAGGCCCTTGTCAGGTCGGGTATGATTAACCTTGCGCTTGTTAATTCGGTCGTCGTCCTTTCTGCTGGGACAGAACCGTCACTGCATAACCGTCTCTCTAACTGGAGATGGCGGTGCCAGTGGCAGTGGCAGGTGGCCGTTTAGAGTGCGGCCGCCAAGCGTCAGATCCGAAGTCAATCAGGTGCGGCGCCCTTGGGTACGGACTTCCTCAGTGTCAGGCATGATACGACTTGTTTGGTTTTGGTGCCCAGAAGGTGATGCGAAGTGGTGAGCGAGGCGAAGTCTTGAGCTCGGAGGTATCTATAGGGCAGGTCAGTTCGGCGAGGTGTATCCTGAACTGTTACAAGGTTGGCCAGCTCGGCGTGGTATATCCCGAGCTGTTACAAGGTTGGCCAGTTCGGCGAGGTATATCCCGAGCTGTTACAAGGTTGGCCAGTTCGGCAAGGTATATCCCGAGCTGTTACGAGGTTGGCCAGTTCGGCAAGGTATATCCCGAGCTATTACAAAGTTGGCCAGTTCGGAGAGGTATATCCCGAGCTGTTACAAGGTCGGCCAGTTCGGATTACTCTGGTTTTGGGCCAAGGGTGAGTTCGGCCCCCCCATAGGGAGTTCGGTCCGCTGGTGTCCCCTTGTTCACACCTTAGGCTTGGCCCCTTTTGCCAAGCTGTTGTTTTTGCCATGTGTCGCATAACTGTGAGGTCGGGCCAAATCTTCCTTCATCAATTGCCCCCCACTCCTCGTGCCAAGGGTCTTGCCCTGGTGCGGGGAGTTTCGTGAGGTAGGCAGATTTGTCCCGTCCTTCGAATCTTGACTGCGCGAGTTGCTTTTGCCAGGGTTCTTCGGTTTCCGAGAAGGCCGAAAACGTGCCTACTCATAAATGCTGATGGTTGTGACAGCGCGCATTTTAAATTTCAAAAATTCGGGTCAAATCTTCCTTCATCAGTTTTCAATTGAAAAATAAAAAATGGATGATCCGTTTTGACAACAAAAATTACAAGCAAAAAATTGAGTGTGTGAGATCCATTAAGCAGTACCATATGTGTTATGTTATTTGAGTGTGTGACTCATACGACCTGAAAGGAATAGTTTTGGCCATTGGTTTTTAAATCGATGGTTCAACTATTCGATTTGAATGGATGGCCCATTCTGACAACAAAAATTAAAAAAGTAAAAAATGACCAAAAAACATTGAACGAGTCAATGGTTCGACCACCTGAGACAATGAGTCATTGACCGATTCAACGATTTTTTGCCAGGGATAGAGATTAGGATAAAACAGAATCGGTTGCCTAAATGATTCCCAATTAAAAAAATAAAAAATGGCCAAAGCCATTTTACGAGTAAATGGGTTGATGATTCAACCGCTTAAGACAATGGATCATTGACCAATTCAACAGTTTTTGGCCAGAGATCATATCAATGGGTAAACAAGTCAATGGTTCCATTTCAGCCCCTATGAAGCAAGGCCCTTCCGCTAGTAATATTTTATAGGGAGAAGGCTCTTAATTAATCCACCCCTCCCCTAAACCATAAACCATAAACCATGATATGAGGAGCCGTATGGCAAGTTTCAACTTTCAATTAAAGTCTAAAACGCGAGCAATCAATGCCACAATACTAGCTAGCATAGCACCTGTGTGATTTGATTTCTTTCATTTTAGGGGTGCTCATGGTTTGGTTAACTGAACCCTGGGGTGATTTTCTGGACTGAACCATCTTGTTCGGTTTTTACATTTAACCGAACCGAAATCGATTCAATGCAACCGATCGGTTTTTCATTTTTCATGCCCTCAAAATAAAAAAAAAAGGGAACTGGGAGACAAGGAGAGTGGGATTCTGAGAGAGTGTCGTCGAAGCAAGAGGGATCGCTAGTGTCGAAGGCCGTTGGTCCATTGGGGAAGAATGAAAAAGAGAACTGGGAGTATGGGAGTCAGAGAGAGAGAGAGAGAAAGAGCTTAGAGAGAGAGAGAGAGGGAATGAAAGGGAAAAGGGAAAGGCACGACGTGTATCAAGCTATTGTGGAAGCAGGAGGGATTGCTAGTGTCGCCGAAGCATGAGGGATTGCTAGTGTTGGAGACTGTCAATGATTCGATCAGAGGGCGAAGCACCAAAGGCCGTCGTCTATTGGTTCATTGGGGAAGAATGAGGAAGACTAGAAGAGAACTAGGACTGGGAGAGTGAGAGTCTGAGATAGTGAGAATTAGAGAGAGAGAGAGAGAGAGAGAGGGGGGGGGGGAAAGAAAGGGAAAAGGGAAACTGAAAAGTCTGGCTGAGACCTCAGACCGCGGGTGTTAGACAAGCTGTTCGCCAATCTACCAAACTGGCGAACTAAAAAGTCTCAATAGATTTATATATATTAACCGCTATCTTTTTAAATAGTTAATCAAAACTATCGGTTTTTTGAAAATATCGAATAGAAATTGACCGATCGATTCGATTAACCAATTTTTTTGTTTGATTTCGATCAAATTTTTCGGTTGATTCGTTTTTTCTGTTTTTTTGGGGTCTGTCTTCATTCTGTCTACACTACAAGAATGTATATATATATATATATATATCCCACAATGGATTAAATCATATTCGTATGCTCTCCAACTTTTCCTTGCTCCATGCATCAACTCCTCCATGAATATGAAGATTCAATTCACAGCACACATTGATAGTCTACACACCAAACAATGGATCAAATCATATTCGTATGCTCTCCAACTTTTCCTTGCTCCATGCATCAACTCCTCCATGAATATGAAGATTCAATTCACAGTACATATTGATAGTCTACACACCAATAGAGGATCCATTTAATTTGTCTTAAGTTTCAGCTTTTTGTATCCGCCTACAGACTGTAATGCATTGACACCCTTAGTTAATTGAACCGCTCACTAGATCACACTCTTGTTTTAACTTTGAAAGCTACATTAATTTGTTCTATAATGCATGTTTGTAACCTAATAAATCTGCTATTCTCAGACATTTGCTCAACCTCTATTCAGGTTTGTGGAAAACCAGTGCATCACCCACTAGCTGGCAAATGGATCCATGACATTGGAACATGCCGTAAGAATTCCTTTACATGGAAAATACTACATCAACTTCTTTCGGGTGGTTTGGAGAATGGTTTATGTGGTTTTAGAATTTTTATTCTCTGGTCGCAACTGTTCATCCATCCTCTTGATGGTATTTGATCAAATGGCTTAGTTGGTGAAGTCCACCAAGTATTGCACCAGGAATATGGTCTTGCTAATATGAACAATTTCTTTAGGAAATGAGATTTTTTGGTGTTTGATTGCAGATGGAGATGGAAACCATTTTGTTTATTTTCTGAGAAATTAGGGAAATAATTAATTTATTATTGAGTATTATTTTTGGAGGAAGACATTTTGTTTCCCTTCATCATTTTAATTGTAACCAAAACTGGAATAGTGTTACTCATTGTTTGCTGATTCAGAAAGGTGAATTTTCTCAGTGAAGTAATTCACAATCATCTTCTACTTGTTGAAATTGATTCTGAATCCGCATATGTATCTATTTAAGTGTTTTTTTTAATTACCACTAGTTACTATCAAATTCCAGTTTTTATTATCTTTTGAATGATAGTGTGTAGTGTCCACCAAAACTACATTCACATAACCATACATCAATTATTCATATGCATGTATCATGCATTCTTATGATTCAGAACTTACCAAATGTATGTCCCTTGGTAAAGTAGAATAGCAAAATAGGATTCATGTGGTGGATGGCATTTATCTGGCATAATGTTTGTTTTAATTGTTTGAACATTTTCATTATATTATGATTTACAGTTTTTCATTTAGTGTTTTCAAATTCCATTCTGCACCTGGAGTCAATAAATTGATCAGTCATTCTCTGGAGCAGATTATTGACCCTTGCTTCATGCTTTCCATTGACAACATTTTGGATTTTTTTGTTCCTTTCTATAAGAAGCTTGCTTTCCATTAAAGGGTTCTCCTCATCATATCATTCATTAACAAATTTCATTTTACTTGTTTTTGGATCTATAATGTGGCTTTGGCTCCCATTGGGGATATTGCTAGACCTGTAACTAGTAGGTTAGTGTTAGCAAGAACTCAGGTGGGGATATTGCTGGGTGCACATCAGGTCCACTGGCCATACCATGGAGAGCCTGCATTTCTGCAGGGTCAATCCCATGCTTCCATTTGGGAAGTAATGCCTAGTGACCACCTCAAAAGGAATTGTTTTTCAATCTTTAATATGCTGGAAGACCTTTCATTCAATCTTTAATATGCCCGGTGACCACCTCAAAGTGTAGGGAAGGATAAGAAAATGAAGGCATTTGAATGAAGTTATAATGTCAGGAGAAGAAAATTTGTGTTTCATTTAATTTGGATTGGATTGGGTCCAATCCGATCCATTTGCATTTCAATTGGACTGGATAGGATCCGGTTTATATGGGGTTTGGACTAGATTCGGTCCAATCCGTTTATAAATGGACCAATGTTGGATTGAATCAGATTGGACCAAATTCAGTCCAATTGACAGCACTACAGGCTACACCTACTTTTCCACTGCCCGCCCACATTATTCTACTCTGGAAGTGGGAACTATATATCTATCTATATTCTATAAGTAATTAGTTAATTAGTAATTTGCTTGGTTGCTGCCAGTGCATGCCATCATGATGTCAACTCTTTTTAGGTTCTATTTAGGTTAGAATTGGAGTCATCAGAATGATCTATTCCCAAATTTTGTTTGGTTCAGAGAAGAATCAGATTGAAAACTAGAATGAGCTGAAATGAAATTTCATTCTCAAAGGGATAAGGATGTTGGAATAACTATTTTCACAAATAGGGAAATGCCAATTCATCAGAAATGGAAATAAAATTTTAATTCTATTCAATCAAACAGTTGAAATTAGAATAACCTTTAAACTTTTCTTCCCACAAACCAAACAGGGCCCTTAATTTTTTAGGCCTATTTTTTTTCTAATTAAATTGTGTGTTAAATCTTAAATGTAGTGGCCATTTTTAATTTTTTGTATTGTAGATGGCCGGGTCATTGTGTGTGTGTGTGCGGTGGGTATGATGTATGATTTTATGTGTTATGTGATTCCTCCCTTGGTTTTGTGGTGAACTAGCTACTGGGTAGATTTGAATATTCCTTTATCAATATATAATCCAAAGAATAACCAACACACAAATTAAATTTTGGTTTACATACCCAAACCGTTTTTATTGTTTAGATTTTAGAGAGTAACAACAAAGCATGTGACGTGAGTATGTATGGCTGGCTAGAAACGAATCGATCTGGTCCAATAACTTTGATTTGTCTATTCAATAACATTAACAAATCAAACTAAAAATTATCATAATATATTTTATATAAATCAATAAAATGAATTAAAAATAGATATACATCCATACCATATTCCATCCAATTAAGATTTTGCAGCTCCACATTACATGTGAAGCGCATGGTCCAAGCCTGTCTATAAATCTATACCTAAAGTCCGAACCAGCCAATATTCTGATAATCACATTTGTCTTATTCCCCATTTTTTATGTGAACACGTGGGTGATTAGGTCAAACGAGTACAACTTTGTTCGCAAGCTTAGAATATCTAAAGTACTTCCGGTGACCAAAAAGCAAATTTCTCATATTAAAATTCCAATTCTGTATAAATGGGATCCACACTTTTTTTTTTTTTAATGTCATTGCACCTTAAGACAAAACTGGGAAGAAAATTCAAATACAACCCCCACGTTTGGTTTATTTTCTAGGCATAATGTGAGACCAAACTGTCCCCGCTAGACGCCTCTACTGACTATTATTATTATTAGTAGTAGTAGGGAATTATGTAGGAGCAACCAACAACCAAAATCCGGGTCGAGTGAGTAACTGAGTACTAAAAGTTTGGAAAAGCTGCACTTTGTAGTACGCTGATTGGGTCTGGTTTTTATTTCAAGGGTTATACCGAAATAGTCCAGTCATTTATAATTATACATGTAGATCTAATAAGCCAGTGCTGGTTGATGTGGGCCCTCTCTTCTTTCAATTGGGTCTGGGTGGAAGATTGTTTATAGTTTTCTATTTTCTCTTTCTAATATATTAGTATATGTTAAAATAAAGATGGTTATGTCAAATAATCTCTCCTTTATTTTATTCCTAACACTCTCAATTTATCATCATATACCTATATTTTTTTTTCTAAATTATTAGTTAAAATAAATGAAATAATTTATTATAAAATTAGTAGAATTAATTTTATAATTTTAAAAATAAAATTTAAATAATTAATAAAAAATGTTAACAGATTTAGCAAAAAATATTTTATTAATTAAAATTGATACAAATTAATAAAAAATTTTAATTAAACTCAATATTTTTTTTATTTAATTTAATACAAAACTAAGTATCCCTCTTCCTAATACCTTCTAGATTTTTTTGTTTTTTTTTTTAATTTATTAGACAATACATAACCCAAGAATAATGCTAAAATGGATATGGTTCAGCTTGGCAATTAGAAATGTCCTAAGATTCCTGTCTAAATGTCACTTAACAAAGCTTATGCATCGCATTTAAGAGTAATAGAATTAATAAAATGTAAAAAGCAAAAGTTAAGATAAATCATTAAAATCAATACAAATTTCTCTAACAATAATTAACCCAAAAATTGTTTGCATTGGAATTGGTTCCACCTGGTCCAATTGATATTGTGATAAGGCTAAGGCAGCCCAATGCATGAAGGTCCTGCCAATGTGGAGTCTAGGGAGGGATAGATGTATGCAGCTCACCTTACTCCTATACATAACTAATAAGGCTCCTATCACAATTTTTTTTAACAACACGCAACGCGTGCATTGCATGGGACTTGACTAGTTAGTAATTAAGATGCTCATTATTTGGGTAAATAATCTTCCAAGCTAACATCCTGACATCCATCTGAATCTGATAGTGGGTTTAGATGCCCAAAACCTAGGACAGGTGGCAAGTTAACAATGAGAGTCCCAGTTCCAATTACCAGTAGTCTTTTTCTCTGCCTAGTTAGATTTTAGGCCCCGTTCGCTTTTCAGTAAGTTATTTATCCAGGTAAGTGCAGTTATTTGGGTAAGTTTTTATCGGGAAACACTTATTCGGGTAAGTGTTTTTACCCATATTCTTTTATTTCTCATGTAAATAAGGCAATGACCATTTTAACCCTAAAAATCCATTATTAAAAGGGTATTTTTGTCCCATTCAAGTGTTGACAACTTTCTCCCGACGTGAAAAAGTTATTTACCCACCTAGAAGATAAATATCACTTACCGGGCAAGTGATACCCAGGAATAACTTTCTCTAGCCCCACATAAATTTGAAAAAGAACATGAGATTCTTGGTCAATGGAAACCAAAATCCTATTGACCAACTTTCCCCCATCTCGAAATCCAAAAAAAGAAGGCTCCCATAGAATAGGGTCTCAGTGAAACCTAATTAGGCTTAGGCATTAATTACTAAATTTTTTTGCTTGACGCACCAGGGTTGTAAATAGGTCGGATTAGATCCATCCATTAAATTCCGGGATCGGAAACCTTCCTTGATCCTAATAAATTGGATTGAATCGAAAAAGCCTATCTTTTATTTAATGGATGAAATTCGATCTTCCACGATCCGATCTGATTTATTAGTTATGAGATATTATATATTATATATGTATGTTTTCTCTCTCTCTCTATATATATATATCAAATCGAATTGGATATTTGATACTCTTTATTGAATCCCATTTGATCCGTTTTACAGCCCTAATACTAGTTTCGATGAAAATTTAATTAACTTGATGCCACCACGAACGACTTTTCCCTGGATAGAATAAGATTGGGCCGGGGCCGACCTGTCGTTATTTGCATGTTGAAGGGGCAAAAGAGGAGAGAAAATCAGGTAATACACACACACATACTGAGAATTGGGGACATCGTTGCCCATCGGAGCAGAGGGAGTGGTGTGGTAGCGCAACTAGCAAGAGAGGACTAGAACGCCAAAGAAAGAATCCGGCCACTGCTATTTAAAAAATTTCTAAGTCCACACGATCACATAAGGTGTTCAAAATAGTTTGAGGAATATTAACCATCGGACTTGGACTCGATCGAGTATATATAATTTTGCCAAATTTGGTTAATTTAGTTGTCGTACATTCATATACACATCCACACACACTTAAAAAGTTTAGTTTAGGATCTCTGATCGTCGCTGCGTACCTTACCCTCAAAGGACAGGGTACCCATATATAATTAATAATTTAAAGAACTAGAGATGATGATGAAAATCTTTAATTAATTATCCTACGCAACGCAAGTATGGTATATAATTAAAAGATTATAGCTAGTGTGAAGCTCGATGCCATGAAACATGAAAGCCCAGAGGGAAGAAGTAGGGATCAGTCTTCGAGACATATTGTTGTCTAATTAACTTTAATTATAACCTACTTGTTTAATCTGTGTTGGTGATTGGCGCAGCCATTAATCTAATAATCTACGTTAAATTATCTATTTAATTACTTTAATTGCAGATCAAGACCTTGAAGCCTAGGAAATAACGCATTTAAAAAAAACAAATAAAACATGACATCTAAATTTATATTCAAACCCCGTATCGATCCCATAATTCTAGCTTTAGTTAACTTCAAAGTTAATATATAAATAAGAGAATCTCTGCTTATTCACCAACCATGGGGAACTGTTTGGACTTTTACTTTCGTAATTGTATTGTTGCCACAATCTCTTTTAATTTGGACCACAGCTCAGAGAAGGAAGTTGATGAATACAAAGCCAACACACTCAAGTAGCCAAAGTTTTAATTAAGGTACCTATCTTAAGATCTCTATGCAGTGTCTGCAACTAATTTGTTTATATTTAACTTTATATGATGATGATGATTATTCAATATATTATATATATATATATATATATATATATAGTTAATCAATGTGATGTACCCACGTGCATGATTCGTGTGTATAATAGTTGGTCGTTAATTTGAGTCTTTAAGGAGACAACAGACTTGAGAGTATGAGACTGATGAATAGTGAGTACTCCCACCCCACCTCACCACCCTCCAAGGCCTCCATTCCAAATTTGAAACACGAACTATAAGCTTATCATTTATCATATCATGTTATCTCATGAAATTAACGTGGATTTGGTGGATGGGGACCCACCTTTTGGGACTAAAGAAGAGAAGCGTAGACCTCCTTTTCAACCCCAAGCCCAATGAAGAAATGGTGGGTGGGTTCTGGTTAAGTGGTTCTGCTTCTGCTTCTGCTTTAAAATTCTCAGCCTCATCTGATGGTTGGCGTCACAGAAGAAAGAGTTCGATTGGATTGGATTGGTGGTCCGAGTTAGTCTACACGGCTACATTGGCTCGTTCTATAGCTAGCTACACGGGCAAAAGAGAGAAGAGGTTCAGTCAAACAAAAGTGTCAAACCTCCTCGAGCTGTCCTTGAAGAGAGAGAGAGAGAGAGATAAGCTTTAATTTCCCCGGGTCTCACGCCTCTCCAGTCTCCAGTCTCCTCGCAAAAACCAATCTTATCTTTGCTTTGCCTTGCTTTGTATTTGTACTCCATAAATAATTATTCCATTTCAAACCTCCTACTTTAATATCCTTTTTGCTTATACTAATAATTACTTACTTTATTCCATTCATTTTATATTTTATTATATATTTCTATATTAATTCAATATTTCAAGTTCAACAACAACAGCAACAACTTTAATTGATAATTTTATAATTTAGGGAATATATTTATGTACACTCACATAGTCACATACATAAAAGCATTCCCCCTAGCTACTCGCTGCTCCTCCTCAACCTCAAGTAGTCCTATCCTACTATTCCTATCTATCTGCCTCTGGCCGGCCTCTGTGTGGTGGTGGTCAACCAGCAACCTCATCAAGCCGTATCTCTTCTAGTCCTAGCTTGTTCAAATAGAAAAGGAAAACCCACCCAATAAGACCACTAATCTTGCCCACCATCACAAATCCATCTTTCCTCTCCGCCTAGCTTGCTAGTCTCGATCGGCCGAAATGAAAACCTCTCATTTCCTATATAGCCTCCTCTGACTCTCTTTCCTTTCGCCTTTTTTTTTTCCTTAATTGTTTCTCTCATCTGGCTTTCTTCTTTGTCTTTCCCAAGTCGCAGCCCATCTGGGTTTCCTGTATATACTTGTTCGTTCCTAATCCCCTCCTAACACACTTCCACACATATATACAGTTGCTTTGAACAACCAAAACAGATTGTCCAAAACAATTAAACCTTCTTGTACGTATAGTACTCGATCGTTTTAGTTTTCCTTTGGTTTGAGTTTTCTCTTCCTCTTTATTGGCTTTTATTACAACACCTCTCTCTCTCTCTTTTTCTTCTTGTCATCTATCGATGAGATTATGAGAACATGGGCATAAAGTTCTTGAGCCTCCATATGATTCCCTGGTGCTTCCATCTGATGGGGAACCACATCTCCTGTGTGCAAGAGCTCCAGTCAGAACCACCACTGGAGACCATCAAGCTCATCAAATCAGACGGCCTCGTGAAGATCTACCACAGACCCATCAACGTATCAGAGCTTATGCTTGAATTTCCCAGACACCTAGTCTGCCACTCCGACTCATTCTACATAGGCCAGAAGATTCCAGCTCTCTCCGAGAACGACGAACTCAAGCTTGGCCACAAGTACTTCCTCCTCCCAAAACATTTCTTTCAATCGGTGCTATCATTCGTCACCATCGCCTCATTTGCTTCCTCTCCATCTCAGCAGTCGTCGTCGTCTTCATCGAGAAATTCCAACAATGAGTTCCTGAAGAAGGCAGCAGCTAGATGCCAACCGTTTGACATACACAAAACTCCATCTGGTTCTCTTCAGATACGCGTGTCGGATGAGTTCATATCGAAGCTCATGCTGGAGGGGAAGATAGAAGAGCAAGAGCAAGAGCAGAGTTCAAGTAAATCCAAGAGTAAAGTTTGTACTACGCCTCAGTTGCAGAAGGATTACACGCACCTTGTTGGGTGTCGGCAATGGAAACCGAAGCTCGAAACCATAAGAGAATCCGAAAGAAGGAAGCTTTCGCCTTCGTTTGGCATGAAGAGAAGGAAAAAGTCACAACCGAAAGGTACCCAAAAGAGTCAGAAACCAGAACAGTTTCATGTAGCATTCACAAAACCTCCTTCAAGCTCAAAGACAAAGCTCAAGATCAAAGGCAAGAAAGGCTTGTGAAGAAACTGTCATGTTTTAATTTGAAAATTTTGAATCTGTTATAACTGTGTAGAAAAAAAAAAAAACTGGGTTTAATTAGTTATATATACATAAGAACCTTTTTTTTTCAAGTGCAATCCAAATAATCTTTATCTTTAAAATTTTAATAGACTCATCTTATCCAAATAATTAATCCTTTTCTCTTTCTAAATTCTATCTGCGGATGGATAAGTCCATATTCAATAACCCGTTCAAGATCAGATCAAATTTGTGTCTGCACAAAGTTGGTTTTTCATTGCAAGTTATCAAGTTGGAAGTAATTCCATCATTCCATGGTATCATATTCACATCGTGCAATCGAGGGAGGAAGCTAATAAGAAATTTATCATATTCCATCGTATCATATTATCTCGATCGATCCAGTTATTTGAATTTTGAACATGGGGCTGATCAAAATCAAGGACTAGTCGATTACCACGTGGTGCAGATGCAGTGGACACAACTGGCTGCACGTGTTTACAGAGAGAGATCACAGATGTTTGTCCCAACGTTGACGTCAGTCAAAGATGAGGGCTCTGCTCTGGTTTTCAGTCATAGAAACGCAGTCGGGGGTGTTGTTGGGCTATGGATTCGAGGAGAGCTGGCATTTCCGGTCGCCGGGTCACATAACAACAAGTTAGTGGTCAGCCGTCAAACGACGTCAGCTTTTTAGAATTCACATCTCCATATTCTAGATTTGCGCTTTGAATTTTGGTGGGGTCCACCTTTTTTGCCAAAGTTTTTATTTTTCTTTTCTTTTCTTTTTTCTGGTAAAGGACCGACGGACCTCCCTTTGGACGAATGTGACATTAATTTTTTTAAATCCCAACTTTACCCCTTTAAAATCCTTAGGCCATATCTAATGACTGAAATGACATCCCATGTATATTAGAGATATCTGGATAACAAGGAGTTGAAATAGCTCAATAACAGTTATTCTTTTAAGATTTTAATTCTTGGTGTTGTTAGGCAAGACCTGTCACTATTTCTTTTTGAGAATTCCTTAATATTTTTTTATTTCCTTTCTCGTAAGGTTTAAAATATCGATACAAACTGATATCTTGGTAGAAGTGTATCGGCCTGTATCAAAGTTTCTTATACCTTTTTTCTTCGAAACTGGTTTAAAGGAGGCAGATCTACCCCTTAAAACAGGTCACACTCCGATACGATCCCTATAGGGGTGTATCGTGAAGTCAATGATACGATATGCCTCATACGAAGTGTATCATATCAAAAATTTGAACTTTGATTTCAGGTAAAATTTACAGAAGATAAATTTTGATGGGTTACTTATATACATTTGGCAATAAATTCTTTGAATTTCTAGACCAGCACTCTGTTTCATTAAAAGTTCCTCAATATGTACAGACAGAATGAGATATAGTAGCTGTTCATCTCTGTCAAGGCCATGATGATGCATAGTTAAAGAAATTGGAATCCCAGGAGAGGTAAGACCTTCAAAAACTTTAGATGAATTTAATAATCTTAAAAATCCTAAATCCATTTGCAGTGGGCCTCATTTACTATATAGTAATGTGAATAATGGGCACAATATCTCTCTATTATCTTGCATGAATACATTTGGCAATAATGGACACTATTTTGAAAAATTGAAGATTTAGCAAGGATAAAAGGGACTTTTTGGTGATTCCATCAGACATAATTTTGGCAGGGGATGGTTTAGTCCAATTTGCCAACTGATGGTGGCTCAGTTGGTAGGTTCTCTGACTTGTCAGAGTAGAGACCTGGGATCAAATCCTGCTGCCACCAGGGGTTGGGGGGGTTAAGGGAAAGGGGATGGGCTACCCCCTGTTGTGTAGCCCCAAGAAGCAAAAAAACAAGAGAAAAAAACAGAAAATTGAGGGGAGAATTCAGTATTTTCAAGAAATACTAGAGGAGGTTTAAGTATTTTACCCTTTTTTTCACTATGTACTAGCATTGGAATCAACCAAAATTTTCTGTTTTGCCCCATGAAAAAGAAAGCGAATTTTCTTTTAGGTAATATCGACTGTTAGTGGTATTAGCAGCGACACCATTGGGGGGGGGGTGAAGAAGGAGGGGAGGAAGAAAGGGTGGCTGCATCAGTCTTATCTCATTAGAGATGGTGATCAACGATGTGTACTTGGACGGAGGAAGGTATTGAGAAAGGTCTAAAAGAGATGCTTAGGACTTGGGTCGATTAGGGCATTGGATGAGGGAAGGTATTGAGGAAGGTCTGAAAGAGATACTTAGAATGGGAATGGGAACCGTAGTCCCATGGGGGTGGGAATGGCCATTCCTCTGGGGAATCCCTTTCTGCCTAGAATAAGAATGGGATTCCCATTTCGATTAACAAAAGGTTGAAATCTAATGGGCCATTTTGATTCCAATTCAATGTGCATGTTCCCATGAGCCAAATGGAAATAGGCGCTTGTAAATTACACGGTGTGAATCATATAACCTTTCAATTTGACTAGTTTTAACCATTTACTAAATGTCATCACCCAATTCCAATTGTTGTTTTTGACACTCTTTATCAAATACACACCAATAAATTTACAGCGACAAAAAATTCTAGGATCTCAACATTCACTTGATTTCCATGAATCCATCTTCAAAACCAAAAGAAATAATCTTTTTAGGATAAATGATGAAAGACCTAAATCTAAAACTACACACACATTACCAATCGATCCATCCCAGAACCCCCTTGAACAACCATCTAATTTCCCTTCAGCAATCCCAATCAACAAAAAACAATGAAATTAACAATTGGAGACCAAACTCCTAAGATCCATTGTACATCATACTAAATTTCCTTTTCATGGTACCGAATGCAATATTCACAAGTTGGCTTTAAAAAACCAGATCCAACACATACACCACATAAAAAACACTAAGATACAATACACCACATCAAAACATCACATCACAAAACTCTAACAATAAACCATAAAAATTGCCAAGATTTTATTCTAACGACCTTAGATGAATAAAACCAAGACAACAAGATTAACCCATTCTCTAGTAAAGCAACCTTCCACCTAATTCAGCATCTTAGTTTATGTTTGTATTGCAAAATTTTAGCTCAAATTTCTTTTGTTTAACCATTTGATTGTCAAATATTATACTCCAATGATTACAATTAAATCACACTAAACTTTAAAGTCTAAATGACCAAACCCCTCTTATCAAGGTCAAAAACCACAAAATGATCTATCCAATTGATCTCAACTATAACTTCTTTCATTTCCTTATAAAATAAGCAAGATTTCATTTTGAGCCCTCTCATTGGTTGAAAAGCTAGAAGCCAAAACTTTAATCAGAACCAAATGTCTCAATCCTTACCTCTAATCAAAGATCTTTTTCTTTTATAAAATTTTAAACACTCAAAAATGCCTATCCACCATATTTTAACCCAAATTAGCTCATTTAACCTATCATCAAACCATTATTCCATTTCAACAAACCTTATTGATCAAAGCTTGTCAGCCATAGATCTCCATTATAGAGACTGTATTTGACTAATCAGACCTCACCATTATATCCATTGACCCAAAAAAACCCAGTACATCAAATTTTATAACCTAATTCCATAATTTGAACATTAAAATAAAAACAGTTTATTTCAATGCACTAGATAGCCATGGTGCTAAAAGAAGGAGGTGAGGGATTTGGGAATTTAGTACCTGATGTAACCGTTTCTGGTCACGTATCATTTTTTGTGATGTATAAATTTTTTGGCTAAGTACCTCATTATTTGACTCGGTGGTGACGTGCCTTAGTGATGAGCTACTAGGTGGCGAACTGCCTGGTGGCAAACTGCCTGATGGAGAATTGCCTGGGGGTGAACTGCCTGGTGGCGAACTGCTTGGGGGCAAACTCCCTAGTGGCGAACTGCCTGGTGGCGAGCTCCCTGGTGGTGAACTGCCTGGTGGAGAATTCCCTGGTGGAGAGCTACCTGGTGGTGAGCTCCCTACTAGGTGGCCTGTGACTTAGAGAATGGTGGAGCTCCCTGGTGCAGCACAACCCGACTACCCTCTGCATGAGGTGGTCTTCTTTC
The DNA here is from genome assembly GCF_056320005.1 of Nelumbo lutea. Taxonomy (NCBI): domain Eukaryota; kingdom Viridiplantae; phylum Streptophyta; class Magnoliopsida; order Proteales; family Nelumbonaceae; genus Nelumbo; species Nelumbo lutea. The sequence continues at coordinate 769,225 of NC_142686.1, forward strand.
CTTTGGAGGCAGTAGGAGCTGAGGGACCTGTGAGACCTCTATCTTTTCCTCCTCTTTGTAGGTGGTAGGAGCTGAGGGACCTACGAGAACTGAATCAGAGGACCCGGGGATATTTTCCCGGTGGGGGCTCTCCGACGCTTAAGTTAGCACTCTGATTGTAGAGAGCTTTGAAGATGATATTGGAGAAACGAGAGAGCTAGAGAGCAAGGATTACCTCAATTTTTTCCATCCTCCTCCCCTTTAGGGGGTGAGGTCTTTATATACCGGAGTCCTCACGGGTTAGGTGGGTGAAAAACCTCCAAACGGTATGACTCGTCACATCCCATCAAAACCGGGTACGGTGGTGAACTCCTCGAGGTCGTTAGGCTAGCATTTATGTCAGGTGGCCAGGTCAGTGCTTAAGCTAGGTTGTCAGGGCGGTGCTTGTGTCAATCGGCAGGTCGATGTCTGGGCCAGGTTGTCAGGTCGGTGCCTGTGTCAGTCGGCGGGTCGGTGTCTGGGCCAGGTTGTCAGGTCGGCGCCTGTGTTAGTCGACGGGTTGGTGTCTAGGCTAGGTTGTCAAGTTGGCGCCTGTGTCAGTTGGCAGGTTGGTGTCTAGGCCAGGTTGTCAGGCAGGAGATCTTCCTGCGATATACCGAGCTATCCTACAAGTGGCGAGCTGCCCGGGGGAGCTATGCTGAGCTGCTTGTGGTGAGCTCTATCGAGCTGCTTCTGGCGAGCTCTGCCGAGCTGCCTGGCTCTTTGGCGAGCTCTTTGGTGAGCTACCGAGCTTCTTGGCGAGCTCCTTGGTGAGCTACCAAGCTTGTGGGGTATCCATGCCGAGTTTATCGGTGGGCGTCTTATGGGCGGCTAGGTCGGATCATGTGCTAGACTGATCCAGGTTGGCCAGGTAGCGCAGGTCGCGTAGGCCGCCCGCAGGCCGCGCGCCAGGTCGCGGTAGGACGGCCAGACCGGTGCCGGGGTGGGTCACCAACTTCGTAAGTTGTTGCCTGGGTATTTTCCCAGTTGTCACGAGGTGCCACGTGTCGTAATTTCACTGGAGGCCCAAATTTGTCCTCATCAATTGCCCCTACTCCCGAGCTGAGAGTAACTCAACGAAGGGAGTATATTTCTTTTGGCCCGTAAGTCGATGAGCTGGTAAGTGCTGATCCAATTCCTTAGGCTTCGGGAGCTGCCTGTATGTGGTGAGCTGCCAGTAAGGTGAGGGGGTCTCCGCCAGTTCTGTAGTATAGCCCTTAGGCTCTAGGGAAACTTATAGTTCACTTTTGTTGATTTTGCTCCTGCTGAGGAAGCGATTGGATATTTAGCAATAGTGTGGCCCGTAGGCTTTAGGAGTGACTCGTAGTCTACTCTTCTTTGACTTTTGCTCGTGCCGGAGAGGTGACCGGGTCTTAAGCAGTAATGTGGCCCGTAGGCTTTGAGAGTGACTCGTAGTCTACTCTTCTTTGACTTTTGCCCATGCCGGAGAGGTGACCGGGTCTTAAGCAGTAATGTGGCCCATAGGCTTTGGGAGTGACTCGTAGTCTACTCTTCTTTGACTTTTGCCCGTGTCAGAAAGGTGACCAGGTCTTAAGCAATAATGTGGCTCGTAGGCTTTGGGAGTGACTCGTAGTCTACTCTTTTTTAACTTTGCCCGTGCCAGAGAGGCGACCGGGTCTTAAAGCAGTAATGTGGCCCATAGGCTTTGGGAGTGACTCGTAATCTACTCTTTTTTTATTTACTTTGCCCGTGCCGGAGAGGCGACTGGGTCTTAAGCAGTAATGTAGCCCGTAGGATCTGCTTGTGAGGTGTTGAGCTATGATTGTGTTGCATCAGCTTCATAATGCCGGTCACCCACTCCTACAAGAAGCTATTAGGAACTCGACCTTCAGGGGCAGCACTACTAACTTTAGGTCGCCAGCTCACACGGGAGCCTTGGAAGGCTAGACCGGTAAGGGTGCCTATGTAGTCTGTTGGCCGCCAACTCCCGCGGAAGCCACGAAGAGCTCATCTTTGTAGGGGGGACCTTGAGGAGAGAACTGATGAGGCATTATCTGAATTGAAAGTAAGGTTGGTAGAGCTACTTAGTCTGTTAGCTCCCTGCATAGCCTTTGAGTTCATAAAAAATGTAAACTATAAAGCGATAGCTTCAATTTCTAAAAAGTGAGGACTTAGCTTTGGTAAGATAAGAACTTAGCTTTTGTAGGATGAGAACTTAGCTTTTTGTAGCATGTTCCCACAGACGGCGACGATTGATGTAACCGTTTCTGGTCACGTACCATTTTTTGTGATGTATAAATTTTTTGGCTAAGTACCTCGTTATTTGACCCGGTGGTGACGTGCCCTGGTGATGAGCTACTTGGTGGAGAACTGCCTGGGGGCGAACTGCCTGGTGGCGAACTGCTTGGTGGCGAGCTCCCTGGTGGCGAACCGCCTGGTGGCAAACTGCCTGGTGGCGAGCTCCCTAGTGGTGAACTGCCTGGTGGCGTGTTCCTTGGTGGCGAACTGCCTGGTGGCGAACTCCCTGGTGGCGAACTGCCTAGTGGCGAACTGCTTGGTGACAAGCTCCCTGGTGGTGAACTCCCTGGTGGCGAACTCCCTGGTGGAGAGCTACCTGGTGGCGAGCTCCCTACTAGGCGGCCTATGACTTAGAGAATGGTGGAGCTCCCTGGTGCAGCGCAACCCGACTGCCCTCTGCATGAGGTGGTCTTCTTTCCTTTGTAGGCAGTGGGAGTTGAGGGACCTGCAAGAACTGAATCAGAGGACCCGGGAATATTTTCCCGGCAGGGGCTCTTCGACGCTTAAGTTAGCACTCTGATTGTAGAGAGCTTTGAAGATGATATTGGAGAAACAAGAGAGCTAGAGAGCAGGGATTACCTCCATTTTTTCCACCCTCCTCCCCTTTGGGGGGTGAGGTCTTTATATACCGGAGTCCTCGCAGGTTAGGTAGGTGAAAAGCCTCCAAACGGTAAGACTCGTCACATCCCGTCAGAACCGGAGTACGGTGGTGAACTCCTCGAGGTTGTCAGACTAGCATTTGTGTCAGGCGGCCTGGTCGGCGCCTGGGCCAGGTTGTCAGGGCGACGCCTGTGTCAGTCGGTGGGTCGGTGTGTGGGCCAGGTTGTCAGGTCGGCGCCTGTGTCAATCGGCGGGTTGGTGTCTAGGCCAGGTTGTCAGGCAGGAGATCTACCTGCGATACACCAAACTACTCCTGTACTGAGCTACCCTACAAGTGGCGAGCTGCCTGGGGGAGCTATGCCGTGCTGCTTGTGGCGAGCTCTTTGGTGAGCTACTGAGCTCCTTGGCGAGCTCCTTGGTGAGCTACCGAACTCGTGGGGTATGCATGCTGAGTTTATCGGTGGGCGTCTTATGGGCGGATAGGTCGGATCATGTGCTAGGCTGATCCAGGTCGGCCAGGTCATGCAGGTTGCGCGCAGGCCGCACACAGGTTGTGCAGGCAGCGCGCAGGTCGCGCAGGCCTCGCATGCCTTTCGCAAGCCACCCGTAGGCCACGTGTAGGCCACGCCAGGCCGGCCAGACCAGTGCCCGGGTGGGTCACCAACTTCGTAAGTTGTTGCCTGGGTGTTTGCCCAGTTGTCACAAGGTGCCACGTGTCGCAATTTCACTGGAGGGCCAAATCTGCCCTCATCAATACCCATCTCTTGAAAACATTCTCTTTAATCCATGGCTTACATTGGTTTAAGGAGAGTCTTTTTCAAGAACCTTGGATTCCTTCTGTCCTCATTTTGATCTAAATTTGATTTGTAAATTAAGTATATCTTGTGTAATTTGGAAGTCTAGATGAGACCTCAAAAAAGGTTGTGATTCCAGATAAAAAGAGGGGTGCCTAACCCCTTTGGACCTTCTCTCTCCTTATCCAAAGAACCTTTTGAATTTATGTTTGTATACCTTGTGAAAGAATGGGGTCATTGTTTCTTTTCTAAACAGCTGAACTGTTTAACCTACAAAAAGGGCCCATTTCCACCTAGAGAAAAAATGGATGGTAACTCGTTACTTAAGCCAGGCATGAGCTTTTCTAAGCTCACACTATACTATTGAAAAAAGATCCTTCTTGCTACTGTTATTTATATCCATTGACGAGAAAGAAGAAACAGAAACTGATGCTTGATGGTGAAGATCGAATGCCACCGTTATGACTAATCATGTGAGTTGATGTTCTGACCAATGTTTTAAAAATCGGATTGGAAACGGAACCGTTTTGGGGACTAGTTTCCGAGTCAAACAGTCTGACCTTCCAGTTCAAATGGATGATCCATTTTGATTTTTAAAAAAAATTAAAAATTAATTAAAATAAAAATGGCCAAAAACTGTTATCTTGATCAATGGATCGACATGACTGCCAGTTAATGGGTCACTGACCAAATGAATGATTTTTAGCCAATGAACAGTTTTAGGGTGAAACAAAACTGGTTGCCTAACCAGTTCTCTGGCTAACTGATCCGGATTTCAAAACCATAGTTTTGACTAATCACAAGGCTGTGCTTGGTTTGGAAGAAATAAGTATGAAAAGGAAGGGAAATCTAGGAATTAAGATATCATACAATTCAAATTAAATAATCTTTATACTTTTTTTTTTGGTGGGGGGATATTAATATAACACATTAATGCGGATTAGGGTAGGAATGAACATTATTTGATTAAAATCGAAAAATAAAAAATTTTAGCTTATTTAGTTAGATTATATTGGTTTCTGAATATTTTGGTTATTGCTTTCAATTTTCATATTTGACAATTCGTTTAACCAGGAAGCAAAATTAACTGAATTTTATTTTGGGTATTTTGATTATTTCGGTATTCCTTGATTTGGTTTTCGATTTGACTGAATTTGTTTTTATTTAGAAACAGGAAAGATATGGTACGGAAAGAGATTTTATCCATCGAAGCACCCCTTAAATTTTGATGAAAGCAACCTGATTTGTTACCTATTTTCTGATAGCAATTGATTGGTCGTAAGCATTTCCAGTATCAAACATACTTACATAGTGAGCCCATGTATTTAATTAATTTATGAGTGGTGTGGGGTATTATCAATGAAACCACAGCCCTTATGTTGTTCAGGTATTCTATCTTCCCCAAAAGGATGGGAATAAAGATAGAGCATGTTTCTACATTCATAGGGATACACACGTGATAAACCATCTCAGCTCAAGAAAAGCTAAACTTGAGACACGTGAAAGATAGAGAGAGAGAGAGTGGACTAGACATCAACCATGTCACCTTTTATCAACAAAGTTTAGTCTTTTTCTTTAACACGGGAGACGTGGGTGTGGGGGTTCTTTCATAAATAATAAATTAATAATAATGTTTTACGACCTGTTTTCTAAAGGCAACTGTTTGTCTTTTATTTTTTGTTTGCCATTTGATTGGGTGGATATTCATCATCCCATCCAGATTTAGTATGTCTTTGATAGAGACTTTGTTTTTTAACTAAAGTACAAAATATTTGTATTTGATTTGTACTTAAAACAAAATAATAATAATAATAATAATAATATCAATTATTTATGACAAATAGACATCATTATGTATCATTAGACGCTATATCAGTAAAATAGTGCATAAATATCTAACCATTTGAGAAAAGTGTTAAAATGAACAAGCCAACTTTTGTGAATATATATACATATGGAGCTCTGATTTGACAATAATTGGACGGCATTTTGATGCATAGAGTGTGGATTGTTAACATTTTGAATGTTTATAACTCAATAGTGGAAATCAGAAATTTGCATTGGACAAATTCGTACTTCTCTGTTTGATGAGTGTGGACTACAGCCCTACAATCTACGTCACATCATTTTCCAATTTGTGATCCGCCATATTGATGGGAATTGGGAACGAAGAAATGAGGTTGGGGGTGATGTGTTACTTCTAAGGGGGTATTCTTTTTCGAATTTTGAGAGGGGAGAAAGTTGGTCAATGGGATTTTGACCAAGAATCCCATGTTCTTTCTATGGATAAAATGGTCATTCCCTTATTTACATGAGAAATAAAAGAACATGGGTAAACACACTTACCCAAGTAAGTGTTTCCCAGGAAAAACTTACCCAGGTAATTGCATTTACTCGAATAAATAACTTACCGAAAAGTGAACGGGGCCTGAGTTCTGACTTCCAAGGATTTCGAGGTGACTACTTGGAAAGGCCGCATTTGAAGAAAGAGCTCCTACTACTCATCTCCAAGCCCTGTCCATTGAAGGATTTCGAGGCAGACTTTCAGGAGAGTTCAGGGACGATCTAAGGAGGAAAAAGATGATATTGTTTCTTCAACTCGACACCTAGTTTCTCTCATGGTTCCACTTCAATTCCGTAAAACCAATGGAATTCCCCGTCATTAACGGAACCCCAGCTGAATTTAAAATCGTTTGCCCCTTCTAATGGAAACTCAACCTGCTTTACTTAGGGGGATCAAGAGCCTATGACTCTCCGCAAATTTCATCACTTCTCTCAACTGCTGTTGTCCGAGTTCCTTGAAGTTGCTAATCCAATGAAAAAGATGAAGATTGGATCTAAGGATGTGGCTAACTCCTATAGCGGAGATCTAGTACACTAAAGACCCTATCGGAAGAACTTTAAGTCCCGTTCATTTTTCAGTAGGTTACTTATCCGGGTAAATGCAATTACTTGGGTAAGTTTTCCCTGGGAAACAATAACATGGGTAATTACTCATGTTCTTTTATTTCTTAGTAAATAATATAATGACCATTTTAATCATAAAAATCCATTATTAAAAGGGGCACTTCTGCCTCATTCAAGTGTTAGCAACTTTTTTACTAAGGCCACATTCACTTTTTGGTAAGTTATTTATCCAGGTAAATGTACTTACTTACCCATGTTCTTTTTTTTCCCATGTAAATAAGGCAATGGCCATTTCAACCATAAAATTCTATATTCAAAAGGGACATTTTTGTCCCATTCAAGTGTTGGCAATTTTTCCCCAAGTGGGAAAGTATTTACCCACCTAGGAGATGCGTATCATTTACTCGGGTAAGCCATACCTATGAAAATAAATTTTCCCTGGTCCCCACATAAACCTGAAAAAAGAGATTCTTGGTCAATGGGAATCAAAATCCCATTGACCAGACTCCCCCCCCCCCCCCTCTCAAAATCCAGAAAAAGAACACCCCCTAAGTGGGAGGAGATGGGTACCACTTACCTGATACCCAGGAAAATATACTTTCCCTGGTTCCCACATTAATATGAAAGATGAACACAGGATTCTTGGTATGGGAACCAAAATCCCATTGACCAACTTCCCCCCTCTCAAAATCCAAAAAAAGAATGCCCCTTTAGAATTTGGGTCCCAAACGGAGTTTCTTCAAATGGTTGGAATGTCATTCAACCAGCTGGGATGGACATGGAGCCTTCCTCAAGTGGCTTTTGGATTAATGAAATTATGGGGATGTTTGGAACGTGGCCATTTTTCAAAAAAATGGTTCCACATCGGATCCACATAAGCATTTCAACAAATGCCCGTGTATCTCATTGTTTGGTTCAGCCGATTATTAAAAAATCGTGCATGCCTTGAAAATCGGGACCCCACCGATGTATGATGTACCAAATTTGGTGTTTCATGCATCGGTGAACCGTTTCCCCCAACGATTGACTGATGTGTATCCTATGTGGTGCTTACCTATCAGCACATGCATGAAAAACGGTGATGAAAATCACCTTACCAAGTAGCATAATGTTTCTCACTACCTATGTGGCAGAAGCGTTTTGTTTTATGAAAAACGGGTCTTAGAAGCATGGACGTTTTTTCTTGAAAATCAGTCTCAAAAAACGCCTATGCTTCCAAACACCATGTATATTTCTGCTTTGGGGACCATTTAGATTTGAACTGTCCGTATTGTTCATTATGTGGTGGTATACTGAAGGACACATTTAAAGGCATTTTTTCCTTTCAATTTTTTCTCTCAACCTAAAACCAAGAAGTATATTTAAGCAATTAACCCTTTTCTTGTTGTGAGTTTCAAAAACAAATTAGAACCATCTAGTTTCAAATAAAATTGTTTAAAATAAAAATTTTGAAAGCATTTTCTAAAATTTCTAAAACTGAAACAAAAAATATGTTCTTGAAAAATTTGTTTTCGTTTAAAGTCATATAATATATGTCATCATCCTGCATTCTTTCACAGTTTTATTTCATCGTGTTAACATTTCATAATTAAACAATATCTGTGCTCCATCATTTGTGCTTTCCATGGAAACAGATCATCACTGATATCAGTTTCAGTTTTCACAAAACTGTGCTCATACCCTCTTTACAGCCACTTGCAGCTAACTGGGTATTGGGAATACCTCTCCATGAATAAAAATATACAAATACAAAGATATTCCTATTATACATTGTTGAGTGGCTGTGAGAACGATGTGAACATGATGATTTTGTGAGGACCGAGTCCGAATTCATTCACACTCATCCATGGCTACCTTCTTAAAACTAAAAGTAACCCAAGAAGTTTCTGGTTTCTCACCAAATATAACTTAAAGATCCCACCCCGTAAGGTTGTCAATGGTTGGAAGAAAGCTAAGGGTGATCATTTCCAGCCCAGAAATTTCTGAGCTTGAGCCTAAGACTTGTGTTCAGGCCCAGTCCATGTCATATATTCATTGCGAGTGGATCTTGAGAGTTGAGAGTTGTGAGCTGCGATCACTATCAAATTAACCTCTCAGCAGTCATCACTCATCAGTCGTCACTCGTCACCGCATAGTAAAGTTGCTGCTTGGAGCTTATTCAAACCTATACTCTCACTAGTAACTAGTGCTCATCGTCAAACGAGTTCAAATTTCCTACTAACTTTTTCTACCCACTCTCTACCTTCAAGGTTGTTCTACATTAAATCAAATTTCAATAAATGATGTTAAAAATATTTACATTTTACGATATATATTTTACATTTCACAACATTAAGACTAGCAATGTCAAAATGTCAATAGCTGGATGCCTCATCTTATCGTTGGTTCTCGTATAACTGATGCACCATAGGTTATGCTATTGTTTGAACTGTGTAATGATTTTTGCATATATATATATATATATATATATGCATGTAATTATTTTTCCATCTCTTTAAATGCCCCCACTAATTCAGGGGGCTTTTGTCAAAATCTGAAAATTCAGCAGGGTAATTGCCACCAGCCGGCCCAAAGTATAAGATATATAGTAATATGTATTTTATCAAAAAAAATATTATCTCCTTAAACTACTGCCCCACTAATTCCTTCCATGAGGAATAGAAGATTGGAAGACCAAGAGGTGGAGTAGAAACTGGAAAGTGGAAATCATATAATTTCTTAGCTTTCTCAAACAAATTAAAATGTTAGAAAAAATAATAATAATGACCAATTACTAGCTCGCTCTGTGTGTCACATTTGGCAATACTAGTAGGCCCGAGCACAGCGCTATAGCCCTGTCTGGGTCGTTCCTCTCTGATAGTCTGACGACGAGTCAAGCTTCATTGCTACTAAAATATCAGAGAGAGGTTGTTATAACTTACAACATTAACAGGACGAAGGTGTCATCCCCTTTAATTTCTTCATTGTCAAGCATCCTCTTTCTTTTTCCCATGTAAAAAGACGAAGCACTCATGGATTTACTACTTTACCTTGTTTTGTAATGCAGTAATGGGAACTCTGTCTGTTTTGTAAGCGTGGTGGTGGCCGGCAGAGATTCGAGCTCGTTTTCCGTGCCTTTTCTTTTTTGTGTGTTTATCATTTGCTTTTGGTTTTACAAAGAATAAACAAACAACCTGTATTGTAGTTGTATATGGTACATTTCAAAAGAAAGCAACCGGCAGTAGAAATCTTTCTTCAAGTCTGATCCTTCAAATCAAAATCTAGAATCAGATTTGGCCTAAAAAATAAGTCGTGCCATTTTTTATTACCTTTGTTATAACTATTCTACAATTACAGTATCAAGTGCATGAGAAACAATAGAAAGAAAGAAAGAAAAAAGAAAATCGGATCCGAAGCCGATAATTACGGATCGATTCCACACAACAATCTCCGTTACCTTCCGCTGTGATGCATGCGTGCTTGAGACAGAACCTAGCTGTTGATCTGGTTGGGCTCCAAATTTCAATCCCGAAAGAGAAGTTATAGACATCAACCTTGTGTTTTCTTTTCTTTCTTTAAACACTCCTCTCCAGCATCTCTTGATACCTCTTGAACGATTCTTGCTTCTGCATTTTCATCTGCCGATGAAACCTCTTTATAAACAAGTCGGCAACGTGGTCGATCTCGTCTTCAAGGCTGAAGTTCTCTCTGTCCTCCTTAGAGTTCCTCACCAGATCTATAACCGACCCACCCTGGTCGACGAAGTCATCATTCTCGTCGTCGAACAGCGAGTGGGTGAGGTCCGGGTACTTATCATCCTCGTCTTCTTCTTCTTCTTCTTCTTCCCCGTCTACCTTCACCAATTCGGTGCAACTTGGGTTGGGGTGCACCTCATTGGCCCTGCTATTGAATTCAATGGTAGCCTGGCTCTGGTCGTCCATCTCGTCTTTGTCTTGTCTTTTATCTTGCTGTGCGATCAGTGCGTGCAGTTTGTGAGAGATTGAAGCCAACAAAACCTTTTTGTTCTTCAAGAGCGAGAAGATTATAAGGCGAGTCTTCATAGCGCTTGCTTTGCTCTTGATTGCTAAGGACTTGGCCTTGACGATGGTGGTTATCACAGAGATGATTTGTTTTAGGAAAACAGAAGCTCGGTTCTTCATGTTTGGTTGTTGGAATTAGCTATTTCTGAGGAAGACCCACAAAGGAAAACCCGAACGAGAGAAGAAGGCTTGGAAAGATTTTGAAGAAGAGATTTTGCAGGATTAATTCCAAGTCCTTGAAGCTAGGAAGAAAATAACAGAGAGCTAGCTAATTGAGATTGTGATCAGAGAGAGGTTTTGAAGATGTCAATTATATGGAGAGATACAAAAGTAGTGGGTTTGCATGAACTGATGAACGAGAACAAGAGGTTACTCTGATGAGTTTATATGGACAAATTAAAGCAGTCTTAGCTTCTGCTGCTTTTCCTCGTAAAGAGGGGAGAGAGAGAGTAGCTAATGGATGAGTAGGTGTTAAGAAAAGCTTGGAAAAGTTAAAGCAATAAAGAGACAAGAAGGAAAAGCATATGGAAGGGGATACGTGGCTCGAGGAGATTAAAGCGGGTGTGGTATGAGAGACAGGTGGCTCGCGGAAATTAGATCACATGCAGTGAAACCATGGATGGGGATGAAGAATCAAGGGAGTGTGAGGCCGCGGTTGTTTACAAGCTTTTTGAGGGGACAGAGAGAGAGAGAGAGAAGGCTGGTTGATTGCAATTTGCATACGGATATAGACTGGGCCTCACCTCACCTCACTTCACTTTTGAAGAATAATTGGACTGACTGGTTGTGTGTGGTTGGCACCATATGCATCATGCATGGGAGAGCCGTTGAAGTAAAGATCTCCATCTCTTCTTTTCCCAACTCTTTTATTTTATTTATCAGCACTACAGACAATTTATATACGTTGAAGTTGGAAATTACCTATACATTTGCACTTAATTAAACCTCCACGTACGACCAGAAAAATAGAATAAAGGGAAATTGTCTAAAGTTAATTATGAGTTTTCACCATTTCTCTTAAATTCATCACAACTTTTCAAAATGTTTAAAATTCATCATCTTACTAACTTGATGTTAAAGAGACTTGTGGGCGTTAATATATTATCACTTTAATTTTTATAGAGAAATATAAAATATATATAAAATACATTAACGAATGTCAATATATTACCGTTTTGATATTTATACATTAAAAAGAAAAGAAAAGTTCAAAAAAAATATTTGCAAATATAAAATACATAAAAACATATAAATTACAAAAATATATAAAATATATAAATTGCAAACAAAATAAAAAATTATTTTCAAATTATAGAAACTATAGAAATTGAAAAACAAAATCAGAAAATAAAAATTGTAGAAAAAAACAAAAAATTATAGAAAAACACAGAAATTGTAAATAAATAACAAAAATACAGGAAAACTTATAGATTGTAGAAAATAGAAAAATGTAAAAAGAAAACAGAAATTATAAAAAAATTGGAAATTATAACAAAACATTAAAAATGCAAAAAAAGAAGAAAATTGAAAACTGAAGACCATTTTTCCTCTAACTCACCATTCAAGGGTAATTTGGTCATGAAAATTGTTGTTTATGCTGACATGGACACCTCTCTTAAGAAGCATTAACGGTGCACTAACGGAATGTAAGTTTTGGAAAATAAAAACTTACTGACATTGTGAGTTTTAGACATTTTGAAAAGTTATGGTGAGTTTTAAACAATTACCCTAAAATAAAATAATGAAGTTGCAACGATATTAAATGACAACTTAGTAATGTAAATCAAATGAATTTCGTTTTAATAAAAGACAAGGAAAGAAAGAAGAAAGCTGACTAATTTGTATTATCATTTAACATAGAGTTTAACTTTTCATGAAAGAAGAAGAAGAAAAGAATTATGATTTCGGATTTCAGTTTTCAGATAGGTTTTAACCTCCCCCCAAATTTCGAACTTCCAAAGCAAAGCAATTCTCCGATCTTCATTCAAATATGTATGTACAAACCTTTCCTAGTTTTTTTTCTTTTTTTTTTTTTTTTTGGCAGAGTTTTGAATGGGAGAAAACAGTAATTAAGTAATCCTCTTTTGGACCATGCTTCTCTTCGTTCTAATTAAGGTGATTCTTAGTGCGCGCATGTGTTTGGTTTTGATAGAAAATCAAAATATATAAGAGAAAAGCATAGAAATTATCAAGGTTTTCAAAACCGGATCGGACCGGACGGTCAGACCAGAAAAACTGAGAATCAGTCATCGGCTCCATTTTTCCTCAAAACCGTTGATTTTGGTCAACAAATCGTTGAACCGACTGATTAATCATTCGAACTATTCGAACAGTTTTGACCATTTTTCAATTTTTAAAATTTTTTTTTTCAGAATGGGCCGACCGTTCGAATCGAACGATCGGACCGTTGGAACCGATAACCGGACCCTTAACCGGTTCCACACTCCATTTGTTTATAATTTCTAATAACAACGTTATATATGTTTATGTAATGGACTTAAATAATAACAACAAAATGACGATGTTGCTTCCTTGAGGGGAAACAACGTTAATTTCCGTAATTAATCAACAACGTACGTACAGGATACAGCACCCCTACATGTACCCAAAGCTCCCAAATTGAGTAAATGTTGATTGTTGTGAACTTGCTTTAATTTTATTCCCATGGTGCCTTCAAAAAATATATATATATATATATATTCCCATGGCAGCCAGGAGTCCAGTACCTTCTCAATTAAGCCAGCTACAAATTTGTACTTTTGTGCCTAGCTTGTTGATCTAGCCAATACAGAGTTGCACCTTTCGCGCAATGCAGTAATCCACCTTAGTCCTTACTCAAATAATTAGAGAAGATGAAGAGATACATTTATATACATAAACAGGAAAGTTAATAAGGATTAATTTCTGCTGCTCTGAGTCTGAGGAAAGTGTCCACTTCTACTACGTACTGTCGGTTTAATCAATAGCAATAAAATGTAGAACCATGTTTTACTCGAATTTATTTGGGAAAAAGTAATAGTAGTAGTAGTACACTTGTACCAGTTATAATCTGATTGGTGGAAGAAAGAAACATTATGGAGACACACATGGAATTGCTTTTGCGATTCCACTCCCATATATAAGCCATAATGTTCACATTGATAATATTAGTGAAGAAAACAGAAAATCTTAGCACCGGCAGAGATGGTCCCTGGTTTCCTCTTCGGACAAATGTAAATTATTCAATCAAAAGCATAAAGCATAAAGAGATAGGAGGGGAAAGTTGAGAGTTGAGAGAGATGCATGGCAAATTGGCAATTGGCAATTCAATTTACTAAGTTAGTGGTCTGCACTGCAGTGCCCTGCATTAAGGGAATGCCAAACATGTTTACTTTTTCTTTTGGGTAAAATACAAAGAACTTGCTCTCAATTTTTTGACAATCATAAAAACACCCCCTTAAAATTTTACTTTAATAAAAGCCTCCCCTAAACTTTTGGAAAACTTTATGTATGTTTCCCTTTTGACATACCCCATTTACCGTCCTTTTTCTTTTTCAATCTCCTACCCCTAAAGTTTTACATCTTGATAACCTAAAACCTAATCTACAAGGTGATAATGTAACTAACTGCCTCCAATTTCAAAAATTTGCCCTCTCCCTCCCCCTTGTAGGCCCTGTCTGCTAGTGCTAGTGAAGGAGGAGAAGGAGATTTTTATTAAAAAATTCAGGGAGGTTTTTATTAAAATAAAACTTCAGGGAGATTTCTTTGATTGTCAGAAACTTTAGGGGATGCTTTTGTATTTTAACCCTTTGCTTTTTCTTTTCTTTTTTATTTTATTTTATGATGGCCAAGCCACTACACCAGAGAGCGGGGTATTGTTTCGTGTTCTGGGCCGGGTCCATATATAGGACTCCTCAAACTTGCCTTTTTGTCCGATGCATGATTGTGCATTACATATATCATCTGGATGGGTCATACCCATTACACCATCTGGGCCCAATGTCATATCGTCCATACATAGATCCTGCAGGTCATTCGCATATGAATATGATGCATTCTTTTCATAAAAACGACAGTTGGGCTTTATGGGCGGGGCCTTAAAATAGACCTTGAGACTTTTTTGAGTTTACTTTGTCAACTATTTGATTTCCTCAAACATGGTAGAGACCTATAATCTAATTTACACCCCCTGCATATTTTTTATTTCTTAAAATTGATTTGGCACTGGCAGAATACCTGATTAGTGCTTTGCATACGGGTCTGGTAGGATGTTAATTATCGGATCCGGACGGACCGCACAATTTGGGTTTTGCCTGAATTGTGGTGGGCACTGGCCAGTTGTGTGGGCCCATGGGCGTGGCCCCAGAGACCCAAGAAGCTGTTTCTTTGAAGGGAAGAGAGGAGATGCACATGCATTTCTTTTGTTCGTTGATTGTTGGAAAACAAATAGAAAAAGATAAAGAGTTGGGTAAGCTTTTTAGTTGTCAAGTCACAATAAAAAGAAATCCCGTAAGGTTTATTGAGTTGCATAAATAAATAAAACGCAAGTCGGTATTGAACAAATAATAGTGTTAATTTTTACTTTACAAGAACATGCTCTCTTTAGTTTAGACTTTATTATATAGAGACTGTAAAGTTAAAGCCTAAAGCCTACTCTATAGTATATACAACAACGCACTAATAGTTAGTGTTCGAATCTCCAACCCACAAGAACCATTACAATCGAAGATGGAGAATATCTCACTTATAACTTATTTGAATGTTATCATTCATGGAGAAATGTTTTTAATATACAGCTGTCAGCTGTAGTTATGTGTGGGTAGGAGAACTGAATTGGACTGGACAGGGGTGTAAAGTTAATGAATAAAGAAATTTGTTGTTTCTCAACTATGATTCTAAAACCACATCATATCTCAAGAATTTGTGACCAATTAATCAATATCATTAATATTAACATGTTAACCAATGTAATGATATTTATAAAAATTCACGTGTGAGTTTTGATTGGTTAAATCTATTCCTATATCATATCTTTTCGGTATTTCATGCAAAAGAAGGGGAAGAAAAAGCGAGTAAGGTTTAACTGAACGCTTTAACTGTAACCGGTTGTGGAACCAATGACAAGGTTTCATGCCCGTAATAAATTACATGGGACCTGCACCTTTTATAATGACGCCCATAAATTTATTACTGATGCAAAACCTCATCATGAACAGCTAAAGTGTTTAGCTAATCCAGATTCGAAAAAAGCGCATATATGAAGATTATGAGATAAGGCGCGTGGGCAATTGAGCCATTATGCATGCAACTGCAGATTGGCTTCAGTCGAAGAACCTTTCAAGCAAAAGCCTTTACAGCCTTGTATAAGAAATATTTCCATACTTCTGTACTTTATTTTATATAGAGGGAAATAACTAAAACATGCAGAGAGTCCACCCCGTACTTAAAAAGGTATCCTTAAAACCCACGACACAATCAAACTGATACAGGATCTTGCACGGTTCGTGTTTTTTGAATGTATTGTCCAATCCGATCATGTCTTAAAACATTGGCTAAAATTTTGAAAAATAAATAAAAACATGTCCTGAGCCTCTGATTGGAATAATGGAACATGAGGATTAAGATGGGTGCATATATAACTTGAATGGTTTGGTTGTTCCGTGCAGGTCCAGATCCTTGCCTGAGCAGGACCAACATGTTTTGTAGGCTTGTAGTTGTAGCTGCGCCCCAACTACGTACACCCTAATTTCTCCAATCAAGTTAGAAGATTTTTTTTTTTCAAACTTTAACTTCATCGTTAATATGAATAAATATATTTTGTATTTCATCTTTTACTGAAATAAATGTATTTGGGGTAGAGAGATGTTTTAAGTCATGGTTTTTAAAAACGAACCAGTGACCGAAACAGTCAGCCTGTTCTGACAAAAACTAAAAAAATTTAAAAAAATAAAAAATTTGAAAAACGGTCAAAACCATTCGAACGGTTTGAACGGTTCAAACGATTAACCGGCCGGTTCAGCGGTTTGCTGACCAAAATCAACAGTTTTGAGAGAAAAAGCAGTTTTGGAGGAAAATGGAACCGATCAAGTGACCGGTTCCTGGTTTTCCATTCCGGTTTTGAAAACAGTGCTTTAAGGGTTTATTATTATTATTATTATTATTATTATTATTATTATTATTATTAAATATAGTTATGTTAAACATTTCGTTATTTAGTTACTTAAATGCTTAAATAAATATATAAAATATTTAAAAAAACATTATTTTAATTTAAGATATTTAGTTATTGAAATATTTAAATAATTAAATATTTTTCTATGTAATTATTTAACTCTTTTTAGTTTTTTATTTAAGATATTTAGTTATTGAAATATTGAAATAATATTTCTTTATTGTTAAATTTCTTATATTTGAATAACATTTAGTTTGAATAATATGGAAAATCATAATATACATTGTTAGTACATAGTTTCATGATGAATTTTGTAAAAATATAAAACTATTAATAATCTGAATATTATACTTTAAAATGATTAATAAGTTAATTCTATAAAATAAACATGAAACATTATCAAATAAAAAATAAACATGAAAACATTATAGAAATAAATCCAGTTAACCAGGGAAATAAACATGTGATTAATAAGTTAATTCTATAAAAATATTCAGCCACATGTTTTAGATGTGAAAAGAAGAACATTCTAGAGTACAAACGTAAAATAGGAAAACCACATACTTAAGAAACTCTAGGAATAAGCACCCAAAAACTATAAATAGGGGTCTTTGAACCATTTCTTGGCCCATCACCTTGATATCAGTCCATTATCTCTCTTTAATTCATCTTAGTCTCTTTCCATCTTCCCATGCAACCATCCACCATTTCACTACCTTATCCAACTCCGGTGAACAACATTGGCTTGATTCTTTGTCGGAGGGTATGTAGGCAGCCCCTCTAGGGTCTCTTCCACTTCTTCCCTTTTTTGGTTCAACTAATTCCTCAAACCTTGAGGTAAAGACTACTTAACATTCTCAACCTTACAAAACTAAAAAAAAAATAGTATTTTATTTCTATATAAATAAAAAAAAATTTCTTTGTTACACTTATTTTTCTTTAATATGGTTAATTAATACAAGATTCAATATTACCCTAAATATAAGACTTAGTGAGAGGGCATTGAATAAAGAGAAATGTAGTAGCTAAAATTACATTATGTGCCCTTACAATTAGAAAAATGCCAATTTCAAAATAAGGATGTTATAGTCAATGACATGATTCAATGAATGTCGATGGGGAGTTAATGCTCTGAATATAAAAAGACTTAATGAGAGGGATTTGAATGAGGGGAAAGTGGTTATTCAAATTGCAATTTTGTATTTATAATTAGAGATGGATCAAATTAAAAAACTAAGGTATTTTAGTCAAACAACAGTTTTACACTCTCATTCATACTTATTATTATTATTATTATTATTATTATTATTATTATTATTACTATTATTATTATTATTATTATTTATTATTATTATTATTATTATTATTATTATTATTATTATTATTATTATTATTATTATTATTATTATTATTATTATTATTATTATTACATTGTTATTGTTGTTGTTAATGAAATTCAAGTTTTTAAGGAACAAGTTCTAGTTTTTCTTTCTTTTTGTTCTTGGAATGGGGGGGGGGGGGATAAAGAAATAAGATCGAATAAAGTAGTCTCGCTCTAGAAAGCTCGGCCACCTCTATATAAATCACTCTCCTCTCAAGCACAAGGTGTGCAAGTCTATAAATTCTTAAAGTCCTATTTGAGTGTTTTTCTTGAAAATTTTTGGGTGCTTTCTTTCTAAGAGATTTTCTGTAATCTTGTAAGAGTATCTGTTGTTTTACCTATGTGTGCTATATCTCTGTAAGTACTATTAGATTTCTATTAAGGAGTTTTTCAATAATTATATACTTTCTGAATAGAATTTTCCAAGTATTGTTTACCTCTCTGCATAATATCTCTCTGCATATCATTACTGCTCATCATCGTTTATCATCATTCATTATTGTTCATTACACTACTTCATTACTATTGATGAGGGCAGATTTGACCCTCTAGTGAAATTGTGATACATGGCACCTCGTGACAACTAGGCGGCACCCTCCAGTGAAATTGTGATACGTGGCACCTCATGACAACTAGGCGGAAGCTCACCAAGGAGCTCAGCAGCTCTCCAAGGAGCTCGCCAAGGAGCTTGGCAGCTCACCAAGGAGCTCGGAAGCTCTCCAAGGAGCTCGCCAAGGAG
Source organism: Nelumbo lutea (assembly GCF_056320005.1). Taxonomy (NCBI): domain Eukaryota; kingdom Viridiplantae; phylum Streptophyta; class Magnoliopsida; order Proteales; family Nelumbonaceae; genus Nelumbo; species Nelumbo lutea. Next base: position 788,093 of record NC_142686.1, read on the forward strand.
CTCGGCAGCTCTCCAAGGAGCTAGCCAAGGAGCTCGGCAGCTCTCCAAGGAGCTCGCCAAGGAGCTAGGCAGCTCTCCAAGGAGCTCGGCAGCTCTCCAAGGAGCTCGCCAAGGAGCTAGGCAGCTCTCCAAGGAGCTCGGCAGCTCTCCAAGAAGCTCGGCAGTTCTCCAAGGAGCTTGGCAACTCTCCAAGGAGCTCGGTAGCTCTCCAAGGAGCTCGCCAGCTCACCAAGGAGCTTGCCAAGGAGCTCAACAACTCTCCAGGGTGCTCGACAAGGAGCTCGTCACCAAGTAGCCGCCAGGGAGCTCATCGCCATAGGCAGCTCGCCACTTGTAGGGTAGCTCAGTATAAAAGAGCAGTTCGTCATATCGCAGGAAGATCTCCTGCCTAACAACCGTACTGACGAGTCCGTACCCTACAGCAGTAGCCTGCACCTGTCACCTCAATCTTGGTAGTAATGGCTTGGGCAGTGGCGGTTACGCCTGATGTGACTAGGCACCACTATATAAGGACTCTGACCCCCAAAGCCAAGGGGGAGGGAATGGAAAAATGGAGGTAATCCCTGCTCTCAAGCTCTCTCATTTCTCCCCAAGCTCTCTGCAATCAGAATGCTAACTTAGGCATCGGAGAGTCCCTGCCAGGTAAACACCCCTGGGTCCTCTAATTCAGTTCTTGCAGGTTCCTCAGCTCTCGCCGCCTACAAAGAGGAGGAAAGGATGGAGTTCTCACAGGTCCCTCAGCTCCCACCGCCTACAAAGGAGAGGAGATCACTTCATGCAGAGGGCAGACAGGTTGCGATACACCAGGGAGCTCGTCACCAAGTAGCTCTCCACCAGGGAGCTCACCACCAGGCAATTCTCCACCAGGCAGTTCTCCACCAGGCAGCTCTCCACCAGGCAGCTCTCCACCAGGGAGCTCGTCACCAAGTAGCTCTCCACCAGGGAGCTCGTTACCAAGTAGCTCTTCACCAGGCAGTTCTCCACCAGGTAGTTCTCCACCAGGCAGTTCTCCACCAGGGAGCTCTTCACCAGGCAGCTCTCCACCAGGGAGCTTGTCACCAAGTAGCTCTCCACCAGGAAGCTCGTCACCAAGTAGCTCTCCACCAGGGAGCTCGTCACTAGGCAGTTCTCCACCAGGGAGCTCGTCACCAAGTAGCTCTCCACTAGGGAGCTCTTCACCAAGCAGTTCTTCATCAAGGAGCTCGTCACCAAGTAGTTCTCCACCAAGGAGCTCGTCACTAGTAGCACACCACTAGGGAGTTCGCCACCAGGGAGCTCATCACCAGGCAGTTCGCCACCAGGGAGCTCATCACCAGGCAGTTCGCCACCAGGGAGCTCTATCATCCTCTGAGTCACAGGCCACCTGGGAGCAAGTCAAATGACAAGGTATTTATCCAACAAAAGTGATACATCACAAAAATTGGTACGTGACTAGAAACGAATACATCAATTGGCGACGTATGTGGGAACACGCTACAAAAAGCTAAGTTCTCATCCTACAAAAGCTAAGTTCTCATCTTACAAAAGCTAAGTCCTCTTCTCCTAGAAACCTAAGTCCTCAGTTTTTAGAAATTAAAGCTCTCACTTTATAGTTTACATTTTTTATGAACTCAAAGACTATGTAGGTAGCTAAGAGACTAAGTTTACTTTCAATTCAGTTAAAGCCTCATCAGCCCTCTTCGCAAGGTCCCCCCCTACAAAGATGAGCTCTTCATGGCTTCCACGGGAGTTGGCGGCCAACAGACTACGTAGGTGCCCTTACTGGTCGAGCCTTCCAAGGCTACTGTGTGAGCTGGCGACCTAAAGTTAGTAGTGCTGCCCCCGAAGGTCGATCTCCTAGTAGCTTCTTGTAGGAGTGGGTGACCAGCATTACAAAGCTGATGCAGCGCAATCATAGCTCCAAGGAACCCACCTGATCGGCTCGGCACCTTACAAGTAGCTCGGCACCTTACAAGTAGCTCGGCACCTCACTGGTAGCTCAACACCTGGTCAACTCGACACCTGGTCAGCTCAGCACCTCATTGGTAGCTCGACACCCGGTCAGCTTGGCACCTCACTGGTAGCTCGGCACCTGGTCAGCTCGACACTTCACTGGTAGCTCGGCACCTTGCAGGTAGCTCGACACCTGGTCAGCTCGGCACCTCACTAGTAGCTTGGCACCTCATAGGCTGCTCGGCACCTGGTTAGCCCGACACCTCACAGGTAGCTCGACACCTCATAGGCAAAGCCTACGAGCCACATTACTGCTTAAGACCCGGTCGCCTCTTCAGCATGGGCAAAGTCAAGAAGAGTGGACTACAAGTCGCTCCCAAAGCCTACGGGCCACATTATTGCTAAATAGCCCATTGCTTCCTCAGCATGGGCAAAATCAGCAAAAAGCGAACTATAAGTTGCCCCTAGAGCCTAAGGGCTACACTACTGAATTGGCGAAGACCTCCTCACCTTATAGGCAACTCGCTACTTGCAAACAGCTCGCCACATGCAGACGACTCCCAAGGCCTAAGGAATTGGATCGGCACTTACTAGCTCGTCGACTTATAGGCCAAAAGAAGGATACTCCCTTCACTGAGTTACTCTCATCTCGGGAGTGGGGGGCAAATGATGAGGGCAGATTTGGCCCCCAGTGAAATTGCGACACATGGCACCTTGTGACAAGTAGGCGGCAGCTCACCAAGGAGCTCGACAGCTCTCCAAGGAGCTCGCCAAGGAGCTCGCCAAGGAGCTCGCCAATGGAGGTAATCCCTGCTCTCTAGCTCTCTCATTTCTCTCCAAGCTCTCTGCAATCAGAATGCTAACTTAGGCATTGGAGAGTCCCCACCGGGTAAACACCCCCGGGTCCTCTGATTCAGTTCTCGTAGGTTCCTCAGCTCCCGCCGCCTACAAAGAGGAGGAAAGGATGGAATTCTCACAGGTCCCTCAGCTCCCGCTGCCTACAAAGGAGAGGAGATCACCTCATGCAGAGGGCAGTCGGGTTGCGATACTCCAGGGAGCTCGTCACCAAGTAGCTCTCCACCAGGGAGCTCGCCACCAAGCAGTTCTCCACCAAGGAGCTCGTCACCAGGCAGCTCTCCATCAGGGAGCTCGTCACCAAGTAGCTCTCCACCAGGGAGCTCGTCACCAAGTAGCTCTCCACCAGGGAGCTCGCCACCAAGCAATTCTCCACCAGGGAGCTCGTCACCAAGCAGCTCTCCACATGGGAGCTCGTCACCAGGCAGTTCTCCACCAGGGAGCTCGTCACCAAGTAGCTCTCCGCCAAGGAGCTCGTCACCAGGCAGTTCTCCACCAGGGAGCTCCTCACCAAGTAGTTCTCCACCAGGGAGCTCGTCACTAGTAGCTCACCACCAAGGAGTTCGCCACCAAGAGCTCCATCATCCTCTGAGTCACAGGCCACCTGGGAGCAGGTCAAATGGCGAGGTACTTAGCCAAAAAAATTGATACATCACAAAAATTTGTACGTGACCAGAAACGATCACATCAACTATTAGTAAAGAAATAAACATAAAAACATTATAGAAATAAATATTTTTCTATGTAAATTAAGATATTTAGTTATTGAAATATTTAAATAATTAATTATTACATATTTCTAGGTTCATATGAGTGGAGACGCTGGCAACATCTTCTCGTGAGATAGTTACCACGAAATTTGATGAATTAGGCATGTACTGGCTAGAATTAGCCTCTTCCATTGCGGGAGATGGATCCCTAATTAAGGGAGACATTAATGGGGACTGATTAGTCCTCAAACTTGCTCCGATCTCATAATTAGATCTTGGATTGGACTCATTAGTCCTTTTAAAGCTCCTGAAATTAGGACTTAGAGGAAGACAGAGTCTTCTGTCAGTCATCTTTAATTAGATAACCTTGCAAGAATTCACTAGTCAAAAAATCTGACAAAGCATTTTCAGATCCTTTAATATATTTAATATCAAAATAAAAAAAAAACTGACAAAATAGCTTGCCATATAGCAAAAAATTGTTTTTGATGAAGGAAGATTTGGTCCGACCTCACAGTTATGCGACACGTGGAAAAAGCAACAGCTCGGCATAAAAGCAAGCCCAAGGCGCGAACACCAAGGGGAGAAACCAGCGGACCGAACTCCCTACTAAGGGCCCGAACTCACCCTTGGCCCCAAACCAAAAAGTAATCCAAACTGGCCTGCCTTGCAACAGTTCGGGACATACCTCGCCGAACTGGCCTTGTAACAGTTCGGGATATACCTCGCCGAACTGGCCTACCTTGTAACAGTTCGGGATACACCTCGCCGAACTGGCCTGCCTTGTAACAGTTCGGGATACACCTCGCCGAACTGGCCTGCCTTGTAACAGCTCGGGATACCCCTCGCCGAACTGACCTGCCCTATACATACCTCCGAACTCAAGACCGCCTCTCTCACCACTCCACATCACCTTCAAGGCACCAAAACCAAACAAACCATACTATGCCTGACACTAAGGAAGTCCGTACCCGAGGGCGCCGCACCTGACTGACTTGGGATCTGACGCTTGACGGCCGCACTCTAAACGGCCACCTGCCACCGCCACCTGACATCGCCATCTCCAATTAGAGAAACGGTTAGGTAGTGACGGTTCTGTCCCAGTAGAAAGGACGATGGCCGAATTGACAGACGCAAGGGTAATCATACCCGACCTGACAAGGGCCTCGGAGCGAGTGCGCGAAGTGATTATAAGAGCCCCCTGCCCCCAACAAACAAGGTATGTGAACTTTGCGCTATCTGGTCTACACTTTGCCTTTGAGAGATTACTGACTTGAGCTTCAGAGTTATCACACCGGGTTCCCCCCGAAGTTCTCTCATCTTTCCCGTTTCAAGCTCCCCGATGCTCCAGCTCAGAGGCGAGTTCGTTCACAGCTAAGACCGGCCAGATTGCGCTCCATCAGTTTTGAAACCAGATTTTTCACATCCTTTTCCAAAATCTCTTTGGTTGATTTGCAATCAATTTCAAGAGTAAAATGCTAGTTTATCAAATCGCTTTGAAATTTAGTGATATAAAGGACTATGATGAGCATTTCTTTTTTGACAGTAGAGTATTTTCTCTGGGTATCATTCCAGGTTCCTGAGGTGAACTGGATTATCTCATCTTTCCCATCTCTTCTTTGTTTTAGGATTCCTCCATATCCTATTTCACTAGCATCAGTTTTTACTATCTTTGGGGATTTTGGATGAGGGATATTGAGGTAGGGAAGGGTTTTTACCTTTTGTTTAATCCTTTTCACTGTTTGAGTGAAATTTTTGCTCCATTCTGGAGGGTTCTTCTTCAGTCTTTTTTTGAGTAATTAGCAGTCTTGACCTATTCCTTTGTAATAGTCTGCTACATAATTTAGACTGCCTAAGAATCTTTGAAGTTGGGTTTTATCTTTGATCTCGTTAGGGAATTTATCAACAAACTCTATCATTCTCTGGATGGGCGCTATGGTTCATTTAGATATCTGAAATCCTAAAAGTCTAATCTCTGTTTGAAAGAGTTTCATTTTCTTAGCAGATGCTGCTAATCCATTTTCTTTCATCACCCGGAGGAATATATTCAAGTGTTTCTAGTGGGCCTTTATAGATGAAGAATAGATCAATATATACTATTATGAATTGAGTATAGGGGGTGATTATTTCATTCATAATTCTTTGAAATTCAGATGGGGCATTTTTTAACCCAAAATGCATTACATTCTACTCATAGTGTCCGAAAGGCACTGTGAATGAAGTCTTGTATCTATCATTTTCTTCTATTATAATCTGCCAATAACCTGATTTTAGGTCAAATTTTGAGAATATTTTCGCGTCATATAGGCGGTTTATCAGATCCTGCTTATTAGGAAAGGCACTCCTCTTTCTATTTCTGTTGCATTTTCTACATAGAAAGCAGGACAACTCCAAGAGGACTTGCTTGGCCTGATTAGACCCTTCTTCAATAAATCTTGGATTTCTTTCTTACAGATTTTCAATAATCTATTATTCATTTGAATTGGTCTGGCTTTTGTAAGAATTTTTTATTCTCTAAAATCTTCTTTATATGGTAATTCTACTGTATGCTTTTTTCTATGCCAGAATGCATTAGGCGTTTCAACACAAATTTCCTGTGTTAACTTTGTTTGGAATTTTTCAATTTCTAATTGCATTTTAGGTTCTTCAACCTATTTAATTAGCTTCCGTTCTTTTATTTCACTTTGTAGTTTTGCTATTAGCTTTACTTTACCTTTTACACTCTCTTTTAGAGTGTTAATATTTGAAACTTTGGATTTTTACAGAACTTATAAGTAACCAAAATTTCTCCTATTGTTGTCGTGATTCCTAAAGATTCAATTTGGCAAGAGAGGATGGATAACAAGAATGGAGTTCCCAAAATGACTTCTTGTCTTAGGTCTTTTACCATAAGGAAAGTAGACTTTAGACAAGTTGGTTGCAAATATGGGCTATCGAAATTTTGTATTTTATTTCAAGTTTCCTTCCATCCGTAGAATTCACTTGCTGGGATGTTTTCTTAAAATATATAGAAGGCACAATTCCTTCTTTAATACAGTTAATATATGCGCCTGAGTCTACTAAGGCTATTATTGAGAAGTTGTAATCTTTGATTCTGATGGTAATCTTAGAATACCATTTTTGGTATTTAACTTCTTTTATAGAATATATGAATTCTTCATCATTTCCGACAAACTTAGTGGAAGCCTATTTTAATGATTTTTCTAATTGATTTTCCCAGAATTTTTCGGCTTCTAATTGGTTGACCCTTAATTTGAGGGTTTTAACTATTTAAAATATAGTTTTGTTAAACATATCATTATTTAGTTATTTAAATGCTTAAATAAATATATAAAATATTTAAAAAACTCATTATTTTAATTTAAGATATTTAGTTATTGAAATATTTAAATAATTAAATATTTTTCTATGTAATAATAATAATAATAGTATTATTATTATTGTTATTATTATTATTGTTATTATTATTATTATTATTATTATTATTATTATAATTATTATTATTATCTAGCCTTCATCTAGAATCGGTCAAATAGGTTAAAGTAGTTGTCTACAATCCCGTTCTAGTTAATGGTTTGATGGCGACTTGTATTAAGCCAAAATGTATGAAATTACAGTCAGACTTTCTCTTATAAGTTTCTATTACCTTCTTATCTACAAGAGAAAAACTTTCTGCTTTGTTTCCTAGAGCTATTGTTCTTTTTACAGTCCTAACATTTAGGTCTATTTTCAGGCTGAATATTCCTTTTTTGTATATTTTAGATGGTGCAATCATTGAGATAGTCCAGTTATGTAAAGGTTTTTCTATATTATCATAGCTTACTTCTTCCATATTTTTTAGAGACATGGATTTCGCTAAAGATGTCATGGTGCTACTTTCTCCAGAGTCTTTGGGGGGACTAGAGGCAGTCCTAAATAACTTCTTCATCTTATCCTTTTACTTCACCAAATATGGTCAATCAACTTTCACGGCCTTCACTCTCTTTGGCCTACAATGCGGCTACGACCTTGGCTCAAGGGTTCTAGTCTTGGTAAAACCAATAGGTGTCTAGGTTGCCCGATCTCCTACAATACAAGATCTTCGGGAAGAAGTCAACCAACTAAAAAGAAAGTTAAAAACTCTCAAACTAAGGGTCAACCAATTAGAAGCCGAAAAGTTTTGGGAAGATCAATCAAAGAAATCATCAGAACAGGTTTTCGCTGAGTTTGTTGGAAATGATGAAGAGTTTATATACTCTATAGAAGAAGTAGCCTTAATAGTAGCCTTAATAAAATATTACAATTTCTTAGTAGTAGACTTAATAGACTCAGGCACATACATTAACTGTATTAAAGAAGGAATTGTACCTTGTAAATATTTCGAGAAAACATCCCAGCAAGTTAATGTTGCGGATAGAAGAAAGCTTGAAATAAAATACAAGATTCTTGTAGTCCATACCCACAACCAAGGAACTTGTCTAAAGTCTACTTTTCTTATGGTAAAAGACCTAAGACAAGAAGTCATTTTGGGAACTCCATTCTTATTATCCATCCTCCCTTGCCAGATTGATTATTCAGGAATCATGACAAAAATAGGAGAAATTCTAGTTTCTTATAAGTTTTGTCAAAAACCTAGAGTTTCAAATATTAACACTCTAAAAGAGAGTGTAAAAGGCAAAGTAAAGCTTATAGCAGAACTACAAACTGAAATAAAAGAAAAATAGTTAATTAAACAGCTTGAAGAACCTAAAATGCAATTAGAAATTGAAAATTTCCAAACAAAGTTAACAAAGGAAATTTGTGCCGAAATGCTTAGTGCATTCTAGCATAGAAAAAAACATACAATAGAATTGCCATATGAAGAAGATTTTACAGAATCAAAAATTCCTACAAAAGCCAAACCAATTCGAATGAACAATAGATTATTGGAAATTTGTAAGAAAGAAATCCAAGATTTATTGGGGAAAGGTCTAATTAGACCAAGCAAATCCCCATGGAGCTGCCCTGCCTTTTATGTAAAAAATGCAGCAGAAATAGAGAGAGGAGTACCAAGGCTCTTAATAAATTACAAACCCCTCAATAAAGCTTTAAGATGGATTAGATACCCCATTCCTAATAAGCAGGATCTGATAAACCGCTTTATTATTATTATTATTTTGGTTAAAGGTTTAAGGGTATATCAGTCATCAAGCCTTGATGATTTTATATAAGGGAGGTTTTAAGGGCATGCAAGTCAAAGTTGAAGGGAGGTTTAAGGACTTTTCAGAAAATCCAGAGGTTTAAGGGAGACAAATTCGATAATGTTTAAATGCTGCCAAATTCCATGAATGGGAGAAAAACTCAAGATTTTTAGATCAAATTAACTAATCAATTATTTAAAGTAGCCCTAAGTAAGTTTATAAAACGCACTTAAAATACACCTTAAATTTTAGAAATATGACGAAAACTACCCTCCATTAGTTAATAGTTATTGTCACATTCCATTTGCATGTGACATCATTTGACCCCCTTTAATTTTTCGGAAACCTAGTTTTGTCCTCACCTTGTCAACACCCAAGTCTCTCCCTTTTTCAGTTTATGCAGTTTTTTTTTTTTTTCTTTTCTTTTAGAATAGCTGATATTTATTCTCTATTCCAAATGTAAAATGCAGGTTGATATGTCAAATTTATATTTGAATTTGAACTCACAAGTCACAAGTTCCCTCAATTAGTTTTTAAACAATATTCTAGCCAAACTCCAACTTATTGAACATTTAGTCAATCAAATTTGAATAAAAACTAAAATTTAAATTAAACTCAAATTCAAATATTAGAGTATTTTAGTTTAAGTATTTAACCAAGACATACTGAAATTCAAGTTGGTTAGGTTCAATTGCACCTCTATTCGCACACAACATGATATGATATCGAAAGAGCTTTGACAAATTAAAATCAATCCCATAACTTTTGATGAATACCACATCCATGTGATTGCAGTAAATTTATCATACCGGATACCGGCTGGTTGATAAACCAATTGCATTTGCATCACGAGAGCCACATAATAAAATGACCACAATTAAACCATATGGTGTATGCATGCATATATTCAATCATGAGTGCTTTGACGGCCTCATCTGTCTAAAGTTGAGTTTGAAATCAAACTAACTTTAATTTCCAGGTTTTCCTATTAGTCTTAATTTTTTTTTTTTTTTTTCTGTTTCGTGCTTAATAAGTTACGAATGTCTTTTCTGCTCCCTAACTAATGCCAAGTTGCCAACCTCTTAGTGATTTTCTTTTATATATATAATATAAAATGTGAACCCAGTTTAAATTAATTCCTGGTCAACTGTTTTCTCATGCGTCATGGCCACCGACAGCAACTCGGGCCACCATTAATTCTGTTTAAATAATTTCTTAGATTGTATCGGAATTTGGAAACATATTATAAGGTCAAGAATAATATGAAAATACAACATTAATCAATTCGTTTTGGTGGTTGTGATAAAAAGAAAGAAAGAAATAAAACAATGAGAATAATGGAGTGGACGGAGCGGTTGTTAGGTCCATTGATTTGAAAAAGGTTTCGGGTTGGGAGTTTCCACCGAGTCTTTTTGTAGACTTGCTTAATTTCCTTTCATTGTATAAATTTGCAACCATAAATTGGATTCACAAATCCTCTGATATAGAATGGGGTTCTCTTAGTTTCTGGGAGGTTATGGCAAAACAAGAAATCCACTTGAATATCACATTATTATATTGCTTTCTGGTAGAGTACCGGAGTATAGGCTGCGTTTGGGGTCCATTTCGCCCTAAATGGGCTGCCTAATAACCACTTTTTAATAAGTGCTTATAAGACAAACACTTTTTTAGCATTTAGTGAGGTGCTTTTTTTATCAACCTTTTTCTTTAAAACATGCTTCTCATTAACGTTGAAAGCCGGAAACCATTTTTTATTTTTTTGGCTTGTTCAAATGGGTTTTTGGGTCCAAAAGAGGAAATAAAAAGTAAAAAAAAAAAAAGCCCGCTTGCAGCTTTTTAACAAAAGCATGATTTTGGGGTGCTTTTAGCCTCTTGAACGCAATAAGCACAATAAGCGCTTATTAGAAAGAGTTTGATCTCTCTCTCTCTCTGTTTTATTTGATGCACATAGAGATGGAGTCATGGAAGTACATTCTGCAGGTGTTAGGAATTTGGATGCTCAAACTAAAACGGAGGTGACTAGCTATGCTTGTGGGATCCTACCCCCCCCCCCCCCCCAATCCAACTACGCTTTCTTTCTCTGAGCAGCAAAAAACCAGCTCTGTGACTGAACTTTGAAGGAGAAGCCCTATCTAAGCAAAATAAAAAGAAAAAAAAAAGGAAAAGGAAACACACACACACGACACATCCATTCGATTAGATGCCGAATGTACATATGCAAACACAAAGAAAACAGGCAATTGTGATGAGAAGATATCCCAATGGAGCACGCCCCTTTCGTTCGACTCACTAGACCACAGGTTATGCTTTTGAAAAGAATGCACCCTTGTGCCTTGTGCACTGTGTCCGTCCGTGTGCTTTAACAATTAACACACGTACCTTCCCTGTCTTTTGATGTGCCGCCTCTTTCAAAAGAAAAGAAACAAACAAAGGCTGCCTCTTATCTCTCGCTTTTCAGCTTTGCATCCTCTAAATATCTTTTAATTATACGCTACGGTGACGGAAGGAGTCTCAATTCTCAAAGTTATGTGACCGTGGAAACTGAGAAGAGCATTTCCTTCAGCCAGGAATTCTTCCTACAGTGTATCCTATTCAAAATCTGTTCAAGTAATTAAACAGCCATTGAAAAATAAAAAACCATAAACCCAACAAATCTGATAAAAAAGTAGACCATGGAAATTGCACCAACTTAAACTAATGAAAATTAAAAACCATAAAAACAACATCAATTGATGAGTTACTGGACCAAAATGTTTCCAGTGAAAATCAAAGAAGAATTGTATATCATGAAGTGATGGGTGAAAGAAGATTTTTTATTCCTGAGGCCAGATAATAATCAGTTCCAGTGAATAAGCAAAATCTCAACGGGCTTTGCTCTTTTTCTGATCCTGGACTTGAGATGCAGCACTTATCTTCTTCCAACACCTAATAACTATGAGTAAGGGTATCACACTCCAGGAGGCATTTGCTGCAATGTAGTATGCATAGTAATAGTATGGGCTTGCAGCAAAGTTGTCACCTTCCAAGTAAGAAGTAATGAAATAGACTGCAAGTCCATAGAGCTGGCCTAACGAGATTGCAAATTGAAGTATGAAGTTATATGGTTTTTTCGTTCCAATAGCATACCTGCAGAGTCATAGAAATTTTAAGCATTAAGGATTTCTTATAAAGTGAATTATATATGAGTTCTTCTAAAAAAATATGATCCAAACAATGCCCAACAAAAGTAAAAGAGAAACAAAGGGTAAAAGATGAATATGCCACTTGAAGATTGAAATGGCAGACCCAGACCATCCATATGATGGGAAGAACCTCTGGAAAACCAAAACTGTTTCCTCATCCGTGTCAGCCACATAGTCAATAAGCGCCCTTGATTTTTTTTCTTTTCTTTTAAGCTTTATTTGAATAAATGACGGTGAAAAAGAAAAGGAATCCTGTCAATTAGAACAGGCCTAGAGGACAATCCAGCTGAAGCTCAACATGGAAAGAGGGTTGCACAAGGGACCACATTGAACCATTTTAGACTACAACCTCTGAAAATTACCTACACATACTATTCCAAGATTGGTCTGTCCAAACAGCAAAAGGGCCACCACCCAAAGTTAGTCCAAGATATCTAGGGTCTTGGAAGGGATGACCTTTGCAAACAACAAAACAAGCCTGAGAAGAAAATAAAGGAGATGATACATTCCACTCATGCACTCATGGACAACCAAGTCTGGCTCATTGCCACATTTCCAATTGATCGTGTTGCAGAATTAATTCCAATCATGACCCAATCTCATTGCTTCCATTGCCTGCCTCCTGTACCCCCCCCCCCCAGATCAAAATGAACTTTGGAATCTGATCACTCAAGGTATGTTTGGTTTGATAGAAGATAAGAGTGAAACGGAAAGTTGAGTGAAAGTTCTCAAGGAAAATTGCGAAACTCCTTGAAAACTTTCTCTGAACTTTCTGTTTCTCTTATGTCAAACCAAACATGGCCCACAGGTAAGCCTAGGTTTCTAGATTATTTTTATGAGTAGCCATGCCCTCCATTTTCTATGCATTTGCATTAACAAATCCTGAACCAATTCTTATAGGCTTCTACTGCTTGGGAAACATCTCTGTAGTCTGTAAAAGAAATTTTACAATGCAGAGAAAAGATACAACCTGCTTACCAACTCAACCATGTTTTATTGCACAACATGACAAGGTTAAATTAGAAACATAACACCATTAGATGATAAATGAAAACTTAAGAATCAGCAGCAAACATAAAATAATAATAATAATAATAATAATAATAATAATAATAACAATAATAATAATAAGAAGAAGAAGAAGAAGAAATGCTTAAATGATACTTGAGTTTGGGTCTTACACAGCTAGAAGACTTGCTGGACCCTCTAGAACTGCAGTGATCCCTTCAACAGCAACAACACCAGCATCCCTTGCTGCATATCTTGAATCACCTTTACTATATTCTTTCCCTGACAAGAATTTTTCCAACATTATGGGTAGAGAAGTCGTAGATTAGAGGCAGAGGCCACGTAGCTGTCAAAATAAATAAATAAAATCTTGTGGTCACTTATGAAAGTTGAAAAAGTAAAGAGCTCACAAACTTCTGCCAGGTAACAAGGAGTCTTCTCCTTGTAGAATTCAGTAGAGAAAGCAAAATAACCCTCAAGGATAATGTGGGTCAGGCCTGTAAATGCCCACCAGCACATGAGCAATCTATCAATCTTGGATATCTTGGGTGCCCGACCTAGAGTAAGCAAAAAGTCAACAAAGCTCAAAAATAAAATAAGACATTTCAAGCCCAGCTAAGATACAAAATAAGTTACATACAATCTGAAACCATACTTTGAACTTCATAAACTATAAGTAATGGCCTATAACTTCCAAGAAATAAGAATACAATCAGTCTTCAAAATCCATGACACTTCAAAACAAATTGTGTGGATATAGCTGCTCAGTGCAATCCTAAATATCCCGCTAGCATAAAGAAAAGCCAACTTACAAAACTACCTTAACCATTATCTTTTTCAGATCATTTTCACGCCAAGGAGTAAGGAGTTATAAAGAAATTTCTCTATGGTGGTTCATCATTGTCAACTTTATCCCATACTTTTGGATCATTACAGGGGGGGCTAATCATCATGCCAGGCCTAATCAGGCTGAGGTTGTCCTGGCCCAAGGCTCAAACTCATGCTTTAGTTCAGGCCAGGCCTGGACACAAACTAATTGCTTGGTGTTAGACCCAAGATTGAGACTAGCACAATCTCATACTTTGGGCCTTGGGCTGGCCTGAACTCAAGGCACTAATACATTTGACATACAAATATGCAATAAACAGGTCTGCTGGTCATGCCATTTAGTGAAGAAACCTAAACAGGAATCATCCATGTGACAAATGAGTTGGAACTCAAAGGGACTCCCCATGTTCCTCTCCTCGATCTAAATTAATGGAAATATTTTTTGCCTAAAAGACCTTGTCATATGATCTCGATAAGTCCATCCTTATGAGTAACTTTACTGTTAAAAGTTGAAAATTTAAAAGGGCTATTATTAATCAAACAAAAACTCCTATACAAGGTTGGAATGGTGCTGACATGGACAGCAGGATTTAAAATATCACCAATCCAAGAGGATAGGTGAATGATCTAGATCAGCAAAAGGATACCTCCATGTGGCTAAAATAGACAAATAAAGTAGGTCATGCTAATAAGCTCCCTACTTAACCTGATTAGAAATAACTTACAAACAAGCCCACTATGATTAATGTACAGGATATTGCTTATATTAGTACACATTATAAGTTGAACTGGGCCCAAACCAACCTAATCCCATTCCATTCTCAGATTTGGACTTGTATTTTGGCCCAAGACCCTCTCAATGTTCACCCATAGTTATAAGAATTTTGTCCCTGTATGTGTGTTTCCCGTTCTAATCCATCTAGGGCTGTATTTGATGTAAAAGAAAGCTATCAAATTGTTGTCCAGTTAAGTTACTGTTCGTGCACCTCAACATCCTTGCCAGTACACAGTCTGACAAATCCTTTGGTGGAGATACCCCCCCCCCCCGCGGAAAAAAAGGAAAAGAAAAAAAGTGTATAAAACATCATTGATGCATTAAAAGTCAAGCTAATCCTAGGATTTTTTTTTTCCAGGGCTGATACTACCAGTTGAATGATGATTTGCATAACATTCTTCCAACTGCTATGGTTAATGGTTATGATTTCAAAATTTAAATTCTTAATGCTGACTTGTAGATTGTAACAAAGACTGGTAGTAGCTACCCAACAAGCACCAGCAGGTAGTGGTGCCAGAACCAGGTCAAACACCAGCTTGTTTTGGCTGGCAGGTTGTGGTCCAAACAGTCTGACTTGAAAACATGAACCATAATGTACTAGAACCAGATTTGACTGCACAACTAGATCAAAATGCAAAAAAATAATAATAATAAAAAGCTAAAAAATCTTAAGACATTTCTAGATCATATCATACACCTACCTTACATCAAAATAAGCTTACAACAATAAAAACTGAAAGTTATTGTTTGGTAGACAATTTGAGAGATGTGGGCTCTGGAAGGGTGCTGGAAAGTGACATTCTCTTTTGAAAGGTATTCTCATATCCAGTCAGTAGCTCTTTCGAAGTTTAACAGTATAGGGGAAATCCTCAGACATGTTTTCTTCAGTTAGAACCAAAAAATTATTTGGAGATTTGCAAATATTTGACTGTCAATAGAAGATGAAAATCCATTGAAACATTGATTTGTCAATGCACGGTATGAGATATTATCTAGCCAATTCAATGCCCAGTACACTGATGAAACAAAGCCCCTTTAGTTAAGGTCAAACAGCTTGGTTTATGTATCATGACCTTTAGACAGAATCAAAAGGTACTTAGAGATTAGTTGATATCATTGACTGTCAATAAGAGATGAAACCATTGAAACATAGATTTGTCAAAACACAGTAATAACACATATTACCTAACCAATAAAATAGCACACTGACTAAAATAATAAGGCCAATTTAGTTAAGGCCTTTTCTGTTCAATCTTCAACGGGACTAGTGGGCTACACAATTGGAGGTAGCCCATCCCCGAACCCATGACCTCTCCTCTCAACCCTGGTGAAGCCAGGATTCGATCCCAAATCTCTGCTACAACCAGCTAGAGACCTTACCAACTGAGCCAGTCGGCCTATTTAGTTAAGGTTAAACAGCTTAATTTATGGACTGTAACCTTCAACGAGGCTTTTGCGGGGCAAAACATTGTTGAACGTCACACTCTGGAAGTCAAAGACTTCATCAGCTTCAAGAAGTGCATGCTGCCAAGGAAATGCCTCGGGTTTCTGATGCTAGTGAAGCTACGCAACCATAACTAGTAATCAAAATGTCAATAAATTTGAGCCTCACCATGAAACCAGTAGTCTTACTCCTTCAGAGGCTTCCTGAACAAAGTAATTAAGTGTCTCCAAGTTGTTAAAGAACATCTACATATGCATTCCAGAATTAAGTGAGAAATACAATAACTTTTAAGGTAAAAGAAAAGGCCTTTACCTCAATGTTGGAGGCTGACACCTTGAAGTATATGGGACATGCTTCACACCCTTAAGGTACCTTTACTTAGGGCATGCACCCCATACAGCAATTGAATATAGGGATCTCACAACAAAAGTACAGAGAAAAGAGGGTTTGAAAATAAATTTAATCAAAATCCTCCAACAAAAAAGTCACAAGAAAGAGACACTCATCATCATTGCTAGGAATCTAATTCCTTTGATTGAGATACGGTGTGACAAAGTATCACCAATTCACCATGGAATAAGGAAGCAAAAATAACACTGACCACTCCCATTTAACAACCATTCCCCAGAAAAAAAAAAATCAAAATTTTAAAATTCTGCATAAAATAAACCACCAACAGCCAACAACAATCACAACAATACCTTCCCCAGGTAAACCCGGCCTCAGAACATCCTCACTGCCTTGCCTTCTTTTTTTCTTTTCAGCAAAGATGAAAAAACATATCTGAAGCAAACAGTGCAAATCCACCCTTAATTATATTCACCCAATTCCCCACCCACAAAGAACAAGCACGCCCTTTACAAACCAGGTCTTTGTGTTTACCGTTTCAAGACTTCAAAGTTCAAACATCCATAAACTATAATTTATTCAAGAAAAACCCCTCTCCAACCCTCCCCTTTTCCAATTCCATCAACATTTTTATTGCAGACTCGTCACCACCTAAAAAGAATAGACCCAGCTTTTTTCCACTGGCCCTACTTAGTTCCTCTTCTCCATGGTCTTAGATTTGCCAATAAATGTCATTTGGAGAAAGCAGTAGTACAAGTGAAATATGGACCTGGGGAAGAAAGACCTTTGGTAGGAGTATAAATGGTTTAGAAATAATGCTATAATGGGCCAACTATGCTACAAAGCTCCAGTACTTAGTACGTGATGCTGAGAGGACCTGCTTGATCCCCTTAGTCATAGGACCATGCTCACAGAAAATTGCATCTTGTTCATGGGCTCCAAATATCACATCATCCAAATTGGCTAAATTTCCATCTCATCATCCCATTGCTGTCTGTCAAATTTCTCGGCTCCCTGTATATTAATGCAAATTTTGGATGCCAAAACTACAAGAAAGTCGTTACTTCCCCAAAGGACGGTGCTGGCGAAAATTTTCCCCGTTGCTCCAAACATCCAGTCAGTGTGGCTTTTATGGGTGATCAACCCTCGGATTGTCTATTAATTCAATGTTTTGAAAATCGAACCAGATCCTAGGATCTAGAGAAAGATATGCTAATGAGTTTAAGCGAAAATGGCAAAGAAAGGAAGTAAACAACTGATAAAAGGCCAAACCTGAAATAAGCCAGACGAGAGAGACGACTAGAAAGGAAGAAAGGCCATAAACGGCAAGAATGGTGGATTGAGGGAGGAAACCAGGCACGAAATCCGGGAGATGTAGATCTCTGGGGACGTACGGGTGGGAGGTGTCAATTCCCGCCATTTTCTCTTGCTGGGATTCCAAAAGGTAAACTTGGCCTTCCTTGGATCCGCTCTTGTAGCTGCAACTACAGCAGTTTTAGAACTCCAAAAACAAATCAAGCGAGCGAGAGGGAGGGAGATAGTAGAGAGCCCAGACTCACTGAGTCAGAGGGGAAGCAACTTTGTTCTTAAAATGTACAGTTCAGTTCGCTTCAACCAGCTGTAGTATTTTCAATTTCATATACTATTAAATAAAAGGGAAAATTTCGATTAGTAAATTGTGTAATTTGGGCCTCGTGCCACTCACCAAACTTTTAAAGACAAAGATCGTTAAGTGGTATTTGAAAACACATAAATGCATTTACGGTGATATCTAATTCTTTTATCAATCATCCAAATATTAAGGATATGGGAGTATTCATTTTTTAACAAAGTTTGGGTTACTGATAAATAAAATTAAGTGATATTATTTATGTTTTTTCAAATGTTAATTAATGACTGATTAATGATAAGTATTAAATTGATCTATTTTGAAAGTTTATGTATTAAATTATTGTATTTTAAAATTTAAGGATCAAAATGGTAGGAGGACTAAATTATAGTATATTAATCTAGTATTTTCTCAAAAGAAAAGTTGTATTTTATTTATTTCTTTTTTTTTTCCTAGGAATGGCTACGGGGCAGGTGTGGGGGAGGGATCATATTCTCCATTCTCGACCCTAATTCTGAAATTAACCTTCATTCCCATCCCCACGGGGATGGGTTCCCTGCGATGACCTAAATTCTCAAATTTTTTTAGATAATAGTATTGAAAATAAATTTACTTAAAATAAATAAAATTTTTAAATTATAAATAATATTTTAAATATATATATACATAATTGGAGTCAGGGTGGGGTGAGGACCATAATCCCCATCCCCGAATATCCATTCCCGTCCCACCAAAACAATTCCCATCGGATCAGAAAAATCGGGTCTCCATCGGAGATGAAAAAAATTGTCATCCCTAATTTTTTCCAAACAAAGTGCTAATAGCCTATAATACACCATAGACGCCGGATGGGGGCTGGGCCGGCCAGCAGGTACCCTGTCCGCGACCCGTAAGGCCGTAACTCCGGAAGCTGTAACTTAACCCTACACCAGCAAGAGACTTGGCCTTTGGGTTGGGCTGGCAACTTCAGCGGGCTTGGGTTGGGCTAATTTTTCAAGTTAGGTGTCCGACTTGCAGTCTTGCACCCGTTGCCCCCTAGGGCCCTACAGCTAAGGTTGTTTGAAAAGGTAACGTTAATGAGCCCATCTCAGAGATCAACTCTACCAAAAAAAGGCATTATCGGTCATACTCAACCGTTTGATTTGATTAGTAGCATTTGAAATGAATCTAGGGCTTTTAAGGAGTCGGGTTTGGTTTCGAATAACAACGTCTTAAAAAATTATTCGAAAACGGAACTCTATTACCGGTTTTCGAATCGACAGTTCGATCGTCCAGTTTGAATAAATGGCTTGTTTTAATAAATAAATAAATTAAAAATAAAAAGTGGCAAAAAATTATTGAATTGATCGACGATTCAACCACTTGAATTAATAAATTATTGACTTTTTCAATAAATTTTAGCCAAAAACTGGGTTTGAAATAAAATGAAACAATTGCCTAAACGGTTTGTGGACCAAACGGTCCGACTGTCTGAATGAACAGCCGTTCGCAAACCTTGCGAAACAAAGTCTATCAGTTCCGAAACAAGCCAATTATTAATTAATTAAACCTGATTGTATTGATATTTAAAATTATATTGACATTTATGATAGTAAAATTGTAATCTGTTGTTATGTTAATAAATAGAATGTTTTTAACCAAAATCATATTATATTATCTATTAAGTATATATTTTCTTAAACATAAACTATAACAAAAATTATAAGAAAATTATAAACCTCTATATAATATTACCTCAATAATTGGTGTGCAAGAGGCAAAAAATAGAGATGATATAATCTGTTCAATCAATTCGGTTTGGTCAGGTAGAACGTAGAACATACACCCATTGACAGCCTTGGACGAATGGAGCAAAATATTAAAAATGTCAGTGCCACTTGAATATAAAATGCGCATTCTAAGACTAAGCCTAGTCGAAATCAAAGAAGGGTAAAATACTTACACCTCCCGTGGTTACGTTTCAGTCAAATGCTTATACCACGGTCCACCACGGGAGAGAAGTTGTGCATATAAAAGAAAAATATTTCATTTATAAGCATCGAATACAGTTTTGCTATTAGCATGAGGTATTTGGGTTATCTATTAATTTTATGCATATTATTAGTGGAACCCGTATGATGTATGGGATGGGGCATTTTTCTCTGTCCCTTGCTCCCGTAGTTAAGACACTTTACTTTATCTTGATTCGTTTCATCATCGGTGATGGGGTGGATTCGAGGTGAGGCACCCATTTTCTGTTGGAGACGAGGAATTCCCAAATTTTTTATATCCTTAAGTGAGAGATAAATAAATATAAGTATAGTTCATAATTTATAAATAATAAAATATAAAAAAAATAATATTTGTTTGATGTCTTATATAATTTTTTTTTTGGGTGGTTTGTTTGGTATATTAATGGTCCATTGACCAACAACTGTGGGTTCAAATCCTGCCAAAGTTATTTTCAAAAACCCGATTATCACCCTAAAAAACAATGTTATAATCAAGATAACTACATAAGGAATTTCCGTTTACATGTAAATTTTGGCAATTAAAGGGTAGGATAGTTGTAGATACGTACTGAAAAATTGTCCACAACTTAAACATTGACAAATAAATTTGATTGCTTTTGACAGTGGCATGCTTCCTTACACAACATCATATAAAAATAAAATAAAAAGCAGATGAGTAGTGCTCCTGTTCCTGCCCCATTAATAATACCATCCGGGTTGTGCTTAGGGGTGCCCACGTACCCTATCTGTGTTTCAGAATTTTTCAAACCGGCCGAATCAGTAGTCGATTGAGCGGCCGGTTCTGCTCATTATATACTGAATTTGAATTGAACGACCCAAATGGTGGAACTCACCTTTGGATAAAAATAAAAATAAAAAAAATTATTAACAATGGGGCCGGGGATCAGGGAACGATGTTATGATCGAGGTGATGTTTAAGATTGTCTGAAGGCTGAAGCCTGGTCGAGTCAGTCAGAGTATGGAATTGGCAACGTGGGTAGGTACAGAGGTACTGGGTAGAGAATTATAGGATGAGGAAATCTCAATTCTCATGCATGTTACAACACCACACACTTGGAGTAAGGGTGTCTAATCTGGTCATAGTTGGCCAGTTGAGCCACACACTTGGCTGCCTTATCTAGCCCAACAGCTACAGCTGACAAGTATTCATTGTCCATGATTATTGATCCAACTACTCCCCTCCTTGTCTGATCTGATGCAGATATGGTCAGTCTTCCCTCTAGACTCAGGACAAGTCTGCCTTTCTCTGACAGCTTGTAATTCACCTCTATCTCTTCCTGCGCATTCTTCGTGTTCAAAGCTTGATACCCTTTTCCACCCATATTTTGTTGTTGTTGTTGTTGTACCACAGAGTAATGCTGCCTTCTCCTTTTCTGTATATCAATTATATATGTTCATATGATAATATATTATATATTAGACCCGGCCATGAAATTAAGCAACTATATGAACCCCCTTATATTTAATATTTTATACTACACTGACATCAATTCAACTTGCAACGTACAGATCGATCATCATCACCGAATAACGTAACAGTACTACGTACGTACATCATTATTCTCAGGGTGTATAAATATACATTGATCACTCAAAATATATCAAAATGATATAAAGTAACCATAGCTAGCTAGCATTGTAAAGCACAAATTGCTGATCTTGAGATGTTTATAAAGTGATCATTCTCAAAGCATTTTCAACAAGAAGTTTAATTTTAATTTGTTGAAAGAAATCTCTGATACAATGCGCACGATGAACAACAAGCAAGTAGCTAGAGATGGAGGAACCACACCTGCTGGCGACTTCTATTGTCTAAATTTTGGCTTTGCGGAGGGAGTATACGGATTGGGTGGTCTACAATGACGGCATTCTGTGTTTGAATTATTGAAGCAAAACAAGAAATAATGGTTAAATCCTTGATGACGATGAAATCGTTAATTATATGCATGATGGGCATGGGCATGGCATGTGATATTGTCTCACTTACGTACGTTTAAGAGAAGAGCAGTTTGAAGGGCGTAATGCTGCCTGAATGTCACAAAAGCCATCTGTGATTCGTCTTCATTTCTGCATATGTATATATATAATTAATTTTATGCACTGAAAATAAATTAAAACAGATAGAGAATTATACCTCACTAACTCGATATTGTCAACTGCTCCACAGTAGGAGAAGAAACTGAAAACATCTGCACAGGTTACTATAGGGGAAAGGTTGAGCACTGATATTGTCAGATGTGACGCACCCATAACAAAAGCCCAAATTAAGCTCCCTATTCCCACTTCCACTACTACGTTCGTCTTCGTCCTCCAAAAACTATCTTTGCTTTGCTTTAAAGGGAGGGAAGACTAGTTGGGTGAGTGGCCAGTGGTGAGAATCCAGTTCCAGCAAGGCACAGCAGCCAATCAGTCAAGTGAAATAGTGAATTAAAACTGGGAATAAAGGAGTTTGACAAGTAAAAAAGTTATTCCCCTTTGGCTTTAGTTAAAGCGGATACATGCATGATCCATCATAAGATAAGACAGAAAGAAACCCCGGCATCCAATATTTTTAATCTAGCTAATGCCTGCATATCTAACAATTTGTACACACATATACATCAATCAGGACCACTCATCACCCAATTCCAAGCAATCGACAGCAAGCACTTGGTTGTTTAATTTTAAAGGGTCAGTATCGATATTAATTTTGGGTTGTTTGCGTTCCAACTCACAGTATTCCAGATCAATTTACGCCAACACAACTTGAGAGAATCAAAATTAAAGTGACTTCTCATCATCACCATCTGTTATTTCCACAGTCCACACATATTATTCGATTTCTATTTCACTTTTTTATACCAGCTCGAGAACGAGAAGCAGTGCACACTGCAAAACATAAACATGAAAAAGAAATTAAAAACCATATTGCAAAATTAAAATAGTGAATGCACTTAAAAGTGAAAAGACCTTTATAAGTGTCTCCACCTCCGGGTTTTACCTTTATAATAATCGGTTCCGACCAGATTTTCGCTACACCGATCGACTCCTATTATATTATATAGCGCCAGGAGCCAGCACACAGCATTCCAATAGACAGACAGGGTTTCGCCAGCTTTTTTTAAAAAAAAAAGCACGCGAGTGGCCATTTGATGATTCTTTCTTTGTTTAAAAGTTAAAAGAGAAAACCGATATGACTGACCATTTGCCGGTTCGGAGACATCTAACCTCTCATTGGATCAGTCAAAGAACCCACGTGTTTGTGTGTGTATGTGTATCAAATTTATATATATAAAACTGCCCCCACAACGTCCCACACCACATCCCCACCATATATTGAAAATATTTCTCGATGAAGATATCATCATCGAAACATGGCCGGAATGTGCTGTGGTGGTGTACTCCCAATCAAATTGGGACACGTTAGAATTCATACGGCATCTTAGGTCACATGTATAAGTCATTTAAACGGACTGTTTGCATCACTTTTTTTTCAAATTAAAAAGTAAAAGAAAGAGTAAAATAGATACTTTGACTGTCGCTAAGCTCGAGAGACGTAAAGACTAAAGAGTAAAAATACAGAACACTGCTACAGACCAAACCCTTCCGTAGAGTGGATGCCATTAACAACGATTGCAGGGGAAAAAGTTCTGGTCTTGAAATGTTTATACTAAACTGCTAGCATAACTCCTCATATTAAATTTGAGTCAAGGTTCAGTGTCTTTTATTCCGCAAATGAGAACAGAAGCAACAAACCGTCAAAACTTGCTGTTTTGATGATTTTAGTGTATGCTATATCCAATTGATTGAGGTAAAGATTCAGAAGTCTTGAAGTTGAGATAAGTTCAAGAGCAGAATTAATAAATGTTAATTACTCTATAAAAAGGAAGACATTACCGAATCCAATTCAAAATGAGCTGCAGGTGTTTTGAAAAAAGCAGAGTACTGAAGTGAAAAAGAAATGACGGGCGCCTGAAACAATTACTTCCAAATGACTTCCACCCTTATTTGGTCTGCAATCATTTGTTAATGCACCAGGTTAGAGGCGGCTTGGTTTGCAACAGTTTTCCTTGTACTCGTCAGCCAAGATTTCATATTAGCAATGTCTTAACCTGTAGAAGTCGGCATTTATGGAGTTCCGATTTCTTCTTCTTTCAATCTATGTTAAACAAAGAAAAGGAGAATAGGGTTTTACACAGAACATTAAAATTTGCAATGGAATATAGTCTTGCGGTTAAAGCTTTCACTTTTCCTTTTTATTTTTTTTTTAAATATTAAAAAGCAAAACTAACAAATTTAAACTGACCGTTTAAATGGCTCGCATATCTAAGTTAGAGTTGTATACAAATTCTAACGTATCCCAATTTGATTGAGAATGCACCCCCTGCACAAAGGAAACCGAGTGCAGGAAATCCCAACTCCACTTTGATGTAGGCTGCAAGTCAGGTTACCTGAATCGAAGAATTTCAACTACATTAGGCTCCTCTAAGATTCAGACCGATTGAGAATTTTTCCAACCTTTAATTTGTGGCATCATTTGCATGGCTTGGATTAAGATTTATTAATTTGGCTTGGAGCATTGGGGCATGGAAGTTCCACTACCCTTAAATCAACAGGTTAGCATGTCTCATTGCGTCCCACCGCCTGTTGATATCCTTCAAATAAACATCGATAGCAGCTGCAGGAGCGAATGTGATTATTAGAAACCACAGAGAATTTGTGTTTGGAAGAGAAGAGCCAAATCGTCTGGCCGTTGCACGCCGGAAGAAGTGGAATGAAGCTTGGGTCTGTTTATTATGCCTCAAAGTTCGCTCTTGATTTGGCCGGGACCTCACAACATTATGATTGAAATCGACTCTCTCTCTCTCTCTCTTATTCATCTCCCGCCCCGTCAGTGGATTCCTTCCTTTCCAGTTCATCTTAAGTGGAACTGCAATAAAGTTGCACACCGGCTTGCCAAGTTTGCTTGCAGTGCTCAATGCATTTAGATGTGGCCTTTAAAAACACAATTCCTTCATGAATAAAATATCTTTAATATTATCAATATCAACCAGATAAAGGGCAAAAGCATCTTCAAAAGTAGGACACAGACACTGACATTTTAGGGTTCAAGAAGCGCACAACAGGATATGCCAAGTATTTTCTTCAAGGTTTCCTGAAAGCAAAAACCGTGCAATCACTCTTAAGAGTAAAGAGCACAGTATCCAGTTGCACATCAACATCCCCTATGAATTTAACATACATATATACAACATATAATCCCAATGTGCAGCTGGATGTTGCGCTCTCAGAGTATTCGCAGGTTTTTGCTTTTTAGGAAATCCAGGCTTCCCCCTTACAGCCTTCCCCCTGCATACAGCAGGTCGCCTTCCCCTTAGTTTTGTATATTCTATCAAAAACCTTGATTCATATTTGTGCTAAGTCTTCACTATCACTACCCTATTGTCATTTCTGTTTCCTTGAGTTAGGGTTTCTTCTCTTGTCATGACCCCCCAGTTCAGCAGCACGCTTGGCTGTCTTGTCTAGTACACTAGATAGCCAAAGTACACCCGCCGAGAAATACTCGTTATCCATGATTACTGATCCAACCCTCCCTGCACTCTGCTCAGCTGCAGATATCGCCAATCTTGTCTGTTCTCCCAGCATTCTGCCTTTCTCTGAGAGTCTGTATTTCGCTTCTAACCCATCCTTGGTCCTGTTCAAAGTTTTGTATGCATGTGAAGCTACAGATTGCACAACAGACTGCACCATCGGAAAGACGCCTTGCGACTGATTCTGTAAATTTTAGATCTTCATTAGGCCATGGTTCATGAAAGCAGCTTCTTCATTTTATGAACACCCACTGTAGTATATCATTCCAAATCAAACCTATAACCATAATGACCTACCAGCACCCAAATATCAATTTACCCACAGGAGCACATGCTCTTGATGAGGATTGATGACCATACTTGAGATAGTCAGCCAGAACTATAGATTAGGCCTGTAGCTAGTCTGACATGATATAAGAGTATAATCTTACTGGACTGAGCTTCCCTATCTATTAGATTAGGCTTGCATGGAATCAGCAGATAATGAAGATATATAGAACCTAAAACATGATATCTAAGTAAAGAGCTAGTTAACATTAATCAGTCGCAAACATGATCTAAAGCAAGAGCAAGACCTACAGTAAATGACAGAGAGAATTAAGGTAGTGAATAACATAAACAAGAAAAAATTAGAACTACCTGGCTTCCATTATTCGTCCTATCAGAAATGGGAGTTGCTAAATTTTGTAGAGGTAGTACACGAATTGGATAGTCTACGATGACAACACCCTGCATACAATAGCAACACATGAATGCTTACAAGAATTACAATAACAATTCACCCATTAGATTTGATCAGCTCAAACATGTTGACAAAAATTTTCAAAACAAAATTAACAAGGGGAAGTAGTTACAATTTACAAAAGACTGGCAACAGAAAAAAAAAAAAAAAAAAAAACATTCACCATATTCGTAGATATAAGAACATCAAACTGGTGTAGTTTTATAATTCAGGTAGGTTCAGTATCTGATTTCTTAAATGGAAAATCAAGCCTGGGTATTGATAAAAAGAAGGATGTAGCCTGGGCATCAATAGGCTAAAGCCAAAAAACAAAGAAAGAAAACAAAAGGTGAAGGAAAAAAGAAGGGCTTTGTAGGCATCAAAAGGTATGTTAGGCAATTAGTACTCTGCTTTAGCAATTTATCCAAGCTAGCCCATGGATATCGAACTGCAATATCATAATAAATGGGAATTACTAAAATCTTTTCTTTAAGAACATAAAGAACACCATAATTGCCATCCTGACATGTTAGCTAGCAATCAATATATTCACAAAGGGATACAGATACAAGCATTGTTTTTTCTTCCCCCTAGTTAAACATTCATTTATAATAAACCAAAGTGTTAAACCAAAGTGTTAATATTTAATATGCATCTGTTAGCAGTTACCACTTACATTTAGGAGAAGAGCAGTTTGCAGGGCATATGGGTCATGGAAAGTCACAAAAGCCAACTGTGATTGGTCTTCATTTCTGACAACAATAACATCTAAAGCCATCAAATATACAGCAAAAGCTTTTAATGGATAAAAAACAGTATAAATTACCTGAGCAACTTAATATCCTCAATAGTTCCACAATAGGATAAGAAACTATTAAGGTCAGCTTCTTCTACAGCTTACTTCCCAATCCTACATTTGATTTCCAATATGCAAGAAGCAGTTATAAGAGAAGGAACAATAGCGTTGAGAATCCAAATGTGTGATAAGGTATTGGAGAATCACTTCAAGTTGGGGAATAAAGGAGTTTGAAAGGCAATTCCTCTTTACCTATTTCAAACTTTTCTCTCTACTTGCTTTTTCTTGGGCTGCCAAAGTGTCTCAAACAGAACCAAGTGCAAAGACTTCAAGAGTCAAAATAAGTGCCCCATAGCTCCAAATAGCTTCTAGTTCTTGACTGTTATGGAAAAAAAGAAGGGGTCATTCCTTGGTGGGATGACAAAACCTTGGGCTGCAAGTGTAGAATGCCAGTTTGAGTCTCCCCTCCCAAGAAGCCCTGGATAGCTAGAGAGGGAGATCACCCCTAATAAAAATTACCAGAAACTCTATGTTGAGTAAAATCTCACTGTGCAAACAGGATCTGGACATCAGAATACCAAATGTGCAAGTTGTTAAGAAAGATATAACATCATACCACTCCAAGGCATTTTTCTGTGCATAAAATGTATATCTGAAGATTTTGCAAATTGTTAAAAAAGTTTTTTTGGCAGTTTTGAGGAGTAATTATGCAGATGTAAACACACGATTTTTTTGCCACAAAAAAAAAATTGGACTTTGAAATTTGAATATTAAAATGGGCATTATTACTATGTTATAAAGTAAAATTAAATAACAGTCTTCATGCCTTTGCTTTTCATTAGAGAAGAAAAAATGGCTTCTTGATTAACAACAAGGAAACAGAATAACATAACTGAAACTAAGAAAAAGAAAACCTTTAAGTGTGTGGTGCCTTTACTTTGATAATATACACCTTGAAACCATATAAAGCCCAGAAAGAAAGAAAAACAAGAAATATAATTTCTATACAAACAATATACAAGAATAATAGAAATTAAAAGAGGAAAAAATCATGTTTTTCCTAACAGACATCCTGATGCATTGCTACCCCTACCCACAGTTCTATGAGAGTATTGAACTCGTCTCCATCATTTCTGCATCATCCTCATTCATTGAAATCTTACTCCAACCAGGACTTCTCAAGGATAAAAACTTGGTCCGATCAAAACCTGCTCCCCTAAATCCTGTCATCCATGATGACACCATAGGCATTGCTAGAACTGAAGATGCACTGATTGAGTCCTCTCCTAGACCTAATGACAGCATACAAGCAGCCTGCAAGAATTTTCAGAGGTAAATGTTAAAATGTCCTTAACAATTGAGGAATTAAAAGGAAGAAAAAAAAACAAAACTCCACCAAGTTTGCCAGACCTTTGCCTTGGTTATTATAGATGTAGCTTTTGTCATCATTGCTTTCCCAAATGATCTAATGTCTCTAATTTCTGTTTCTTCACAAGGCAGCTTCACCATCCTGTAAATATTAGAAAAATTTGGGAAAACCACATAGAGACATCTCACTTGGCCATTAAATTGACAATATAACCTATTAAAAACCGAAATGACAGAACAGAATGTTGGTATATTAAATGTCTTTAAGATCAGATACATCCTGAAGGCTTTAAAGTCCTTGGTCACCTGGGAATTAAAGAAGCTAAAGAACTGTCATCATCCTTCAACAACATTTTCAAGAGGACTCCAATATCAGAAAATTTTAATAGCCTAACTGATGCTTTGGCAAGGGAAAGGATCACAAGACTAGAGCTGGTTTTGGGGGCATCAAGTCAGGGGGCTAACACTTGAGATGTATTTGTAGTATTCTTATAGTTGTGCCTTGTCAGCCATGTGTTTGTAATTGTCTCTAAATGCTGGTCCTCTAGGGTCTTTTTCTATCTATAATCTCATTAGTAGAAGTTCTTTGATTTCTGTTTCTGGTTAATGAAATTTAATCGCATATTCTCATTAATTTTATGAAATTATATGTTATGCAGTTCCTCTATTAAAAGATCTAACTATAATCTTTTAAATTTATATATACAACAAGAAACTAAATTGTTTATTTCCATGTAAAAATTAAAAAAAAAAACTATAGAAAATAATATTTTAACATTTTGTCTTGAATATTTTTCCCCATGCCTCCATTCATATTTTGAAACTTGTCCACAATTTTTTGGGTTTCCAGGCACTTCTTTGATTAAAAAAAAAATCTACAATTTATCCACAAAAATCTTACAAACAGGAGATATATTTTAACCTGCAAGAGCTCTTCTTGGAGGAAATCCCAGGGAATGAGATCAGCAATCTGTACAAGAATTGTATCATACTTGTCCATATCAGTCACAATGCTTGAATCCATAGAAGACACCAAAGAAGAATCCTTTACTTCACCACCTAGGGGGAAAAACCATGAGTTACTCTCAATTGTTAATTTGTGCATGATCCTGCAGGAAAAACAATTGGAATTTTAAGTAAAAATACCTTTTGGTTCATCAGGTGCAAGCAAAGAAATTCCTATGAACACAGATATCATTCCTAGAATAAACATTGTTGTCCTGATGGCATCAAAGACCTGTTTAAAAATCAGTAATAAGCTTGTCATCCTGACTTAAGAGAACCCTACAAGGTAAAAGATTGATATGTGCCCTAGGTTGACCTGATATTCTTGGAAGTAAACAAATCCTGTAAAAATGGAGAAGAAGGTCCAAGCAATCTGAAACATTGGGACAATAAGAATAGCATCGAATAGTGACAATCCTTCATTTAACCTTGCCATCTGACAAAGTACAGATCAAGTTAGTAGTTTGGAAAATTAGTAATTTCTAAGTAGGTTTGGAAATGTAATACATATCTGAAACCTTCATATAAAATGAGTTGATTATGCAAATCATTACCCAAAATCCAGCTGTACTAAGAAATAAAAGAAGCATGGAGTATGTGAACCAGCTATGCAACTGATAACCACTGGACATGGTTAATCTTACCAAATTGGACCTGGAAAACAAGAATAAATAAATAAAGTATGAATTTTAGATACAAATTCAACTCAACTTGGCCTTAATCCCAGCTATTTGAGCTTGCAACACAAATCCTGCCTTGCCATTGTGCTCTATCAAGAGCCATATTGCATGTGAAGCTTTATGAACTTTAGATACAAAAATAAGGAAAATTTAAGGTTGCTGTTTCATCATTATGTGAAAAAGGCAACTTACAAGGATTTTGCGAACAACACCGAGCATGACCCCACAGCACCAGAGACAACAGCATAGGAAAAAGGCAGCAACATGTGCCAATAGGGACTGAGATCATTTACCGAAACAACAAGCATAAGCTCTCCTCTCCTGTGTTTTCCATTTTTTATTGTTACAAGATCCATGTACGAAAATCTTGATAGCTTTTTTATGAATGATGTTAGACCATGGAAATCAAGCAGCTTTATCAAAGTAGCATGTGTACAGCTGATTCCATTAAGAAGATACATAAACAAAAGTGGTTCCCACCTGTAAATTGAATGATGAATAGCGACAATCAAAGCCAAAATGAGGCAATAAAGAAGGAATATAATGTTACTGTACTTCTCTACCAATTGCTCTGGTGTATAAACTGCAAAAGAGAGAGAAAAATGGATTTTTCATCAACTGAGGAATCCAACATTAGCCCACAATCCACATGAATATGGAAACTTGTTACATAAATGAATTTCCTACTAGGAGATTAACTACGCTAAACATTTACTTTATTAGATGATAGTGACCATAACCTCTACCATTTTCTTGCTGATCAAAAAAAAGAAGAAAAAAAACTATCATATTCTTCTAGACAACAACCTTAATGGGGGAACATTGTAAAATCAGAAAAGTATAAGGATTTATGAACAAATTGGATCAACTTTCACAGGGGATGTCAGTCATGGGACCACAATATGGCAGGTCAACTAGTTTCCATGTACACACCACAAGCACTGCTTGCATGCTGGTAAACATTTACTCTACCAAATGCAACCTTAGGTGTTCCATATTTTAGTTCTGCCAGTTTCTCTTAATTTGCTATGTACATGGTAACTTTGTTTTCTTTTTTGTGCCATAAGTGGCTTGTGAGCAATATGGAATAAACAGGGTGTAAGATGCAACAATTTTTATCATTAAAAAAAAATGCAACAAGCACTAGTGGGCATCACTAAGCACAGAAATGGGAGTTAACATGTACTCTCTCCATGGTGAGAATAACTACCAGGTGACTGGTGGTTGCCAAAAGCTACAAGAAAGATATTTCCAAGGACAATAAAAGCTGTGGCTACCAACACCCTGCAAAAGGACCAATCTTCATGATTACTGAAATAAAAAATGAAGCAAAGAGCCATAATTCTGGAAAGAACAAATTCTCGCTTTGATTTTAACATACTTGAAAGTCACCATCTTGTTCAAAACAAAGTACGCAAATGCAATGTTTGATACAAACTGAATAGATCCCAATGCTGCAAGAAGTGACTGTGGGAAGGAAAATATGAAAAACAAAAGAAAAGAAACACTGTATTTGTCAGATTCCAGTTATCTGTTGAAACCTAAACAAGCACAAGGTGGTCCCCCATAAGAAAAAAATCCACCAAGTTGATTAAAACACTAGAATCAAAATAAATTAATAAATAAATGCAAGGTTGCTCAAACTTTATTTATCCTTCAACCAACAGGACTAGTATATTTGACACCGACCTGGGCAGCATATCCGAAGGAAATGAAGTTTAGGCAATTCCCTAGAGCAAAAAAAAGAATACCTGCATGCAAAAGACCCAAATATTTATAATTAATTTCAATAGTTTCAAATGGACCATTTGGAAACTCAGTATGATCCTCTACAGTGTTTTAAAAGCAAGAAAGATAACTTAAGCACAAGGAGTTCCTAAAGCTTGGAGCACAAGGCACCAGCCTGAACAAAGTAGGTGCACTTTTGAAAACGAAACAAGAGAAAACTTGTTATACGAAAATGTGCAAATCTAAATCCATCGTCCATACATAGGTGATAGGACTTTATTGTACAATGCTATATCTTTCATGTTAATAAAATATTTCAAAAAGCCTATTAGGTGAGTTGGTTAAAGTATAACCTTATTAACATGAAAGATATAGCCTTGTACAATAAAGTCCTATCACCTATGTATGGCCAATGGTTTAGCCAAATCTGGGGTGGATAGGGTCTTTTTGTATAGTGGGAATACTTTACCTATGTAAAATGGTGGGAGGGTTTTTGGTTGTTTTGTTTTTTATGGATTGGATTGGTCTTTACATCCTATGTGGTCTAAACTCTAAAGTGTTTGAACTCTAAACATCATACATATACCCTATTTAGTAAATTATATATTCAAAATCAAATTCAAAGTTGATTTATCACAATATAGCAGCAAACCAGGTAGGATCACCTGGCTTCAGACGTGACACACCTTTTAAAACACTGAATCAGTAACTAAGGGGTCACTTAATAACTTACTGAACTGAAAAATTTATCGCTTTGTTTTTAGTGAAAATGATTTTAAGGAGGTTGTGAAATCCTTAATGGCTGAAACTGAAGTTGGGTATACAAAACAATAAGTCTTTCAGTTCAGCAACTTCAGCTGTTATCAAACAGCCCCTAACTCTTAAAAAATTAAGCACCATTAGCCTGAATATTACCAACTCTCCAAGTCTGGAAGTATATGATTGGCTTCGGGGCAATCTTTCCATTGACTCCATCATTGTCTAGCATAGAAAGCCTTTCTCTCTGCAAGAAATTTAGTTAGAATCATAAACACCTGAAACATGGCCTCCATCATTAAAAAAAAAAAGATAAAAAATAAATAAATAAAACTTAAGACAGAACAGCTTTTACACTCATCAGAATGACTCAACACTAAGCAGTACAAAAAAAAAGTCAAGTAACTTCCACTTCACCAATACCGAGCATCAAGAGAAGAGTTTAACTGTACTAAGCCTGCTGGAGACATGTCCAGATTAAATGAGGTAGTACCTGATTATGACCCAACTTTAGAAGATTCGTCCCAAAGTTTATGGCAACACTACCAAAAAGGTTGATGAATGCTCCAACAACCCACTCCCCCATTGATTATGGATGTGAGAAAGCACCTTTCTGTAGTTGAAAACCACTCTCAGCCTTAGTGCAGTTCCTGATTGCCATGTAACCATGAAGCAGTGGCACAAGTCGAAAGTCAAAAAGTCGTCCTCGACCCATTATCAAGATTAAGGAGACCCTTCAAGCAACAATTTGCATTTGAACAGGAATTTGTTCTGATGCCTGTAGTCAAAAAGTCGCTTGTAGTGGTCAGATCAAAATTCGTCCCATTAGCGGGACAGGCCATTAAGTATATTACAATATCAATTTCTCTTATTACCATCTTGGCATCCACAAATCATAATACGCTCTCACTCTTTCAGTAATAACTGAATTGGATAAAAAATTACACAAATTTCACAACCCAATCATACCCAAATATCTTTCGGATACAATATTAATAAGAAAGATCGAGTAACTATTAATAAGAAATAAAGAAACATTTTCTTTGGCAATGCAGGATAACAAAAATGGCAGTAGAAGCTACAGCTTGACCAGCATTTCAAAGGACAAAAGCATCATTTTAGTTTTTTATTGATAAAAGAACAATAACGTTATAGGTAGATCTACTTTGCAATACCTAATTTATCAGATCCGCAGGTAACAGGGATTTCAGCAAAAACCACATCAGAAAATGACAAAGAAGCGATGATTCAAGATATATATTTTAAAGCAAATAAAAATGCAAGATCCAGAACAAGCGTTAAGCAGCCTTGCTTCCACAAGTGTAATTACAGTTAACACAGGTGGCGAGATATAGATCTCCGAGCCCTTGATGGCTTAAAATGTAGGAACCGACAAAGAACCGATCGGTTTCTCGTGTAGGGAAAAAATGAAGTATAATGCAGAGACAACTTGCCTTGAAATTGAATGTGTCGGTGAAGTCAAGACAGCAGAAGATTGAAGAACCAACTTATGGAGCGAATAGAGTGGTTTACAAAAATTACGGAGCGATAGAACGAAAGCAAAAATCTGGAAGGCAGAAAACTAAATTTAGGCTGAATGTCATAAAACAATCATGTCTGAGAGAGAGAGAAGTACCAACCGCATTCCCCGCCGTACTCAACCGTGGGACGGTATATTCCCTCTATTTCTTCTACCCTCTCGTACACATAATTAATTTGCTTATTATTAGTAGTAGTATTTCAGCTTGCTTTCTAGCAAAGAAAGATCTCCCTATCATCGCTATCAATCGATCCCGATCCCCATTAGCTCATTGAGCATTTTTTTTATACATATTCGATTAGATTTAGATTAATCCACAGAATAATGAGATAATTAATATAGTTTATTCCAACAAGTTGTCCGTCCGTTTTTCAACCGACGTAACAAGTTACAACCAGTCAACGTCAAGGCGTCAAATCAACTATGCCGAGTTTGGGACCCCACCGACACTTTTTCCTGCACTTACTTCCTGGCACTATCGGCACCCTATATATATATAATTTTCGAAAATGGAATCCTATAAATATATTTATAGGGAGTAGTACGAAGGTACCTATAATACGGATTTGTTCAATGCAAATTTCTGATTTATCATGTAGAGCTATAGACATTTAAAAAGGACCAGCAGGACCCATGAATTGGCATTAATTCCGAACTGGTTAAGATTTAAAATTTTTTAATTAAAATATCCTTATTAAGAAAAAAATATAATTTAAACCATTATTTATATTAAACTAGTGGGTATTTTGCCATGCACAGGATGCCGCACTCCACTCCAACCCATTCTACAGAAACTAATCTCTCCTCAACAAGTTAGCTTCCTAAAGGCCATGCAAATCACAAACGACATTCTATTAATGAGGTGAGGGAAATTACTCACTCGGGGGCGGGGGAGGGGGGAGGGGGGATGGAGTCTTTTGAACATTTCAATTTGCAAAGGGGCTTATGTCAAGGCTACCTGTTCAACATTGGAATGGAAGTATTCACTTGCTCTCCTTCAATCAGCTTCACACAATGATTGACTCGAGGGGGAAAGAATCTGTAAGAATGGATCTCCCATCATCCATCTGATATTTGCAGATGATTGCATTATCTTCTGTAAAGCAAAAATGAATTGGATAAAGGCTCTCAATCGGATCATTCAGCAATTTGAAGATATTTCAGGTTAAAGAGTGAATTACTCAAAATCTCAAATCTTGTTTAGCAGTTCAGTCCCAAGACAACACAGGAAGACCGATTCACACGTTCTCAAAGTAAAGAACTCCATGGTATGATCAAAATACTTGGGCACTAGAGTTCATCTTCAAAACAAGCACCACCTGTCGCCCTAAGATGTAGTCAACAAAATAAGTGGAAGAACAAACTCGTGGAGTTCAAAACTCCTGTCAATCCCAACATATTCCATGATGTATACGATCTACCCAAATAAAGTCTATGACAAATTGGACAAACTATCCAGAGACTTCTGGTGGCAAGGAGATGAAGGCAAGCAAAAGAAACACACTATAATATGGAGGAAATCATTTTATCCGAAAAGAATGAGAGGCCTAGGTTTCCGTCATTGGTCCTCAATGAACCAAGCTCTGTTTAGAAAACAAATCTGGAGATTACAACAATCACCCAATTCACTTTGGAGTAAAGCAATAAAAGAAAATTATTTTCTTAGTGGTGGCTTATTCTCAGATAAAAAGAAGAGAGGCAGTTAGTTGTGGTGGAAACGGGCCCACAAACTCCTACCCTCTCTGAAAACAAACTCACTTTGGATGATCAAGGACGGTCACTCCATATCGTTCTTGAGAGACCCTTGGGTCCCCACTATAACTGGAGGTACACCAAGTCCTCTTCCTCACAACTCACAACATGTTGGTCATCAAAAAGTTGTTGACTTCTTCATTGACGGACAATACTGGAACCATGAACTTCTGAATAATTTGGTTGATGAGGAATCGATCCACAAAATTCTCGCTGTCCACCCAAACCCACAACTAAGTTGGGACACTCTAATCTAGAAAAGGAACAATAGTGGAGACTACACAGTCAAATCAGCATATCGAGCTTTCCTCTCCATGAATCCAACATCATCCTCCCCACAATTCAGTTGGTCAATACTATGGACCCTCAAAATACCTTACCGTTGCATTTTGTTGACATGAAAATTACTATGGGAGGGACTGCTAACAAAGGACAAGCGTAAACAATGGCTCAAGGAGGAATAGACCTTACCGATCGACCAATAGGCGCCTTCTAAATAGAAGAATCATAGCCAAAACTTATTTGATAAGGATCACTCTTTCATCTTTAAAAATAGTTTTCGATTCCCAACCCTATATTTTAGTCTTAAATTTAGTTGTGATTTTATTCAAAGCCTTCTTAACAATTATGCCTTGAATAATTAGGGCACTCAAGTGTTTTTCTTTGTTTGTTGATATTGAGATGCTCATAATCTTATAAATCAATTTTTTTTAGAAAAAAATAACTTTTTAAAATGGATATTTCCGATGAGACCATCTCAAACATCATGAGATTGAGTAGAAACTATTAATAAGCCAATGGAAAAGCTAAACCAAAAATCATAATCAAAATTGTGGAACCAATTATCAATAAAATCGATGTAAAACTTTACACTGAACACATCACACTTTTCAAAAGTGCAATAATCATTGAGTCACAGCTCAGTGTAAAACATCATCAGCATACTTTTACACCGATGACATTTTACACTGATTCCAAATGCAGGCTAAGGAAATTGGATCTTAGTTGATGGAGCTTCACACTCTACCTCCTAATGATGTATATTGATGGAGATGAATTGTACACATCTTGTTTGTGGCAGATCTCGCATGGATTGTAGTCTTTCCAGATAAATGAATAATAAGGGACCACGGACTCAAGATTCTCCATTTTTTTACTTAATAAGGATTTTTTTTCTTTTTTTGATGGTAACATAAGGATGCATTTTTTTTAGGGAGAATGAATGTCTAGCCCACCTCAAAATTCTTAGCCTCACCATACAGGTGGGATGAATCCTAACCATGAATTGATGTCAAATCCACGGGGAGGATGTGGTTTATATAAGGGGGGCTACTAATAGACTATGGGGGGATATAATTTCAGAATTATGCAGTGGGCTGTAAGGGTGTCAATGGACCAGTTTTGGATTGGAACCCATCCAGTCCAAAATATTTATTAGATTGAATTGGACCTGGTTCGTCCATAACAAATTTATATTGGATTGGGTTGGATTAAACCAATATCTGGTCCATTGGTATAAGATAAAAATATATGTGTGTCAATGGACCGGGTTTAGGTTGAAAACAATCTAAATCAAAATGAATTTGAACAAACTGAATGGTCCAAACATTAAATTAGACCAATCCGAATTGATTCAAAACATTCATTGGATTGAATTGGACGTTGTCCATTTATAATGGACTCAATTTTTCTTTTAATAAGAAAGTGGGTCCTATGGGTTGATTGTGTTTATTTAAAACTATGATCTAATCCCTTCATGTAAAAATTGTACTCTAAGAAGAGCTTGGCACTCTTAAAGTCAAATCCCTTCACTTCGGATCCAAGGGATTTTCTCTCTAAATTCACTAAAACTTTGACACGTCATTTGATGCTTAATTAGACATCACCTACAACCGGTACTGAATACGGACATCACCCTTACATTCTGCGGCTCAAACCTTCTCCCCTAGTCAGTAAGGACATCAAACAGCAACCATAGATTTTAGGGACAACGGTATCAAAGTGAAATATTATAATGGAACTGAAGTGAAATATTATAATAAAATTTAAAATAAAAATCATGGAATTGGAAAAAATCACAAGTGAAAAAAAAAACTTCAAATTTAAATAAAAAAGTGTTCAAAGGTGAGGTACCGACGAGAAGTAGAAACAAATCTCCCATTCTCCTATTCCGTTTTAATCTTGGAAACCCCAAAATACAAAAGACAAATTAAGAAGGAAAAAGCTAATGAACAAACTGATTTGTATCCAAGAATCCTTTGCAAGACCCTAACCCTAACTCATTTTGGCAAATCGTCAAAATTTCAGTGGGCTTGAAGAAAAAATTCCTTCGAGTCTAAACACACTGGATCCGGAGTGGAATCCCTTACATCCATTTGTCTTTAAGGCCCCGTTCGCTTTTCGATAAGTTATTTACTCGGATAAATGCAATTACCTATGTAAGTTTTTCCTGGGAAACACTTACTTAGGAGCTTTGCCGCCTGATGGTGGATGATCTCGACAAAGCGCTCAATGGACTATTGCTTGTTGGTGTGCCAGCCTTAGCATTGCCTCTGGTTATGGTGGGTTGAATGGTATGGACTTTCTTCTGCCAGCAACAGCATATTCAAGCCCACAAAATAAGAGTACATGCTCAAAAATGATCCCAACTGATCCTATAACCGCAAAAGCCAATAAACCCTTGCTCGTCTTTTTCGATTACGACTGCTGCACTGGTGGCACGGCGGCGACAGCAGCGGAGCTGGTGGTGGCGATAGGCCATGGCTTACAAATATTCCCAGAACCGGAGCAATGACCCTGCGAATCACCATATATACCACAAGAGCAGTTCTGAACACACAGGCCCCGAAAGAATTAAAACACTAACATAGAAGGGATTACCTGTTCATTTATCATGAGATCGGGGAAGATGAACATTTTTTTTTCTCCCAATTGTCTTATTATAAAGGGTGGTATGGCAATTAAAAAATATTATAACGGCAGATTTCAATAGAAAACTAATAGAAGGGGGTCTTTGTAATTTACCCTAAAATTTAAAATAAAAATCATCAGTGGAATTGGAAAAAATCACAAGTGAAAAAAAAATCTTCAAGTTTAAATGAAAAAGTGTTCAAAAGTGAGCTACCGATGAGAAGTAGAAACAAATCTCCCATTCTCCTATTCAGTTTTAGTCTTGGAAACCCCAAAATACAAAAGACAAACTAAGAAGGAAAAAGCTAATGAGCAAACTAATTTGTGTCCAAGAATCCTTTGCAAGACCCTAGCCCTAACTCGTTTTGGCAAGTTGTCAAAATTTCAATGGGTTCAAAGAAAAAATTCCTTCAAGTCCAAACACACCGGATCCAAAGTGGAATCCCTTACATCCATCGTCTTTAAGGCCTTGTTCGTATTTCGGTAAGTTACTTACTCAGGTAATTGTTTTCCATGAAAAATTTGCTCGGGTAAGTACATTTACTCATGTTCTTTTATTTCTTATGTAAATAAGGCAATGACCATTTTATCCAAAAAAAATCCATTATTACAAGGGGCATTTTTATCCCTTTCAAGTATTGGCAACTTTCCCCCAAGATGGGAAAGTTATTTACCCACCTAAGAGATAGAAGATAAACTTTCCCTGGTCCCCACATAAATCTGAAAAAAGGACGAGATTTTTTATCAATGAGAATCAAAATCCCTTATTTACATAGGAAATAAAAGAACATGAATAAATGCACTTACCTAGGTAAGTGTTAAAAACACTTACCCAGGTAAGTGCATTTACCCGGATAAGTAACTTATCGAAAAGAGCCTTAATGGAGGAAAACATTTCGTCAATTTTTATGACACTTAAGATTTTACAACCCATAAAGATGCAAATGATGTCCTATCATATGCATCCTCCTCCATAGGTGTAAAGATGTGTACATACAACAAAATGAACAAGGGAAAAACAACTGCAGAAAAAGACATTGAATAATATAATCGACAATGTTGGAGTATGGTGCATTTTCCCTCTGATTCTTTTCTTCTTCCCAGCACAGAAAATGATAGTGGATCCAAAAGCATATAGCCGTATGGTCCAAAATAGGGAACATGGTATGCATACAGTAAAACACGACCATCGTCAGAAATGCTACTAATAAGATTTATCTCTTATGCCCCCAAAGAACCAATTACTGTCATTGATTAATTTTTTGCCATATGAATGGTGATATTCCAATCACTAAGCTTACAAGTTCAATTAAAAAACCACGAGGACACCTAAGTATGGTACATAATAAGAACATTCAGAGGCACTGGATGTATCATAGCTCATATGCAGGGGTTTCATAAACGTAGGAATCTTCAGAAGCTTCAGAACTTCCATAAAGAGTTTCATTTACTGTATTTTCTTCCGTTTGAACAAAACCAAGCAAGTAGTGCACCCCATTGATGACATCATATATCATCAGTCCTATCCTTCCTCCAACCCAACTGCCCAAATGGCTTCCGACAAGATAACCAAACCTCCCAAGCCTTTCTTCTCCAAGGAAACCTCCTCCATAGGTTCCAAACAAGGTTCCGGTTCCCCTGAGAAACCCCTCTGTCATGGTCCCTTCATAGTAAATGGCTTCAAAGAAGTCCCATCCTGAAGAGATAATAGGTCCAATAATACGTTTGGCTTGTCGAGTTGCCAGCTTTGCTGCATTAGCTCCCTCTTTCTGTGCCCGCTTAGCAGCATCACTGGCACTCAGACCCTGTGTCAGTGCATCAGTCAAGGCAGTCTCGATAGCTCGATGTCTTGCTCTCTCAACGTGAGCAGCTCTTATATTGTAAAAATATAGCTTCACACCCTCCTTGACTGTACATGCCAAGGTACCAGAGCTCATATCAAAACAATTCAAGAATGTAAACTTCCCACTTTTGGATGAAGCCTCTTCCCCAACCAGCTGCCGAAATTTTTCAGCTGCAGAACAAGTTAAGCACATACGTTTTACAGATACAGAAAGAAAAAAGATTGAAACACTTAAAAGTCTTGCAGAGATTAAATTATTCTACAATATGTGTTTTGATATGAACCCTCTTAATTTACAGGCATCACAGAAATCCATTTCTTCTTTAGTTGAAAAACACATTGCAAAGTGGAATGAGTCTAGTTGTCTGGGGATTCAAGTCAAACCTGAGGTTCTTGGGATTTATCAACTAGCAAATTAAAGTAGGAACACACAAATTCAGAAAGGCTGAAAAGTCACTTAATAACAACGAGTGACACTTCATGGTCTATCAATGTCTTAGGACATACAGAAAATTAAGCTACGCTTTTTGTACAGACACCTAAATTGTCTTAAAATGTTTATACTCTAAAGAGAGAATGTGAACAATTTTCAAAAGAATGCATGCACACACAGAGACACATATGACATGATCATCAAGTTAGCAAGGCATACAAGTCAAGGACTCAAAGTCACAGGCACATCCCTGTCTCTAGGCATTGCTTGGGTGAAGAATTTTAACCCCCAACCAAAACTCTAAATTTCTAGGTCAATTCTTAGTTGAATATAGATGGAAATCAGTTAAGCCATCCTCTTTGTTATGAGAATGCTCCACCCAGTTTTTTTATCGAAGCCTCAAGGCAGCATTAGCTATTTAGCACACTCCTTCCACCATCTTTCATCTAGAGAAGAGGGAGTTATTTTAGATGTTCCCAACCC
The DNA here is from genome assembly GCF_056320005.1 of Nelumbo lutea. Lineage (NCBI taxonomy): Eukaryota > Viridiplantae > Streptophyta > Magnoliopsida > Proteales > Nelumbonaceae > Nelumbo > Nelumbo lutea. The sequence goes on from NC_142686.1 coordinate 829,540, forward strand.
GTAAGATTTATGCTCTCCCCAAATTCTATATCCAGAAAAATGACCTGAATGCAGACAAAGTTGAGAGATCATCTGGTTTTTTAATCTTAAAGCACATAGGAACTTTTTAACCCCAACCCCCCATGCAGACTTGCCTAGGCCAATCAGCCATCTTGTTAAGCTCTGTGGGATCCATTTTAGCCTAGTTTACATTGATGCCGCTATATCCCTTGGAATCCATCATGCAACCCCATGTTTGCAACACCACCCTTCTTCACAAGGCTTCTCTCTCCATGCAATACCACTTCCCAAAGAAACTTTATTCATGGCTCTTAATCTTCTAACAGCCAACTTACCCACAACCCACCTTTGGAACTCATACTCAGTCCCACTTCACAAAATGAGATTTCTTTACCCCTACCCCTCCATTTCAAAGGAAGTCTATCTGAAAACTTCAAATCTAATTTATAAACAGATAAACTACATTAACTCCAATGCCACATTGCCACCAATGAGAGAAAAAGGCATGAGAGAAAAGCATATTGGCTAGTGATTGTGAGGCCCCAATTCTTGACTAGAGGGGACACCAAAGGCCTCTGCCCTTTCATCCCTTGGATAGATAGAGAGGGAGAGAAGGGCTTTTGGTTTTTTTTGCATGTTGTCAAAGAGTTGAACAATGAAAATAGATGGAAAATGCCCAATCGAATTGATCGGGTCATGTAGGAACAAGGTTCAAGTCTATATCGGTCTACTAGGATGCCTCAGCTGCATCAATCACTGCACTTCCACTTGACACCTATCGTAATGATAAATAGCTTGTCATGTCATGACCTTTTCTTGGATTCTTAAAACTTCTGTCGCTCCATCTCCGTAGGGGCAGAGAACCAGTCACTGTCTCGGCTGTGCTATCGGAAGCTTTGGGGAAATGGGAATAGGAGTGTGGGGTGGGCTTAAAGAGGAGATCATCCTCTCTTGGATGACATCAAAAAAAGATGGTTTCATCATAGAGGCTCATCTAATAAATTTCTCCCATAAGTTTCGCATTCACTGTTTGCATAACCCTGTTCCAAAATATCTAACTTCACTCCCAAATGGAATAGCTTCCACCGAAGCAAGAACTCAAGCACCATAATTAAGGCAATCCAATGCTGCCTTTCAGCACATGCACAAATACATGCATGCATAAACAAACACCCAACATCCAAAGTTTCAAATCATTGCATAAATAAATGTTTGATTGATATTGCATTCCTCAAAACAAAGGATAGATGCATGGGGGAGATGAGTCTATTCTGTTTCTTTTTATTTTCATTGTAGCATGTGATAAATGCTCACTTTTCAACAATCTAGTTCCCATATAAAGAACCTCAAAGAATAAGGAGGAAGAAGTCCAAATCCTTTTATCTAAGAATACAACAATAGGAGGGGAGGAAGCCACACAAGGACAGAACTGGGAGAGAGGGCAACAGTAGGACTAGGACTAGGACCCAAACTCTATGGTCTTTTTGATGAGGAAAACACCATGGAGAAGATCAAACATCAGGAATTCAGGACAGAAATCACAAATTTATAATATGATGAATCATGCATTACAATATCAACCCAACTAAGTTGCGTTTGCAACTGTATGGGGTCAACTACAAGAATCTTGTTTCACTGCTAAGCTCTGTTTAATGCCATATATCAATTGTCAAGTTATGGGCCCTTAGTTCTTTTCTCACTACTTCAACCAAATGATCAATGTCCTTTTTTGGTCCTCTTCTAGCTCTTCTAGACACTTCAGCTCCACTAGTATGGGTTTCTCTTACACTACTGGTCCCAAGATCGGATAAAGGAGGAAGGTTGTATCAGCTTGGCAGCTGGCATCAAAACTTTTTCCAAACTCTTATGAACATGAGTTCTATATTATGCACTGCATTCTGCATATGCATAATTCACTACTTCAACCAAATGACCAATGTCCTTTTTGGTCTGCTTCAAGCTCTTCTAGACGCTTCAATTCCACTAGTATGGGTTTCTCTTACACTGCTGGTCCCAAGATCGGATAAAGGAGGAAGGTTGTATCAGCTTGGCAGCTGGCATCAAAACTTTTACCAAACTCTTATGAACATGGATCCTATATTATGCACTGCAATATGCATATACATAATTCACTACTTCAACCAAATGACCGATGTCCTTTTTGGTCTGCTTCTAGCTCTTCTAGACACTTCAATTCCACTAGTATGGGTTTCTCTTACACTGCCGGTCCCAAGATCGGATAAAGGAGGAAGGTTGTATCAGCTTGGCAGCTGGCATCAAAACTTTTACCAAACTCTTATGAACATGGAATCTATATTATGCACTGCAATATGCATATACATAATTCACTACTTCAACCAAATGACCGATGTCCTTTTTGGTCTGCTTCTAGCTCTTCTAGACACTTCAACTCCACTAGTATGGGTTTCACTTACACTGCTGGTCCCAGGATCAGATAAAGGAGGAAGGTTGCATCAGCTTGGCAGATGGCATCAAAACTTTTTCCAAACTCTTATGAACATGGATTCTATATTATGCACTGCCATCTGCATTTACATAATTCATCTTCAAAGGTACAACTGAACATAAAAAAAAAAATGAAACATTAATTTTCTAGGGGGAGGGGGTATTCATCATTGTCCCCAAGTATCCTCTGTTTTATGGAATATTTTAGTTAGCAAGTAACCACACATGTATGTACTATGTAACTCTGAGTTACCACGCATGGTACTATTCTAACCCAAGATACAGGTTAAAAGCATGTATTACCATATTACCTTGCAAAACCTAATTTAGAATTGTAGTGTTGCACCTTGTTGTGTGGTAGCACCATGCAATATTGATGCTAACTTGCTAAGACAATTTTGTCGATGCAGGAAAGTGAAGTCGTGATATAATGATGTTAAAGCAAAGCCAGCTGAACTGTAAGTTACAAAGCACAAAACTGTGACTTGAGACTAGATGACAATCCTAGTTGGAAGGATATTGAATTTAATGCACATTATGCATTCCTGAGCCTCCACACCAATCACGTCTGTAAAGGTAAAGGACCAATATGGTGGTTGCCCTGTTTTTTGTTCTGTTTTTGAGGATTTAAACCTTGAGAGTTGGGATTATAATGTTTTTACTATTATTGTTTAATTATTTTTTTCTGTAGGACTTTTTTCATCTATACTAATCCTTGGATGGCCCTAAGAAGCTGTTGATGTTCATTGAATACCAATATTGGGTTTATTTGGTATTGCTACAACAAGCCCCAGTAAGAGTTACAGCATCAGGGAAAAAAATGCTCAAGTCTTGAAGTCAATTAGGTTGTAAGTCTAGTTGATTGAATGGAGAAGAAATAGACCAAGTTGGGCGTCATAAGATTCCGCAGAACAATTTTCCCAATTTGTACAGGAGAGGATGACCTTGAACTAAGTATCTAGTTGGAATCTCCAGGCAGCGGAGGGTCCCCGGCCAATTTTATCAATTTAAGGAAAAAAGTTAAAGTCCATCCGTTTGAATGAAATTTTAGAGGAGAGAGATGTACCTGTAATACTGAGAGCAACGAGGGCAGCGATAAAGAAAAGAAGCCGAACTCTCCTTCTCTGGAAATCCATGCCTTCTCAAGCCCTAGAAACAGGAAGAAACTAGAAAAATCTGTAGAAACTAAAAACAAAACCATGTGGAAGAAAGAATCGAGGAACAAAGCATGAAGTCCCTCTCTCAAGTCTCAACTCAAGTCTCATCCCGCGATCCGAAAAGCCGGTCCCCATGAGTCAGGACCATTGTGGGCCCATCCATCTTTGCGATAAAGAAGGCGCCTCACAACGTCCACACATCTCAGTCATGCATTGGAAACATCTCCATTATTTTTTGTAATATCATCGGAAGATGTCCTTAATACACCGCTAAAATATTCAATAGAACGTTGTGAGGCGCCCCTTGATATACCGGATCTGTTCCTCACACCTGGCGCCTCACACGCATATTATGCATTGGGAACATCTCCCGTTAGTTATAATTCACGGGAGATGTGTCTATCAAGCGCCCATTTGTCAGTCCATCACGCCCCTTGAGGGCTGATGTCACAGCACAGCAAGAGTATAGGGGTTCGCATCTGCCTCCACGTACTTGCCCCCCCAAAAACGTCCCACAAAACCGGAATACGATATGTCATGACATATGCACATTAAGCAAGACGTGTGCGGAACTCATTCCACGCTGTGAATTTTTTTATTTTTTATATTTTTGTTGTTTTTTCTCATTTATATCTGAATCCTGCCGGAGAAGACAAGATTATATTGCTACTGCTGCACCACCAGTACCGGCTTCTGATCCAGTGGTGGAGCAGAGGCAGCGGAGGGAGCGAAAGAAGAGGACGCTGCTGAAGCTGAGAGATCGACCACTGGGAACGCTTGTCAAACATGTTATAGGAGATGGAGAAAAGCACCCACCAGCAGCAACAGCAACAAACTTCTGTTGAATTTCCTTTGCAGTCGTTGCAAACCTCAGGTTCCGTTTGCCAGCCATTAATCGACGACCTCTTATTACATGTACTCTTTCCATATTTCTCTATCTAGGGAAAAGTTTTGAAATGTATGTTATCCCTCTCTCTCTCTCTCTCATTGTTCGGCAGTTCTTAAGCTCTTAAACAAGACTCCACAAAAATAGAAAAAACCTAAACCCAGTGGGAGCAAACAAAAAAATCGATTTCTGAGACATCCTTTTTCTTTTTGGGAAATTTTAAACTTATTGCAAATTTTACATGCAGGCGGAAGCCCAAGAAGCTATTATTCAGAATCTTGCGAACCTATGTGATGTGGCGGAGGCTATGTGCAAGGCGTCTGATGAAGGCTTGAAGCAATCTTTCTTCGAACTTTCAATATGGGTTATCCCTGTGGCCTCATGGCCTCTCCATCCGACGAGTGATCTGTTCGAAGTAGAATGGAGTAAGGGAGAAGAAACACTTTTGGGCAAAAGAGAAATTAACGGAGGTGCATTTGACGGCGTGAAATGTGTTCCGCACGCGTTTCGCTTAATGCGTGTGTGTCATGATACGCGTTGCGTTCCAATTTTGTGGGACTCGCCACGACTCATGCAGGATGTGCGCGTGAGGCGCCTTCTGTGAGGACAGATCCAGTCTCTAATCAATCAAACAGTGGGCCGTAGATATCTGTTTCCGTTTCAATTCCATAGTGGGACCAGCCATGTCTATTTCTGATGGTCTGTCTGTGTGTGACGTTGTGCGTACATGGGGACCCACCTCATAAGCCCGGCCCCGAAATGGGGTGAAGCTTTTGCTAGTCTCGCGGCTCGCCATTTGGAATTAGCGGACTGCGGACGTACTACATAAATGGAAAGGGGATATTTCCGGTGATGATAACCTCGACGAGGGCGGGCTCCACTCTCTTCACCTCTACCCGGACTCAGAAAATGACGATGACGGAAAAGAACCTGATGGAGATGACATCGATCGAAGATGCCGCTGCTGCTGAAGCAGAAAGCTTCGTTTTGACCTTCCCATCGCATCGGAACTCGGAACTGACTAGTCATGGTTGGTAAGCTTAAGCTCACAAATCTCTTCCATCCAACGGCGACCATTCAGATAATCAGATTCTGAATCTAGGGTTTTTTCTTCGTCTTTGAAGAGGAGGTGGATGCAACCGCTATCTGTTTCTGTTAAACCGGTCGGCGATCCGATGAATCTCCAGGTTGATGGCATTGGCAAAAGGAACAGCTCAGGCGGAGCTTACAGCTACAAACTTGCTTCTTCTGCAAGATAATCCCTATTCAAGTGGTAAAGAAAACTACCTGTGTTTCTTTCTTTCTTTTTTCCGAGATCGCAGAATGCGCAACATTGAAAAGAAATTCTTCCTCCAAGAAGATTGTTCATTATGTTTAACTTTCTGATAGCTCGGAAATAGGACATTCACAATCTCTATGAGAGTACCTTCAAAAAAAAATCTCTAAGAGGGAAAAGGAAAGGCAATTTGGACCATCTTCTTTTCCCTCTCGACGTCATTAATGGGGTGCTGATATTACAATAGAATATCTCATGGTCCTCAATAAGGATCTTCTGCACACTTCAAAACATGCTGATCTGCATTTTTTTCTAATATTGTGGATTGAGAACAGAGATCTTGCCTAGTATAGGAAGGTTAAATTGTATATTTTTTGCTACATTGTTCTTTATGTTTCATGAGCTTTTCTCTTCAGCGGTTGGGCGGGGAGCTTTCCTACTGCAGGAAGGCTGTTTGGTTTTCTGTGACGATCTCTACACTGCATTAAATGTCAAAAAAAGGGAAGGCCAAAGGCTGGTCCTGGGGATGACTTTTTCTCCACCTGCCATTTCTAGTGACATTTTAAATTCAGAAATGAGTTACTCAATCTAGCACATGCTAGTGTGGAAATTTTGTTCTAGTTCATGGCACTCATTTTCTTTAAGAAATCAACCCATGTTTTAATGCAGTATCTCAAGAGCCCTTTGGGTTTCTAGATAATCGAGTTACCTTTTAATCTTTCAATTGAGTCAAGATGGCTTGATGAGCTTCAAGATTCAATAATTTGTAAATAATACTTAAGAAACTAATATTGATTCTCAAACATCTATGTTTCCCATATAAGTCAGGATGATGCTCAAGTGTTGGATCAGATAGATGTAAAAGCCCAATTGCAGTTGCATATGGATTGACTCTCAAACAGCTATGTTTCTGACATAAGTGAGGGGATGCTCAAGTGTTGGGTCAGATAGATGTAAAGGCCCGATTGTAGCTGCATATAGATTGTATTGATTCTGGCATGTCTTTTGTTCTTTATTTGATTGTTGATATTATTGATATTGTTGATCTCTTGACTGTTTTAGGTCAAGATATAGTACACCTTTTCATATTTCTCCTATTAATTTGCTTGCAGGTTTTATTAATCCTGATTTAGTGAATTAAATATGGTTGCTTCTAGATTCTGATAAAGTACCTGGAAACTTACACGGTCAAATTTACAGTTTTTTTGGCATTTCAACCAATTTGTAAAATTTGCCTACTGTAACTTCTACTAAAGCTTTCAGTCATATTTGTTCATTTCTTTCTATTAAAATGAAATAATTTTGATGAATGATTCGTGTAGCTGACTGCATATAGTTAAGACTTAAGACAAGGCTTAGATGTTGATGATAATTGTTATCCCCAACTCCCCTTCTCTTTTTCAGGCTGGATTTACTCTGAATCTACTAGTTGCTAGACTGATTTTAATCATGCCAAGTTAGAGGTGGCATTAGTATCTATGATAAGGATTTGCAATTCATGTGGAGAAAATAGATGTGCTTGTAAAATTAATATCTCATACTAGTAACCTGAAAAATGACATGGAACACATGAAATCTTGTTCTTTCTGATGTATATTCTTGGAGGACATATTGATATGTTGAAGTCTTTGCCTATCAAATAGCTGGGTACTTGTAAAACCTTTTCTATTAGTTTGTAAAGTAGTATGATATGTTGAAATTCGTAGAGGACATATTTATAGGTTGAAGTCAAGTTATTTGCCCGTTAGTGTGTGAAGTAGTTCTTTTAAAGACAAGCTATAAAACCTTTTCTTTTCAATTTTTTTTTCAGGTGTACTCAACTCTCTCAGAACTCAGTCAGGTCTGGTGCTAACCTTTAGTTTCCTATCATTTGATACACGACTCAAATGATTCTGATCAGTGTTGTAACCTGTAAGACTCTGACTGGACTGGATGGTTGAACCATGACCCAGTGACCTTTTCTGGTCCCGGTTAAATAACAGTTTTCACAATTTGAATGGTTTGATATCCAGTCTGAGCCTTACAATATTGGTTCTGATATTATAATGCATATATGTGGGTACCCCTTTGTGTGGCTTTCATTGACTGGTACCCCCCTTGTAAATCTTTAGTTCATGAGGCATAGTTCTGACAAGATAATCTCAATGTTGGCAATATTGCCTACCAATTCAGAGTGGTAGAAAGCCCGAGGATAGAATTGTTTAAGTTTTTATCACCCAGTGCTATCAAGTGTTACCAGATTTAGAGTTTGAAATCCAATCTGATTAAACCAGATTTGGATCCCAAAAAGTTTACCCATTTATAATCAGATCATATATGATTTCACCCCAATCTAATCTGATTAAGATCCAAGTTTGACAATATTAGTATACATATGCTTACATAAAATAAACATATGTTCATTGTCAAGGTTGGTTTAAATATCATATTTTTATTGTAGGCTCATAAATTCAAATATCATGGAAATTATATTTGGTAATTTGGTAATATTTAGTTTGATTTTAATGACTACATCACTTTAATCTGTTTTATTAATGAAAATCCAACCAAAATACAATGGATAAAATCCAATTTCAATCCAAATATTAATAGTTTACAGCCTTAGTTTCATATCCAACCGTTTGAATTATTTCAAAGTTGAAGATATTGTATCTGATATAGTGCGATCTGACTATTCCCAGTTGGAGGGTGATATGGCTTCCAATCGAGCAGCGAGCTAGATGAATCTGCAAGATAGTGGACCAGAGAACCTGGGGTGGCTAACCTGGCGAGGTCGCTCCGATGCTTAAGTTAATGTACTGTGGTGCGAACTGAACGCTTCGAGAATTTGAGAGCTTGAGAGCTAGAGAGTAGAGTGATAACACGTACCTAGGCCCTGGAGGGTTTGTTGCTCTTATATAGTTGAGCTCCTACAAATTTCACGGAACAGTTCTGGGATCTTCGGCCTGAGGGGATGAGATTCGTTTTCACTTTAATCGATGAGTAACGTATCAATCAATAAAGTCTATCATTTTCCCTCGATCCGGGCGGGGAGAAGATAAGGCATGCCATTACGTGGCGTGATCCCATGAGGTTCGAAGTCTACTAGAGAAACTTTCAGAGTCGATACATGGCATTCCGGGCTATTAGCCCCGTGCTGATACTTCGGTTCTTTAGTTCCGAACTGGATTGAATGCCGAGGTGACTGAACACCCGAGCTCAAACGTAGCGTACTAGGCTTGCCAAGTTGAGTTGTCATCCCTCAGTCAGGTCGTGTCCACGTGTCCCCTTCTCGCTAGGTTGCGCCAAATCACCCATCATCAATTGCCCTTCACTCATGCCAGGGGTGCCAACCCGGTGTAAGGAGTTCATAGAGGATCTAAGTGGATTTGGCACGGGGTCTAAACAATATGAAGAGCGAACCATTGGTCGGGTCTGTTCAACTGTCTGGCTCAATCACGAAATGACCCAGATCGTGTCCCAGGTACGTGCGGATGTCATGTTGTTTATAGACTCTGCGGACATCAAAGAGCGCGCTCAACCGATTTTGTCCCCTGGTGTTGTGCAACCGGTTTTCATGAGAGTCATTGGATCGAGTAGGTCTCTGTCGTTGATCGCCACGTGGTGAACTATAAATAGGGGGCTGAGGGGCCCCTCTTCTTCGCCAAAAAAATCTCGTGATAGAATTCTCCTGAGGTCGCGTCGGAGTCCTTCAGCTCGCCACTTCTTCCCTTGTGTTATGAGGTCGTTTTCATCTTTTTGGTGAATTCGTCTTCTCTTCGTGAGTTTGTTCTCCTTTCTGTTCTAGTATGTCTTGTGCTAGTATAGATAGGCTTCTTAGTGACTCTAGTGAGCCTGAGGGTGCCGAGGTGCAGTCCTTGGCTCCCACTGGTGAGGTTAGCTCATCGCCAGGAAGTTCCTCCCCTCGCCCCTTACGAGAAACTCCTTTACCCGAAGGCGGGCCATCTTAGCTTGAGGAGACTGAAGCTCGGGAGGAGGGACCGGCCTCCAGAGGGGGTTTCGTCTTCTTCCCGGGGTCGGGATCCAGATGACTTCGGTCCTTCCACTATGACCTCAGACAGGTTACTGTCCTTGGTAGCCCGTTATCATCTTCCCAATAACCTTGTTTTTAGTATTCCTTTGGGTCAGTACCCTTGGGTTCATGGTCACCATGAGCTCGCAGTTTTCGAAGAGCAACTCGTATCTGGGTTGTGCTTCCCGCTCCACCCATTCATTGTAAAAATTATTAAGTTCTTTGATATCACCATTAACCATATACATTCGAACTCCATTCGAACTATAGTAGGTATAATCTCCCTATTCCACGAGTATAACCGACCCCTGTCCTTAGATATTTTTAGCTCAATCTGTTCGATCAAAAAGAACTCTGCTTGCCTGCGCGGGGATATCCAGCAGAGTTATTACATCTCTCCCTGCCCTGGGTTCAAAAGCCTGTTCGGCAACCCGAACAAAATACTGGCCTGGAAGAGGAGGTACTTTTATGTCTGGAACCCTGAGGGGTGGCCCTTCCCGACTCACTGGTAGGTGGCCATAAAAGACCCCGGGGTGAGGCTAGATGCGGAGACCAGGGTGGTCGTTAACTCCTAGAGGGACCTCGGCCTAGAGATGAGATTTCTTGGCCGAGGAGAAGCTTGTCGAGTTGGCTTGAGTCCTCCTGATAGGCATGCACCTCGACGCTCATATTACTCTTTTTTATTTTGAATTTACTTCAATTCGTGACTAAATCCTTCCTTTTTCTCTTGCAGTAGCTATGCCGGAGGTCGATGCAGAAAACCTTCTGAGGAGCTTCCAAAGAGGGAAAAGGAGGAAGGCCTCAAAGAAATCTCGCTGGGAGGCCGATCCTTTAGCCCGCATCCCACCCGAGGTCAGTGCACCGGAGCCGATCTCAGTCGAGCTTCCGGAGGAGGAGGTCCGTCCCCAACCTCCTATCATGGACCAAGACGAAGACCAGGATGACAGAGCTCCACCTTGTGAGTCGGAGGGTGCTTCTGTGCCCAAGCCTCAGCTCTCGAAGGAGAGCATAATGACCCCTTAGCTCGGGCTTCTCAAAAGCAAGGACGTTGTTTTTCCCGCCAAAGTCGCAGAGTGGGCTAACATGCCCACAAGTTAGCTCGGAGGTCGGGCTACCAGTTACTGTATGGTGGTGAGTACTTTACCTTTATACTCTATTTCCTTATTCGTCTGTTAAAGGTACTTACATCTGCTTTCTTTTTGCCAAGTGAACTCCACCATTCATTCGTTAGTCTACCAGTTCGAGATCCGCCTAAAGCGAGCTCGGGAAGCCGAGGAGAATGCTCAGAAACTTTACCGCGAGCTGGACTTAGCTCGGGGTGAGGTTCTTTGAGCTAAGAAAAGAGCTCAGAGTCAACAGGAGCTGATCATGGCGTTGATGGAGGAGAAGGAGAAGCTCCAACATGAGAACGAGAACCTCGATGCGATGATCAAAGAGCGCACCGAGATCTTTGAGACCGCCATCCAAGAGGCGCGAGCTGAGGAGAGAAAGCGCACCATCGAAGGTTTCAAAGAGTCTTCGGAGTTCCACAATCTCCAGGTCGAGTACAAATCAAGCTCTTATTGGTCTGGTTTCAAACTATGTAAATGGCTGATGCGGCAGAAGTTTCCCGAACTTGACCTCGGAACTGTTTCCATGTTTGACCTTACTCCCGAGATGGCAAAGACGGCCAACGAAGAACCCGGCTCCTCTGAAGAGGAAAGCGACGATGAAATCCCCAAGGCGAGCATGTCAGGCCGAGAGGATGTGAAGGAGGATCGCATGGAGACTGACCTGCCCGGCAGTTCGGACGCATAACTCTTGCCTCTTTTCTTGGACCTCTTATGATGTACACCCCGAGCCTCCGAGCTCGGCTCATAGTGATAGTTTCTTCTTTCTCTTTTTTTTTTTTGTACTCAAAGCTTCATAATAATGAAATACAAGTATTTTGGCAATCTTTGTGTAAAAATTTTCTAAGTGTATATAACTCTCGAACTGACGAACTAAACCAAATATGAGTAAATTTTCTTCTAAGTGTCGGTTACCCCGAACTGTTGAGCTAATGAGTTGGACTACGAATAGGAATAACTGGAGTAGTTTTTTTTCCAAGTGTCGGTTACCCTTATTACCGAGCCATCGGGCCTAACTTCAAATGGGATCAACCTGTTGTTATATGCCGAGGTGGGCTAGACATCGTAGGGTTTGTACCCCAGCTATTTATGCCTCAAGCATGAGAACTGATCTACATGTGCCGAAAAAGCGACTAGGACTTGTCTATCTATGCTGAAGATGTGAGTAGGACTTATCTGCCTATGCCGAGCAGTTGACTAGGACTTATCTACCTATGCCGATGAGGCAACTAGGGCTTATCTACCTATGCCGAAGAAGCGACTAGGACTTATCGTAGTGCCGAGGTCTTATGCCAGCTCGGCATCTTGGCCCTTGGGCTTCTGGGAGTGACTCGCAATCGTCTCTCCAGTTCGGTGGTCACGAGTAGTACCTTCTTAGGTTGTCGATATTCCACGCTCGGGGTACTCACTTCCCTTCCAAAGTCTCGAGCTCGTACATGCCTTCCTCGAACACCTGTCTTACTCGGTACGGACCTTCCCAATTCGGTCTGAGCTTACTAATGCCGGGCTCAGGTACCATAACCTTCCGAAGGACTAGGTCGTCGATGCGAAAGTGTCATTTTCTGACCCGGATGTTATAGTACCGAGCTACTCTCTATTGGTAAGTTGTAGTCCGGATGTAAGCCAGGTCTCGTACCTCTTCTACCAGGTCCAAGTTGGTGTGGAGCTCATCATTATTCGTCTCCTGGTCATAAGCCTCCAAGCGTAGTGTGGGCACCTCGATTTTTGTTGGGATCACCGCTTCTATGCCGTAAGTGAGGTTGAAAGGAGTCTCACCTGTGGCAGTCTTAATGGTAGTCCGGTAGGCCCAAAGGGCGCTGGGCAGTTCGTCTACCCACAACCCCTTGGCTCAAGCTAAGTGAGATTTCAGTCCGCGAAGTATTGCTCTGTTAGTGACTTTCGCTTACCCGTTCGCCTGCGGTGTGCCATCGAGGTGAAATTTTGTTGAATTCTCATTTCGGCACATCGATTTTGAAACTTGATATATTTGAACTACTTCCCGTTGTCGGAGATGAGTACCCGAGGTAGCCCGAAGCGACATACTATGTTCTTCCAAAAGAAACTTTGTATGTTGCAGATTGTCATCGTTGCCAAGGGTTCAACTTCCACCCACTTCGTAAAGTAGTCTACCGCTACGACCAGAAACCTCCTATGTCTTGTCGCTGGTGGGAATGGGCCAAGGATGTTAGTTCCCCACTGCGCGAAGGGCCATGGGCTAGTGAGGCATTTCAGATCGGCAAAAGGTTGATGGTGGATGTTGGCGTGCCTCTGACACCTTTGCACTTCTTGACGAGCTCGATTGCATCCGCCTTCATCGGGGGCCAGTAATAACCTTACCACAACACCTTCTATGTGAGAGCCCTGCTCCGAAGTGTCTGTCGCACAAGCCTTCATGGGTGTCATGGAGTACGTACTCGGCCTCTAAGGGTCGCAAGCAACGTAAATAGGGGAGTGTAAAGGACCTTCTGTATAACTATCCGTTTAGAATGATGTACTTAGTTGACTAGCGCTCTACCCTTCGGGTCGCATTGTGTTTTGCAGGTAGGGTCACGTGAAGTAGGTAACTTATGAGTGGGTCAATCCAACTCGGTTCCGCTTGTGCTACGGGAGCGACCTCTGCTGCCCCCCCCCCCCCCCCCCGAGAATGCTAGGCCGAGGTAAGTCCTCTATATACACGGTCTGCATGGTGTTATTGCTTGTGCTGGCTAATCGGGACAAGGTGTCAGCCTCTGCATTCTCGAACCTCAAAATATGTCTGATGAAGTAGGAAATGAAGTCGTGCAGGATCTCTCTAACTTTGACCAAGTAAGCAACCATAGTGAGGTCGTAGGCTTCATACTCACCGGTGACTTGGTTGACCACGAACCGTGAGTCGCTACATATGATGAGGTGTTTGTCCTTCATTTCCCTTGCTAGGGTTAGCCCGGCGACCAATGCTTTGTACTCTGCTTCATTGTTTGATGCCGTGAACCCGAACCGGAGTGCGTATTCCAGCTTCACCTCGCTTGGGCCATACAGAATCATTCCTGCACCGCTTCCTTGTTGGTTGGACGAGCCATCAACGTGGAGAATCCAGGGCTCCTCGTCCCAAGTAGAACCTGCTTTGACCGGGACCGACGTCACGCTGGTTGAAGCTTTCGTCATATGTTCGAGCTCGGCCAACTCGAGAGTGCAGTACTGAGTGTGCATTCCGCCACAAAATCGGCCAAGGCTTGGGCTTTGATTGCCATTCGAGGTTCATACTAGATGTCGTACTCACTAAGTTCGATAGACCACTTCATCAATCTGCCCGACACCTCGGGTTTGAGCAGAATCTGTCTTAGAAGCTTGTTGGTGAGGACGACGATAGTATGGGCTTGGAAGTAAGGGCAAAGTTTGCGAGCTGCTATGATTAGCGCGTACGCTAATTTCTCGATCTCTGGGTACCTAGTTTCTGTATCCTGTAAAACTTTACTAATATAGTAGATGGGTCATTGGACCCAATATACTTCTTTGATTAGTACCGAGCTGACCACCCCGTCACTCGCGGAGAGGTACAGCTTTAATACATCCTCTTCCTCGGGTTGAGTCAGAACTAGGGCGGTACCTAGGTATCCTTTCAGCTCGTCGAAGGTGAGCTAACATTCTGCAGTCCATTCAAAGTCTTTACTCTTTTTTATGGCTTTAAAAAAGGTTAGGCAACGATCTGTCGACTTGGACATAAAGTGGCTCAGGGCGGCTATCTGGCCATTCAACCTCTAAACCTCTTTTATTTTGCGGGGTGGTTTCATATCTAGGATGGCTTTTATTTTTTCTGGGTTGGCCTCGATTCCACGTCGGTTGAATATATAGCCTAGAAATTTACCCGATGTGACTCCGAAGGCACATTTGTTTGGATTTAATTTCATATTGTATTTTTTAAAATTTTGAAAAACACTTTGTAAATCATCCAACAAAAAATTTGAAAATTGGGTCTTCATGACCATTTCATCAATGTAACATTCGATTTTATTGCCGATTAACGGCTCAAAATTTTTATTTACAAGGCATTGAAATGTTGCCTCAGCATTTTTTAGTCCGAAGGACATGACCTTGTAGCAAACAACCCGAGCTCAGTTATAAAGGCAGTTTTTTCTTCGTAAGTATGGGTCTATCCTAATCTGGCTGTAACTAGAATATGCGTCCAAGAAGCTCAGCAACTCATGCCCTGAGGTCGCGTCCGCTAGGCAATCGATCTTGGGCAGCGGGAAGCAGTCTTTTGGTCAGGCTCTATTTAGGTTGGTGTAATCGACGCACATGTGCCACTTGTCGTTGTTCTTTTTTACCAGAACCGGGTTAGCTACCTAGCTCGGGTAATGGACTTCCCTGATGAAGTCTACTGCCAGGAGCTTCTCGACCTCTTCATCGACTACCCTCCTGCGTTCCACGGCGAGGTTGCACTTCTTCTGTCTAACTAGCCTGACTAAGGAGTCGGTATTCAATTTATGAGTTACAATTTTGGAGTCTATTCTGGGCATTTCTGTCGCGGACCAAAAAAAAATATCTAAGTTTTTGAGTAAGAAGCTTACTAGATGGGAGCGGAGCGGCTCGTTGATCGAAGCACCGATCTAGAGAGTCTTGGCCGGGTCATCGGTTGAGACCAGGATATGGACTGTCTCCTCTGTTGGGGCAGCTCGATCGTCGGCATAATTCGTTGGTCGCTTGAGCTCGACATCAGCCGCTAGCTTTGCTATCACCTTGAGAGCAGCTACGTAGCACTTGCGAGATTCGAGTTGGTCACCTCGCACAACTCCTACTCCATAGTCCGTTGGGAACTTCATCGCCAGACAATAGGTAGATACTATTGCACGTAGAATGTGCGTAATGGGTTGACCTACTATGGCGTTATAGGGAGAGGGAGTCGCGACCACCAGAAATGTGTGCTCAAACCTCGCAATATTTGGCCACATGCTGGCCTCTACGGGTACCGTGACTCATCCGAGAGGTCTAACCTCCTCGCTGATGAAGCCTACCAGGGTAGTGTCTGCCGACTTTAGATCGCTTTGTTGTAACTATAGCTTGTCGAAAGTTTCTTTAACAGTATATCCGCCGAGCTACCTGAGTTCACTAGGATGCGCTTGACTTCGAAGTCATTGAGCCTCAGTTTTATCACTAGAGCACCGTCATGAGGATATTGGATCCTGTGTGCATCGTCCTCCGTGAAGTATATTGGTTCTTCAAGACGATGTCGCTTTGGCGGGTTTTCCTCTTCATTTTCTAGCTCACGGACTGAGGTCCGTCCGCCTACCGATGTACACCCCGCGATGATGGACCCGCCCGTAATCATGTTGATTACCCCGCGGATTGGTCTTTCCTCGAGCAACTGTCGCGGCGGTTGCTCGTTCTGCCTACCGGTCTCGGGGGCATTCTTTCTTTGGTCCCCCTGTCGGTCTGCTTGTCAATCTGCTTGGCCTCTCTCTCATCTCGCTGTATAAAATTTTTAAGTACCCACGGCGGATGAGCTCCTCGATCTCGTCGCGGAGGTTCCTGCAATTTTTCGTGTTGTGCCCGTGGTCTCTGTAGAAATGACAGAAGACATTCCGGTTCCTTGTTGCAGGATTCCCCCTCAACCTGGGAGGCCATTTGACAAAGGACGAGTCCTTAATGGCCATTAGGATTTCTCCTCGCTTAGCGTTTAATGGCGTGTAGTTCGTTCTTTCAATAGGTGGGGTCCTGGAGCGCCGACCTAATTTGCGAGTTCGCGAGGGAGATCGGCTTCCGAATTTGTTTCTTCCCCTGCTCGGGGACTTGTTCTTTCTTCTTTTGTGTTTACCATTACCTGTGTTTTCATTATCTCTTTTCCTTTTTTCTGTTGGGTTGTCAGCCTTCTGGTTGATTTCCTCTTCGGTACCGATGAACTAATCGGCTAGCTTGAGGAATTCAGTGATGTCCTTTGGTTTATTGGCCAGCATATGCCATTTAAACTCCCTGTGGGTTATTCCTTTCTTAGTTGTCGTGAGTCTTACCGTCGGGTCTAGGTTTGGTATCTATAAGCAGGTGTCGTTGAAGCACTTAATGTAGCTTCTGATCGACTCTCCTTCTCTTTGAACTACGTTGAGAAAGCTTTCCTGCAACCTCGGGAACTTCTTGTTGGTGATGAAGTGTGAGGTAAATAAATATGTAAACTACGACCAGCTTTTGATCGATCCCAACGCGAGGTTCCGATACCATGTCCAAACTACCCCTTTAAAAGTAGTGGAGAAGGCCACACACATACAAGACTCATCGGCCCAGCTAGGTGCATCTGGGACTGGAAAAAGTTCACATGGTCATTAGGATCGAAGGACTCGTCGTACTTGTCTAAGGGAGGCATCTTGGAGTCTTTAGGCATCGGGGTTGCCTAGAGCTCGGGAGACAGGGGAGACAACCTAGAAAGTAGGGGAGGAGCAACCCTTGTAGCTATCGAGCTCGCTTCTTCCTTACCTTTGGCTTGCCCTCCCTGCTGGTTCGGCCTCGCTAGCTGGCTATTTTGAGTCGTGGTACGGCGTGCCTTGCAACGTCTCCACTGTTGCTTCTTTACTGGCTTGGCATTGGTGCTGTTGATTTCGGTGTGCTCCGGTACCGCTCTATCGCGAGGTAACTCCTGATTCCTTGTGGGATTCTAGGGCTGGCTATCACGGACGAAGAGGCCCTATCTCGAGTTCACACCTTGAACCCCGAACTGATTACCTGCTAGCGAACTGTCATTTTCCTGCTGTGAATGCCGAGGAAGGTTGGTCCTATAAGGCTGAGTATCCTCGAACCTGTTTCTGAGGTTCCCTTGTGAGGCAGGTGGAGTAAGATGGTCGTCTCTTCTCCCACGGGGTGAGACCTGACTCATGGGAGGAATCGAGACTCAGGAGGTCTCTTCGTCTTGGTGGGGAGACCGGCTGATATTCTGGTTAACCCGAGGTCGGTTCTGATTCTGATGGGCCCCTAGGTGCCGAGGTGGAACCGGTTGCTAGTTCTGCGGCAATGGAGGGAACTGATGTTGGTACTGTTGGTAGAAGAAATGTTGTTGGTACTGTTGAAACTGCTAGACCTGTTGCATCTAGATCTAGATAGCCCGGGTGCACTGCACCAGGTCGTTGAATTGGGACTGCACGACTCCGGGGGCAACCACATAAGGCTCAGAAAAAGTTGTGCCTACCACCAGGGGAAGTGGGGCATTCACCTGTGTGGTGTTTGATGGCGCGGTCAGCGTTGGAACTTTAGACGCAGTAAGTTGGATGGTGAACTGGCCGATGCACACCGTAGGGAGTTAGGGTTGTCCCCCGGAGACGTTCATCTCGTTGCTTGACCGGCATGACTGGAAGATGTCATTGTCATAGAAATGAGGTTGGTAACTGTAAAAAAGATGACTTTTTGGTCGATTCCAACAGACGGCGCCAATTGATGTAGTGCGATATGACTACTCCCAACTGGAGGGTGATCTGGCTTCCAATCAAGTAGCGAGCTAGATGAATATGCAAGATAGTGGATCAAAGAACCCAGGGTGGCTAACCCAATGAGGCCGCTCTGATGCTTAAGTAAGTGTACTGTGGTACGAGCTGAATGCTTTGAGAATCTGAGAGCTTGAGAGCTTGAAAGTAGAGTGATCACGTGTACCTGGGCCCTGGAGGAGTTATTGCTCTTATATAGCTGAGCTCCCGCTGATTTCACGGAACAGTTCTGTGATCTTCGGCCTGAGGGGATGAGATTCGTTTTCGCTTTAATTGGGGAGTAACGTATCAGTCAATAAAGTTTATCGTTTCCGCTCGATCCGGGCAGGGAGAAAATAAGGTATGTCGTTACGCGGCGTGATCCCGTGAGGTTCGGAGTCTACTAGAGAAACTTCTAGAGTCGTTACGTGGCAGTTCGGGCTGTTAGCCCCGTGCTGATACTTCGATTCTTTCGTTCCGAATTGGATTGAATGCTAGGTGACCGAACGCCCGAGCTCAAACATAGAGAATTAGGCTTGCCAAGCTGAGTTGTCATCCCTCAGTCAGGTCGTGTCCACATGTCCCCTTCTCACTTGGTCACGCCAAATCACCCTTCATCAGTATTGATGCAGGAAGATTTGGACCGACCTCTCTATTATGAGACACGTGGCTGAAACGACAGCTCGACAAAAGGGGCCAAGCCTAGGCAAGGGGACACACTTCGCCGAACTGGCCCACCTTGTAACAGTTCGGGATACACTTCGCCGAACTGACCCACCTTGTAACAGTTCGGGATACACTTCGCCGAACTGACCCACCTTGTAACAGCTCGGGGTAGACTTCATCGAACTGCCACCTTGTAACAGCTCGGGATAGACTTCGCCGAACTGCCACCTTGTAACAGCTCGGGATAGACTTCGCCGAACTGCCACCTTGTAACAGCTCGGGATAGACTTCGCCGAACTGCCACCTTGTAACAGCTCGGGATAGACTTCGCCGAACTACCACCTTGTAACAGCTCGGGATACACTTCGCCGAACTAACCCACCTTGTAATAGTTCGGGATACACTTCGCCGAACTGACCCACCTTGTAACAGTTTGGAATACCTCCGAGCTCAAGACCGCCTCGCTCAGCACTTCGCATCATCTTCTGGGCACCAAAGCCAAACAAGTCGTACCATGCCTGACACTAGGGAGGTCCGTGCCCGAGGGCACCACGCCTGACTGACTTGGGATCTGACGTTTGGCAGCAGCACTCTAAACGGACACCTGCCACCGCCACTAACGCCGCCATCTCCAGTTAGACGGTTAGGCAGTGACGGTTCTGTCTCAGCAGAAAGGACGACGGCCGAGTTGACAAGCGCAAGGGTAATCATACCCGATCTGACAAGGGCCTCGGGACGAGTACACGAAGTGACTATAAGAGCCCCCTGCCCCCCGACAACGGAGGTATGCAAACTTTGCGCTATCTAGTATTACCTTGCTTTTGAAGGATTCTAACTTGAGCTTCGGAGCCTCTACATCGGGCTCCCCCTCGGAGCTTTCCCATCTCCTCCGTTTCAGGTTCCCTGCTACCCCGTTCGGAAGCAAGGCAGCGGACAGCTAAGACCAGCCGGATCGCGTTCCATCAATTGGCGCCGTCTGTGGGAACGCTTCAAAAAGCCTCCCTCCAAACTTCGATACCCCCTTTTTTCTTCAAAAAACCCAACACTCATGACCTCCTCCAGCAACACCGGACGTGGCACGGAGACAAACGCCACCGGGGAGCAATTTCAGGTCCCCGTAGTGTGCGTTGGACAGTTCACCATCCCCCTTTCGGCGGATGGGATCCCCATCTTGAACACGCCACAAACAGTGGCACCCGTAAACCCTCCTACCACAAGCATCCCCTTTCCTCTCCCCATTGAGACAACTTTCACTGAACCAACTGCCGTCCCCCTGGCAACTAGCCAAAACCGATTGGAGGACCTGATGCAGTGCATGCGGGCAATGCAAGCCCAAATGCAACAGTTCCAGCAACACCAGCTTCACCAGCACCAAGTGATGCACAACATCTCCAAGTATCACTATCAACAGCAGTTCCCCCAACTGTCACTAAACCAACCACTACTTCCACCTCGCCACCCCGCTCCGAGGCCGGTCAAGGCCTCCCCGCAGGATGGGCGCCCCCACCAGGTGAAGGCCTCCCGGCCCCAGAACCACCCCAACAGCCAGACCTTGTCCCCAGGCCGAAGAGAGAAAAATGTCATCCCCGCCTCGCAACCCGCAGGCGGGTCGGGAACCTTGCCCGCGAGGTCCGCACCCCGGCGCTCCTAGCCCGAGCTCCCGCTCACCAAAAACTGATTCAGGGCCCTGGCGGCAGACCACCAGCACTCCGGGCCCATCGAGCTCGGTAACACGGAGGCCAACAGCGCCAGCACAATGCCCGCTCAACGGCGAAGGCGCCGACGAAGTCGCCAAACCACCACCCGCGCCTTGTCGGAATTCAGAGGCAAAGACACGAGCTCGTACGAGGTAGGGGCAGCCCCGGCTCTCTCCATTCCTTCCCCCCTCGCATCAGAACTCCTGGCGGTCCCCTTACCCAGAGACTTCAAGCTCCCACCTCTGGACAAGTACGATGGGTCCTTCGACCCCAACGACCACGTTGACGCCTTTCAGTCGCAAATGCACCTCGCCAGGGCTAGCGAATCGTGCATGTACGTGGCCTTTACCACCACCCTCAGGGGGTAGCCAGCACTTGGTACAGGAACCTGGCCCCCGGGTCGATAAAGTGCTGGGCCCAGTTCGTGCAAGTCTTCACCACACACTTCGTCACCAGCCGACGGTGCCCCAGAACAGAGGAAAGCATCTTCGGAGTGGTCCAAAGAGAAGGAGAATCTATTCGGGGCTACATCAAGCGGTTCAACGAAGCATGCTTGCAAATACCGCGGTTGGACCCCGCAGTGCAGCTCGCGGTGGCCAAAAGAGGGGTGACGCACAAAGAATTCAAATGGCACATGGTATCCAACCAGCCCGCGACCGTGGCCGAATTCCTCAAACTCGCGGATAACTTCATGAGGACAGAGGAAGAAATCAACCAACGAACCGAAGGCGGGAACGAGAAAAGAAAGAGAGAAGGCGAGCTCTCCAACCCGGTGAATAGAAAAAACCCGACCCAGGAGCCGAAGCTGAATCAGTCCTTCCGGGCCCCCCTAGCAGTTCGGACGGACTACACGTCGTTAAACACGAGGCAAACAGAGATCTTAATGACGATCAAAGACGCTCCGTACATTAAGTGGCCACCTCGCCTAAAAGGAAATCCGAATGAGAGAAACAAGAATTTGTATTGTAGTTTCTATAGAGACCATGGTCATAGCATCGAACAGTGTAATAACCTCCGAGACGAGATAAAGGGACTCATCCGTCGCGGATACTTGAGAAACTTTGTACAGCACAGCAATAACAATAAAGCATGTCGGCAAATGGAGCACGAAAAGGATGCCCCTGAGTCTAGCAACAGACCTGCCGAACTGTTGCAGAAGCAGCCTCCGGAAGAGAGGCCAGTTCGGGGAACCATCCATGTAATAGTGGGAGGTTCGATGGTAGCGGGGTGTACCTCGGCAGCAACCCGGACTTCAGTTCGCGAAGCGGCCCTCGAAGAACGGAACCCCCCAAAAAGACCAAAGACCGAAGAACCAATCTTTTTCACGGAGGACGACGCGCGAGGAGTCCACTACCCCCATGATGACGCGCTTGTCATTAAGCTAAGGATCAGCGGCTTCGAGGTCAGGCGCGTACTCGTGGATTCGGGCAGCTCAGCGGACATCCTCTTCAAATCAGCATTTGACCAGCTGCAGTTAAAGAGGAGCGAGCTGAAGCCCGCGAACACTCCCCTTGTAGGTTTCAGCGGAGAGGAAGTCAGGCCCCTCGGAAAAGTAATTGTCCCTGTGGAAGTCGGCACATGGCCTTGTGTGGTCAGACTCAACCATGGTTTCCTGGTGGTCGCGACCCCCTCCCCATACAATGCCATAATAGGGCGGCCGATCACGCATATCCTACGGGCGGCGGTCTCCACCTACTATTTGGCCATGAAGTTCCCTACGGACTTCGGTATAGGGGTAGCGCGGGGCGACCAGCTCGAGTCCCGCAAGTGCTACATTGCCGCCCTAAAGGGAAAAACCAAGGCGGCCGACGACCTCGAACTGGAGCGGTCGGCGGAGCAAGGTGAGGAGCGAGCTTCGCCCACGGAGGAAACAGTCGCAATCCCGACTTCAGCTACGGACCCAGCTCGCACACTAAGCATCGAAGCTTCCATCGAAGACCCCCTACGAGCCGAACTGGTGAGTTTTTTACTTCAAAATTTAGATATTTTTGCCTGGTCCGCGGCCGACATGCCCGGCATTAGCCCCGGATTGATAACTCACAAACTTAATACTGACCCTGTAGTCAGACCCGTTAGATAGAAGAAACGCAACTTAGCCCCAGAACGCTGGAGAGCGGTCGACGAGGAGGTCGAGAAGCTCCTCGCAGCAAACTTCATAAGGGAAGTCCACTACCCGAGTTGGGTGGCCAACCCGGTGTTGGTAAAAAAGGCAAGCGGCAAGTGGCACATGTGCATCGACTATACCAACCTGAACCGAGCTTGCCCGAAAGATTGCTTCCCCCTCCCCAGAATTGACCGCCTAGTGGACGTGACCTCGGGAAACGAGTTTCTAAGCTTCCTGGACGCCTACTCAGGCTACAACCAAGTTAGGATGGACCCATCCGATGAGGAAAAAACCAGCTTCATAACCGAGTTCGGCCTATATTGCTACAAAGTCATGCCCTTCGGACTAAAAAATGTCGGGGCTACTTTCCAAAGACTTGTAAATAAGCTATTCCGGCCCTTGATGGGTACGAAGATAGAGTGCTATGTAGACGACATGGTCATCAAGACTCAGTTTTCACAAGAGTTAATACAAGACTTGGATTCTGTTTTCCAAATCCTGCGTCAGTTTAGCATGAAGTTGAATCCCAACAAGTGTGTCTTTGGCGTCACCTCGGGCAAGTTCCTAGGCTACATTGTAAATCGACGCGGTATTGAGGCGAACCCGGACAAAATAAAAGCCATTCTAGATATGAAACCACCTCAGAAAGTAAAAGAGGTTCAGAGGCTAAACGGCCGCATAGCCGCTCTAAGCCGCTTCTTGTCTAAGTCAGCAGACCGCTGCCTACCATTCTTCAAGGCAGTCAAAGGCAAAGGGTTCGAGTGGACCCAAGACTGCCAGTTCGCGTTCGACGAACTAAAAGGTTACCTCGCTAGTGTGCCAACCTTAGCCCGGCCCGAGGTGGGCGAGGTCTTAGAACTGTACCTCTCGGAGAACGACGAGGCGGTCAGTTCGGTACTAATAAAGGAAACAGACCGGGTCCAACGACCCATATATTATGTTAGTAAAATTTTGCAGGGAGCAGAGGCAAGGTACCCGGAGATAGAAAAACTAGCATATGCCCTAGTAATAGCAGCTCATAAACTTCGCCCGTACTTCCAGACTCACACCGTCATCGTCCTAACTGACAAACCTCTTAGACAAGTTTTACTCAAACCCGAAGTCTCCGATCGACTGACGAAATGGGCCATCGAACTCAGCGAGTACGACCTCCAGTACAAACCGAGAACCGCTATCAAGGCCCAAGCCTTGGCAGATTTTATCGCCGAGTGCACTTTCAACCACGAAGCCCCACAGGTCGAGCCCGAGGTCGCCAGTTGCGGCGAACCCAGAGCTCCTGAGCCCATAGAGTCCGAACCCCGTGAAGTAGCACCCAGTGTGGCATCTCTCCTGGTCAGGCAAAGAGCGAATTGGGATGAGGAGCCCTGGATCCTTCACGTGGATGGTTCCTCGAACCGGCAAGGCAGCAGAGCTGGAATAGTCTTGTGCGGCCCGAGCGGCACAAAAGTAGAATACGCACTACGCTTTGAGTTCGCGGCATCCAACAATGAGGCAGAGTACGAAGCACTGATCGTCGGGCTGGACCTAGCGCGAAAGGTTAAGGTAAAACACTTGGTCATCTGCAGCGATTCTCAGCTCGTGGTAAACCAAGTTACCGGCGAATACGAAGCACGCGATCTCTCCATGATCGCATATTTGGCCAAAGTAAAAGAAGCCCTGCTCAACTTCCGGTCACACATCATCAGGCAAATCCCGAGGTCAGAAAACACAGAGGCCGACGCCCTACAGAACGCAATGCGGCAAAGAGGGTGCAGCGCCAGGCGGCCAAATACATCATAATAGACGAACGGTTATACCGACGGTCGTACACGCTCCCCTATTTGCGGTGCCTGTGACCTACCGAAGCCAAGTTCGTACTCCGCGACACTCATGAAGGCCTGTGCGACAGACATTTGGGGGGCAAAGCACTCGCCCAAAAGGCACTTCGACAAGGATACTACTGGCCAACGATGAAGGCAGAAACTGTCGAACTCGTCAAAAAATGCGACAAGTGTCAGAAGCACGCTAACATCCACCATCAACCTGCCTCCGACCTCAAATACCTCGCCAGCCCGTGGCCCTTTGCACAATGGGGCATCGACCTCCTAGGGCCATTCCCACCAGCTACAGGCGGAAGAAAATTCTTAGTGGTTGCGGTAGATTATTTCACGAAGTGGATAGAAGCCGAACCTCTGGCAACTGTCACGGCTCGAAACATACAGAACTTCTTTTGGAAGAACATAGTATGTCGGTTCGGGTTACTTCGGGTTCTAATCTCCGACAACGACAAACAGTTCAAGGATATCAAGTTCCAAGAGTGGTGCCAGAACATGGGGATTGGGCAAAATTTTACGTCAGTCGCGCACCCGCAGGCAAACGGTCAGACGGAAGTAATGAACAGAGCCATCCTGCGCGAACTGAAAGCACGTCTGGATCGAGCTAAGGGATTGTGGGCCGAAGAGCTACCAAGTGTCTTATGGGCTCACCAAACGACCGAAAAAGCAGCCACGGGAGAAATCCCCTTCAACCTCACCTACGGCACTGAAGCAGTGATCCCGGCGGAAATCGAAATACCAACGTTGCGATTAGAAACATACGACGATCGGACGAACGGAGACGAGTTACGCACCAACCTCGACCTACTAGACGAGGTAAGGGACCTCGCGCACATCCAAACAGCGGCATACCAGCAGCAGGTAGCTCGCTACTACAATAGCAGAGTAAAGGGGCCAAGCCTAGGCAAGGGGACACACTTCGCCGAACTGACCCACCTTGTAACAGTTCGGGATACACTTCACCGAACTGACCCACCTTGTAACAGCTTGGGATAGACTTCGCCGAACTGCCACCTTGTAACAGCTCGGGATAGACTTTGCCTAACTGCCACCTTGTAACAGCTCGGGATAGACTTCGCCGAACTGCCACCTTGTAACAGCTCGGGATAGACTTTGCCTAACTGCCACCTTGTAACAGCTCGGGATAGACTTCGCCGAACTGCCACCTTGTAACAGCTCGGGATAGACTTCGCCGAACTGCCACCTTGTAACAGCTCGGGATACACTTCGCCGAACTGACCCACCTTGTAACAGTTCGGGATACACTTCGCCAAACTGACCCACCTTGTAACAGTTCGGAATACCTCCGAGCTCAAGACCACCTCGCTCAGCACTTCGCATCATCTTCTGGGCACCAAAGCCAAACAAGTCGTACCATACCTGACACTAGGGAAGTCCGTGCCCGAGGGCGCCACGCCTGACTGACTTGGGATCTGACGTTTGGCAGCAGCACTCTAAACGGCCACCTGCCACTGCCACTGACGCCGCCATCTCCAGTTAGACGGTTAGGCAGTGACGGTTCTGTCTCAGCAGAAAGGACGACGGCCGAGTTGACAAGCGCAAGGGTAATCATACCCGATCTGACAAGGGCCTCGGGACGAGTACACGAAGTGACTATAAGAGCCCCCTGCCCCCCAACAACGGAGGTATACAAACTTTGCGCTATCTGGTATTACCTTGCTTTTGAAGGATTCTAACTTGAGCTTCGGAGCCTCTACACCGGGCTCCCCCCCGGAGCTTTCCCATCTCCTCCGTTTCAGGTTCCCTGCTACCCCGTTCAGAAGCAAGGCAGCAGACAGCTAAGACCAGCCGGATCGCGCTCCATCAAGTATCATCCCTTTTTTAACGCAGATTTACCATTTATCAAAAAGGCCTATAAAAGATTCCATAAGATGCCTGTTAGGACTTGCAAAGCTCTTCAAAAATATTGTTTGTCACATAGGCAGCTTGTGCTTTAAAGTATAGTGTTTGAACTTCGCGTGTGTTTTGTTTTGTGAGTGTTTCGTAGTAGGTGTTTATCAAAACGCCGCTATGTCATTTCCAAATCATCATTTTTACCATTATATTCATCCATATGCATTGATATTCACGAAATAGATTTTGATTTATGTACACACTAACCGTTGGGATAAGTTTCATATTAACACTTCCCCAACGATTAAATGTTCATTCACTATTATGTTGATGTGGCACCTAATAGCGCCTAGTGGTATCTAATTGTCCATAAAGATTTTTTGAAGTACTTTTCTCCATTTTTAAGAGAAATTAAGTACAAGCATTTATTTAGTCAATGGAAGCTATACCAAATACATACTTCAAGGTGTGGCAAATGGCCAAACTCACTTCTTAACAGAATTAAGGAATGGAATGTATGATATGGTTCAACTCCCGTGTTTGGATCATTTACATTGAAAAACAATGATACTAATAAATAAATAGACACATATTATTGACAATTGCTTCTTCTAGTAAAATAGAAGACCAGTAATGACATTGTGACTGTAGTACTTTCCCCCTGTAATATGCATTTGGGAGAACCGGAGAAGTGTGGCAAAAGGGGCATGGGTTATAGCCTTATAGGTAGGAATTTCATATATGACAGCTTTAGCAAGTGTTTGGCGTTGATGTGTTGCTTCAAGCCATTTTCTGAGAAAACGTGTTTTATCTGCCGCACCGCTTTTAAGAAAATGGCTTTTATTTATTTATTATTATTATTATTATTTTGTTTAACATTGGTGCTTCATAAAGGATGTTTTCTAGGAAAAGCCACATGTTTTATTTGGTATCAATGCTCTATAATTGTTTTCAGAGCATTGGCCCGCAACTCCACATATCTAATGTGTTACATGATGCCAATTGATGCCATGTCATCATATTGTTGGCAGCAACAGTTACGAAAATGAGAAAACGCCAAATTTAACATTTTTTCAAACCACGCTTTTCCAAATTCTTAGGTGTGGCTGTTTTTTGGAGCAACGGTTCTAAACAGGGCTATGTTTTTTGACACGCCGTTTTTTTCTGATGTGGCACAGACATGGAGCCGTTTTCTGAAGCAATGGCATCGATGTCAAACATCACCTTAATTTCAGCTCAATCCATATCATCTGACCATCTGGTACAAGGCTACGAACTCTCTTCTCTTCTGTCATTATTTTTTAAATACAGATTGACAAGAGCTGGCCAGCTTGGTGGAGCACATGGCCGATCAAGTCTTCACCTGGGTGAAATCAGAGCTATAAGTTGGGTTGCCCCATTTGAGGAATTTTCAAGTTGCTATTTGCTTTCTGGGCGTTTGGCTTCCAGCAGCAGCTGCTAGCCTGCTACCAAGCAAACAAAGCAAAAGATTATTCAAACACCACACCGCTTCCAAGTTCCAACTACAACGATATACACCTCCATACATCAATTTTTATAATTGTAAATAGGGTCTCTTTTGTAGTTTTGCCCCCTATGAAAGACGCTGGCGAGCGATCCATAACCCGTCAAAACTCAAAACTCTAGAAAACGGTACTTTTTCACACTTTCAGTGCCAAATTCTCATGAGATAAGCTTGCGCCGTTGGATAAGTTTTTTTTCCTTGTTTTTTCTTTTTCTTTTTGTATTTTTCCTTTTGGAGTGATGTTCAGATGAGCAATGATTTTTACTCATCTATACGTGGTACTCGTAAAAGTGTCGTATTGATTTGATTTTGGCCCCTTTCAGTCTGTTACTGCTAGATCTTGTAAGTGATAGTTGCACTTGTAGTTTGCGAGTGTCAACAGAAGGGAAGCGATGCCGGGGTCTTGAGAGAGAGGGGAATTAGCCAGTACTCAGTACTCGGTGGTCGGTACCCGTTTGGAGGACTCTCCGATAGTTGCTTTTCGGATTTTGTCGGTGTCAAAATAAGCCAATTTCTCCATTGTTAACTGTTGAGTGATCCATCATCGAACAATCGAACTTTATCAAATCAAATATGGAATATGGAATATGGATCTACCTTCGATCCGATCTAAACATTCAAGATTTGCACTTGTATGTTTTTTCCCTCTCAATCCTGTGTTCATTTCTCTCTTGCATGATGTAAATGCACATGCCGTTTGACTAAATCCAATGGGACCAAAAAAAATGGATCTAGGTATATTCAATCGGATCCTATCCGCAGCCACCATAAATAATGTTATACAGTAAAAGGGTATTATGGTTATTTAGAAAATAAAAATAAGAAGTATAGCAATATAATATTTGAACTGTAGGGCACACCCACACTCAGTCACAGGCCATATCCAATAAAGATTGACAGACACCCTAAATGCAATGGCCGGGCGAAGGAAGATGGAATGGACTCTCAAATTAATCTGCCAGGGGGAAAATTGGGACATGGATGATGGATCATGGCCTGGGACAACCGGGTAACTCGGTAGTAGCTAGCCCAAGTAGCCAGAGTAGCCACTAGAACTAGACGCGGAGAAATTATTAGATTAGAGAATCTCAAAACAAGTCGGAGCTCGGAGGAGGAGTTGGGGTTGGGAGTTTCTAGTTAAGGGCATTTTGGTCATTCAGCAATTATCATACGTAACGTACGGCAGTGTTTAATAAAGTATTTACTCATACTCATGCACACATTTCCATTCAGGCAATCAGGTGTGGTGGTATATGGGTATGGCCTGTGGGGGGTATGAGGTTTGACGACGGTCAACTAAAAACTGTCACACTCACTCACGCACCAGCACGGCACCACGTCAAAAAGGCCCCTCTCCTCTCCTGTCCCAAGCTGCCGGGTCCGGATTGCTGGGCCAGTTGGTGCACCAACGGTCCTTTCTTCGGATTCGTACACGGTACACCAAGCTCTCTCTGACCCTTTTGAATTTTGGCTGGCCTTACACATGTATCATGTATGTAGTGGTGTGGTGCTTTTGACGCCACTACCCCTGTGAAGTGTGAACTGGCCGCCGGCGGCCCACAGCACAGTCACAACCGCGCCAGCCACATATGACATACATTACATAACAAGCGACAAGCGATGCGAACGAGCCTGTTTCTGTTTGTACTTTGTGTACGTACCAGCCACCACTCACCATTAAACTTGTTCATGGGCCGGGTGACCCGACAGGCTGGCCCAGCCTGGCCCCCGGACGGGCTTGAATATGCAAATGAGCTTATGGGCTTAACCTCGGGCCAAAAAGCCTGGCCAGCAATAAATTCAAGCCGGGCTTGGGATTTGCCAAAGTAGCCCAATCCGGCCCGACTTATAGACTAAACCCAAAAACTCAAATATCCTAAGTAACCCTTCTCATTCATTTCTTTCCACATTTCCTGTTAGTCGAACTGCCCAGTGTCGAACCTCTCTTCTCTTCACATCCTCCTCACTCTTAACTCTCAAGTAGCCGTAGAACCGGCGAACATTGACCGATGCAACAACTCCGACAGACCAACAGTGAGTCTTCTCTCTCTCTCTCTCACACACACACAAACGCAAAATCAGCACCGACGAACATAATCAATGGCGTGAGTTCTTTCTTCTGTTAGGTCAGACTTTGGGTTCGAGCCTAGGCTTTGGGCTTTTTATTAGGGCCAGGCTCGGACTCATGTTATAGGCCAATTGATTGGGATAGGCTCGGGATCGGGCATAACAAAATCATGTTTATAAAGAATAAAGCCTGGCCCATAAAAATTCTACTCACCCGCTTATGTATAGTATATATGCCCTATTTTGAAAGAGCTCTTGAGACTTTGAGGGAGGTCGGGCCTCACTCAGCTTCGTCTCTATGCCTCTATCTATTCTATATGGTAATGCCTAATGGTAGTAATGGATATAGATGGGCTTGGATAGGGATGGCCGGTCCCGCTCTGCGCTGTTGCCACCATTTCCGGGGCCTTGCCAACCTGGCATGGTTAATGCAGTCATTTCATAAATAAAAGAAAAAGCACTGGGGCCTTTTTCGTAAATTACCTGCACATGTCATGTACACACATGTCACATGTAAAATATTCCTTCCTTCCTTCTTTTGTTTTGGAGTTCGCACTACAGGCTACAGCCTAAAATGCTGCTTCTCTTCGTCAATCGTCACCCTACCTACTCTAGCCACCTTTATTCCATAAACCCAAACGATTTATTTGGAAATTTTTTGTACTGTTTGTCTGTTTTGTTTGCTACTCTTCTCCTCCTCAACTCCTAACTTCTAAAATGGTAACGGTACTACTTCTACTACTACTAATATTATAAGGCTCCCTCCGCGCCGAGCACAAAACAACGACGAGCCAACCATATTTCCCAACTCCGGCAAAAGACTAAAAGACCAGGCCCGCTTCTCACTCACCTCAGCTGCTTTCCTTCCCGCCTAAATCGGCGATCCTATACGCTTTCCCTAATAATCGCCAAAGCCATACTCCCTCTGTAATCGTCTCTGCTGCCCGCCCCCCTCTTCCTCTTTCTGACCGGGCTAGAGAAACCGAAACCGAGCCGATCCGTTACAACAGCACAGCTTGCTCTTCCTCCACCGAAGCTAGGGTTTTAATGATTCACCAATCTTTCTCAGTCTCCGCTACCTGTTCCTACTTTTCTCGCTGAAAGCTTGGGCTCGGTTTTCTCTTCCCTCCCCCCCCCCCCCCCCCATTGCTTTTTCATTTTTCAAGGTAAACTCTAGTGCTTTTTTTTTAATCTTTTGTTTTTGTAAAGAATTCTCTCGCTTTTCTCTCGATTTCTGGTGTGATATTCTATCTTCGATTTTCTCTACTTCTTGCTTCATTTGGTGGTTTTGGTGAAATTATCTTTGAATTTTCATTTCTTTTCAAGTGGGAATCAACTTTTTTTTTCTCATTTCAAGGAATCCCAGTTTTTTTCTTCAGTAAATATGCTTGATTTTGATTTTCGGTCCTTAAAATTGTAGATCGCGGATTTGTCTGCACATCTTCATGTTTTCGAGACATTGAAACTTGGAGTTCTAGGGGCCAGGATCTGGTTAAAATGCAGGGAAAGATTTACACTACTCCTCCACCACCTCAGCTCTCTGATTCCAATAGACGGATAATCGACACAAATGGGCCGTCGAAGCGAGTCTATCAAGTCTGGAAAGGAAGCAACGTGAGCTTCCTTCCTTTGCTTCTCTCTGTCAACATCTATATAGTTTCTGAAAAATTGCATCTTTTTCTGTAGTGCTTTAATGCCTTTCCTGTCCTTTTCTTCTATTGTTGTGTTTAGCTCAGCTTGCACGAATTTCTTTGCTTTGGAATTATGTTCAAATGTTTTCTCCTCGCTGTCTTGTGGCATTCTCCTTATTTATCTTCATTTGTTTATATAAACTTGTCCACGGCATATAGGATTTGGCTCGGTGAGGAAATTCGTAGAATATCAGGAGAAAGTTTTTGATAGAATTTGCTTCCATTTTTGTCCCATAAGAATAGGTCTTGAGTTGTTATTCTCTCAGTAGCACATTGCGAGATTGTATTACAATGCCAGTTTGAGGTGTACTTTTACCTCTTCTGTTCCTTTCAAAACCATACTCCTTAATCGACCACACAGAGGAACAGCATCCGGTGGTCCACCCCCACATTGTTGAAATTAGATGCTCATGGTTATGACTTAAAGAATTACATAGATAATTAGTAGCAACTTGGGAATGGTGCAAACCATCCTTTCTAGGAGCAAAATATCACCCAATGCTTTACTTCAGACACTCAATCTGATGTACCGTCCTGCTATTTAGTGCGTCTAGACAAAGGGTGATTCTCTGATTGTCATTGAACGTATGTGGGATAGACAGGACGGCCCTTGGAGCTTGTGTCATCATCACATCATTCAGGCTAGAAGCTTGGCTTCCAAGGTGAGCAGCCTGGTCAAATGAATCCTAAATCTGCCAATTTGATGGTAGGAAAACTTTCTAGACTTGGTTGGGGAGGAATTCATCATATTGGGAATTGGGTTGCTGGATTTAGTTTTTTTTCCCCATTTTAGTGGTTTTCCCATTGTTGTAGCCCTCTTCTGTGGCTATGGTTCCTAACCCCTCCCTATCATGAGTGGTTTTGCAATATCCTTCCTTTCCCTTCTCCTTTTAATATGGCTGCTGTTACTGGTAAAAAATTACTTTACTTGGACTTTCTTCATTACTACCTTTACCTCATTATCTTGTTAAGTGCCATGATCCTCGGTCTTCTAATAGCATCTCTTCAAATTATCCTTTCTACAGTTCTCCAATTTGCTCTTACATACCTATGCCCTCCAAAAAAAGAGAGAAAAAAAAGCTAATACCATGTTACTGCACCATTTCCAATAATTCTTCTGTTTTTGGTTAGTACATGGTGATCTAGTGGAACAAAACCATTTGGTGTTTTAGTTTTTGAAAACTAAAGATTTGGTATTGACTTGAATTCAGTTGTATAATAGTTTCAGTTTAGTATCTTGCAATGGAAAATTTGTAGTTAATCCACTGAATAATGAATCAAGGATTCTTCTGGAGCAACTGATTGCCTCTCTGATATGTTAACATATATTTCTACCTCTTAAACATTATCCATAGATCGTTCCTTTTAATGAAGATCAATTAATTGTTTACTTTGCTTCTCATTTTTGTAAAAAGGAACTGACTTGCTCTTTAAAATTTTACAGAGATTCTTCCTGGGTGGTAGGCTTATATTCGGTCCAGATGTAAGGTCACTGGCACTTACAATATTTCTAATTGTAACTCCAGTGATCCTATTTAGTGTTTTTGTTTCTCGAAGGCTTGTTAATGAGTTTCCTCACCATCTTGGCAATCTCATAGTAGCAACTTGCGTGGTTTTCACAGCATATGTGAGTTCTTCCTTTTCTCAGTTCCTATTAAATGGGGGGGAGTCTAGAGCTTCATCTCAATTTCATGGTTTATACTTCCTATGTTACAGAAAAATATGCTAATCTTAAATATATCTGAAAAAATGTTAATGCATTTTTCTTTCTATCCTTTTTTTTTCTGGTTGGGTAG
The DNA here is from genome assembly GCF_056320005.1 of Nelumbo lutea. Lineage (NCBI taxonomy): Eukaryota > Viridiplantae > Streptophyta > Magnoliopsida > Proteales > Nelumbonaceae > Nelumbo > Nelumbo lutea. Next base: position 863,078 of record NC_142686.1, read on the forward strand.
GAGCTTGTAAAACCTTTAGGGCAAAAAACATTCAATAAGGACATTGCATATCTTTCTGTAGTACTGAAAAATAAAATTGTAAAAAAAAAGTAGGGGTCCAACAGAAGAAAATGAATCGTGAAAAATGCCCTATTTTTGCAGTGTTGGTTCAAAATTTGTTAGAAATATTAAACTAGATGAAGTTTCAGATTCTTTAATCATCATCATCATCATCATCATCATCTATGCCTTATCCCATTTCAGATTCTTCAAAATGCAAACTAATTTTGTCTAATTCTGATTATCTCTATTAATACTAAAATACAAGAAACTTTTCAAAATAGTAAGGGAAGAGACGGTACATGGTTTGTCATTGAGAGAATAAGAGTGAATGCAATTATTTTTCAGGTTGTCCTTTAATTTCTTGGCCAATTCTCATGAAGAAATCTGCCAATTGACTTTTTTCTTGTTCAATTATGCAGATTATTATTCTTCTCTTTCTTACTTCTGGGAGAGATCCGGGTATTATTCCTCGTAATCCTCACCCTCCAGAACCGGATGATGAAAGTGAAGTAGCCTCTACTGTATCTTCAAGCTGGACAGGAAGTCAGGGTGGGGTCCCAAGTTTGCCACCCATAAAAGATGTCATTGTCAATGGAATGATAGTCAAGGTCAAGTACTGCCACACATGCATGTTATATCGTCCACCCCGATGCTCTCATTGCTCCATTTGCAATAACTGTGTTGAGCGTTTTGATCACCATTGCCCCTGGGTGGGGCAGTGTATCGGGAAGGTATTATCTATTCATTGTGTTACCTTGAACTTTTGAGTTTTGACCTATCATTAGTTTTGGAAAAATTTAATCAGTCTGAATGTTCAAATTGGCCGTTGTCATCATAATCATTGATTGGCATTTACAAATCTAAGCATGCATTTATTCATTCAAATACATGTTATATGAAAAATCTAATGGGGCTGTACTTTTTACATGGCATACATGATTTGATTGGATTGGATCACCTGGACTGATGATAAGCTTGCATGCTATAAATCTAATGTTTATGATATTATCTATCCCATTAATTCCCTGGATAACAATTGCAGAAAAGGGGAAAGCTTTGTAAGAATTGTTTTAGCCGTCCTTGCAGACTACCTTTGGAAGTAGGGCCGAGAAGCTGGTTTTAATTATTTGCAGCCATCCCCTGGGTTACAATTGTCCTCCTGCCTTTATGTGAGGCAATTTTGTGGCCTATAAAACTAGGGCCTAAAGCTGATTTTAATTACTGGAATTCTACTGGTTATTTCTCATTTTGCCTTCGTGCCTTCAATTGGCTTCACTGATACTTCTATTGTTCTCTCCATGCAGAGAAATTACCGATTCTTTTTCATGTTTGTGTCCTCTACAACCATGCTGTGCTTTTATGTTTTTGTATTCTGCTGGGTAAACATCAAGAAGATAATGGATGCAGAATATTGTAATGTCTGGAAAGCTCTTCTGAGATCCCCACTCTCAGGGATTCTTATATTATACACATTCTTAGCTGTTTGGTTTGTTGGAGGACTAACGGCATTTCATCTCTACTTAATTTGCACCAATCAGGTTCCTTCTGCTGCTATCAACTGTCATGCCTTAAAGTTATTCATCATGTGTTTTTTACCGTTTTTTTTTTTCGTCATTTCTCATATGTCTATAAATTTCTTGTGCAGACAACATATGAAAACTTCCGGTATCGGTATGATAGACGGACAAACCCTTATAACCTTGGATGGGCTCGCAATATTAGGGAAATCTTATTCTCTAAAATTCCAAGTTCTAAAAACAACTTCAGGGCAAGGATAAAGGAGGACTCATCCTCTGCCTTCGCCCCCTCACTCTCATTGGGCCATGTCATGAGCCCAGAGATGCCCAAAACAAGCTTTGACATTGAGATGGGTGGGAAACGACAGGCTGTTGTTGCAGAGGAATTTGAAGACATACAGAGTCAAATAGGGAGTGTTGCTAGTTTAGAGAGATGTGGAACCCAGCCAAGACACACAAACGTAAGCGAGAAGGGCAACTGGGAGATAACGCCTGATATAAATGCGTTGGCTGCAGAGTTTGGAACTCAACAGGGCTTAAGTGATAGAGAGAAAATTCACGGGTCCCTTAAGGTATGAGGAGACAATATAGGAAGAATACCTGTTTGGTTGTTGAAACTGGCGAAGAATTACTTCTCTGGATGACTGAAACAAGATGCAGAAATTGCTGAAAAGTCGAGCTGCATATTCCCAACAAACGCACCTGCACCTGATTGTCTTCCAGAGAAAGAATTGAGGGATAGCTATTTTGTACAATAAAACTGTATGGTCAGAGTGGGGAGGTTGTGACATGTTAGTTTTGCTTGGACTAGAGATTAAATTCTGCCAAAACCGGCCCTGCATTTTACGTGGACATTGATGTTGTGTGGAATGTAAATTGTTTATGAGTGTGAGGTACTAAGGTGTTTCTTGTCAGAGGATTGGCCTCCGACAAACTGGAGAGGTTTACCTTTAGTGTATATTTATCTGAAGTGAAATTGTCTTAGTTTGTGAGGGAACTCAACTGACTGGCTCCGATGGATTAATCTCAACCTACTCTTGCTATAGTTTTTCGTGTGCGATACTTTATTGAATCTCAAGTAGGGTTATTAAACGACATGAAATGATCAAGTAATACAAAACCTCCCCCTCTAACGACGCAATGTATGATCCCCGCGGCCGCGTAGGTAGTTGTATTTCACAAATAACGTCGTGGTTCCTTGGGAAGAACATGAACGAACAAGTTTTCAATCCTAAATCCTCCCCCAAACTATCGTCGCAAAAGCTTATAAATATGTCAGTGATTATGTAGATATAAATCTATCCTACGATACAATAGCTAGCCGCAACCTTAACTGGATAAAATGTCCCCCGCCCATGCCGAATTGAAAATTTACTTTATGCTTTTGCTAAACTAGATGGCAGCTGCTCCCATGGTTCAGGTTGCAAGGGCGAGGTCCTTCAAAGCTAAATGGGGGAAAATTGGAAACACTTCCATATCAGTGGCAGAAATTTGGGCTGATTTGGAAGCTCACAAATTAGCTCGTCAGTTCCCTAATACATCATTACCATGGGAGATTCTCTACTAATTATTAAAATTCTGCAGGGTAGCATCACCGCTCCATGGACATGTCACTGGCTGATGAATGCAGGAATCACTCACCATGCATCGTCAACAATCACCTACAATTACACTTACATAGAAGGTAATTTCGCAGCGGATTGACCGTGCTCTCCCCCGCTGGTTCTAATCCTTTCTCTTGTATCTAAAAAAAAAAGAAAAAAAAAATGCAGATGGATTAGGTCCTACCATTTTGCTACATCAAATATGGGTTTCTGGAAGGTATTTTATCCTTGTAAATTGGTTCAAATTAGTAGCATTAATCTGTGTTTGAATCACGGACAGAAACCTAAGTAAACTTTTTCCCTACTTGAAAAAAAAAAAAAAAAAAAAAAAAAAAGAGAGATACTCCCCTCAGCGAAGTTTCATTTTTATCAAGGGCATCGCGTGGTGGAAGCCACATTTTTAACAAGCGCATGAAACCATGGAATGAATGAATGTGGACAAGCTTTTACTTTGAACTTTGAAGCTTATGCTCATTGAGATCTCCATCTCTAGTGCACGAGGGGGAAATGGGGATAATTTCTTTTTCCAATGTTAGAGCGAATGTGGCATTCACAATATCGTGGGGGAGGGGGGGGGGGGTTGTCTCTTGAGCTGGAAATTAATCTATTCAGATAATGGATTAACAAAGCCAGAGCTAGACAGCCTTGACTGTTAAAATACCTGAGTCTGAGTGGGTAACTTCATTTATACTGCATGCCTACTGCATTCAAAAACCACAGCCCTGGTTCCATTTGGTGCTTCCCATTATATTGCCGATCTTATGGTGAATTTGAAAATCCATGCTTTGCATTAAAGCAATGCTCAAATCATGATGATTCGCTAACATAGGCAGGATCTTGGGCCTACCATCAGAGAGCACCATCATTTCCTTTTCCTCTGATCCCATGTCCAACAGCAAGTTGATCCACACCATAAGAGTTCCTGCCTACAGACTCCTTAGAGGTGTCAATACCTTCCCGTTCCTGATGAGTGAACTAAATTCCCTGCCAAAAGTAGCTAGTCAATCTACAACAACCACAGAAAACTTGAATCATGCTATCCCCCAATGTTGGAATATCCATGCTAACCAAGATCCCCTGCCATCTAGTTGATTAGCCCCCAAAGTCTTTAAAAAATTACATTATCCATGTTATGTCATAGCAATTCATGCTACCACTACTTGAATTATAGATATCAGCAATCTGGTACAAGTATCAAATAATTTTCTATAGCACCATGTCCACCATCTCAGTCCACCCTGCTCCAGCTCCAGCTCCAATAGGCCAGCTTGCTCCGGCAAAGATTTTCACTGAAAAATTAGCCTAGACAACCATTGGTAAAGGAATGGACCAATGTTTGTCCATCGGAAGTATAGATGCACCAACTTCATATCACATGGCAAATGTAGAAGCCCTTTTGTCACTGCTACATAAAGACAACCACTGGTAAAGGAATGGACCAATGTTTGTCCATCTGAAGTATAGATGCACCAACTTCATATCACATGACAAATGTATATGCCCTTTTGTTACTGCTACATAAAAGCAATCTTTTCATTATCCACTAAGCTTGACTTTTCTAGCTTTCCATAAAGAAACCATTATCTGCACAGGCCCAAAAGCACAAGAAGAGACTCCGAGAGAACCAAGAACACAAAATAACACAACCTTAGACATGCAGAAGCATACAAGGTTCCATTAAAACCTAACCATGTTTCTTCCTGAACGATTGCTTTCTTCTCTCTGAAAATTTTGTTAGCCACTCCATTAAAGTGTTTAATGAAAGAACGTGGACATATTTCCAAGAAAATAGACACAGTGAAGTATGACAGGCTTGATTTTATATCAGAAAATCCTCAGTTCACTTCATTTAATTCTGTTGAGACACAAATGGGGATATTATGATATTTTAAGCATTCCACCCAACTTCATACCCTCAGAATTCAGCTGCAGTCTCACTTCTTGGGTGTGTCATCCTTATTGGTAGCTCTGTTTGAACAATATCATGATATCATCACTTAAAAAATGCCCATGATTGGCCCTCGCCATTGTGCTTCTAAAGAAGTATTATTATGTATTTATCTTTCCATTAGAACAAGAAAACAGAAGCCTTGTACCGTAACAAGCACAGTTGCATGGGAGAACAACTCAAATGCCACAAAGAACTAATTGTTCAAGAAACAACACAAAAACTGAATAAACTAACTGATCCTTCTTGCCATGCCAGAAATCTCTTGTGCTTTCATATACATCAACGTGAGCAAAAACATCAAGCATGATTCTGACTAGCCAAGAAAAGATGATAAGATATCATCTTACACAGCAAAATCTTATTTCCATATGGATACCTGACACGCATGCACCAACTCACCTTCCTTCCCTCTCTAGGATCAATTTCTAACCTCCAAAACAACTCAAATTAGATGCCAAAAAATAATCTACCAATCAGTCAGCACACATCTTACCATTATATCGCAAGAAGACCAGGTGGTTGTTAATTTATACCTCGGAATATTGGATAAAGTGTCAAACAGGTAACATGAGCTAACAAAAATAGAATATATCTTCATGTTGAAAAATAAAACAAACAGACCATGAAAGAAATTGAAGCAATTCTCCTGATGCTTCAGAGAGGTAACTCTGAAGACTAAATCTAATATAGTTTTATTAGAATAGCAAATGGATAGATTTAGCTCATTAAAAACATGTTACTGTAGCTAATACCCCCACTTCGCCCATTTAGTGCAATTTCACAATGGACAATATACAACCTATATTTTTTTAATATTAAAATCAAATCATTTTCATAATAAAGGAGTTCAGCACCACTTTGCAGTATGTCCTCGGTCCTACAACCCTGTTTTGATAGTCTCTGGCATGTTGATGCACAGGATGGGCGGTCCTTTCCTTCGTGTAAGCTTGTTTGTTCCTTTTCTTTGGAAACGAATATACATTGTATCTATCAAAACTGGAATAAAGAAGAAATGACTGAACCCCCAATGTGAGCTGCCAATTCGAAAAACTAGACATTTTGTATACACCAAATCCTCTGAAGTTGCACAATATTACACTATTTAGGGAAAACTAAGAAAGAGGAGAAGTAGATTCTACATATCAATTTCGGCTGCAAATCACAAAAAGATTTAACAAAACAAAAGGTGTAAAAATACAACCAATTTCATGCCTGGGTTCCCGTCAAGGCCTTCATCTGGACATGATTCAAGTCCGCCGTCGGCAACGCCTCGTACGATCCAAGCTTTCTCATCCCGACACTCTTAGCCACCGCAGCATAGACAACTAACAGAATCACTACCACAAACATCACATGAACCACAAACACCAGATCCAGAATCGCTACTGCCCTCAACCTCGACTCCTCCAAATCGCACTTGGTCGACCCCTCCACCCCATTCACCACATCCAACAGCCTGTGACACCCTTCAGGGATAAACGCCTCAACATAGAGCGAAAGCCCGGTCTGCAACACCCAGAGCCCCTGTAAGCAAATTGAAGCACCCAAACCCACATCGGCGACAAAGAGCTTGGGCTGACAAGCGAGGATCAAACAGAGGAGGGCCGAGAGCGCCGAAATTCGGGCGGAAAGGGAGTCGCATTTGGCTTGGAGGTCAGAGGTCTGGACGGAGGCGGAGGCAGAAGAGACGGAGTATTGGAGGAAGAAGACAGCGGAGGCAACGGCAAAGAATAGGTCGGAGGGGAAGGGGAGGAGGGAGGTGATCTCAGAGAGGAGAAGAGAGACGGAGAGGAGGAGGAAAAGGAAGAGAACAGCGGCAGACTGGAGGGAGGTGAAACGGTGGACGGGAGTTCGGCCCTTGAGGAGAGGGTCAGAGTCGGAAGAGACGATAGTCTGGTGGGCGAAGGCAAGGAGAAGCGAGAGGATGATGAGGTAGAGTTGCAGGTATTTGATGCGGGGCTGAGAGGACGAGAGGGAGAAAGGATGGTAGGGCTTCGCGGTGTAGGTGGTTGGGGATTTGAGGTGATTGCGGGTGGTGGAAATGAGATGGTAGAGGCCTAGTGAGAGGAGGGCTGACGAGGAGAGGATGTGCGAGATTAAGACGGCCATCTGATCTGATTGAAAAACAAAAAACCGGGATTGTCCAGACAGACAGAGAGTTTGTATTGGAGTCTGTTTCGTCAAGTGCAAGAAGGAAGAAAGGGGAGATGCGTTGAATTGAATCCCTGGATTGGAATAGGAGGAAATGAAACGCATCTTATTATTCACGAGTCAGTCACGACAGTCCCTCTCCCTCCTACAAATTACAATTGCCATGTGCGTCCATGGAATCTGCTCCCAACCACAAAACGCTTCCCACTACGCGTTGTAAGCTTTTTTTTTTTTTTTTTTTGTGTTGCCTTGTTGGGAGCAGATCCGGTCTCTGCCGATGTCGTGGAGTTAAGATTGGCAACGGGCTGGGTTCAGGGTGGGGATCGCATTCTTTGTTCCCGACCCCGACCTCGGTGATCCTGATTTACGTTAGAGATAAAAATCGCCCTTCATCCATGATTCTTAATAGTATGGGGATTTATCTGAATCTTCAAAATTTTTATAAGTTAATACCTATACATTAGGTTAGTCTTATTTTGGTCTCAAAACTTTAAAACGTCTCAATTTAGTACTTAAATTCTGAAAATGTGTCAATTTAGTATAAATACGTTAATCATCATTAAGTGGCATGTGAAAGGATGTAAATGTCATTTGGGTGTCATCTAATTTTCTTTATCAACCATCCAAATGCCCAAATCCATTAAAAGTCAATAAAGAAAAGCATTTTGGCAATGTTGCTTTGATTCAACCTTGATTCTTGAGTGAGAATATGATAAATAATGTCAAAGGATAATTTTGATATTTTTAAAAGTTTTAAGTCACACATGTTTGTCACGTGACAAAGGTGATTGATGGACTGCAACAAGGACTAAACTGACATTTTTAAAAGTTCAGGTATTGAATTGGCACATTTTAAAGTTCATCAAAGTAAGATTAGGCCCAAAGTACAAGGTACTAATCTACAAATTTCTTATTTTTTAATTAACAGAAAATTTTTAAAAATAAATTTACTTAAAATAAAAGAAAATTTTAAATATATTTTAATATATATATATATATATATATATATATATAATATCATATACAAATAACAGAATATTTTAAAATATAAGGATAAAAGACTTAAACATATCCTAAAACACATCAAAAATTTTAAAAAATCCTATTTGTCCTTATAGAAAGAAGAAAAAGAAAAAGGGGGTAGGAGAAAAGAGAAAAAAAAAATTGTTGATTGCCTAACAAAACAAGAGGACAAAGGGGGGAGAGAGAGAGAAACCGAGTTCTGACTAGGGAAGAGAGGGGTCAGGGGAGAGATAATAATGGGACAAGCAAGACCTGAAGATCTAAGTTTTGAATCCTTAGCAGCTGATTTGTAATGGGTTAGACTTTGGCACAAACATATTAATCTAAGTTATCAGTCCTGTCCAAATAACTGGCATTGGCACATTAATTGCATGCATTATTGTTGGATCTAAAACAAAACTTCTATACTACCAAATCTGCCTATGTTATAAGATTTAGAAGGAGAAAAGAGTTTGAAAATTTTAGGATATATTTTAAAAAGTTAAATGAAAATAAATGATAAAAGAGACATAAGGTATATAACTATATAAGTCTTTCTTTTAACCTAAGATATAAGATATGTTTAAATCAATTTATAAAAGCTTTGAGTATATTTAAGTTGTTTACCCAAAATAGTCTCATCCTCGACCCCAGTCAAGGACTCTTATTAATCCCCACCCTTGAGGTCGAGCACCGTGTGGGGATGGAAAAATTGCCATCCTTTGGATTGAAATACACGGGATGAGAACAGAGACTTTGAAGTTTGGTCTTGGAAATAACAGTTGTGGTGCCGAAGTTGGAGGAACTGGAGATTGGAGAGCGCAACCAAGTTATCCACCGGAATCCGGAGTCCTCCACGACTGTCTCTCTTCTGTCCCCATTGCATTGCATGTTTAGTACCACACCCCCTGCAGCTCTCCAGTGAATTGGAACCTTCCACATTGCATGCGGAGCTTACAACCTCCGGACACGAAGACGACTGTGGATGATGAGATTCCTTCGTTTCCGATTTCACCTTTCACGGGTGAATGTGCTTCTGATTTCCGGCTCCAGTTGTTCCTGCCGACCAATCATGTGAGGTTGTTCTGTCTCAACAGAGAAAACAGAGTAATAAGACCAATCGAATAAATAAAAATACGAAACAGAACAATAACATAATAGAATTTTGAGGAGTAGCAGAGAAGGGCATTGTTGCAAACGTGGAGGGGAAGTAAATGCAGTCAGTTCATGGCCGGAACTCAACTTCGGAGGCCGGAGCCTTGGATGTTTATGGGCTTACAACGTCAAGAGGACGAACACCTAGGCCGCCTAATTGTGAAGAGGATAACGAGACCATGAAACACAGGTGGGACACTGGTCACAGTATCCAACTCCAAATATGAGCATGTTCTCTCCTGTACTTGATGGTCAGGATGTTAGAATTGTTGCTTCTGTTGGAAAGGGTTTCTCTTTAGCTAATGGGTTTTGATTATTTTTGTGGCTTTTAAAGCTTTAGCTATATATTTCTGATTATTTTCTTGTGCTTTGTCTCGGTTATCAGTGGAGAGGGCCACTAAGAGTCGAAGAGTTCTTAGAGAGATGATTTCGGCTTTAGAAGTAGTAAGTAGGAAGATGAACGATGCAAGCCACAAAAAATGGTCGATACCAAAGCCAAAGCCATGCTTCCTGCTAGTGTTATAACGAGGCTAATTAATTCAATTCTAATCCTGGTTTGGAGGGGAACTCGTCCAAAACACAACCACATATTCCAGCCTATTCGGCCTCACTTGGTATCTTATTTCTTTCAGGTATACAGACGAATAGAAGATAATATATAATTTTGTTTAATTGTTTTTCTGGTTTGTGATAACCATACACTAATCAGCAATGGAGTTTCGGGGGGAAATGTGTTTGTTATGGACCTGTGGTGTTCGATTGTTGGTAGGTGCGTACTACAACAAGAATAAAGATCTTACCTTCCCCCATCCTACCTCTTTTTTTTTCTTCCAAAGTAACCAACATCCGATTATTAGGCCAGGTGTCGTCAATTAATAAATGTGGCCATAGAGCAGTGCAAGATCCATAACCAGAATAAAATGCACAACACATTCCCCGGTTTCTCACATATGCCAAAAGCTTGGGTCTGTGCACACAACACCCAAACCGGCTGGACTCTAAATTGCCATCTGGCCTACATTAAAGATTTAAAGATGATGAAATCAAGCATTCAATGGATCCCACCTGAAATATTATAAATTGGGTCGAAAACCATTTAGAACTCATAAGTGTTTTCTTTCTTTTTTATCAGAATTTGTGTTTTCTAAAGCAAATACTTGAATGGGACTAAAAGTAATATTGAACTTTGGAGTCTATAAATACAACCATAAAAGCTATAAATCAGATGATTCAAAATGCTAGTTTACGGTGTGGGTAGGGCTCATCAGACTGGTCATAAATGAGATATATGACTTTGATCGCCAGTGAGCAAATTATAGACCCCAGACTGGTTATGGGTCCTACCTCGCTGGATCCACACTTTTGCCTCCTCAATATACATTCAGAATCAGGAGCATATTGCCTCCGGGGCACGTAGATAATTTGCAACCTGTACCATTTTTGAAAAATAATTAAACCCCAAGTCACCAGGCCGAACAAAAGTTACAGACATTGGGTGTGTCAAAAGTTAGTATAATCATGCATCCCTTCTGTAAATTCTATATAGAACTGCTTTTCTAGCAAAACCTTTTAAGGTTTATCTAGCGTGCAAGTCCAAGGGTCATAAATTCTTTAGATTTTTTTCTTTGTCAGTATCAGCAGGTCTAAAACAAAGAAATTGTTCAAATAAAGTGACATTTCTTGTTTTCTTGTTCACCAATCACCGATTCATGAATTCTGACACATTTCAACTCCATAATGTATTAATCTTCACTCAAAGGTATTGTTTAAAGTGAAACAACATAATGGGATTTATCCGTATCAGTACCACCATCACTCCACTTTAACGACCATTTTATTTCCATCGAAGTAATAAATATGAGATTCGCACCCCGTTTATGAATTGTAAAAGAAGAGAAGAATTGGGTTAGGGTCAGCCAGTCAGATTGCACTCATTCTTTATTGGTTACTTAAGTGAATTATTGGAATCAAACCGATACCACTGAGACACACTTTCCTACCAATAACACCGGTTCATGTTAACAAACCCATCTAAATTGCCTCCTACGTGCTGCCTTACGTCTATGATAATGCCAATGAATCAATGACAAGTTTTACTTGTTTGTTTCTCTTTTAGTTTTATCCCCATAACAACCTATCTGTGCATCTACCATATAGAACAATCGTCAGTCCACATGGAGATGGGCCCCTCATTTCTTCTTCGTTTACCAAACCCAACTACCCAAATGTTCTTTATTTTCTTTTTCCCTACCCAATTCAGCAAAGCCTTGTCTCAAATCACGTAGACCTGAATTGTGAGGTGCTGCAGCCTGCGGCCTGAAGAATGATAGTCCTGTGACCATATATTATAGATGGCACCTATAACATCACACATGCACAATAGGACGCCTAAATTAAGGTTATAGCAAAAATAACCAGTACCTGATTTACTTCTCCATCCGACCCAGCTACCACCCAAATGCACAGTTGCCACCCCACCTAAAACCTAATATTTGAACCAGTAATCCACGGTCAGGCCAACTGGACTTTGGATCCTTATCTACTCAATATGGGGCACAGCATGTTTCAGCACTTAATTAACAGGTTCTTCATTCAATCCCAAGCTTTTGCGTTCACAATTTTGATTTTATTCCTACTCAATGTGTATATCCCTAGTATAGTATTTCCATAATAAAGAGAGAATAGTAACCCTACCCCAACAGCGCGAAATGTGTTTTAGGATGTCAAAATCTTGCTCATGCTACACGAAGGAAATATTCCACTTGGAAAAAGCTTCTGTAACTGGATACTGCTTGGTATATCTGAAGAACAAAGAAAAAATTACTGATCGTTTGAAACAATCAGCATGGGATCATAACCAGCAAAATTTTATGCCTGGCTCTGCATTTTCCCACGTATCAAATTGTACTGACAACTTTCATTCATGCAACAGTCTATACCTCATAAAAGTGATGCAATCAAGAAATATATTCATATTGGCACATAACTTACAAAGGAAAAGGATTGCTGTTGACTGGCAATCTGTTCCTGCACCTGATTTCCAAGCATCCCAGTAGTAGATGATATTAAACCCCCAAGGAAGTAGATCCACAGCTGACCCAAAGCGTGTCCCTTGCCATAATCCATGATCCTATAAAATCAGGATATGCACCTGCAGATTCCAAATCCTCTGTCTTTGCTAGAACATACAGATGGTGCAGCCCATCATACAACTCAAAATGGGTGTACATCCTCATGCCTCAACCATAGCGAGAACTTCCTCATCAGTTGTGTCAGGTGACACAATCTCTTCTGATGCATCTCCATCTGGAGTTCCGGTTTCTGAATCCTTTTCAATATTAGTCTCAATGTGCATAAGCTTTTCTCGGAGTTTTGCCATCAGCTCCGCTAAACAGTCCTCATTTTCAGACAAGTATCGTTTGATAGCATCCCTCCCACGAAAATTCTGGCCATTAAAGTTGTAGAATGCACCTCCTGCTTTTGTTATGAACTTGTGCTTGCACCCCAGCTCTATGATCTCTGAGTAACGGCATATCCCCTTGCCAAACTCAAGCTCAAATTGAGCAGTTTTGAATGGAGGCGCATGCTTGTTCTTCACAATCTTCACAAGAACTTGGCTTCCAATCGTCTAACAGCAAAAGTGAAAAGACACATTGATACCACCAAAAGATTTATTATTTTAAGAGCTATAGCTCCATTCAATTAGACTGGAGAAATGCACAACAGGCAGAAAAGCAGTGCAAGTGGAACGAAGCCCACTGTTAAATAAATCACATCTAAGAGACAACATCATAGGATGAGAAGAATCTAGCCAATATAATGACCCAATGCTATCTATTGAAAAATCAGAGAAGTGCCTGTGCATTTGTGCATATAAATAAATGGGTGGAATTATTACCTCCTCCCCCTTTTTGACCAGCCCAGTTCTTTTAATATTTAATCGGACTGATGCATAGAACTTCAAAGCATTACCACCTGAAGTAACTTCAATGGGGCCACCAAAACCTCCAAAAGTGGACAGTTTTGATCTAACCTGAAACCATGCAACCAGAAGGGGTAGAAGAAGAAGAAGAAGAAGAAGAAGAAGAAGAAGAAGAAAATGTCCTCAAATGGATCTAAATGGTTAAAACAGAAGACAATTTTCACCCAAAATATATAAAGCATAAAGGGGAAAGAAAAGGAAAAAGAGTTGCTTAATAGTGATACTGAAAATGCCTTGTAACTCTACTACGTGCACGCGGCTAACTGCTGGCATCCCATATGGCCTTTCACTTAATCACTAACTAATTTCATTCTTCTCTTTGCATTTGGTCTAATTACAAGCAAATCAGTCTGTACCACTTGACTCAAATATCCTAGCCACTGAATCATATAAATTGTCGAGAGCTTTGCAACTTAGGCTCAAGTTTGGAAAGAGTACAAATGCAAATATGTACAGTATAAATACATACAAAATATAAGATTTTGCACTCTACATAATTGTATTACTCTTTCCAAACTGAGCATTAGAATTTAGCCTACTCGTACTAAAACAGTAAAACTTTGTGCCAAATTTTATATTGCATGAGACCGTTGATCAAGATTGGAAACTAAGACTGATGGCTGAAGCTGAAGTAGCTAACTGAATTATTTATTCATTTGTCTTTTAGTAAATAAGTTTTTAAGGAGGCTGCAACCTCCTTGATGGCTGGAGCTGAAGTTTTGTTTATTACCCATAACCCATGCATTCCAAAATTGTATTATTTAAGTATTTTATCCACTAAAAGTTAAAGGATCATTCAGCTCAGCCACTTCAGCCATTATCGAACAGCTCCTAAATCAAGCCACATTCATTTGTCTTTTAGTAAATAAGTATTTTACCCATGCATTCCAAAATTGTATTATTTAAGTATTTTATCCACTAAAAGTCAAAGGATCATTCAGATCAGCCACTTCAGCCATTATCCAACAGCTCCTAAATCAAGTCACGTGTTTTGATTCAGACAATAGAGTAATTAGAGATTGGCTCACACTAGTTGGCTGGTTAGTATTACAAGGAAACAAAATTGCAACTACCTTCAATAAAACACATAAAACAACAGTGATGTTTCCTCAAACAAGAAACATCATAAATTAGCCATTCTGAAGAAGCATGGTAACAAAGTTTGACACCCGTGTTCTTCAATATTTCCCTTCTTTCATCAAGCATGATAACAGCTCCCTAGGTTTGCCTTAAAAGATGCAGATGACACAAGAAATATGTAAAAATTTACCTGATTTATAAAGATCAAGATACTCTTTGAGAGGGACAAAGAATGGCTCAACTTGCGAAGAGCCTGGCTCATCAATCTGGCTTGCATTGCCATGTGTGCATCTCCCATCTCACCATCAAGTTCACTTTTAGGCACAAGTGCAGCCACCTGCCACCCAGAAAAGAGAACCATAAAGAACTAAAACATTCTGAAGGAAAATGTCAAGATTGACCTGTATGGTTTAAATGTCTAGACATGACACTACATAACTGTCTGAATATTTTTCCAGTGTACAATGATTTGTTTGGTGGATGATCAAGTCCCAGGCATGCACCGTACCATGTGCAGAACACCAGGGACAATATCAACCTGTGCATGGTCTAAATGAATAGACATGAGACTACACAACTGCCTGAATTTTTTTAACATGTGCAGGGACTTGTTAGGTGGATGAATGATGATGAGGTCCCAGATATGAATCAGTGTCTCATGTGCAGCACATCAGGAGCAAGGCCCACAAAATTATCCTTTGGTGACATAGTTCCACATAGAAGTAGTTCAGCGATAGGAATCTCAATTTTATAGAATAGATAGATAAATCTTGGAAAGAAAGCAATTTCAGCACATAAAATTCTTCAGTGCTCTACAAATTAATCGTACATCTTATTACTTTAAGTGTGAGTCACAGAGATAATTGCAACAGCAAAAGGAACCCGGGTGAGAGAAAAAAGTTGTTCACCTGATTCTTTATCCACTTGCAATTTCATAATTTTTTTGGGTATCTCATTTAGGTAAATTTTAGATCTTTAGTAATGGTTTCTAGTTTACGGCTGCAACAGGGACCAGTTCAATTATTTAACATGGTCTAAATAGTTTAAAGACCTTTAATAGAGATTTTTACAAAGCTGAAGTCACATGTTTATCACTTTTTCCATCCTATGCTTCAAATTATTTCTTTTGGCTTGATTCTTATGTTAATAGATTATCCAAGTATTATCAAAGAAACCTGGCGTCCACCTGATTCTTTTAAGAAATTTATGGCCACTTTACTAATAGGCTTTAATTTATGGCTTGCTTCAAATTAGGAGCTAAAGCTTTTTTTTTTTTTTGAAGAAAAGGCTACTTTCATTACTAACAAAAAAGGGAAGGATATACAAAAGAGATGTAAGAGAATTATATCCAAATAACTTTTTTGCTAATAAAAAAATATTAAAAAGACAATAGAAAATGGATACAACCACATCGCAGGTGCAAAAGGCAACACCTCCCACAAAGCTAAAATATACCTTACAACCAAAGCAGAAAACAAGGATGCAAAACAGAAATCGAGATCCAATCCTTTTAGCATCAAACAACCCCATCAAAAAAGGGGGGAAAAAATTGTCCATCTTCCTCATTCCAAATCTCTCCCCCAACCCCAACAACAGATCTTTTACTGTTATCCTCTCTCCTACTCTTCTCAAATTCTTCAAAAGCCCTTTTGGCAAAGCCCTCTCCTCCCAAGCAAACCCAACGTTTTGCCAACCTCCACCTCTCTGTCAACAATCTTCTTTAAATCCACACTTCCTTGCTTCAGCTTCTCCCCCCTCTGAAATCCCCTCCTTAACTTCCTCCCTCACTCACTCTTCACCTCTGCCTTCCTTTCCTTTCTCCACCGAGTCTTCACCCCCACCACCTCCCCCTCAAAAGTTGGCGACAACGGGGACTCCTTCCTAGTTGAATCCCCAGAAACATGATTTTCCTCAACTAGGAAGTTTTGCTTTGCTATTTTGGATCTTACCCCTTCCTCTTGTATAATCTTTTGAATCTGTTGCTGGGGCCCACACCCGCCCAAACTCTTTACGATGTGAGAATACCTTGGTAGCATGCACTATCTGACAATTACTACAGCCTCAGACCTTTTTAGCAGCTATTAATGTATCCACACTTCCATCCCTATCCAGTTCCTTCTTCCTCTGACCCAAATCAATTCCTACTTTTCCAACTATCACTTCAAAAATCAACACATCTTGACTGCAACAACTGAAAGCCCGAAACCCTCCTCTACTTCATTGCACGAACGAAGATGTTAATTTCTTGATCATGCATTCTCACTAGGGATGAGCATAATTTGGTTAAAACCGAAAATTTCAGTTTCGGTTTTTTGGGTTCAGGTTAATTTTGTTTTTGAAAAATTCAGTTTTCAGCTTTGGCTTTTAGCAGTGTTTTAAAAGCGCAAGGCGCAAAAAAGGCGCAGGGGTCAATTTACGCCTGAGGCACAAGGCACAAGGCAAGGTGCACGCCTTTTTTATGCAAGGCACAAAAAAAATGCTAAAAATTTCAAAAAAATGCCAAAAAAAATAAAAATATTAAACATAATATTAATAAAAAATATAAACTAAAATTTTTAAATAATGTTTTAAAAAACCTATTATCTAAAATTAAAATACATAAACATAAAATGTAAAGCATATTCAAATGAGAATTTAAAAATAAAATCAAACATATAAAACATTTTCAAGGATGTAAAACCTCTAATTTCTTTTTTCACTCAATTGCAGTACTTCACATAGCTAATGTAATGTAAAACATATTACATTCCTGATTCTACAAGCCGGCTTTGTGCCACGCCCCTCAAGGCAAGCCCAAACAAGCCCACGTGAGGTCTTAAAAATTCTTAGTTTTCACACAAAAAATAATGATATTATAGTTTTATTTGCTTTTTAAGAAGACATTTTATTAGAATGAATGAATGAACAACATTACCAAATTGGGTTTTATTACAATGAATAAATATATATAAAATATATAGAAATATATGTATACAGGTCGGTTCGGTTAACTGCCGGTTTTCTATATTGGTTAATCGAAACCGAACCGGTACCTTCAGTTTTTTAAAAACACCGAACCGACTGGTTCGGTTAACGGTCTAACCTCTACCTCCTTATCTTCAACTTCCACAAGGATCTCGTAAAATCCATCTTCTCCCAACTCTCATTCCTAACGTTGACTCTCAAGAACTTTCCACCCCTGTCTCCAATCTTATTAAAGATCAATGATCCCTATGCAAGCATGGCAATTCCTACTACTATAATCCACACCACCCTTTTTCTCTTTTCATTGAGAATTACCCCAGCCATTGGAAACCACCAACCTAACCTTAAGTTGCATTCCCTCCTCTTCTTCTCTAATTCCAAAATCCAAGCCACAACGTCTCTGTTCTGGAACATAAACAAAAACAGCCACCTGGCCAAATTACTAACACCCACAATTCTTTTCTTACCATTCAAACTTCGCCCAAGCTTCAGCTGTCTCCTTCTCCAACTCGGAGCCCACAAACCTACCAATGAGACATAGCCCTAGAACCTTCAATCTCTCGTTCAAGTTCTCTTCCTGTCTCACATCAACCTAGACCGCAACAATCTCTTGTTCTCTGACAAGCTTCATCTCAATATAGCCACAAAAAAAGACCCTCCCAATCATTTACAAGGGTAAACTTGAATCACTGTACAAGGATTCCCTTCAAACCCCTGATTTTTCTAGAGTAACTGCAAACTATTCAGTTCTCTAGGAATCCATCTATAAGAATAATTCAACTAAGTCAAGATTTCTTAATCTCATTGAAGATGTAGACGTCTCCAAGGTCCTTCACTCCTTCCTTCAAGTTTCTCATCAAATTGATGACAATTCTTGAGTCTCCTTCCACCACCAACAGGTGTTCAGATACATCAACTTCCTTAATAATTAACAAGTGGATCTCTAAGCAACTAGTCAGCCTTTACCTGTTTCTCTTGGTAATTAATAGGTTTTCCTAGTATGTCAAGTAATTAGGAATTGTTTGACTTCTTGCTAGGTATATAGTCTTTAATGCATAGAAAAATCTTAGGCAACAAGCATGAGAGCGTGAATTCAAGTCTGAGAGTAGCCACTTCATGTAAAACAATCAAAGTTTAGATTCACATCCAGTCACCCCTCCCAAGATCCCAGATAAGCTAAAACTAGAATTAAGCAATAGCCTTTCGAAAGGGTCATTGATTGGTATGATGGTAAACTCTTGGGGTGACAGGTGTGACAAGTATATTCAAGTCTGAAAACAGCCACTTTATTTTAAAAATACCAAAGATTAGATCTTTAACCGGTTCAGTGCTCTCAAGACCCAAGATGGCAGGGACCATCATGGGGCAATGTCCTTCAAGAATTATTGTCAGC
The DNA here is from genome assembly GCF_056320005.1 of Nelumbo lutea. NCBI lineage: Eukaryota > Viridiplantae > Streptophyta > Magnoliopsida > Proteales > Nelumbonaceae > Nelumbo > Nelumbo lutea. The sequence goes on from NC_142686.1 coordinate 881,919, forward strand.
TTTTGAATATAAATTGGAGTCCATTAAAGGAACTCCAATGCTCTGTGGTAAGTCTACAAGACATTGTAAACGAATATATAAAAATAAAAAGAATTAATAGAATAAGGTTTAATATTTGTGAGGCATGTCTGGTACCAAAGGTTAGTGTTTTTGTAATTTTTTCTGGTTCTTTTGTCTTATACTATCAACTATTTCTTAGTAAGTTTTCCCCTCTTTCTATCTTTCTTACAGATTCTCTACTTTCTTCATCTTAAAGCTTTCCCCCAATTTCTTGTTTCTGAAATCTTAATTCAGTATCATTGTCTTACAGTTCAGCCAGTTTTATTTCATATCTCCTCCATATCTCAGTGTTTATATTCCACCGCATATCATCTGACAGTTTGGCACTCCATCAATGAGAAAGAAGTTCTATGTAAATACAGTGCCTTACACTGTCCACAACAACAACATCAACAGAACCACTCCGGATTAGGGTGTCCACAAGGCTGAGAGCTTGTTCACCACAATCTGGTTGTGAAAGAAGCAAGTTTTCTGTCTTTACACCAACAGCCTCAGCTAGTGCTGGATCAAGTGCATGCTCCGCATCAACAAAGACACAGTATCCTACAGCATCAGATTAATACATTAATTGAGCTCATTCATTAAATGCTGATGTCAAGCTCAAGCAAACTGGAATTCATATCAGACATCAGTAAATGCAAGTGAACAAAGCATGTTGTTGCTAATTAATAATTATCAAGTCTTGAGGAGAGAGAGAATAAATTTCCTGGGCAAAAAGAACCATTGCATGCATATGCATGACCTCAATTCAATCTTCAGGGGGAAAAGGGTTACCAGAATATAAATATACTTTATCATTCACATTTTTGTCTGTCAGACATAAGCCACATTTCATTCTTTATATGCATGTATCAAACTCCTAATGGAGTTGTAAACCAAATATGTAAGGCACTCAAAATCAATTTAAGTGCCTAAAGAAAGAGAATATTGTGGACAAATTAGAAATCTTAGCATTGCAATATTTAATGAAATATTGTGATACCAGCCATCCAAGAGACAAGATGCATGACCATTGAAAGTAAAGAAGTGGTGATCCTAAAAGAAAGTATAGAGATTTATGCCTTTGACAATGGAGGTGACTTGCACCATATTTTCTAGTATTATAATAAAAATAGAAACTGATGAAAAAGAAATATAAATATTAGAACAATGGTGAAGAAGTTTCACCTCCAAAAAATAACTCCTAAACAACTGAGAAATTACATAAAGACCAACTAAATATCGTCAGATACAAGGTCTAAGGTTGACCAAGAATTAGCATCAAATGACAAAATATCTGTATCTTCAAATTCAGGGTGGATAAGAAACCACTCCATCATCAAAGAACATATATTAGCAACAATTCTTCTAATATTTCACCGCATCCCTTCAAATATTTCTCCCACCCCTCTCCCTACATATACCCCAGTGAATTGCAAGGGGCAATATTATATAGTACACATTAGTGGGACTCAGGGGTGGCAAAGAGCAGGGTGCACATGAGGCCTACTGGCCATACCACGGAGCCAAAGGTTTGTCTAGCAAACAATGAACAAAACTTCATTACGCACTTCCAAAGGCACAACATTACACCCCATATGTGAAATTAACTTCTATAGCATTAAACCTGTATCTCAAAACCCAAATGTATTAATAACACCACCCTTCTCCAATAGATATTCCTCCCCAAATCTCCAGTCATTTGCATTCATATGAAGCATGTAAATGATTAGCATATTAGTTGGTGAAGCACACACCAGACCCAGGTTTATTATATCAAACTAAGCAATTCAATGACTAGGATAGGTGGGCATCTTCAATCTTTTGGAAGTTTAGAACATTCCATGCTGACTAATAAGATCAATGCAGATAAGAATATTCAAGTAACCTTCAAAAAGGAACTGTTAAGGATCACCTCCATGCTTCTGTGATTCAGCTATTACGTGAAGAGCAAGAGTTGTTTTTCCAGAAGCCTCTGGGCCATATATCTCTATCACACGTCCCTGCATAAAGAAGAGGAAAATATATAATTCAGCCATACAAAAATGTAAAATATTAAGAGATCAAGGTCAAGGTCAAAATAAATATCGCAAAGCATGTATCATTTGTAATGCCAACATGTCTTCATGGATTACAGTGATAATAAATGACTGCACCAGCGAGGAGTAAATTGGTGAAACTAAAAAGCTCTAAAAGAAAAAGGGGAGGAGTAAAGAAAACATGGTCAGATGTGGCAAAAAATGATTGAAGGGTTTATGTTTGACAAAAAATACGGATCTTGATAGAACACAATGGTGGGAAGGATTAATGTGGCCCACAAATAGTTAGGGTTAAGGCTGAGTTAAGTTGAGCAATAAATCTTGAGAGATCAAACATGCATATACAACCATTAGTGTACAACTTCAAGTGGGAGAATGTCATAATAAAATACTTCCAACCAACATCAAATGCATAAGCTATTACATGGTAACTATGAAACAAGATATGGCCACAAAAGGACTTAGCCTATACATAATAATAAGTTGTAATCCAAATAGGACAAGATACCTTTGGAAGTCCACCGATTCCCAATGCCATATCCAAAGCGAATGATCCTGTAGACACAACTGGAACATGTCTAGGAGAAACAGACCTACCAAGCCACATAATTGCTCCCTTTCCAAATGAGGTAGTAATCTGATCCAGAGCTTGTTGCAATGCCAGATCCTTCTTAGAGATGCTCTCTTCGCCAGAATCACTTCCATCAGATCTAGACTTCCTTCTCCCTGCAAACAGAACAGAGAAAAGGTGAAATTTGCCATCAGCTTGGAGCTCCCAATAGAGACAACCAAATTTGAGAAGAGGTTTCATCCATGTCCCCATCTGACCAAAGAAGGATATTATCCTACCATGCAATCAGACAAAGAAACATCCAAAGCCTGATATCTGATATGGCATACAAAACTTAAACGTCCTACAGAAATATGTTTATTTCCTTACCAAGTTTTTCCAACTACTCTGAATGACTTGTTGCTAGTTTGCTACATCTTGGATGCTGTAAATTGTCATGCAGTTCCAATATCACTGGATATGATTGATTTGACTTTACACTGCCCTCTTATTTTAATGTATTGTCCATAGATATTTTACTGTTTTCTCTATATACCGGAAAGATTGAATAATTTGCTAGATTCACATATAGTTTGATATTTCAAACATCAAAAGCAGAATACTATAATTTGGTTCTAATCTATTTTGGATTTGATTCATCTTCCAAACTGCAGTAGTATCTGAAATCCTTAAAAGAAAAAATATATTCCCATAGCATTACCTTAATTCTTTTCTTCCTAAGAAAGTTAATGCAAACCATTCTCACTTGGACCTCCCAGCTCCAGCACCTGAAAGAAGCAGCAATCTGTTGCAAGTGGAAGGAGCTAGAAGTGCTAGGGGAGACCAAAAAGGACATGGGTTGAACTAATAAAAAATGAAGTGCTCAAAATTTAGCACCAAACAGAATGGAATGGTGAAACAGGATTAATGCAGCCAACCCCATATAGTTGGGGCACAGCTTAGATGATGAGGATACTGATGATTCTTACTTAGACCCCCAATAGTTTTTTTTTTCTTTTTGATAAATAATTCCAGTAGTTTTTTACTAACAAACTAAATAAATTACAAGCCAATGATTAAAAAAATCAGAAATCCATAAAGCACTGGATCTTGTAGGAGGAGGAGAAGGAAACAATATAATAATAATAATAATAATCTTGAACTATGCAAGTATAATTTAAATCAAAATGAGACAAACATTCAGCAATCTGTTGCAAGTGGAAGGAGCTAGAAGTGCTAGGGGAGACCAAAAAGGACATGGGTTGAAGTAATAAAAAATGAAGTGCTCAAAATTTAGCACCAAACAGAATGGAATGGTGAAACAGGATTAATGCAGCCAACCCCATATAGTTGGGGCACAGCTTAGATGATGAGGATACTGATGATTCTTACTTAGACCCCCAGTAGTTTTTTTTTTCTTTTTGATAAATACTTCCAGTAGTTTTTTACTAACAAACTAAATAAATTACAAGCCAATGATTAAAAAAATCAGAAATCCATAAAGCACTGGATCTTGTAGGAGAAGGAGGAGAAGGAAACAATATAATAATAATAATAATAATAATCTTGAACTATGAAAGTATAATTTAAATCAAAATGAGACAAACATTCAGCAATCTGTTGCAAGTGGAAGGAGCTAGAAGTGCTAGGGGAGACCAAAAAGGACATGGGTTGAACTAATAAAAAATGAAGTGCTCAAAATTTAGCACCAAACAGAATGGAATGGTGAAACAGGATTAATGCAGCCAACCCCATATAGTTGGGGCACAGCTTAGATGATGAGGATACTGATGATTCTTACTTAGACCCCCAGTAGTTTTTTTTTTCTTTTTGATAAATACTTCCAGTAGTTTTTTACTAACAAACTAAATAAATTACAAGCCAATGATTAAAAAAATCAGAAATCCATAAAGCACTGGATCTTGTAGGAGAAGGAGGAGAAGGAAACAATATAATAATAATAATAATAATAATCTTGAACTATGAAAGTATAATTTAAATCAAAATGAGACAAACATTCAGCAATCTGTTGCAAGTGGAAGGAGCTAGAAGTGCTAGGGGAGACCAAAAAGGACATGGGTTGAACTAATAAAAAATGAAGTGCTCAAAATTTAGCACCAAACAGAATGGAATGGTGAAACAGGATTAATGCAGCCAACCCCATATAGTTGGGGCACAGCTTAGATGATGAGGATACTGATGATTCTTACTTAGACCCCCAGTAGTTTTTTTTTTCTTTTTGATAAATACTTCCAGTAGTTTTTTACTAACAAACTAAATAAATTACAAGCCAATGATTAAAAAAATCAGAAATCCATAAAGCACTGGATCTTGTAGGAGAAGGAGGAGAAGGAAACAATATAATAATAATAATAATAATAATCTTGAACTATGAAAGTATAATTTAAATCAAAATGAGACAAACATTCAGCAATCTGTTGCAAGTGGAAGGAGCTAGAAGTGCTAGGGGAGACCAAAAAGGACATGGGTTGAACTAATAAAAAATGAAGTGCTCAAAATTTAGCACCAAACAGAATGGAATGGTGAAACAGGATTAATGCAGCCAACCCCATATAGTTGGGGCACAGCTTAGATGATGAGGATACTGATGATTCTTACTTAAGACCCCCAGTAGTTTTTTTTTTCTTTTTGATAAATACTTCCAGTAGTTTTTTACTAACAAACTAAATAAATTACAAGCCAATGATTAAAAAAATCAGAAATCCATAAAGCACTGGATCTTGTAGGAGAAGGAGGAGAAGGAAACAATATAATAATAATAATAATAATCTTGAACTATGCAAGTATAATTTAAATCAAAATGAGACAAACATTTTTTTTTTGGGGGGGGGAGGGGGGAGGGGGGGAGGGTTTGCAGCACCTTTAGAAGAAAAGTTGCAACATTGAGAAGAGATCCCCAAAATCCCTTGTCTATAATTCTGCAAATCAATAATGAAAGAGTAATTAACATGGATGCCAGAGCTTCTTCTTACTGTTCTACCTACTTCTTGAAGAACAAAGTCCAAGCAAATAAAGAATCACAAAAGTTGGTAAGCACATTTATGAAGCTTATGTTTAAAGAAATAGATATTACATTACTCTAGAATGATTCATGATGGACATATACCATATTTTCTTTTATGAACCTGTAACTTTTGGGGCCTCCAAATGGAAAGTTATCTTCCAATTTTGATAGCCTAGTAGTGGAAGGTGATTCAAAGGTGATGGTGGTTAGGTGGATAAGAAACAAGCAGGAAGGTTCTCAGAAGCATAGGAGTAACATGGGAAAGGTTTTAAGAATGATAGAGGAAATGACAAGTGTCCAATGGGTATAGAGATCGGCTATGGGCTAGCAGATGCCCTAGCTGGACAGGGTGCTCAACTGCTCGTAGAGATCAGTTGTATAGGGGAATCATACACTACAGGGAAGTAGGGTGGAAAAGGGTAGGTAGGCAAGTGCCTATCCTACAAAAAAGGAGTCTTCTTGTGAAACACATCAGTTTCTGTGTGCCTTGTAGCATACATTCATATTCTTTCCACTCAAACAAAATATTTTTATGATTGCCGATCAAAAAAATGAAGCGTTACTCTAGAATGGTTAGTGATTCAAGACTTCCAATTTTAGTCTTAATTTCCAATAAAATCCAAGCAAACAACAAAACAATATCATTATTACTACTATTATTAGTAGTAGTACAACAATAAAATATTGGGCTGACAAGCATGAAAATGTGAGTTCAAGTCTGGAGCAGCCACTTTATGCTAGATGCTAGAGCGTATATTGGTATTCTTTTCACCCCTTTCAAGACACCAAATTGTTGGGAACGGCAATATCTAATGACCTTTTGACAATAATGATATGAGTATTGTTGAAAACAATATTTGCATGGGTATTGCTTCATAGAGCCTAGCGTCTTAGCACACAACAAAATACAAATTCCTTCAAACTAGAGCCACAAATTATAAAGAAGTTTCTCATGAAAACCACATGCCATAATCTGGTTAAACAGATTGTCACCTCCAAAGCTAGATGTTTATCGTAAAGGTTTGGAGAAAGAAACCTGAAAATTTTATGATTAATGAGAAAAAATAAAGGCTCTTAAATCCACAAAGAAAACAACAGATATAAAAAGTTTCCAAAATAAGGGATTTCTCCACCGAAGAGAAAGAGTGCTTTAAAACAGAAGCATTTCCAGTAGGTTCTGCCTTGACCCATATAAAGATTTGGCTCCTGCAAACATAACACCCCGTACACTTGTCTTTTGTTCTTCAAACATTATTTCTGTGATGGGCGTTACCCATTAGTCCATTTCTAACCAACGGCTCTTTCACCATCCTTATTGTGGAAAACATTCAAAAGACCAGTCTAGATACTACCAAACAACACGAGGAGCCTCCGCAAACAAACCTTATAATACAAGTGTCTAAATGGCCTTTCTAAACAAGAATCAATCTCAATCTCTGAAATGATAAGCAGCAGTTAAAACAAATAAGTAGCCATAGCGGGTGCCTCCAAAACAAAATATCTGGCATTAACTGTATAAATAATTATTCTCAAACAAGAATCCAGACTGAAATAAAGATCAATCTTTGAATAGCCGTCCTTCAAAAATAGATTTTTGGCCTTAGTTACTTATCAAAAAAAACGGCCATAAGCATTAGCATCTGAACTGGCCTTCTTAAATAAAACTCAATCTCTAAAAGCTATGTCATTGAAAACGAAGGCCTAAAGTCCATTAAGAAACATATTTTTGGGCATAATACCTGCGAAAATTGAAAAAATAAATAAAAATAGAGCACACTTTAAATTCCGGAATGATGAAAGGCTCCTAAAATATTTCCTAAAACAAAAAGAGTAACAATTCATAGAAAAAACAATAAGAAAAGATAAAGAGGTCTGAAACCTGAATCTCCGCTATCATGAGAGAGCGCCTTAAAGTATAAACATTGCGAAGAAGCTTCGCCATGAGCACCCTTGAAGGCCTGAACTCTCGCAGTCCACGAACAAAACCTCTTCAACAAAATAAAAGGAAAACAGAAAATTTTTACATCCCCGTTTGCATTGTTGTTTCTCTCGTTTCCGGTTGAGAGTCTTGAGACCAGTCTGGACCCGTGCGAAGTCCCTCGTTTAGGGTTTTTGGTTTTTCCCTCCTGAAATCAGCTTTTAGAACAATAGTTTCAACTTTCAACTGGGTGTGTCGTGTGTGATAGAATAGGCCCAGAATCCACGATCAAATTCGTAGACCCTTTGTAAAAACCGCTACATCGGAATGATTTGGCATTTTGGCTTATGGTATGGTCTGAGAGTAGTAGTTGACTGCTAGAACTGCATATATGGTCTGCGAGTGGCACTATGGTACGTATTGGGTCGGATTGGGTTGAAAATTTGTTAGAATTTTAATCGGCCCGAACCCGATACAGCTGGTCTGTGGTGTCCCCTGCAAACCCCATCTTTCCATTGCACAGTTACAAACATTTAAAATGTCAAAAACCCCATTCTATGCATCAATGTCCGCGGAAGTGGCACTCACCTCAACTGTATTTTGGGCCTAAAAATTCTGATTTACGTTGAATCGTCATTCTCTCGTTACAACGAGAATGTGATAACCCTATAACTGAAATGCATGTTGTAGTCATGTAACATGTTTGGTAAATTTTCGAAAAAGCAAAAATATGCTTAACAACTGCCGCAAATTCTACTCTCCGGTGAAGCTATTTATTCAAAGCGCCTTAAGTCAGCTTGCTTCTTCCCTCCCATCCAGAGTTGCCGTTATGTTTATGGTTGGTTTTGTTTTGGTTATATCAGTAAAATTATATTGCTTTTGCTGATATGGTAGTTATATTTATTTTTAAAAACAAAATCAACCATGTTGTCTATTACTTTTTTTTATAGATGAAAACCCCCTTAATTTCCACTATATCATATTTATTCCATTGAATTTTATTTTATTTCTTTTTTTTTGTTTAAACTAATTATCCACACGTGATGAGTGCAGAGTAAGAGTGACCGTGGCAGCCAACATTCTATCTTTCCTTGTCACAACAAACGTGACTATGTTAATTTTGTTATGATATGCCACGAGTTATTTTCTTAAAGAGTTGTATACAGAACCATTTCTCTATGCTTGGTTTCTTCATTTCTTAAAATAAAATACTAATGTGTTTTACTTTATGGAGTGTTAATCTGGGAAACACTTAAAATAATGTTAAATCAAATAATAAAAGCAATAAATGTGTAAATTAGAGTTTTCAAATAAATGTTTAAAGCTATAAACACCCATAGAACCAAACATGTACTTAAGATGCAACTTTATGGGTGCAACTATGATATGGAAAAGACATGATATCCAAAAAAAAATGACCAATAAAATGTAATCATAAACGGATAGCAAATAAGATGTTATTTATCAAAATTCATGGATGGGGTTTGATAGATCAAAACTCTTTCAATACCATATCTTTCCCGCATCTTTGATATATATATATATATAAGTTCATGTAACTTGAGATTTTCCACTCTCTTTCATTTCCTATGGTTTGATGATAGACCTTAAAAGTTGGTTGTTTATTGTTTTTTATGATTAAAACTAGTAGGGAACCCGTGTGATGCACGGGAAAAACCAATGTCTAATTTTCTGGTCAAAAGATATATTGAAAGTTGTCTCCTAGTAAATTTCCATAAGTATATATACTAAACTATTGATTTTTAAATATATTAAATAATTTATTTTATTTTTTAAATATGTTATTTACAAAATTACACTAATCCATCTTTTATTTTTCAATATAAGTTAGTTAATAATTTCCTTTTCTAAAATTTTTTCCAATATTATACTAACTTATATTAATAACATAAACAATTTGTGTAATTATTGGTCCAAATTAATGTTTTCCTTTACTAATACTAATTTAAAATGAAAATCACATATTTTTTAAATAATTTTCCAAAATCTATCAGATGTAATAAAAATTCCCAAATTTCCAAAATATTCCAATAATTTTCAATAATTATTTACTACATTTAAAGAAATTTTCCAAAATTACATTAATAAATTTTTTTATTTTCTTCTCCATTTTTTCCAAAATTTTGATATTTTGTTTGCCAATTTGCAAACTCCACCAACTCTTTCCTGGAGCTATAATTGTTGAATTTATTTTTCATTTTTATAATTTTTAATTAATTTTAAATGACATTTATAAAGAAATTATTGGTTGAAAATTTTGTATATTTATTGATTTCTAGTAATTTTTCTGGAAAACAACACAATTTAATTGTTAGTGTAATAAAATTAATTTTAAGAAATTGTAATTATAGTAAAACATTTATTATAATGATTACTCTATTTAACTACTATGCCAAAATTCCAATAATAATTATTAGTGTAATAATTGTTTTGCAAAATTAATTAATTTAACTACACTAATAATTAATATTGGAATTACTGTTATTTCAAAATTACTGTAATTACAGTATTTTGAAAATAACAAACTTTACTATAATAATTAATGTAACTTAATAATTATTATTACACTAATAAAATTACATTAATAAATTTTTGAAAATGTAATAAGATGGAAATATATTTTAATGATAGGGGTATAAATGGAAGAATGAATTCAGGGTCCTTTGAAGATGACATTAAGCCACTCATATTTTTATTAATGGGTAAGATTTGGAACCATTTCAATGCCCTTTATTTGGAGCAAAGCTCCCTAAAGTGATTCAATAATCCAATGAAACCATGCTCTCATGGTTTTCAAATCGTTGTTGACTTGAATGGTTAAACTGTTCGACCCAGGAATTGTTTAGGCAACCGGTTCTGTTTTTACCCCAAACTTGGTTTATGGCAAAAAGTGTCGGTTAGCAATTCATTGATTTGGGTGATTGAACTTTTGACCCATTTAATAGTTTTCAGGCACTTTTTATTTTATTTTATTTTTTTAATTTTTGTTGTCAGAACAGGCCGCTCATTTGAACTGAACAATTGATCTATCAACCCGAAAATTGGTGGCCATAATGGTTTTGGCTCTATATTGATTTTTAAAACATTGCATGCTGTTTAGAAACCGAGGGGTGCCTCCTTGGTATATAGCTGGTTCATTCCCGTATTGATGTGCAATCAATTTGTACAACCACCGAATTAGGAAACATGGAGTTATTAGTGATGAGTGGCACCAAATACCCAAGAAAAAAAAAAAAAAAAAAAAAAAAAAACTCTGTTATTCGCATTTTGGGTAAGAATGAAAAAGAATGAATATATAGCATTGCACAACCGCAACCATGTAAAGAGATAACTTTCCATGTCCCGTAGGCCTCGACCCACGAAATACCTTAGCGAGGTCTCTCTCTCTCAATGTGTCAAATGTTCAGCAAATCTCAAGGTGCTCGCTCTACAAGAAAAAGGACCTAAGGCGGCAGTCACAAAACCGCCGGGTTAGCCTTCCAAGCCGCCGGATTAGGCCTAAGCTGGCGGTTTTGAGATTGCTTTCTTGAGCACTGTCGGCCTAGCTCATGACTGCCGGCCTAGATACAAAGAAATGCCGGCTTAGGTCTCCGGTCCAACTGTTTTTATATGGGTGGTTCTGTCATAACTGCCGGCATATGTACTAAAAAACGGCAATTATGACTGTCTAGCCACTATGTAAGGCAGCAGCAATGCGAAGAATGGCCGCTGGCATAGGTTCACTTTTTTGTTTAAAACTTTACCTACGGCAGTCATGACCGCCGGCATAGGTCAACTACATTAAAGAAATATATATATATATATATATATTCTGGCAGTGAATGACCGCCTGCATAGATCAAATTTATTTAAAAAAGTATATATTTTTTAATGATAAATCCTGAGTTGCCCGTTTACCCTCCTTGGAGTTAAAGATGATGCAAACAATTTTCAGTTATTACCTCTCCAATGAATTAAATTATGAATCAACAGATATGGGAAAATTAACCTGACATTAGGATTATCAATGTTCTCTCTATATCCCAGAGTTTAGTAGCTGTTTAAAAACAAATAAATATATTAAACGACAGGTTAAAACATAGAACACTAATATGCTAGATACCTATCCTATCCTAGAATTTAAACATGCAATACAATGTTGGCTCATAAGTGATGGAACTCATGCATATGTTCCATCCTTTTGGGACATCGTTCTCTTTGAGTTCTATTTTAGGCCTTGAAGCCACAAATATTGAGTGGTGGAGGTTTGATTGCCTGATAAGCTCATTCAAGAAACCTGATCAACAGGACTACTGATCTTCAACATACCTGAAGAGTGAACACCTACATATATTAGGTGTATCCATTGAAACAAACTTGACATTCAGATAAAATTCCATTTATTTCCATACATTAAGGTACCCATTTTGCATTTTACAAAAAGCAAGCACATATAAGCAAAAAATAAATAAAAAATATAAGTCGATCATAAGCAATAAAAGATACTCTACCACGTTGTTCAATATAAAGGATAGAATTAGGGGTGCATTACTGCTAATGCAATGGACAAGGTAATATCCAATCTACCCATATATGAGGACCCTCCATATGCAACATTTTCAAGCCTTCCTCACCTATCAAGACAAATAAATAATTCCATATATTCCAAATTTTTATGATTTTGAAATTATTTTAGAACACCAAAAAAAAAACATAAGTTAATACCTGAAACTTTGGTTTTCTTAATTTACTCAACAACCTTGTTTGCTTCATGGCTTAACCAGTTGACTTGTATGTTGAACCACTAACCCATGACCTGGTGGGAAAAGCAGTTCAACCTCCTAATAGGGTTTTAAAATATTGCCAACATTCCTAACTATCCCTTTTGAATAGAAAGTTACCCTCAAAAAATATATTTCTGAATTATAGTAGTAGACTACATACTAGGATGGTATCAAGGGCATCAGACCTCAAATTTCAAGTGTCCTTCAAGAACATCTACAAGCAAAGGAGAATGTAACAAAATTCCTTTTGCTACAGAAAGCCTTCAACTCAGCTTTCCAAAATTCCTTTTGCTGCAAAGAAAAAGGTAATTTATAAGCAAAGAAGAATGTAACAAAAAAGCATTTTAAGATCAGAAAACTAATATGTTGCCTGAAGTAGAAAGAATTACATGATTACCAAATTAACAAAAAGAAATTAATTGAAAAAATTTCCATATCATATGCAGAGATATACATGTGTATACTCGTACATAAAGGAGTGAAGGACTTTGCTTCCATCTTCAACCATTTTATTTCTTTGGCTCAATAACATACTTGAGATTGTTTGGAGGATAAAAACAATGAGAACCTATGAAACCATCCAAAATATGATCCTCAAACTCATTGTAGATAACACTGGGCAGAAAGTACTAGGGAAGTTGTTATCCTGGTATTCAACACAATTAGCTGAATATAGATCTCTCCTTAGTTCTCTTTTTAAGGTTGAAAATCTTTTTGTAATCTCAAATAGAATAGTGGCATAATATGTTTTGTACTCTCCCATTGTACAACCTCAACTTGTACATGTGTCTTTATTTTTCTGTTTTAACGAAATGATACTTCACCTCGTATAAAAAAAAAGTCATCATATGAACTAGAAATGCAACATTAGATCTTAAATATATAACTAAGGCACACTAGTATTAAGCTTCAAGAGACTAGGAGCACATTGATGTAAAGGTCTCTAGTAGGTAATATACTATGAACTAATTGTCATCACCATTATCAGTGCATCACCACCCAAGCCTCATGCCATCAATTTGCATTCTTTCTACTTCTATTCCATTAAGAGTCATATAATCCATATTCATAAAAAAAAAAGAGCCATATAATCCATCAAAACATAAGTTTTCAAATTATTTGTTACCAGTCACTACTCACACCAGAAATCATTCCTCAGAGAGGTATTATAATGGGTCTATTAGCTCCTTGTACAAATTCTTATTTATCTTAATGGAGGCTTTAGCTTGATTTTGCCAAAAAAAAAGTTGTAGATGGCAAAAAGAAAATTTATACTTCCATAAAGAAAGTGACTAAGTATAATGCATTGGGTCAAATGGGACTGAGGTTTTTTATCTATTTTCTTGAAAAATAACATTAACAAAGGAAGTGGCTAAGCATAATGCATTGGGAATCACCTTCCATAAAATTTACTTTATTCTAGGAAATATTACCAAATTTGTTTAGAGGCAAGCCATTCCCACTCAGATCATGTATTGATCCTTCTCCTTTAAGCTTGAATTTGGGCATTTTTCCATGTTTTAGTAGACATCAGATTTGCATCTTGAAATTTGTCTTGGTTTCCTAGAAACTCCAACTGTTAAAATTTGGAGTTTAATTATCAAATTAAAAACATGGGTCATGGTCTAGAGAAGCTTCCATTTGTCGTGTCAGGTTGTGCTGGAATTATACTCCCAAGTTCAACCCATTTCCATATGATGTCAAGCACCCCTGGCTCATTGAAAGTTGCTTTGAATTTTGATAGTGTAGTTGCACAACCTCCTGTTGGTAAAAAGCCTAAGGTTGAGCCAAGACATGAAAAGCTATGAGATGTTGGTCTGGTTGAATCACTCTTTCTCTCCTCTAAAATCCCTTTGAATCCCCATCGACTCCTAACAAAGGAGTATAAACCGGATAGATTTAGTTGGGTTAAAGCCTGATTTTTCCAATCCAAACCCCACCTATGATGAACCTAACACGTACAACTCAGTCAATCATGAGGTAATTGTTAGTGTTTAAAAGTCTTTTTATGAATTAATTTTAAAATAAACATTCATTCAATGATCTCCTTGAGCTTATATACTTTTCCTAAAGCTTACATGCATTTATAAATGAGTACTTTCAAGAACATACAAGATAAATCATAATTTTGAACAATCCATAGATCTTGTAAACTAAAAAAATCATTAGAAAAAAAAAGTTGGTTAAATTTCTTGAAGAGAAAAAGAGAATCATTAACTGTTTCAAGGGGCTCTGTTTCCATTTAATTTCTTTGGATTCTAAGGTTACAAAGGGCCAATTGGCTATCTTTCCACCGGATGAGAGAGAATTCTTGTGAGTGACTTCTAGATTGTTAGACCCATTTGGCATTTGTAGCCTGGAAAGCTCAAGGGTTGGGTTGTCATTGGTCAACTCATGACCCAACAAGTTTCTACATGAATATATGATTCATGTAACTTATTTTGGTTTAAATAAACTCAAACAATTATTTGGAATAATGTTTGACTTGATACCCAAATTGCTCTTTTTTTGGATACAAACAGAAAATAAAGCTCTACACAAGGTAAGGGGTAGAACATTTCCACAAATCAAATAATCTAATTTTTTTAATAGATCTCAAAATAAGATCAGAGTTATCCATTTGACCCATCCTAGAAATGAAATTAGTTAAGAAATTAGCTTCTCCATACACATGCAAAAATCTAATAATATATATTATATCCCATCATAAGCTAAAAATTCTGGTCTACCTACAAAGCTACATGTATACCAGAAAACTCCAAATCTTGAGATTTTGAAATCATGTCTCAATAAAAATAGAATATCCAATAGAAAGAAATGCAAATCTAAAACATATTATAAAAAGGAGAACAAAAATCCAAAAAAAATTGAGAATACCGTGAAATATGTAATGGATGACGGAAATTCAAGAAAACACCAAGTCAAATTGCCAACTTTTTCTAGAAGAGTAGTTCATTCTATTGTATATCCTCGCAAAATTGCCAAGACGCATGTTGCTAGTTTCTCTCACCTGGATCCATTGCGTTTTTGTGAACTAGACAACCTCACCACCAAAGGAAACCCAGAACAAAGATGATAAACCCTACTAATAGATATATAATTCCAGCGACAGTACCTATACATAACGATTGGTGCAACAACATACAAATAAGAAAACCAATTTCCAAAAGAAAATTTCCATTAAACTGAAAGAAATAAAGAAAGACGAGAAATACAAATGATAGGGAAACAACCTTAACAGATGAAATCCATAGGTTTCAAAAAAATGTGAAATCTATACTCTATTAACAAGAAATGAGAGAAGTTGAAAAGATTGAAGTCAGGAGTAGCTTAACGCCATTACAGATTCACAGATAATGACGGGACCAAACCCTTGCAAAAAGAAAAATTTGAACAAATAAGCAATAAAAAATAGAAGAAGATATTTAATAAAAAGAACAAATATATAAGAAGAAGAAAAACACTCTGAAGATGGTCCGGCTTTGACAATGGTAGTGAGACAAAGCGCTAGAAAACTTTAACAAAGAAATGAACTGAAAAAAAAATTAAACCCGACACAAAACCCCAAACTCAAGTCAAACCAAACACAGACACTTGTATTTAAAAAACCAAACAAACACAAAAAATGCAGGGTTACCCAATCAATGGAAACTGAGGTCTTGTTCCCTTCTTATCGATCTCTTCAGTTCCCTCTGTTCAAAATATTTTGGCTAAAAACTTTTCTCTTGGATTCTCTCTGCATTCAAGTAAAATCATATCATAAAACTAAAAGAGGTAAGACTGGACAAATATTCTGTAGACAAAGGTTTCTTACAAAAAACCAGAACGACAAAAAAAGAAATTAACAGTGACAAAATTATATATTAGGATAAGAGTCTGATGATGAGACCTTCACAATGACACAGGCAAATGACTTCTTCCAATAGAAATGATGGAATAGAACCTGCCTGTAGCCATTATTGCTTGAGGTCTGTGAATAAGTTTTGAAGAAATGCAAAACGAGCAATAGAAAAAGGGATACAAAAAGAAAGAAAACATAGATTCAAGAAATAAAAAAAAAAAAAAAAAAAAAAGAATGAAAAGGGATCCTTTAATTTATGGGAAATGATGAACAGGGTTTAAGCATTACCTAGATTGATGAACTTGCCTTTCTCAACTTCTCGGAATTACTCCTCAACTTCTTGACTTTTTCTAATTGTTCCTACCAAAGATACACCAAGGATTGCTATATAGATCTAATCTTGATTGAATCTCTGCAGTCAACTGAAAACTTTCTGTGAAGCCAAGTAGAAAAGAGGAGGGAACTTACCGCACGTTTTTGATGTAGAAGACAAAGTACCGCGTGTTTTGATGTTTTGGAAATAGAGGGAAGTTTTCTTCATACCGGCCCGAGAGCGAGTCATGACCGATTCAATCTGAAAACGCCGGCCTAATTTATTGAACTACCGCCCTCCTTTATATTAACCCTCAGTTTAGTTCATAGACGGCGGTCAAGTTAAGATTGCCACCATTGATGTATTGAGGCAGGCATTTTTTATGACCGCCGGTTCAAGACCGCCGACTTATCTGTTTGTTCTTGTAGTGATTACATCAAGTTGAGATCATACTGAAAACTCAGTCATATCATATCAGACTAATTCGTGGTTGAGAAATGAAAACGCATCAACCAACATGAGCTGTATATTTGAATTAGTTGCAAAAGCTGCTTACAGAACACAAAGGACACCCCCCCCCCCCAAAAAAAAAAAAGGAACTTCAAACACGGTAGAAATCTAATTTTATGACAGAATCATTACATTGGAAAAAATAAAATGGTAACAGACATACAACACAAGCTCTTAACTTTCAAACCAAACCCCCAACCTTACCTCAGCACTAGTAAGGCCAATAGCAAACCGCGCTATATTATAAGGACAAGGAGAACAATGACCAGCACCAATATAAAAATCAGTAGCACCCACCAACACTGTTGGATAACATAAAACAAGGTTGGTAATTAAAATGAATACAATTTAAGATTATAATAAGAAAACCGGCATCATCTGAAAAGCATTAGTATTTATTATATCACAAACATTTGGGACCACTAATAATGTTGTGTATGTGTGGTAGGTTAATTAGAGAATTGGAAGGTCCTGCTTTACTATCTATTATGTCTCTTGCTGTTTGTTTGTATTCCAGTCTTTCTGGTATGTTGCTTCCTTTTCCTTCACCTGTCATTTTTCTTCTTTCGTAAATACATAGATGAATGAGCTTTCCTGTGTGAATGTAAGGAAGATTTCTATATGTTAATGAAATGGATTATCTGATGCTTATATCATACCACGTTTTACACTTGTTCTGTTATCATATCATCTTAAATGTTTGAAGAACTCCATTATGAGGCAATTTTCAATCAGCATTTTACAAACCCAATAAGATCATATACTGTTTAACTAGAAAACAGTCAATGGTTCCAAATAGTATTCACGAGTTTAACAGGTCAGACCATCTGACCTGCTTATTCACCATCACCATCATCCAAGCCTTATCCCAACTATATGGGATCGGCATCTTATTGAACTGTTGAATAATTAGAACCAGTCTGGAAAATGGTCTAATCTAGTTTCTGTTTTTTAAGATAATTTCTTGCAAGACATGTTCAAAGAGTATGCGAGGTTTAACTAGTATTTTATTTTTTAATCATGTTACATTTTTTTTTTCTTTTTGGCTGTGTTTGGAAACGATGCAAATAAGTGTGAATGCAAATATGTAGAGTGTAAAACGGTTCATATAAAATGCAAAATTGGGTTAGTTTTGCACTGACAAATTTACCTTCTTATCAAACAGACTTTTAGCTGTAATGGATGCAAACATGAATTCCAATAAAACATATGTTTTTTTTTTTTTTTTATGAAAAGCCCACTTTAATGCAAATTTACTTCTTCTTTATTAATATACTTTTACATCTTATTATCAATGTAAATATGCATTGATCTGTCATTTTTCAATGCATAAATGTAATGTTGCCAAACACAGGTAAAAGTGAACTAAAGTGCGAATTTACCCTGAACTGGGATTTACACTCCATTTGCATCGTTTCCAAACGCAGCCTTTATTCTTTTTTAAGTTTCAGTCTTTCACATCTTTCCTGGTGTCACTTCTTGAAATAAAAGTGATATAGCAGTTATGATGCAGCAATGCCATGTAATCAGGGTCAAATGATAGTGAGGTGATTCAGCACCTGGTAGCATGTTATTTAACCCTTTAATTTAATTTGGACATTAAATGTTTAAAACTTACCCAGGATGTCCTAGAATTCACACTTTTTGGAGGCCTTGGATATTCGAACTTTTGCTTGTGCTGCCACAGAAGATGAGGCTTCAATGTTTGATCCAATCTCATCAGCTTACAGGAAATAAATCACAACAAAAACATTAGTAGTTGAACAGAAAAATAATAGTTTGCTGAGATGTTGAAATCTCACCAATCATCACTCTCTGCTGATGAACTAGAACAGTGAGGTCATTTGCTTGTCCAATTTCAATTTGTATGTCTTTAATCCCTTGCTCTCTTTCCTCTATTATGGCCGCATTGAATGCAACCTCATTCCCTAGCAGTAGTACCTCCTGTCTGCATTTTTTGTTTCATCAAAGTGGGGTTTTAGAGCCTAAAAACCAACCCACGAATTCATGTATTTTTATATTTAAGTACATGAATATCACGTTAAACTTCATGCCCTATTGCTAGTATTCTCAAGCTATTAAATACCAATTCAATAGTCTTAAAATTAGCAAGTTGATCAATCCCATCAAGCCCCTGGTAAAACTGTGAGAATCTGGGAAAATCCATGAAAACTGAAAACACAAACTGCAGGATTATAGACAATAAATTTTAAAATTTGGAGAACTCAACTATATACTCAACAACATCTTAATATACAACTCTATCTGAAGGGTATTTTCTGTAATTTAATACTAAAAGACCAAGCTATCACAAAGATAGGTAATAGAAAGGGATAGGGAATGGTTAGAATCAGATATAAATACCAGAAGATCTATTTGTGGTATTATGTACCTTTTTTGTTCCCTAAGGAAAGGCTGACTTTCCCCATCCATATCATGGGCCACATTCTCTTCAGAACCTGAGCTGTTACGAAAAACAGAAAACTTGTTTAGGTCATTGGGTAAGTTATGACAAACTGAGACATGTGGATATTAATAAAAAAATAAGCATGTGTACATTGAATATAGATTTCCACCTTGATGGAAAAGAAGTTGGTGGAGATGAAGATAAATAAGCTGATTCACGCTCAGCAGCGAGCCGTTGGACTTTCTGGAAATCTTGCAAGACAGCTTGAAAATCTCTTGCAACCTTAGCATCTTCTGCTTTCTTGCTTGGCTGACAGATCCACCAAAGAATACGTCACTTATTGCTAAAATAGAAAGGATCTCTGACAATCTAATTATATAGCTCAAACAAGGGAGAAATGTAGTTGACCCCATAGTGGGATAAGGCTTGGATGATGATGATGAATCAAGGGGAAAATGTTTCTGGGGCACTATATACAATTAAGAAAAGAGAGCATTCAGATATTTTAAGTGGATAGCACAGATTGTAAACCAAGGTCATACAAACCACTGGTCAGACTCATGACTTACAATTGGCATCATCCAAAAAATATAACAATTATCTTTAAGTTACTAAGAATAGCATCAATTCCCTTTATCGCCGTGTAAACCATTATTTCCCGTTGGCTTCAGAGTGAAATATAATTAATGGGAAACATCAGAAATCCTGTTAATCTATTTTACATTTTACACTTGTAAAAAAATACATTTTAAAAGTAGCAGAGAAAGTTTTTTCTTTTTTTCTTTTTTTTTTTTTTTTTTTTTGTAATGTGATGCTATAATTGAATTCTTATCATGCTTTGCAAAATGTTCATTTCCAGCCATATTTAGACTTTTAGTTACTAATACTAAAGCACTATCAAGATAACCCAGAAAATAGTTATAATTCCCTCTATCATTTCCAGAAAATTTTCTGCTTTTTTATGACTAAAAACACATTTTCCTTTTTCAAATTCCAATCTTTCTAATGCCTTCAAAATGTTATTCAGTCTCATGTATTCCAATTCAAATAACCAGTAATTTCTCTCCTCCACCTCCAACCACATCCACAATACAGATCACCTAGTTCCCTGCTGAATTTGTTTTAAATACAATCTCAAAGTATTGACCGAATGACTACCACTTTCTGCTTTCCCCTTTACATGTGCATCCGTGCATGTAAGCATATATAATGCTCAGTTTCATTTTATCCAGATTGCTCTGTCTCAATTTTCCCAGAAACCATTTTGCCTAGATTGCTCAAACCGAACTTCTAACTTTGGTTCAAGTGACTACTTTATTTTCCCTTTAGGATTCAATTGGTTCTATTCTAATTAAACAGCCAATGCCTAGTGTGTCTTGTGTTTGTGCATTCATTTCTTACTATCGATTTGTGCAGAACACATTTTGCCCTATTTATAAGAAACCTAACTTTTTATAATATGCAGCAGTTTCACAACAAACCAAGGCGATCAAGAATTCCTCCCAGATCTTATGTGTTTTAACTATCTATCCTTTTTTTATTTGACAAATAAAATTTTAAGTTAATCAATCATCATCATCATCCATGGCTTATCCCAACTATAGTTGGGTTGGTTACATCATCACCAATCCGTTCTTTTTGAAGCCAGACTAAGTTAATCAAAATTTTACAGTCCAAATCCCCAATCAGAAAAAATGTAGTCAAAAAATCGATTCTGAGACAGGAATTATTGCACTTGCTGAAAGGTGCCAGCTAGCCTGCTAGTGCTGGTAAAGTCTCTAGCTGGTTGTAGCGAAGACCCAAGGATCGAGTCCCGCCTTCACCCGGGTTGAGGTGTCTACGGTCTACCCCCCACTTGCTCTACGATAAAACTTAAAGCAAAAGTCTATGAACAATTTCAAGATGAAAGCAAACAAGAAAAGTTTTAACTCTTAAGCTTTGTTTTCAGAACAGTAGCTTGGAAATAGAAAAGAAAAGGGCAAAAAAAAGAAAAAAAGTATTGCATACAGTTTCCTTAACTAACTGTCCAATCCGTAGCCTCGTTTTGTGCCTGTACAAACCATGCACAGGAAGATACAAGGATAAGCCAAACTGAGATTAAAACACAAAGAGGTGGTTTAATTCAATAAAGAAATGGCGGAACAGATAGAGGCTAGGGAGGGAGAGAGAGTTCAATTACATCTTCTGGCGCGGTTCGGGGGTGTCTTGAGATGTTCCAATGGCATCAACAAGCCGACGGAATATATAGACGGCAGTATTGATCTGAAAGATTCCAGCTGCCACAGCCTGAGAAGGATTCTGAAGTGAAGAGTTAAGGCCGAAAGTGGGTAGCTTCCCGCCATTCTCGATATCTTGGAAGTTCATATTCGCCGGGAAACGGAAACCGTAAAAGATGGCAACTAATGCCCGAGAGGCGAGAGCAAGTGATGAGAAGACAAGAAAAGTGGGTGAGGCCGGGTGGTGCCACCTTTCTGGTTTCTTTCCAGCTCCATTTCCTCCTTGCTTTATAACTGTGAAGTGTTAACTCTCCACTCCCACCAACCGGTGGCCAATCCTCCCTCGATTCCATCAGTTCAAACTTCAACGTAACCGAATTTTAAAGTAGACTGTACAGTGCACATGACATCTTCGATTCCCTTGCCACGCCATTGGTAGGGCAGGGCCCACGGGAGGACCCCTTCAAAAAGGGGTCTCATATTGTTAACTTGTGACATGTCTTAATTGTTACCTGCGACATGGCCGCACGTCAGTGTTTGAAAGAAATTCAAAATTCAACACATCAGGTTGATTTTTATTTTTATTTTTAATTTTTCGTGATCACACTTTACTGGAGGTATTTGAGCTGTTGGTCGGAGTTAATGTTTTCTCATCCCACATGACTGCAGTAAACTAGGTGAACGAGCCAAATTTTTTTTGGATATGATGCGTTTCCGGTAACATAGTCAAGAATCTCTTGTCATTATACTTCTAGTTATGCTGCATTTGTTTGAGGTCACTATGGAAAAAATGATTCGATTTATTGATTGGTGGAAATTAAAATCGGTTGATTTTAAAAATTTACACCTACTTTGTTTAGTTGTCAAGGTGTAAATCTGGTGAGATGGTGTAGAGGAGAAAAAGACAATCTGCAGTGGAGGAGGGAAGCGGGGAAGAAAAAGGATGAGGAGAAGAGAGAGAGAGAACAAAAGAGGAAGAAGAAGAGAAAAATGGGCCGACTGGCCTACCTTGTTTTGGGTCCTCTCCGGCTCTCCCTTCGGAGGTGGGTTCAGATATGCCACTGCAACCGGTTGCAGTAGCGGTGATGGAAAGAGAAAAAAGGGGAAGAAGAAGAAGAGAGAGAGAGAGAGATCACTCGCAACAAAGCCAGCTGCAACCGGAGGGGCCGATTGGACTAGTGCTTTTTCTTCCTTTTGGGTCATCTCCGACTCTCCCTTTGGAGTTGGGTTTAGATCTACCGTTGCAATGCAGCGGCGACGACGGAAAGAGGAAAAAAAAGGCGAAGAAGAAGAAGAAGAAGAAGAAGAAGAAGAAGAGAGAGGAAGAAAGAACGGTTAATTTTACATCAATAATTTTTATGTATATATTACATTGATTATCGATGTAAATAAAATTCAAATGAAAATTTACACTGATGTATATTTTACACCAATTTTTGGTATAAAATTACATATTTACCAAACGCCACCCCAAACAAACGTAGCCTTACAAAAACTTGATTGGTTAGGTTGGTGAAGATAAACATCATGTTATCCACTCAACAAAATTTTCCCCCAAACCTAACTGAAGGAGTTTGGCTTCAATCAGTGCAAACCCGTGCTCATACCATTCCAACAGCCTCTTTCAACTTTGTATTGAAAATATCTTCTCATGAAATAAAGTGCATAAGTACTAAAATATTCCCAATGCAAGGCTATACCTGATACGGAGTAGTAATAACCTCCAATGAAAGTGTTCGCACCCAAGGAAAGATCCAAAGACTGCTTCCATCGAAGATGACACGGTGCAGGATGAAGCAGAATCAGCAAGATGGTTTTTCAACAAAAACCGAATTCTTCAGTAAGAATTTGATGGAGGGCTAGTGAGCAAGTCTTTAGATTACCTTTTCTGCCAAAAGGTAATATCAAGAACTCCTATTGATCGCTCCCACAGGTAGAAATCGAACTGGTATGGCGGCAAGAGTAGGAGAGAAGGAGACAGTGTAGTCAAACTGTGTTGTTTCTCTCTGGAAATCAGCAGTCACTCAGATGATTTCTATTGTGTTATGAGGGTTCACCCTGTTCTCCTATTTATAACCTTAAAGAGAGGTTCTCCTAATCCCATTAGGAGTTTCCTAATCCAATTCTTGTATTTGGATCTAGACTCTCTTTAAGAGATAAGGACAATTCCTTATCTTATCTGCAGATAAAGATTAACCCTCATAATCTAATTAGAAATTTCCTGATCCAAATCTTTATTTGGATCTGGACTCTCTGAGTGGATAGGGATAATCCCTTATCCTATTACTGATCTAAATCCCAGAACCGCCTCTTTTTTAATTAATTTCATTAAGCCAGTTTGAATTGGGCTTTTGGCCCATTAAGTTTATTTGGATCTGGACTCTCGGAGTGGATAGGGATAATCCCTTATCCTATTGCTGATCTAAATCCCAGAACCGCCTCCTAATTTCATTAAGCCAGTTTGAATTGGGCTTTAGGCCCATTAAGTTTATCTACTCACTTAGCCTCCTAACTGCTTCCCAGTTGGTTATCCTTGTATGGTGTGGGACCCAAACATTGATCTACACATCAATTACATGGGTTCAGCCCAACATCTGTTACAAGGTCTGTCCGAATTCAGTGTAGGGGACAGTGAACCCCTGAGTCTATCACCATGGGCTCTTAATGGGCCCAACATTTATACTAAATGGTCATTGGGTCAAGCCACCTTATAAAAACCCAATGATTGTGGGCAGATGCAAGATTAGCCCATCAGGTATTACCCTCAATGGTCTTACACTTAACCTCTTAGCCCATAATGATCAAACACTGTCCGACAAAAGATGACATTTCCCTCAACTACAAGGTATAGTGCTATACTCTTTGCTCACATGGATCCCGATATATATATATATATATATGTGTGTGTGTGTGTGTGTGTGTGTGTGTGTGTGTGTATGTATGTATGTATATCTCTATATAAATATATTTTGCAAAACAAATTTCAACGGTTGAAATCAACTGCCGGAAATTTAGGTTTCCATCAGAGAGAGTGCATCCTCGATCATTCACTTTGTCTGACAAAGAGGCTGATCCTATCATTATGATCACCCACTCAGATGAATTCTTGGACTGTCCCAACATACCCAGGCTTTGACCCCCTTTAAGGATCTCACTGATTGGCATATTAAAGACAACCCAATCCAACACCTAGTGCAGTATCATAATTGAGTCGAGGGGTCAGGTGTAACATTCCAGTTTTGTCCATCTATCTCCAAGGTCCGTGGCAATACTGGAATTCTGGTCCGGTTCAGGGTTTCAAGAAAACCTACACTGCATGTACCTCAGGTCTCACCCTGGCAACTGAGACAAGCCATCCCAACCAAATTGGCGGCACATCAGTGTCAGTCTTGGCATGATAAATCTTCCCAAATTTATCCAACGACTATGAAGATTCTAAACTAACGCGAGTCTCATGTGTGTCCATTTTAAGGGTATTACACAGAAACACATCATAATAAAATGAAACAAATATGTACTTTATTCATTTACATTAAATGTCATAATGTACATCATTCTGATTGGAACTAAGGACATACACTATCTAACAATTCGATCAAATGAATTGACAAAAACTGAACTCTAATTGAAATTATTCATTACATTTTTTTTTTAAATAAAACCCATTCAATTCCAATGTGTCGTAAACGTTATTGGTATCTATTTTATTGGCGTAAGACACTATTTTTTTTTTTAAATAAAACTCCTTTCTACTATGTCACGGTATCTATTTTATTGTCGTAAGACACTAATTTATTCTTGTATTCGTCATCTGAAATAAAATGTCATGAGTAATTAAAATATTGTGAAAGATGGTTGTCTTAAAAGAAAAACACTTTAATTAGAGCTTATCATAAGTTCAATATGTGTTTTAATGTAAGCGTGTTTTGCATAAAATTTAATAAAGTTTTTCAAATTGACAAAATTGGATACTTTGCAAAAATAAGTGTAAAAATAGTAAGTGTCAAGAAAATGTCTTTATTTGAACCAAAATGCCCCTGATTTAAAAGCCCTCCATTATTCTCTTCGGCACTCTTTGATTCCTGTTGTACCTCCCAATCTTTATTGTTCTTGTTTGGGATCCCTAGTTCTGAAAATTGGATTATAACTTCCAACAACGATGGAAGTGTTTGGGATATCTCTCTCATTATAACCTTAAATACTTGCCTGGGAGTACAACTGCAATTCTCGTTTTTAGGGATACATGACATGTGCTGTGGTGGCCTCTAGCGGAAGCCTTAGGGCAGTTTTCGCTAGCGATGGCAATTTCTAATCCACCCAGTGGGTACGCGCCCCTATTCTCCTTGATGGAATGCTTTTTTTTCTTTTTCTTAAATGATGGGTTTTGGGTCAGGTATGAGTTTTGAGATTCTACAACCCATACAAATATGGATAGGGTACAGTATTAGGTTAAACCCGACCCTCCTCAATCCACGTATAGTTGTGAAGCATATAAACTTTATATACGGTGTTGACTTTAATAAAATTTTGAATTTTATGCAAATAATAATTGATAGTTTATATGTTTTTTTACATGTTTTAATCATATAATTAGAAATCTTGATGTTTATTTGTGTTGTTTTACTTATTTATTGTTTATATATGATAAGAAATAACATGAAGTTAAATGCGGGTTTTAAATCCAACCCACCCCTACCCTTGAATACAAAGAGAATAGGGGTGGGAGACCATTTTACACTTTCATATGTGGGAAGGATTTGCATTCTCAAAATCCAACCCGCACCGGATTTTGAAGTGGATACGGACTGAGAGATTTAAGGAGACAGGTAAGTCCTAGAATTAAAAAACCCTCCCCTAATCTGTTCCGTTGCCATCCCTAGTTTCCGCAATGCTCAATGTTCATGGTCTCATTGTATGCCAAAGCTCCTGATCCGACGTTCTCGCTTAGTGGCACGGCCGTTGGTACTGACGCGTGATGAACGCATCACCAACTCAGTCGAGGACATGGCCATCTCCTCAGCCACGTTACCGTACACGTATTGATCAGGTCACGCCGGGGTAAGGCCCCATCAATTACCATCTACATGCATATAATTAACTATTAATTTGAAGGTTACAATCGTCTCAGTCGAAATCGGGAAAAAGTCTCTAAGTATTAGCAGCCGAGACTTGGGATTAATTTGAATTCACCTTAAATGGAGTTAGGATTTTATGGGTATTTTAATGGGCCACGGAGAATCACAACTCATGTGATGATCTTTCCTTTCTCATGCTTTTATAGAAAATTCAATTGATACTATTTCCTAATCAAACATCAGAAAGAAGAGATTGAGGAAAAGACAAATACATACACATCGGAGGGAGATAGGAAAGTTAGCATACAACTATTAATTGAGGTCTATTTATACTATTAAATTCTTCCCCTTTGCAGCCCTACCCATGCAAGAAATGAAGGTTCAGTTCGAAAGGAGTATAAATACAAATATAAATATATATATATATATATATATAAAATAAATAAAATATAAAATTTTGTACTCTACATATTTATATTTATATTTATACGCCTTTCAAACTGAGCCGAATGTGCAAAGTGTGAAAGACATGGGTGTGATTGTATCAAATTAAATAATCTGTAATGTAATGTCTTCGTGTCAAATTAAATCAACCGTAGTGATGTGTTCAAATCAAATTAAATCAACCGCGTGTGATGGTGTGCTCAAATCAAATTAAATCAGCTGTAGTGTATTCATATCAAATTAAATAAACTGTGATTGTATTTTCATATCAAATTAAATTGTTGTCCAAATCATATTTTTGTTAGATCATGAATGTCAGGTTTTGCATAGTCATATCATAACGGAAAGAAAAGCAAAGAATACCCTCCAAGGAATTGTATGAAGATATTAGTTAGTTAATTACCATTTGTATTGTATAGAATATTCCAGATCATCCTAACATTCCAAGTGGCATACAAATAACTAATGTCAGCTGTTGTCTTTCTTTATCAACTATCATCAACTAGCGCTAACTGGCTCAGTTGGTAACGACTGACTTCTGGTTGTAGCGATGCTCGATCTGCTGTGAACTTGTTTGTATTGCAACAATGGCGCACTTTCCATTTCAAAATTAAAACGAGACATTTTCTTTGTCAAATATGTCATCATGTGTGTTCTCCAACACTACTTTCATCAAAATTCAATTTCACCACACCGGTTGTTTCTTTTAACTCTCATATGTAAGTGGGGTGGATAGATGTGACATGCAAAGAACTTTAACCAATCGGATATCCTTGAATTTTGATGAATTTTCATGAGCTAGTTTTTCTTTGAGGCTGTGTTTGGTTGCAGTGCAAATTAATTTGCACTAAATATAAATGTATGAGAGTGCAAATGAAAAAAATGCAATTTTTTGTTTAATTTTGTTTTGGATTTTATTTTATTTTGCTTTATGTCTTATTTTACTTCTTTTATAATGCAATCAAGCAAAATAAACTAAAATTTGAAACAAAAATATATCAAAATTTACACTCAAATCATTTGCACTGCCATGAGGTTTTGCGTCAGTGCAAATTTATTTGCATTGCAACCAAACACAGCTTAAGGCATAAATGCAGAAAATCTTGCACAACATATATGATCTATACTCTCTCTCTCTCTCTCTCTCTCTCTCTCTCTCTCTCTCTCTCTCTTATGCACACACACGCGCACACATACACTAGAGCATTGTAACCTCATGAAAGCAATAGATAAGTAAATAAGGTTGAGCTTGGATAATCTCTAAGTTTATGTTTTAATTCTTTTGAAAGCCAGAAATATACAAATCCCCAACTTGCAAAAAGCTCAAAAGCAAAAGTGTATTGGAAATAAAAACCCTAATTGACCAACCTTTTGGGCCATGTTTGCTTTTCGGAAAGTTTTTTACTTTCTAGTTTCTACACTTACCTAAGTAAGTGCATTTACCCATGTTACTTTGTTTTCCATGTAAATAAGGCAATGATCATTTTAACCATAAAAAACCATTATTAAAAGGGGCAATTTTACCTCACTAGTGTTGGTAACTTTCCCCATGCAAATGGGTGATACTTGGAAAATAGTTTTTTTTTTTTTTTTTTTTTTTTGCAGATATCACATAAATCTGAAAAAAAATAGCCATTAACCAACATTCCACCCTCTCAAAATCCACAAAAAAAAAGAAAAAAAAAAAACTAATGGGCCCTTCAGTGTACTCATTTTGCGTTCTCACAATACATAAGTGCATTGAGAGTATCATCGGTGCCAAGGAAGATGGAACTCTCGCACAATGTTTTAAAAATCGACCCAGAGGCCAAATCGTTTTTGTCTCTGGTTCATGGGTCATGAGTCATCGGTTCATATCGTTCCATGTCATCATATATATGTATTATGTCTCTTTTCTCTCTCTCTCTCTCTCTATCTATCTATCTACCTATATATATACACACACACATATGTATATATGTGTATAAATATATATTTTATCAATAAATATGTTTTAGATATGTTATATATATTTTTATATTTAATTTATATCATGAAAACACCAGAAAAAATGCAAAAAACTATGCATTAAAGCACCAAATTTGTAGAAAATAAGTTTGTTCATAACAAGACCCAAACCAACCAAATCGACCAATCCAATCCGACCTAACCCGAGTTGGCCGGTTTTCCTTCGGCATCTGTCGGTTTCGGGTTACAAAAAAGCGTAAACTGACGGTTCAATTCGTTTCTAGTCTTCTCTTTAGGAATGCCATTAATGGCAAGCATTGCAAGGCAAGGAATCCCTAGTCCTACTCCCTACACCTTTATTCCTTTAGAAATATTAGCTTGATAGCTTCTTGCATTTTTTAAAAGGTTTAAAGAAATGATCTCTACTCTCTAAGGTCCTTTACACCAAATAGGCAATGCCAAATAGATTGGTTTCGGTTTCATTTCTAGGTAACCCGATCAGGTCAGATCGGTTAGAAAAAACCAGTAAACCTACCCAAACCCACCCATGAACAACCTTAGTAGAAAATGCAGAAAAATACCAGAAATTTTCAAAAAATGTAGAAAATACCAAAAAATTGCAAAAAAATACAGAAAAAATACAAAAAGTTGCAGAAAATTTGCAAAAAAATGCATAACTTTTATAAAAATGCTTTCACAAAAGTAATTTTATAAAAGTACTTCTATAAAAGGGCTTCCATAAAAGTGCTTTCGTAAAAGCACTTTTATAAAAGTGCTTTTATGCATTCATAAAAGTATTTTATAAAAGTGATTTTATGCTTTCATAAAAAGTGTATTCGTAAAAGTACTTTCATAAAAGTGTTTTCATGTAAAAGTACTTTCATAAAAATACTTTCGTAAAAGTATTTTCATAAAAATACTTTTGTAAAAGTGCTTTCATAAAAGTACTTTCGTGTAAAAATACTTTTGTAAAAGTCCTTTTCATAAAACTACTTTATAAAATTGTTTTTGTATAAGTGATTTTGTGTAAAATTGCACGTGAACATGAAAGTTAATAAAATCTATTTTATTTCACTTTTAATCTCAAAAGGAAATGTAGCATGGTGGTTTGGAATTCTAATGAGATATTGATGTGTTAGGAAGTCTGAGTTTGAGTCACTTCAACTACTATGTTTTTTAGATTTGGCGAATATAGATAGAGTTGACTTTGACCCAACCCATCTTGACCCGCATGACCTAACCCACTATGACCCTAATTGGTAAACTCGACCCAACTCACCCTAACCCTTTTTCCATTGACCCTAGTGGGTTACTCGACCCATATTGACCCACCAATAGATTGGGTGGATTTTAAGGTGGGTGGGTCAAATGGATTGGGGTCAAGATTGCCAACCCTACAATATGAAATTATTTTACTTGACGAGTGATGACTGAATAAATCTATAAGGAAGCTTACCTATCCTCACGGTTGCGGTTGAAGTAATTCACACTATCACACATGGATGCAATTAGAGTTAGAGTTGTCTCCATCTTCAACAGCGCGTGTGATCTTGGATAGTAGTAAGGTTGTCATTTTGAGTTGCGTTTGATGGACCCGATTATAATAAATTTGTTAAAAATATCAAACATTTAATATATATATATATATATAGTCAATTTGAGATGGGTAGAACTAGTTCCAAACCGATAATAACTAAAACAATAAATCAGGAAGCATAACTGATCCATTGATATCAAATCTTTGAACCAAAACTGGCCCAATTGATTTGAATCCATCGAGTCCGTTGGATCGAACCCAATCCATTGGCAACCCTATATACCGACATGGCCATTTGACATTTTAGCAACAAAAATAATCAACATCTATAAACCGACCAGACAAGATAAGAAAAGTAACGTTAGTCGTCTTGCACAAGTGTATGATGTCACATATAGGGTGGCAATTGGGCGGGTTGGGTTGGGTTTGGGTTGGGTTGAGATTCAACCCAACCATCTAACCCGCCAACCCATTAATGACCCAATTATATAAAATTAGATGGGTTGGGTTCAACCCAAACCCGCTTTAACCCAATCCAATCTTCCCAAACCCATTAATCTTATATTTATGGACTTAAAAAAACAAACTCTCTCTCTCTTAACAAGTAAGTTGGTCATAGTTTGGTGGTAATTGTAGTTACTATTTACACAAGTAGTGGTGAAGGTTCAAATCACATTATATGTATGCAATTTTTACACAAGCAGCAAAGCCATTTGACTATGTTCGGATTTCGGATTTGACCGAACCACTTAGGTTCTACACAAGCAGCAAAGCCATTTGACTATGTTCGGATTTCGGATTTGACCGAACCACTTAGGTTCAAACTGGTCAGGCCAACTTAAACCATTTAGGTTTAAACCAGTCAGGCCAACTTAAACCACTTAGGTTCAAGGGTGGTTAAACAGTTTAGATCTGGATCAATCCAGTCATATCAGATCGGACCAATCCAATCAATGGTGGATTGACTTGGATCGGACCTTATCACATTTGTGCACGGATTTGGACCGGACCGGTGGGCCCAAATTAGGTTGATGTAAGTAAATCGGGTCGGGCGTGTGGATATTAGTTGGACGGACAGACCAGATCGTGCAAAGCACACAAAGGCCAAATCATCCCACTCAAAACCATTTTGGATTCGGGTCGACCGGATTGGCTTGTACTAAGCTAGACTGAACTATGGATATTGGTTGGACCAGATGACCCAAATTCGAACAGAGCAAGCGACACCAAATCATCCCACCCAGGGTTTATTTCAAATTCGAGTCAACCTGGATCAATATATGCTAGATCGAGTCAGACCGCGTTGGACTGGTTCAAACTCGGGTCAAATTGATTTGGATTTATGTTGGGTGAAGTGTATTAATTCAAGACAAAACTAAATTTAATCAATAATTAATAGAAATTTAATTTATTAATTATAAATTATTTAATTCAAATAAATAAAATAAAAAAAGACTAAGAAATTAATATTTATATTGGATTGGTTGATGGATTGATCACACAACCCGCCAAGTAAATAAACAGGTTGAGTGGATTAGATACCGGGTGGTTGAGTGAGTCCAGCGGGTTGGGTTAAAAATTACCACCCTAGTCGCATTAGAAAGTACTGATACATCATTTTAGTTTTTACGTAGCATGAGAAATTGTCTATCAATACGGAGAACCTTATTCCTCCCTGGCAATTCCATACGATTTTGGCAGATTGCAGAGAGCTCTGCTCTAATCTTCGTCCGTGCTCATTTGTGTTTTGTCCATAAATTAGCAAACAAGGTTGCTCACAAGATTATACTTCACGCTCTTGTTATTTCTTCTATGGCTCTATGTATATTGGTCTAAGACCCTTTTCTTGGAGGATTTGTATTGGTGATGATATTTTTTTGAGCACCGAATGGATTTGCATTATTAGAGTAGGTATTGTCTATCAATGATATTTTTCTCTTTCTTTCATGATGAGGATTTTGGATTTTCAACGGAGTTATTGGGATTTTAGAATGGGTAAATTCATTTCAATCCTTCCATTTTCTAAGTCAATTCATTTATTTTTTATTTGCATTGAAAATGAGAGTTGACATCTATGCCATGGGGCGCCCCACAATGTCCCACAGCATATCCCCGCCATGTATTAGAAACATCTCCGATGATGACATCATCCAATGTGCTGTGGGACATTGTAGGGTGCAGATGTGAACTATGAAAATGATAGAAGACAACTAAGGACCCATTAGGGAGGGATACTCAAGATTTAGCTAACATGTTTACTTGCTTTGAAGCCCTCTCTACATAAGAGTCCGGATCTGCTCCTCACAGAGCACTCCTCACAACACATCCTTGCCACATTGGGAACATCTCCCGTACTTGTATTTATTATTCGTGGGGAAGTGTTCCTAATACACTGTGGGACGTGGCTGTGAGGTCGGTGTGAGCAGTGCTCTGTGAATAGCAGATCCTAATTCTCTACATAAGCTATTTGAAAAGGCTGAAGCAGATACAACTCCAATATCCTATCTAGAAGAACCCTACCCATAGGACACTACAGCTGTACATTGAGAATATCTTCGGTATTTACATATTACCAGACCTAACTTGAAAAAACAAGCTGTTGCACTTCCGCCCTCATAAACAGGCAATAAGCTGGTTCAGCTGCTTTAAAACAAACACCCAAATAAGCTATGGATGAAGTCGATAGCCCTTTAGATGGAGTCCGGATCTCTTGCCCACGTTTATCACAGTCACAGATGGAGAACATCTCATCCTCTGCATAGTATTATACAGAGGAGATATTCCCAATTCACAGGGGATAGTGTGCTGTGGGTAGACGTGGGCAGGAGATCCGGAATCCTTTAAATGACCGACTGCCAGTAGATTTGGCCATTTGGGATCTTTGAAATTTTCACCAACTTCCGACCCTCTGAATGAAAAACTGGGGCACCAAAACATTTTTGGGATGATACATTACCATGGGTGTGGGGTAAAAGGGTGATTGCACTCTTTAGACAAAAAAAAGACAGGGCATTGGATGGGTATGGGCTGACCTATCATGCCCAAGAACGTTCCCAAATCCCAACAGTCCAGCTGTTGGTCCCAACAGCCAAGGTTGCAAACGGGCACCAAGTTGCAGCCACTGAGCTGCCGAGAAGGCACAACCACGGCCATGTCAAGAGATAATTTTCCATGGCCCATAGGCCTCGACCCTCGAGTTACCTAAAGTGAGGGTCTCTCTCTCTGTTTCAACGTGTCATAAGTTCAGCAAATGTCAAGGTGCTCCCTCAGTATTCCACTACGTTGAGATAATAATAAAAACTCAATCATATCAAATCAGACTATTCATGGTTGAGAAATGAAAACGCATCAACCAACATGAGCTGTATATTTGAATTAGTTGCACTAATAAGAACCGAAACCAATAATCTGCTTACAGAACCCGAAGGACCCCCCCTCAAAAAAAAAAAAGAAAAGAAAAGAAAAGCAAACAGCGTGGGGGGAAACAGAAAAACAAAAAGGAAATTCAAACACGGTAGAAATCTAATTTTATAACAGAATCATTACGTGGAAAAAAAACAATAAAATGGTAACAGACGTACACAAGCTTTTAACTTTCAAACCGAACCCCCAACCTTACCTCAGCACTTGTAAGGCCAATAGCAAACCACGCTATATTATAAGAACAAGGAGAACAATGACAAGCACCAATACAAAAACCAGTAGCACCCACCAACACTGTTGGATAACATTAAAAAAAAAAAGGTTGGTAAAATGAACACAATAATTTAAGATTATAATATGAAAAACGACATTATTTGAAAAGCATTAGTATTTATAATTATATAACAAACATTTGGGACCACTAATAATGTTGTGTAGGTGTGGTAAGTTAAGAGAATTGGGAGGTCCTGCTTTACTATCTATTATGTTTCTTGCTGTTTGTTTGTGTTCCAGTTCTTCTGGTATGTTATTGCTTCCTTTTCCTTCACCTGTCATTTTCTTCTTTTGTAAATACATAGATGAATGAGCTTTCATCTATGTAGAGGTGTAAAGTGGGCCGTGCCGGGCGGACCCGTAGGTGGTCCGCGCTAAATGCAGGCCATGCCGTACCATGGGCCATGCCACCCTCCCCAATGAAAAATTTGGGGGTCGGCCTAGCACAGCCCACAACCCAGGCCCACATGGGCCAAGCCTTGGCCCAAGTTGGGCCAAAGCTATTTTTGACTATTTATTTAAAAAATTGAAAAAAAACTTAAAATTTTAATTTTATATGAATTTTGATGTATACAATTGCTTATATATAATAATTAAATAAATAAATTAGTATAATAAAATTGATCGTGTCGTGCCGTGCTGGCCCATGGACTTCAAACCCCAGGCCCAGCACGACACAGACCATCGTGCTGGGTCAGGCCTGGCCGGTCCAAAATTGTGCCGGGCTGCGGGCGGTCCGGCCCGATTTACACCTCTATTTGTGTGAATGTAAGGAAGATTTCTATATGTTAATGAAATGGATTATCTGATGCTTACATCATACCACGTTTTACACTTGTTCTTTCATATCATCTTAAATGTTCGAAGAATTCCATTATGAGGCAATTTTCAATCAGCATTTTACAAACCCAATAAGATCATATACTGTTTAACTAGAAAACAGTCAATGGTCCCAAATAGTGATTCACGAGTTTAACAGGTCAGACCATCTGACCTGCTTATTCATCCTCACCATCATCCAAGCCTTATCCCAACTATATGGGATCGGCATCTGACCTGCTTATTGATCGGTTGATTAATTAGAACCGGTCTTGAAAATGGTCTTATCTAGTTTCTGGTTTTAAAGATACTTCTTGCAGGACATGTTCAGAGAGTATGTGAGGTTTAACTAGTATATTATTTTTTAATCACGTTACTTGCTTTCCTTTCTTTTTATTCTTTTTTAAATTTCAGTCTTTCACATCTTTCCTGGTGTCACTTCTTGAAATGAAAGTGATATTGCAGTTATGATGCAGCAATACCATATAATCAGGGTCAAATAATAGTGAGGTGATTCAGCACCTGGAAGCATGTTATTTAACCCTTTAACCTAATATTGACCCTAAATGTTTAAAACTTACCCAGGATGTCCTAGATTTCACACTTTTGGAGGCCTTGGATATTTGAACTTTTGCTTGTGCTGTCGCAGCAGATGATGCTTCAATGTTTGATCCAATATCATCTGCTTACAGGAAATAAATCACAACAAAAATGTAAACAAACTAGTTTTCCAGGATTTGCAGTGGATAATAATATTAATGAGCATGAGCTAAAAAAAGCACATTAGTAGTTGAACAGAAAAATAGCACTTCACTGAGATGTTGGAATCTCACCAATCATCACTCCCTGCTGATGAACTAGAACAGCGAGGTCCCTGAATATCTCATTTGCTTGTCCAATTTCAATTTGTACGTCTTTAATCCCTTGCTCTCTTTCCTCTATTATGGCTTCATTGAATGCAACCTCATTCCCTAGCAGTAGTACCTCCTGTCTGCATTTTTTTTTGTTTCAATAAAGTGGGTGAATACAGGGATTTATCCAATCCTTCAATGTGAGAAATGGAAGGCACATGTAAAGTGGTGTTTGGGTCTTTGAGATGCCAGAAATTTTGTAGATTCTGTTTGCTGTGGTTTGGGGTATCTGGAATGAGAGAAATGGAAGAATTTTTATGGTACTCATAGTGTCACAAAAGAGTGTGGGTATCAATTGGAAACATTATATTGGATTGGAATCTTGCACATCCAGAATTTAAAGATGTCGAGGGGGATATTTCTGGGTCGTCCTTTTGGACCACCTAAGAGCTGCATCAGGAAACCTCATAACTTGTGTATTTTAGTTCTGAAATATTTCAAGGTAAGACTTAATGAATTGTGGTGTGTCTACATCATGTAAGTACTTATTTTTCTTATCTTAATAAAAAAATTCTTTTATTCTACTATCAAAAAAATCTCCACTCTAGAAAATCAGATCCACGTGTTATGTTTCCAGTCTAGCAAACCAAAACCAAATATAAGGTGAAAATGCCCCATTTTTATTTCTCAGATTAGAGTCTAAAAACCAGACCCACGAATTCATACATTTGTATTTTTAAGTACATGAATGTAATGTTAAACTTCATGCCTTTATGCTAGTATTCCCAAGCTTTTAAATAGCAATCCAATAATCTTAAAATCAGCAAGTTGATCAATCCCATCAAGCCCCTGGTAAAACTATGAGAATCTGGGGAAATCCATGAAAACTCAAAACTCAAAATGCAGGCTTGTAGACAATGAATTTTAAATTTGGAAAACTCAACTATATACTCAACAACATGTAGTATACAACTCTATCTGAAGAGTATTTTCTGTAATATAATTCCCATACTAAGAGAAAAGACCAAACTATCACATAGATACATAATAGAAAGGGATAGGGAATGGTTAGAATCAGATATAAATACAAGATCTGTTTGTGGTATTAATTATGTACCTTTTTTGTTCCCTAAGGAAAGGCTGACTCTCCCCATCCATATCATGGGTCACATTGTCTTCAGAACCTGAGCTGTTACCAAAACAGAAAACTTGTATAGATCATTTGGGTAAATTATAACAAACTGAGACATGTGGATATTAATAAAAAAAGAGGCATGTGTACATTGAATATAGATTCTCCACCTTGATGGAAAAGAAGTCGGGGGAGCTGAAGGTGAATAAGCTGATTCACGCTCAGCAGCAAGCTGTTGGACTTTCTGTAAATCTTGCAAGGTAGTTTGAAAATCTCTTGCAAGCTTAGCATCTTCTACTTTCTTGCTTGGCTGACAGATCCACCAAAGAATACGTCACTTATTGCTAAAATAGAAAGGATCTCTGACAATCTAATTATATAGCTCAAACAAGGGAAAAATGTTGCTGACCCCATATTGGGATAAAGCTTGGATGATTATGATGATGATGATAAATCAAGGGGAAAATGTTTCTGGGGCACTATACAATCAAGAAGGGCACCCATAGAACATGCCAAGTCAGGAAGGTCAACGAAGGTATTGAATTTATTTATTAGATGCTAGCAGAAAAGAGAGCATCCAGCTATTTTAAGTGGATAGCACAAATTATAAACCAAGGTCGTTTAAACCACTGGTGATACTCATGACTTACAATCCACATCGTCCAAAAAATACAACAATTATCTTTATGTTACTAAGAATGGCATCAATTCCCTTTTCGCCAATTGTAAACCTTTATTTCCTGTTGGCTTCAGCATGAAATTAATGGGAAACAGCAGCAATCATGCTAATTAATTTTACATTTTACAATAAAAAATACATTTTAAAAGTAACAGAGAAAGTTTTTTTGTAATGTGATGCTATAATTGATTTTTATCATGCTTTGCATAATGTTCATTTCCAGTCAATTTTAGACTTAGTTACTAACACTAAAGCACTATCAAGATAACCCAAAAAATAATTATAATTCCTCTATCTTTGGAGCTCCTTTTCTGCTTTGTTACGACTAAAAACACATTTTCCTTTTCAAATTCCAATCTTTCTATTGCCTTCGAAATGTTACCCAATCTCATGTACTCCAATTCAAATAGCCAGTAGTTTCTCTTCTCCACCTTCAACCACTTCCATAATGCAGATCACCTAGTTCCCTGCTGAATTTGCTTTAATACAATCTCAAAGTATTGACCGAATCATTACCCCAAATAAAAGTATTGACTGAACGACTATCACTTTCTGTTTTCCCCTTTACATGTGCATCCGTGCATGTAAGTATATTGCTCAGTCTCGATTTTCCCAGAAACCATTTTGCCTAAATTGCTGAAAACAGACTTCTAACTTTGGTTTAAGTGACTATTTTATTTTCCCTTTGTGCTTGTGCATTTATTTCCTACTATCTCTTTGTGCAAAACACATTTTGCCCTATTTGCAGGAAACCTAACTTTTTATAATATGCATCACTTTCACAAAAAAACAGGTTGAACAAGAATTCCTCCTAGATCTTATGTGATTTAACTTTCTCTCCTTTTTCTTATTTGACAAATAAAAATTTAAGTTGATCAATCATCATCATCAACCATGCCTTATCCCAACTATATGGGTTGGTTACATGAATCCTGTTTACCAATCCGTTCTATTTGAAGCCAAACTAAGTTAATCAATCCAGCTTGTAAATTTTTCATTCCAAATACCCAATCAGAAAAATTATAGTCCAAAAATCGATTCTGAGACATAAATTACTGCACTTGCTGAAGGTGCCAGCTAGCCTGCTGGTAAAGTCTCTAGCTGGTTGTAGCGGAGACCTAGGACCGAGTCTCGCTTTCACCCGGGTTCAGGTGTCTACCCCCACCCACCCACACACAAGCAAGCAAGAAAAGTTCAAGCTTTGTTTTCAGAACAGTAAATTGGAAATAGAAAAGAAAAGGGTAAAAAAGCGTATTACATACACTAACATTGCTGCCATGATCAGAGTCGCTCAGAGCTCGGAGCTTAGCAGAAGTCTCCTTAACTAACTGTCCAATCCGTTGCCTGGCATTGTGTCTGCATAGGGGAAATAGAAGGAGGAGCCAAACTGAGATTAAAGCACAAAGAGGTGGTTTAATCCAATAAAGAAATGGCGGGACAGATAGAGGCGAAGAGAGTTCATTACATCTTCTGGCGGTGTTCGGGGGTGTCTTTAGACGTTCCAATGGCATCAACAAGCCGACGGAATACAGCGATGGCAGTATTGATCTGAAAGATTCCAGCTGCCACAGCCTGAGAAGGGTTCTGAGATGAAGAGTTACGGCCGGCAGTGGGTAGCTTCCCGCCATTCTCGATATCTTGGAAGCTCATATTCGCTGGGAAACCCTAAAAGATGGCAAATAATACCAGAGCAAGTGATGAGAAGACTAAAAAGTGGGTTAGAGTTTCACCTTTCTTTCCAGTTAACATTTCCTCCTTGCTTTATCTCTGTCAAGTGTCAACTCTCCCCACCCACCAACCGGCCATCCCTTGATTCCATCAGTTCGACGTAACCGAATTTTAAAGTACTCATTGTCGATGCACTTGCCACACCATTCGGGTAGTTGGGTAGGGTAGGGCCCTAGACCCGTTAAAAAAGGGTCTCGACTCCTCGAAATGTTAATTTCTAACATGTCTTAATAGAGTTCAAATCAGCCCCCCACAACGTCCCACAGCACATTGATTCCCTCCATCATCTGTGAGACGTGGTGGGGGCTGATTTGATCTCGTCTTAATAATTGTTTGCCTTGCCGGGGACTCACCATCATTGGATCCCTCCATGGTTCTTTACCATACAACTCCATTGTAAGATAGTTTTGATGAGTCCTAGATAGCACCGGATTTGCTCCTCACACACCTGGCGCCTCACATGTACATCCTAGCCGGTCATCTTTTTGCCCTTATATCAATCAAAATAACATTTTTTATATAATAACCGAATGAAACAACTTTTTTTGAAAAAAAAAATCAAATAAGGGCATTTCTGTTAGTCTTCATTCTCTGTACACGGGTGGCTTCTCTATTAACGTTTGTCGTATATTCAACGTGGGAGGTCCGTATACCACGATTGTCTGCATACTTTATGTTCCTACCAAGTTAAGACGGAGTCTTTGGCCTTGCTAAATCCATCTTGCTTCAAATCCCAACTCAAACCATCTTGCCTCAATCTACCTCCTAAATCTTTGTCCCTGCTCCTCCACCAGACCCACCTTAAATGGTACTTAGCACCAAATACCAAAAGAAAAAGGGTAAAATACAAAAACCTCCCCTAATGTTTTTATCAATCATAAAAACCTCCGATCAAGTTTTATTTTAACAAAAAACTTTCATAAACTTTTGGAAAATTAAACATAAACCTCCCTTCCATCACTCTGACATGAAAAATGTTTGATTGATGCATTATTTATTTAAGTACCCATTTTGCCCTTTTGCTTGTGGCAAAATCATGGTCTCCTATGCTTACATTTGGTGTAAAATAAGTAAATACAACATTAGGTGCTTCTTTTATATATGGTGTTTAATCACTGGTGAGTGCTAGGCCAAATTGACAAT
This sequence comes from Nelumbo lutea, assembly GCF_056320005.1. Classification (NCBI taxonomy): domain Eukaryota; kingdom Viridiplantae; phylum Streptophyta; class Magnoliopsida; order Proteales; family Nelumbonaceae; genus Nelumbo; species Nelumbo lutea. Next base: position 922,612 of record NC_142686.1, read on the forward strand.
CAAGTGAAGAACCATTGGAACACGCATTTGAGCAAGAAGCTCTGTCTCTTCATCACTAGCAAGCTCTAATGCAATCAAGTAGAGGAAGTTCTCCACTAATTCAAATTATGATCTTTAGTTACTTGAGACAACAACAGTACTAAGCCTGTCTCTAAATAAGAGATGCACCTAAGCACTTATTTTACTAGATAAATAATGTTTTGAATTCAAGTGAATGCAGATGAAATTGGAGTGGTTATTACGTATAAACTGTTAAACAACCATGAAGAAGGGTGCACAGTGCACTCCTCTTTCCACACAAAATGGAGAACACGGAGATTTTGAAGGAGTCACGGTTCAAACTAGTTGATTCAGACAAGACAGGGAGCATCACTAAGCACAAGAGAGCTCTAGTAGTACGAGATCTAGAATTCTCTAGCTCTCTCTGTTGTCCAGCAAGTAAATGATCAAAATGTATGATATCGATTGAAATGGAGCAATGAGCTTTGAAGATTTTGTTGCTCTTAACAAGTTTCTTCTTGAGGTTCATCAAGCTTTTTTAGTCAAGGTTGGGCTTTCCCTTGATTCTCACGCTTTTTATATAGTATGTGAGAGCTTCGATCAGAAGACGAATGGAAGGTTTCAATTGGGTGTTTTATAGCACATTGTATATTTTTACAATCTGTCAAAAATCTATTTAGGGTCCATTTGGTTCATAGTCACAATTGAAATCGGAATCAAATTCCTTTGGAAGTGAAATTGGAATCGTTTATTTCCATAGTGTACTTGGTTCAAACAAGAATGAGAATGGGAGGGAATTGGAATCAGAAGAAATGAGATTTCATTCTCAATAGAGGGGCAGGGAATGGCCATTCCCTCAAATGGGGGAATGTCATTCCAGCAAGATTGGAAATGGGATTCCGATCCTGCCCAACCAAACAGTTGGAATCGGAATGATTCCAGACCCTATTCCTACGAACCAAATGAGGCCTTAATTCATTTGATACAACTAAGAAAGGCCGAGTAACACTAGATCTCAACTAATATGTTACCGCATTGCCAACTATAGAATATGAGAAATCAAACTACTCCACCATGTTCTCCTCTTCGTCTAAAGATACCCACATAATTCTTTTGGTGTTTGAGGAAATTGTGGCAGATAGGCATTTTGTGTATGCCTGAGTGTAAAGTTCTTTCTTCATCACTGTTCTAATACCTAGATTGAAAGTGAACACAAGATCTGAGATCTGTTGTCCATATTTCTTTGTATAAGCATTATAAGTGTGTATCTATTATTGGATTTCCAATGAACTTGTGGACATTTTGTAGTAAAAGAATTGGAGTACTCTCTACCGGATTGGTTTACCAACTGCTTGTTTTTACCATCACGGGTTTGCATAATGTCTTCATGGCATGTGTCTGAACTCGATGAAGTGTTAGGTAGAAAAAATGATGGCATGAGTCTGAAGTCGATGGAGTTTCAGAGAGAAAAAAGGGTGGCATGAGTTTGAACTTAATGTAGTTTCAAGGAGAAAAAGAGGGTGATAAATGGGCTATTCAAAGCTTATTTCATTTAATGTAACATCATATACAAAAGGATAAAATGGGTATTTTAAAAAACAATGCATCAATCAAACGTTTTCCGTTCGGGACAATGAGGAAAGGGAGGTTTATGTTGAGTTTTTCAAAAGTTTGGGAGAGGTTTTTGTTAAAGTTAAACTTCAAGGGAGGTTTTTATGATTGATAGAAATTTCAGGGGAAATTTTTTGTATTTTACCCAAAAAAAAATAGCTACCCGCTTTCATGTATCAAGCCGTTTGACTCGGTACAGATTATTGAACTATTCATAGAGGTAGGTGATTTTTGGTATGGACTCCGATTTTGAGAAATCCATGTCACATTGTATTCACATCAGGATTTGAAGAATTTGGTTTTTTTAATTGTTTGGTCGGTTAGTTATGTCAATTCCTAGGAAATCAACAAGAAATCGATCCCTGAAATCAGCCTGATTTGGACAAAGGTCACCAAATTTGGATTTGGTGATTCCCCAATTTTCAGGTGGTTTCAATTTTTGTTGGGTGAGGAGGCATCCTATGTGGCAGGGGTGAGAAGGTGTTTCAATGCTTTAATGAAAAATAATTACTAATTCACTATTTACCAAACAATCTTAAGAATGATTTATAAGTATATGTTTGGTTCCATTGGATTTTCTTAAGGGGGTGTTTGTTAGATAAATGTTTATCTAATAAATGCTACTTTAAATAAGTGTTTAGAACTGTGGACATTTATTTAGTAAACATTTTGTACTTGATTTGTTTGAAAAACCGAAGAAAGCAATAATGAACCCGTTTAGTTATACTTAGGCTCTGTTTGGAAGGAGTACAAATACAAATATGTACAATACAAATACATACAAAATAATACAAAATACAAGGTTTTGCACTTACAAATTTGTATTTGTACTCCTTCCAAACTGAGCTTTAGGCACCATTAGGCACCACATCAGCAAAATAGTGAATAAATGCCTGCCCGTTGAGAGAAGTGCTAAAATGAAACTTCCCCCAACGGTATGTGCACATAAACTGAAACCTACATTTGCAAGTCCTTATGTGTACAAATTCACATAATGAGGGAAATGTTGAAGTGGTGTCTATGTGGCTACTGGCTACGTTTATTTAATAAATGTCCATAATTCCAAACACCCTATAAACGTTTTCCCTTTTTGTTATTTGATTGGGCAAATTTGTGGGCGTTTCAAATGGCGTTTAAAGGCATTTGCCAACTCAGCGATGAGAAACATTTCCTACCTTGTGTTGTTTGGAAGGGCATTTCAAGAAGTGTGCCATATGGGTGATTCGGTGTGGCACATTTCCTTGATTTTTTAGTGCCATATTTTGAAATCTAATGGTTCAAACTACTCTTTGCACATATTTTGAAATCCAACGGCTTGATTTTGGATGAAAATCACATCCAACGACCAAAATAACAGGTATAGGGGATCAGTATGGGCCGATGGTCAAAAATACCTTTTGCGCATCCAATGTATATATAGTATATCCTAATAACAAAATTTAGAGTCATTTTACTTGTTACTACACATCTATCTAATGCATTTTACTTGTTTACTACCCTTTGCACATTCAATGCCATAAGAATTGAAATACCAAACATTAGTAGATCAATAATCTATTGAAACATAAAGGCACACAACATGAGGGAATGATAGAGGGGGATTCTCATTATCGTGCACTATCCAATCTTCCACAACATCAACATATTTATGCCTAATTGGGTCAAGACTTTCAGTTTTTTTCCTACAAATCAATAAATGATACATTAAATGCAATGCAAGCATTAAAAAAAAGCAATCATGAAACATAAAAGTTAAAACACTTCCCATTCATCACATGCAGTTGCAATGAACATATAGTAGGTCGTTGAGCCTTTGGTGCTCTAACTTATTCATTCTCTTCGTGTGTATATGTTTAAAAACACTCCAATTGCATTCACATCCGGATGAGCTACATGTCTGGCTAAGGATCCGTATAATAATCATTTTCAAATTTGGAGCGTCACAACCAAATCTCGACCACCATTCAGCTATATACAATGAAATAGAGTTGATTTAATTTATAAAATAAAATTGAAAACTAAAATAATAAACATGATATAAGAAAAAATATTTATTACCTAGAGGTGTTGACTTAAATGTCTTCACTGAGAAATGTCTTCCAAAATTACTACAACAATTTTCAAAAATTGTAAGCTCTTTGTTTAGCTTTATCTCCACATCATCTGATTTGATTGCAAGCTTTTCAATGACATAAAAAACTGCAGACATAACGGCCGGGGATTTAACTTTTGGTTTCGGATCATATTGAAAGGTCGGGTTAAAATAATACCCTGCAAGATGAAGCCTCTGACCCATTTGTCTATTCCATCTTCTATCAATAATGTTCATGATTGTATCATATTCAGCTTTCTTATAATTAAAAAACCTTTTTAGTTATTCTTTTGCCTTCAACATTGCATGATACATATATCCCATTGGAGGCCTAAACTTAGAATCAACAAGTGTTAATGCATTAACAAGAGGTGATGTGAAACCCACAATTATTTTGCATTGTGCCCAAAATTTAGAATCCAAAACTATTTGTATTACTTACTTCCCTTTTGCATCTTTTACATACCTAGAATCAATAAAACTTCGATATGTCACTAAATTTTGCAAATCATGCATGTGCTTCAAAATGCTATCTAATGCAATGAAATTAGTTGCAAAACGAGTGGCTCCATGATGTACTATCTCAGTCCAATCAGGTCACTTCCTTAGCATTAAGAGTAATAAAAGATGACTATAGACAAATTTGGTAATTCTAGATACATGTTGAACCACATTTGCAACATAATCCATTTCCCCAATTTCCTTTAACATCAATTTTAGACAATGTGTTACACAAGGTGACCAATATATCCATGAAAATTTTGCTTCCAACAATCTTCTTGTAGCTACAAAATTTGCAACATTGTCAATGACCACTTGAACAACATTTTCTGCTTTTACCGAATCAATAATTTCCTTAAACAAAAGAAATAAATTCTCTGCATTCTTGATTGTTTCAGAAGCATCTATAGACTTCACAAATGCAGTTCCTGTAGGACAATACACTAAAAAATTAATCAATGTTCGACTACGTGTATTTGTCCAATCGTTAGCCATTATAATGCAACTATATGTATTCCAATCCTTACGGAGTTTATCAAATGACATTTGCACCTCCTGAAATAAATCCTTCAACATTTTGGTTCTACAATTATGATATGAATGAGCTTTGTACCCTGGACCAATAGTAGCAAGGGCATCAAACATATGATGAAAATATCTTGAACGCAAAGCATTCAAGGGAATACAAGCATCACACGACCACTTCATAACAGCATGGTCCACATGATTAATTGCTCCCTTAGATGCCAATACACTCTTATTTCCAAGTTGTGCACCTGGAGTGGTCCGTGGAGCAAAATGGCTAATTATTAGCCATAAAGATGCTTTCCCTTTTTCCAATGATGTAGTTGGTTTTTTCCCTTGATAGTTATCATATGTACTAGGTGGATCTATTTCTCTAATCTCAATATCATCATCATTATCGTTCCTTCCACATTGTGCTCTAGTGTCAACAAAATTCATTTGTTGCTTTTCACTTCTTTTTTTGTCATTGATTTCATTCAACAATTGCTCCATTTTGAACCTTACATCATGGGGTACTTTACGACAAATTGCAATCTCACATTTCCTTTGGGCAAGATGTTGTTTCATTCTATTAATTCCTCTCCCTTTAAAAGTCTTTTGACAATAAAGACATGTCATTGACTTTGATCCATTAAGAGGGTCAACTTTAAGGGAAATGTACTCCCAAGCAGAATCAGTTTTCCCCCTAACATTTGATGAAATTGACTCTTGTGATGGAGCTGAATTAGATGTATTAGCATTTGGACTTTGAGATTCCATCATCTTAGTTCAATCAAAGAAACCCAACTCAAAAATAAATCCCTTCATACAAACACAAAACATAAAATTTAAAACCTTGCATTAACTAAAAGAACCAACCAAAATGTAAAATCGCTCCATATAAGCAAAAAATAATTAAGCAAATACTTAAGCAAATAATTAACCAAAATGTAAAATCACTCCATTAGAAATGAGAGTAAATTGCTTGAAAAAATTTAAGCAAAACTTTCAGCATCTGATCATCATATGAAAATTAAGCAAAATATGCATATGAAAATTAAAAACAAATTAAGCCAGATTAATTAAACAAAGAACTAAACATTTGATCATCAAATGAAGTTTGAGGGTTCAGCAAGGCATATAATCAACAAGAAACTGATACAAAAATACAAGCAACAACTTTCTGCTAGTAAATCTATCAACTTATCGTTTGCTGCTCCTAATTATAAACTATAAAGTATTCACTAAAAGCCTCTGCCTAACAGGTCCAAAGCAAAATGGTGAACCAAATGAAGAATAAATAGGGGCTGATGAACTAAATGAATAAAAAATCAATTAAATCACAAAAAAAAAATATACATTCAAGGTTTCACTATCAAGTGCTGGTAATGGTGGTGTGACAATGGATTCGCCACCAGTGGGCTCGGGCAATCGAGCTTGGTTGCAGGCAAGTTGCCGTAACAAGCCTGCAAGTGCTGAGTGCTAAGTGGATTCGCTGCTGCTGCAAGCCTGCAAGTTGGGATTGGGCTCGCCAATGCCCAATGCCGAGTGCTAAGTGCCACTGTCGAGTACCAAGTGTCGCTGCAAGCTCGCCGTTTGCCACTGCAAGTGTTGAATCTTCTCATCGTTGGATGTCGTTGCAAGAGCTGGGGTGAGGGTGACTTTTTGCTGATGCAAGCTCGCTGGTCACTGTCGGTGTGTATCATCGTCGGATGCTAGAGGTGATGGCCGTCGTAGGTGATCGGTCGGTAGGGTGTGGGGGTTGAGAGGAGTGAGGAGTGAGGAGGGAACTCAGGAAAATGAGAAATAACCCTAAAGCTAAAGGGAAAACTGAATAAGGGATTCAAAGTGGTTGGGATATAATGGGTATTTTATTTTTATATTTTTTAATTTAAAACATTAAAAAAAATATTAACCTACAAACCGCTGCCCGGGTCGAACGGTTTAGCGGTCCAACCGCTCGGGTCAGCGGTTTTTTTTTAGTTTTCAATGTTTTTCCGGTCTGACCGTTTTGAAAACCATGTAACATACCATTCAGATCGGAAAATAAACAACGGAGCACCTTCCCGGTGTGCGCAACACCACCACCTCACCGGATTAGGGCTGCCAGACAAGAAAAAAATCGCAATGGTCAGTATGAAACATACGGCCGGCGTTGAGAGGGATTTTGTAGTGGTTGACGGCAAACTTCCCGGCAGCACCCCCTCTCTGGTCAGCGTGAGAAGCGAATCTCCTTGCGTAAGTCCCTTTCTGTGGCTATCCTTGCGAAAAGTCCCTTTTGCATAGTGGTAAAGGTTTGGGGCATGGGGGTTTTCTTCATAATTTCATTGATCTGTGAAGCACCAGATATATCTCCCTCAACGCCACATCCCTGTCCACGTATGCACCACGTCAAATGCGTGTTTCGTGAAATGCTAAACCGTTGGGGGAAGCAAGAAATTTTCACTTCCCCCAATGGCTCATTGCACGAAAATTCACCCGTTTTTATTTATTGGTGTTTTTTTTTTGATAAACAGTCGCACCAAACAGCTGATAAACCTCTAATAAACGTTTATCGCGTCAAATGCCTATAGGGCACCTACGTGGCAACATTTATTAAGAAAATGCCACTGTTCCAAACACAGCCTAAAAAATCGGCTGAATGAAGGAAATGATACCAAATAACCAAAAAGAGCGATTTTTTCACTCATTCAAGTAATCGCCGTTTAAAAAAAAAAAATCAGGTGTGAGAAATCATCGTCCATGCCAAACATCACCCTAATCACCTCCGTCTCTATCCCAGTCATATCCTCTACTGGTTTGTGGTGCTTGGACGAGTTCATGTTCCGCTTACTCCCGTATCGCATTCCAGTCTTTATGGCTCATGACACCCTTCTCGTCATCTCCTTGTTCCACGGGCTTTCTCCATGGACTGCTTATCCCTTTCGTTCTCTCCCGACGCCCTTCCAAGAACTCCATCTCCATCCTCTAACATAAGAAGACCAAGGACTAGAACCTTCGATTCACGGGAAGCTCTATCCTTCCTCCAAAGATGCACCGACTTCAAACAACTCAAGCAAATCCATTCCCAAATCCTCCGAACCGGGCTTTCCCACGACCAGGTGCTGGTTGCCAACATGCTCCGTCTCTGCTCTTCTTACGGCCAAATGGGCTACGCGTCTCTCCTGTTCTATCAGCTCCAGAGCCCGACCACTTTCGCCTGGAATCTCATGATCAGGGGCCACACCCTCAACGATAACCCTCGTGAAGCTCTTCTCACATACAATCTCATGATGTGTCGAGGTGTGCGACCCGATAAGTTCACATTCCCGTTCGTCATCAGGGCCTGCATCGTTTCTTCTGCAATTGATAAAGGAAAGGAGGTCCATGGGGTTGCTTTCAAGCTTGGATTTTGGGGAGATGCCTTTGTTCAGAATACGGTGATGGATCTTTACTTCAAGTGCGGCGACTTGGGTTTTGGGTGCATGATTTTTGATAAAATGCCTGTGAAGAATGTTGTTTCTTGGACTACTACGGTGTCGGGTCTTGTTGCTCACGGGGAATTAGATGCTGCTCGCGGAATTTTTGAAGTTATGCCGGCTAAGAATGTCGTGTCGTGGACCGTTATGATTAATGGGTATGCTCGGAATAGGCATCCTGAGGAAGCTTTTGAACTTTTCAGACGAATGCAGCTCGAAAACGTGAGACCCAATGAGTTTACTTTAGTTAGCTTGTTAATTGCCTGTACTGAACTAGGAAGTCTGAGGTTGGGTAGCTGGATTCATGACTTTGCGCTGAAGAATGGATTTGAATTGGGTGTTTTCCTTGGGACGGCGCTTATTGATATGTACAGTAAATGTGGCAGTATAGATGATGCAAAAAAGGTTTTTGATAAGATGCAGAAGAAGAGCTTAGCAACCTGGAATTCAATGATCACTAGCTTGGGTGTTCATGGACGAGGAGAGGAAGCCCTTGACGTGTTTGTTGAGATGGAGAGAGCAGATGTGAGGCCTGATGCAATCACTTTTGTAGGTGTTTTATGTGCATGCATAAATATGGGCAATTCGGATGAAGGTTTTAGGTATTTCAGATACATGAGTGAACGCTATGACATTGTGCCGACTATAGATCATTATGGTTGCATGGTTGAACTATTGAATCGTGCTGGCATGTTGGACAAAGCTTATGAGTTAGTTCACTCCACAGCTATGAAGCTGAATGTTGAGTTATGGAAATCACTACTAAGAGCTATTAGGGGCAATGGAAATCTCAACATAGAGGAAGTTACTTGCAAGCATGCTGGGGATCCAGAGTCATTAAAAACCTCTATACTTTGTGATCCAACACAGCATTATCGTCAGCTCTTTCAGTGGGAGGTTGGGTGACACTTCTTCCTGTAGCATATACTTGTTTTCTGTTGCTTTACATGCGACACAGATTATGAACTTTACAAAGCTTGGTAACATGATTCCAGGAATACAGTGGTTGCCCAAACCTTACTCAGTTATCCAAATTTTAGAAAATGGATTTATAAAATGGTATTTTAGTTTTACGACCCAGGATTGGTATGTACCAAATTGTAGGGTTGGAGCTCATGTCATTGTACCATACATGTATTTTTCGAATGGTAGTGAAGCTTCTAAAGTTATGCCATTTCCAGATAAAATCTTTTGATAACTGACTGGCAGTAGACTTCACCGCTTATGCCATTGTGCCAAACATGCATTTATCTATTTTAAGTATTTCACATCATAGTAAAGCCTTCGAAGTTGTGTCATTTGCAGATTAGTTGTGTTATATTCATTCACAGAGATATTTCTCTATTTAGTGGTGTGACAGAATCCATGGGAAGAGGGTTACTGATTGTGGGATTGGCTATCCATGATAGATACAACTGGCACTATTCCGTCAATAAAAACTTATAATTTGGGACATCTATCCGTCCTTTTTTTTGGCTCAATTTCAATCTTTTTCCTTGGTCTAAAAGTATTCTGATCCAATGGTTTAGTACAGCTTTTCTCTTCCTTTCCCACTAGATTCTGTTTCCATCAGTGTTGCATGGACACAGCCGTTGTAGTTGGAATCTGATGCTTGCCCAAGAGTCTGACTTGACAAGATGAGAAAAATGGATTCACAGACATATCTACAGAAAAGTATATACTATTAAAACGGCTCATATTTTTTGAATTCTAACATTATATACCTTCAAAAAGGGGTCTTAATTGTTTCATTTGTTACCAAGTAATGTTTGATACAAAAAATAGCACTCATGTTATACATTGCTGTTCATTTATGTCAGATAAACCAGGGAGATGAATGTTATGTAAAAATGTCCTGAAGAATCTCTGGAGTGTTGGGCTCCAACTTGTTTTTCACATGGACATGCCATCCATTTGGGGGAGTCCATGCAACATTGGTTTCCATCAAACACCATAAAGTTTGAAACTCATGGTATTTAAATTTTCCTTCACATGCAGCTCTTTCAGCCTTCTCTAACATCCCTGAGATTCAAAACCCTTCTCTCCTTTCTTGAACAGCTCAAATCAAACATGGAATGTTACAAGTTGCCATTGCCACCAAAAGTTCCTGTATAGATGAATTCATGAACACTGGTCAATTCAACCAAACCCTTTCTCACATCATCACCAAAGGCTTCTAAGAAAGCTCTTCCCCCTCTTTTGTCTCTCATATATCCATTTGTTGAGCCCAAAATTGGGGTTTAGAATTGATGTCTTTGTGCGAAATTTGCTTACTTCTATGTAGTCAGTGTGTGCTTTTGTTAGAATTTCTAGAAGAGTTTTTTTATTTGGTCTGAGTTTGGGTCAGAGGTATGGTGTCTTGGAATAGTATGATTTCAGTGTATGATTTGTGCTGAAAAGAGACCCAGTATAAATGTAGTTGACTCTCTCATCAGTGTATGATTTGTGCTTGATTTTTGAGCCTAATGGTTGGTCAAATTCCATGTGCCACACAGACTGGGCCCTACTCAAATTGAGAGAGGAGTAGGGGGGGGGGGGCAAGGATGATCACTCAGTCTCTTCTTGACTTAGCAAGCTCCTTCCCACCCCATTACTCTTGGGGTGATTCTGTGAGAGTAGGACTTCCATTCATTTCATATCACCACATTGTCCTTATCTAAAGCCAGTGGATTGGAATTTTAATTGCATATGGGACTTACTGTACAAGTAATCAGAGAAATCCCAAAGAAGTGTCGCTGATAGCCACCCAATCACCATCTTGTTAGGTATTTCTATTTGGTCATTCTATTTTCTTTCTTTCTTTCTTTCAAGAAACTCTGTAAGACAGAGTCTTAAGAAATTTCAAGATATTAAATCCATTATTTTTATGGAAACCGTAACCACTGGTAAGAGCTTCTTGCTATGTACAATTAAAGGGGATTTGAAACAAGAGAAACAGAAGAAAAAACAATGAAATAATTATGTACATAGTTGCTTGTAATTCCTTCATTGCTCAATGTTGTAATTACAATTCTGCATTTCAATTTCCTTGCTGTAATTGAAGTTCATGTCATCTCTAAATTTCGTATTTATATGCATTCTGGAGAAAATTTTTAGCAACTAATGGATTGTAAGCTAGCATTCTTTATTCCGTGGCATAAAAGATCTTTTCAGAAGAGTATACAGTATCCCAAGGGATCTACAATAGCCTAATAGGATTTATGGATTAGTAATCACCTATTACATCAAAAGAAAGAGTCCAGTCAACTATTGATGAAATGTAGAAGGGATAAATTATAGGCATCCATTTTTTATTGATTTTTTCTTTTACATTGAGATGCTGCTTTTATATTTGTTACATTCATTCTATTATATGGTATATGGTATTACCCTACTTCTTAGTCTATGTATATGCATTAAACCCATGCATGTCTTAATATGGAGAACTTTAGTCTAGTTTTCAATGTTCTTTGGTAGGTACCGCAGCTACCGCCTACCTCGGTAGTCTCTTCGAGGGAAACTCACCTCCTTGAATAGAGAAGATAGGAAGGGAACCTTATATAATGGCCTACTAAGCTAATCATGAGGATCGAATATTCTCATGTGTAGGCGTAACCAACTCTGGCACCGAATCATCTGTAACGGCTGGTGGTCCCCTCTGTCTTTTAACAAACTGACGTGAAATGAATGCCTTCTCTCTAGATCCATCGTGGGCTACTAGGCCTAGGCTCTAGTGGACTGGCGTTGTCATAACAACTCCCCCCCGCCTTAAGATCGACCTTGCCTTCAAGGTCCAAATTGGGAAAACGATCCTATAGCTGCATATAGGGTTCCCAAGTGGTGTCTTTTGGGGTTAGTCTAGACCATTCCACCTTGGCTTCAGGAACCACCTTGTGTCCTCGACATATGAAGTCAATAATGCAGGTGGCTTTCGTCTCCAGCTCTTTGTCCTCTGTGAATTTGGGAAGTGTGGCTATGACTCCGTTATGAGGACCTACTGCTTTCTTAAGGAGCGAAATATGGAATACCAGATGGAGTTTGGTGTTGGGTGGAAGCTCCAACCGATAAGCTACCGATCCGATCCTCTCAACTATTTTGAAGGGCCCATAGAATTTAGGGGTTAATTTGTGCCATGCTCATCGGGCCACTAAAACCTGCCTGTATGGTTGTAGCTTTAAGTAGACGAGCTCACCCACTTGGAACTCCACATGCCTATGATGGGCATCATAATGAGCTTTCATCCTAGCCTGGGCCTTGGTCAGGTTGAACTTGAGAACCTTTAAAATTTTATCTCTAGCGGTCAAGGTGGCCTCTACTTCAGCGGCCCGAGTCAACCCAATCTCATAGGGAAGCAGAGGAGGCGGATCACGCCCATGTAGGGCTTTGAAAGGCGACATGCTGACGGCTGAATGGTGGGTAGTGTTATACTAGAATTCGGCCCAAGGTAACCAATGATCCCATTGCTTGGGTTTTTCCCCCACAAAGCATCTTAAATATGCCTCCAAGCACTTGTTGGGAGCCTCGGTTTGCCCGTCAGTTTGCGGGTGATGGCTGGTAGAGTGGAACAACTTAGTCCCCTGCAAATGGAAATACTCTTTCCAGAATTGGTTGAGGAAGGTGGGTTCTCTATCGGAGACAATGGACCGAGGTGTCCCATGCAATTTGGCTACTGATGATGCGCACTTCGACAACTTCCGGCTAGTAGGTGACTCGGATGCCTGGTTGAATAATCCCTACCTGGAATGTGGCATGGATGCCTAGCTGAATGGTGACGAGCTGGAGAGGTGGCTCTGATGCCTAGATGGAGAGGTGGCTCTGATGCTTAGCTAAATGGTGACGAGTTGGAGAGGTGGCTCTGATGTCTAGCTGAGTGGTGACGAGCTGGAGAGGTGGCTCTGATGCCTAGCTAAATGGTGACGAGCTGGAGAGGTGGCTCTGATGTCTAACTGAGTGGTGATGAGCTGGAGAAGTGGCTTTGATGTCTAGCTGAATGGGTGACAAGCTGGAGAGGTGGATCTGATGCCTAGCTAAATGGTGACGAGCTGGAGAGGTGGCTCTGATGCAACTTGCAAGGAAATAGTGTCAGAGTGCCCGGGTTGCTTTACCTGGGGTGGGTACTCCGATGCTCAAGCTAGCGAAGATAGTTAAATGTGAGAGAGCTATGAGAACTAACAATTGTGCATCTCCCCCTTGGAGTTGGAGGTAAGGCTTTTATATAGGCATTGTTTGGCGTGAGCATCACATAACACGTCCGGGATCTCTGGGAGGACGTGCCTAACTGCTCCGAAGTCCTCGGAGGTAGTCGTGCACATAGGCCAATCTTTGCGCCTTAGTCGGTTTCTCCCAAAACATTTGGTGTGAGAGCTGACTTCTGAGAGACTCGGGAGTGATGGGATGCATGCAGAAATCGATGGCGAGAATGTCTTGTAAGTCGTCACCTGGACCTCAATCAGGTCGGCAAGCCCTCGAGGGAGGTCGCTCCCCACGTCAATGTTGCTTTAGCTAATATTGACGAGGTACCACAGGTCGGCCTTGGACGAGGTGCTGCTAACCGCCCTGAGTCGTGGACGAGGTCGCTGGCTAGGTTTCTACCAAGTCGGCGGTGGAGGCAGGTTGCTAGGTCAGCACCAGAGGCAGGTCGCTAGGTCGCTAGCTGGGACTCCATCATTTTGGCTAAGGCAAGTTGTCGCCTAGGTGGTTCTGGGTGTCACCCAGTTGTTTCGAGATGCCATGTGTCATGATGTTAGTGGAGGGCCAAATCTGCCCTCATTAGCTACATCCTTGATAAAAGTTTCCGCCACCATGGCCACTGTGTAAGGATGCGGCAGGGCTGAGAAATGCCCATACTTGGTCAGCTGATCAACCACTACCAAAATTACCGACTTACCAGCTGATCGAGGCAGGCCCGTGATGAAATCCATTGAAATGTCTTCCCAGACCCATTTAGGGATCCGTAGCGGCTGTAAGAGCCCAGCTGGCAATTGGGCCTGGTATTTCTGTTGTTGGCACACCCTGCACTCCGCAATGTGACGTTGAACATCCTGTCGCATCCCTGGCCAGTAGTAGTGGCTTCCTAGCCGCTTGAGAGTTCTTAGGATGCCTGAGTGACCCCCTAGATGGGAATCATGAAAATGCCTTAGCAGGTCGGGAATGTGGGCCGAGGCGGGTGACACCACAAAGCGTCCCATGAAGAATAAGTCCGGCCCAATAAGAGTATACCCTTGATATTTAGTCGGGCTCTCCTAAATCTGATTCCTGATCAGCTGAAGTTGGGGATCTGTCCTGGCTTCCCGCCGTACTGCCTCAGACAAGGGGTAGGGTGGTTCTGTGCACATGATCTAGGCCAGCTCTTCTATCCTCGACAGGGCATCTGCTACCCGGTTGGTGATGTTGGGTTTGTACTCGATCCAGTAATCGTAGCCCATCAGTTTGCAGATCCATTTTTGTTGTTCTGGCGTGTGCGCTCGCTGCTCTAGGAGATATTTAAGACTCTTTTGATCTGTTCTGATGACAAACTTCCGCCCCAATACGTAGGCCCTCCACTTCTGGACAGCCAAGACTATGGCCATAAGTTCTTTGACATATGTAGACTAGGCCCGGTGAGCAAGAGATAAAGCCTTGCTAAAATAGGCTAGAGGCTTTCCACCCTGCATTAGGACTACCCTCATTCCTACTCCCGATGCATCACATTTGAGTTCAAAGGGCTGAGTAAAATCCGGTAGTGTCAGGACCAGTGGCGTGGTAACTGTGGCTTTAAGTGCCTCAAAAGCCTGTTGGGCTTCATTGTTCCATGCAAAACCTTCCTTCTTGAGGAGATGTATGAGGGGGGCAGCTGTGAGCCCTAGTTGGGTATGAAATGCTGGTAGTAACGTGTAAGGCCTAGGAAGCTCCGTAGGGAGGTCGTTGAGGTGGGCTTGGGCCAACTTTGGATTGCGGCTACCTTCGCTGGGTCAGTTGTGACCCTCCCTTCATACACAATGTGGCCCAAGTAATAATGAACTCTGCTTTGGCCTAATGAGCATTTGGAGAGCTTTGCGTACAAGCAGTTCTCTCTTAGAAGCTGTAGCACTTGGTGGAGGTGCTCTAGGTGGGCTGGCCAGTTTGGGCTGTAGATGAGGATGTCGTCAAAGAATACTAGCACTGATTGTCGCAAGAAAGGTCTAAACAGATCATTCATGATGGACTGGAAGGTGGAAGGGGCGTTCGTGAACCCAAATGGCATGACTAGGAACTCATAGTGGCTGTCATGGGCTCGAAACGCCGTTTTGGATATGTCTTCCAGGTGCATCCGGATCTGATGATACCCCCGAGTGAAGGTCTAGTTTGGAGAACATCCTTGCTAACCCCAATTCGTCAAGCATCTCATCAATAATGGGAATAGGGTATTTGTCCTTCACCGTTATTTGGTTCAATGCTCGGTAATCAACACAGAACCTCCAGGAGCCATTTTCTTCTTGACTAATAGGACAGGAGATGAGAACGGGCTAGTGCTGCCCAAATGTACCCCTTCTGAAGCAACTCAGCAACAACCCTCTCAATCTCTTTTTTTTTTTTTTGGAAATAGGGGTATTGGTAAGGTTGGACGTTGGTGGGTGAAGAGCTAACTCAGAGGGATCCGGTGGTCCTTGGCAAGGTGGGGTAGAAGTGAGGTGGGCTCAGTGAAAATGTCCATAAATTGGGTTAGTAACTCTTGAAGAGCTGGGTGAAGGTTGGGCTTTGATGGGGATTCATCCGGATTATCTAATGTGGGGGATGTGGGCTGCAAGCCAAGATACATATATATAGGATGCCCGAAGGATTTAGATATGGTAATTAGCATGTTCAAAGTGGTTGGTTGCAGGTTCTTGGGTTGATGACCTTGTAAGTGGCAAGGCACCCCTTCGTTTGAGAAGTCCATAGTCATTTGCTTCCAGTCACATAGAACCAGGCCTAGGCTGCGGAGCCACTGGATCCCCAGTATAACATCCGCCCCAAAAAATTCTAGGGGATGTAAATCAATGTAAAACTTCTGGCCCTGAATGGATATAGGCTCCGTTCTACAAATGATATCACATGTATTTTTGTGCCCATTAGCCACATGAACAGAAAAAGGGGTGGTGGGTTGGAGTACCATACCGAGTTGCTTGGCCATAGATAGGTGATGAAATTTAAGGTGGAGCTGCTCTCAATATGGATGGCAATGACCTAGTAAGTTGCCTTCGACCTGCATTGCTTGCATGGAACCCAAGCCCATCAGGGCATGGCGAGAGATCTTAGTGCCCTCCTAGACGGGGCTAGCTGGGGTAGCCTCCTCTTCAGGGGTTGTCGTCGGGCTATCTTTGGAATTCTCCTCATCGATTTGTAGCAAGTAGGCGTGCTGGACCTTGCACTTATGGCCTGGACCAAATTTGTCATCACAGTTGTAGCAGAGGCCCTTTTCATGCCGGGCCTGCGATTCAGCCCACGTAAGGCACATTGGGTCGGGGAATGGTGGGTCTTGCAAAATCAGTCATGGGCTTGTGAAACATGGGTTCAGTCTTTGGGGGTGTCTTCAGGATCGGGCCCATGGAGCGGTTGGCCTTCTTCAGCTGGTCCAAACGTTCCTCATGAAGTCTGGCCAGATCCGCCGCCGGCTGAGCACCCTTGAGCTCCAGGCGAATGTCATCCTGTAATCCCCCAAGAAAACAACCTACCAGAGCTGGTTATGGCCATCGGAAAACATGGGAGGACAACCTCTCGAACTCCAACTGATACTCCATTATCGTGCTGGTCTGTTTGAGTCGAGTAAGTTGTTTGTGGTAGTTCTCAAGGTGGTAGGGCTGAACCTGACGCAGAATGCCTCCGTGATTTCTGATGACATTACTTGAGGATGAGAATGGCGATACCACTGGAACCAGAGTATTGTGTCGCCATCGAGATGGATGGAAGCGTTGGATACTTGCTGGTGGGACGGAGCCTAATGGTACTCGAAGTACCGCTCTGCCTTGAAAATCCAAGGGATGGGGTCACAGCCGGAACACTTGGGAAAGTCAATCTTGGTTACCTTTCCTGGAAAAGGCGATCCCCCTCTTCCCCCTGTATAGTTGGAGTCTTCCATATCCCCTTCTTGGCAGCTGGATTCCCCCGTTTGGTGCTGGGAAGCCATATCAGACATGGAGGCTCGAATCTCTTTCAGCTCAGAAACCACCTGATGCAGGCTCAACTCAATCTGGTTGACCCTGTCATCGACCGCGTCTGCGGCATTAGGAACCTCGTTGCCTCTGATACCAACTGCTAGGTACTGCCTACCTTGGTAGTCTCTTCGAGGGAGACTCACCTCCTTGGATAGAGAAGATAGGAAGGGAAGAAGAAGTTTATTTCTATATTCCTTTATTACATGATTGCTGGCCTTATATAATGGCCTACTGAGCTAATCATGAGGATCAGATATTCTCATGTGCAGGTGTAACCAACTCTGGCACTGAATCATCTGTAATGGCTGGTGGTCCCCTCTGTCTTCTAACAAACCGATGTGAAATGGCTTCTCTCAGGATCCATCGTGGGCTGCTGGGACTGGGCTCGAGTGGACTGGCATGGTCGTAACATTCTCTTTGTCTAGTATGAATGCAGTCTCTCTCTCTCTCTCTTTCCTTTTCATTTCTTTTGTTTTTTTTTTTTTTTTGGTTTGTTGTTGCCATGCCTTCATATTGAACTTAAAATATGTATAGGCCTTGAACTTCAGAGATGGAACATGCAATTGGTCAATGAGATTTGAGTGAACTTATCTACTTGTTGATTGGTTTTGGAATCTGGTTTCTTTTGTTTTTGACTATCTTGTGTCTTACGAGTCCTAAGTTATTTCTTTTAGTTGGAACAATGAGGCATATAGTCTATGTCTAACATGCTCTTTCTTGAGAAGGAACTTTTTTCCCATTTTTCCATGGGTAGGTTCAAAATCTATGGTGGAATGAAACTGAAACATACCATCCATCTATTCAACAACCCCCAGAGTTTGGGTGTGTACATACAATTAGCTTGGGAAGAAAGAAACAATGCCTTTTTGAAAATGGATCTAGATCTTTTGAAGATTTGCTTTCTCATATTTCTTTCTTGGGTAACCTGTGGGAGCTAATTCTGTGGAGTTCAAAGGATTTTCTTTGAATGATTTGCAAAGGAGTTTGGTGGAAATCCTTTATTCTTCATCAGGGTCTTTAAGCAGATCTAGTGTTCCCTTTACAAGTTTGGAGTCAGAACTTGGATTAAATTTTGATGGCAGTTCTCTGGGTAACCCTGTAACTGAGGGGATAGGTGGAGTGTTTAGAAGGGACGGAAGCTTTGAGTGAGCTTTCAGTGGCCCAATTTGGGTTTGCTGATTCTACAAAAGCAGAAATCTTGGCTGCACTCACAGGTCTTTGAATAGAAAAGATAAAAGCTGGTCTGCTCTAACCGTTGGAGTTGATTCTGCAAATACTATAAAATGGTTAGGGAAGAAAGACGGAGGCTCTTGAATGCTAGCACATTACCTGACTGAGGGCAGAGATACTTTGGACACCTTGGTTGTAAATCTAGCCTGGGTTCCCAGAGTTAAATTTAACAGCCGATGATTTGGTCTTTAGGGAAAATCTATATAGTGAAAGGTTTCTGCCTATGTAATTTCTGAGTGTTGGTCTTTCCCAGCAGATTGTACATCTTCTCATGTACTTTCTTTGTTTTTATTATATAATCAGTTACCTTTTTCTCAAAAAAAAAAAAAAAAAGCTTCTAACCATTTCATGCTTTAGAATTATACACTTCATTCTTGCACCTTTGAATACTAATAAATTCTCTAGGAAGGGTGGGGGTGGGGGGCCGTGGGGGTAGGAGGGGTGTTAATGGGCATGGTAAGAAATGGTTTCTTTTTCCCCTAAAATCTTATAAGAAACAATCAAGAAAAGATGGAGAATGTGACCGTACAAGCTCGGCTGAAAATCAATAGAGTACCTCATCATCATTGTCCAAGTATTCTCCCAACCATATGGGACTGGAAATCAATAGAAGACTTGCTAGGTTGAATTCAACAAGATGCATGATTGCACCATAGGTGGTGTATCGGGGCAATTGAAATGGGATGTCTACACCGACTGGACTCGACCTCATTGACATGTGAGAGAATCTGCAATACATTTGTCAATTGAAACCAAGACAGGGTAGATCTCACTGATAATATCAACTATATTTAATGCATATGGATTTTTACTATTTTCTTTTCTTTTAGGTGGTTGTAGACCTCCTTTTCAAATAGTCACCTAAAATTGGTACCAGTACCGACTCCAACCTAAAAAAGTCTTAGGTATGTTCTATATTTGGTATGCCATTATATAAGATATGATATTTAGCGACACTGGGACCGTGTAAATGTCTTGAAGATGCAAGGAAGCAAAGATTACATTTCTCTTATTAAGTTTAAAGGGAGATTGATTGATATCTGTAATTAGGATTTACCGTTTTAATTTCTTTTGAGCCTAATATGAGTTTTAGTTATAATGAGATTTCTAGATTTCTAGACAGGATCTGTGACATGTTGTTAGGAACAGGTCTAGGGTTCCAAAATTGTCATATATCATGTATGGATATGAGTGGCACATGCCAGCCAATATGGTCCATGGTTTTAAAACTGCTGTTGACCTGGGCGGTCAAAATGTTCAACTTGGGAATTGGTCGCCTATCTGGTTATATTTTTCACCTGGCTCAGATTTTTCCCCAAAACTGTTGAAATGGTCAATTAAACACTGACCCGGACGATTGAACCACTAAGCCATTTGACCTGGACAGTGGTCCATGGTTCAATAATAAAAAGTGAAATTATTTTTAAAAACTAAAATGTCAAAAATAAAGTTAAAAAGTAAAGGGAGGGTTGTTGGCTTTTAAAACTTTGATAGGGCCCATCATGAAGAAGATAAATCAAATATTATCTAAAAAAATCCTTGTAAAAATGCTATTTCAAACTTATGATATACTTTTTGCTTTAAAAGAAAATATATGGTATTAAAAACTAATGAGAAATCTAATAGACATTGCATTATAAAAATATTTAGATAACTAAGAATTCAAATTGGCAAAAACCTTCCGCTCAATAAAATACTCATCCCAAAAATGTTTTAAATGACTTTAAGATCAATTTTATATTTCCCTTTTACAATAGTTTAGAACAATAAATAAGGTAAATTACTTAAATATACCATGTGGTTTTACTAAACTACTTAAATATACCCTATAGTTTTCAGAACTACTCAAGCATACCATGTTGGGTGGCCCTATTTGACATAAATAGGCCTTCCATTAATGAAACGGTTAGGGCCATTAGCACTGCATCATACATTTTATTATAATCTCAATTTTGCCCCTCCATGGTGGCTCAATTGGTAAGTTCTTTTATTGGTTGTTAGTGGAGGCTTGGTTTGTAACTTATATTATCAACAACTTGGTTTTTGCTAGAAATGTAATGAATAATAATAGAACCAACTGCAAGTTTTTCCCAATAAAATGAATGTCAAATTCAATATGTTTCATGTGTGAATATTGAATGGGATTTGATGCAAGAAACTTTGCCCCCATGTCACACCATATGGTGGCAAGCTTGATAGAGGAGAAGCCGAGTTCAGAGAATGGCATACATAGCAAGAATACCTCATTAGTGGTAGAGGGAAGGCAGTGGTATTCAGCCTTTAGTACTAGAGCAGCAAATAGTGGGTTGTTTTTGAGAACTCTGGGAAACCAAATTGGGACCCAAGAAAATTGCATATCCACTCTAAGAACGGTGATCAATAGGGCAACCATCCCAATTAGCATTAGAGAAGCCTAATAGAGAGAGTGATGTGGAGGGATGAAGTAGAAGACTATGGTGAGAATGGGCCGAATTGGCCCTAGTGTTATTTATTTCTTTTAAGTAGTGTTTAAAAGTTATGTTTGTTTGTTATGGGCTTTATGAGCCTTTTTTTATTTTTTTTAATTATTTCTTTAGTTCTGGTCGCCCCATTAAGGGCATCCAAGTAATTGTATTCAAACTTAGAATTATTAATAAAAGTGATGATAGGGGGCTAGAGAGAGAGGTTCGAATTCTTTTTTTTCTCTCTTCCCTTCTTTTCTTCTTCCACAACCTATTGCTGAAACTTCTTTTCTTCTTCTTTCTCTTTCTCTCATTTCTTCTTTTCTTGCATTATCCGAATTATTGTAGGTGTAATTTTCAACTTGGTATCAGAGAGGGTTCTCACTTTCGACTTTTTCTCCTTTCTTTGCCCATACATAGTGTGTATGGAGAACTGGTTGGTTGATCGATCTGCTACTTATGCAGCCCAGTTAGGAAGGTTTTTAGAGAGTTTTGTGGAGGTTTTTCATCCTTAGTTGAAGCCCAGGGCAGGTTCTTGGAGATTTTTTCCGAAAACCCTAGGTAACTAGAGAAACCTTGTTGCAGGTTGTAGAGACAATTTGAACCAGGTGCTTTGGGATCAGAGGTAAGCCTTTTGATTTCTATTGGGGGCAATTTTGTTTGGATTGAGTTCTGGAACCTCTGGAAGGGGCAGTTGAAGTTATTCTTTTTCTCCTCATCCCGCAAGACCTTGTAAAACCCTAATTTTGGGGGGGTTGAGAGGTTGTTCTTTGCTTAGAATAGTAAATCTAGCCTATTAAAGCCTTAATTTGATTTTCGTTTACATCCGCTTATTTAATGGAGCAAACTGGAGGAGAGACCAAATATTCTACAGATTCTGAGTTTGGACATGGGGTCAGTGGAGAATCTTTTTGGGGCTATGACTACTGTGAAGCTGGATGGGACCAATTATTTATCTTGGTCTCAATCTATTCAGATACATGTGTGTAGTAGAGGAAAATGGGTTTATATTACTGAGAGCAAGAAGAAACAAGAGGAGGATGATCCTACCTATGAAAGGTAAAACATACTTAGGGTCCATTTCGTTTGCAGTCAGAATCGGAATCGGAATGGTCTATTTTCATAGTTTGTTTGGTTCAGATGGGAATTGGAATCAGCAGGAACGGAATTTCATTCCCAAGGGAAAGGGAATGGCCATTCCATCAGGAATGGGAATGGGATTCTGATTTCCCCCAACCCAATTGTTGGAATTGGAATGGCCCATTCTGATTCCAATTCCAGACCCCTATTCCCACAAATCAAATGGGACTTTAGATCTTTCCAAATACCCAAGCTGATTCATAAGACTCCTAGTTAAATGGTTCATGCCTTCGCTAAATTGCTTGACCAGCAAAGGTATCATGTACATGAATCGTTGATGCATCACCGCCATCATGATGATAATGAAACTAAAAAGATGTTTTATTCCGCAGTGAAAGAATACACCTGAGCTCAAAGAAGAGATACAATACAAAAATGGTAAACAAGTAATCTCATGGTATCTCCGTTGAAATCAAGGAATGTAATAGATGCGACTTAAGGTCAAATACTGTTTGATGCTAATTGAACAGTCACTGATAATGCCGTAGCCAATACAATAATGCTCACAGGAGAGAACTGACTTGAAGAACTTGTTGCTGTTCCATTTGCAGTGTTGTTTACACTTGATGTTCCTCCATTTGCAGTATTGTTTACACTTGGTGAGCCTGCAATTAATGTAGATTGATTTCATTAGTTATAATGGAAAGCAGGTAAAATAGGTCATCCTTGTTTAAGCCCAGCACATTTCTTTAATACTTTTAAGTAGTGACCACCCCATATTAAGTATGGAGTAACTATGTCAATTGTTTATTTGAAATTAATATAAAAAATGGGCATTACACACCGTTGAGAGTTTTTATGTAGAGAGAGATTGGATCGATCGGAATTTACATTGGTGCCTCCACAGAGCGGGCCCCACATACATATCTTACCGTCCTTAATTACCATGGGAGATGTTTTCAATACAGGGTTGGGATGTGCTGTGAGGCGTCAATGCGAATTCATACGATCCCACTGTTCACCCATCCCAATTACGTTTCTCCAATTAATCCAAAATGATGGGCCAAATAGGGTAACTGGCTAAAGTGCCCATCCATATTGCTCCCTCAGAGAGATCTTATTTGCAGACTATAATAATAATAATAATTAACAGAAGTATCATGTATAATGGACAAGACTGTAGAGTCTACAGTGAGTAAAGTCATGCCAGAAACAGAAGTGAGACGTGGTTACCTGTAAGGCAAGAGCTTGCGTTGAAACTGGTTCCACATTTAGCTGGTAATTGCTGCGCCTGGGCGACATTGATCCTCAGTTGAGTTGCATTAGCGGCGTTGGCGGTTATAAGATTGCAGAGGCACTGCGGCTTGGACTTGATCACCGATTTCAAAGGATCACAGCAACTACTCGGCGGTTTTGTCTCACTGATAAAAGCCACACACGGAGCAATCTCGTTTAAACACGAAGAATCCTGCTGAGCCTGGCATTCAGACACAGAGAGCACCAGAGCTACTACTACTACTACAAAACTAAACTTCCCCATTTTTTTCGTTTCGTCAGTTGGATACTCTCACTCTGTGGCCCGGAGGATGATGCCACTGCACTACTTATATACTGATCTTTTCTGCAACTTGTCAATATAAATGACCTTTATTTGGTGTTATATAATCTACCAAAAAGTCAAAGAACCATGCTTAATTTTTAATTTAAATTAAATAACATAGCAGTTCGGATCTTCTACATCATAATCTTGTGGGCAGGAGATCCGGATTGATAACATAGTCATAAATCATAATCTCATAATAGAGGAAGAAGTCAAAGAACCATTAATGAATATGATCGATCCTGGTATACGATTGGCCCTTGGTACCCACTCTCCGGCCGCTTCAACTTGCTCATCGGGGTTATTACGAGGTTACTCTTTCACATGCAGGATTGAATTAAAGAAAGGGTGCGGAAATTCAACAGCCGGGTCTCCCCATGTGCACGGTGCTCGGTGCTCGGTGGCGGTGCGTCTCCAAAATGCATAGAGTGCATACGCCTCTCCTCAATAGTCAATAACGTGTACGTCAAGGTATTAGTAACTAAGGAGTCCCGGATGTGCTGCAACTTTTTTCCCTGTATTTTAGTTCACTAGTGTTTCGTGCTTCAATTGTATGGTCAAATTGAAAGAACATCGGTTCAGAACTCTACCCTTCAAAAACAAACAGCTGTTAACCACGGGATTAACAGCTGTTCACCGTCAAGTCATATATTTTAATTTTGATAACCATTTATTTACCAACTTTAAAGTGTTTTTTTTGTACAGTAAGTATTGAGTTTTAGGTAAATTCATCTTTATTTATCCTGTTAAAACTGTGTCCGCGTTCTGTGAACTCCTGGGTTCACGTCAGGGATGACCACGTCGTCTGGTCTGGGTATACACTGGCTAATTTTAATGGGTTTCGGCCGTTAGTTGGGGTATGCAGTTAAACCGGGTCCAAAACGGCAAAAAGTAATAAAGCCCCTCCCAGTTCGAACCCTCCCTTCCCTTTTTAGCTTTTCTCTTATCTCCTCCACCGAACACTCCTACAGTCCTACCCCATACACCGGCCATCGTCCATCGGTGGCAAGAGTTCCAACGGTACACTCTTCTTCTTCTTCTTACACCGGCGCTGCGTTCTATCAGCAACCTGTGAGCATTCTATCATCCGAAATGTAAACAACCACCTTTATGCATGTGAATGCTCGTTGTAAGAAGTTCAAAAAGTTAAAACAGCTTCTTTGTGTACATACACCACGCTTTTAATGAGCCAGAGTTGTCCTCGCCAACCATCTTGATTACTACATGCCACAGTTTGGTGTACATTTTTTGTTTTTCATTTAGGAGTGGTGATTTGTCAATTTGGTGTTATGCATGTAATGCATATTTACATGCTCAAGTGATATTGCAAATGCGATCGGTATATGAGATGAGACCACCTACTTGGTGAATCCCAAGTGATGAATCGATTTTTAATGATGTATTGATTTTTTGGTTAAGTAATTCATCATTTGATTTGTTTTCAAGTGGCTGATGATTTAGAGGTCGAAGTGGAGTTGTCTAGGTGTTGAGTTACTTGAGAGGTGCTGGGCTGATCAGGTGGTGAGTTGCCTATGAGACATCGGGTTGACCAGGTGCAGGGTTGCTTGTAAGGTGCCGAACTGCCTGTGAGGTGCCGAGATTCCTGTAAGGTGTCAAGCTGGATTGATGAGTTTCGTTGCTCTTTAGAGACATTCAAGGAACCAAATGTCTGAAGACCCGAGGTGGCTAACCCGACGAAGTTGCTCTGATGCTTAAGTCAGTAATCTCATAGTAGACTGTGAACTAAAAATCACACAATATGAGAGCTAGAATTTTCTTTCTTGCCTTTCGGGTTGGTGCTTTTATATAATCATTATTTGGCGTGGAATTTACGCGCCATATCCGAGATTTCTGTGAGGTCGTTTAAGTTGTTCGAGATTTTTGGAGGTAACTGCCATGCACGTTGATCACCCTCCAAATCGTTCGACACGTCGGCTGACTTCCAAGGATCATGGGAGTGTTAGGATATGCATGCCGAATTCGTCGGCGAGCACGTCTTACAAGTCGCCAAGTCGGCGCATGTGTCAGGTTGCCAGTCACGCCTGGGCCAGGCCGCTAGGTCGGTGCTTGTGCCAGGTTGCCAGGTCGTGCCCATGCTAGGCTGCTAGCTCGGTGCCTGTGCCAGGCTACTAGGTCGTGCCTGTGCTGGGCTGCCAGCTCGTGCTAGGGCCAGGCCGCGCCTGGGCCACTAGGTGGGACACCATCAACTTGACTAATGCAAATTGTTGCCAAGTGGTTTCGGGTGTCACCTAATTGTTCTAAGGTGCTATGTGTCACAATATCATTGGAAGGCCAAATCCGCCCTTATCACCAACCATTTCGGACAATAGAACTTTCTGATAATCATTCACGTATTAGTACCAAACAAACAGAAAATGTTACTATTGCTCCGGGAAACGTCCTACCTTATTACTGTTTCCAAACAAAATAAAGAAACCATTTTCTCAAAAAAAAAACTTCCAACCCACACATCAGCAGCACTGCATCACAATTTTCTGTTATTGGAAAAAACGGTGCTGCATCCATGGATGAAATGACGTGGGGCCACAAGAATACATCAAAAACCGTGATTTCATGTTTTAGCCCAAGTGTCCAACACTATTCGCAGTGGAGCAAGAAGTTTGTTTCTCTTCGGCCTACAAGATTTGAATAATTGAATCCACGTTGACACGCTTAGAGGCAAAATTAGACGGAAACAGACCACCCACAGCCACATGCCACATACTTCCAAGAAATTCTTCGTATTCGTTTTCTACTTTTTTTTTTTTATTATAATAAAGCAGCAATTCTTGTATTCTGAAATACTGCTCCTAGATTATGTTTTGAGCCAAATCATGGAATATAATATTCTTCTTCTTTTATTCTTTCTTTCTTTGTAAACAAAAATCTGAACATTACGAGCTACATAAGGCTAGAGCTGCACCTGCGGATTGTCCTATTGATCATACAAGTAATGAAACTGTATTATTCGAACCCCAAATCCCAAAGTCAGAGAGAGAGAGAGCTCAGATTCTGGCTCACGGATCATCATGCATTATCAACATTTGAATGAACCATCCATTAAATATTAACCATACTTTATTAATCGGTAGCAATACAGATACAGCTAAGCAGTTTCCTGTTTATGGACAGTGGTTGAAAATTAATAGAGCATGAAAGAATGATAATAAGAATTAATAAAGATAACAAAAATACAAGTACTCTGCAAGTGCTAACAGGTCGTCGGACGATCCTCAAACTCAAACAAAAATATTAGTTGCACATTGAACCGACATCCCAAGAGTAGCAGCTAGTATGATGCTCACAAACGAGAACCCACTACCACTTGCAGAACTCGGCACTGTATTCTTATTGGCATCTGCCAAAAAAAAAAAAGTGGAAGAGATAGATTGTTAATAAGTGTTGTGAGATGATGGTAAATAAATGAAGAGACGGAGAATAGAGAATCACGAGGAGATTGAGGCAGAGTTACCTGTAAGACAAGAGATGGGATTAACACTCTGCCCGCATTTGGCCGGTAATTGCTGGGCTTCTGTGATATTGATCCCAGCCTGCTGAGCCATGGTGCTACCCTTAGCACTTGCCAGACCACAGAGACATTCAGGGTTCGATTCGATTACCGACTTCAGCGGGTCACAGCAACTACTTGGTGGGTCAATATTTGTCCCGTTGAGATAATTTAGGCAAGGAACTAGTTGGTTTAGACATGACGACGTTTCATCCTGAGCCTCGCAGTGCTTCCACGCCAAAATCGCCAAGCCTAAAACCACTACTACTACATACCTACATCCACCCCAAACCTTCTCCATTTCCTTGGTAATTAATTTCTTCACTCAATTGTTTACTAGACCCTGATCAATGCACTTCCTGTTTTCTGGGGTGCTTGCGATCGTTTATATACATATATTCAACTATTACTATCATATATATATATATATATGTTCACCTTTTCCTATTTTCTTGTCTTGTTCATCTTTGTCAACTGGGACCGTTTGGGTTGGTTATCCAACTTGCTGGCTATTTAACGTGTTGGCCTGTTTGGCCGGCTATGGATGCAAATTAGGTGTAGCTATAAATTTTAAGGTCTAATTAGACTGCACTTGGTATTCCTTATTTTAAGGATTTGCATGGTCTCTTTTTTGCTGTTAAAATGGGACGCGGGATCTCTTACATACGAGAACTTTGTTCAGGTCGATTCACAACACACTGCCCCGTGAATTGAGAACATCTCTCCTGCATAATACTATGCAGAAAGATGAGGTATTCTCGCTGTGTGGCTGCAATATTATGTGAGCAAAAGTGGGCAGAATTCTTATAAGTAGACACTGAGTTTTTAATTACAAAAATGAGATAAATCCTTAAAATAAAGAATGCCAAATACAGCCTAACAAAAACATTCAGAAAAAAAGGAGAGATTTTAACAAGGAATTCATTAGGTATGATCAGTATATGCACTCTACGTGATCAAGCATGTGTGTATGTATGCATAATAGCACCTCAGCCTATTCTCTTTTTCTTCTCAACCCGTTTAAAATTGTGTTTTCTATTTTAAAAAGTAAATTACAGTGGCTATTTTTTTTCTTTTTGGCAAAGAAGCAATTCATTAAAACACAGCACAAGGTGAACAGTGTACATAACAACCACACTACAGCCAACAAACAAAGAAAATGAAAGACCAATACAAAGAAACCTACAGCAGAAAACAGCTAAAACTCAAAACAACAAACTAAGAACCCCAGATAACATGTTAGATAATAGAAACCTATTATAATAATTAATTAAGTTTTAACACAGTGCTCTGGTGAATCTGCGCTTATCCACACTTCAAGTCTAATAGACTTTCACTAAGGGGGTGATTAGAGAATAAATTAAAACCTATTCAGTTAATACCTTACCTAACAGCTGAAGATTTTATGTTTAATGCATGGTTCCCTTAAAGACATAATCTCAATCTATAGCCAGTGTGGCAGACAGTCATCTAATTACCACAATTAATCTCAAAACCATTTTATGGCCAAAATGCGGGCCACCCATTCGATTCACCGGGAACCCAGGAGAACATGACAATCACATCATTACAATTTACAAAGCTATAGAATATCTTCCTTAAAAAACTAGATTTGAGTGACTGACATGAACCAACAGTGATGGTTCAGTCCAAGGTCAGAATTTTTAGGCCCCAAATACAGTTAGAGTGGGTGTCAGCTTGGAATTGATACCAATTCATAGGCGGGCATTGGTTTATAAAGTAAGGGTTTTTGACATTTTAAATGTTTATAGATCTACAGTGAAAATCAGAAATCTACATTGGGCCTGCCTATACTTTTCGTATTTATATTTTATCATTGAATTGGTTAATAAGCTGGAGAGAAAGTCCAATTCAAGGCTTCCTTAACTTTGTTCTCACTATCTTCAAGACTTCTAAAAGGGCTAGAGCTTCAACTGCAAAGGGGCATGGTGCATATGCTGGACCGACCACAACCTGCCCGCCCACCAGAATCTTCACAGCACCAAAATCCGGTGGAGACCAAAAAGCAGGAGTTCCACCTCTAGCTGTTGAGGAGTTTTCCATCCCTGATGCTAAAGGATATAACAATATAAGGATTAGTATCCTTAGCTTCAAAGTACGTAGAACATGTTTTTGTCTTCCCAAAGTTCCCAGTAAATCAAAGACGGATCACTTTTTCCAAATTTTGATTAATACCATCAGTACATATCAAACCCAAGCCACAAGTTAATCTGTTTTTATCACACAAAAGTATTAAAGCATGCAAGGGAATTTACGATCATAGAACATCATTAACGTAAGGTTCAATTTGAAAAGATTATAAATACAAATATGTACATAATAAATATATACAAAATACAAGGTTTTGCATTCTATATATCTGCATTTGTACTCCTTCTAAACAAACTGAGCCAAGTACAAAAGATGTTTCGGATATGCAGGACAATGTAAACATGACCAGCAATGTGTTGTGGTTATCAGATCTTATTATGTCCATATCTGCAACATGGCATGTATCTTATTAGTTCGAGTTGTATTTTTGTTTTTTCATTCTAAAAAGTTAAATCTTGGGTCCTGGTACACAAACCTGCTAATGTGTGTGCCTCTAAACCGTGGTTTTTAATTTCTGTAAAAGCATAGAGAATTTTGAGTTTTGGATTGTAGTAACCGAAATAAAATTACACAAAAAGTTGAATTTATTTTGGAAGAAATTTCAGAAGTTTTCCTGAAGATTCAGGTTATGTTCTAGTATATGTCATACAAAAACAAATTGTATAGATACACAAAAGTTATAAAAAAGCATAAGAGAAGATTCTTCTAGATAAGATTTCAAACTTTTAGATTTTTTTTTTTTGAGAAAAGTTAACTGATTGAGAGGGATATACAAGTGGGTGTACAAAGAAAACAAAAAACAGGGATCAAACCCCTGAAAAGTACAGAGAAGTGACCTTATCACAATACAGAACTTCTAAAAAGAGAACCTAATTTTGCTAACCCATCTGCAAGAGCATTGAGTTCCCTAGTCTATTGATTAAACGGATTCCTGTAAGTGCAGCCATTACTTCTCCCTTTGTAAAGTCAGCTATACCTATTAGCCCACTGTACACCCAGCAAATGTTCCCATTTTCATCCCCTAATACTCCTCCAATACCAGCAGCTCTGGTGTTACCTGAACCACTTCCATCAAAACTTGAGTCCAATTTTATTTTAGACGATAATGTGTTTGAAATGGATATCAGATCCCAAAATTTTAAAACCTTGCCTCTAACTTGAAACAAGTGTTTGAACTTGTCCTTGACTCAGCCAGTCTGTATTTGTTTTGCTGTGCAACTTTGAACTGGATACACATTTGACATACTGGAAACAAATTAAATTTGCATCATCTACCTCTTAAATCAATTCTGTCATATAAAATGAAGACCATACCATCTTGCTTTTTAACAATCAAATTTAGCTTTAATTGAATAGTTTAGACTCAAATTCAATTGGAGTTGATTGGAATTCGATGTTAATCAAG
Organism: Nelumbo lutea; assembly: GCF_056320005.1. Taxonomy (NCBI): domain Eukaryota; kingdom Viridiplantae; phylum Streptophyta; class Magnoliopsida; order Proteales; family Nelumbonaceae; genus Nelumbo; species Nelumbo lutea. Next base: position 953,285 of record NC_142686.1, read on the forward strand.
TTCAGATCTTAGGGTAAATTTGATTAATTATTCGGACTCGTTATCATTTGTTAATAGAGAAGATCATTTTGTTGAACATATTAACTAGTAAAGGTCTGTTAGAAAAATGGAAAGCTAATAATTTCCTTTTTTTCCCTCCACGGCTAGTAGTAATTTTGTTCAGGGATCATTGTTAATTTGTTTTTATCCTACTGTATAAGTTATATGTTTTTATCCTGCAAAGCTAAAAAATCTTGCCTTAACCAATTAATCCGGAGGACTATCCATTATTTTCTCTTTCTATTATTTTTATCCATGAAAGCAAAAATCATCCATAAAATACTCGTATTACAACAATAGGGAATTCAAGCAATAAGAAAAGGGAAAATCTGTACTGCTATTAAAAGTGTGGAAGTTTTATTTAATTAAAATATCCCTTTAAATTTGATTGTTCTCTAATTATAAGGACAAAAATGTAATTTGAACAACTAATTTTTTCTTCATCCAAAACCCTCTCATTAAGTCTTAAGGCATTAACTCTCACTAACATTCATTGAACCCTATCCTTAACTAGAATACCCCTATTTTTAAATTTGATCTTTTTATAATTGTAAAGACATAAAATGTAATTTGGACTACTACATTTCTTATAATTAAATTTAATCTTTTGAAGTCTTATATTTAAAGTATTAACTCTCATTTTTTTGTTGAATCCTACATTAATTAACTATATTAAAGAAAAATAAGTCTCATTCTTTCATGGAATTGCTTTAATATTTGGTGGCAATTCAACAATTCAACCTTTTGAGTCAAATGGATAAACCTATTATGTAATAATAATAATATACAAAAATTGTAAAAAAAATGAAAACATATTATTTTCTATCATCATCACCATCATAAAAAAATTGCCATGTGCAAGTAATACAAATTCTGAAAACTTCAAGTGTGATTTCCTCAAAATGCAGATGATTAGAGACCAAATCGCCTATAGGGGGGTTAAGGAGAGTGCTAAGATTGGCCATATGGCAATCAATTCGTAGTTTCATGGCTTAGGTGGATGTAGAAGGTCGAATGCCTTCTCCTCCAAATATGAAAAGATAAACTTATTTTCATAATAAATTGGCATATCAAAACAATTAAACTCCCCGTAAAAGAGGAGTAGACATAGATAGGCCTCCCTTCAATTGGGTTGAGATCTCCTACCAACAAAACAAATTCCAACACCCTACCAACTTGATCTGACACCACACATCTCACTATGAAACTGGGGCCTACCATAAAGTGGGACTGATGTTGGTAGGGTGTTGGAGCACATTTTGTTGGCAAGTGATTCAGACTCCCTTCAATCCATGGTAGACCGCTCTATCCACACAAATACGGAATTCAGACCATCATTCAAAATTTGTAGGGTAAAAGAACTTCCCTATAGGGTGATGTCATTAGAACCCACACACCCCCTCCCGAAATAGCCTTGCATTGGGAATATCTCCCCATGAAATAAAGCATAAAAGTAGGGTCCCAGTGCAAGGCTATAAAGGCTGTTCAAACAGACTTTGCTCTAACTGAAGTCGATCCCCTCCCCCTTCATGTAGACTAGATCTGCTTACAAAAAAAAGTATCAACACATTCCAACATAATCTCTATATGCATATCACTCACATGTATGGTGGGTCCAAGTTTCTTAGTAAAATGTGGGGACGCATCACAAGTTGATGAGAAAATTCCTAAACAATACCATGAACTTTGGGGGATGTGTCAAGTCAGTCCCCAAACTTCAAAACGTGTCTATGCAGTACCCTGGACTTTCAAATTGTGTCTAATAGGTCTCTACTGTTAGTTGATCGTTAGTCAACGCCATCATGTGACATCATGTGTGCATTAATTAATTTTAAAATGACAAATTTACCCTTTATGATATTTTTTCGACCACTTTACCCATTTCATCTGTGTTAAAAGAAGGAAAGGGGAATAAGGGTTATGAAACCAAACACCAATCAACTATTGGAGTTCCCATTCCCCTTTTCAAGCTCCCCCATTCAATGATCAATTGTAACCAGATGATCACCTATCCTGTTTCATACCTTTTTTCCCTTTCTTTCTTTAAACACTCAAACGAAATGGGCAAAATGGTAAGAAAAATATCAAGGGTAATTTTTCCATTTTGAAATTATTAAATGCACACTTGATGTCACGTGACAATGTTGACTAACCATAGGGACCTATCAGACACAATTTGAAAGTTCAGAGTATTGTAGAGACACATTTTGAAATTCGGAAATTGACTTAACACAACCACCAAAGCTCAAGGTACTACTTAAGAATTTTCCCTTTTTTAAATCCAATTTTGCCCAATTACAATCTATTGACCATGACTCAAAAACACCCCAAATCACATTCATGGGATTTAATCCCGCCTATAACTGGAAGGACCCAATTTTGTCCAATTATGGTATATCGACCATGATTCAGAATTCACAAAATGACCCCAAATCACATATAGTCATATATGGGACCCAATCCCACTAGGCAAAACCCCCCTCCCCCGGTGCTAAGGATGTCAATGGACCGGTTTTGGTCTAGTCCAAAATCAATTTGGATGGATTGGATGGAACCAATAAGACATATTGCATTGGACCAATCCCGTCTAAATATTTATTAGATTGGATTGGACCAGGCTCGTCGTAATAAATTTATATTGGATTGAGTTGGAATAAGCCAATATTTGGTCCACTGATATAATTTAAGAATACAAGTGTCAATAGACCAGGTTTAAGTTGAAACAAATCTAAATAAAAGCAAATTTAAACAAATTAAATGATCTGGACATTAAATTGGACTGATCCAAAATATTTATTGGATTAGATTAGACTTGATCCATTTGTAATGAATTCACATTGGACTGGATTGGATTTGGGAGGGTAGGGGGGGTGTTGGGTGGGGGGGGGGGAATAACAACCTCAAATGAATCACGCCATTCCAACTATTTCTCTTGCTCCCTAAAGAAAGCAACCCAGAGATAAAAAAGAGTAAAAGATTCAAACTTCCTTGATTTTTTTTCTAAATACTAAGACCACCCATCTTTTTTTCAAAATGGACCGGGACCTCCCGTCGGATAAAAACACATTAAGATCGTTTGTATTTTATGTGCCTGAAATGTTTTTAAAACCCCAAATTTGCCCTTTGGCCATGATTCAAAATCGTTAAGTGTATTCCTCCTGCTTAGGAACCATTTTCTTCCTCCTCTATGCTTAGGAACCATTTTCTTGCCACCGGAGATGATATGCATTTTTACTTCATAAAAAATTCTGGTGAATCATCTGTTTTTATCTCCCAAGTAGAGGTGTAAAAGAGGCCCGCTGGTCTATGGGCTGTTCCGGGCTGTGTCTCTCTCCTTTGGGATATTTTGAGGGGTCGGTCCGATACGGCTTACGACCTGAGTCAATGCCAGGTCGTAGATCAGATTAAAATTATTTATTTATAAAAATTAAAAAAAACTTAAAATTTTAATTTTATATGAATTTTATTGTATACAATTACTTATATATACAATAATTAAATAAAATAGTATAATAAAATTGGAAAAAATATTTATTTTACTAATATATATATATATATACATATACTGGCCGATCTACTGACCTGAAACCCCAAACCCAGCATAACTCATCAGCCCGTACAATCATACTGGACTACGGGCAGCACAGCCCAATTTACACTTCTATTCTCAAGCCCCATCTTTTCTTTGTATCAATCTAAGAATTGGAGGGAAAAAGAAGATAATTTCACATAACAAGTATGCCTGCATTTGCAATGAAAAACCAAGGGGTGGAGCACTAACACCACTACAGCATAAGAACCCCAACCTCCCATACTAGCGAACAAAATTTGACCTCAGAGCACCACTGTTCTGGAACAATGAAGACGGCCAATGTTTTGGAACAAACTAACACCAAATTGTTCCATGAATTTCCACCCTTTACAATTCCTAGGCCCTTATTTTAGTAATAACTTTTTTTCTCAATTAATAAAATCATGTTATTCAACTTTCACTTGCACTAAGAAAAGGATTATCAAATTCATTATTAAATCCTTTCGATTTCAATTTAAAGGGGCAGAATAAAGCACTATTTGCATGATAGGATGTACGTGTGAGGCGCCTGTGAGATGCCAGGTGTGAGGAGCAGATCCAGTCTCATATCCTGTTCTAGTCTCAAAACCTGCCGTCCATGCAGACTTCTACACCTGCGCTTGAACTCTAACACTTCAACACATTTGTTAAAGTCATGGATTTTAAAACTGAACCGGTCAGGGGTTTGGTTACCGGTTTAAATGGTCTGGTTCTGACAAAAAATTAAAAAAGAAAATGAAAAATAATCAAAACCATTCGAATAATTAATCGGCCGGTTTGGTGGTTTGTTGACCAAATCAACGGTTTTGAGAAAAACGGAACTAATCATGTGACCGATTCTCAGTTTTGAAAACCATGATTAAAGCACTCAAACCTAAAACATGTTCTTTACCTTCACCAATCTCTCCGCTCAATTGCCGTCAAATTCAAACCCATAAACGATGATAACAAAGCGAAGGAGCCCAAAGGAAGGATCCGATTGTTGTTGTTGTGTTCATGTTGTGGGGTTAGAAGATTTATACTTCATTTATCAATAGAGGCATCCGCCCTGGTTCTTTGTTGTTTTTTTTTTTTTTTAATTAAAGAATAATGAAGGGCAACGAAGTCTTTTTATTGATTCCGTTAAATATAATGGTTACTTAATATTAAAAAATCACAGGGGAGATATAAGTATTTATCTTAAATTTCAGGAAAATTAGTAGTGATTTTCCCATCGTTAATCATAGTGGAGAATGACAACTTTGTGACTTCAAAGTTCAACTTTGGAAGAATGACAGGACAACTGGACAAGTACTAAGATGGCAAAGAAACACCCCTGAAAAGAACAAGAATGATGTAAAAGTTTTTTCCTAATTGACATAGGTCGCCATCTTGTGCATCTATGAATCAGAGGGAGGGGGGCTTTAATGACTCTAAAGTTGGATGAGGAATTTCCTCAATCACAGCCAATGAGTCCGATTCCACTCCAAGAATTTCTTATTACCGCGAAAGAAGTTGAAATTACAGCAACAGCAGGAGAGGCCCAAACCCAAACCCAATGGTCGAGTCAGGGATTTTCTTTTTGGGGGCCTAGTCAAACAAGAAAATGAAGCAAGGAGTAGAAGTTTAGAAGATGTAGGATTTTAAAAGAAATGGGGTGGAAAGTTTTGGTCTATTAGAGATTTTTTTTAGGAAAAATAAATAATTTTTATTTTTTTATTTTTTTATTTTAAAAGTTGGAAGAACATTAAAGAGTGATCTTAACATTTAATTTCAAAATTTCCCACTTTACTCTTTTTAACCCAGCTTCTACTTGCTAACTATATAAATGATAGTTTTAATAAAAAATTTGGGGGACAAAAACCTCACCAACACATGGCTCCGCCCTTGCCCAAACCAAATGACAGGGACAGTAGTTATTGCTATATAATCAAGTCTTCCCTATTCAGACTTGATTATACCAAATTGGTTCCCTAAAATAAAAAATTATACCAAAGTCGTTAGTAATTCATGGTTATCAATTTATAATAAAGTCATTGCTATCCGTAATGTTTCCTTTCAATCTTTCTAAGGATCTAGAAACGAAAATCGGCAAAGGTAGATAGAGCCATTGGTTGGTAAAGGACTGTTTTATCTCAAATGGAGTCAACAATCACCATAGTAGTGTTGGACTTTATTACTTCGAAGATTTGAAAAAGAAGCAAGGATACATGACATTTTAATATTTCATTCGCTAGCAATTTGATGCAACATTTAGAGGTTTCAGTAGAGACTGGATCTGCTCTTTACACAGGGCGCCTTACACCAATCTCATACACACATCCTACCATGCATTGGGAATGGGAATATCTCCCGTACTTATAGGTTATTATTCACGGGAGATGTTCCCAATGCAAGATAAATGTGTCTGTGAGGAGCAGATTTCGTTCCGTTTTAGTATTTATAAGAGACATCCAGACGGTCAGGAGTTTGGATCTGTTCCTCAGAGAATGCGTTTCACACCTACCTCACAGTATGTCTTGGCTGCACATCAAGAACATCTCCCATATTTGTTTTTATTATTTATGGGGAGATATTCCAAATACAGGGTGGGATGTGGCTGTTAAGGTCGGTGTGAGACGAGTTTTGTGAAGAGCATATCCAAATTTGATGGTCACTATTTATAGTGATTGTTTATAATGTAAATTGTAAATAAATACTTTGAGGGTAAAATACAAAAACTTCCCCTATATTTTTAAATAATTTGACAAAAACCTCTTTTCCTCAATAACCATAACAGAAAATGTTAAATAGATTAATCATATCTTTCAAATACCTATTTTACCCATTTACAAATTTATTTGCATGTATTTTTATCAAAATACCCCTGAGGCATGTTATCCCATTTTCCTCTCCCATCAACCTCTTTCTTCTTCAACTTCAAAACCCTAATTCTGATGAGCTCTTAGTATTTGTGATTATAACGTAAAAGAATCTCCATTTGTAGTCCTCCACTTTCAACAACCAAGGTTCATGTCTGAACTCGACATCTATATTCCTACTGCCTTTGATCCATTTGTTGAGGCAAATACTAAGGACTCTAGCACTGGGGCAAATGAGTATGTGCATGTGCGTAGAGGACCAGTAGTTCAATGAGAGATTTTCTTCATTCGACCGTTTTTCCTCATCGTGTTTCTAAATGTTTTTGCTTGGAATACAGGGTCGTTGTCCGTTGCCTTCACCCATGATTACTCAAAAAACCCAAAAGAAGAAAACCCTTGTTTCTCATTCTTTTTTTTTTTTAATTTTTTCCCGGTTTATTGCTCTCTTGAGTATTAACAACTCAGATTTTGTTTGCCTAGTAATGGGTGGGTTTCATGAAAATAAATTTCATATTTCTTCATTGTATATTTCATGATTGATGGGCATCATTCTGTTCAAGTATCTCTTTGTTTTAACTGATGATTTGGATATTATAACGAACTCTTCTTTTATTTCTCTTTTGAGTGGAGGAAGGCTAGTTCTAACATGATTTTCTTCCCTCTGTTGATTTGGTTGTTTCTAGAAATCTATTTTGCTAATAGATCTTATCAAAAATAGTATTTTTCCCCACCTGTAGCCGTAAAAAAATGATCTCTTTTCATCATGAATTGTTTCATGGTAAGGGCGCTCTCATGATAATCATGTTTGAAGATGCCTCATTGAACTTGAAGAGGGATTCCTCAAAAAGGTTTTGGTTTTGATGGGTATCAAGAAGCTAAGTTTTTGTTTTGATCTCTCTTTTCTTCTCCTCCCTCCTCATCGTCCCTACACAACACTGAACTGCGAATCACCATTGGAACCACCACTATATAGGGGTGGTTCGGTGCTGTATTCCAATAAAAACATGAAATTAATCCAGCTTTCTCTTTTTACCCTGAGAACACGAAATTAATCCAGTGGTATTCCAACTGTGGTTGTGACAGTGGTGTTGTATTACTGGTAGTGGAGATTCGGGCTGTATGGAGGCGATTTAGTACTGTATAGGGGTAGTGATGAGGGAGGAGAAGAAAACGAAGAGATGAATAATGGGTTTGGTGGTGTGTAGGGACGGTCATGTCTTCTCCACCATCCCCATTCTCATTAACAACTCTCATCTTGCCTTTTTGCTTACATGGTTTTGATCAAGTTTCATGTAAAAAACACAAATAAAATGTAAGATATGAAACATAGGTACTTTAAACAGTGGAGTTTAGGGGTAAATAGGTCGACCAAAGAGGAAAGAGCATATAATATGTCAACAAGGGTATAATTTCAGTAAAAATTACCCAGACTAATTTGTAAAAGGGTAAAATAGGTATTTGAGGGAAGGGAGGTTTTTGTCAAATTATTTAAAAATTTAAAGGAAATTATTATTAAAGTAAAATTATAGGGAGGTTTTTATGATTGTCAGAAAGTTAAGAGAGGTTTTTGTAGTTTACCCATAATTTGATCCCTATTTGTTGATCCGTAAATACAACTTAAATCGATGTAGATATTGATATCGATAATCACACCAACGGTCCACAACCTTAAACCGCTGATGTTGGAACAGTTTTTTTTTTTTTTGTTATAAGCAGATCCCAACTCGTGTACAAGTACAACAATCAGTGGCAGGCTGGCAGCTGCGTCATTTTCCATTTTCGGAATCCCGCCATCCACTTTTTGTCGGGAATTCCCAGGGTAGGAAAAGAGTCGCCTCGCCTCTCTATGGGGATTGGAAAACCGAAACTCCTACACGATCTTCGCCGATTCAGACGACTGCTCACTCCTTCACTCCCTCTCGTTCGCTCGATCCATTCCCAAAACCCTAACTCAGTCATCGTCTCTTACCCTTTTCTCCCCATCGGTCAATCCGATTTAATAGAGAGATCCCAGCCATGGATGAATGCGAGTTTGATCGGGCTTCCGAACTCTATGTGGTTTAGACCGTTCTCAATTCATACTGCAAGCAGTGATAAGGTAGACAAAGATGTAGGCCTCGATGTGGGGTTGGAGACTGAGTTGGAGCAATTGGATGCAAATGGAGATGCAGTGGGAGTGATTGGAAGTAATGAAGATGGGGAAGGATTGCTTAGTCCTGTTCGTGCAGTTATTTCTTTGCTGGATGGGTACCATGATCTAACTGGTCTTGCTTGGTAAGCTTTCGCAGCTTAGCTTTTTTTTTTTATTGATTTTTCTTTCTCTATTGGGTGTAGTCGTGATTGTAGCTGTTGAACATGGGGAATCTAGGGCTCTGCTTTAACAACAATGTCTATGACAACGGCTGAAATATATTTGTCTTTCTTTTTATTTTAATGAAATTTCATTTACTATAAAAAACCCGGATGAACTAGGGGCCGAGAAGAAAACCGATCTATATGGCTGTTTACCCCTCCAAGACCCCAGATGGATGGGACCAACATTGGGTAATCGGCTTTTTTTAGGTAATACGTAATTGGATTCAACAAAACTACTAGACCTATAATCAGTTTTGGTCAGCCAGTCAGCAGCCTAGTTGGCTTCTCTATAAACATAAGTAAATATGATATCCATGCCAGCCTCACGTGCGATGTTGAAGCAGTCTAATGCAAGGTATTCTATATTCCAACGAGGTATAGATCTCTTGTTCAGACAGTTCATGACCAATTTAGAGTCTCCATTGATCCAAATTCTGTTATACCTGCTGCTGACAAAAAAAAAAAAAAAAAAGAAAAGAGAAAAATGGTACACTTGCTTACCCTGGCCATTATTAGTGTTACTCCTATCTTCCCAAGCTTCTGCAAACATTGATTGTGGTTTCCCCAAGTACCTTGTAGTCCATTTTATTGTCTCTCCAAACTGGTTCCTTGCAGTGCTATCTGAAACATCAAAATTGATCTTTAGCTCTTAATGGTAGGAAGATTCCACTTGATCTATCGCATATACCAGTGTTTAGAAAACTGGACCGGACCGGTCAGTTGGCCTGGTTGAACTGTGACCTGGCCCCTAGCTGGTTTGGTCATACCCCATAACCAGATTGGGTAAAAAACCGGCCAAAACTGCTGACCCAGCCTGTCAAACCGGAAAACTGGTGAACTGGTCCCAGTTTTAGAAAACCAGCCATTTTTTGAATTTTTTTTTACACAAATTCAAACTTCTAGAGGCCATAGCTTTGTGCTCAGATGTCTGATTGGTGTGACCTTTTTCTTTTTCATTTTTAATTTTGGCTAACATTTTGAGATCTGTTTTCCCAAGGGGCCGAAGGCGCCTTGCACTATTTTTGCCAAAAAACACCTTTTTTAGCCTCAAATCTTAATTTTTAATATAAAAGGTTGAAACTAAAATGTTATAGAAGAATATAATTATATACATATATATAATTATATACATATATATAATTACATACATATATATAATTTAATACATATATATATATATATATATATATATATATATATATATATATATATATATATATATATGTATGTATGTATTTATGTATATGTATATTATGCATCATGGTTCAACCCCAGTTGAATCTCTGACCCATGAACCTCTCCCTTTTCCAGGTGGATGCCCAGTCCGGTTCTCTGAACACTGGTTTATACTGCAGAATGGTTACCAGGTCTTTGTTTTCATTTGTCTCCATTTTCTCTATGAACATATTCCAAGCTTTCTCAATGACTTCCAGTGGGCCGCTATCTTTTTCTCAAATACCTTCATATTTCTAGTTTTCCATAATGCCAGCATAATATTAACAATTATTGACTAATAGCTATTGAATGTATTCTACATATTTGTCTCAACCATTTGAAGCCACCAATTCATAACTGTTCCATCATGCTCATTTGGAGCAGGGTAATTCAGGTTTATTGCCATCTAAATTTGATTAGCAAAGCCACAATTCTTAAAAAGATGGTCAACCTCTTCATTCTCAAGGCTACAGTGGGCAATCAGGATCTATTCCAATCCTTTTGATGCCGGAAAGGCTTTATCGAGCTACCGACAGTCTTCCATTCATGAGGAGCCAAAGAAAGACTTCATCTTTGGTAAGTCAGCAATTTATGGGCTGAGTTAGTAGTGGATTTTCCCTTCATGTCTAACCCCCAAATGAATTTATCCTCCGAAGTTGATTTAGGTCCGATGAATAAAATCTCGTCCTGACGTTCTCGGGGTTCAATGTATTAATTGTTTGCCAATTCCAACTTTTGTTCTCTTGATTAATGCAATTTGCCAGAGCAAGAAAGACTTGAATTAGAAAGGAAAGGGAAGGAGAGTATGGAGAACTTCGTGGAGGCTAATCGATGGAGAAGGCATCTCAAGGTGGAGGCAAAGAGTTTTCTGCTGGAAGAACTAAGAACCAGAGGGCAGATTAGCTTGAAAATCAGGGAGGATAAGCTGGCTACAGTGCTGTTGGTAGGATTGAATGTGGTAGAATGGTTCATAGAGTTTGTAGTTGCAGCGAGTGCAAAAGGAAAGGACAGATTTTGGAAGGAACTTCTAACAGAGATGGGAAGGAGATATGTGGTGGAAAGCAGGAAGAACTACAAAGGTTTCTTCATAGCACTATCAGAGAAGTATGATAATGCTAGAAAGCAGATGGTATGCTTTCCAGAAGGGAGGAAGAGCCAAGGATGGATAGAAATAGTCAAGGCTCTGAGAGAATTTATCTCTAGAATGAAGTTTAGACAGGAAAAAGGTTCAGAAAAGAAGGTAAGAGAGGCTCCCATGAAGACAGTAGTGAACTTTGAGCCTCCCAACAAAATGGCCCCTACCTCAGTGCAAGATGGTAATAGAGCAGCATTATTAACATCAGTGGCAGCAGGAGAGTGGTCCAATAAACTTATTGTTGAAGTTGATAAACCAGGTAGAAACTGGGAGGAGGTTGCTGATTTGGTGACAAAACAATTAAGGATGACGATCACATATGTATTAACTTCTTTTGAGAGGTGCAAAGCTCTGTTAGATCCCCTGGATAATAAGCCAGAAGTTGAGGCAGTATGTGTACAAGATAAACTGGGGTCGGTGAACATTTTCAGGTGGTCTCCTTCATCAAACTCGAAGGAATCCTCGGTGATGGATGGAGTAAAAGTGCGTGTGCTAGGTCTACCTTTCCATCTGTGGAAGGGTGAAGTAGCAGAAGCCATTGCAACATTGTGTGGAGCAAAACTGGCTGGTGTCTTTTGGGGAGATCTAAGGTCTGCAGCAATTTTACTGAATGGTGTCAAGCCTGAGGAGATTTCCAGGAAAGTGAACCTGAGAGTTGAAGGAGCTTTCATGGCGGTCTGGCTGACTTCCTCCATTGAAGCTGAAATGTGGAAGGAAGCTCATAGGGAGGAAGATGGTCAGGTTGAAGAAGAAACCTTACGTGGCAGTAAGGGGTTGGTCAAGCTACAAGGAAAATACAGATACACAAAAGAGGGCAAGCAAGCTTTTGAAAATTCGAAAGCTTGGCTGAAGATGGAAAGTCTTAAACTTGACCAACAAGGCAGTAGATGGAGACCTGACATCATATGCGTTAGCAGTAACAGATGGCATGCAAGCTACCTCATTAAATGCGTCTATGCGGCTGAGAAAAGGTGAGAAGGGGAGCTAAAATGCTGGATCCATTTAAAATAAATAAGGCCCATTCAATTTCCAATCCGGGCCAGAAAATTGTAAATGGGCCTTCTTCAAGAGATGGGCCCCCGGTTCTAAAAGTTGGGCCACTTAATAACAGAAGGGATAAAATAATTAGTGGGCCAACCTCTGTGGGCCTGTCTAAAGCAGGAGTGGGGTAGGGGGAACACTTTGTTAAAACACTATTTGGGCTGAATAATATCAGCCCATCGAAAGGGACCACAGGGATTTTAAAAGGTCGCGTGACTAGGGGGTTAGAGTTGATAGATGGTAAACACCATCTATCTTCTCCTTCGTTGAGCTCAACTGACAGAAAACCACGACCAACGAAGAGTGAATATTCTGGGAACTCCCTACAGTGGGTTGTGTCAGGAAAAATGATTAGATCGTCACTTGAAAAACGCAACCCAAGGAGCGTCAGACGAAGCGATTGTGAAGAGCAAAAGCAACATGACTGCTTTGAGGAGGAAGAGTTCAGTGATACTGATTCAGACTATATAGTGAGCCTAGGGAGTACCGATCTGAACAGCTCGAGGAACATTTTTGATGAAGATAGCTTGGGTACAGAGGTGCTTTTTCAAGAGAACAAGGAAGAAGATGATTTTCAAAGAGTTGAAGAAGACGATGTGAATGTATTGGATCGTTTGACAAAAGATGAGGTTCAGGTGCTGCCTGCACTTGTAAAGGAAGTCAATCCAGTAGCTTAGGAAAATCAGGATATGAGGTTGGTAATGAAAAATCCTAACACTTTGATCTGTAACGGGAAGAATAGTTCAACTGTTAAAGACGACAGGGTATTGACTCCTACTATAAATTCTCTAAGGCAAAATCAACCTCAAGGAACAGATTTAGGCCTTTCTCCTTATGCGCACCCCCCTCCCTTGAATGATGGCCCATTGATCCCCGACAACACAGGTATGATTGTCCATTCAGTTTTGGTTACTAAGTGCCTTCTGTGCTTGTAACAGATACTCCAGCATTCCAAGCGGAAGTTCCAGTTGCGGGGAAGAGAAGAAAGATTGGCAGTCCTGAGAATGAACTGAGAAAGGAAGGAGTGGCCCCTAGAGAGAGACAAGAGGAGGAATTAGAGAGAATATGGGAGATGATATGTGAGTTGTTGGAGGAGTACAAAGTAAAGGAGGAGGAGTTAGGTCAAAGGGAGAGAGCAGAAATTTCTCAAAAGAAGGATTACCACAGAAGTCCTAAGTTGGGGGGAGGGGAGGCAAAAACTAATGCATCATCTAGGAAGGCCGAGGGTAATAATAAAAGGAAAAAGAAAAAGAGATCAGAAGTGGAGAGATTGATTTCAGATATTGAGGGTGATATTGAATTTAGTGGGAGAGGGGAAAGAAGAAAGATTCTGGTGTAAGGTGGAATTTTTTGGGAAGGGTTTTTTGAAAAGAAGTGTTCAATGAAAATCATCAGCTGGAATGTGAGAGGACTGGGAAGTGAAAGAAAAAGAAGGGCCATCAAAGACTTACTAAGAAGAGAGAAACCAGACATAGTGTTGATATAGGAGACCATGTTGGCAGAAATAGATAAAAGGTGGGTGAGAAGTGTATGGAGATGAAGAGGAATTTATTGGACGTTGGCCCCTTCTTGGGGAGCCTCTGGAGGTCTAGTAACATTATGGAGGGAAGATGTGGTAGAATTAGTGGAGGAGCTAATGGGGAGATTCTCTGTGTCTGTAAAGGTTAGTAATGTGGGGGATGGATTTACTTGGGAATGAGATGTGGGAAGAGTTGTATGGAATACGAGGCTTATGGGAGGACCCTTGGTGCCTTGGGGGGATTTCAATGTAATTAGGTTCTGTAGTGAAACTAATTATCCCCAAAGAACAGTTATTACCAGCATGAGAAAGTTCAATGAATTTATTAGTGATTGTGGCCTAAAGGAATTACCTCTCTTACAAGCCAACTTTACTTGGTCTAATTTTCAAGAAAACCCTCTTTGTTCGAATTTAGATAGATTCCTCTTTAATGAAAATTGGGAGAGTCATTGGAGAAACTTGATGGCTAGAGCATTACCCAGAGTCACTTCTGATCACTGCCCTATTCAGCTAAGCCTTGAAACAATAACCTCTGGTTCACGGCCTTTTAGATTTGAGAATATGTGGTTGACTCACTTGGACTTTGTGCATTTGATTGGGGAGTGGTGGAGAGAAGAGTTAAGAGGGTGAAATGGAAGGGAGTGAGATTCCACAAAAAGCTGAAGAGGTTGAGATCCAAAATTAAGTAGTGGAACTGGGAACATTTTGGAAGAGTAGAGGAGCAAACAATTAGTTTATTGTCTAGGATTGAGGAATCAGATTCCAAAGAAGCCCAAAGGATGATGAGTGAGCAAGAAAGGGTGTTAAGAAGAAACCTAAAGAAGGATTTGGAAGAGGTCCTCTTAAGAGAGGAAATTTCATGGAGGCAAAAGTCAAGATGGATTAAGGAAGGGGATGGGAACACAAAATTTTTCCATAAGCTGGCCAATGGGAGGTGAATGGGGAGGAAGTAACAAATCAAGATGAGATAGCAAGGTTGTTTGTGGATCACTTCAAATCAATCTATAGGAAACCTTTGAATAATAGGTCAACATTGGAAGATTTGGATTGGACTAGGATAACAGAAGAACAAGCAAATTGGTTAGAAAGGGATTTCAATGAAGAAGAGATCAGACATGAAGTGTTTTCAATGGATAGATCCAAAGCACTTGGTCCAGATGGCTTCACAATGGCTTTTTATCAGGATTGTTGGGATGTGGTTAAAGAAGATCTTGTTGGGGTATTTTAGGAATTTGCAGATATTAAAAAGGTAAGCCCTGGAGTTAATGCAACGTTCTTAGCCCTTATCCCAAAGAAAATAGATGCAAAGCACGCTAAGGATTTAGGCCGATTAGTTTGGTGACAAGCATCTATAAAATCTTGGCCAAAGTGTTTCCCATGAGAATTTGAATAGTGCTACCATCCATCATTAGTCAAGAACAAGGTGCATTCGTGCAAGGAAGGCAAATAACATATTAGATCCTAATAGCAAATGAGTGTGCTAAGGACATGTGAAGGTCGGGGAACCAAGGTTTTGCGTGTAAGCTAGACTTTGAGAAGGGTTATGATCTTGTGGATTGGAGTTTTTTACTAGAGATCCTTGGGTGTTGTGGCTTTGGAGATAGATGGTGCAATTGGGTAAAGGGATGTATTAGTTCTTGCCATTACTCAATCTTGATTAATGGGATGGTTAGAGATTTTTTCCCAGCTTGTAGAGGCCTTAGACAAGGTGACCCACTCTCCCTGTTTCTTTTCACCTTAGTGGCAGATGCTTTCAGTAGATTAATCTCTAAGGCAGATAGGGAAGAGGAGGTGAGTAGTTGGAGGATAGGAAGTGTTTTCACTGTAGCTACTGTAGCTACTGGAGGATAGGAAGTGTTTTTACTCTCACCACTCTGTCCAATCGATCCCATCTAACCAACAACGAACCATCTCTCTCTCTCTCTCTCTCTCTCTCTCTCTCTCTTTCTTCCACCTGTGCATTTAGCTTTCTTGCTCTCTTCTTCCATTTGTATTCTCCTTTCCCTCCTCTCTCTTGAACGTGTATAGTAGGTTCCATGAGAGCTTAGTGAGGCAGAAGAAGAGATGGGGAAGTACATGAGGAAGGCTAAGATCACAGGGGAAGTTGTAGTGATGGAAGTCTCGCAGGCTTCCTTTGGGGTTCGAACCAGAGCCAGAACCCTAGCTTTGCAGAGGCTCCAGAAGACGATGCCGACATCGTCCACATCGAACTCTGGGTCATCCTATTTACAGCTCCGAAGCCGAAGGCTTGAGAAGCCTCCCCTACTTGTGGCTGGTGGCAATGATTCCAAGAAGCAGCAGAGCGCATCCAAAGAGAGCTGCAAGGGAAACCCTAGCCAAAACCATAATGGTCGAACGATTTCGAGGTTGGGTTCTGTGAATTCTGGGTCTATTGGGTCTGGCTCATTGAGTTGTTCGAAGAAGGACGAGGGCTTGTCGGCAGAGGAAGTGACCAAATTGGAGTACGAGGAGGACGAGGGAGCGTCGGAGAACAACAATGATGTGGGTATTGAAGCTTCATTTGGCGAGAATGTTTTGGAGATTGAAGGAAGAGAAAGGAACAACAGGGAAACCACGCCTTGTAGTTTGATAAGGGACTCTGACACCATCGGGACGCCTGATTCTACTACCAGGCCTATCAATTCAACTGTGACCAATCGGAGATCACAAAACGCAGCGGAAAGAAACATTCCAACAACGATTGAGATGGAGGAGTTCTTTGCTAGTGCAGAGCAACTACAACAGAGACTTTTCACTGAGAAGTACAACTTTGATCCTGTTAACGATATGCCCCTCCCTGGACGTTATGAATGGGTGAAAGTGGAGCCATAGGTGGTGCCTGATGTTCCATTAGGGTTTCTTGTCCTGTAACTTCTTGATTGATCTCGTGCCAAGGAGAGGATTTTGAAGAGGATGGCAGGGGTGATGGTGGTGGTAGTTTTAAGGGTTGCGGTTCCAATCCATTTTTCACCACTCTCTATTCTCTGTTGTAAACAAAAAAAAAAAAAAGAAAAATGATTCAAAACAAAGAAAACAAGAGCTGCCTTTTTCTTTGCCACGGCCTCCCCCTGAGTCACGACCACCACCACGGCCAAATATGGAACCACCACGACCTCCTCGGGAGGCATGTCCTCCCCCTTTTGTACCACGTCCACCTCCTCTAGCTGTTACAAAAGCTGATCTATCAGACTGTGTGGGATTCTCTATCTGTCCCAAAGAAATCCTGCGGAACCGAGCAAACACTTCCTCAAGTGTAGGAAGGGTAGAGCCCCCCAATATTTGGGCTCTAACTGGTTCATACTTTGATTTCAACCCCACTAAGAACCTTGTGACATCTAGTTGTTCCCTCTGTTGTTGCTGAACTTTAACATCTGGAGTGAGAGGATGATAGACATTGAGTTCATATCTGAGGTTTTTTATACTGGCATAGTACTCTTCTAGGGTTTTATTTCCTTGTTGCAGACCAAAGTACTCCTTATAGAGCTGATATACCCTTGTAGTATTATCTTGCCCAGAATACAGCTTCTTGGCATGTTCCCATATGTCCTTAGCTGTATCTAAGAACATGAAGTTGGCACTTATTTTGGGTTCCATACTGTTCCATAGCCATGTCATGATTTGAGCATCCTTCTGTTCCCAATCATCAAACCCTAGAGAGTCAGCCGGTGGTTTATCTTCTTTCACATGCTTCACTTTTCTCTTTGCCTTGAGAAAAACTTCCACCGACTTGGCCCATGGAACATAGTTCTCACCATTCAGTTTAATTGAGGTCATCTGTACACCTAGATAGTCAAAGGAAACCACCACACTAGGTTTCTGATCACTACAACCATCTCCCATTGCTGCCATGATACTCTTTCAATGCTGCCTTTAATCTGAATTTCCAATCACCAACTAAGTGCTACTGTCAAGAGTTTGATGTTCCAGAACCTACAGCAGTCCCTAAACACAATGATAGATACACACGCCTTTGTTCTTATTCACACCACTACTGATTTCACAAAAAAAAAAAACACAGACTACACCGACATTAACTCAGCACTTACTAACCACATGCAAGCTCATTTACAACTACTCAACAAAAACTCAACTAGCTGTCACACCACTACTGCTATCAAGAGTTTGTGCATTACAAGCACCACCACAACTACTTAGCAAAAACTCAACTAGCTGTCACACCACTACTGCTGTCAAGAGTTCGTGCATTACAAGCGCCACCACACAGCCATAGCTGTCACACACAATACAGACCTGCTTTAACGCTTTTAAGAGGGCACCACAAGACCAACAAAAAAAAAAAAAACTCAACTGGTACCATTGCATTACACCTTGCACCATTCGGCCACCTACAGTAGCAGCCCTTACACCATTTGGTCACTATAAACGCAACCTGTTCTTGGAATTTTTTCCAAGAACCAGGGCAACGACCAACTTAGTTTTCTAGGTTCTAATAAGTCCTCTCAAGTTCTTGAAGATTTTCAACCCAGAAATACCAACAACACACAGATGAGAGATAACCAACCTTCATTTGAGAGCTTCAGCCAACCATTCACTGCTGAAGTTGTTTTCTTAGGAAAGAAGGTTCTGAGCACCAGAAAAAAACTGTGATGTTTCAGGCTTGGGACGAATCACTTTTCTCCATTGACAGCCCAGAGAAGAAAAGGAGAGAACTGAAGCACGAACTGAAGTTGTCACGAACTAAAACAGGTCACGAACTGAAGTTGTCACGCTCTGATACCATGTTTTCACTGTAGCCACTGTAACTACTGTAGCTACAGTAGTCCGAACCAGTAAGGAGAAGAAGAAAGAGAAGAGAAGAAGAAGAAGATGAAAGAACTGCCGAACTTGATAGCTAAACCCTATCAATCGACCTCTTAATAGTGATTAGGCTTCTAATTAAATGTACAAGGACTATACTGCCCCTACTTAAGTATGGGACAGAGAACCTCTAATAAGACTGCCACATAAGCTCATAACTTAACCAAGGTGAGATGACTAATCTACCCTTATTCGGCTAACTCTAACAGGAAGGAACGATGTTTGGGTAACCCATCTACAGTTTGCTGATGATATCATAATTTTTTGTGAAGGGGGTGACAGGCAAAAAGTGAGGAATCTTAGAGCATTGTTACAACAATTTGAGAAGGCTTCCAATTTGAAGATAAACATGGATAAGAGTTGTGTGGTAGGAGTCAATATGGATGAGGAGAGTATTCAGTTTGTTGCAAATTGTCTAGGTTGTCCTGTCTCTTTGTGGCCCTTGCAGTACCTAAGTCTCCCTCTAGGGGCTAACCCAAAAGAGAGTAGTTCTTGGAACCCAGTTTTGGAAAAGTTTGAGAAAAGATTAGCTGCTTGGAAAATGAATTATATCTCTATAGGGGGTAGAGTGACTTTATTGAGAGCCACCCTAGCGAACCTACCGATCTATTTCTTATATGTTATTAGGATTCCTAATAGGGAGTCTAAGAAGTTGGAGAGATTAATGAGAAATTTTCTTTGGAAGCTAGGGGAGGAAAAGAAAGATCATTTAATTAATTGGGAAATAGTATGTAGGAGCAAAGAGGAAGGTGGACTGGGGTTAGGAAGGTTAACTCTCAAGAATAAAACCCTCTTAGGAAAATGGCTGTGGAGATGGCTTAGAGAAAGGGAGAGGTTGTGGCATGAAGTGATAGTGAGTATACATGGCAGACTGGAAAATGGATGGGATGCGGGTGTATCACGGCAAGCAACGTAGGCATCTCCTTGGAAAGCAATATCCTCCCTCAATTTCTCAACCTTGTCAGGTATGATGTCAACTCTAGTAACTCTGTTTTATTCTGGGAAGACACTTGGGTGGGTTTTGTTGCTTTAAAGGACCAATTTCCCTCCCTTTATTCTATTTCCCTTTACAAGGAAAAAGCTATTTCTCATTTTCTTCGTTCTCCTTTTTCACCCTTGTCCTTAAGTTGGGACCTTGGCTTTCGGAGAGGGTTGAGGGATGATGAACTTAACAGTGTTTAAGACATGTAGTCTCTGCTTGGCAATGTTTTTTTGGACCCTCTTAGTGGGGATGTGAGATTATGGTCCCCTCATCCAAAAGGTTACTTTTCTTGTGCTTCCCTTTTCAAGGCTCTTTGTTCTTCCTTGAGTTCGTGGGGTTTTCCAACTAAGGAGATTTAGTCTAGACCTGTTCCACCTAAAATTATTATTTTCTGCTGGGAGGTGTTTTATAGAAAGATTAATACCTTGGATTTCTTGCAGAGGAAAAGGCCTTTCATGTGTTTATCCCCTAAGTGGTGTGTACTTTGCAGGGCTAGTGGTGAGGATTGCTCCTACCTACTTGTATCTTGTTCCTTTTCTAGAGCTATTTGGAGTTGGATTTTCTCTTTATTTGGGTGTAGGTGGAATCTGTCCACAGACTTAAGCCAACTGTTCGATCCCTCCTTTTTTGTGTGGCCTACAAAAAAAGGAAAATTAATGTGGAGATGTATTAGAGCAGCTGCATTGTGGACAATTTGGGAAGAAAGGAACACAAGGATTTTCAAAGAAAAAGAAAGAAGCATTCAGGCCGTTGAGGATTGTATCTTGACTAGGGTCATTCACTGGTTGATGAGAACTTTGGACTTCTTTCATACCTTTTCCTTTGATGATATTTGGAGAAACTGGGTAGTGGTGGCTAACAGCCATTACAAGGAAGGACAGGGAATTTGTAGTGTGGACCCCTCCTCCTGAAGGATGGGTAAAGCTAAACTTTGATGGCAGCAGCCAAGGAAACCCAGGCCCATCGGGGATAGGAGGGGTGCTGAGAGACATGGAGAGCAACCTATTAGCCTTGTTCTCAGGCCCTGTGGGAATAGGAGACTCTAATAGTGCTGAGATTTTAGTGGCGGTACAAGGTATTAGGGGTTCAGCACTTGGTAGTTGAAGGAGACTCTCAAATTGTGGTGGCAACACAGAGATTTATTAAGGAGAGTAAACTGGCTTACAAGAAATATGACTGTTACCTCTCTATGGGTGGGAAGATCAGCAAACACCTTAGCGGATGGGTTAACTAAGCAGGGGGCTAGAAGGGAGCAACTATTTTGGGCTGCTTTGTAATTTTATTTATGGTTAGTTCTGTTTTATTTTGATGTAATACTTTTCTGAAGAGGTAACAGCTCGTGCCTCTTTAGTGGTGTTTTTTCTGAATTAATAAATTTCTTCATTCATCAAAAAAAAAAAAATAATGCAATTTGCCACTATGAATTCAGGATTTACAATGTGGTGTTATTGAGTAGCTTCTAAGGGTTCACTGCATAGCCAGTTGTCCTCCCAAAACTGGATTAAAGTTTTATTTTTTAAAATACTCCCCCAGGTCCATGAACAACCTGTTTTAAGCTGGGCCTAAAATAGACTTTTATGCTTAAGATATTTTCCCTTTACCAAGGAAATTTCATTCAGCCATTAAAGAGCTCCTTAATGACTTATCAACTAAAAGACAAAGCAATAAGTCATTCAGTGCAGCTACTTCAGCTCCTATCAAATGGTTACTGTCCATGTCCATCATTGGAATCTGTTCAGCATTCAATATAAGGAGGGGTGAATTACTGATTGCTGAATGGATCTTCAACCTCTTGTTTTTTTTTAACCATTGGGTCACTTTGAACAGTGTGATTTTATTGCTGTGAATAGGTTGATTAACCCTAGTTCAGTTCTAGGTCCGGAGTAGACCTGTTCATGGGTCGGGCCGGGCCGGGATTGGGCCAGGCTTTGCATATGTATCAACAGAATACACTTAGGCCTGAGCCCGAACCCGGCCCTCATATAAAGCCTGAAGCCCGAGCCTGACCAGAA
This sequence comes from Nelumbo lutea, assembly GCF_056320005.1. Classification (NCBI taxonomy): domain Eukaryota; kingdom Viridiplantae; phylum Streptophyta; class Magnoliopsida; order Proteales; family Nelumbonaceae; genus Nelumbo; species Nelumbo lutea. The sequence continues at coordinate 974,812 of NC_142686.1, forward strand.
ATTTGAAAACAGAAATTTTTCCTTTTTCTATTCAATAAAAAGTGTTTTGTTTATATTAAAAACCTTCAAAACTCAAAAATAATAAACATCTCACTATTACTTGGAGAAAAAGAGAAGAAGAACAAAGAAAAATATTGTATATATATTTTTCATTAAATAAAATATATTTTATTATTTGATATATAGTATTAAGTCGGGCTCGGGCTTGAGTCCGGTTTTTTTGAGAAAGCCTGAGCCTGGCCTGAAAAAAGTCGGGCCCAGTGCTTTAGGCCGAGCCTGAGCCCGCAGGCCTAAACTTATGACCAAGTCCAACTTATAACGGGCCAGCCCGTCGGGCTACTCAACCCATGAACAGGTCTAGTCTGAAGAAGAAGAAGAAGAAGAAGAGAAGTTCACTCACCTTGTATTTATGTTGTATGTATTGAATTACAAAAGTCAATATTGTCCCTCATTAAGTATGGGACACATAACTTAAACTCATACAAAATAAACTATTCAATCTCAATTAGATAGACAAAAGACCAAAATACCCTTGTACTTCGATTCTAACACTCCCCCTCAAGTTGGACAATATATGTCATAGTCCTAGCTTGTCACATATGTAATCCACTCTTCCCCGAGACAATCCCTTTGTAAACAAATTTGCTCACTGGTTTCTTGAACTCACATGAGCTGTAGTTATCACTCCATCGATCACTTTTTCTCGTATAAAGTGGTAGTTGACTTCAATATGCTTTGTTCTCTCATGGAAGACTAGATTAGAAGAAATGTGTACAATAGCTTGATTATCATAGTATGAGCCATAGCCCTGTATTCAGTTTCTATGCTGCTTCTTGCCCCCACCGTTTGTTTTTTGCTCTTCCATGTTACTAGATTGCCACCAAGGAAGGTACAATATCCTGTAGTTGACGTTCGATCTGACACATATCCGGCCCAATCAGCATCTGTATACCCTTCTATCTCAAGAGTTCTTCCACTTTTGTATAACAAACCACAATTTGGAGCACCCTTTAGGTACCTGACTATTCTTAGAACTGCTTCCCAATGTGGAACCCGAGGATGTTCCATAAATTGACTCACCATACTTACAACAAATGATATATCTGGCCGTGTGATAGTCAAATAGTTCAATTTTCCCACCAACCTCTTGTACCTTCTAGGATCATCAGACTCTTCACCTACATCAACACTCAACTTAGCATTTGGTTCCATGGGTGTTTCAGCTGGTTTGGCACCTAACAACCCCGTTTCTTCAAGTAAGTCAATGATATATTTCCTTTGACACAAGTTAATTCCATTCCTTGACATTGCAACTTTTATTCCAGGAAGTATTTTAGCTTACCAAGACCCTTCGTGTGGAAGTGATCTTGTAGAAAGTTTTTCAACTTCTCAATCCCATCGCTGTCACTGCCAATTATGACAATATCATCCACATACACCAGTAGCAAGATTTTCCCATCTTTTGAGTCACGACTGAACACAGAATGGTCTACTTGACACTATTTCATGCCAAAGTTCTTCACTACTTCACTGTCTACCAAACTGCGCATGTGGAGATTGCTTCATCCCATAGATTGCCTTCTTAAGTCTACAAACTTTACCATCCTCCCTCCCCCTAAGCAACAAACCCTAGTGGTTGCTCCATATATACTTCCTCAACTAGATCACCATTTAACAAGGCATTTTTGATGTCTAGCTGAAAGAGAGGCCAATCGTACATTGTTGATAATGAAATTAACACACAAACTTAACCAATCTTAGTTATAGGAGAGAATGTCTCTGTATAGTCAACACCATATAACTGAGAATAGTCCTTGGTCACTAACCTGGTCTTTAATCATTTCACACTGCCATTTGGAAGATACTTCATTGTGTAGACCCAGTTACATCCAACAGCATGCTTACCGGGAGAGGGAGTAGTAAGTTCCCATGCATGATTGTGTTGTAAAGCAGACAATTCCTCTTCCATTACTTGTTGCCGCCCTAGAGAAGTAAGGGCTTTCTGGACAGACTTAGGAGTGGAAACAGAGGATAGCAAAGATATAAAATGGTGATGGGAAGCAGAAAGGTGAGCAATAGAAGTATAATGACAAATAGGATGAGATGTACAACTACGTTTACCTTTCCGCAATGCAATAGGAAGATCAATGTTAGAAGGAGGAGATGCAACCACATGATCTGTCAACGAGGGCTGAACTGGAGGAGGGGCCAATGCTCTTTTGCAAGTATACACTTGTGTGATTGGTGACCTCTCAATATTAACCTACACTTGAGAAGGTGGGGATGGAGCTTGAATAGGAACCACAGGAAGGGGGCCCTCAATTGGAACTAGAAGTGGGACCATAGGAGCAAGAGGGACATCAGTACTCGAGAAAAATGGAACGGACTCAAAGAAAGTGACATTCAAGCACACAAAGGACCGACGAGAGTTAGTGTTATAACACTTATACCCTTTTTGGGTCCTAGAGTATCCAAGGAAGATGCTTTTGGTGGCACACACATCTAACTTGTCTAAACAAGTCCTAAATTCTGAACAAAGCAAACACAACCAAAGATTTTAGGAATAAGAGGGAACAGAGAAAGAGTAGGGAACAAGACTAAGAAGGGGGATTGACTTCCAAGGATGGACATGGGCATCCGATTGATGAGGAAACATAGTGTCAGGATAGCGTCACTCCAAAAATGCTTTGGGATATTTATATCATGCATAATGGATCGAGTGGTTTCAAGTGTCAATTTTTCCGTTCAGTCATTCCATTCTATTGTGGGGTATAAGAACAAGAAGTTTGATGAATTATCTCATGGTGCTCTAAGTATTGCTGGAATGGTGTTGAGGTGTACTCTTTTGCATTATCTGAGCGAAGAATTTTAACATGAACTCCAAATTGGGTACGTATTTCAACATAAAATTTTTGGAAAATAGAGAACAATTCACTTCGATCTTTCATAAAATAGTCACGTCATCCTTGAAAAGTCGTTGACAAAAATTACAAAATACTTGTAACCATTGTACGACACCACTTTATTTGGACCCCAAACATCTGAATGAACTAAAGAAAAAAGACTCAAGACATGACTATCAACTATTGGACTAAAAGAGACTCTATGGTGTTTCCCAAGCTGACACGACTCACAATCCAATGATGGAAGATGACTTAAGGATGAAACTAGCAACTTCAGAGCCTTGAGAGATGGGTGACCAAGTTTGCAGTGCCTCTGGAGAGGAGTAAGGGAGATGACTGAAAGGCTACTAATGGGCCACCACCATCAAGGTAATACAGCCCACCTGCTCTATGCCCTCCACCAATCTTCATTCCTGTCTTGAGATCTTGTAACACATAAGAAGAGGGATGAAAGGTTATAGAACAATTAAGTGACTTGGTTAGTTTACTAACTAACATAAGATTAAAAGGGAACTTACATACACATAAAACGGAGGATAAGGACAAGGAGGTCAGATTAACATCACCAACACCGTAGATGGGAGAGGTAGAACCATTAGTAAAGAGTAACTGTTTGAGAAGTAGAAGATGTGGAGAATGAAGAAAATATATCTAAAGTCCCAGACATATGACCTGAGGCTCCAAATTCAATGATCCAATGTGAGGGTTTGGAAGCCAAGCAAGCCATACCTGAATGAGCAAGAGTAGCTATGTTCTGCTGAGAGGATGTCTGAAGGAACTTCTCATATACCTCACGTGGGACACTCACCATTTCCCTCCTTGAAGCACCAGTAGATGTGGAGGGGGTCTGATTAGTCTATTGGTTTTCACTAACTGTACCATTGCCACTAGTCTATTGGGTGGACCATGTAAATCATAACTGAAATTAACAGTATGACCTTCTAATCCACAATATGTGCATTTCGTAGTTCCATTACTTCTTCCTCTACCACGACCTCCCCTGACTCTCAACCTCCATTGCGGCCACCGGTACGATTAAACATAGGACCACCTCGGTTTCTTGGAAATCCACAACCACTTTCACCACATCTATTTTTACGACCTCCCCCTCTAGTTACCACAAAATTAGACCTATCTGAGAGAGGGGAGGACTCTGTAGAATCAATAGAAATCCTCCGAAGACGGGCAAACACTTCTTCAAGAGAGGGGAGAGTAAATCCTCCCAGTATTTGTGCTTGAACAGGATCACATTCAGCCTTTAGACCCAGTAGAAACCTTGTCACATCAAGTTGTTCTCGCTGTTGTTGTTGAACTTGAACATTTGGAGTCAGAGGATGATATACATTAAACTTATTACGGAGAATTTTCATCCTTGCATAGTATTCTTCCAACCTTTGGTTACCCTGCTTCATGTTAAAGTACTCTTAGTAAAGCTGATATACTCTAGTGGTATTATCTTGGCCGGAATAAAGTTTCTTAGCATGGTCCTATATTTCCTTAACTGTATCCATGAACATAAAATTCACACTAATTTTAGGTTCCATGCTATTCCACAACTAGGTCATAATCTGTGCATCCTCTTGTTCCCAATCACTAAACCCTAGAGAATCAAAAGAGGGTTTCTCCTCTCTTACGTGTTTCACCTTTTTCTTGGCTCTTAAAAACACCTCCACTGATTTATCCCATGACACATAGTTCTCATCATTCAATTTAATAGAGGTCATTTGGACGTTTAAGTAATCAGGAGAAATCACAATACTTGTCTTATTGTCACTACCGTCTCTAGTTGATGCCATGCTAACTGATTCACCTCACCCCACAAAGAGATCACTATAATAAGCAAAAGAGTCACCCTCTACTATTCAGCACCATACCACACACTACACAATAAAATATACTTATGACCACACTGCTGCTGTCATGAGTTCAGCACTCGAAAACCCTACTGTCAACACACATATCTAGGTATAAACAGAAGGAAAAGAGGTTCATATGCTTACCTACCAATCCACACTGCCACATAAATGGAATCCAACCCAAAAAGAAGCAACCACAGTCCACTATTAGCCGAATAGAAATTTCTGTTCACACCTGTCCACAAGCAGCCCTCTTCGTATCATTGAGTAGAGGGCATTTAGTACACCATCACAACGATCACCACCACAACAATTGGAGGCGTATTTATCTCCAAGAACAAAAAACGACCACTCCTTTTTGGCTCCTTATCAATCTTCCAATCTTTCTAAGAGTTACTCCAAAAAAAAATCTGATATGGTGATCCCAGGAGGACAAAGGGCGATTAAAGAAGATTGAGATCGAAACTGGTTTCTTATTGCTTTGATACCATGTGAATTGGTTGAAGAAGAAGAACACGGAATTTTAAAAATGAGCCAGTTTCCTCTTTTTTGACCCCATCCTCTTCCATCTCTGGGTTTGGTTGGAATTTGGGTCTGAGAAGGGCTGTGAGAGATTCAGACCTAGACAATATCTCATGTCTCCTCTCTATTTTTGATAATGTTTTCTTGGATCCTTTTAAGGATGACTCCAGAATATGGACCCCCACCCCTATTGGCTTTTTCTCCTATGCCTCTTTCTTTAAGGTACTTAGCCAACCCACCATTCCTATAACCCCCTTTTCCCTGTTAATGAGGTTTGGTGCAGGCCAATTCCTCCTAAGGTTGGTAGTTTTTGTTGGGAAGCCTTTTTGGAAAGAATCAACACTGGTAATCTGCTCCAAAAGAAGAGACCCAATACTTGTTTGTCCCCCCATTGGTGTGTTCTTTGCAAAGCTGATGTGGAGACTGATTTTCATCTTCTGGTGTCTTGCCATTTTGCAAAGTCTATTTAGGAGTGGGCTTGCTCTCTTTTTGGGTGTACTTAGATTCTTCCTTCGAACTTGCAAGGCCTTTTTTGTCCTTCTTTTTTCAGGTGGCATATGAAAAGGGGAAGGACTATGTGGAGAGGATTGAGGGCAGCAGTATGCTGGTCTTTGTTGGAAGAAATAAATTCCAGAATCTTCTCTAATGTAGAGAGAGGTGCTGAAGAGTTGAGGGCCCTGATCCACATAAGGGTTATTTAGTGGATGAAGTCCCTAGAGCTTTTCACAGAATATACAGTGGATGATATGCTAAGGAAGTGGGACGAGATTGCTAGCTATAACCAGACTAAAGCTGGGGTGAGTGTGTCTTGGACTCCCCCACCTGCGGGCTTCATAAAACTAAACTTTGATGGAAGTAGCATAGGGAACCCCGGACAATCAGAGATTGGGGATGTCTTCAGGGGTGAGAATGGAGTCGTTTCTGCCATGTTCTCAGGCCCAATTGGAGTGGGTGACTCTCTTAGAGCTGAGATCCACGCAATTATGGAAGGTGTCCAAAGCTAGGGAGATGAATATCGGAAAACTTATAATTGAAAGAGACTCGGAGGTGGTGGTTGGGTGGCTGAACAAAGAAGAGAGTGGTTTATGGAGTTATAGTAACTTGAACAGGAAATTCAAATGGCTGATTCGAGAAATGGAAGTTAAAATTAGTTGGGTAAAAAGATCAGCTAATTCTTTTGTTGATGGGTTAGCTAAACAAGGGGTGGACAGGGATGTCATGTTTTGGGCACATGTAACTTAATTTTTTTTCTTCTTATGTTCTCTCTTTCTCTCTTTTTTCTTCTCTTGTGGCTCATAATATAGTTGGAAGATAAGAAAGTTTGTCTTCCTCTTTGTAATTATTGTGATAATTAATGAATTGTGTTATTGATCAGAAAAAAAAAAAGGAGGAGGAAGAGAAAGAGAGGAAGAGGCGAAGGAGGAGGAAGAGAAAGAGAGGAAGAGGCGAAGGAGGAGGAAGAGGCGGAGGAGGGTTCTGTCTAGGAGAGAAAAAGTTCACTCACCCAGCCGACCCACCTTGTATTTATATTGTATGTATTGAATTTCAAAAGTCAATATTGTCCCTCATCAAGTATGAGACACATAAATTAAACTAGGACAAAACAGACTATTCAATCTCAATTAGATAGACAAAAGACCAAAATACCCTTGTATTGTCGATTCTAACAATTGTCTAACCTCTTGGCCAGCTCAAATAAAAGGATGTGAAACATGTATAAATGTTAAACACTAGCTCAGAAATTGAAAATGATAAACACTTATAAACCTTCTTTCACACCTATTTTAACATCATAGAAAGCTTAAAAAAATAAATTATAATGTTGTTGTAAACGTGTAATTTGTTTGTTTTCTTTTTATTAACCCCTCCTCTTTAAAAAGATCAGAAAATGATCTTGATGAGCTTCCTATTGGCTGAGTTTTTATTGTTCCTTTCCTTAAATACTGTCTAATTTATTTCTTAAATTTTTCTGATTCTTCAAGTGTCATTACAGGTGGGTAACAATTGCTTCCTCTACTTTGACCCTTAGGCTTTCACTACTCCCAGTTCTCATTTTACAACTTAAAAAGATGAAAAGGATCTCTGAGCTATTCCCTAAATGTATGTGTATTTATTTTCTTTATCATGGCTTGTTAATATGTTCTTTTTCCTTTTGGTGTTTTTACTAGTTCTTATTTTGAAGTAGAATCTGAATTTTGTCATTACCTTTGCCCTATCTTGTTTATCAGTTGCACTTCGTTTGAATAAAATTGGAAAACATAGAGTGCACCAACTTGTAGATGTCTTTATTACATTTATATGTATGTGTGTATTTTAAGGCATGTGCCTTGCCTGAACCCAGGCAATGCCCCTTTTAAAAGGCACATGCCTGGTATTCCTAGGTTGCATCCAGTGTGCCAGGTGTTCCACTCCATTTCTCCCCAAACCCCATCTTTTCTAACACCTCCTCTGAAAAACCCTACTCCACATGATCATAAGCCTTTTTAATGTCAATTTTACAAATTAATCCCTCCATACTGCTTCTTATTCTTGCATCAACAGTTCAACACATTCACTTGCTATTATTACTGCATCCAATATTTGTGTCCCCTCAACAAATGTCATTTGAGTTGGATCCATAATTTGATGAAGCATTGATCTTATCCTTCTTGAAAGAACTTCTGCAATTATTTTATATGGACTTGGGATTAAAGTTATTGGTCTGAAATCTTCACCTTGCAAGCATTATCCACCTAGGGAATAAGAGAGATAAAAGTGGCATTTTTGCTTTTTTTTACGATCTTTTTTTATTGGAAACGGTAATTTTCAATTAATAAAATAGATGATACAACAGTAAAATCACCCAAGACAAGAGTGCTGAAATCAATTACAAAGCAGCTCAAAAGAATTTCCCCCTATTTGTCCCTTGTTTAGCTAAACTGTTGTCCATCCCATTGGCTGATCTTCTACTCCACTTGAAGCTAACACCAATCACCTTTAATAAATGAAATATCTCCCTCATGACTTGTCTGTGTGTCCACACCCCTAAACTTCTTGTTTGCATCCACTGTATCGCTAGCTTATAGTCACCTTCCACTTCTATTTGCTGAAACCCCAACTGTTTGGTCAATTTCAGCCCATGGAGAAGGGACATAGTTTCTGCTTTCAGTGAGTCTCTATTTGATCAGAATAGAGAGCCAATACCCTTTGTTGCTGCCAAATCTGGAGCCAACACCCTTCCTTCCCCATCTCTAAAAATTCCCCCAATGCTAGAAGGTCATGGGTTACCAAAAGAGCTCCCTTCAAAGTTAAGCTTAATTCTTTGTCTTACTGATGGGACCCAACTCTGCTGGGACCAACATTGATGATGCTTTTTCTTAGTATCTAATTTAGTTCACCATTTAGGTATCATTGTTCATAAAGCTTGTATGCCATTCTGAGCTATATATGTTATATGGAATGCTTTGAAAAGAAAAGATTTGATGAGTTTTTCTTGCTAAACTTCTTGATTTGGAATTCATTATGGTTTATTTTCTTATCTTTTCTCTGCATGTTTTTGTTTTCTAACAAGGAATATGCTTATAAAAAACTTGTGCTGTTATAATTGAACTTGGATTTCATGTTTTCAGTTTTATATCATGCTAAAGGAATGAATAAGTAGAAAACTTGACCTAGCACAAGTTGATTCTGGAGCATTTATATTATCTTGCTTAAATCTTAATTAATTTTGGTTAGTTGAGTTATTTTCCTACCTGTATACCTGTATGTAGGAGAGAGATCCTTGGATCAGTTTGATAGTAGACACACAGAATAATCAATTTCTTCTCAATTTTCTTCTTCTTGTCTATGCATTTCTTGAAGTGCCACCTCCGTTCCCACCACCTTTCTCAGGAAAGAGTTATATAAAACAGTTTTTGCTTTTTCGCACGGAAAGACACGCCATTGGATGCCCATCATATTTATGGTTCCTGGCATCCTTCTCTGTACAGGTAATGTTCTTGTGTGCTTTATGTCAGAAACCAAGAATACTTTATTTTGAATAAAATACATGTGTTTAGAAGGAAATACATTTGTTGAGTTTATTACATAGAATTTTAGTAGTTTCATATTAAATGAATGAATTTGGGAGCAAAATTAGGGAATTATTTTAGCAGGTATAACTATTATTTTTCAAACTCTTTAAGTTGTTTTGTTATAATCAATAACAGTTTAAGATTTTATTAATGAAGAAAACGAATCTCATACACTGAGTATTGGGGAATAAGGAGAAGTACAACATGGCTATGTTGCTGATTCTCTTTGAATGCTTGAATTCAACTCAACTTTGTTAAAAAAAATAAACATTTCCTAGCAACTTCTCTCCCCATAGAATCTACAAAGCTACTGGAAGACCTAGGGATCCAACTAAATGACCAGCTTATGTTCATTGCCATAGTTGTCAAGGCGTTGACTAGGCGACCAGGTGCCTGCCTACTCAACAAAAACGAGAAGGCAGATGCCTTATATAATACTATTTATATTGTTGTATCTTATTAATATGCATGTTATTGTATGCTATATATATCATTTATACTTTATTTTAATGTTTTACTGTTGAAATTTAAAAGATCAAAGGGTTTTGAGAAGAGAAAAAGAAAGAAAGAAAGAGGAAAGAAGGATTAGAAGTATAAAGAGTTTTTATTTTTTATTTTTTTCCTATTCTCTCTCTAATCAAATAAAACAGAAATTCCATCCTTGCATAGTTTTCAAGGTGCCAAGGTGAGGCTAAGCGACATGGGAGGCACCTTGTTGCCTAGGCGATGGATTTTTTGAAGTATAAAACGTAGATCCTAAGGTAGTTCCCTAGGTACCATAACCATATTTCCTTAATAATTATTCATAATTTTCATAAGAAAAGTATAAAGTTCATGTTAAAGTATAGAAAATCAACATGTTCCTGAGAAGAAATAGAAGAAAGAAAAGAAAATTCATAAAATATAGGGGCTGAACTGGTGAACCCTTATTTCTGTTATAGGAAAAGAAGAAGAAAATGTGTTGATTAGACAAAATTTTAAGTTCTTCCTTACTTATTGGTTTAGGTTTTGAAGTCTTCGAGGGTTCAACACATCATTTATCAATGTTTGTGTTGATTAAACCATGACAAATAAGAAAATAATAAAAGGAAATTAGCATATAAACACACAAAATGAATATTTTAGTTTAATAATGTCTATTTTATAATTATAATCTCAAAAAATAAAGAATAAAAAAGTATTTTTTAATAGAAAGTAGAAAACTGTTTGGCTATTAGGCGAGGCGAGCCTCCAAGGGCGCCTTGTTGCCTAGGTGCCCGGCTGCCCGCCTAGGCGTCACCTTGACAACTATGCATCCTTGTTTTTTCTATTTTAGTTTCCATCTTGAATATTTATCATATAAAGTTAATAACCTTCTTTAGCTGTTAGTTGATATGAAGTTGTATTATTTTTGAAAATAATAAAATTAACATATGTAAAAGATTTTTATCTTTTAGATTTGATGATTTGCCACATTTTTAGAGGAAATTTAATGTTCTTAATAAAGACAATTGCTATTTTTTTCCGATTAGTATACATGCTAATGATATATAAAACTAGGGAACTAACCAAATGTTAGTTCTTTATATTATAAAATTCTTATTGCCTAGACGCCCCAGTATCGTCCAGAATCACCTAAATGCCTTGAAAACTACGTTGATTGCTAATGTTTTTGCCTCTCATATTATGTCTAAGAATCCAAGGACCAGCAAAATATGATGCGAACTATGATGTTAGAACTTGATAATCTCCTAAAATTAAATTGGAATTATTTGAGGAATATGCTAGTCTAAGACCTTGGAATCGGAGAAGGGAAAGCTTTTATGTCCTCGGTGAGTTCCCTTCTCCAATTGGACCTGAGAAACATTATGATTCTTGTCTCATTTCTTATATACCCCAATAGCAAATTGTAGCCACACAAAGACAACATAACTAGGATGGTTTTAACTTGGAGAAGTGTCTCATTTGAAAGTAAATATCAACACAATCTTCTTAAGGTTGATTGATTTTTTAACTGTAATAGCAAGTTGAGCCAAAATATTTGAAGTTTTTTGTTATATTAGTGAAATATGGGGATTTATAGCCAAATATTTGGAATTTTTTATTTCCTATAGGTCCTCCATGTGAAGTATCAGGAATACATCAACATTGGGCATATCATGGATGGATTATTTAGAGTAGATTATATGACAATATGCAGATTTGCAAGTATATAACTTATAGAGTTCATTCTGATGATTGATTAGGGGAAAAATACCATTCTGTATTTGTCAAATTATTCATGCTGGTTCTTTTATTGGAAATGGTAACTTTCATTAAAATAACAGTTAAATACAAGTGTCAACCACTCATAGCATGAGTGTTGACTCCATAAAAATCTGAAATCTTACAATTACTCCCACTTCTCATTCTAGGCAAAGTATTTTCCTCATCTGTTGTCTAAGGGTCCATACACCCAAGCTTTTTGTCTGCAGCCATCCTATTAGAAGTTTAGAATCTCCCTCTACCTCAAGGTTTTGATATCCCCATTGCTTGGCCAATCTCATACCTTGCATTCTGCCTTTCCCATCCCTGAAAACTCCCCTGACTCTAGAAGGCCCCGGGTTTCCCAATGAGCTTCCATTGAAATTCAATTTTACTCTTTGTTGTGCTGCGGGTGTCCAAAGGGGCTGAACCACAACTTGTGCTACTGAAGAGTTAGCCATTACTGACCATCCCCTTAGGATATCCTCAGCTGAGAAATTTTTGAACAGTTCAGTTGCTTTCAGCCAATGTATGATCCTAACAACTTTGGAGTCAATGACTTGCTCCTTGGTTCTTTCCACTCCTTAGGACAGGAGGGAGGGAGGGAGGGAGGGAAAGAACATATCTCTGTTCTTTCTATGATAAATTCTTTTCTGTTCTTTTTATAAAAGGATGAACGTGATAATGATATTAAGAGAACATCTAGCTATTAGATCCCAATAAAGTGTAGATCTGAACAAGTATATGGAGTTGGATTTGTTATATGGAGTTGTTGGAAACATGATTGAGCTATTTCCTAGCCTTTTATTGCAGTTTTTGCCATTGCTCGTTTAATCACTTTTGGACATTTATTGAAGTTTATATTTCTTTGCCTGTATTGCAATCCCAAATTTGTAGAAATCCTACTTGCAATTTAAAGGGGTTAGGTATGTTGACTGGGATAGGAACCTTTTGGTAATCTTTTCTATTTTTTTTCATGGTGCTACACAATGAGGTAGCCCTTGGAGGCTTGCTCTTGAAGGTGACTATTAGGAATGTTATTGGTTGGTCTTCCAGCATGGACCTTGGCCCTTGGAGGCTTGCTCACCTTCTACATGAGATCCATGACATCTTGGCTTCCTTGAACTGCACTTTTAGATGTATTTCTAGGGGAATGAATTCAACACCTGATAACTAAACCTGGGTGGATTGGGATTTTCTGCATAATGTGAATTCTTTGCTTATGTAATTCTTGATGGCATAGAGGTTTTTTTGGCTGTAGATTCTCTCATGTACATTCCCCTTCCCCCTTTTTCCTTGAAATGAAGTTATCTTTTCTCAAGAAAAAAGGAATTCCTACTTGCACAAGTTGCACTAAGAAACATAGTAAGATACAATTAGAAATGTGTACATTCAAGGGGACTTAGAAGTAGCCCCAATTGGTGACAAGATGAGGGAAAATTAACTTAGATGATTTGGTCATTTACATAGGTGGACAATGACTACCAAATAACAATGACTGATTTGGTGCAATTACAAGGCATGATAAAGGGGAAGACCAAAAAATCAGCATGGGCTGAAGTGATGAGAAATGATCTTAGGGCTTGTAGTTTGGCAGTACTGTGGCTCTTGATAGAACATATCAATAGGATATGATCCATGTAGCCAATCCCAAATAGGAGTCAAGGCTGATCTGATCTAGTTGTTCCTCTAGATATTTTGTTTTGCTGTACAATGTTATTTGGCCAACTGAAATAACTTCTTTTCAGAAAAACGATTATGCATGTAACTGTCCAAATTATTTATCTGCTGCTGGGCTAATTTTCTCTAGTTTTGTTCTGATGGTCTAGAAATTCTTTCATAATGTATTTGCAGGTCCCATGCTTTCTCTTGTGGATGACAAGCGTTCGGAGGATGTCATTGGATCATCATCCTGGGTTTGACTGTGTAAGCCATTGACATTTATAACTTTTGGCTTCTCAGAGCCTGTCTTTTTTTTTTTTTTTTGATAATTAAAAAGGATCAATTTCATTAATAAAAACTAGTACAGTTTGTCTTCTAAACTTTATTATTGCAGTATCAACTCTTTGTCTTCTAAACTTCAAGTTATATCTCTTTCTTTTCTAATAGTGAGGATTTGAGTTTGGGTTTTATCTGTTATATCACATGAAGTGTCCTCCAAAAGCACTAACATAGTGTCTTAATTTCCCTATAGTTTTACCATTTGAATTTTAACTGTAATTATCTTTCCCATTTTCCTATAGATAAATACATCTAATACGATCTTTTACTCTCAATTGTGAGTAAGTTCAAACTCTCTTATGAATCCAAGTTCATATACTCAACGAGATAAGCTCATCCTTTTCAAAGAATCAATACTACAATTTTAAGAAATATCCCCACCAAGTTCCAGTTGTCTCCAGTCTTCCCCATCTTGAAGCTAAGATAGGTCTGAAGAATTTTGTTAATCAGTACTATAAAAGAAAGTTATGTATCAGGCCTATACTTCGATAGTTTTTCTTTTGCGACTTATTTTGAATTCTAGAAAGAAGAGTTAGAAAAGTTTCTTCAGACTCTACACCAGTGATGAGCCACTTCCTCTGTCTCATCTATTAGCTTCCTAACTCTATAAATGGAATATCCTAATCATACATTAAATGGTCTTCCAGCTAGCCCTTCAATCTCTGCTCTCCATATAGAAAATTACCTGTCAAACTGTAATATGTTCTTTTATTGGTCACAACATATTAGAAAGATTTTACAAATTTTAAAAAGAAGTGAATAAAATAAATTCCGATAACAGAAGAAAATAAGTAACAAAACCCAAGGCTGAACAGAGCTCAGCTGTTTTGGGGTCATTTACTGTAGAAAGTACCTAAATAATAAAGGAATTAGTTAGGAGCTCTGCATGAATGGTGTCTCCTTTATCAATGGGTCCTGAATTCAGCATTACAGCTCCAGTAGCCTGTCCTCAAGTCTTTGAAAACCATACCCATACCAGAGAAACCCAGGTTTCACAAGGAGCACTCATCAAAGTTAAACTTAACTACTCCTTTAAGGTGGGGTGATTCCAGTACCTTGTCCTCAAGTCTTTGAAAACCAGACCCATACCAGAGAAACCCAGGTTTCCCAAGGAGCACCCATCAAGGTTAAACTTAACTACTCCTTTAAGGTGGGGGGATTAACGATATATTGGCCTGACTACTCTGGACAGTGGTGATGATGTGGCTACAACACCCTAGCCTCATATTACATCATCTACATAGAAATCTCTAAGCTCTTTTTTTTTTTTTTTATCAGTGAACAAGCAAAGGTTTTATAAGTTTCTCCACTATTTGCTTCTTATCGAAAAAAAACAATATTTTGCTCACCCCACACTATCCAAATGCCAATTGATTGCACCACATGATCTTAACCTTGATGGTTTTATGGGGCTCAAAAAAATGTGTAATATTTGTTTTCTCTGTCCATCTTGCTCTGAAAAATGCCAAGGAATACCCCCATAACCTCAACACAAAGGGACAGGAATGAAGAGTGGTCTCACTGCTAGCCCTACTAGGAAGCATATATGGAGCTAGAAGAGTAAAAAAAAATGCTGAATCATTTCGTGTATGTTTATCTAGGACCATTCAATAAACGGAAGCCCTATGCCATGAGAAGATGAAAAGAAATAGAGAAGAGATAGAAGGAAGAAGAAGATGAAAAGTTCAAATGAGAGAATGAAGATGATAGCCTCATTGTTGGTCCACCTTTGGAATGTATACTTAGCTCTTAAAAGAGGATAAAACTACATCATTAATGTACACTTTGCTACTTTCTAAAAACCCTCTCAAGTGGAGCACAGATATTGAACATGCTCAACTTGCTCAAAGCAACACCTAATTTTTTCTTGAACATGTTCAACTTACATAATAGTTTATTGAGTTTCACATGTTCTTTAATATGCAAATTTTGAAGAAACTAATGAAGTTTAATTACTGTGCACTGTGCGTGCATAATTTTCTTAGATAACAGTGTTTATATTTTGATTTATAATTTTATGATCAGTGGAATGCAAATTTTTTTTGCACAGAGAAATGTAACGTTACATAATCGTAGTCTCTCAAATTCTAAACCTGAGTGATCTCCAGTCACATCCTTACCTAGCAGTCATAAGCCTGAGTCTGCAAGCTATGGCTAAACGAATGTATAGGCACACTCTTTCCTTATTCTTCTTATGCATTTAGGTGGAACAAAATGAACTTCTGATAGCTATAGTATTTTTTCTCATAATCTATTTACTCCATGCTATGGCGAATATCATCGCAGTAGTCCTGTTTATGTTTGTCAGTCGCATTATAGGGTTAAATATTTCTCTTCTTATTTGTCAGTTGGCTTGCATTTCTCTGGGAAAGAGGAAACATTAAAATGTAATACATCTAATTAACTTCTAAAATTGTTTTTATCATTTTGGGTCCTAGTTCTGAAACCCTTACCCCCTTCTAACTAAACTTTATTACGATGTATCATAGAAAGCATGACAGTTGATACTGTGTGTGGTTTCTTTGGACAGAATGCTTAGTTGTAACTTGTCATTTTGATCTTGGGGATGGTCAATTTCTGCATTTACTTTCACTAAGATATGAAATCCTGTCAAATTCATCACAGGGAGGCATACTATGGTTCCAGAATTTGACGGAACTCCCACATGGTGTTTTTGGATCTATTTTCCCAATATTGATAGCCAGTCTCCATTTCATGAATGTTCAGGTATACTATTGTATTTCTCTTTCTTCAGGTTGAAGTTTCCAGTTATATTTCCATAGAAGTCCAAACTAATAAAATATCACTTGTACACATTTCTAGTGCTTAAATTATGCATTTCCATAGTAATTTAAAGAAAGAGTAAATATATGAAGAGCTCCTCATTCGGTTTGGACTGCCCTTTGTTCCTTTTTTTGTTTCTTTTGTTCCTTCTGCAATTTAAAGAAAGAATAAATATAGCTGAGCTGGGTACAATATTATGTATCCAAGACAGCAAATCCTTGATCCTTGTATTTTTATGAAGATAAATAAAAAATAAAATTTATTGAAAAATAAAGCAAGGTACATTGACTAGGTGACAAGGAGTCACCGACCAACATACAAACTGTATTCCAGCAATTAAGACAACAAAAGGATTCTAGAGAAGGTGAGAGACCTAATGGAAATAATAACAATTAGAGTGGTACATTGGTTGAAGTCCTTGAATACATTCTTAAATGTGTCAACGGATAACTTCTTTAGAAGGTGGAAGGAAGTGGCTGATCTTGCTCATCAAAGTCCATCTCCAATTACCATTGGTCTCCACTGGAAAAGGGTACATCAAACTTAATTTTGGTGGCAGTAGTATGGGTAAACCAGGTTTTATTGGGAATTTTAGAGATGAGGAAGGCAAAATTCTAGCTCTGTACTCAGGAGCAGCTGGGGAGGGAGATTCCCTTAGAGCAGAAGTATTGGTTCTGATGGAAGGTGTTCAAAGGGCTAAAGATCTGAACATTAGAAAGTTGGTTGTTGAGGGAGACTCAAAACTGGTAATAAGCTGGTTACAAGGCAGGGGATCAAAGCTATGGATATACAGTAATGAAAAGAAGAAAGTCAGATGGTTATTGATCAGAAAAAAAAATCCGTGGTTATTGATAAAAAAAAAAGAAACACCTTCAATTGGATTAAATGTTGTGCTAATTCATTTGCAGATTCTTTAACAAACAAGGGATGGGGAGAGAATCTTTATTCTGGGCATTATTGTAAGTGAGGGGAATATATTGGGGGAGAGAGAAGGAGAAGAAGAGAAATTGAAAGAAAAGAGAGCAATTAATTTGGCCGCCCCCTTCACTTATTATTTATACTAAAATAATATCGCAGTACAAAGACAACTATGCCCTTATAAGGCGGCAAAACATAAAACAACATATATGACACTCAAAAAACATAATAAAATTTGGACTCACATAACTACTGTGGCCCCCACCTCTTATCTAACAACTAACATAAACATCTACTCAGAAAAACATTATAAAACTAATTAATCTTTAACACTCCCCCTCAAGATGGGAGTAAATGTCACACATTCCCAACTTGTGTAGATCATGTTCAAGCTTGTTCCTTGCCACCCCTTTAGTGAGAACATCAGCCAGCTACAACTCTGAAGAGACATAAGGCAAACAAACTTCTCCGGTTGTTACCCTTTCTCCTATAAAGTGTCTATCAACTTCAATGTGTTTTGTCCTATCATGCTGAATTGGATTGTGGGCAATATTGATTGCAACCTGATTGTCACAGTATAACATCATAGGTTCTTCTGCTTTCACCCCAATCTCACTCAAAAGAGATCTAACCCAAAGAAGTTTTGAGACACCATGAGCCATGGATCTATACTCAGCCTCTGCACTTGACCTTGCCACAACCGCTTGCTTCTTACTCTTCCAGGAGATCAAGTTTCCACCTACAAAGGTGCACACTCCTGATGTAGACCTCCTGTCATCTAAGCATCCTACCCAATCTGCATCTGTATAGGATTCTAGCTTCAGAATCTCAAAATTTGAGAAAATAATACCTCTGCTAGGGTGTTTTTTCAGATATGCAAGTATTCTTTCAATAGCTTCCTAGTGCTGAACCCAAGGTGCATGCATGTACTGACTCACAACACTGACAACATAAGAAATATCTGGTCGTGTCATACACAAATACAACAGTCGTCCCACCATTCTTTGATATCTCCCCACATCCTTTACCAATTCACCATCCACACCATTAATTCTGTGATTTGGATCAATAGGAGTGTCTGTTGGTTTGGTCACCAGCTTCCCAGCCTCTCGCAGTAGGTCAAGTACATACTTTCTATGTAAAATGAAGACCCCATGCTTGGATCTTGCAACTTCAATCCCTAAGAAGTATTTGAACTCACCAAGATCTTTGATCTCAAATTCTTGTTGCAATGATATTTTGAGATCATCAATCTCCTCCAGATCATTTCCTGTCACCACTATATCATCCACATACACAATCAGAATTGACACCAAAGCATCTCTCTTCACAAAGAGGGTGTGATCAGACTGTGTCTGTGTGTATCCAAAACGGATGAGTGCCCCTCTAAACCTGTCAAACCAAGCCCTAGGTGATTGTTTCAGTCCATACAGAGATTTTTTGAGTCTGCACACCTTTCCTTTACCAACATTTTCATAAAATCCTGTTGGAATGTCCATATATACCTCCTCCTGTAAGTTACCATTGAAGAAAGCATTTTTGACATCAAGCTAGAACAAGGGCCATGAATAGGTGGCTACTAGAGATAAAAGAATAGAACTGAACTCATCTTAGCTATTAGTGCAAAGGTTTCCAGATAATCAACACCATAGGTTTGAGTATACCCTTTTGCTACCAACCTTGCCTTGTATCTCTCTATCTTGCCATCAACCTTATACTTCATTGTAAATACCCATCGACATCCGACTGTCTCGTTGTTTGGGGGAAGATCAACTATTTCCCAAGTTTGGTTTTTGACCAAAGCATCCATTTCATCTTGCATGGTTGTTTTCCACTTAGGTTTGGAGAGAGCCTCAGTAACATTCTTGGGTATAGACACAGAATCCTGGGAAGAAAGAAAAGCACGATAGGAGGGTGATAAGGCAATGTAGGAAAGATGGTGTGAAATGCCGTGGGTTGTACACTTTCTCTTCCCCTTACGAAGTGCAATGGGAAGATCAAGGTCAGTGGGATCAGCTGCAAAAGTGGTGTTAGGGACAAAAACATTATCATCAGAAAACATAACAGGCTCAAGAGGAATACCTGGAACTGTATCTACTGAATCTGGAGTTTTAGAAGGACTGACAGAGAGTGGTGTGGGTCGAGGATGTGTGGAGTCAACCATCATCTGTCGGCACTGATATATCTATGAGGCTGCTCGTAGTGGCTCAAGTAATGAAACTAGAGGTGCAGGTGCTGGCTGAACCGATGGAGGCACCATAGTAACAAGAAGAGGAACATATTGTGAGTTCTCCTCCCCAAAACACTCCCCCTGAGGAGAACCACTCAAGAAGAAGAATGCGGATTCAAAAAGGTAACATCTATAGTGACAAATCTGCTCCTCGACATTGGGTCATAACAGCAATACCCCTTTTGGTTCTGAGCATACCCAAGAAAAACACATTTCTTGGCCTTAGGATCAAATTTCTTGCGATGAGGGCCAAGAATGTGAACAAAAGAAACACAGCCAAAAACCCTCAGAGGTATATGAAATATCTCTCCATCTGGAAAAAATGAGGCAAAATGGCACCTTAAACCCCAAAGTCCGTGAAGGAACACGTCTATTTTTCCTCTTAGCAACTCCATTCTGTTGCGGTGTATATGCACAACTGCTCTGATGAACTATACCATGTTCTAAGAGATACGTGGTTAGATCCTTCTCAAAGTACTCTCTGGCATTATCTGATCTAAAAACCTTAGTTCTCACTCCAAATTGTATGAGAAACATCTAGTGGAATTGTCGTATTAAGTTAGGAACCTCGTCACGTGATTTCATCAAATATAGCCAAGAATATCGTGTATAATCATCCACAAACAAGAGAAAGTAACGGAATCCTCCCATGGAAGGGATTTGATATGGCCCCCATACATCAGTGTGAACAATATTAAAAGCAAAAGTATTTCTTTTATCACTTGGTTTAAAAGACTGTCTACAATGCTTTCCTAACTGACAACTCTCACACCAAAGTAGATAATTGAACAGACTCAAACAACTTTGGGAAAAGACATTTCAAAGAATTAAAAGAAAGATGTCCCAAGCGATTGTGCCAAAGCATAATCTGGTTTACTGACTCTGACCAACTACTACTGCTACTACTAGCATGATGGCCCTGATGTCTCGGAATCTCATCCAGAAGGTAGACTCCATTCACCTCACGACCACTCCCAATCATCTTCTTTGACTCCAGATCCTGCAAAACACAATTACCAGGAAGAAAGGTCACAGAACAATTCAATTTTTTTGTGAAAGAACTAATAGACAGTAGGTTGGTATGAAGTCTAGGGACATGTAAAACAGATGACAAAGTTATATCATTGGTCACTCTAACTGTCTCTACCAGAGCACAACTGATAGGAACTGGAAATGGTAGGGGCATTAGTCATATGCTTAGATGCTCCTGAGTCTATAATCCAGGGAGGTCCCTCCTTACCTGAAGTGGATGCAAGATTCGCAGTTGCATATGGACTACCTATATGTGCAAAGGAAGTGGTGTAGTTGGCTTCTGCATTCTGCTGTCCATCTGGAAGGCTAAGGCTGGGTGAATCTTTCTTACTCATAAGCTGCCAAATTCTCTCCAATTCTGTTCTCACTGCTGCTACTGCAATGGATTCTCAATCAGTATGGGAGAGAGTGGCTAAAGAGTCTCTTGTAGTGGCTACATTTGCATTTCCCTTCTTGTTTCTTATCCGAGTGGGCATAAGATTTGGATGAAGCTTCCAACAAGTGTCCCTGGTATGCTTAGGCTTCTTGCAATAATCACACGCCAAGTCCTTCTTATCTTCCCTTCTAGTCTCACTACTCCCCTTATCTCCATTCGGCTTAGGTTTTGCTGTACCAACCATAGCCGGCTGGTCAATCCCAGGCTGTCTCAGCATTACATTCCTCCAACTCTCCTCTCCAGAGACAAAAGCATAGGCCTGAGAGAGAGTGTCACACCCTCCCTAGAAAGAATATGCTGCCTAGCAATGTCAAATTTAGGGTTCAGCCTGCCAAGAACTCAAAAATCCTATTCCTCTCTACTAGTTTGTGATAAGTTGCTACATCATTTACACTTTCCCATACCACAGTTTCTAAGTGATCTATTTCCTGCCATAGGGTTTTCAGCATGGAGAAATACACAGCAAGAGGTTTTTCTCCCGGTTTCATACTTATAACCTGATTTCTTAATTGATAGGCTCTGGCTTCATTTTGCTTCTGAGAGTAGGTTTCAGTCACTCCATCCCAAATCTCCTTAGCAGTATTAGCCCATAGGATTTTTTTTGCAATATGAGGTAACATAGAATTACATAGCCAAGACATTACCATGTAATTCTCTTGCACCCATCGGGAAGAGTTTGTTGTATCAGGTTTCTTCTCCTCCCCAGTGAGATGCCCTAATTTTCCACAGGCACCAATAGCCATCTTAGTTGATTGTGCCCACTCCAAATAATTTGTGCCATCAAGTTTTATTATAGTAATGATCCCAGACCCAAAAATATCACTACTACCTCCAACACCCAGTCCCACAGTATTGGTAGATTTTATCTCGGTATTCCAAATCTCCATTTTACTTCAAATAATTCAACAGTAAGAAAAAAATAGATTGGAGACCTTTAAAAAATAATTTAATACCACACACATAGAAACCAACCCTTTCGGAAGAAGAAAAACCTAGATGGAGGGAAATCTCTCTCCTCCCCATGCTTCTCAATAGAGAGAAGTGAATCGATCACTCCGGGAGGCCTAGAAAATTTTAGAAACCAAATGCCCTCTTCAGAAAATCAAAAGAAAACTAACAATACTTGGGCACCCAAGATCAGATAAAAAAGAAAGAGTCCAACTTTTCTGGGACTCTTCCCCGTACTCCAGTTCTTCCTGATTTTGATGCCGAACAGTAGATCACCTTCCTAATGTCTAGATCCCACCAAAAACTCCAAGAACTGGGCAATCTATAGCAGATCGATCAGCCCTTTACTTTCATGCAATCGGCTCATCTAGGGCTGCATGAGGATGCTTCAAGAAACCCTAGCCGATGCTCTGATACCAAGTAGAAATCTGATGAATTAAAAAATATGAAAGAAAGTAGTTTCTTGAAGAGAGAAGGAAGAGAGAAGGAGAAGAAGAGAAGAAGAGAAGTTGAAAGAAAAGAGAGCAATTTATCTGGCCGCCCCCTTCACTTATTATTTATACTAATAAATAGAACAGTACAAAGACAACTATGCCCTTATAGGGTGGCAAAACATAAAACAGCATATATAACACTCAAAAAACATAATAAAATTTGGACTCACATAACTACTATGGTCCCCACCTCCTATCTAACAACTATCATAAACATCTACTCAGAAAAACATCATAAAACTAATTAATCTTCAACATACAGGAGTTCTAGAGGTAACCCGGGCCCTTCAGGTATAGGAGGAGTATTCGGAGATGAAAATGGCAGAATTGTGGCTATGTTTTCTGGACCAATAGGAGTGGGGGACTCATTGAGAGCGGAGGTGATGGCCTTGCTTCAAGGTATAGGATATGCCAAACAGTTGGGGTTACACCAAATTGAGAGAGGGAGACTCTAAATTGTTGATTGAGTGGCTGCAATATGGTAAGTTTGGAGCCTGGATTTATAGACAGCCCATAAGGGAAATCCTCAACACGACAAGGGAGATCTGTGCATGCTTCAAACAGACAAAGAGATCAGCTAATGGTTTAGCCGACACGTTGGCTAAACAAGGGACTGTGAGGGAGAGAATGTTCTTGGCAGTTTTGTAAAAAAGATTACTGGGGGCTCAACACCTGTTTAGGGGTTCACATCTGTACTTAACTCTGGAAAGTTATTCTTAAGTTGTATTAATGAAGTTACCATTTCCAATAAAAAAATACACTAAAAATCAGCTGCAAAATTTTCCTTACTAGGCCTTCAAATTCTAGAAGAAGTAACACCCAACCAATAATCCTTGAGCTGATCAATGCCCCTAACTCTTCATTGCTAGAAGATAGTGTCCGATAGATAGGTTAGTTGTCTTAAGAGTCATAGTATTTTTAGAGGGCCATATAGTGTTTTTGGAATTTTCAAAGCTCAAAGATTCAATCATGTCATTTTTATTCCAGCCTATTTTTCAGGCGCCAAAACTTGTCCATTTTGCATGGCTATTGTTCTGTTGGAAAGGTTATCAAGTTTTCTACCCAATGAGACTAAGCCCTTCTAAATCTGGTGTGTTTTGAGGAAGTTGTAGCTATTTTACATGTGTATCAGTCTATGACGAGATTTGGGTCTTTCTATTTCTTTGGGTCAATCATAGAGTGTTTTTTCATTTTTTCAATTTTAGTAGAACAAGTAGTGGATATTTAGAGTATTTTAGGAGTCAATCTTTCTTAGAGTATCCCTACAGGAACTATTGTGTTTTCTTAGTTTTGAAGCAATTAAAAGTTGTTTTGGGTTAATTTTTTTATTGAAGTTTAAGTCTGTCAGGGGGAAACTCCAGTGATTCCATGAATTGAATGACTGTAATTGGAATTGAAAAGTTAATTAATGGAATGAAGAGTTTGTTTCAAAGCTACTTGCGAGTAATATTTATAAAAAAGTTACTTGCGAGTAAGAGTATGATATTCTTTATCTTTCCTTCTGAAGTGCAATATTTTTTCTTGGTATTTCAGAATGCGAAGACTCCTTGGTATTTCAGAAATGAAATTAAAAAATTTAGAAATTTTTCAAGGGACATGCAGTTGATAATTCAGTGGACTCCAAAATCAGCCAATGGTCTAGCTGACCAATTAGCAAAACAAGGGGTGAATAGGAACAGTGCTTTGGGGCTCAGATGCAAGAATAAAAGATATTAAAGCTATTCTTGTTTTTTTCAGGGAGGTAGCCAAGGCTACCCGTGATTTGTACATGCACTATTTCATTAAGGAATACATTTTAGTTCTGTTACTGATAAAAAAAGTGCAATATTTTCTCTTTCTTTATCTTGTCTCATCAGTTCTTAATTTCTCTCTTATAATTAGATCTTTAAAATGAAACAAAATCATTGATAAAAAATCCAGATCCTTTATTCCCTTTCTTTACTCACCATGTCCAGCCAAGTAGGAGTCTCTCCTTTCTGTTCTACATCAATAAAACATCTTTCCACTTCCTTGCACAATTTTTTTTTATTTGGTTTTAAATTAGCACTTATCAGTAGTTCTTCAATTTGTTTCAGATGATTCATTATGTCTACCTGAACTTAATGATCACATGGTGATAAGTTCTATAGATTGTTTATCTCAGGTGCTTACTGTTAGACCCCAGCAGGGAAATTTCTTGTGGGAAGATTCAAATTCTTCTGATTTAACATGTCCTGCATAGTTACTACATTTTGATCTTCTTGAAAATGACCCTCTTAACATGATTTTGCTGATCTTGATTATGCTATGTTATCAGATTTCTTTTCGGACATCTACAGTTGGAAAAGCGACTGGCCTGTTTGGCTTATTAGCCAAGGTAAGTTGAGAAAGGTTGTTTTTATTATTATATTCCATTGAGAATTAATATCTTAGTGTTGTACTTGCACAAAATTAAGGTTTACAGAGGTGGCAAAACTTTTGTGATGAGTTAGTTGCTGACCTAGACTGAGAAATTGGCAGATTCTTACATTTTTCTGTTTGCATTAAGACTTTTTTTCAGTCTTAAATCTGATTGGTAAAGCTGTAATATTTGTTGCAGTACTACAAGCTCTATTTGCAAATTCTCACACTACCCATATTTGTGATGGGATACTGTGTTCCTCAGGTAACATATCTAACCTTGCGCCCCAATAACAATTTCATTAATTCAACATAAGAATAATTACAAAAAGGAAGACAGACACACTTATCTTCCAAATAAAACTTGGGTCCTCAAGAAAGAAAAGAAGAACAGGAAGAAACAACAAAATTACCTGAGTTCTCCTTACTAGTAAGCATAAAGTAATGAATCAAATTCCACTATGGAAATCAGTGTATTTTATCATGGTAGGACAGCTAATGATCTCTTGCCATTTCTATAAGAACTACAGTTATCTGATTTCTTTGCTCTCATCACCAAAATTGTTACATGAGTTACCAAGGATGCGGTGTCACTATTTTTATGAGAATGCACCTGAACTACAGCAGAAGAATCCATAGTGAATGCACAAGCTGCATTTAATGAGTCAAAACATTGAAAATCTTTGAAAACATATTTATGGATGACCTTTCTAGAGGTTGGCAATGGATAGCATAATCCTTTAGCCTTAGAGCTTGGTAAGCCAGGCCCTTCTGATATAGGTGGGGTATTTAATGGTGGTAGTGGCTCAATACTAGCTTCATGCTTTGGACCAATTAGACATGGAGACTACTTGAGCAGAGATAAAGCTCTACGTCACGACCTAAGTGTATTGAAATCTCTGAATTTCTAAAACTTAATGGTGATTTGGAAGTTGTGATAGGATAGTTAAGGAACAAGAGCAGAGTCACATGACAACATTGGAATGCTATGAAGGAAATACAATAGTTAAGTAGAGGAACAATTAGCAATTACAACTGGATTCATAGATCAGCCAACTGTATTGCTGATGCTATCAAGACAAGGGGTTAACAGACCTCAGCTGTTTTGAGGACAGCTAAGGGACAAGCAATTGTAATAGAACAGTTAGTAAAAGGGGTCTGGCCTATTGTTGTGGGATTCAAGGCATTGTATATATTATATTTTTCGGCACTGCTAATAATGTTTTTGACAAATCATTACTAATAAGATTTTCAGTTATCCATATTCCACAAAAGAACTGCACTGATTGAGCTGGGAGAAATGGTGATAGTAGTCCCTTTTTCAGCACTTGTAAAAGTGCAGTTGAAGCAACTCCTAGGTTATTGCCTAGGCAGTATCCTGGGCAGACAGTATATTCAAATTGGTTGTAAAAAATAGTATATTCAAATTTTACTCTTGGTGCTAATAGCACAGTTCTCTTTATGTTTAATTGCAATAAATCTCCTTTTGTTGTGATTAGTGATGAAAAATGGTGATTACAATTTAGAAGATTATGCTGTTATTATGGATTAAAATGCTAGAAATATCCTGTGGAATCATATAGTCTGATATAGTATCTTATTTCTGTTGTAAAGGAACCAGAACTGTAGTTTTTCTGATTAATATATCAACCAAGTAGTTATTGTGTTGCCTAAAATGGACAGAAAAATGGAACTCTAGGTGGGAACTCAATGACCGTGTTTCTAGAGAGATTCATAATAATGGCAGATATATGACTACTGTTTTCATGTTTCTCTTCTATTCTTGTTGTATCTGAACAAGATTCTTTTTTTTCTAAGAATTGCTTACCTTGCATGTTGATTCACTTATTTTGCAGGGGAGTTTAATCTATTGGGTGACCAATAGTTCACTGTCTGTCATTCAGGTTCGTTGTATAAGTCTATCTCCCATATTGAAGAACAATTCTTTACTGATGTTGTAAAATGAACTTGCTCTTACTCATATTGGCTTGAGAAAATAGCAGATAAGAAATTTAATCAAGAGTATAACATGTAGTCATTGCTTCTGCATGCAATTAATTTGGCAGCAATTATCTCTCAACCATCCTGCTATTCGCAACAAGTTAGGTCTACCTGAAAAAGATGCTCTGGTAAAAAGTGAGACCTCTGGCAATTTGGAGAAACTTGAGAGAAGGTCATTGGATACACTGGTGAAAAATAACTCTGTTAAAAGCCTCTCTCCTTATGAACTTCTTGCTGTGAGTAGCAATAAACATAATTTCATTTTCAATCTGTAATTGTCAAAAGCCTTGTTTAGCTTCTATCGAATCTTTCTGAGTGAGATTTTTTGCAGCTTTCGATCCAACTTTTAACAAAAGGAGATAAAGATAGAGCAATCGCATTACTACGGTAGAATGCTTGTCTTAACAGTTGTTTCAAGATGGTCAACAAAGGATTTTTTTCCCACCATTGTTGTCTCTTAAGTTTACTTTTGGCTACAGAATGGCGCTTGAGAAGGATCCTGAATATATAAGGGCTTTGGTTGTTCTGGGGCAGACACTAATGCAAAAAGGACTTCTGCTGGAAGCTATTGAGCACTTTGAACATGCTATTTCGAAGGTCTTAATTCTGAAGCTCATTTGTTTACTTTAAATTTTATTATGCTCTTGTTGTTTATGTCAATTGTTGGATTAGTCTTCACATGAATAGATGGATTACTGTCCTTGGTTATTCCCCTGATTAGAATCTTGTGTGGCATCTGAACAGCTATTAATTGTTGGTCATCCGACAGATGATGAGAATACTGATCTTTTGATCCTTTCATCCTCGTGGGCAGGTGTAACCTACATACGACAAGTAAGCCTCAATAACTCATTTCCTTTCACTAAATATAAAGTATTCAAGTAACTCTAGAGACTCCAAAAAGCACCCTGGTACTGCCAATTGTGGTGGTTCACTCTATCTTCCTCTCTGTTCATCTTCTCCTAGATTGTTGCAAATGACCAATCAACATTTCTAGGGTTAGTTATGGCCACTGATACTGCTTCTCAAAAGACAAGTGATTGGCCAATTGCTTATCATTATCCTTGTAGGTTCATAGCTATGACTAATCCAAGTGACAACCAAACCGATTTGGCTGGCAGGTCATTGCCCAAATGCTTAGATGCTCGTCATATAGGGTCATTACCACCAAGGTTCAAAGTATTGATATCGTATACACCTGTTTAAA
Source organism: Nelumbo lutea (assembly GCF_056320005.1). Classification (NCBI taxonomy): domain Eukaryota; kingdom Viridiplantae; phylum Streptophyta; class Magnoliopsida; order Proteales; family Nelumbonaceae; genus Nelumbo; species Nelumbo lutea. Next base: position 1,002,798 of record NC_142686.1, read on the forward strand.
GGTGTTTTCTGGAACCTATTTGTTTTATTTATTAAATAATAAAAATGAAATTTTGAAAAAAACTAAAAAAATAAAAAGCGCATTGTTTAAAGCACCGGTACACTGGTGTATCGATACTTTGAAACTTGATTACCACATTTTGGGTGCTGAAATGCGACATACAATTCTTTCTTGTCACGTCATTTTGTACTGGTGCTCCAAGAAAGTGATATTTATCTTATTGATTAACTCTATTCTACTTATTTGCTTTCCCTTATTTTCCCGTTCATCAGGGTAGAAACAAAGAAGGAATAGAGCACCTGGAAAGGATAGCAAAATTGAAAGAGCCAGAGGATCCCAAGTGCAAAGCCCATTATTTTGATGGATTACTACTGCTTGCAAGGTAAGAATGTGGTCATAAATGATGTCAGATTTGAAGTTCTTGGATCTATTTGGACATAATTGTTATTTTCTGAGTTTCATATCTTTAAGCATAACCTGTTGCATGAACTGAACTATACAAATCAACACTCCAGTGCTTTATTAAATGAAGGACGAAAGTTTGAAGCGGAAAAACTACTACAAATGGCCGCTGCTTATAATCCTGCTTATAATGAATATTTACAACAATGCCGAGAAGACAGCTAATGGAGAGTTTTCTGAGAGTGTGAATTCTGGTTGAAGGGATTAGGTTTTCGTATCTTGGTATCCTTGAAATTGATTAGATGAGAAAGTCAGCGCAGACTACGGAATTGAACTACTGCTGACCGGATTCAGCACCATGCATTTTCATTGTGCTGGGCCAGAGAGTCACTAAAATTTTGTAGGACTTAGATCTTTATTTTCTTATATTTACCTTCCCGAGGACTTTAAGATGTCAGCAGGCATCGGATGAAGCTGATCATATAAGAAGTTACATGTATCACATACCAACTGTGTATTTCATGTCATGTACCGTTTGTCCACCTTAATATTCTTATTTTTTTGTTCTTTATTTTTTTTTTGGGGTGTAAGCCTGTACTTGTTTTTTTAATTGAACATTACATAAATGTAGTTCAGTTACCACACTTCAAAGCGACTTCAAGAAAACTTCCATACATATACCCGATTAAAATTATTTATATATAAAGGAAACCACTAGAAAGATTGAATGATGGGGGGTTTAGCATAGTTAACAAAATATTTAGTTAGCCATGAACGCCTAGCTATTATATGAGCAGGCTGTAGTACAGTTCTATTAGCATGGATTAATTTAATATCTATAAGAAGTGACTAACAAAAGATTAAGTTAGTCCGTTTTACTTCTGATGTCAACTGAGATGAGACAGTTTCTGAGAGCAAAGAGTGGGCTGATTTTACTGAAAAAATCCCATTCTCTGTGCCTTTCCAAAGGAGTTCATCCCTAGGTAGGCTTGGAGTTTAGGGGAATATTGAGAATAGCCTCTACACTGGCATCCTCAAAAGCTTGAAAGAGATTGCCATTCCAGTTGCCTGAAACCAGAATGAAATCTGAGACCTTTGCTTCGGCAAATTGCTGTCTACTTTCCTTTAGAATGGTTATGTTGTTTGGGAGTCAAGGAATCCAAGGATCTAGTTGGAATGCATAAAATTTTGCAATCACTAAGGGCCCATTTGGTTCACAGTTGGAATCGGAATTAGAATGGTCTATTCTCATAATCTGTTTGGTTCAAACAAGAATAGAAATGACAATTGGAATCAGCAGAAATGGGATTTCATTCCCAAAGGAGGGGGAGGGAATAGCCATTCCCTCAAATGGAGAAATGCTATTCCACCGGGAATGGGAATAAGATTCTAATTGCACCCAATCAAACAATTGGATTCCAATTCCAAACCCCTATTCCTGTGAACCAAACGGGCCTAAGATACATGGCAACACCAACACTCAAATTTCGTTCTCACAAGATCGGTCCTCACACCGTTCTTGCAATACTTCAGCCGTGGATGTCAACCTAATCAAGGATCTCATTCTTTTGATTGAAGAACCCGTATGATTGTTTTCATTATCATGCAGCCATTAGTTTTCTCTTTGACCAAAGATAATGATTGTTCTCATTATCCTAAAAGGTTGTGATTAATAGGATGATACATGTAAGACTTGGAGAGAGAGAGAGAGCAGAATTTATGACTACACCTCTTCACGGTCCAGCCTAAAGTTTCTATAGCAATTCAAAGTCTCGTCACCTAGCTATCATTTATTTACACTAGTCATAATCTAAAAGAGGTCTCGCAGTGCATCTTGTTTGCTGACTTGGTATTAATTAATGAAACCAAAAAGGGTCAAATACAAAATTAAACCTTTGGATAAATAACATAGAAACAAGATGTTTTAAAAGTAACTTTTTATATATAATGTAAATTTAATAATAATAGGAATGAAGTCAAGGCAAACTTAGGAAGAGAATGAAGGGATGATGCATTTGAGAATTATAGTAGGATGACAAGATCGGATATTGAATTTGGAGTCTTATGTGATAGGAGAATACCACTTAGGTTAAAAGCAAGTTTTATAAAATGGACAAAAGGCTTCTAATGTTGTAAGGAGCAAAATGTTGGGCAGTAAAAAAAAAAAAAACATGCCAAGGAGTTGAATATTGTAAAAATGTGACTTTGGAAATAAACAAGTGAGAAAATAAAAAAGAGTAAGATCAAAAATAAAGTTCTTGATCAGTACCCTCTATTTTGGCTCAAGTGACAATTTGGTCCCTAAACTTTAAAATGTGATAATTCAGTATTCAAACTTTCAAAATGTGACAATCCAATACCCAAACTCTCAAATTGTGACAATCCAGTACCTATCGTTAATTAGCCGCTAAATGGCATTTGAAAAGTCAAAAATGCCCTAAGAATGCCATTTAATTCTCTTTATCAACCATCCAAACATAGATGATAAAATGAACAGTCCCAAATTCTAGATTCTTCTAAGTAGTCACCAACTTTTTTGAATAAAAGAGAATAGGATTTGGGACTATTCAGTCTTTTGTCAACGTTTGGATGGTTGATAAAGAGAATTAGATAGCATTCGAAGGGCATTTTTTATTTTTCAAATGTCACTTAACGGTTGATTAATGACAAGTACTAGATTGTCACATTTTGAAAGTTTGGGCACTGGATTGTCACATTTTAAAAATTCGGGTACTGGATTATTGAATTTTAAAGTTTGAGGACCAAATTGTTGCTTGAGCCAAAGTATAGGGTACTAATAAGGAATTTTCCCTTCATTTTTTATTATCTATCAAAATGAACTTATTCAGAGGAACCTAGGGCTTAGGAGTAGCTTCAATAAGTGATAAAATGAGAGTAAATTAAGGCCATGTTTGGGGATGCTTAAGTAAAAAAATAAGTGCTTAAAACATGTGCTTATTCAAGTAAGCACTTATTTGCATTTGGCACCCAAATTTTCAAGGTTTTATTTTTTAAAATAAGCACTTATTTTATATTAGGCATTTGGTAGTCTTTTTCTCTAATAACCAATTTTTTCCTTCATTTTCTTTCAAGTTTTCAAACTATACCCTTTGAAAGCACTTTTAAGAAAGTACTTTTATGAAAGCATTTTTATAAAAACACTTTTCAAAAAGCACTTTTATGAAAGCACTTTTATAAAAGTACTTTTACGAATATAAAGTGCTTTCATAAAAGTGCTTTCACAAAAGTACCTTCATAAAATGCTTTTGTAAAAGTACTTTCATAAATGTGCATTCATAAAAGTGCTTTTGTAAAAGTACTTTTATAAAATAGCTTTTATAAATGTGCTTTTGTAAAAATGCTTTCACAAAAATACTTTCATAAAAGTGCTTTTGTAAAGCACTTTTATAAAATTAAACTAGGATAATTTTATAAGTGGTATTTTAAAATTCAACTAGAGATAATTTTGGAAGAAAAAAATTGAATAAGTGCTTATTGTATAAGCACTTTAAAAAACTGGAAATTTGGGCTTAAAAAATAAGTCCTTATTTTTAAAATAAACACTTATTTGGGGCTTATTTCCTAAATACCAATAAGTGCTTAATAGCCTAAATAAGCACTCCCCAACACAGCCTAAGATGGTTTAGTTATGTGGAGTGAAGACAATTTACAGTACTAATAAGAATAGGGGTGAAAGTCAAACTGGATTAAGTAGGGTTGTTGAGGTCAAACCTAACCCAATCTGAGTTGTTTAACCCTCAACCCTAACCTTAATCTTAAGGTTAATCCAGCTTGATGACTTCCGATTGGTTGGTTTGGCTGGATTTGAGTTGAATTCTCTGTTTCAACTCTACAGAACAGCCAGTTGAACGGGAAAAGAAAAAACCCAATTGGTGCCTCTGTTTGACATAGATTCAATACCTCAACATGTACAAGACTCTTTTGAAGCAAAACAACGAGGCAGTTTAAAGATTAAAAGCTACAGTAAAAATACCTATACTGCAGGAAATTTGTACATCATGAAAGAAAGCTCTTGATGAGGTCAGAGTTTCCATTGCTTCCAACAGATCAAGCCAGGGAAAGAACAATGCAGTGAGAGTCAGATGCCCCACAATTGCAATGATTGCAGAATGTATTTCATTATTTGTAAGCGCCATATCAAGTATCTTCAACCTCTGTCCGCCCCTTTGCCTTCCCAATCCCTCTCCCTCATGTTTAGTCGTCGCCTTCAAACATCAATCTTTAGTCACAGCACATCACTCCCCAACAAAGAAAACTTGCTTAACTGAAGGAATCGTAATGAAGATCTTTCCTCTTCAATCAGTTATCAGAATTCTTGCCATCTGCAACATCTCCCATATTGAGGGGGGGGGGGGGAGTTGGTCAATGGGATTTTGATTCCCATTGACCAAGAATCCTATGTTCTTTTTTCAGATTTATGTGGGGACCAAGGAAAGTTCATTTTCCTGGGTATCAGTTACCTCGGTAAGTGATACCCTTCTCCAAGGTGGGTGCCAATACTTGAATGGGACAAAAATGCCCCTTGTAATAATGAGTTTTTATGGCTAAAGTGGTCATTGCCTCATTTACATGGGAAATAAAAGAATGTGGGTAAAGGCACTTACCCAGGTAAGTGTTTCACAGGAGAGATTGCCCAGGTAAATAATTTACCAAAATGCGAACGGGACCTGAAGGTCTGTAAGCACCGTTCACGCAAAGGTGTTTGCCTTAACACCTCAGGCTGTAGAACCGTGAAAGTCTGTGCTGCTTCTTTCTTTGCAGTACTAGTGAGCAGTGCCAACTACACTTGAGGGCATTATCCATTATTCCTTCCAAATTTTTCAAAGTACTACTGTTAAGGTCAAGATACCTTACCTTCGATGGCAGCTTGAAAAACACATCAACCCCCATATTCTATTTTCAGGAAGGTTCATAAGCGGTGTCTCTATGCAGTTACATTTCAATACAAAATCTCTTATAAGGAATGTTCCATGCCCTAACCAACCTTATTGCTAGGCATTTCTTAGGAATATTTAGGGGATTGCATCATATGACAATTTCCTCCCAGACGTACAGTTGTGTATATGCATTTTCATGGAAATTGTTTGGTTATCTGTAATTTGGCAAGAGAATGAGAATCCATATTGTCAATAAAGATGAAATATTCTTGTCTTATGCTCAACTATTATTAGTAGCAGACTGTCCTGGATTCTGAGACCACGGTAACATGCTACATGTTCTCTATTAAGAGGATCGGGACAAACCAGCTACAGCTAGCTTGTCAAGCCAAGGAGCATATAGCTACACAAAGAACCATGGAATTTTGCCACCTAAACTTTAACCTGTATTAGGAACATGAACTTTTCCACTTTTGAAACAGAAGTAGAACAAAACTGGTGAAAGGAACTGTTCGAGCTGAATTTTGATTCCTAACTGTGTTGGTTTGTTTGAGGCTGCTCCTGATCCACTGTGCATGTAAAAGTGTGGGAAGTTGTTGGGTATGCTATGTGTGTTCTGTGTTCAAAGATCAAGTTTTGGCTTATTTGTAGGCTGGCTCTTTAACGATAACTCAGTTCCATGCATTAATTTTGTTTAAAGAGTAGGCCAGTAAGGTATCAATTTATTAAAAAGAGGTGTACAAGTACACAAAAAGGCAGTACAAAGCCAAAAGCCAGCAACACTCACTTGCTGGCCAACAACAGGTATGTCAAAACTAAATAAAAGGACTTGCCTTCATTTCATTGTTTCTCAACATTTTCATTGATTATAAGTTTTACCAAGAAAAAAAATTCCTTAGTTACTGCTACTACTATGTTAAAAGAAAAGAAAATATTTAATTCTTAGTTGTACTGATATGTACAATTGATCATACTAGGATGTTGCTTTGGTTTTCCTTCCCTGATCAATATATGGGTGAAATTAACTTGTCCATGATCAAACTACAAGAAAAGGGACAAGAAATTGTATGTACAATAGATCAAGAAGGAAAGGAAAAATGCTTAGTAATTTACATGCTTATAAAACTGAAATAATGCCACTACTCGGTTACTATACATTAGCTTCAAATAAGGTAATGACAGACTGAGATCAATTCTTATTTCTCACTGCTGATTTGAATCTAAAGAACTGAATTTGTTCTCTTCATATCCTTTAGCATAGTCTCTGCATCTTCTGGAAGAGTTTTGGGCTGATGTTATTGCACCTGAATCTGATTGGAGGTTCTGTAACTTTGAATGTGAAGCAAATAGGGTGCCATTTATGCCCATAGACAATGCCAACCATGTTCACATTCTGATTCTCTTCATGAGGTTATGGAGCGCCTCCCAAATCCAGGTATGCCAACAAATTTGGAAAATCTATATGTGATGCCAATGCATGCACATGCATATATATATCTCTTTGTTTTCTTTCAGTGGTACAGCAACTCATTGTCATTGAAGCTGGTAGCAAGTGTGTTGAAGGCTCCTTTATTTCCTACAGGTGGGATGAATGCAGGTAGTAATAATGGCCTTCAAAATTCAGGCAGTCAGTAGAGATTTTCTAAGAACCAATGTCATGTTCTAGCCTCATGCCAAATATACCAATAGCTGTAATGGAAGTTTCCTCCTTGCTACAAGCAGCCAGTTTAGAAGTAGGAAGATTGATCCGGGATGATATTCATCTGTCTGAGTACCAAGGCAGCTTTCTTCTTGAGTTTGTTGTCTGAGAGGAGGTGAACAAGGATTGTCTCAGACCTCTGGGACACTGAACGTGTAATCTCTCTATGCTCTAAGATCTTCTGGAAGAGGACAAGTGCTTTGTCTTTTGCAGACAAGGAGCCCTTCTCTAGCACCTCTAGAATCGCTACCAGGCCCTCGCTATCCACTATGGCAGCAGCTGCATGTGGGAGTGTGCTCTGGTCCATTAGCAGGGTTTCAAGTGCCATTAGAGCCGCCTCTGCTGCACCAGAGTGTGTGTCAGTCAGAATTTGCACCAGTGGACGTAGTGCATCTGCCTTTACCAGGCAAAAGGTGTACCTGGATGAACAGGTGGACCCATGAACAGAGCACAAGTTATGCTTAGGCGTTGACGCTGAGCAGCACCAAAACATGTTGGGGAAGAGACTAGTTACTCGTAACATTGGCATGGACTTGGTTGCCTGTTTGGCAATGGTGGGTGTATCGATGGTTAACAGGTTGCTTGCTTGGGATAAATGAGCAAGTGCAATTGCAGTCCGTTGCTTAGTGACTGAGCTGCCCCTAGAGAGGAGCTGCACCAGTAATGGGTACAGTTCAAGCTGGCCTACTTGCCTCTGAAGCCTAGGCTTGGATGGTTCTGTGTAGCGTAATAATGCTGCTAGAGCATTCTCCAATAAGGACTCACCTGGTTCAACTGGTTCCTTGGTCCTACAATGCTCATCTTCTGCAGTGCTGATCACCTCCTGAATTGCTTTCAAAGCTTCAGATTTGCAGAGTATCTCATCAACAATGATGTCATCAGTTGGAAGCAGGCCTATGATTCCAGCAGCCGATGATCTCTCTTGGACCTTTGTTGAACTGGTGAGAATGGCTACTAAGGTGGTAATTGCAGCCTCCTTTTCTGGGGATGGTGGAAGTGGAACCCCAGTAGGATGGTCTTTGGAAATGCAGTATATGAGCTTCATTGTTTCTTGTCTTACATCAGATTGCCTGCAATTGAGGGAAGAAAATAGGTCGGTTACTGCTTTCTTATCTGATCGTATCAGGTCTCGAGTTGTCTCAGATTTATTACTTAGAACAACTAGAAATTGTAGGAACTGAAGCTTTGTTTGGCAGTTGGAAGCTGCTGCCAATTGCAGAAAGAGGCTGACATTGTACTCAGATTGAAGTTCCTGAAGGCATGGATATTTCTGGAAATCAGGGACTTGGCTTGATCCAATTAACAAGGTGAGGATCTCTGTGGCTTCCTGTTTCCAGTGTAAATCAGACTTTGAAAATGAGATGAGACCAAGCAAGCATGGTATTGTGATTGTATCTGCCAGAAACTGTTTGCTCATCTTGGGGACGTCCAGTAGCTTCTTAATGCACTGGCATGCATATTTGCGTGCTGGAGAGCTAGATGAGAGCATCTCAACTAGCTTGTGTATGAATTGTTTATCTTCGAGGTTCTTCATGCTGTTTTCATCAAGTTGCATATTAATTAGGGCCGCAGCCATTGAAGCTCTGGTCTCTGAAAGTCCTGAGGGAAGAAGAAACCAAGAGAATAAGCTTCATTGTGCAAAACAGAAAAGAAGTGAGAACAAGATGCATCGCTTTTCCACCTTGTTTAAAGCATTCAACAAATGGTTGGAAGTGCCCAGCTTCTGCCATCTTGATGACAAAATTGGTGTTGGAAGAGAGATTTTGCAACACATTTTGGACTTTCTGTGGGATCTCAGGATTATTATTATGGAGCAGAGATACCAGTAGAGGAATACAGTCTTTGGTATTCCCTATTTGCTCCACAAGTGTCTCATTTGCAGACAACTCTAGTAAGATTGCAACAGCATCTGGTTCAGCCTCACCTTTGTAGAACTGCCTCACTATTCGGCGAATTGCTCCTGCTTTGACAATGGTTGCCTGCAACTCAGCGCCAAATAAATACTAGATTTAGCTTTTAGAGTTGATGGAGAACAGATGGGTTTGCAGTCAGATGACATACTGACGTATAGATTCATGATTACCTTGTTGTCTTCTGAATGTATGAAGAGGTAGTAGAGACATTTAAGAACTGCCTTGGTGTTTAGCCTGTCGATTTTTAGGAGTTCCACCATCCTTGGGATCAACCCCTTCTCCACAACTTCATCCCTGTAGCAAGGCATCTCCATTAGAATTTGCATATCTTGTAAAGCCTTGTTCAGTGTGTCATGATCATCAGAAGCAATGCTGTGGACTGTATTTTGAAATTTCAAGTCCATATCCCTTTTCTTCCACTTTAAAATAGAATTTCGAAGAGAGAGGTTTGGGGTAAGCTCCTGAGAAGGGAGGTGCAGTCTGCAGGTAGGGCATGTAGTCTCTCCTATTCTGAAGTACTCCTGTATTGCTTGCCTCTCAAAGCTGTGCCCACACAGAATAGCAACAGGGTCTGTCATTATATCTTTACACAAGGGGCATGTGAATGAGTCAAATTGGCATTCCTGTAATGTGGTGGTTTCTTCTTCTTTTGGGCTTCTGACCATTTCTGTACTGTACAATAACCGTATCAGTTGAGAAAGCTGAAGGGCCTCAGCTTGCTTTTTCTGAACTTCCAACTCTTCCTTCTCCTGTTTAAGCAAAGCCAGTTCATTCTGTACAAGTGAAGCATTTGCACTTGTGCCAACAGCATCTGCAATCTTATGTAGCAGATGGATAGCATGGTCCTTATTCCTTTCATTCTGAGCTATTGATTTCTGAATCTCTGATGCAATGCTTTCAGTAGCAGCTGCTGATCGGAACTCCATTGACCTCAGGTCGTTGATGATTTGGTTGGCCTGTACTTTCAAGTTCAGGGCCATGTCAAAATTTGCCAGCCCCAAGGACGATATGGTCTCAGCAATCTCTCTCGCTAAATTTTGCATCTGTGACAGCATGGACTGTGAATTAAGTAGAAGACGAAGTCGGCTCCAAGATTTGTAATCTCTGATGATATTGTGGGCTTTCTTCAGCAGAGAATCCAAAGTCTCCAGTGCCTTTCTTGTAGGAGCTAAACCTGTGATGGCCTCAATCCTCTTCGCATGTAAGGCTTGAAAGAGAATATTCATCGCTGAGATACACTTGGAGAATTCTATGAAACTTGCATTCTCAAACGCCACATCCTTGGTTTCCGTAACAATTAGCGCTGCTCCAAAAGTTACTTTATTCCACAGTTCCTGTAATACCGCTACACCAAGGTCCGTCGCATCGATGCTGAAGTCCATCGGGTTCTGACTTCTGATCGAGGCTTCAAAGTCTGCTCTAACGTTAACGGATTCCTTGATGTCAAGAGGTGCTGGGCCTGGGTGGATTCAGTCAGTTAACCTATCCTCTTCTCTGCTGTACGTCCAATCCTGCAAAGGACTAAATCAAAGCTACCGAGTCAAGGATCTGAACAGTAACGAGCTGTGCCATTCCTCTAGCAGGTTCTCTGGTTCGGAGACCAATTTATTCTGTGTAGTCCCTTGCTCAAATCTCTGGCAGGAAGAGTAATGGCGGTAGCTATTTTGTATAATGAAAAGCTTAGAAACTCACCTTTTTCTTTTCTGGAGCTGAAATTCATTGGTAAACACTAAATATCCCTAGAAACAGAACCTGGAAATTCCCTTTACTTGTTCAGTCTTTGCGTCTATCATCTAACCCACTATTGCTGGCAAACTCGACAGCAGATGGAAGAAACACAGAGTGAGCAAAACGTTTGTCCAGAACGCTTGGTGCGCAGAGATGGGGGAAGCAGTTTCTGCTGGGAGAACGCTTGGCTTGACTTTGACTGGTGCATGAATATATCAAAAAGAAGATACAGAGTGAGAACAACGTCGGATTCCTTACCGGATTCCGCTGGGAGAAGGAGGTAAAGAGGTGGGAAATTGTGAAGTTGAAAATTTTTGTTTGTTTTTAATTTGTTGCCGGGGAATTGGAGGAAATCACCAAGTAGATTCTAGTGAACAAAATAAAAAAATAATAATAAAAAAAAAAGAAAAAAGAAAAAAGAAAGAAAGGAGGGGTTGAACCTTGAACCGTTGGACGGAGTCTGCGATTATCTGGATGAGCCTGGGTCCCACTAAAACTCTTCCCCTGAATTTTCGTCACTACTGATTTCACTGTGATGAAGACGGAGGAGAAATCAGCTATACCCTCTGGAGCTGGCGGCTGGAATAGCGCTGGACTAAAACCGTAAAATCACGGCCTTGATGCATTGCCGTTGTCCTACCTTACGTCGAGTTCGCGTTCTGTGCACCCTGCATTGGACGAGTGAACATGCGAATAAGAGTCGTTCACAGAACGCGTAACGTTAACGTTTCAAGTCCCGTTAGGTGGATTCGGCACGGTTCAACCGGATATAAACCGGCCGCAAAATGACAAAATAGAGATAAAAAACCCTTGACAAACCTCATTTTTGGCATTCCCCTGTATGCTTTTCCCCTGCAGACCGAACCCTACACACACACCGGCGATCATACAACAGTGAGCGACCCGAACCAGCGGCCATCGGCGACGACGGTGAGAGCTCCGGTGGTACGTTTCTCTCTTCCTCCTCTTCTTCTTCTTCTTCTTCTTCTTCTTCTTCTTCTTCTTCTTCTTCTCTGATCCGATTTGAAGTCCAATCTGAACAAGGTGCGGCTATTTAGGCTTCTCGTTTCTTCTTAGTATTTTGATGCTCTGATTTCTTCTTAGAAACAAAGAAATAATCTCATCCTTTTGAGCCAAAAATGTCAGTTATATCTCTCCCCTACCTGTTCAGTGTATTAGGCGGATAAACACATTTTGATGCTCGGATTTCTTAGAAACAAAGAAATGAGATTGTTTTACCTGGGCAAGTACATGTATTTATATTCTTTTTTTTTTTTTTGTTCAATTTAGCAGGTAAATGAGATTGCTTACTTTCACATATTCTTTTGCAACATGCACTTGGTAAGTTGGTATTTTTTCACATCTTCTCAATTTTACCCTTTGGGTCCAAATCCATGTTTCGAACACTATTGCAGTATGCACAGTGATTTGTCATTAAAAACTGAGCTCTAGCGGGTTAGCCCTATACACCTTTGCAGTGCGCCAATTTATTCCATATTTCCACAACTCCAAATCAGAATAGATGTCAAAGCATTAAAGCCCTTCATTACCCAGCTCCAATCTATTCCTTTTGTTTTGTTCATTTGGAATGAAATGAAGTATAGCCTAAAGCAAAGTAAAACCTGAAACAAAAATTATTCAAACATTACACTCTTTTTAAGCAAACTAAAACCTGAAGCAATTGGACCAAAAACTTGCACTCCTATACATTTATATCAGTGTAATGCATTTGCACAGCAACCAAATGGAGCATAAATAACAAATGATGATACCTGGTGCTCCATCGCTACATTGAGAACCATCAGACTTTAGTGGCATTACATATAAATGAGAATCAAGTGCACCATTTTCTCCTTCAACCCCATAATAGATGCCAGAGTTGTTTAGATGAGGAGAGAGAAAGAGGCTTGTTGGAACTGCAGTAGAAACAACTGCAAAGGAAGCTTGTGTCTGATTATTATGCTGTTGATGATGATGATGTGGGCCTAAGGCAACCTCCGTGTTAGAAAATTGTAAAGGAAGGCTTTGGAGATGTAATGAACTCAAATCAAACCTTCCTTTACAATATTTTACTGGGTGGAAGCTTATTATCATGTTATTAATATTCCTTACTCTAAGTCTGAGAGTGGCTACTTTGTTCAAGAAAATGCCCAAATGTTGGGTTCCTATCCAGTCCAACCCTCCCAACATCCTAGATAGCTAGGACCAACATTAGGTAATATTTCTTTTTACTGTAATATGGGAATTTATGGATGAGTCTTTAGAACTAACACAAGCCATTCTTTGTTTTTATGTTTCTGTTACAGCAAGAGAAAAGATCAGCAATACCAAATACATCTACATTTGGTGCAATTGCTGAAAGTCCAAACTTCAGAAACCTGAAGTGGAGATAGATAGCTTGAATCAACCATATTAGAAACTTGAATGGCTACATCACTTCCATTTCATGCTTCACTATGCCCAGAAGTCATCAAATGATTTGCCTTTTGAGATATATCTCATGATAAGCAGTAACTCTTCAAGCAAGTACACTGCCTCTCTATAATCAAACAGCATTTTGGCTGTAAATAAAAAACGAAACAATATAATAATCAAAGAATAAGTGGAACTCCATAGTATAAATGCAACTTTATCTGACAAGAGGAGAAAAGCCTGTATGTGGTTGCCTCAAAAATGTATTAAAGAAGCTATAGAAATATCCATTCACCTCTGAGCACATAATTGCAACTAAAATAATCACAAATGTTACATGGATTGATTACATCCATTCAGATCTAGTGATCTAGATGATCACAATGGACTCTAGCTCACTGAGTTCTAATGACGGGCCTCACAGCCTAGGGGAGGCTGAGGCTTGCGACTCTAAACATTGGTAACTATGTGATGTTCATCCTTCGTGTCCTCAAGGTTTATGTATCCAATTCTAATTTTAGTTCCACTGCACGTAAGTAGTGATGAGGCAAGCCCTAGTGATTGTACTGATGTTTACTGAGGCCAGTTGTTCCAATTCTAATGTAGGAATTGAATGAATCAAAGATGGGTTTAACTGTTTAAGAGGGTTAGGATGTGTTTAGGAGTGATCATAGGACAAAAGACAGATTTGTCCCAGTAGCCAGAACATATTGCCATTATCATAAGAAAATCCAATATTGTCTAGTGACTATGAAATTCTAAACATTAATAATCTACCAACTGAACCACCACCAGTTGGCTAAGAAAGCACAGTTAACATCAGTCAAAGCCAAATTTTTTGAAGGTCATAAATATAGATAATCAAGATTGTTGCTCTAAAGTAAGATCATAGTGGAAGAATTGTTATTTCTAATGAACATCAACTGTTGTATAGGTATTTAAAATTTTCTTCCAACAAATTGGAGTCTACTAATGCTTTTCATTATTCACCTTATTGTTATCATATGAGAAAAACTAAGAAATGTGTGAAAATGGTGGTTTGATGAGACTGAAAATATCCATTTTGTGCAAAAGCACCAGAGTTTAGGTAGATATTAACCTCTCCCAAGACTCGGATAACTGGAACCAACATTAGGTAGTAGTCCTTTAAAATGACAAAGCTAAGAAAAGTAAACTAATTAGCTAAAATTTAGAAACTAATTGGTGTTTTGAAAATGAAGCACCTAAATGTTTTCTTCCCTCATAGATTTTATTAAGAGAAACTAATATAAAATAGCCCTGTGCCATGGACCAAGTGACAATACTATTCTAGTTAAGAAATATAGTAGACTGTTTCTTGTCATATTATTGGTTAACATCTAGTTCATGCCTGCTTGGCCAGAGAGTCAGCCATAGCAAATGCAATGGCTGATTCTCTGGATTTGCTATGGCTGACTCTCTGGCCAAGCAGGGGGTGTAAAGGGGAGATCTATTTTGGGCTGCTTTGTAATTGTGTCTCAGGCTTAGGCAGTTTTGGTGTATATGGTTCAGTCCTAGGGGGTAACATCTCGAGTCTCCTCCTAGGCTGATTGTATTTTTGTTATTTGATTTAATAAAATTACTCTCACTTATAAAAAAAAAAAATCTAGTTCATGCCTCTTCTTAATTTCCAAATATTTATGTACAACACCAACAATTTCAAATTCAGAACTTAATATTAGATGAGAATACTGTTCTATACAACTAGAATATATAATACTCATTCTCCTCAATCACAAAGCACTAGGTACTATTCTAACTCTACGTATTGTTAACTCAGAGATGGTTTACCATACCCAAAACTATGTATAATATAGAAACTAAATCAATAAAGAAAAATAAATCAATAATAGTAACTTCCCTAAATACAAAGACATCCAACCAAGTCTCCTAACCCACCAAAAAGGGCTTACTAGTATTTCTTGATGAATAAGGGCTTACTAGTATTTCTATACATGTGTCTCAAACAACTATACAAAGGTAATCCACAATTATCTCTCTCTAACAGTTAGGTTTAGGGACTATCACTACTCTAATCCTTGACAGGTTTTCTTGATAACCTTTCTATCATTTGAATACCTAAACCTCACTAATTTCAACCATGGATATGACTTAATTTCTTGAATTTTCAATAAAAAGTTCTATTAATTTCAATAGAACAGATGAAATCTCCACTATCCCCACAAAAATGTGAACAAAAAATGAAAAGAAAGGGACATGAATAAGCCTTTATTTTGCATCATAAAACAGATTCAAACTGAAATATATGGAACCATAAAAAATATAAAAGCATTCAAAATCACACAAGAATAGGAAAAGAGCAATAAATTGAACCAGAATTGCACCTTAATCCTGCCCCAACTACTAATAAAAGATTAAAAAAAAAATGTTTCCTATTTTCATTATTCCAAACTAACAACAATATGTTTCTGCAAAAAAATAAAACCCTTTTATCATTGATTTCTCAAAAAAATTAATACCATATCATATGAAACGCCCAAAGACCTACAACAATGGTGTATGATGCATTTTTCTCTTTTATTTTTTTTCCCAGTAAACTGGATAAGTAACCCCTACGTGTTTGGCCATCCTAAAGCTGACATTTTGATAACTTTTTCAGGTTGTTGTATATTTGAAATTATTGTACAACAACCTGCATTTAGAGCTCCCGTAAGACTTCGCTTGGGCTAGATTTCTTGGTTCTCTGAGTTTTACATGCCTTAAGTAACATTGTTTTAAAAGCATCTCAATTAAACAGGATATAGCTGGATTGATCAACAAGATAAACAGATCCTCCATTTCTCTTCTCCCAACTGCGTATTCCTCCTCACTGTAAGTTTAATGTCCTCCAAAATCATTCTGGTACCCTTTCAACAAATTGGATTACCAAGAATTCTGGAAACAAGAAATCAAAATAAAAAAGGAAATCAATGAAATAATAATAAAAGAGGAATAATAAAATGAGAAACAATTTTTTGAACGGGATGAAAAAAATAAGATGCATTATGTGCATCACAGAGGAACGACGGATCAACGGGCAGAGGAATAGTGATTCTTACCATTTCAATGGAGGAAAGAACAATGAGAAGCGGCGGTGGCAATTAGGCAGAGCAGTGACAACAGAAACTAGGCGGAGCGGCGGCGGCAAATGGGAGGATCAATGGTGCCGGCAACAGAGGGAGGACGAAGATGACAGATTGTAGGAGGATAAACTCTTTGGCATTGGTGACTAGACGGAGCTACAGCGATGGCTAGATCAAGCAACAGCAGCAAGACGATGAAGTGTACGAGGAGAAACTACTTAGCAGCGGTGAAGGTGAATTTTGAGAGAAGCAGGAGAGGTACTCTCGATTGTGGGGGCAATTTTAAGATTTTAAATTTTTATCTACTTACCCTCCACTCGGGAAATCGATTTACCCGTAGCTCGCAAGAGTATCATTTACCTGAGTGATACCTGAGAAAATTAATCCCACACATCTTTGAAATCTGAACATATGTAAATGGGTCAACGGGATTCACAATCCCATTGACCAGACTTTCCCCTTCACTTTACAAAAACGAACACGCCCTTAATGGAAATGTTTGTTTGTTTCTTCTCAATTTTATTAAGTTTTGAGCAGAGAGAGAGGTGGCGTATTCTCTTTGACTATCAACAGGAAAAGCAGGGAAGATGGAAATAGTTGAGGCTGCATTGTGAATTGCAGTTTTGTCTCTTCACTCTCCTGTCTTTTTGTTTTCTTTTTTATCTTTGATTCTATTGCCATTCGTGGATGAAGGGAAAGAGGGAGTGGAAAAATAACAGAGGGGATAAGATGATAACGTGGTAGCGGTTCTTCTGGTGGTGTTGCTACAGTGGAGGGTAAAAGGTGGACTCTCCACATAATGTGAGCTCTCATAGGTCGTTGCTATCATGCCATACAGCAAAAGTATCTCCTTTTCTGGGCCTCTACATGGATTAAAATTTTGGAGTTTTTAAAGGTTTTTTTGTTTTTTTGAATTTCTGAAAATTTATCACAATTCGGGGGAGGGGTGTATTGTAACATAACTGGGGATTTGTGACAATACATTCAGAAAATCGATAAAAATTTTGAGGGGAACAAACCATAGATTTTCCTAAATTTTTTGGCACTATGTGAAAAAATAAGAATCCAATGCATGCATGGACAACATGGAGTCACCCACTCCACTGTCGATTCTAAATGATTTTCTAGTTTATACCAATGGCCAAGCCCTCTTCGTTCACTACAAGGAAAATGATCTAGGCCGACGGTCACCAAACTAGGCGTGTTCAAATTTGGTTGATAAGCCAAAAACTAAATTGAACCAAATTGAATAAGCTAATTCGGCTATCGGTTCGGTTCAATTTGATTTTTATTTTTTAAAAAACTCAGTTTTTGGTTTTGGTTCAATTTGATTAAAATTTTCAATCAAACTAAATTGAAAACCGAATTAATGTTGTTATTTAATTAAGTATATTAAATATTAATATTTTATGCTAATTAATTATTATATTTCGCAATGAATAATTAATAATAGTTAATTAAAACCTAGATTCATTATTAATTGTCTATTAGTCATTAATTATTCATTATTCATTAATTATTTTTGAAAATGGCCAATTCGTCGATTTCCCATTGGTATAGGGCTTGGGGTCTATTTTAGTTTTTTAATTAATAATAGCTAATTAATTAAAATCATTGGGCTTTAGGGTTATTTTAACTTTTAATTAATAGTTAATTAATTAAAACCATTGAGTTTGGGGGCCATTTTAACTTTTTATTAATAATACTTATTAAATACTTGTCATTTTATGTGGAAGTGGAAGTAGGGTCCAACCAAACTAAATTCGGTTAAGTTTGGTTCAGTTCTAACTTTTAAAATATAATTCGGTTAGAGGAAATGATAAAACCAAATAGTTGGTTAGGTCCTCAGTTTGAACCAAACAGACCAATTGTACACCCCTACACCAATCCACCAACCTAACTTTTTAAACCGCTGCTAACATAGATAAAGCCCATTGCCTTAAGAACTTGGTCCAACCAATCACAATCCAGCGGTTTTTCAGAAAATCGTCTGCACAATGTAAAAAAAAGCGATTTATCAAAAAAAAAAATCTTTGGCCCAAATAATCCAAGGCGATAGTCGAAATCGCTAGGACAAAATAAGCTAAACGACAGTTACTTTCTAATCACTGACATAGGTCCAATGATAGTGGCGGTCCTGACCGCCGACCTAGGCATTGTAAGCCGACAACCACAACTGTCGGGACAGATTATGGTGGACGACGATTTTTTTTCTTGATTGCCGCCTTAGCACCATTAAGGGTGGTGGTTAAGACTGCCAATATTGATGTCGTTCAATTCTATTTTCAATTCAAAGCGGTGATTATGACCTCCGGCTTAGATCCATTTGTCATTTTAATAAACTGCCACCTTAGTTAAATTATGTAATCAAATCCACCGCCAGCTTAGACTGAATTGTCATCTCACTAAACCGCCAGTCTTATTTCATCAAAGATGGTGGCATAGATCCAGTATAAACCACAACTTAGGCATATTGATTTGCCAAAGGCGGTGGTTTCTATGACCTCCAGCTTAAATTTTTACTTTTTTTTTTAAATAATAATAGCAATCGGCACCCTCTTCAACCTAAAGCGTAAAATTATTAAATCAATTTCATGATGGCATATTGATTTTTTTTTACTAAAAATAGCATTTCATTAATTATGAGACTGAAACCTGAAACAAGAATTCAATACAATCAGTTCTGGTAATATGATTTGCTCTTCTAATCAAGTTCTAGAAATCTGATTTGCATTGCTATTTTTCAAGTGACCAATGCTTCATAAACTTCTAGAGAACATCAAAATAGTCAGGGGAGGTTTTCCTGGTGCATCCTGGATCCATTATGGTGATAGGAACATCCTGAATCCTTTATTTGAGCCATCACCTGTAAAGCTGCATTCACATCTCTTCTCCAAAACCTTTGGAAGTTGAATTAACTACCTTATGAAAAAAATGGGTCTAGAGAGAGATAAACAACCAGAAACATATTAAAATCATAATGGAGTTACCATAATGAATCTGTGGCGAAGAGTGAAATAATTGATTTTAGAAACAGACGCATAGAATTGTCGAATAAAACAGACCTACACAAGATTGCAATTTTAGTACAACTCTTTTAATTAAAAGATCTAACAAATACTGGCAAGAGATAGTATTACTTCTTCTGCAGAACTTACAGGCCAATGAAGCAAACGGTGCTCACTCCAATACTTGAGATGTCGTTTGCCAAATGATGTTTGATGAGTGAGCCTAAACCTCTTCGGATCTTTATGTTTTTTTAAGTCCTCAGGTAATTAGAATGTATTATCAAATGAAATGGAGAGAAGGATATCAGGATTAAATGAACATGTATTCTGTTACTTCTCTACTTGTAATGACACAGACAGTTAAATCCCATGCACAAACATGATTCAATTGCATCCAGTCCATGCTTTCAGCAATGGGTAATATGATAATTATGACAGTACTGTTTTAAAACCTAGCTCGGAAGTTAAATCACTTTGCCTCCGGATCAATGGATTACCGGTTCAACCATCCAGTCAATGTGTCAAGTGTCAACCCATATGATGCCATCATTATGATAAATTAAAATGACAAAAAACACGGTAACCCATTGAAGGAGTCAGATGAGTGAAAGATTCAACCAATTGGATCGATGGATTGTTGACTGGGTTGGTATTTATTATCAGGTTTATTAATTACCAGATATGCATTTTTTTTCCTGGAAAAGGGGTTAGATTTTCACTTGTCAGGCTGAGTAAAGAATTGCCACCTGAAGGACCCACCAAAGGAGGAAGAAAATAGAAAACAAGTGAAAACTCTCAACTTGAACTTACATTCTAGAGTTCTTGTTTCTTCTTCCCAAGACTCTCATTTCTTCATCTGATGAATTAAAATAGAAGGGTCATTAGTCAAAAATAAATATAATTTTTTCGAGATCAATCTGCTTATAGACTGCTTAGACACAGCCTTCAAATTATAATTTTCAAAGGTCAAATTTGTTGATTAATATGTTTCAGAGAACAAGTAATAGAATAGTTAAGAAAAGAGGCATAAGAAGTTAATAAACATAATGTATCGTGTATGTAATATCAGAAGTAACTACCTTGGCCACTCCAACACCAAAGGTGAGAATGCATACTGTAGTTGCTTGACACCGTTTATGGACAAAGGAGAAACCTTTCCCTGCTCATAAGAATCAAACCGAAAACATCATCACAACTCATAGTCAAATTAAAATCACATAGTGACAATCTACATACTCAAAACCCATCAGTCATCCATTTAGGGATGTTCTCCACTTCTCCCGCATGTTTTTTTGGTCCCATATTATGATTCTTAAAACAAAAGCACAGAAAACACGATATTTATCTGCATGGAGTATTTTTTTCCAAAACTGGAATCAGAAACACTGTTAAATTTCTGGTTTCAAAAACATGTTTCAATGTTTTCCTCCTGTGGTTTAGTATTATGTTTTATAAAGCATACAGTATTCTGACAATAAATTAAAGGCTCTGATCAAATGGGTATTAGCTCAGCTTTCTTTTTTTTTATCTTTTTTTTTCAGTAAGAAATGAAGTTAATCCATTAAATCTGAAAGAGAATTCTGGATACAAGAAGAGAAATTAAACTGAGAAAGGAATCCCTGCAGGCAAGAAGGAGAAGAGAAGAACCACTCCCCCTTAGTACAGTTTCTACTAGCTAGAAAATGAGCAAGAGTTACTTGAGCGCCTAACAAATTTCCAGCAAAAGTGATTATTAAAGCTTCTCAATTTGTTTTTGATCTCTTGAAACAGAGGATAGAATTCATTGGATGCATAGTCCGGCCCAAGATTTAGAGTGTTGACCAGAACAGTCACAAAAAAGCTTGAAATTGTGGAAACCCAACTCCTTTGTGAGACAAATCGCATAGAAGATTGCAGCGGCTTCAGAGAAAAGAGCTGAGCAAGGCAAAACACTACCAGTCCAAATGTAGTGTTCTAAATTAGCAGCCAGAAAACCACCATTAGAGTTCAAAATTACGATACCAACTCCTGCATAGGATCCATTGATGAAGCTGCCATCAAGCCAAATGTAGGCAAAACTTGCGTGGTGAGCTCGGGGACCAAGGCTGGATCTAATTTTGGAAATCCTCAACGGGGCCAATGTTGGAACTTGCTGCTGTAAGAGATTTGATTCCTGCATGGTTCTATTAATATAAGAGAGAGTCAGCACAGAATTCTCTAAGCAATTTTCAAAGACCAGTTTGTTTCTTCTCAACCAGTTTTGATGTAACCGTTTTCGGCCACGTACCAATGTTTTGTGATGTAAAATTTTTTGGCTAAGTACCTCGTTATTTGACCCGGTGGTGGCGTGCCTTAGTGATGAGCTACTTGGTGGTGAACTGCCTACTGGCGAACTGCTCGGTGGAGAACTGCCTGGGGACAAACTGCCTGGGGACAAACTGCCTGGTGGCGAATTGCTCGGTGGCGAACTGCTTGGTGGCGAACTGCTCGGTGGCGAACTGCTTGGTGGCGAACTACCTGGTGGCAAACTGCCCGGTGGCGAGCTGCTCGGTGGTGAACTGCCTGGTGGCGAATTGCCTGGTGGCGAACTGCCTGGTGGCAAACTGCTTGGTGGCGAATTGCCTGGTGGCGAACTGCCTGGTAGCGAACTGCCTACTAGGCGGCCGGTGACTTAGAGAATGTTGGAGCTCCCTGGTGCGACGCAATCCAACTGCCCTCAGCATGAGGTGGTCTTCTTTCCTTTGTAAGCAGTGGGAGCTAAGGGACCTGCGAGAACTTCATCTTTTCCTCCTCTTTGTAGGTGGCGGGAGCTAAGGGACCTGCGAGAACTCCATCTTTTCCTCCTCTTTGTAGGTGGCGGGAGCTGAGGGACCTCCGAGAACTCCATCATTTCCTCCTCTTCTTAGGCGGTGGGAGTTGAAGGACCTGCGAGAACTGAATCAGAGGTCCCGGGAGTATTTTCCCGGTGGGGGCTCTCCGACGCTTAAGTTAGCACTCTTATTGTAGAGAGCTTTGAAGATAATATGAGAGAGCTACAGAGCAAGGTTACTTCCCTTTTTTCATCCCCCTCCCCTTTGGGGGGTGAGGTCTTTATATACCGGAGTCCTCACGGGTTAGGTGGGTGAAAAGCCTCCAAATGGTAAAACTCATCGCATCCTGTCAGAACTGGGGTACGGTGGTGAACTCCTCGAGGTCGTTAGGCTGGCGCTTGTGTCAGGCGGCCAGGTCGGCGCCTGGGCCGGGTTGTTAGGGGGGCGCCTGCGTTAGTCGGCGGGTCAGTGTCTAGGCCAGGTCGTCAGGTCGGCGCCTGTGTCAGTCGACGGGTCAGTGTCTAGACCAGGTCGTCAAGCTGGCACCTATGTTAGTCGGCGGGTCAGTGTCTAGGCCAGGTTTGTCGGTGGGCGCCTTATGGGCGGCTTGGTCGGATCATGCGCTAGGCTGGTCCAGGTCGGCTAGGTCGCGCAGGCCGCACGCTGCACGCAGCTTGCGCAGGCCGTGCGCAGTTCGCGCAGGCCGCGCGCTAGGCCGCGCGCAGTTCGCACAGGCGCGCGTCAGGCGGCGTGCAGGTCGCGCCAGGCCGGCCAGACTGGTGCCCGGGTGGGTCACCAACTTCATAAGTTTGTTGGCTGGGTGTTTTCCTAGTTGTCACGAGATGCCACGTGTCACAATTTCACTGGAGGGCCAAATCTGCCATCATCAATAGCCCCCCACTCCCGAGTTGATAGTAACTCAACGAAGGGAGTAGATTTCTTTTGGCCCATAAGTCGATGAGCTAGTAAGTGCTGATCCAATTATTAGTGTGGCCCGTAGGCTTTGGGAGCGACTCGTAGTCTACTCTTCTTTGACTTTTGCCCGTGCCGGAGAGGCGACCGGGTCTTTAGTAGTAATGTGGCCCGTAAGCTTTGGGAGTGACCAGTGGTCTACTCTTTTCTAACTTTGCCCGTGCCGGAGAGGCGACCGGGTCTTAGGTAGTAATGTGGCCCGTAGGCTTTGGAGTGACTAGTGGTCTACTCTTTTTTGACTTTGCCCGTGCTGGAGAGGCGACCGGGTCTTAAGTAGTAATGTGGCCCATAGGCTTTGGAGTGACTAGTGGTCTACTCTTTTTTGACTTTGTCCGTGCCGGAGAGGCGACCGGGTCTTAGGTAGTAATGTGGCCCATAGGCTTTGGAGTGACTAGTGGTCTACTCTTTTTTTACTTTGCCCATGTCGGGCTTTGGAGTGACTAGTGGTCTACTCTTTTTTGACTTTGCCCGTGCCGGAGAGGCGACCGGGTCTTAAGTAGTAATGTGGCCCGTAGGCTTTGGAGTGACTAGTGGTTTACTCTTTTCTGACTTTGCCCATGCTGGAGAGGCGACCGGGTCTTAAGTAGCAATGTGGCCTGTAGGCTTGGCCTGCATCAGCTTCGTAATGCCGGTCACCTACTCCTACAAGAAGCTACTAGGGGCTCGACCTTCGAGGGCAGCACTACTAGCTTTAGGTTGCCACCTCACACGGGAGCCTTGGAAGGCTCGACCAGTAAGGGCGCCTATGTAGTCAGTTGGCCACCAACTCCCGCGGAAGCCACGAAGAGCTCATCTTTGTAGGGGGTACCTTGCGGAGAGGACTGATGTGGCATTATCTGAATTGAAAGTAAGGTTGGTAGAGCTACTTAGTCCGTTAGCTCCCTGCATAGTCTCTAAGTTCATAAAAAATGTAAACTATAAAGTGATAGCTTCAATTTCTAAAAAGTGAGGACTTAGTTTTGGCAAGATGAGAACTTAGCTTTTGTAAGATGAGAACTTAGCTTTTTGTAGCGTGTTCCCACAGACGGCGCCAATTGATGTAACCATTTTTGGCCACGTACCAATGTTTTGTGATGTAAAATTTTTTGGCTAAGTACCTCGTTATTTGACCCGGTGGTGGCGTGCCTTAGTGATGAGCTACTTGGTGGTGAACTGCCTACTAGCAAACTGCTCGGTGGAGAACTGCCTGGGGGCGAACTGCCTGGTGGCGAACTGCCCGGTGGCGAACTGTCTGGTGGCGAGCTCCCTGGTGGCGAACTGCTTGGTGGCGAACTGCTTGGTGGTGAACTGCCTGGTGGCGAACTGCCTGGTGGCAAATTGCTTGGTGGCGAACTGCCTGGTGGCGAACTGCCCGGTGGCGAGCTACTCGGTGGCAAACTGCCTGGTAGCGAACTACCTACTAGGCGGCCGGTGACTTAGAGAATGCTAGAGCTCCCTGGTGCGGCGCAATCCGACTGCCCTCAGCATGAGGTGGTCTTCTTTCCTTTGTAGGCAGCGGGAGCTGAGGGACCTACGAGAACTTCATCTTTTCCTCCTCTTTGTAGGTGGCGGGAGCTAAGGGACCTGCGAGAACTCCATCTTTTCCTCCTCTTTGTAGGTGGCGGGAGCTGAGGGACCTCCGAGAACTCCATCTTTTCCTCCTCTTCGTAGGCGGCGGGAGCTGAAGGACCTGCGAGAACTGAATCAGAGGTCCCGGGGGTATTTTCCCGATGGGGGCTCTCCGACGCTTAAGTTAGCACTCTTATTGTAGAGAGCTTTGAAGATAATATGAGAGAGCTACAGAGCAGGGTTACTTCCCTTTTTTCATCCCCCTCCCCTTTGGGGGGTGAGGTCTTTATATACCGGAGTCCTCGCGGGTTAGGTGGGTGAAAAGCCTCCAAACGGTAAGACTCGTCGCATCCTGTCAGAACCGGGGTATGGTGGTGAACTCCTCGAGGTCGTCAGGCTGGCGCTTGTGTCAGACGGCCAGGTCGGCGCCGGGGCCGGGTTGTCAGGGGGGCGCCTACGTCAGTCGGCGGGTCAGTGTCTAGACCAGGTCGTCAAGCTGGTGCCTGTGTCAGTCGGCAGGTCAGTGTCTAGGCCAGGTTTGTCGGTGGGCGGCTTGGCCGGATCATGCGCTAGGCTGGTCCAAGTCAGCCAGGTCGCGCAGGCCACGCGCTAGGCCGCGCGCAGTTCGCGCAGGCCGTGCGCAGTTTGCGCAGGCCGCGCGCGCCGCGCGCAGGATGCACCAGACCGGCCAGACTGGTGCCTGGGTGGCTCACCAACTTCGTAAGTTTGTTGGCTGGGTGTTTTCCTAGTTGTCACGAGGTGTCACGTGTCACAATTTCACTGGAGGGCCAAATCTGCCCTCATCAAGTTTGTTTCATGAGCTTGACTATAAACCAGGTGATTAGGAAGTAAGCCAGTCAGATGTTCTGCAGTAGCAGCTAAAGCAGCTTTTACAGGCCTCCTGTGAAGAATAAGTCAAGTATCAGGATTGTTGACAAGGCTTTTATTAGCTAAGAAATTTGGATTGAACCAAATAGATTGTGCTTTAGTAATTAAAACTTCTCCTATAAAGAGCCACACTTTCCTGAAAGCTTCCTGATGTTACTGAGTTGTGCCAACTGCCAAGTGGAACTTCCTAGCAGTTACCAAAGCAAAGATTCCAATATTTTCAGTATTAAATGATTTAGAAAGTAAGCAAAAGTGTGCTCCATAGTCCATACAGCTTAAAAACTGTGAGTTGAAGGCCCAATCTTATGTTAACACCTATATCATGTGATACTCGGTGTTGCATGGACTCTCCTAAATGGATGACGTATCCATGTCAGAGTGAAGAAATCTCTATGGAGTAACTATGGACTTGCAGAAATTTAACCAAGCGTGGGTAAACGGTGAGAGTAACTATGGTTTCTCATCTTTCTGCACCAGACTCTCATCTTTCTGCGTCATATGCCATTAGCCCCTCCTTTGAAACCTGAAAACAGTACCTGCTCATTAATGATAAATTCCATACTCTGGTCTCTGGTACCATATGAAACACGACTATACACAAGCAGTAAACAAGTTACCGAGGCCAGCCACTTCAATTAGATGAGTTCCTGTTGGTATGTTGTGGATATAAGCATGACAGGCGAAGGAATAACAATGCCCACAAAATTATATATCAGCAATTACTACCATAACACATTGCAGAAATTGCATCCTATTGTTAAACTGAGCTTCTGCAAGTCTGAAGCAACAAATGCTATTATGGATCAACTTTAGAACCAACCTAGTCAGAATGAAGGTTTCTCATATGGAACACAAATTATCTTGAAAAGATTACTTCTCTAAATAAACCTTACTATAAGATACTCTGTAAAGTGATCAGAGTATCCAGTTCACCCCTCCAAGACGGATAACCAGGACCAATACCGGGTAATGGCCCCAAAACTGATCTATAGAAAATCTACGGCAAGGATTATACACAGTTTTTGACTGATTAGTGATGAGAGAAAATCTACAGAACGTGAGCTCTATGAGGCTGAAACTGGAGGCGTCCCAGATGTCTACATGTTTAGACAAGAACCAAGACGATAACCAATTTAACCCTGTGCCATTAGACAAGAACAAGAAATTAAAGACGCACAATGGTGCATGATTCATAGGCAGCTGAAGTGCAAAACAAGTACACTTTTAAGACTAGAGATCATTTGGTAGGAAGCACTAGTCTACATATCTAGATCCAAATCCTATAATAATATCACTCAATGCATATTTATACTATAATGGTTATTTATCAACAAAAAAAATGACGCTTTCTAGTATGATTCAAACACTTGTCTTTGAATTCCATCCAAAACCCAATAAATTTCATCAATCCGAGGATGTAATCTTTCCCCTGCAACAAATTCATGGGTAACTCCGCCCAACTGAATTGAACTACAACCGGCACTTTTGTTGACCCTTCTAGCATCCATCAATTTCCTTATCTTGGCAACATCTTCCCATCTCCTCGCATGAGCATAAATGTTTGCCATGATTGAGTAGACCCCACCATCTTCAGGGTCCAACTGCATTATGTGCTTAGCAGCAATCTCAGCGACCTCAACGTTCCCATGGATACTACACCCACCTAGCAAACCGCCCCAGACAAACACATCACCCTCCATTGGCATGCCCTGTATCATTCTTATTGCTTCTTTGATCAACCCAGCCCGTCCTAGCAAGTCAGCCATGCATCCATAGTGCTTCAGCTCTCGGGGAAGCCCATAGACGCATTCCATGTCGTTGAAAAGCTGTTGGGCCTCATTGACGAGACCCGCGTGGCTACACCCAACCAAGACCCCCAAGAAGCTTACCCCATCTGGCTTAATCCCTGCCTCCTTCATTCTCCTGAAATACTCAAGTGACAACTCCCCGTCTCCATGCATGGCAAGCCCGACAATCATTGCATTCCACGTAAATAGTTTCTTCTC
Organism: Nelumbo lutea; assembly: GCF_056320005.1. Lineage (NCBI taxonomy): Eukaryota > Viridiplantae > Streptophyta > Magnoliopsida > Proteales > Nelumbonaceae > Nelumbo > Nelumbo lutea. The sequence goes on from NC_142686.1 coordinate 1,030,162, forward strand.
CTCACTCGACTCAAAGACTTCTCTAGCAAGGTCTATGCAACCACATTTGGCATACATGTCCACTAAGCCAGTCGCCAAGAATGCATCTAATCGAATTTGGTTTTGCTCAATATGATTATGTATAATCTTTCCTTGATCAAGTGCCCCGAGTTGTGCACACGCAGAGAGAGCAGAGACCAATGCAATGTTGTTAGGTTTCAGCCCTGAAGCGAGCATCTGATTGAAGAGTCGAATCGCTTCCTTGCATTGGTTCATCTGGGCATACCCCGCCAAAAGGGTTCCCCAGGTCACGTCATCCCTTACGAGCATCTCATCGAAAATGTCGCGTGCCCGGCCTGTGTTGCCGGCCTTCACGAAGCCATGAATTATGGAATTGTAAGAGACGACATCCCTTTGGGGAGTCACATCGAACAATTGGCATGCATCAGTCATGGAACCCAAATCCGAGTAAACATGAATCAAGCTGTTGAGGACAAACAGATCCGACCCGAAACCGAATTTGATAACTTGGGAGTGGAGGGTCTTGGCAAGGGCAAGCGCACGGAGGCGAACAGACGCCTTTAGGACGAAGGGAAAGGTGTGAGTATCGGGAGGTATGCATAGGCGGCGCATCTTAGCAAAGAGAGAGAGGGCAGAGAGAGGAGATGAGAGGAGGGTGTAGACCCGGATGATGGTGTTGTAACAAAAGGTGGAAGGGTTTGGAATTTGGTTGAAGATGCGTAGTGGGTAGTGTGGAGAGGTGGTGGTGAGATGGTCGAGGAGTGAGAAGGTGTAAAGGATCTTGGTTAGAATTAGTGATGGGTAGAGAGACATGAGGCCCCTTGTGGTGGCTTGGGCATGGACCTGTTGGAGTTGTTTAGAGGTCTTGCAGTTGTTGATGAGGAGAAAGGTTGGATGTGTGGAGATTAGCATCTCATTCTCTCCTACCAAATTTCAATTTCTATGTTCCCGAGTCCCGACTACTCCTGAGGTTGATTGAATCTGATGAGTGATCGTATTCATGCCCATTAATACCATCTTCTTTTCTCTACATGTGCTTCATGTTCTCACTTGTTATTGCTACAAACTCAACTCATAGTCATAGCTGACGATCTTCGTAATTGTCAAATCCATTCCAACCCTTTGACCATTGGATCATCTATCAGCGGCATTCTAATGCAAATGTTCTAGATTTGCATACAAAGGTGTAATTGTGTAAATCGGGTGCAGCTCGTGCCGTGTTAATGTGCGGATCGAGTCAGGCCGTGCTTTCTTCTTTCATTTTTTGAAATATTTTAAGGGGTCGGCATGGCATGGAACAGCACAGGCCGTGCTTCCTTCTTTCATTCTTTAGACATTTCTTAAAATGCATTTGGCATCATGCAATTTCCCGCATTTTAACCTTTGTTTGGTTTATATTTCAAGGTGCTACACAATCGGGTAATCCATCCCCAATCACCATGCATCCCTTTTAACCTTTCCAATCCTGATGATAACAGTGGGATTTGATTTCAGGTTTCTACTACAACGGTTAGGCTTAATATTTGGTATAATCTTAGAGGGCATTTGTCTTGTATTACACAATACCTAATGCAGTTACACAGGTTTGATGCTGTGATTTGGGAGGCAGAACCACCTTCTCAGCTACAGCTGGCTCGTCGGCCACCACCGGCATTTTAACATAAAAATAAGAGGCAGAACCACACGAGCTCGAACCACACCACTTTTCTGACTTGTGAGCTGCAATAGACCCTCTATATGATTCGGCAAGGCACATTGAAAGTTGAAAAAGCATAAAATTATTTTAATTAACTTATTATATTCAAAACATATAAAAAAAAAGAATGTAAATTTTTAAATATTTAAACACCTGTTCAAAAGCTTAGTGTAGTGCATAATTAATTTATGGTTAAGCACTTATTTTATGGTTTAGCAAATGGATACAAATATATATCCTACTGTTTAATAAATTACTTAAAATATTCTTGACATTTCTGACAATGGATTATCATTACCATGTTGTTATAATCCATTCGTATGTGATGTCATGTAACATGTATAATTTTTCTTAATTTTAAAACTACCATTTTGCGATCGATTTTGCCCTTCATTGCTCTTTAAATTTTTATTTACTCAGAATCAAATTAATTTGAAATTTTTCATCCACTCGGAGAGGCCACCATCGGTGAAGAGAGGATTAGATTCTGAAAAGTCTCAACTGAGTACCCAAAAATGCAGGTGAAGGGGCAGACATGGTTTCAGTCCATTGCTGCAAGAGCCTCTGTTCAGCTCTGCTTGATGTTGCCACGCCCAAGTAACTAACTATGCTATTAAAGAATCTATAACTATGAAACTCTGTTGCTAAAAAAAAAGAAAGGTCGTTGGTTATGAGATCGAGTTTTCTTCGATTTGGAGAAATGGTCCTCTCCGAAGCTGATCAAATCAATCTCTGACATGCAGCAGCATCCATGAGCATCTTCAGAGTTCCTTTGATTGAGAAAGTGGATGCTTCGTTGAACCCCTGGTTTGTTACGAGCCCATGTCTTGGATTCCCTGTTCTCTGTATAGCATTATCTTTTTCAATTCTTTAATTTGGTAGTTGAAATCAGTACCCGGCCCTCACGTACGTGTATCTCCAAACTACAGGTCCACCATGTACACTCAACAGGCCAAGAATCTGGCTTTGACAAAAAGAATGAATCATATCCATACCAAATTCCATTACATGCTGGACTCTTTTCTCTTTCTTTCTTGGTTAAGACGAAGATTTATGTCAAACAATGCTTGTATTTAAAAAGAATTGTTTAATACTAGCACAGCAGCCGAGCAACAGCAGAAGTACAACAAAGAATGCCATTGTAGATGTTTTCGTTTAATCGATTATGGAATGTTTTTTATAAGTGGACACCGCCAATGCTTCTGCTAGGGTTGTGTATTAGCATATAGTTATAAACTTAGAGTTGTAGTCATGCATCACTTACGTTGAAGGTGCTTGCTTTTGCTTACAACTGACAAGTATAGAGGCTTCTTCTGCAGCATATAAGTGTAAATCAGGCCATGTCGCCTGCAGCCCGGCCTGATCTGATGGTTCATGAATCATGCTGTGGTATGGCATAATTGTATAGGCCATGCCGGGCTTAGGGTTTTAAGTCTGCGAGCCATGCCACCCATGGCCCGCAGCTCAACATGACCCATATATATACTATTATATTAATAAAATAGACAATTACTTTCAATTTTATTATACTATTTTATTTAATTATTGTATATATAAACAATTGTATACATCAAAATTTATATAAAATAAAAATTTTAAGATTTTTTAATTTTTTTAAATAAATAATTTTAGCCCGGTCCACTATTCATGGCATGGCATGGGCCCGTGTAGGTTCAGGCTGTGAGCCATATCAGACTAACCCACAAAATAACCCAAGGGAAGGAGGCATGGCCTGGGACGAGCCATGGGCCATGCCATGCCAGCCCAACATAGCCCGTTTTATAGCTCTACTATGCAGGAATGGACTGAAACCATGTGTATGCCCCTTCTACCATTGTTATTCAGGTTATCAGGTTGGTTCCTTTTATTTTAAGTTTTTGATCCCTAGAACTTGTTTTCACTGGGTTCTAATAAACCTTCTCTTTTCTATTGTTTGATTGAACGGAAGGATCACTCACTGAATTCCTTTTATTCTGGTTTTGGTTTGGTTTGAATGGAGTTAAAAATCTTGAAAGAATTATTTAGTTTTGGGACTTCAGATCTAGAGTTAGAGTTAGGGCAGATATAGGTGGAGAAAAAATGTTACTGTTTGAAAATTTGAAGAAAAATAGAAAATAAAATAGTCTTTTTAATATATTCTTTACCGATTTCTGACGATTGTGCATTTCAAAAATGTCCAAATGCTTTAAATAAATTCTTAAATTATAAGGTATGTTTGTATCCACTTAGTAAATCATAAGGCTAGTTTAAATATTTAACCCTTAATTAATTAAGAAGTGTTGCCCTGCCGGTGTTGGATATGCTCGAACATCGATCAATACATTATCATAGTATTCTGGTGTTGACGAGAGTGTCGACCAGATTTTCAAAGATTGTCCTATAACAAAGCAGAATTGGAGGCTAGCGGATCTTTTGGAAAAATTGGAGTCCATAAACAGCTGGTGGCTAAAGATGGGCCAAACAATCCACTATGATACTGATAGAGAGAAAATCGGTATTATTTTGTGGTTTGTGTGGAAAAACAGAAATAATAAAATCTCTAACGATAAAAGCAACGATTCTTCTTGGATTCTTCAGCAGCAAGTTCTCTCTTACAAAGAGTTGGGGATGTCTTGGACTAGACCAGTCCATCAGCATCGAGGGAGACTCTCTCATTGTCATTTCATGCCTTGAAAAGAAAATCAAGACTCTGTGGGGAATTAAAATCATCATCGACGATTGTGAAAAGCTTGCGGGGAAGCTGAATCGTAGAGCAATGTATTCTCATGCATTGAATGGCACACAAAACTCTCAAAGCAAACTCCCCTCTCATCCTAAGCCCCTCCTCTCTCTCTCTCTCTTTCTCTCTCTCTCTAAGAATTTGGATTTCATTTACTGATGCGATCTTTGGCCTAGGCTTGTATACGTAGCTCCTCTTTATTCTACCAAAAACATACATTATGTTAGTGTTTGATTTTCTTTTTTTTTTTGTGTGAAAATTTGTATCCATTTCTGATTGATCAAGCAAGACGAAGAGATGCCCTCATTTCCTCGAAGACAAACAAGCACATTCTGACGAAATATGAAGTGAAGTAGATGGGTGAGAGAGAATCCCATAAGGCCATAATGCATTCATTTTCCTTCAAAATATCAATATATGATATGAAATGCTGATGCCGGCCCCCAGCTAGTTAGCTGCTTTTAGCCGTATACGTCAAGCTACTAGTTGACGAGTCACATAATTCAACAGAAATCCGATATGTGGCAATAGAGGAGAAATTGCATACAGCCTTATTGGGTTTCAGGCTGCTTTAAGCTTCGCGTGCACGAAACGTTGGCATGATTGTGGAGTATGTTAGTAATATGATTAATATTCTATCTATTAAATTAAAAAGACAAACTAGCTAGGGCTTAGGGGATTGAATGAGGTAATCAACGTGCAATCTACAGGAATCCCCAAATGACCATAAATTTTCTCTTCTCTTTTTCTTATCCTGTGGAGGATATTCTATTTCTTCCTAGTCGATCGATTCACCTTAAAATTAAATTCAGAAATCTATACTTTGGCTACTAATTAAAGACTAATTAATTAAATTCTATCTAGCCATGTGCAATTAACCTCTCCACATTTGCCATCTCCCACCGAATATATCCACGCACTAATTATATTGCCTTTAATCCACTACCTTTTGACTGTCTTCAACATATATAAATAATATTGAACCAAAGATGATCGAGTAGTATATTAATTTTTTATTTTGATATATAGATGATCGGGGTTATATTAATTGGTGTCATTCAGCCTTCATCTGGACACATTATTCCCCCCTTAACATACGGTCAAGTGGGTAAGGATGGACAGATGTAAAGCCAATCGCCGCACTCTAAAAAGAAAAAATGAAAAGCCATCTACCTAGAGATAATATTCTTTCTTTACACTCCTGGGGTCATGGTCATTGATTGGTCTTTAATTAACCACCTTTAATTCACGTATTTTGTCATGCTAACTTTAACCCACATCTTTATAGAAAGTCACCCAGTTATATGCCCCATCCTATGCTATTCTCCTCCCATTTATTTCCTCATCGCCTATTACTCTTGTCTTTTGTAGTGATGGGTGAAGTTTTCACCAGAAAAATATATATTATTAATATTAATAAATTGAAAAACTACAAACGGGTGAAGCTTGTCGCTATTGTTATTTGTTGGCCTCCCCTGCTCCCTTTTAACTTAATTTCTAATGACCCTAGCTATTCGAGTAATATCTAATCTAAAGTGACCGAACAAAATCATTCTTAGTGGAGATAAGCATGAATCAATGGGACCTAGTATTAATCCATTTCTTTAGTCCGCTGATGATGAGAGGTCTCTTGTCTATAAATGGTTAATTTTTCCATCGATCAGAGAGGGAGACTGAGCCCATAACTTCTTAATTAGTTCTTCACTTTAAAGCTTGATCCAAGATGTGGAGGAAGAAGAAGAAGAAAAAGAAGAAAGTGAGTAGCCATAATTTATTTGTACAGGAACAGGACGACATCCTCTAAGCAATTGAGGGTGATATGGCAAGTCAGTCATATAGGCAAAGGGAAGGCCACGCCTTTCTTCATGTTTTTTTCCTCTTTTTTTTTTGTTCTTCTTTGTGTGTTTGTTTTTTTTTTTTTTTTCCTTCGTAACCTGAATCAACGTCCTAGTTATATATACTAAGTACTGGCACTGTATTTTATTCCTTTTTCTTTCTTCTTCTTTTTTTATTTATGTGCGTGAATCAGTGTGGTTCAGGATGCCTCGCCTGTATCATTCAGAATAATTAACGAGGCATTGACCTTGCCGTAGGTTCTGGTACGTGATAATTGGGCAGTGATCGACCAAGCAAACAAGTGAGTAGAGATTTTCATTCATCTTCACCTAGTACCTAGCCGGATTTGCTATTTCCAAGCATACTTCAATCTCGAATTAATTTCTTGGTGGAGGCATTTGGTGCATAGTTGTATACTGCTCTCCATGTAAAGAGCGTTCTCTCTCTCTCTCTGAACAATTCATAACCGAAGCCTGATCAGAGAACTTTCTGTTTTAGCATAAGAGGAACGCAGTGGCAAGGGGCAACTAGGACCTTGGCTTGATTGTGAGAAGAAATCAGCTACACAATGGAAGAGTAGCCCTGCGCTAAAACCGTGAGATCACGGCCTTTGATGCATTTTTGTGGTCTCACATGGCCTATGATTAATTCAAATTAAAGTAGGGCCATAAGCTCTAGCAGTTAATATGAGAGCCGTGATCCACAGCTGTCATTATTTGAAATTTATTTTATACAAAAAGCAAAGAATCCGATTTCCGACATACCACCGAATATTGTTTACCAAAGAAAGAAAAAGGAGTACCACAGAATATAAACTTCTACATGGATTGCGAATTTGCGAGTTAAGAGTTCGGCTTCAGTAGGCACCCTTAGTCACGGCACCGTTTGCGCAATTGGAGGACGCGTTAAATGTTTCATGCCGTTAGTTAAGCAAAACCTATTTTTTGATTATTCGTTCTTTTCTCCCTCTTTCCTAATCCCCATTCACCCGGCGGCGACTTAACATCTATTATCGCCGGCGACAAATAACCATTACCGGCAAACGGATCAACCTTAGGGAGAGGTTTCTGCTTAAAGCCTTTTGCAGACGGAACTTTATGCTTGTGTCGCCGTCGAAGACTTGACACAGGTGGGTACCAACGTCTAGTGAGTAAATGCTGGTGAGTGAAGTCAGGTGTTGCAGGATTAAGTCCAGAGGGATGGTCTTGGGGCGGTGGGCTGGCGGTGCAGAGAGTTGTCGGTGAGTGAATACGAGTGTCATCGGCTAACAACTCTCTGTTGCAGTGGAACTGGAAAAATACCCTAATATAAGATGGGAGACTAGAAGAGGAAACGAGGTCGAAAGCCCAAGAAACCAGCTGTTGAAACTATGGACCTCCAAATGAACAACACCGGAGCCACTTCATCGACCATGTTAGGATTACAATTAGTAATTGAATTCGGAGTCTTTGTTGTAATTGAATCACGAGTCTCCGATACCTCTTATCCTTGTACATCTTCTTATCTTTGTAAACATAGGATCTCGACTGTATATATTTCGGCATTCTGAGTAAATAAAATAATGAAAGTAAAAGCCAGAGAAGCTTTGGTTTTTCATGGTATCAGAGCCAGGGCACTCTGGAGATCAACGGCGGCAGCGACGATCGATCAGCGGCGACTTCGAACCAGTGATCAGTGGCGATTTTGGATCAGCGATCAGCGACGACAACGTTCTGCGTTGTGCTTCAGTCCGGCATTGTGTTTTTCAGACAAGCGGTGGCACTTCGGTGATGTGATCAGCGGCGACTTCGGATCAGCGATTAGCGGCGACAGCGTTCTGCCCTGTGGTTTTTCAGTCCGGCGCTATGCAACGATCGATCAGCGGCGACTTCGAACCAGTGATCAGCGGCGACTTCGGATCAGCGATCAGCGGCGACAAAGTTCTGCGTTGTACTTTTCAGTCCGGCGCTGTGTTTTTCGGACAAGCGGCGGCACTTCGGTGATCGTCGTCTCCTTCGACTTCGAACTAGTGATCAGCGGCGACTTCGGATCAGCGATTAGCGGCGACAGCGTTCTGCCCTGTGGTTTCAGTCCGGCGCTGTGTTTTTTGGACAAGCGGCGGCACTTCGGTGATCGTCGTCTCCTTCGGTGAACAGCGGCGGCACTTCTTCTGGTTTCGGACCAGTGATCAACTGCGCTGTGTTTTTTTTTTCGGCACTTCGGTGATCATCATCTCCTTCGGAGAACAGCGGCAGCATTTCTTCTGGTTTATGAAGTATCACTGTTCATCGTTTTCGGCACTTCGAGTTCTTCCGGCGAATCAACGTTCTGCGGCAGTTTCTCTTCAGCGGCACCAACGCTATACTCGACATGGCTGAAAACAAAGGATCGAAGAAATTCAGCTTCATCATCGATCAGTGAAACAACCTTTGGAATTTTCAGTGGAATTAAAAAATTGGTGGATAAATTTACGTTCAACCGTAATATACACAAAGATTGAGCGATTTTCTGTTGGTAATGGACCACCAGTCCAACAACTCAAATCCGAACCGGCGAATTACAAACAAAGAGGTTTGATGATTCTAAATTACCATGGTAAATTCAAGATGATATGGGAGGAATTGGGATTATGGGACTAGATGACATGGTCTATGGAGGTGTGCATTCGCATATACTCAGTACGGAACCCTTGCCAAATTTGAATTGAGCCTATGCTATAGTGGTTCAAGAAGAGCAAGTTCATATTATGACACGCGCAAAGGAAGAGAAAGTTGAAGTTGTGGCCTTCGCAGCCCACAGGCCACGTTGTAGAGTCTTGTTTCCAACTGATCGGCTACCCTGAATGGCGGGGTGATCGGTCGAAAAATAATACCCGTGGAACAGGCCGAGGGCGTGGTGGATAGAAACAACGAACAGGGGCAGAAGGAAAAGGTCATGACAACCAAGCTAAGGCCAATACAGCCAAAGCCTCTGCACAAGGCAATACGTCTCAAGGAGAATCAATCGATGCACCCAAGATAAGGGTTGTGATGTATGCTTCCGAGCTAAACAATGTCCGAAAGAGTTTGCTCCTAGTAATAATAAAGTATTCAATATTTTTGAGTTAGTTCATTGTGATTTGTGGGGTCCTTATAGAATTGCAGCTTCTTGTGGTGCACATTATTTTCTTGACCATAGTGGACGATTTTTCTAAAGGAGTTTGGATTTATCTTCTGATTGGTAAGAAGGAAGTGGAACGAGTCATTCGAATTTTTTTTGCTATGGTTCAAAGGCAATTTAACAAACCTGTCAAGGTGATTCGTACTGACAATGGGACTGAGTTTGTCTGCTTGGCTGGTTATTTTGCTGAAAGTGGCATTATTCATCAAACCACTTGTGTCGGGACCTCTCAACAAAACGGGAGGGTTGAACACAAGCACCGCCACATACTCAATGTTGCCCGCGCCTTGCGCTTTCAAGCTAGCTTGCCTATTGATCTTTGGGGGGAATGTGTCTTGATCACATGTTATCTGATCAATCGGACACCGTCCATTCTGTTAAAGGGAAAGACTCCCTATGAAATGTTATTTGGGCGACCTCCTTCTTATGATAATGTGCGAGCCTTTGGTTGCTTAGCATATGCACACAATCCTGGTCATGGAGGGGATAAATTTGTTAGTCGAAGCAGACGGTGTGTTTTTGTCGGGTATCCTTTTGGGAAGAAATGATAGAGCTTATATGTTTTAGAGTCTGGTATGCTCTTTGCTTCCAGAGATATTACTTTCTTTGAGCATGAATTCTCGTATGCACACAAAGAGGATGCACGGCCAAACAAAGCACAAGATTGTGAAATAAGTGGGACAGATAAGGTGTTGGTACCATCCACTTCTTCCCCTGGACTTGCAAATGGCGAGACGGAGACTAGCCGGCAAAATGAACTCGCAGAAAAGGAGTTTGTGTAGAAGAAGGAACCCACGTAGACCCGAATACCAATGCACCCATGCATCCTTCTGACGTCACCACAGAAAATGCAAGCGAAAACAGACCTGACGTCAAGGGGTGGCAATGTTGAGCAACAACAGCACTCTGATACTCATTTGGGGCATGGGCATCGACAGAAACAGCAATCCACAAGGTTAAGAGACTATGTGCTTCACACCACACAGCGCTTGAGTCCCTCTCCGCGTCCCTTTGCAAGCTCACTCGGCCAATCACATTCTGCAGGTAGTCATTATCCCATAGATAACTATGTGAACTGTAACAAATTTTCTTGTCGACATCGTGCTTTCTTGGTAGCTATCACTGCAAGAGTTGAACCCACTTCTTTTGCTGAAGCTGTAAAGGATGAAAAATGGAGGGATGCTATGCAGAAAGAAATACAAGCACTTGAAAATAATCAAACATGGACTGTGGAGCCTTTGCCATCCGAAAAATGAGCCATAAGATGCAAATGGGTTTATCGAATCAAGTATAACGCTGATGGGACAATGGAAAGATATAAAGCTCGTCTCGTGGTTTTTGGGAACAAGCAAGTTGAGGGAATTGATTATAATGAAACTTTTGCCCCAGTTGCAAAAATGGTTATTGTCCGTACCTTCCTTGCAATCGCAGCAGCTAGAAATTGGGAGCTTCATCAAATGGACATACATAACGCATACTTGCATGATGATCTACATGAGAAAGTCTACATGCGAATGCTTCCGAGTTTTTAGTCAGATAAACCATGTATGGTGTGTCGGTTGCAAAAATCTCTGTACGGCTTGAAACAAGCGCCGAGATGTTGATTTGCTAAATTAATCGTAGCCTTGAAGACATATGGGTTTCAACAATCATGTTCGGATTACTCCCTCTTCACCTTTCGTCAGGATAGGGTGCATGTGCTTGTTCTTGTATATGTGGACGATATTATCGTGTCAGGTAATGATCGTATGACAATTCAAGTCTTCAAGAAATATTTGAGTGACTGCTTCCATATGAAAGACTTGGGATCATTGAAATATTTTTTGGGCATTGAAGTTGCCAGAAACTCAATAGGAATTTTTCTGTCACAACGAAAGTATGCTTTGGATATTATCTCTGAAGTTGGTTTACTTGGTGCAAAACCTGCTCATTTTCCTCTGGAGCAGAATTACAATCTTGCCTTGACAGACGGGGCCCTCTTGTCTAATCCTGAGCAATACAGACGCTTGGTGGGGAGGCTTATTTATCTCTCAGCAACGCGTCCAGAGTTGTCTTATTATGTGCATGTTCTGTCCCAATTCATGCAACAACCGCAAGAAAGACATTGGGAGGCTGCATTGTGAGTGGTGCGCTACTTGAAAGGAAATCCTGGTCAAGGAATTCTCTTGCGTTCAGATTGTAACTTGTAGTTATATGCATGGTGTGATTCAGACTGGGCGAGCTACCCTTTGTCCCGACGTTCTCTGTCTGGGTGGTTTGTTATGCTTGGGAAATCGCCGATTTCTTGGAAAACTAATAAACAACACACTGTGACTCGTTCTTCAGCGGAAGCAAAGTATCGGTCTATGGCCACAGCCACATGTGAATTGAAATGGCTGAAGGGATTGTTATTGGCTCTTGGAGTTACGCATTCAAACCCAATGCGTTTATATTGTGACAGTTAGGCAGCTTGCATATTGCCGCAAACCCAGTGTTTTATGAGCGTACGAAATATATTGAAGTTGATTGCCATTTTGCATGGGATGAGATTCAAAATGGCTACTTGAAGCTTTTGCAAGTGGAACTTGATGCTTGCATCGCTGCCGAAGACTTAGCATAGGTAGGTGTCGATGTCTATTGAGTCAATGCCGGTGAGTGAACTAAGGTGCTGCAGAATTGAGTACAGAGTAGGGGTGTAAATGGATCGAATTCAAAATGGCTACATACGTCCTGCTTATGTATCGACTACCATTCAGCTGGCTAACATTTTTACAAAGGCATTGGGTCGCAAAGAATTTGAGTACTTTCTCCGCAAGTTGGACATTCACAATCTGCATGCTCCAACTTGAGGGGAGGGGGTGTTAGGATTACAATTCGTAATTGAATTCAGAGTCTCTGTTGTAATTTAATCAGGAGTCTCCGATAGCTCTTATCCTTGTAAACATAGGATCTCGACTGTATATATTTCGACATTCTGAGTAAATAAAATAATGAAAGTAAAAATCAGAGAAGAGGTTGTAGACATAGGATCTCGACTGTATATATATCGGCATTCTGAGTAAATAAAATAATGAAAGTAAAAACTAGAGAAGCTCTGGTTTTTCAGATCGATGACATTTTTTCCATCAGCAATGTTGAAATCGAAGAGGTCAATCCTCCCACTGCCCGCAAGGGATGGGGTTGACCTCACAAAGCTGCAAAGCATGCCGAGAAAGCTGATACGAGTGTCGTCGCTTCTCCAGTGAGAGAGACTTCTTAGACGGTCGAGAATAATGGAGAGTGTGTCATTGCTGTCTCTGTCGTTGGAGATCTTGCAAGACATAGTTCAATTATTGAGCCATCACCCCGATGGGAAAATGTAGTCAAGGTAGTCCCTTCCATGGATGCGGTTGTTAAGGTATTTTGTGTTCACACAGAGCCCAATTTCTCACTCCCATGGCAGCGGAAGAGGCAGTATAGTTCCAGTAGTAGTGGCTTCATTATTAGTGGGTGGAAGGTATTGCTGAATGCGCATTCTGTGGAGCATCACACCCAAGTGAAGCTCAATAAACGGGGGTCTGACACCAAGTATTTGGCAACAGTGTTAGCCATTGGGACCGGGGAGTAGAACTTTGCATGTAGAGAGTTGCTAATTGGGGGCCTACATCTGGGTGCAGAGACCCCACCAGACTGTTGTGAAGCTTTTGCAAGTGGAATTTGATGCTTGCATCGCTGCCGAAGACTTAGCATAGGTAGGTGTCGATGTCTAGTGAGTCAATGCCGGTGAGTGAACTAAGGTGCTGCAGAATTGAGTACAGAGTAGGGGTGTAAATGGATCGAATTCAAATCCGATCAGGCAATGTCAGAATTCGAATCCAATTAAAAAATTCGATTTGATATCCAACGGATATTGAAAATTAATATTCGAATTCGAATCTGATTAAATATTTGAATATTCGATTTGATTCAAATTTAACTAATTAATTATTTTAGGTAATTAATAAATATTTTATTTATATAAAATATATAAATGTATAAATTATTTATATAATTTAATTATTATATGTATAAATTAGAGAAATTGTCTAAAACTCACCATGACTTTTTAACATTTCTCTTAAACTCACCACACCTTTTCAAAACATCTAAAACTCACTATGTTAGTAAGTTTTTATTTTCCAAAACTCACCTTCCATTAGTGTACTATTAATGTTTCTTAACAGAGGTATCCATGTCAGCATAAATAACAATTTTTATAACCAAATCACCCTTGAATGGCGAGTTAGAGGAAAAATGGTCTTTTTCATTTTTCAATTTTCATTTTTTTTATATTTTTAGTGTTTTGTTATAATTTATGTTTCTTTACATTTTTCTATTTTCTACCATCTATAAAATTTCCTGTATTTTTTGTTACTTATTTACAATTTCAATGTTTTTATTTATAATTTTGGCCTTTTTTCTACAATTTTTATTTTTTGATTATGTTTTTCAATTTCTATAGTTTCTATAATTTGAAAATAATTTTTTATTTTGTGTGCAATTTCTATAATTTTTTATATTTTTTGTAATTTCTGTGTTTTTATATTTAAAAATATTTTTTGAACTTTTCCTTTTTTTCATGCCTAAATATTAAATATATGTATATATTTTATATTTTTCTATGAAGGCTAAAATGGTAATATATTAACAACCATTAGTCTCTTTAACGTCAAATTAGTAATATGGTGAGTTTTAGACATTTTGAAAATTTTTGGTGAATTTAAGAGAAATGATGAAAACTCATGGTGAGTTTTTGACAATTTCCCTATAAATTATATAAAACATTTAAAAATTTTATATATTATATATAAGAATTAAATAATTGATCAAGTTCGGATATTTATCGAATTGAATCAGGTCATATCCGAATTCTACCGATTAAATATTTGAATTATCCAAATCCGATTCGGTTATGCCGAATCTCGTTTTCGAAATTAGATTTTTGAATACCGTTGACACCCCTAGTCCAGAGGGATGGTCTTGGGGCGGTGGGCTGGCGGTGCACCACTGGCAACAGAAGGCCCGATTTGCTCTTTCTCCTTTATCGATGAGGTTGTCGTTGTGGCAGGAGTCTGAGATGATGGTGAAGCTTGCTCCCTTTGGCAAGCGATTCACAAGGTGTCGGAACAGGAGAGTGTTCCAGATCTCAGCAATGACAAAACAGAGAACATAATAAGAGGAAAAAGGAGGGAAGACAAAAGAGAGAGAAAGAGGAGAGAGAGAGAGAGAGAGAGAGAGAGAGAGAGAGAGAGGCTAGAGGTGGAGGTCTGAAATAGGAGAGAATCCACCGCTGGTTCACCGTAGCTGTCAAGGGAGAGGAGAGGATGTTGTTAAGTAACGGCGTGAAGCATCCTCGTGTGCTTCAACCATTTACACGAATTCGCGTGTCCTCCAATTGTGTGAACAATGCCCTAACTGAGGGTACCTGAACTGAAGCCGAATTCGCGAGTTAACCCTTTTACTGCGGAGATGGACCAAAAAGACTTGGCAATATTGGAAAGGGGTATGTATGGAATCTATTTGAACTTGCCCACATGCATGCACAAGATATACCACTTAATATGTGTTGGGAATTGGAGTCACAAAAATTTGGAAGAAAAGCTCTGAGCCATGTTTAAAGATATTGTCATTAAAACGTTATTTGCCCCCACTCAGTTTTGTTGAATTTGTTGATGGGTTACAAGCAAATTTGTTCCTACGATACAATAAAACATTGGGTGAGAATCTGCAATCGGCAAAGTTGAAGAGTCTTCATAGAAACCTTTTGTGAGACAGTAGCAGATCGAACTTAAGAGAGACAGGAGTGATTTTTTCAAAAAATTGTGTATTCATTTGCTTGATTGACACTATATATAATTTTTTGAAGAATCATCTTGAAGAGGAAGGTGTTGGTTCAGAAAAGGCTCTTTGTAGAGTTACAAATTCAAATTTTATGACTATTAAAAGTTAGTTAATAGTTAATGACTACTAACTTCTAAATAATGCCTCTTGATCACACCTGATAAAATCGTGACCATTGGATTTTCTTAAAACATCAATGGTCATACTTCAGCCTCTCACACACGCACACACAAATAAAAATAATAATGCCTTACGTGAACCACACGGGTACAAGTAAAGTATGTCTCTAAAGCACCTCATTGCAATGCACACACACGCATGAATGTACATGTTGTGTGGTAGCAAGCCACCATACTCTCTTCTTATAAATCTAAAGAGTGTAAATAAGTTCCTATTTAAAAACTCAAAACATGTTTTTTAATTTTCCTATGTGGAATAAGTAAAAGATTGATTTTAGTGAAAGATTTAAAAACTATTTCCAAAATGTATGTGTAGGTGTATTTTCATGTAATTAATCAATGAAATCACATTAGATTTAATCTCTAATGAGATTAAAATCCAACAATACGTTAAACCAATTAGCATGTTGGCTTACACATTAGTTGCAATGTACTTGAATCCACTACCCCAATTCACGAAAAAATAGTGTTTCGGACTGTTTGGCTTGGGAATTGTTCAAGCAATAGGGTCGATTTCACTCTTAATTTGTATTTTGCTGAAAAACCATTTACTTAGTTAGCAATCCGCTGGTCCAGGTGGTCAAACGATTGACCCATTCGATTTAGACAATGATATTTGGCTATTTTTATTTTAATTAATTTTTTTTTATTTGCAACAATCCGTCCATTCGATCCATACAATCAATCCACTGATGGTTCCGAATCAGTTTTAAAACATTTCTAAAAAAGTTACCTCTTACTAAAAATTGACTTTTCACAACATTTGTTTTGGATGTTGGCAACGTTTAATCCAAATATATCTAAAAATTCACGACTAGACATGTTCATGGGCCCGGTAGCTCGATAGGCTGGCCCCCAGACGGGCTTGAGCTTGCGTTTTAGCCCGTGGGGCTTGACCTTGGGCCTAAAAGCCCGAGCCCAACTATTTTATGGGCCAAGCTCGAGATTTGTTAAAAAAACTTGGCCCGACCCAACTTTTATATAAGTTAAACCCTAAATTCCTAAACTGCCTAACCCTAACCCTAACTTCTTAAAACTTTTATTTTCATTCTCCTTTCTCACTCTCACTCTTAGAAGCGGCTCTCATTTCTCCCTCTCAACTCTCAAAACTGGCAAACCTAGCCGCACCTGCGAACTTAGGCACTGGCGGCCGGTGCCATTAGAACTAGTCATCTCTCTCTTCGGCGATGATCTCTCTCTCCAACTGGCACCATTTTCATCTTCTTTCTTCTCATTCTCAATTATCTCTCTTCTTATAACTATGTCTTCTATCTTCTCAGTTCTCTCTCTAATCGGCGCCACCAGAACCCAGGCGCACCGTTTTCATTCTACGAACTTAGGCACTGGCGGCTGGCGCCACCAGATCTAGATCGCCTCTCTCTCTCTAGCCGATACTGGTTTGTTCATGCTTTTAGAGAGGCTAATAGACCAGTTGATAATCTCTCTAGTCGGCGCCACTTGCGAACTCAGGCCTAAAAAATTTATATTAATGAAGAGCAAAAACCCAGCATGACATAGCCCATGAACATATCTTCGCAACAAATACTTCTCAGGGCATTTGTTTTGGGTTTTAAGCCTTTTGTGGAAAACATGCATTTTTCACTCTTCTAATATTATAACCAATGATCACTATGCATACGGCCTTGGGTTTCATTAACTTGAAGATCATAAGTCGTCAAAAAATTGCTCCATTCATGGTTGATCTAAGAAAGAGATGCCCGCCATTATCTTGACTTAGGTGAATGTTGGAATTATAAATGGTTTAGTTGAAGTAGCGGCTATCCTTGGGGTTTTGTTTATTATATCCACGAGATTAAATCTCTCTATAATACCCCTAATATCTGGTTTGTTCATGCTTTTAGAGAGGCTAATAGACCAGCTGATAATCTTGCTTAGTAATGAAATATGGCATTAAACACAGTGCTTTTAAGTTAAATTTAAGGTCTCATTTTGTTCGTGGAAATAAGGGTCTGGAATTTGAATTTGAATGAGTCATTCTGATTCTAATTATTTGGTTGGGTAGAACTGGAATATTATTCTTATTCGTGGTGGAATGATATTCCTCCATTTGAAAGAATGATTATTCCGTCTCCCTTTTTTGGAGAATGAAATCACATTCCAACTGATTCTAATTTCCATTTTAATTCTTATCCGAACCAAATAAATTATAAAAATAGAGCATTCCAATTCCAACTACAAACCCAAGTTTAATGGGTTGGTTTCCAATCTTTAGGGCATTAGCTTTTAGCCCCCTTGATGAACAAATGATGATTCTACATTGCTATTCTACTTGATTTTTTTTTTCTTTTCTTTTTGTGACACTACAAATTAGTTATTCGATAGACTGGATTAATTGTTCTTAGGCCTAAATTAATCAACTCAGTATCACTAATAGTCTTAGGTCGGTTTGATTCAAGCTGGAGCATACCTAGTAAGATCCCTGATGAATGAGCTTTAGCTACTCGATCACAGTTAGAAAATGGTACGACAGGCCCAAAGTTGAAATTTGTTTGGATAAATATCACGAAACCGAACGGCGAGTCTACAGCAAAATTGCATTATACTCATTTTTGGCAAAATATTCTATATTCATAAGCTGTGATCCCGTAACTTTTTCTCAGTGTTTTTAAACCGCTGTTGACCCAAATGATTGGACAGTTTGAATCAGAAATTGATAAAAGTATCGGTTTCGTTTTAGTGCCGATTGAACGGTCTCGTATTAATAACCATTGAATTGGTCAGCAAACCATTTAACCAAACAATCTGATCGTTGAATCATTCGACCTAGGCAATGGTTTGCAGTCTAATGCGTTCTATTTAAAATTTTCAAAAAAATAAATAAAAAAATAAAGTAAAACATAGAGAGGCAAGATTGATGTCAGATCTGAGAGAGAGATCTAAGAGAGGCATCGCCACTGCAGGTCACCCACACTTTTGCTTCTTCCCTCCTCTTCCTTCATGTTCTTATTCTTCTCTTTTCCCTTCTCTGAGCCGACAGACGTTACAAACCCTTTTTTCACTCTTGTTCTCATGCGGTCATGCCCCTTTCTTATAACAATTATATCCCATCCTACCCTAATATTATAATCCAATGGGTAGGATTAGATATATATAATTGAAACGTTTGAATCACTTGACTCAAATAGTCGAACTGTCGACTTCAAAACCAGTGGTCAAAATGATTCATTTTCTAAAAAAACTTGATTTTTAGAAGTTCAGGCTCTTAAAGTGCCACCATCCGAAAATATAGGGTATCTCCTGTATTTGCCTTTTTTCAATGGATCATCCAATTTTTTTCTTTATTCTTTTGAAGCCAGTAAGGCAATTCCATTCAACAATAAAGTCTAATACAAGTCATGTTCCTTTTTGCTAGTAGAATACAAGAAATCAGAGCAAATGGACCAAATGAAACAGGTATTAATCAAGCAGCCCAGTTGAGCAAGAATTGAATAACTAGGGTGAAACCATGCATTAGGTGTCGTGCAGCCCGCAATAAAGCCAAGAAGGTTCTCACTATAGC
Source organism: Nelumbo lutea (assembly GCF_056320005.1). Lineage (NCBI taxonomy): Eukaryota > Viridiplantae > Streptophyta > Magnoliopsida > Proteales > Nelumbonaceae > Nelumbo > Nelumbo lutea. The sequence continues at coordinate 1,049,088 of NC_142686.1, forward strand.
CAATTAGCCATCCAACAGTAGCTTGGCAATAAAAAGAACGTCACTCTCAAGACGAAAAGAAGATGGCCAGGCGAGGCCCGAGTTAGCAACTCGGGTTGGGCTTACTGTCCCAAATTCCCCCCACCGAGGCCCCGGGTAATTTTCACAGTTACCGAGAAACCGGGTTAGTGTTCCGACTCACTCTTGACGATCGCAACGGTAGATTTCCAAATTCCAACTGCTGTCCTCAAGGGAACGAAATTTGGCGGTAAAAGGACGAATCTCTTTACACGTGTCAAATTTTAATTGGTTCACTATGTATGGATGGTCTGGTATCGTATATGATGGACTCATAGATGTATATGACAATGCCATGTTTTCCCGCGCGACAGCACGGAGGGTTTCCGAAAGAAGCCAGAGGAAGGGGGAGAGAGAGAGGGTTTTGCAATTTGCATTTGAGCTCGAGCCCCTCGTTCCAGTCGATCAGAGGAGGCGTTCTTCTATTCCGAATTCGTCGAAAAGGTAGGGCTTCTCTGGCTCATTGCAAATAGATACTCAGCTGTTGAGATTCGGGAAAACTGAAATCGGAGATCGGAGATCGATGATCGATTTTGCTTGTTTCAACAATATGTTGATCTTTTTCTTTTCTTCTTTTCTTCTGTGTTTTTTTAATATATTCTTTGGACTTAAAGTCTGCGTTGCTTGTTTTTTCTCTGAAGAGTGAAGTAATGTTGATAGATCTTAAGAGCGAGGGAAACATAGTTTGAAACTGTGACCTTAGCTGCGCTGAAGATGGAGGAAGCAAAACCCCTCATTTCGACGAATAATTCACATTACAGCGATGACGATGGCATGGAAGCTCGGTTTACGGATCTCTGCAAGGTTTTCTCTACTGATTGTTAATTTCTTCAGAATTCTCTCATCGATTTTTTTTTTTTTTTTTTTTTTTTACGGCTTATTGTTTGAAAAATTTGCCTTCTACGTCCACCACTTCTACTTGATCCATGAATTTGGAATCTGGTTGTAGAGCGGATTATCGCTTGGCGAAAGAGTATTTTCTGAAGCTATGAAGTTGCTCAGAGAAAGCAAACACCTTCTGTTGGCAAATATGTCCGCTGTTGGAAGCGGATCGGTAATATTTCCTTTTCTCGCAATTAAAACATTGTCTTAATTTGAGTTTAGTTTATTTTTGTTTATGCAAACTCTTCGACTTCATTGTTTTGAAATTCGATTTTTGTCGTAACTTGATTTGGCTGGACTTGATGTTCTGATTCACAGCCCGAAGAAATCGAACGGTTCTGGTTTGCATTTATTTTGTACTCTGTGAAGAGACTAAGCGAGGAGAATACTGAGACGATGGGGGGGGAAGGTTCTCAGAATGGTTTTACTTTGTGCCAAATACTGAGGGTGGCAAAGCTGAAGTATATCTTACTCCAATCTAGTTGTGATTCATGAATTATTTCCCCTTACTGTTTTAGTTTTGTTTGACTTTATTGCTTTATGTTTTACAGTGTTGTGGATTTCTTCAAAGAAATGCCACAGTTCTTTATCAAAGTCGGTCCAATTCTAAGAAACCTCTATGGCATAGATTGGGAGAAGAGGCTAGAGGTATGCCATTTGGAGAGTTGGATATGAGAAATTGTAGTATACTATGCGCATAAGCTCATGCTACGACCTAATTCAATGTTTCCTTCTAATTCTTTGTTTACTTTTTCTGAAATTAGGCTAAAGAGCTACAGACCAATTTTGTGCACTTGAGCCTTCTAAGCAAGTAAGTATCCTTTTCTACATTGCTTTTAGTTGTGGGAAATTCTTGATGAGAATTTTGGTTTCTGAACACATTCCTTGGCTCTAAAATTATTCACTCTCTTGTATAACCTTCTTTCTGATTCCTTTTTAGTACACTAACTAATAGTCTTTTTTCTTTTCTGTTGTCAATAACTTCTACAAGAAAGATTGGAAAAAAGCATACAGTTTTGTTATTTCTTATTTTTATAAGGATGGGGTATGTTCTCAAGAGCCTATTGCCACAACCATGTTATTCCTTTTCGTTTTTCTTCCATTTTTTTTCTGTTCAAAACCAAATCTTCAATTGCACATACCCGTTTCTTGGAGAACTGTGTTAGATGAAATGTCATAAAAGAATTGAATAGACCCAGTAGCCTATAACATGCTGCTTCTGCCTCCTAAAAGCCTAGACAATATGTATATATACATGAAAATACAGTGGCATCATAATAGCAGTTTGTATAGATGCATATATCTGCTATAAGAAAAAGAGATGGTTCAGTGATGTGATTGCTCCAACAATAAATTCATACAATACCCTCCAAACTCATGCACTGGATATGGAAACCATGTGCCATAGACTTGTTTCTGTCTCTCTATTTATTTTTTCTTTGTCAAGCCATATTTAAATATCTAGGAGTTCTGAGCAATGTAAAAATCCAGGAATATTCATGTGATGATAACATATCTCTATATAACCAGATCATGGGGCAGCAATTGGAATGAGATCAATTGCCAAATATGAGTAAAGTCTTTTAGAGGCATTGCTTGAATAAATTGATACAAATTTTTTGAATGCTTGTTTTTAGAGGGAGGGAGACTCTTTGCAAATGGGTTTGTTATATGGAAGAGTCTTTTCATTATGAATGCGCCCATTATGGATGGCATTGTAGGGTCAGGAAAACACAGTTGTATTTGGGCCCTAGGGTCGGGAAAACACAATGCTGGCCTATAGTCATGGGATGTGAGGAAATGGACCCCAATTGCTGATCAGAAAAAAGGTAAGTGGATCCCAATTAAGCAAATAAAAGGAACTAAGATCCAACAACCCTCTATAAAAAGGTTTTGCTGTTAAACCTAAGTGACTAGATTATGCTTAAAATTTAAGAGCTTTCTGAAAGAGCATATGCATAGAAATCCATATACATGTTTGTTGTATGTATGTATGTTATGTATATAATTAGTCATTTAGTTAATTTTAGAAAATAATTAGAATATTTAGGTAATTACACAATAAAAGCATGTGCAGACAATAAAAGGATATTTTCCTTGCACTAAATTCTATATGCATGTGAAACACCAATAAATGGATCAGATACCCCACTCCTTGAGAGAATACACAATCTCTTTTACCATATAAACTTGACCAAATTAGTTTGTATACCTGTGCAGACATATCATGGATGGTGTGCATTTGGTGTCTTGTCAATTTTATAGAGCCAACAATGACTCATTTCTGTGGTTCTACATTTAATGATGTCATGCAACAAGGGGGCAAGAGTGGAAGGCCTGATTTGATACTTAAATATGATTTTCTAGTTGGAAAATATTTTTTTTGTGCAAACCATGCTTTCAGATGGATTTTTCTCTTGCAAAAAAAAAAAAAAAAAGCAAAAGAATCCTCCTGAATGAGAGTGGTGATCCATATGGGCTGATTAGGTTACTAAGTGTCTAACGTTTTACTTGTTACCAATAAAAATAGCATGATTTGCTATGATGGAGCTCATTTCAAATGAAATCCTGAAAATTTTGGAAATTCTTCCAGTGGTTTAATGTGGCTTCACTCTTAGATAATAGTGGGTTCAAGTAAAATCATCTAGACCAATATTTCAGGTAGCTATGTTTCATCTTCTATTTCAGACTATCTGTATTGTATCATTGCATTGCACTCAATGTCTCTTTCAGTATGTACCTTGCTTAATTTACCTCTGTTACATTTAGTTTCTGAGCTTGCTTTTCTTTTACCCTCATAAAAAATTTTAACTTTGGGCTGCATCCCTATCCTGGCATGTAGGCACTACAAAAATGCATACCAGGAGTTCTTCTTGACAAGTGACGCAAATGTTGATAAAGGGCCAGTTGTTGTTCGCCCTACAGGTTATGTATCAGATTACCATCAGTTTGGATGGTTGCTGTTCTTAGCACTCCGTGTCCATGCATTTAGCCGGTTCAAAGACCTGGTGACCTGCACAAATGGTTTGGTTTCAATATTGGTCAGTTGCAATCTTGTGCCACTTAACAACATTAATTAGATTAATTTATTAGTATGTTATGCAATCAGAGATTATATTGAACGATTCCATTGTTTGCTTGTCATTTTTTCTTTTTTCACTAGGATGTCTTTACCTTTTTTTGTAACATCAAACTACCTATCAAAAGGAAAATATGCCTTTAATATGTCATGTAATTTGTGATAGGCCATCCTGATCCTACATGTTCCTGTCCACTTCAGGAAGTTCTCTATCCGTGATTCCCCTCGATTTGGTAATGATATTGCAGTTTTATGGACACAAATTGTTTACATCTCTATCTGATTTTATCTTTCTCTAGCTTTCACATTGTCATTTGACATTACACCTTTGATATTTGGTTCAGTTAGAAAAGGAAACAAAGGTGTGGACCTTCTTGCATCCCTTTGCAGCATTTATCATACATCAGAAGATGAGTTGAAAAGAACAATGGAGAAAGCCAATAACTTAATAGTGGATATCTTGAAGAAGAGACCCTGTTTGGCATCAGAATGTAAAACTGTAAACCTGGATTATATTGACACAGGTTATTCTTTCAAATCTGTTTTCATTTCATTAGACTCTTTTTTTCACCCCAATTAAAGTTTTTTTTTTTAATAGTTAACAGGTATCATTTCATTAATATAAACAAAAATGTACAGAGATGAACGAGTGGGGTATGGCTATCCCTATGAGATAAAAGTTAATACAATTGAGCCCAAAGTAATTGTTCCCTGACAACCCCCTGTCTATCTAATCAGCAATCCCCTTGGAATCCCTAGGAGCCCAATGAAAACATACTGTCATATCCCTTAAGAACCACTTTATCTTCTTCACCCCAATTAAAGTTCTTATCCTTTTCATTGCAGAAGGGTTGACCTATTTTGAAGATTTAATGGAAGATTCATCTTTGTCAGCAAATTTAACCATTCTAGAGAAAGATTATGATGAAGCTATTCATAACAAAGGAGAACTAGATGAGAGAATGTTTGTTAATGATGAAGACAGCTTACTTGGTACAGGAAGCTTGTCAGGAGGTGGAATGAGTATTTGTAGAGTAAAGGTACTGTTGCTATTGTTGCCATCATTGTTGTTTACTGAACAAAGAGTGCAAATTATGCTAATTCAGAAATGACTTTTAAGTTTTAATAATTTTTGTACACCCAATTGCACAGAGGAAGATTGATGCAATATCCTCCCCAGTGAAGACAATAACAAGTCCACTATCTCCCCCATGCTCACCTTTTGCTTCACCTGCAAAAAGTGGTATAGTTGGTGCTAACTTGAAGATCACACTTACACCAGTAAGCATGGCAATGACAACAGCAAAATGGCTCCGGACCATAATCAGTCCACTTCCTTCAAAACCTTCAGCAGAACTGGAATGCTTTCTTTCATCATGCGACAGAGATGTAACTGCAGATGTAATACGTAGGGCCCGTATCATATTGGAGGCTATTTTCCCAAGTAGTGCTCTTGGGGAGCGGTCAGTCACTGGGAGCCTGCCAAGTGCAAACCTTATGGACAGAATATGGGCAGAGCAGAGAAGAATGGAAGCTCTGAAATTATATTATAGGGTCCTTGAAGCAATGTGTAGAGCAGAAGCTCAAATATTGCATGGTGGTAACTTAACCTCTTTGCTAACAAATGAGAGGTTTCACAGATGTATGCTAGCTTGTTCAGCAGAATTGGTTTTAGCAACACACAAGACAGTTACTATGCTGTTCCCTGCGGTTTTGGAGAGAACTGGCATCACTGCTTTTGATTTGAGCAAGGTGATAGAGAGTTTCATTAGGCATGAGGAATCCCTTCCAAGGGAACTGAGGAGGCATTTAAATTCTTTGGAAGAAAGGCTTTTAGAGAGCATGGTATGGGAAAAAGGGTCTTCCATGTATAATTCTTTGATTGTTGCAAGACCAACACTTTCTGCAGAAATAAACCGAATGGGATTATTAGCAGAACCTATGCCATCACTTGATGCTATTGCAGTGCAGAACAATGTTTCATGTGGAGGCTTGCCTCCCCTTCCATCTTTTCAGAAGCATGAAACTTCACTAGGTAGGTGCTATTAAAATTTTCATCTGAAGATCCTGAACCATCTCCCTACATATTAATCTCTATTTTTTGTGCATGTGTTTTTTATATTTGTCAGTTTACCATGGATTAGAAAAACTTCTATAACCACTTCACTGAATTATTATTATTTTTTTGAGATACTACTGCTTTAGGAATATCCTGGAAGCTAATGGAATAGTTTGGAACATTCCCTTTTTTCTGTAAAATTATGAGTCTTCTGGTCTAATTTTCCATTCATTTTTTTTAGGTCAAAATGGAGATATTCGCTCTCCAAAGAGATCGTGTGGTGAGCGCCGGAATGTTTTGGTAGAATGCAATTCCTTCACTTCCCCTGTGAAGGATCGCCTCTTGGCCTTGAATAGCCTTAAGCCAAAGCTGCCACCACCTTTACAGTCTGCTTTTGCCAGGTAACAATCTACTTGTGGAGAAGTAATTAGCAACTCTGTCCATTTTATGTGCCTTATTTAATGGTTTGGTTGGCCTTTACAGCCCAACACGGCCAAACCCAGGCGGAGGAGGGGAAACATGTGCTGAGACAGGAATCAATGTGTTTTTCAGCAAGGTATACCTCATTACAATTCTGATGTCAGCTCTTTGCTGCCTTTATTTTATTTTTCCTGGTGATCAATATTTAAGGTATCATTAAAAGAAAAGGGAATAATGAAATCTACCAGAAGAGGATACGGTTCTGAGAGAAGACCAAGATATCCCAAAGAAAAAAACTTCTATTATGAGAGGAGAATGGAAATTTAAGGCATCCATTGATTAGGCTTTGAACATGACCAACTGGCTACTATCTTAAATTCTGTTATGGGTAGGACATTAAGTCAGTTTTCAAAATTGGAAATTTAAGTTATTTAGGTTAGTAAAGGTTACACAAAATGAAAGTTGATGATGTTGAGCTCCAGAAAGGACCCAAAGGTATATATAATTGCTTCCCTTCCTACCTCACCCACTGTCCTCTTTTTAAACCCATCCATAAGACTCTCTTGATTTGCACACATCTCTTGGTATTTTATAATTTTTGTTTGACAATGTAAACAGTGTTAAGTGCAGTTAAACAGACACAAGTAATGTGAAATTTCTTTATTTGACATCATATTGTTTTGCTTTGTAGATTGTGAAGTTAGCTGCTGTCAGAATCAGTGGCTTGGTTGAAAGGTTACAACTGTCTCAGCAGATAAGGGAAAGTGTTTATTGTCTTGTTCAACAGATCCTTAGTCAGCGGACAACTCTTTTCTTTAACCGGCATATTGACCAAATTATCCTCTGTAGTTTATATGGAGTAGCAAAGGTCTGCAACTAAATGTCTTAGAGCATAACTGCATAAATGGTCTTTTTTGTTTTCCATTTTGTTTATCTTATCCTATGTGTTCTGTCTTGCAGATTTCTCAATTAAACCTGACCTTTAGGGAAATCATTTCCAACTACAGGAAGCAACCACAGTGTAAACCTCAAGTTTTCCGCAGTGTCTTTGTTGATTGGTCATCTGCAAAGCGCAATGGGGTATATATCTTGAATTTTACTCTTTTAGTTCTTCATATGAATTTTCTAATGAAGTATGTGCCTCTATGTTCATTGGAAACAGAAAACAGGGCAGGAGCACGTTGATATTATCACATTTTACAATGAAATTTTTATTCCGGCCGTAAAACCTCTTCTGGTGGAGCTTGGTCCTGCTGGAGCATTACCAAGAAGTAACCGAGTTCCTGAAACCAACAACACTGATGGTATGTTCTCTCTTCTTCTCTGCAAGTTAATATTGAATTCTTTGTCTAGTCAAGTTTCTTTCTTCCAAGGAGAAGGCAAAAATGAAGGAAAAGAATAAAACTCCTTAGTTTTCTTTTCTTGTTTGTTAATTAGGACAATGCCCTGGATCACCTAGGTTGACTCCATTTCCAAGTCTCCCTGACATGTCTCCAAAGAAAGTATCTGCAGCACATAATGTCTATGTGTCTCCTCTGCGCTCTTCAAAGGTATATCTTATTTGGCTTCTTTATTTAATCTGAATATTTTTTTCTTTCTCAGGACTTGATACCATGCTCTCTTGAACTTTTGATTCTCAATTTCTTTGGTTACTTCTTTAGTATAGCCTTTCTTGAATTAATTTTTGGATTTATGGTTTAAATCTTCAACCCTTAGTCTGATTCCTACTTGGATGCTAAATAGTTTTTAGTCTATTTTAGGACTCACACCCTGACAGCCAACATTCATATGAAAATCAGAACTAAGAGCTAACTTTCAATGGAAAGATGGGAAGCTAACAGCTTGGCAGACACACTGGTCAAAAAGGAAGTAAATAGAAAGCAATTTTTTTTGGGAGTGACCAATAGGAAAACAGGCCTTTGTACATAATACTTAGAAGGGTGTGTAAAAGTTAGGTAGCTGTGGAGCTACAGCAATGAAAAGAAAAAATTTAAATGGCTGAGTAGGGATATTGAGGTGAAGTGCAACTGGGTGAAGAGAAGTGCTAACTCAATGGCTGATGGGTTAGCCAAGCAAGGGGCGCTTAAGGAATCTATGTTTTGGGCTAATTTTAGCTTTCTTCTTTGTTCCTTTGTTGTGGGGGAGTTGAGATAGTTTACCTCCCCTTTCTTGTACTTAAGGTTTCACAAATCTTATTATTTAATAAAGCATTTTGTTACTGATAAAAAAAAAGTTAGGTAGCTGTGGCTTCTGAGGTACCTTGTGATGCCTCGACATCTTATACTTTTGTAAATACAACTTTTGTAAACCTCCAAGTGGTGATTTTTTTTTCAAGTTGAATTTTGATGGGAGCTGTTTTGGTAATCCAGGTGGTGCTAGAATGGGAGGGGTAATAAGAAATAGTGAAGGAAAATTGGTGTTCTTGTTTTCTGGGCCCATGGGGCAAGGGGACTCAATGGGTGCAGAACTAAAGGCTGCTGTTTTTGGGGTCCAAAAGGCATGGGAAATCAAGGTTCAAGATTTTGCAACGTATTGGGCCATATCAGCCAATACGTATTGTTCCAACAAGAGCTTGATACTCAGAATGTGTAGAAATCAGCCGTTCCATTTCTTTTCGTATGTATCACGCTGATACGGGCCCGTATCGGGCTATTTCGGCTTTGTATCGGCTGATACAAGCCCGAAACAGTCCAATACACTTGATTTATTTCGGGTGCCCTTCATTCATTAATCTCATCAATTACTCCTATATTTAAGTCCAGCTTTTTGTTTCGTTAATTAGTTAATTACTCTTACTTTAATTTTAAATTTGAATTTTAGTGCCTAATTCAAATTCTCTCATTAATTCCGCTAATTAATGATCTTCTCTCATAATTTTGTTTTATTAGTACAAAAACTACAAACTTTAACAATAGGAAGATTCGAGCCTTAGTTACCAGGTTTTGACAACCGTAAGCTCACCACTAGGCCACACCCATTTGTTTGTTATTGTTGTATGCATTATTATTTTTAAGTAAATTTTCTCTTTTCTTAGTGGGTATTTATTAACAAATGATAGAATTAATTATTAAAATTTATATACTAATAAATATTAAGATAAATTGATGTATACACATTCACATTTTAGTTTTTTTTGGTTTTCTCACATTTTATTTATTCTATCATTTTTTCAACAGTTACTAATTGTATCCTAATATCTCACACTATATAAACCATTAAATTATGGATTTTTACATTTAAATGTCTTATTTACAATCATTTAAAACTTATAATTATTGTTAGTAATATATTTTTTGGGATATGTTTGAATTTCCTAATATGCATATCCAAATCGTATTTCAATACGTCTCTTAAAATTGTCTTTTCGATACACCTTGCATTTCCGATGCTTTGAACCTTGTGGGAAATAGGGATCAGGAAGTTGTTGATTGAAGGAGATTCAAAGGTGATTATCAACTGGCTGAAAGATAACAGTAAAACTCCATGGTATTTCAGAAATGAGATTAAGTTTAAAAGATTCTCAAAAGACATGCAGGTGAATGTGCAGTGGGTACCTAGATCAGCAAACAGTTTAGCTGATCATTTGCTAAGCAAGGGCTCAATACAGGGAATTGTTTTTGGGCTCAGCTGTAACTGTAAGAATATGGTTATGCTATTGTCCTAAAGTTTGGGGTAGCTGAGGCCTAGTCATATTGTAAATTTTCTTCCTAAATTAATAAAAGATTTTTTCTGTTGCTGATTAAAAAATACATCTTTTTTAGCATATTAATAAAAGTGAAAAGTTACCAACAAAAAAATATTCATATGAAAGCCTTTATTGGTGGATCTGACATCTTCTTGTAGCTCATTATGACTAAGTTAGCAGCCTAACACTAAAATAGAACTGCATACTTCACTGAGAGAAAACTGAAGCTCATTATCCAGATCTGGTGATAGAAATCATCAGTGAATTTCCCTATCACTAAAAGAAGGAATCCAGAAGTCAGAGACTGAAATCCCTATCCAAAATATTTGGGGGATCTTCATGGATCTCTTGACACCAACAGGATCAACTAATCTAGCAGCCAACCCTTTGGGAAGGACTCACCATGTCTTCCAGCTGAGGAATATGTTTAAAATCTCCTAGATGTGGGGGCATTTTTATAAATATAGGTTACTTCAATTTTTCTCTTTAATTTTGTCAGGTTGTTTCTATATTTGAATTATCTTGGATTAGTCAATTTTTTTTTTTTATTGGTTTCTTTTAGTTGTTCTGATGTTATCCACCTGTTGTACTTGGAAATTGGAATTGCAAGTTAATACATTATTAGGTCTTAGTTTTGTCATCAGGAATTGGCCTGGATGTTGTCAGATCCTAGATCAGGTGGTGGCGCAGTAAGGTTTCCAGGCCCTGGTTTTTTTATGTTTTTTATGGGTTGAATGTGTAAGTTTCCAGTTGAAGCACTAAACTGGTGATACAGCGAGTTTCTGATTTTACCTCCATTCTAGGTTTGAGTCTGAAACTACCTTATGTGTGTCAATTGGCCGGTTGTCCCATTGTCTTCGTGCTCTGTGTTATCTGTATAGCATGGGCCATACAAGAGAACCACTTCAGCTGTTATCAAATGTCCTTTAAACCTTGTCTGAACTACATGTCGACGGCTACATGAATCTTGTTCCGCCATCCTGCTCTGTTCAGTGCCATATCCATCATCCACCCATATACAATGGAAAGAACCTGAAAAGTTTCTAGTATAACTTGGTCTTGGTATATAGGATAATAGGATAGAGTTTTTCCTTGTGTACTGTGCTCTTGTTACTTGGAAATCCAATTTTCCTTGGACAACTCTAAGCCGTATTTGTTAAGATATTCTGATATGTGACCCAATATTCAATGTGTATGCTTAAAATGCTTGAAAAATCCCTTTTTTGACACTTCAAGTTCTCATTGTTTTGTGTCTGCAGATGGATGCTTTGATATCAAACAGCTCTAAAAGCTATTACGCCTGTGTTGGAGAAAGCACTCATGCTTACCAGAGCCCTTCTAAGGACTTGACTGTCATTAATGACCGCTTGAATGGGTGTGTTAAAAGCTGGATATTATCACATACATTGTTGAAGTTTTTTTAATATCCAGTACAAATGCTGACAATATCTTCTTCCCTTTTCCAGAACACGGAAGGTCAGGGGGGCACTCAACTTTGATGTTGACAATGTTGGTTTGGTAAGTGATTCTTTTGTAATGGGCAGCCTTTATATTCAGAATGGCAGTTCTGCCTCATCTCCAGGTGCTGCTGCCTTAAATCCACCATTGAAATCAGAGCAACCTGAAACGTAACCTGCTTTAGGTCGACCCTCATTCCATGTAAATTCTGTTCTCTTGTTTTTCATTGCTAATCTATACCAAATCTTATGACACGGGGTGCTTGTATGAGCAGCAAGTTACTGTAAAAACACTGCCACCACCCCAAGTGCTATGTATGCTAGATATTTAACTTTCAGCGAGGAGGTCCGGTTCTCACTGGACTTATTTAATAATAATATTCTTCTGTTGCTTGCTATTACGATTGTTCATTCATTTTTATCCAGTTTCCTAGTAAAGCTTGCTGTTCCTAACCTCTTTCTTTTTTTTAGATGGAAGGGGATTTATGATTTGTGATTGCAATTATGAATTTTGTGATTTGTCACGATTAAATAGAAAATACATGCAAAATTGAAATATAATGTTAGAATGCCTAACGAAAATTGAAATTTTGTGCCAATTATATCGCAGATTGCTTGCTTTTATCCGAGGCAATCATCCCGAGGTTTGCTTGGATCCACCAAATCTGGGACAGAACCTTAAATGTCTTCATAATGACATTTAGGGTTGCCGACCATTCTTTCACATGTTTGCTCTTCTTTTCCTGGTTCGGAAATTATCCTGTGATAACTCTGATGATAGACAGCCGTTGGAACTGGAACCCATGTGTGTTGAGGTTGGTGAAGTCTACTTTGGCGGTAAAAACATGGCTAGTTTTGATGTTAAAAGAATGAGTAGGATGTTAAAATGGGTTTATAGGCGAACCTGCTGGGCCGCTAGTTAGACTTGTTCAATCTTGGGAAGCTTCGGCTTCTTTCAGTTTCACCCAGGCCATAATCATCTTTATAATTGCATTAGTTATTTTTCTAGGGTGAAAAGTAACTCATTGAGGCATCATGGTTCGATCTGGTGGTTGCAATTACTGCTGCAACGAAACTGATGATCATCCAAACGAGTCCTTAAGAAGCCTTTTAGGTATAAGATTATTAATTCCAAGGGAAACTTGTCTGATCTCAGATTTAGCAACTCTCGTCACCTGATCTATTGACGTTGCCAAAGGAAATAACCACACAACTGATCCAGGGGATATCAAATCAGTTAGTTCCCAAAGGCAAGTCCTGGTAAGTGGGGCCTTAACTTGGGATGCCACATTCACGAATCACGATGACAAAACGATTATTGAAGTTTTATAGTTCAATCTTTGCTCGGGAAACAACAGAGATTATCTTAATCCCCAGCATTTTTTTTTCAGCAGCAAATATTTTCCACTTGAATGGAAAAAAAGAATAGGAGAAAGATTATAAATGTCATGATATCATGACATTTTCTTCAGCAAACAAAAGTTACGTGATCACTTTCTCTAATCATCACCTAGCACCATTTCACATAACACCTTCACCTAATCTATAATTCACCTGTTAAGAGTTCCCCATGTGATGTACGCGTATATACATGTCAGGTAGAAAACAATGTCTTATCAGCAAATCCTGAATCGATGGTATTCTCCCCGAATGTCGATCCAAGTCGACTACATTCACAATTAACCTACTACCGGTGAAAGAGCTCAGCGATGCTGCTCCTACGCACAGTAAGAGAGAGAGAGAGAGGTGGAGCGAAGAATATCCAGTACGGCCACGAATGGTCCTTTTTTGACAGCTACACGTAGTAAATCATGCCAACTTCAATTAGGCTAATGTGAGGAATGTTCAGTGCCACAGAAGGGCCCCTGCAGTTCTTACGCAGAAATGAATATCCGATGTCAATTACCAGCTTTTTCAGAAAGGAAGATGATCTACGGGCCTTCACATATGAATGCCCCATTATATACGCAACTCCTGCTTCCTTTGCTTGGATCAAATCCATCAGCTCATCCCTCACTGAAGGATCCATACCTGGGTTTGGTGGTAACTGAAACCTAACTTGGCGTCTCCTGATCTGTGGGTTCTCATTTTCGTATGCAGACCGCAAACTCTGGAGGGTAGATGATTTGCTACTTTGAATGGTGGTGTTTAACCCATAATCCTCTTGCTCTGAAACTATCATGCTTGAGCATGACTGAACTGTTCTGGTACTAATGACAGCCATCCTCCCATCCAATGATGAACTCTCAGAACTTGAGAACTGAGGTTCTACTGCTTCCATCTGGATGAACTCTGCAATGCTCTGGATGAGCTGGTTCTCAAAATCACCATTGTCCCGTTGGATGTCCTTATATCCATATCGCACAATGCACCGGTACATCCTGTAGGGTCTTGGGCAAATCCTACCAATGAGGTAGCGTTCCTCAGGCGAGACATAGGGGACAGGAACTGATTTCACACAAACAAACACCAACACCTTATGAAATGCAGGAAGATTGGTAACAAAGTGGGAGAAGATGGCAGGGACCCCAGTAGCTAATTCAGAATATATTAGTCCTATCCCAGGAACACGAACAATTCCAAGGCTGGGCCCCAGGCCTAATAGCCATTTCAAGGAGACCTTGTTATGAAGATCAAAGTTGTACTTCTTACGAGTTCCATAGTGCCAGACATACATTACAACCATAATAATGCACGAGAGAACAAGGGGAACCCACCCTCCTTGTGGCACTTTTATGAAGGATGCTGATAGATAAACCCCTTCAATAAATCCAAAGAGCAGGAACGCTGCAGCCAGAAAAACACTTCTCTGCCACACAAAGACTATGACAAGTGCCATGAGACATGTAGTGACAAACATAACTGCCATACAAGCTATGCCTGGAAACCAAAAGAACCACTGTGAGCAACAAGTATGGGTAGTGTAGAGTTGAAAATTGAAAATAGCCAAAATTAAGGACAGGAAAAAAGTAATCTATGCCTCCTTTGAAACATGGCACAACCAAGGAGTTTGGTAACCCATCATGTTGAGGGATCCCACTTATATTCTTTGGCAATCAATTAGGATGCCTATAATTATCAACTATGAAATTATTTTGAATGGTTAAAAATGGACCAGATTGACCTAGAACTGTAAGCTGCTGGTGAACATACAGCTTGCACTTGTGCCATTTGTGTTTAAAAAGGCATGGAGAATACCCCCTTTGAACTTTTCACTCTGGTGGAAGCACCTTGTTAAAAACAAACCACTAATTTAAAAAAAAAAATTGGACTTACCATAAGCATTCCCAATTAAAATTGTGTCCTGGAATCCAATAGTTATAGCAAGGCAAAGGACCATAAGGATCCAATTTATTTCTGGGATGTAGATCTGTCCATAAATATGTCTTGAGGTATGAACAACCTTGACTCGTGGAAAACAACCAAGGGCATGGCATTGCTTAATAATAGAAAAGGTGGCTGTGATTACTGCTTGACTTCCAACTATAGCTGCAAGGGTTGCAATTACAAAGATAGGCCAGAATACAGAATCTGTGGAAATAACAAAACACTATATTCATACACCAAATTTTCGGTTCAAGAATGAGAAGCTTGTGGAGCTTTGACAAAGAAATATTGGGGAAAAGGCAAGTTGGTGAATAACTAACCTGGTATTGAGTCATAAAAACTTCTGCTAATAGCAGATGGGTTTTTAGAAAGATAAGCAGCCTGCCCCATGTACTGTACTACCAAACATGGGTATATAAGGAATACAAAGGCAAGCTGAAAAATAGAAAATGATGTCAGAAACATGAATACAGATTTAATTAAGAAAATATGCATACAACATTCATGATCCCCCTGGACCATAGTTCAAACTACTGTTTCTGCCTAGAAAATTCAACCCTACAAAAGCAATGTGGTTAAGACTTGAGATGTTAAGACTTTTCCAGGATTGATTGCTACAATTTTTCCTAGCCCTTCAACCATTGAAAAACTTGGAATTGCAATGAATCTCCAATTGAAATGAAATTTCCATAGATCTCCAAAGATGGGCCTATAATGAGTACCCTTTTGATCCAAATTTTGCTTAGGGGTACAAGGGATCTCTTAAGGAGGACAAATAATTTATGGTGGATCCACAGCTCAAGAAGAAAGAAAGGAACAAACTGGCGTCTTACTCTTATTGACAAGGCAGTGAAATGACCCAGATCTGCAAACATAGCTTCAGTACCTGGTGAGGCATATAAGAAATTTAGTTTGAGGCTAAGATAGAGGCAAGAACAAGAATTCTTTTCTTTCTTGGATGGCTAGGATTAATTCAAATCTTAGAATTGAGTTACTTTATCCAGTCAGTCAGAATTATGTTCATTTGTTTTCTTTCATGTTCTTCAGTATAATGCAATTCTCCATATGCCAGATGTCAAATACCTGTAATAGAAAGAAGGATTCCTCCAAGAGAAATCCACCCATCTTTGCCTGTTTCCTTAAAGAACTTGATGATGTAATATGGCAAAATTGCACGTACTATCTTGGGATTCCAATAAATTGTGTTGTATAGACCAATCACGAAAATTGATACCAACCAGATGATAACAATGGGTGCGAACATAAAAGCAACCTTGTGTGTTCCACAATGCTGCAGAGCAAATAGGCCCACCAATATGACACATGCAAGCACCACCAGCATACCTTGGAACAGTAAGATCAACATCAAAAAGGAAAATAAAATTAGAGGGAGACCTAAACAAATCTTGAAGATTTGATTAGACATCCTGAGTCAAAACTAATAACGTTTACTAATGTATGAGAGAGGCATAGAGGTACTGCATTATTTACCATCAGTCAGCTTCCGTTCAGTAACTTGCAGCCCTGAGACTGATGATAAAACTGCAAGAGAAGAAAAACAAACTTTACTATTTTTTCACAAGGAAAAAAAATCCAAACTAGTAAAACATCCACAAAGTATTCTACATTTAGATAATGCTAGCCAATATTATATTTGTTGGATGACAAAATGTAAATCCAGTAACTGAGCTCAGATGCCCACATAAAACAGGAAGGGTGAAATACAATGTTCTAGATCTTTAATCTGCAAGTTAAGAAAGCAAACTAACAAAATCTCCCATACAATGCTCTACAATTAGAAAACATACATGCCATTATATGCATTGCATAACATAATATGTATTGAATAACTTGCAGCCCTGAGAATTGCTGATAGATAGGTAAAACATGGTGTTCAACATCTTTAACCCACAAGATTAAGAACCTAAAACTAGAAAGAAATTCCTCAAGGTGCTCTGTTTATGATAAAGTTGGGCATCATTGTAAGTATGCAGCACAATCGAAAAGAATTATAAAACTGCCCAGAATAGATTTTGTCTGTACACTCCTTGTTTTGCTAGCAAGTCAGCCATCTCATTTGCAGTCCTTCTAATCCAAGTGAAAGTGGCATTGAGCTCCCTTGCTAAACTTTCAATCTCTCACAAGGAATGTCTATAAATCCAGGGAGCGTTACCTCTGAAACTGGACCAAGAAATCACCAGTTTTGAATCTCCTTCAACCTCCAAAATTTTAAAATCTGCTAGTTTGGCTAGTTTTAATCCCTGCAAAAGAGCATGAAGCTCAGCCTTTATGGAGTCACTGCCCCTATAGGCCCTGAATACATAGCCAGAACTTTGTTTGTTGAGTCTCTGAACACACCCCTTATACCTGCCAATCCCAGATTCCCTATGGAATTGCCATCAAAGTTTAACTTTAACTTATTTGCAGCAAGGGGTTTCCATTCCATCACCATCTTATCTTTCTTCTTAGTTGAACATGCCACTTCTTTCCAAGCCCGCAGGATATCAGCCACAGAGAAGCTTTGGAACAGCTCAAGTGTTTTTATCCAATGAGCAATTTTTATCTTTACAGCTTCCACCAACTTTTCTTTTGGTCTGCATTTGCCATTGAATATTCTTGCATTCCTTTCCTCCCAAATCATCCATGCCACAGCTGCCCTCACTGATTTCCACATTGTTCTTCCCCTCTTTGTCGGCTGCCTTAGGAAGTTTGGGTTGAAGAGGCTCACTACATCCTATGGGGAGCTCCACCTGCAACCAAACAGAGAGCAAATAGACTTCCAAACAAAAAGCACACAAGGACAGTGGATCAATAAGTGAGAGAGGGATTCACCATTCGCAAAACAAAGAAGGCACACATGAGGGGAGAGGCACATATGAGGCACCCTCTTTTGAAGCACAGGTGTTCACCTTTCCAAGGAACATCTCCCAGCAAAGAGTTTGAACTTTGGGTGGAATGGGCTTACTCCAAATTTCTTTCACTGGGAAATCCTCTTCCCCACCAGAAGAATGCACAAGGGAGTTAAAGAACGCAGCACAGGAAAAGGAGCCATCGGAAGAAGTGGACCAGACTCTAGTATCCTCCAAAGATTGGACTAGAAAAGCTGAATTGAGGTTATCAAAAAGGCTTAATAAGCTTTCACACTCACTATCCCTTAGACCTCTCCTAAATCCAAAGTTCACACCGGATTGAGATAAGGTGATGAAACTTGAGATAGATCTCTTCTTATAGTCACAAATCAAGTAAAGTTCGGGGAAAAGAGAACAAAAAGGAGAGTCACCACACCAAAGGTCTTCCTAGAACAGAACCCTAGAACCACAACCCACATCATATCTAATGAAGTTAAGAAAAGTCGGATATACCTCTTGAATTGCTTTCCAAGGAGAGTTCAAGGTAGATGTCAAAGCGACCTTTGCATCCCAACCATTATTCCTTAGCCCATGAATGCTTTCAATAACCTTGTGCCACAGCCTGTTTCTTTCCAATGGAAACCTCCGAAGCCATTTTCCTAGCAACAAAGAATTCCTATGAATTACATTCCCCAACCCAAAACCTCCCTATTCTTTTGTCTTGCAAACTTGTTCCCACTTTACTAGATGGTCTCTCTTTTCATCCCCAGGCTCCCAGAGAAAGTCCCTCATAAGTTTCTCTTCCACATAGCCATTTTCCTAGCAACAAAGAATTCCTATGAATTACATTCCCCAACCCAAAACCTCCCTATTCTTTTGTCTTGCAAACTTGTTCCCACTTTACTAGATGGTCTCTCTTTTCATCCCCAGGCTCCCAGAGAAAGTCCCTCATAAGCTTCTCTAACTCCCTTGTTACCCTCACCGGGACTCTAAAAGTGGACAAGAAGTAAACTGGGAGGTTCGCTAATGTTTCTCTAATTAAGGTTATCCTTCCACCAATGGATATGTAATTTCTCTTCCACATAGCTAATTTCTTCGTAAATCTCTCCATCACTGTAAGTATGTAGCATATTGTAATTGCTTGAAAGCATCTAAACAATAATTGTAGAAGATGGTAAATAATAACTAATGCAAAAAGTCACTGATCTAAAAAACTATTCAAACTATTCAATAACTGCATAACTTCTTTAATAATGCCTTATTTTGATAATTATCAGGATTTCATTTCATTAACATAATAAAAAGGAATGTACAATGAGGATTCAAAAGGAGGTAGATTTCCCCACCTCAACTATTACAATTGAGCCCAATGCAATAACTCCACCAGTTTGAGCTTGTCTTACACTGCCGGTCCCAAGCCTAGATAAAGGAGGAGAGTTGGCATCAGGTTGGATCCTAATTTGCCTTTTTGTACTCATGCTAGGGTCCAGAAACAACGTGCTGCACCCTAGTGTAGTGTTAAGTGGGAAAGGTTTTGCTTGGATGGTCCTGTAAGTGACCCACCATTGGCAATGCCCGACTATGGTGTCAAATAGGCAAGGGTTCCCACAGCATTCTGAATGGGGATGGGTAAAGATGGTAGCCCAAGAAATACGACTTTATTTAGCCACTTGGAACGTAAGAACATTAACAAGAAAAACTATGGAATTAGTAGGCACTATGAAGAGGAGAAGGGTTAATATTGCATGCCTACAAGAAAATGATGGCTACAAATTACGGTATACGGGAGAGGTGAATAACAGAAATGGTGCAATGATAGTAGTAGATAAGGATTTAAAAAACAAATGAAAACATAAATGTTAAAATAATTGGAGATAGAATCATTTTAACTAGATTTGTTTTAGGTGAGGTAATCATTAACATAATTAGAGTTTATGCACCTCAAGTGGGTTTAGAAGAAAACATTAAAAGACAATTTTCCAAAAACTTAGACTGCTTAATTGAAGAAATTCCAAATGAAGAGAAGATTTTCATAGGAGACTTAAATGGGCATATAGGGCAAAAAAGTGTAAGATATGATATGGTACATGAAAGATTTAGATTTGAGGAGAGGAATGAATCAGGAGGTACAATATTAGATATGGCAATTTTAAACACCTTTTTTTCCCAAAAGAAAGATGAACACTTGATAATATTTAAAAGTAGATCAAACACAAGTCAAATAGATTTTTTCTTTTATGGGAGAACAAAAAGAATGATATGCAAAGACTGCAAAGTTAGTCTGGGAGAAAGCTTAACAACACATCATAGACTAGTGATAGATGTGCACATTAGGAAATGGAAGAGAAATAGGGAAGAAAATAGGTGTCCAAAAATTATGTGGGAAAACCTAAAAGGAGAAAAGCTTGCTCAATTTAGAAACAAGTTGATAATAGAAGGGAATTAGAATTTAGATGAAAAGATTAACGATATTTGGCTTGAAATGGCAAACAACATAATGAAAGTAGCAAAGGAGATCTTAGGAGAATTTAAAGGAAAATGGGAAAGTATTAAACAAATTTAGTGGTGGAATGAAGAAGTTCAAAATATAATCAAATTAAAATGAGCATGTTACAAAGAATGGCAAAAAGCTAAAAATGTAGCAAATTAGGAAAAGTATAAAACCATAAGAAAGGAAGTTAAAAAGTGAATGAAGCTAAATGTAGGGCTTACGATGAGTTTTACCATAAATTAGGCACTAAAAGAGAGAAAAAAAAAGAACGTATAAACTAACAAGGCTAAGAGAAAGGAAAGGCAGAGATATAAACCGTGTTAAGTGCATTAAAGATGGAGATCAAAGAGTCTTAGTAAAAGATGAGGAAATCAATCATAGAGTTATACCTACTAAAGTAAAAAAGGCAATAAATAAGATGAAGAAGGGAAAGGCGTTAAGACCTGATGAGATTCTAATACAAGTGTGGAAAGGTATGGAGGAGGTAGGTGTGCTATGACTAACTAAGCTATTTAATAAGATAGTAAAAGATAAGAGGATGCTTGGTTATAGGAGAAATAGCACAATGGTGCCTATATTTAAGAACAAAGGTGATATACAAAGTTGTAATAACTATCAAGGGATTAAACTCATGAGCCACACTATAAAACTTTGGGAGAGAATAATTGAACAAAGATTACGACTTGAAGCAAGTGTATCAGAGAACTAATTTGGCTTTATGTTGGGGAAATCAACCATGGATGTCATATTTCCCGGGTAAGTGGTTAATTTTTCTATGTTTTGTCAATTTTACCCTTAGGCCCAAGTCCATGCTTTTTGGATTATATTGTTTTAATGGACCCAAGTGGAAGAAGGGTAACACTTCCCCAAGTAGGTGATGCCCGAGGAAAACATATTTATCATGGGTCCCACCTAAATCCTGAAAAAAGAACACGGAAGAGTCGATCAATGGGAACCACAATCCCATTGGTCGACTTTCCCCCTACTAAAATACAACTATAAAATAATTCAACCATTGAAACCCCTTTTTTAGCCAAAGTATCAGCCATAGCATTTGCCAATCTACTAAGCCATGGAAGACTGACTAGCATGTTCCTTGTAAACCAATTAACTTTCTCGAGAAGATCCCTGTAGCCCCAAAAAACTATTTTTGAATTCGAAAACCAACCCACTACTACCTTAGAGTCTCCCTCAACTATCGAATTTTCCACTCCTACTTGGTTGGCAACTTGTATTCCTTGTACCATAGCCAATATCTCAGCTCTTGTAGAACCACCAATTCCCACTGGTCCTGAAAAGGATGGAATGTTGCTATCCTTATCTATTAAGATCCCTCCTATACCCGAAATCCTAGGTTGCCTTGATTGCTCCCGTCAAAGTTCAGCTTTACCACGCCCTTCATAGGAGGTCTCCAATATACTTGAAGTATATTCTTTTTGGAGGCTATGGAGGTCATCTCTGCCCAACTTTTCTGAAGATCATCAAAGGAATAATTCATGAAGAAGTCGGAAGTTTTCAGCCAAAGTATTGTCCTTGTCAAAATGCACTCCTTTACTTCAGCAAGGTTTCTTTCCTTTTCATGGAACATTCTAGCATTCCTCTCCTCCTAAATAGTCCACAAAATAGCTGCTCTAATACACTTCCACATTAGTTTCCCTCTCTTCATTGGCACCCATAAGTAGACAAATCAAAAAGGCAATTTACTTTAGAGAGTTCCACCTATATAGAGAAGAGTGTTGGGCAGTCAAGAAACAACATGTTCAAAAAATGAGTGGAAAAAATGCAAATGCTAAGATGGATGAGTGGAAAAACTATAAAGGATAGGATAAGGAATGACGCCATCAGTAGTAACCTAGGAGTGGCTCCAATAAGTGATAAAATGAGATAAGTAAACTAAGATGGTTTGTTCACATGCATAAACGACCACCAACAGTTCCAGTTAGAATTGATTTGCTACAAGTGGAAGGAGCTAGAAGAGCTAGGGGTAGACCAAAAAGGACATGGGTAGTAGTAAGCAATGATTTAAGCACTAATAATTTAACTGTGGATATGACTTTAAATAGGAAGGATTGATGAAACAGGATTCATGTAGTCAACCCCATATAGTTGGGATTAAACCTGTTCATGGGCCAGGCTCGAGCTTGGCTTTTGCCAAAATTTGAATGAGGAATGGGGCCTGGCCCAAAGCCCGGCCCATGAATAAGTCTAGTTGGGATAAGTGGTTCAGGCTATTCCAACAACTTATATTGCGTCTTCTTCCTCCCAAGGTATGGATGGTCTTCAGGTTTTAGTTACTAACTCTGTTTCTCCCAGTCCTTTGTGTGTCTTGCCTACAGGTGAATCCAACCCATCTGTAAAGTCTACCAATTCAATTGAGTTAGGGCAAATGACAAAGATAGTGGGTGAGATAAATTCTAAAGCAAAAGAGAGAGAATTGGGGGACAAAATTTGGGAGCTTTTGGAATTATTTAGAATTCGAATGGAGGAGGAGCTGAATGAGAGAAAGGTAAGGGATGAAGAGGGGGTTAATCCAAAACCCAGAACAATGGAGAAAAGTGTGTACAATGGAAAATCAAAAGGACAAAGGAAAAATAAAATAAAAGAAGAGGAGGTGGTCAGGCAAGAGAGAAGAAGGGAAGAAGTTGGAAGAATCTAGCAAGAAGGTAGGAAAGCTATGTAAGAAGAGGAAGAAAAAATTGAGTAAAGTGGAGAGATTGAAAAGGGCAACTTGAAAAAGGGAGTAGGAGTAGGAAGGATAGGAAAAAGGAGTAAAGAAGGTGGTTTTGTTTACGAGCAACTTGAAATATTTGTCCATGAAGATAATAAGTTGGAAAATAAGAGGTTTGGGGAGTTAAAAGAAAAGATGAGTGATTAGAGACCTGTTGAGAAGCAAAAAGCCAAATGTAGTCCTAATACAAGAATCAAAATTGACTGAGGTAGAAAAGAAATGGGTGAGGAGTATTTGGTCAACAAGGTATCTAAGTTGGGCCTTTACACAACCATGGGGAGCTTCACGGGGAATTATTACATTGTGGAAAAATGAAGACTGGGAGTACGAAGAAGAATTAATTGGGAACTACCTAGTGTCAATAAAATTGAAGAGAAAAGAAGATGGGTGGGCATGGGTGTTAACTAATGTTTATGGTCCTAACTCATGCAAGGAAAGGGAGGGATTTTGGGAAGAACTAGCAGCCATTTGGGGATTGTGGTATGGCCCATGGTGTTTGGATGGGGATTTCAATGTAATAATATTCTTGAATGAGACCAATAACCCAAGACATAGGATTACATCAAGTATGAGGAAGTTTAATCTCTTTGTGGTGAACTTTGAATTATGGAATCTTCCTCTTTAGCAAGCAAATTTTACCTAATCAAACTTCCAAGAGAGCCCTAACTGTTACAGATTAGATAGATTCCTCTTCATAGTGGATGGGAAGCTGAATGGGGGATTTTAAGAATCATAGCATTGCTGAGACTTGTTTCAGACCGTTGTCCAATCAGGTTATCTAAAGAAAGAGTGGGAGGAGGCCCTTGCCCTTTTAGGTTTGGTAACATGTGGTTACTTCATCCAGAGTTCGTAGTTGAGGTAAAAGAATGGTGGGAAGTGGGCCAAGTGAAATTCAAATGGAAACAGTATAGGTTTTACAAGAAATTGCAGCTTTTGAAAGCTAGACTCAAGATTTGGAATAAAGAGGTGTTTGGTAGAGTTGAGGAAAGGAAAGTGGAAATCAGCCAGAGAGTGCAGGAGTTAGATGGACTAGAAGATGAAAGAGGATTGAGGGAAGAAGATAGGGAGGAAAGATGAAAATTAAAATAGGAACTGGAAGAACTTCTAAGGAAGGAGGAGTTGAGTTCGAGGCAAAAATCTAAATGTAAATGGCTAAAGGAAGGGGACAAAAATACCAAGTTTTTTCATTTGATGGCAAATGGTAGAAGGAGGAAGAATTTTGTGTCAAAATTGGAGTGGGATAGGCAAATGCTAACAAACAGCTCAAGCTTTTGTTAATCACTTCAAATTAGTGTATGACAGCCTGGGGAGACCAAGAGATAATTTAGAGGACTTGGAGTGAAGGGATAGAGTCTTATTGGAAACTTTGGAAACAAGATTTGAGGCTCAAGAAGTGAGAAATGCAATTTTCTCCAAGGATAGCTCTAAAGCTCCTGGGCCTGATGTTTTTGTGATGGCTTTCTATCAAGATTGCTGGGAGATAATAGGAGAGGATTTGTTGGAGGTATTTGAAGAATTCTTCGAGAGGCAAATTTAATTCAGGATCAAAACACAACTTTTATTGCCTTGATCCCTAAGAAGAAGAGCACTCTCCGACCAGGGGATTTCAGACCTATTAGCCTAGTGGGAAGCATGTATAAGGTCATTTCTAAGGTCCTAGCTCTAAGAATAAAAAAGATCATTTTGTCTCTAATCTCACCAAATCAAGGGGCCTTTGTGGAAGGGAGACAAATTGTAGACCAAATACTTATTGCCACCGAATGTGTAGAGGTGAAGAGGAGGAAGAAGGAAAAGGGGCTGGTTTGCAAATTGAATCTTGAAAGGCCTATGACATGGTGGACTAGGACTTTCTACTAGAGGTTCTCAAGGCATAGAGGGTTTGGGGAGAGATGGTACATATGGGTAAAGGAATGCATTTCCTCATGCCATTGCTCAATATTGGGAAATGGTGTAGCTAGGGACTTCTTCCCTGCTAAAAGGGGTCTTATACAAGGAGATCCGATGTCTCCATTCCTCTTTACCCTAGTAGTTGATGTTCTGAGTGCCATGATTTCGAGGGCAGATGCCAACAATTTGATGAGAGGTTGGAGGATTGATAGGGGAGGAGGTGGTGGTCACACACGTACAATTTGCAGATGATATCATTTTGTTTTCTGAAGGGGAGAAAGGGGAATTGCAGAATTTAAAGAGACTAGTGCTACATTTTGAAAAGAAGTCCAATCTTAAAGTGAAGTGGGGCAAAAATTTTGTGTGGTAGGAGTTAATTTAGGGGGAGAGGAGGTGGATTCCCTAGCTAGAATATTAGGGTGCGTAGTGGGGGATTGACCATTACAATATTTGGGGCTAGAACTGGGAGGGAACCCAATGGCTAATAGCTTTTGGTACCCAGTGATTGAAGGATTTTCCAAGAGGTTAGCAAATTGGAAGAGGAATTACATTTCTTTAAGGGGTAGGATAACCTTACTTAAGTGAACCTTGGCCAACCTACCGAACTATTTCCTTTCTACCTTTAGACTACTAGAGGAAGTAGCAAACCAGCTAGAGAAGATAATGAGGGATTTCTTGTGGGAACCAGGGGACACTAAGAAGGATCACCTAGTGAAGTGGGAGGTGGTTTCTAGGAGTAGGGATGATGGAGGCTTAGGGTTAGGAAATATAAAGATGAAGAAATACAGCATTGCTGGGGAAATGGATTTGGAGGCTGCCAATGGAATAGGACAAATTATGGTCAAGAGTGATTGTTAGTATTCATGGATTGGCAATTAACGACTGGGATGCAGGACTCAACCCTAGGGCTTCTTAGTGTTCTCCTTGGAAAGCTATTCACAGTAGTTTGTCTCTTATGCTTCCTTATTTCAAATATGATATCTACAGAGGAAACAAAGTCTTTTTATGGGAAGATGTTTGGGTTGGTGAAAACTCCCTTAGAGATAGATTCCCTTCTATTTATTCATCGAAAAAAAATAGATTTCCTTCTATTTACTCCTTGTCAGAAAACAAAAGAAAAGTGATCTCATCAGTGTTTGTTGATAATTCTTAGGATTTGGGCTCAAGAAGAGGTCCAAGGGATTTAGAAATGGGGATGGTTGATGAATTGATTACTCAGTCAAGGGCAGCCTTTCTAGATTAGTCTTCTAGGGATAGCAGAATTTGGAAACCTTCCCCTTCTGGTTTTTTCAATTGCTCTTCTTTCTAAAACATTCTACTTCAGACCTCTAACCTTGCAGGGAACTTTCCATCAAAGAAGGTGCGGGGTAGCCTCGTACCTCCAAAAACTCAAGCTTATTGCTAGGAAGTGGTACTCCAAAAAATTAATACCTTGCATATTGCAAATAAAGAGGTCAAATATGTGCCTCTCCCCCCATGTTTGTAGTCTTTGCTTGGATTCTGGTGAGACAGTCTCACACTTGCTAATCTCATGTCCTTCTACTAGGGGATGACTTCTGTATTTCAGATTTAAATCCTCATTAACAAAGTTACCATTTCTGATAAAAAAATGATGACGAGCACAATATAATTGCCTTGCATTTACCCCTTGCTTGGATAACGAACCATCCAAACCATTTCCAGCCCTTGGAACCCATTGCATTCTTATTGTCATTTCCCTCGTTAGCCATTTAATCTTGTTAATGGCATCTCTATAAGTCCAAATTGTCTTCTTCCCATTCTTTAACCAACCAACCACCACTTAAAAGTCAACTTCAATAACCACCCTCTCTAGGTTCATTTCGTTTGCTTTCTGAACTCCATAAAGTACACTAGCCAATAGGTCCCAAGAACAAGGCTATTATACTACCTTCCTTGCCCCTAAATTACTCTCCAATCCCCAAGGGGCCTATGTTACCAAACTATCAGGTGGTTCCCAATCTTTTTGAGTTTCTCTCTTCCTTGTTGATGATACAGGCACTTTCTTTCAATTCCTTCTCAAATCATCACATGAATAAGGTGAAAATAGGACCATAGATCTTACCCAATGAATCACCCTTGTCATTACACATTCTAGGATTGCCTCCACACTTATTTCCTCTTCCTTGAAATTCTTGCATTCCTCTCTTTCCAAACTGTCCACAAAACATTAATCCTAGTACATCTCCACATTATACTCCCTCTTCTCCTTGGCCATCTAAAAGTTCCAACCTCAAACAAACTAACCACGCTCATAGGTAAAGTCCACCACTCCACCTGCACCCAGAAAGAGAAAAGAATCATTCCCAAATAAGGGTAACAAATGAGCAAGAGGTTAGTAAGTGGTAGTTGGTTTTGCCATTTGCCTTTCAGAGTGCGCACCAGTTTGGGGATAAACAAACATTTCTTCCTTTTTGCAACAAATCCAAAGTATTAATCTTTCATGAAAAACCTCCCAACAAAAGCCTCTATTTTTATGGAGACAGACTTACACCAAACTTCACACACCAAGAAGGAAACACAACAAAAAGATGAATATTTTATGATACAAGAACCTAGGAGAAAGAAGCACAAGAGAAGAGACCCCTTGGGTTGGGTGCCCAAATCCTCTCATCATGCTTGGATGGACCTACTAAAACAGTCTCAAGGATTTACCATAACTCAACAACAAGTGAACATTCATTCTCCCTCAACCCTCTTCTCAAGCCCAAATTCCATGTAAATCCAGTAAACCACCACTCAAGGAATAAAATTTTGAGATAGGCTCTTTTTAAAAAAAGTGAAGTAACATAACAAGTAGGGAAAGCATCTATGCGGAGCAACTCTCCCACCAAACGATGGTCTTCCTAAAACAAAATTTTAGACATTATACCTGAGAAGACTTAGGAATTGAGGAAGAACAGCATGAATAGCTTTCCAAGGAGAAAGCCAAGGTAGCCTTAGGAGATACACCAATATCCCAACCATTAGCCACCAACCTATATATGCTTGCTACCACATTATGCCATAATTTCTTATTCTCAAAGAGCATGCTCCATAGCCATTTGCCTAGCAATGCTAGATTCTTGAAAGTAACATTCCCTACCTCCAAACCAACCTGTTCCTTGCTCCTACATACTATATCCCACTTCACCAAATGATCTTCTTTCCTTCCCTTGTCTCCCATAACTCATTAATTTCTCCGATTTGCCTAGCAATTCTAGTTTCTTTAACAATACTCAATCCAAATTCAAATTGATGAAACAATAAACAATTAGACCTAAACCAAAAGATATGAATGAGAAAACCTGTATAGTTTCTTATCAGAGAGAAGTTATATAAAATCAACAATTAGATATTTCTGGTCTTATTGTTGGGCCATGCACTAGTTGCCTCACGGTCCTAACCAACTAAATGGTACAGACAAATAGTTTGATGGTTAACATGTACAATATGGAGTTTTAAAAGGTGTTTTCTTTAGTGCACACAAAGAGCATCCTATGTGCAAATAAATGGATAATTAATACAGATAAAATAGCAAGAAGCACTTGAATGTTTCTGCATATTTTACACAAATAAACTCCAAAACTTGAACCCATATGAAACTAAAACTAACAGAAACACACTCAATTTAAAGATAGAATATGTAGAACCACAGACTAGTCATAAATGTGCTATTACCTGAAATTGCTGGAGTGAGTACACCATCACCTATGACCATGGATGCACCAAATAGCACCATGAGAAGTAGGGCAGTTCGCAACCTTTTATGTTTCTCAAGGAATCTCTTCAATGGAGAGGAGGCTACAGTTTGTGTTGATGGTCCATATTTGTAAGCAGAGAGCTCCTCATCAGCTGCTTGTTGATTGGGAAGTAAACTAAATTTTGCATGCCTACATAGCAATGAGTAGAGAGCAAATGTTCCACCTAAGTAGGTATAAGAATATTGTCAGGCAATAGAATATCAAGCAAAAAAAACCATGCAAATGGAAAAAATCTTCATTCCTGGCATACCTTCACCACTGTCATCTGCACTTAACATGATAACAACATACTTAAGCAAGGGGATCAATGTAAAGGTCCAGAATATCAACGAAAATGCACCAAATATTGTATCTTCATTGTGATGATTTTGCAACCTTCCAACGAATGTGCTTGTATAAACATAGAGAGGTGAAGTACTCAAGTCACCATAGACCACACCCAAGCTTTGATAAGCTAGTATCAAATTCCTAGAGAGATTCCTCCATGATAACTGCATGACCACCAGGAAACATATTTAGTTCTAAGCTAAAGGTAGCCAAACAGTGCTTCATTTAAACTTGCAGATAAGAAAAATTGTTCTCACTATAGAGGATGATAGATATATGACTGAAAAGATGAAAACAAGGAGAACTGAGAAACCAAGTGTCAGCACATCATCATAGTTCTATAATAATAATAATAATAATGAAGATGGACCATTAAAAATTGGCTATATACCGATAAAATATCAATATTGCAACATCACCAAAGGAAAAAAGAACATAAATATTGTTGAATGAATACTTATAAATGATGTACCACGGGGATATGTGTGTTATTTTATCTTCTTTACTACAACTATTGTTTTAAGAGCTAACTGAATTATTCTTTTGGCTCATATGTGGTTCTTCTTCACTCAACTTTGATTAAATCCATTGAAGAATACTCCAAGGTGGCCTTTGAGCCAGGTTGGTAGCTAAAAACTATACCAAGCCTATTAGTGTAGATTACTAGGAAACATTTGCTCCTGTATTCAAAATGAACTCTATCAGGTAATCCTTTCTCTTCTAGCAATTAATGATTGGCTTGTATAGTTAAGAATACATTCTTAAACAGAGATCTTAGGGAGAAAGTTGTGCACCAGAAAGTCAATACTGACAAAAATAATTCAACATAGTAGGAAAAGTTGATTTTTCCCCACCTCCCTTATGTGCTTTCTCTAAAAGTGTAATGATAAGGGAAAACTATCACCTCTTTGTCTCATGTGCTTATGTGTCGAGGACTTGGAGCCAATTTCTTTCTCTTTTCTATGCAGTTCGCAACCTCCCTGGATGTTCTAACACTTATGATTTTCTCCCTTCTTTTTCCCCAAAGAAAAGAGGGAGAGATGATGTGGAGATTTGTAAGGGTGGCAATTTTGTGGACAACATGGGAATAAAGAAAGACAAAATCTCCCTCAACAAGTACAGGCTGCATGAAATGCTAATAGATAAATACTTACTATTAGAATTGGTCATTGGTTGCAAACAGGAGGAGAATTTAAAGCTTTCTCTATTCATGACATGATGAGAAGCTGGGCCCATACGGTGAGCTCACCCTTGCTGATTCCCTCAAGGCTCCTATTCTCGGTGAACCTGGTTTTTCTAATGAACAGCCATCAAAGCATAATTTTATTACAAGACCTGTGGTTGATAATACCAATGTTTTTTCAGAATATTGAGATTGAGGGGGGTTCAGAAACAACAATGGTACAGGTATAAGGTAAGGAAGTTCCTTAGCTTTTCTGTTACTATGTTAAAGAGGCTGGAGTTTTGGCATCTAAAGTGAACCAATCATTTAAATGCATGTGAATTCCTTTTTTTTTCTTTTAATGAAGATTCTTCTTTTATCATCAAAAAATGGGTGCATGAGATATGTAAACTCTAGGGTTCTGCAATCCCAGAATAAATGTTACAATAGCATTTGTTAACGTTGGTCCCAGCTATCTGGGGTCTTGGGAGGGGTAGACTGGATATGGTCCTAACCTTTGGCATTTTTTGCACAAAAATGAATTAATCTTAAGTTATAACCTTATCTTCTTGTGAAAACTCTCCCTTCCAGCTGTAAAAGCTAAGTCTGAAACCTTTTCCCCACCTATCTATTGCCAAGAACCCTATAGACTATTCATTAGCCGAATCCTCATCCCACTTTAAAGTGTTGATCAAAATGCTGAACTTATATATACATTTTTATGAAAAAATGTAAAGAGACTTCTATTACTAAAAGTGAAGGAAAGTTTCTCTCCAAAAAGCAATCATATTCATGATAGAAGGTGAACATATAGACATTAATAAGATGGATTTACTTGTTCCTAACTTTGGATGCATTATAGATGTTGTCATATGCAATCTGTACATGGTGTAACTCTTGAACTTTTAGTGTAAAATCTATGACCAAACTTTTTTCTAGCTATGTTATCACAATATCTCGGTATGAAAAAACCGCATATCATCAAGGTGATTATTATCTTTATCTTTTTAGTCCCATCAAAGAAAAGACATTTTTCTTATTGTTCTGATATGTCCAACAATTTTCATTGACCTTGTCCCCCTCAAATTGTTTCAGGTCTTTTGATCAGAGAACTGTTGAGTAATTTTTCAGTGAGTGAGCAAAGTGCATCAAACTGTTGTGTTAATCAATAGATATCTTGTCACAAAGGCATAGAGAGAGCCGCTTAACTATAACGAGTGCCTCCTTGGGAACAAGGGGACTTTGAGAGTGGAGGCACCCCGCACTCTTGGAGTTTATTGGAAGAAATCAGGACCTTGCTACAGGATCCCGCATAAATTTCTACTTGGCTTTGAGAAGGTTGAGAGGGTGAACTTCTGGGTTATTATTGGATAGATACCAAGATTCATACATAGAATTTTTTTTATCAATAGAATTATACATGGGTTTTGAGGTATTTCATTGGATATGCAAGAGCATTGACTTTCATTGGGATGAACTTCATGCCTTCATGGTCACTAACTTGATGCATGGTGTAACTGACAAAGTGGTATTGATGAATGGGCTGTACTAGGGAGATAATATCCCACGGTGTGTTGTTTATGTGTCATCCTCTATTCCTATACAGTGATGAGGACCTTTGGATGAAGCTCGACTATACTTCTGTAATCAATCACAATTGTTGAAGGATTATCTACTATTGATAAAAGAAAAGTTTTGTCATACAACACAGCTATTCATCCAAAAGAAAAAGAAAAAACTGTCATACAAAATATAAGTCTTTAACTAACGCATAGACTTAAGTTTTGTTATAATTCGTGGAATTCATTAGGGTCTTTATGGTAATCAGAACATTATCCAAGAGAATGAAATTCCAAGAATTTCCAATATGAAACTCCAAGAATTTCCATTTGGGATAGAGGATGATAGAAAGAAAAGATGAGGAGGAAATATCAGGACATAACAGAGAATAAATAGGGAAA
Organism: Nelumbo lutea; assembly: GCF_056320005.1. Classification (NCBI taxonomy): domain Eukaryota; kingdom Viridiplantae; phylum Streptophyta; class Magnoliopsida; order Proteales; family Nelumbonaceae; genus Nelumbo; species Nelumbo lutea. The sequence goes on from NC_142686.1 coordinate 1,081,220, forward strand.
TGGAGAACACATAGGAAAAAAAGGAAATGATTAGAAAGTTAAGTTTTTCTTGTTTTGGTATAACTTTTGTAATTGATTACTAATCAAAGAAGTCCAAAAGAAGAAAACAAAGAAAAATAATTGTATTTGGTCTGTCAATGTTGTATCCTTAGTTACTATAGTGCAAGTGTCCAAACGTTCTACGACCATTTAAGATCTCCTTGTGAAGCTACCATAGCCCAATGTATTAAAAAGCAACCTAGATGCTGAACTGGAAAGTTGAAGTCACCACTTTAACAGTTCAAGCAGTCAGTTCACCAGGTGAAAAAACCAAAACAATCAAAAACCATGAATCCGATCAGCTTTCTGCTTCAGCAGTTCAACTGTCAGGATCAACTACAGTTTGAAAGCATTTGCATAGGAATAGAAACTGAAATTCCTCTCCCTTTATTTTCTTCCCGGAACGCAGAATTACCAAGATCCTAATTTTTACTTCAAAAGCAACGCCATGAATCATTAAGATCCCATCCTCTAACGGAAAGTAGACTAACTAATCCTATAGTTTATATCCTAAAAATAGAACCATTAATACAGTTCGAAGAAAGAAATGAAATACGAAAGGAAGACAGAAAGACAAACATAAAGAAATAAAGAAGGAAAGGAAGGAAGGAAGGAAGGAAATTGACATTTCCCTTCTTTTTCAGAGCTTATTTACTTGTGATCTCAGTTGTAATACCGCAACCTGCTATAAATTCAAGGGCTCAAGTTAAGAATATCCTCCTAAACTGCCATAAAGGGAGAGATACATCATCACTTCAATTTCACTGATTATCCACCAATTCCGGCTACACATTCAAGACATTACGAAGCACAACTAAGCGCGAAAACCAAATCGAATCAGCAAAGAAACACAATCAAACCCATCGCAAACCCGATCAGAAACAAAGGAAAAATATACAAGCAGAACTAATTGGATTATTATAAGTAATTGATTAAAGGAAAAATGAGTTCTGAAGCAAAGAAAACCTAAGCCCAGACCTGCGAAGGATTTCGGAGAGAAGTGGAGGTTCCAGCTTCGGGCTCCATGGCCTGCGGCAGAATGGAGCTATACGCTTCTCTGAACTATATTTATATATATCCGTCTCCCTCCCTCTATGGCTCACCCCACCATCCCGTCATCCGGTCATCCCCCTTGGCCCCTTGTGGAGGTAGATGCTAGAGGGACGCTCAGTTAGCGCTGGTCAAGCCGGGGCGCAGACGCACACGGGTTATGTAATTACTAAAAAACCATTGGTTATGTACCTATATTGCATAAAAAAAGATAAAGAAAAACACTCTCACAGAAATCAGAACTTTTGAATAGAAGGCATTGTTGTTGGAGTTGTTGGTTGGGCTTTGGGCCGGGGGATTATTCTGACAGGTGGGAGCCACGAGGCTCACAAGTCATATGTAGCTATAGGCTGTTAAGAATGGCCTGAGGAGCTCCACACGAGTGAAATGTGGGATTATTGACACGTGGATTCATCGATCAGTCTCTGCGCCCGCTGAACCTGTATTGGGAATATCTCCCACCGATAATTTCGGGAGATGCACGCTGAAATGTGCATGTAGGGTGCAGATGTGATATAATGATTCATTCATTCACCCAGCAATCAATAGTTATCACTTATCAGAGCTGCTAGACCTGGACAAAGAGTACAAATGCAACAGTGACGCACCCCACAAGACAATTCCAACCGTCCCCACTAACTAATAAAACAGAACCTCGGCCTTGGATAAAATTAACACAAAATGCCCTTCTGGTTCCGGGTTAAGACAAGACAAGACATCCACGTCCATATGGTTGATAGAGCGGAGAAGAGAAATAAAAGGCCCCAAACCAAACCAAACACAGTCACAGATAGACAAACAAAATCAGATAATGTTTTTGGGAGAAGCAAAGCCAATCAATCTGCAATTGACAGGAGGAGAGAGGATAGGATCATAGGACATAGGGCTATAAGAGAAGTGACGGGATCTGTTCCTCACAAATGGGTGCTTACATGTATATCCATGGTGCATAAAGAACATCTCCTATGAATAATAACAAATAAATAGCGAGAGATGTTCCTAATACATGATAGGATGTGTATATTGGGCCTGTGTGAGGCACCAGGAGGGAGTAAGGAGCAAATCCGGTCTCATAGGAGAGTAGAGAAATCCTTTTCAAACTTCAAAGACGTTTTTCTTTGCAAGGTTTAGCTAAACAAATGGAACCAACGCTGAGCAAGTCAAAAGAGAGTGAAATTACGAAACAAAACCCATCACTCTTCTACGGATGCCGTCATGCCGATGGAAATTGGGATATCGTTATTCGATAATGCGATGGCCGATGGATGGTAAGCGTTAAAGAAAGCCCACGTTACTACGTTAGACATTAATGACATTACAATACATTTATTTCCCTCGGCGGCATAGATCAATTGATTGGTCTCACTCCCACGGCCCACAGGCTGCAGCCGGTAAGACCGGTATCAAATTCAGCTTGTGACATCCCTTCTCCCCCGCGGCCACCCCCACCCACTGACCCACGGCATATACGCGCAACGCTAACATAATGACAACTGACGACGAGAGAAAAGAAAATCCCGTGGCCATGTTGGTCAGCGTTTGGCCATGCGCCGAGCCTGGTCCAACTTACGTATCAGTATCAACCCACACCTCTAACAGACTTTATCGGGTTTGATCCATATGGTAGGCGTCCTGTTCATGTATTAAGTTGATATTTCTTTAACACACCACACACAAAAAGAAAGAAAAAAAGAAAGAAAGAAATTCAATAAAGACAAGCCCACCAAAAATATTTCACTATCAGGGGCAGGAGCAGGTAACTTCCTAGCATCTTCGTCTGGAGCCATTGCCTTCCCCAAGTTTCAATTTTCAACCCGGTCCAATGATGGATCTTGTTAAAAAAATAAATAAATAAAACAGATTGTGTGGCTTTGGTGGACACTGGATTTGTAGAAGCAGGTTAAAAATGGGAGGTCTCATAGAAGTGTCCGCCCATCAAACCAAAACCTCTTACTCAACAATGTTTTATTTGTAAGTGGATAATAAGAGTTGACTTTATTCTCTATATTCCTTCCTAGTTAATTATTGTAGGCGTGACTAACATTGCAGAATCATACCATTACAATAATACTAAAGACTCAAAAATATTCTCAACTGACATCAATTTGGCTTCCTTTGTTAACACCTTAAATTAAATAATTCCACCTCTAATGGGCGTTTCTATTAATGGATCATTTACTTAGGCACCCTTATAGTTTTATGTATTATTAAAATCCACCCTCTTTTGCATTTTATTAAAAACACCTCCTCTAATTTGGAATTACTTTAATTGCTTATTCAATCCTCCGTCAGAAATCTTTTGTATTTTCATTTGCGAATAGTCACTTGTCTTCTTAAAAGCGAGTGAAAAATGTGAAAGGGCATAGAGTCAAGATTTTTTATTCTAAAAATACCTCTAAAAGTTCTTATATCACATGTACTCCATCCCTTTTCCAAACAAAGTTGTGGGGATAGGGTTTATTTGTTTTCTAAAGTTTGATAGAGGATTACAAGGGCTATTTTTGGAATAAAAACCTTGGATCAATGCCCTTCATATTTTCAACACACATCAAGGGGTCATGTGACCATTCCCAGATGGAAATACAAATGGTTCTTGATGGAGGGTGAATTAAGTAAAACATATACAATTTATAGGGGATATTTTAGTAGTACACAAAATAGAGGATATGTTTTAGTAAATATATAAAATTATAGGGGTGTCTAAGTAAATGACCCTTCTCTTAATTTTCAGTGTTCATAGAATTGCACCCATCATAGAACTAAAAAAGAGAGAGTTTTTCATAGGCCAAAGGTTCAGTTATGGTCAAATTGAATGTAGAAACATGATGATATACAGGGGCGGAACCAGGAAATTTTTAAGAGGGGGCCAAAACCTAAATGGGTTGGGGGAACCATTGGGGTGGGGAGTGGGGGGAGGGGAAATTTTACATGGAAAGTTGTACTACAATGGGGATTTTATGAACCATAGGGGAGCATGGCTCCCCTAGGTCCCCTGGCTCCGCCCTTGATGATATAACATATATACATAACAAATAATATCATTCTTGAATGTGGTGGATAGATAGCTAATTTCTTTGGTTTTTAAAGCAAATGGCTAGGATTAAATCCTCTCAACTCACTTTTTATTTAAAATATGTATATTAAAACAATATATACATTAAATATGCATAAATGGATACAAATAAAGGAATGGATCAAAGGTATAAAGTCATTACACATAAATAATAGGCCAGGGGTTCAAGTATTGTCATTAGCTTTTTGAAAATTCCATTAATTTAGTAACCTATACAGTTTTCTAAAATTGGGACCAATTCACTGGTTCTCTTGTTAAACCAACTAGTTAGTCAGTCTTTTTATGAATTCTGATTTTTCGGGTATGATCAAACCAGCCAAGGGTCCAATCATAGTTCAATGGACTAGTCCAATCTACTTTTCTAAACACTAGTAATTTTGTAGTTAATCGATTAACACTACCCTTCTTTTTAGTTGGTATTGCATTACATATTACAAGGGGACTAAAGGGTGGAGACAGAATTGGGTGTATGTAGCTCACTGACTTTACTATAGAGAGCCTCTAGTTACATGGGTTTACCTCTATACCTAAAAGGATATTGAGTGGCCATCATCTAGTTTAACCATTCATCTCTATCTAATTGAAAAAGTAACTCATGGTTGTGCCTAGAATCTTTTAGATATTTTTTGGATAGAAAGAATGAAGTATCTACACATGGTTAGGGACAATGTAAAATAGTTGATTATCAGGTTTGGGATATTAAATAAATGAACTCAACTCAACTAGGATGCAGAATAATTACAACAATTTTATTCCCACAAGTAAGGGTGGTAACTTTTCACCCAACCAACCCATTTGTAATCTTTATTATTTAATTACAAATAAAGGACTGACACATGTGATCCAAAAGGCTGAGCTGTTTTTTAGGGGGGTAAAGAAAGGTTGAATTGTTGATCCATTGCTAAACAAGAAAATAATTTCATTTTTTGGTTGGTTTTAAATTTTGAATTTCACTTCCACCATCAATAAGAACAAATTTTATTTATCACACCTATTTTTTTATTAATATAAAATATTATAAGCCTAGATTTTCTACATTTGTTGACCTTTTATAATTTTTGTATTTACTTTTATTTTAAAAATGTCATTATTTAACTATGGCATAATGGGTTGACCCATTTGACCTAGATAGTTGAATTGCTTACCCACTATTTGGATGAAAAAATAGTTTTGTTTATAGGCCAACTTTTATAAACTTGGGTTTTATATTGTTAAAAGTATTGGATACAAATCTAATTAGTAGAATTTACTGTTGAGGAAATTTTTTTTTAAATATAAAACTAAGTGAGAGAGAACGGTAGTTAATACCTCAAATATAAGATCCTTAATAAGAGGTAAAGTAGTACTTCAAACTTTATTTTATTTTATTTTATTTTTTGCCTTTACTATTAGAGAGGGACCTAATTCACAAATAGGGGTATTTTAGATAGAAGAAAAGTTCCACATGCTCATTTTTACTTTTTAATAATAAATATAGATATATGTAGAGGTATAAATTACTATCATGACTCATAATTAACTCTTTTTATTTGGGTCACTTACTAGAACACCACTCTAGTTTTATTAATTTACTTAAACCTACCTTATATTTTTCATTTTACTAAAACACTCTCTATAATTTGAAACCTATTTACTTAATCAACCTTTCACTAAGAAGTGCTTGTTTTGCCATGTGAAAATAGTAACATGATCACCTAACTTGAGTGGAAAATGTTCAAGGGAATGGTCCAATGATTGTTTATTTCATAAGTATCCCTAACACTTCTTCATATAAGAAACAAAATTGACCAAATATAACCAAATAGAGTGGTTGCTTATGGGGAGAAAAATGGTATAGGGGTGTTTTAGTAAAATGCAAACTATAGGGTATGTTTTAGTAAATCTGTGAAACTATAGGGGTGTTAGTAAATAACCATTTTTTATGGATAAACTCATCATAATTAACTTAATAGTAGACAAAAACTCCTCTATTCAAGGATCAAATTGTTGGTATTGAACATTGTATTGGATAGCTCAAATATAAATACATATATGGATACACTTTTGGAAATGCATGGATGAGGATCAAAGATAATATGCTTAGATACACTAGGAAATGCATACAAATTACATAAACATATTAAAAGCACTAAATTACATAAACACATGAGAAATGCATATATTAATGGGTTATATGAAGAGAAACATTGCAATCAACAGTACCAAGACTCTAAAACATGTATACATCATACAATAATTATCACTTATAATTTCCAATTTTTGGAAAATTTTATTTATTTAATATTTCTAAAAAAATAGCAACTTTATTTTTAAAATAAATAAATATCTTTTCATTTTCAACATATAATTTATATATAAAATAAAACATATAAATCATTTAAGGTAGATAAAAATAAATTATCCTCATAACTTTTAGTTCTTATCAAATTTTTAGGAAATTAAATATTAAATTATTTATTTTAGTTTTGTAATTATAATTCTATTTCAATTTTATAATTAAACTTTTACATTTTTATTAAACTTAAAAAACAATCCAAAAGTGGTCAATATACAATTTTGTCAAACTAGACACTGATATGCTTCTATACCGGTGCATATGCTATATGGCTTAATACAAAGTCATACCATGCCAATATGCACTACTCATAGGATATATACATAGTCGTGGTGTATCTCATCCATGGCCATGGATAAGGATATGATAAGCCTCGCCTTTATTTTGAAAGTTGTTAGATGATTCTCACATTTTAACTTGAGATGATCAAGATGTGTAGCATGGAAGATGTAGAATCTTGAGGATCATGAAGCTTGGGGGTACATGGATCTAACAATCAATAAATCTGATATCTTGATTTATTGAGATATAAAAGCTTTTACAAAGAACCCAGCCTGATTTTTTTAAACATATTTTCTGATTTAATGAAATTGTAAGTGGTAGACAAATTCAATTTCATGCATCACATGGATTCACATTGTATGGATGACCATGATCTTGATCAGATCCTCGTAGCTCCAAGATTTTGTAAATAAATGTAAAGAAATCAATGGTTTTAGTCATTGTAGCCAATGAGAATAGGCTGTCATCAACACCAATTTCCTTTTTTATTAGAGAATAGCCCCTAGTATGGGGCTACTATTCTGATTTTTTTTTCATGTGTGCTGATCAATTTTGTTTGATACCCATTTTTATGTTGTAAATATAGGTTATTATTTTATTTGATATTATATATATATATATATAGAGAGAGAGAGAGAGATTAAATCAAGTTTTATTTCCAAATAATAACCCACTTTGTGGATCCTACATTATTTGAAATGAGTTTTATTTTTATTTTTCTTTTTAGTGGAGGTAACTATCACTAACCTTTTTGAGAGTAGAGGTAACTACCATTTGAAGGTCATACATTTTTTTCTGTGGTAAATACATGTCTGAAGAAGGTTGTTTTTATTTGAAAGTGAGTAACAAATTATGAGATTTTTTTTCTTAAGAAAATAAGATGCCACTTATCTGAGTGAGAAGCTCTCTAGTTTGAGGGATTTCCTCAAACACACACACACACACACACACACACACACAAACACACACACACACACACACACACACACACACACACACACACACACACACATATATATATATATATATATATATATATATATATGTTTTCAGAATTTTCTACATTTTTTTACATTTGTATGTCTATAAAAATTATTCTCACAAGTCATACTTATTTTTGTTTAATATGATAAATATACGACATTAGAGATGTGCCCAAATGTTTTCAACAGTTTTTTTTTTGTATTTTTATACATTTTTATATTTTCATCTTTTTTAATTATTATTATTATGTTAAGGGTTGACATATTTTAACCCAAAAGGTCGAATTGTTGGCTTCACCAAATAGGAAAACAACTCCATTTTGGGTTAGTTTTAAATTTGTATTTTATTTCTAGGGATTTTTGCAAAAAATATTAACAATGTTTATCAAATTGATAAATTTGGTCATGTCAAGAAAATAATGCCCAAATAGGTGAGTGAGAAACAAAATAGGTTTTGTAAGACAGGATTATGCTTAAGGGTCTCAATGGACCCATCCAATCCAAAATCAATTTGGACAGATTGGATGGACAAAAAAAATAGTGGATTGGACCAATCCGGTCCAAAATATTTATTAGATTGGACTGGACCTGGTCTGTCCATAATAAATTTATATTGGATTTGATTGGATTAAGTCAATATCCAATGCAGTGATATAAGATAAGAATATAGGTGTTAATGGACCGGGTTTGGGTTGAAACCAGTCTAAATTAAAATGAATTTGAACAAATTGGATGGTCCGAACATTGAATTGAACTGGCCCAAAATGGTCCAAATTATTCATTGGATTGGAGTGGACCTGGTCCATTTATAATGGACTCACATTGGATTGGATCAGGTTGGACCAAATCTAGTGCAATCGACACCCCTAATTATGCTTTATTGAAAAAGAAAAAATACAAGATGTCCCTTCAACCCTCAACCTTAGCCCTTCCTCTCCCAGATAGATTATTAATAAAACCTATATCTATATCTATCTACACTACTACTACAAGTATTGTTGGAACTTTTGTTTGATGAAAATACCCTATTTTTGAATTTGTTCCCTATTTAATTGTGAGGGAAAAATTAACTTGAATTACTATTTTTCACTTTATGTAATTCCCTATCATTAAGCCCTTATGTTTTAATTTTGCCCCTGTCTAATTGTGAGGGCACAAAATGTATTTAAACTACTTTTATCTCATTCAATTCCTTTTCATCAAGTCTTATATTTAAGGTACTAATTCTCATTCTCTCTCAAATTAATTCTCCTTTTTTCACTAATAAATTCTATCATTTTGTTTTTTTTTTTTTTGCTTCAAATAAATTTTGTTAATTAGATTTATATCCAATAGTTTTAGCAAAGAAAGAACTTGAGCACATTAAGAACCCTTAGCCCCTCTTCTTCCACAATGCACATTAAAAATAGAGAGAGAACCCTAAGCATTTATTTTGCCATAAAGTGTAGTAGGGAGTGAGAGATTTTAAAATGGATCATGGATCCATGATGGAGATGATTGGTATGATGAATGCATCGGAGCCTCCAATAACAATAGGCAACTCTATTCTCTAATCAAGATACGAGACAACGAAACAATGAAATAGAATATGCCCACATTGAAAAATCTACGAACTACACAAACCCAATTAGAAAATTTATAACAAAAAGAAAAGAAAATTGATCTTGGCTCCTTTGGATATCCTGTTTAGCAAACAATATTAAAACAAATATTGTCTTTTGGGAGAGATGAATCTTCAGCTAGCCTTCGCGGAGCTCTAGTTACCTTCTATATTGTTTCTGGGCAATTTTGTCTAAAATAAATTGATTTCTTCCCCGATCACTGATTTGGCTATTACTTTACAAAACCACTGATTTTTCCATTTTAACAAACTTTGTTATTTTTTTTTTCTATAAAATGTTATTATTTCTATTACCAATAAAAGCAAATATTCTTTGAAAGAACATGAATTAATATCCTAAATATAAAACTAAATGATGTGCAACAATAAAAATGTGGGTCCTACTCTTGATGAGAACTAAAGAAACAAACTAACTAAAAAGAGTAAGTTATAGTTTATCACCCTTGATCATTATGTGTTTGTTAAACGTTTAAAATCCCTAATCTACCCTTAATTTATGGGACCATTTTGTCCTTTCTCTTACATATTTGTATAAACCCTTTATTAATTATGTTTCTTTTTTTATATTTAGCATCTGTAGTGTGTAAAAAAAGAGATGAGATAGCATTCTTTGTCTTGTCTATTTTTATTATTTTAAAATGCCATCCTTTCACTCATATCAATCTTAAAAGGCAGTTTTAGTAAATTAAACTTTTTATCGAATCCAATTAGGTTTGTAAAGATTTTCCTACCTTTTCCTTCCTTTCCCTACCTTTTCCTTCAAGCCAAACATAACCTTAATGGAGAGGAGGCAATGTGTTAGAATTTGAAAATTCAGATAGTCTTTGATGCAAATGAAGTTTGAGAGGCTAAATGTCATTATCCCCAATGTACATGGTGGTAATCTGTCATTTACTTAAAAAAAGAAGCATTTTCAAACATTCTTTCCTATCTTATGAGTTTGAATTTCCTCATAGAGTGGTCCTCACATCCATCTCACAACATGTTGTAGCTGCACGGTAGGAACATCTCTCATACTTGTATGTTTTCATTCATGGGAAGATGTTCCCAATGCATGGCTACAAGTGTTGTGAGGTGAGTGCAAGGATCATTTTGTGAGGAGGAAATCTGGATTCCTATCTTCTAACCCACTCTCTTCCCACCATCTCTTCTATCTTGTTTGATTATCGATCTACTCTTTCTCACTTCCAATGGTTGGGCTTAAGGGTGTCAATGGATCAGTTTTGGGTTGGATCCATCCATATCAAAATCAATTTAGATGGATTGGACAGACCAACAAGACATATTGAATTGGACCAATCTAGACTTAGTGCTCCAAACTATTTATTGGATTGGATTGGACCTGGTCCATCTATAATGAATTTATATTGTGATGTAACCGTTTCTGGTCACGTACCAATTTTTTGTGATATATAAATTTTTTGGCTAAGTACCTTGTTATTTGACCCAATGGTGATGTGCCTTGGTGATGAGCTACTTGGTGGCAAACTCCCTAGTGGAGAAATGCCTGGTGGTGAGCTCCCTGGTGGAGAGCTACTTGGTGACGAGCTACTTGGTGGTGAACTGCCTGGTGGCGAGCTCCCTGGTGGAGAGCTACTCCTTGGTGGAGAACTGCCTGGTGGCGAACTGCTTGGTGGCGAGCTACTTGGTGGCGAATTGCCTGGTGGTGAGCTCCCTAGTGGAGAGCTACTTGGTGGCGAACTGCTTGGTGGCAAGCTCCCTGGTGGAGAACTACCTAGTGGCGAGCTCCCTAGTGGCGAACTGCTTGGTGGCGAACTCCCTCGTGCAGAACTGCCTGGTGGCGAGCTCCTTGGTGGCAAATTCCCTATTGGCGAACTGCTTGGTGGCGAGCTCCCTGGTGGCGAGATCCCTGGTGGAGAGCTACTTGGTGGCGAACTCCCTGGGGGAGAACTGCCTGGTGGACTCGTCATTTGACCTGCTCCTAGGCGGCCTGCAACTCAGAGGATGGTGGAGCTCCCTGGTGCAGCACAACCCGACTGCCCTCTGCATGAGGTGATTTCCTCTCCTTTGTAGGCGGCAGGAGCTGAGGGACTTGCGAGAACTGAATCAGAGGACCCGGGGGTATTTTCCCGGTGGGGACTCTCCGATGCCTAAGTTAGCATTCTGATTACAGAGAGCTTGGAGAGAAATGAGAGAGCTAGAGAGCAGGGGTTACCATCCTTTTTCCCTCCCTTGGCTTTGGGGGTCGGAGTCCTTATATAGTGGTGTCCTCGCGGGTTAGGTGGGTGAAAAGCCTTCAAACAGTAAGACTCGTCACATCCCGTCAAAACCGAGGTACGGTGGTGAACTCCTCAAGGTTGTCAGGCTGGCGCTTGTGTTAGGCGGCCAGGTCGGTGTTTGGGCCAGGTTGTCAAGTCGGCGCCTGTGTCAGTCGGCAGGCCGGTGTCTGGGCTAGGTTGTCAGGCAGGAGATCTTCATGCGATACACCAAACTACTCTTCTATACCGAGCTACCCTACAAGTGGCGAGCTGCCCGGGGGAGCTATGCCAAGCTCCTTGTGGCAAGCTTTGCCGAGCTGCCTGGCTCCTTGGTGGCGAGCTCCTTGGCGAGCTCCTTGGTGAGCTACCGAGCTCGCGGGGTATGCTGTTATGGTTCATCGGTCGGTGTCTTATGGGTTGCCAGGTTGGCCAGGTTGGATCATGTGTCGGGCTGATCCAGGTCGGCCAGTTCGCGCAGGCCGCGCCAGACAGCGCGTAGGCCGCGCTAGGCCGGCCAAGTCGGTGCCCCGGCGGAACACCGACTTGGTAAGTTGTTGCCTGGGTGTCGCCTAGTTGTCACGAGGTGCCATGTCTTGCAATTTAACTGGAGGGCCAAATCTGCCCTCATCTTTTGTCCCCCACTTCCGAGCTGAGAGTAACTCAGCGAAGGGAGTAGATTTCTTTTGGCTCGTAAGTCGACGAGATAGTAAGTGCTAATCCAAATCGTTAGGCTTTGGGAGCTGTTTGTATGTGGCGAGCTGCCAGTAAGGCGAGGGGGTCTCCACCAGTTCAGTAGTGTAGCCCTTAGGCTCTAGGGGAAACTTATAGTTCACTTTTGCTGATTTTGTCCTACTGAGGAAGCGACTGGATATTTAGCAATAGTGTGGCCCGTAGGCTTTGGGAGTGACTCGTAGTTTACTCTTTTTTTTCACTTTGCCTGTGCTGGAGAGGCGATTGGGTAGTAATGTGGCTCGTAGGCTTTGGGAGTGACTCGTACTCTATTCTTTTTTTACTTTTCCCGTGCTGGGGAGGCGACCGACTCTTAAGCAGTAATGTGGCCCGTAGGCTTTGCTTGTGAGGTGTCGAGCTATGATTGTGTTGCATCAGCTTCGTAATGTCGGTCACCCACTCCTACAAGAAGCTACTAGGAGCTCGACCTTCGGGGGCAGCACTACTAACTTTAGGTCGCTAGCTCACACGGGAGCCTTGGAAGGTTCAACCGGTAAGGGCGCTTATGTAGTCTGTTGGCCGCCAACTCCCGCAGAAGCCACGAAGAGCTCATCTTTGTAGGGGGGACCTTGCGGAGAGGACCGGTGAGGCTTTATCTGAATTGAAAGTAAGGTTGGTAGAGCTACTTAGTCTGTTAGCTCCCTACATAGTCTTTGAGTTCATAAAAAATGTAAACTATAAAGCGATAGCTTCAATTTCTAAAAAGTGAGGACTTAGCTTTGGTAAGATGAGAACTTAGCTTTTGTAGGATGAGAACTTAGCTTTTTGTAGCGTGTTCCCACAGACGGCGCCAATTTGATGTAACTGTTTATGGTCACGTACCAATTTTTTGTGATGTATAAATTTTTTTGGCTAAGTACCTCGTTATTTGACCCGGTGGTGACATGCCTTGGTGATGAGCTACTTGGTAGCGAACTCCCTGGGGGAGAACTGCCTGGTGGCGAGCTCCTTGGTGGAGAGCTACTTGTTGACGAGCTACTTGGTGGCGAACTACCTGGTGCAGTGCAACCTGACTGCCCTCTGCATGAGGTGATTTCCTCTCCTTTGTAGGTGGCGGGAGCTGAGGGACTTACAAGAACTGAATCAAAGGACCCGGGGGTATTTTCCCGGTGGGGACTCTCCGATGCCTAAGTTAGCATTCTGATTACAAAGAGCTTGGAGAGAAATGAGAGAGCTAGAGAGCAAGGGTTACCATCCTTTTTCCCTCCCTTGGCTTTGGGGGTGGAGTCCTTATATAGTGGTGTCCTTGCGGGTTAGGTGGGTGAAAAGCCTTCAAACAGTAAGACTCGTCACATCCCGTCAGAACCGAGGTACGGTGGTGAACTCCTTGAGGTTGTCAGGCTGGCGCTTGTGTCAGGCGGCCAAGTCGGCGCCTGGGCCAATTTGTCAGGTCGGCGCCTGTGTTAGTCGGCGGGTCGGTGTCTGGGCCAGGTTGTCAGGCAGGAAATCTTTTTGTGATACGCCAAACTACTCTTTTGTACCGAGCTACCCTACAAGTGGCGAGTTGCCCGGGGGAGCTATGTTGAGCTCCAATTGGCAAGCTTTGCCGAGCTCCATTTGGCAAGCTTTGTCGAGCTGCCTGGCTCCTTGGAGAGCTGCCTAGCTCCTTGGCGAGCTCTTTGGTGAGCTACCGAGCTTCTTGGTGAGCTCCTTGGTGAGCTACCGAGCTCACGGGGTATGCCGTTATGGTTCATCGATGGACGTCTTATGGGTTGCCAGGTCGGCTAGGTCGGATCATATGCTGGGCTGATCCAAGTCGGCCAGGTCACACAGGCCGCGCCAGGCAGCGCACAGGCCGCACTAGGCTACGCCAGGCAATGCGCAGGCCGCATGCCAGGCAGCGCCAGGCCGGCCAGGTCGGTGCCCTGGCGGGACACCGACTTGGTAAGTTGTTGCCTGAGTGTCGCCTAGTTGTCACGAGGTGCCACGTGTCGCAATTTCACTGGAGGGCCAAATCTGCCCTCATCATATTGGATTTGGTTGGATTGGGCCAATGGATCGGGTTTGGGTTGAATATAGGTGTATCAATGGATTGGGTTTAGGTTGAAACCAATATAAATTAAAACAAATTTGAACAGATTAGATGGTGCAGACATTAAATTGGACTGGTCCAAAATATTCATTGAATTGGATTAGACCTAGTCCATTTGTAATGGATTCATATTGGATTGGATCGGATTGGACCAAATCCAATCCAATTGATATCCCTAGTTGGGTTAGAATGGATAGGTTAGATTTGGTGTGGCCTGGTGGGATTTCAACACTAGTTTCATACTATTTAAGTGGGTCATAAATTGATGTGGATGTGGGTGGTTTCTGTTAAAGCCACATTCCACTCCAACCTAACCCACCCGTTTGCCACCCTTACTCGCAGTCGCTGCCATACTCAAGGGTGGGCATGTTGGGTCTAGCAGTTAGGTCCCATTATTTATGGCCCAAGTCGATGTATGAAGGAGGTTTCCTGAATCTTGATTATCAGTAGTAATCGAATGACATAAAGCTGGAACACAGCCAATCGTTCTGAGTTATAAAGTTTCAGCCCATGGGCTATTTTGGTGGATTATAAAGTTTCAGCAGAAGGGAATGGTGGATTATTTGTGTGAAAGGTATAATACACATGCAGTAACCACCATGGGAGGGTTAAAGGTCGTCCTAAATTAACAAGGGCCGGTGTTGGACTGACTGGTTCAGCCGAAGAAGGTATTAAGAGCCCGATCGAAACAGACGAGCTGTTTAACTGTATGGTCTCAAGCGCATGGTGTGACTATGCTTTCCCTACTTCTTTAACTGTCCCAATTCCAATTAAAAATGGGTCTCGGTCTATAGTCCATACCATGAGCAATACTGGGTAGAGTTGACCATGCAATTCCCCTCAGGCCTCAGCAACAATTTAATGAAAATAGAACAACCATATATATATGATGAGGGAAGATTTGGCCCGACCTCTCTATTACGTGACACATGGCAGAAACAACAGCTCGGCAAAAGGGGCCAAGCCTAGGTGGGAACAAGGGCACTAGCGGACTCTCCCTATCGGGGGCCTGAACTGACCCACCTTGTAACAGCTCGGGACACACTTCGCCGAACTGACCCACCTTGTAACAGCTCGGGATACACTTTGCCGAACAGACCTTGTAACAACTCGGGACACACTTCGCCGAACTGACCCTTGTAACAGCTCGGGACACACTTCGCTGAACTGACCCACCTTGTAACAGCTCGGGATACACTTCGCTGAACTGACCCACCTTGTAACAGCTCGGGATACACTTCGCCGAACTGACCGGCCTTGTAACAGCTCGGGATACACTTCGCCGAACTGACCTGCCCTATAAATACCTCCGAGCTCAAGACCGCCTCGCTCATCACTTCGCATCACTTGGCACCAAAACCAAACAAGTCGTACCACGCATGACACTAAGGAAGTTCGTGCCCAAGGGCGCCGCACCCGACTGACTTGGGATCTGACGTTTGGCGGTAACACCATAAACGACCACCTGCCATCGCCACTAACACCGCCATCTCCAGTTAGATGACGGTTAGGCAGTGACGATTCTGTCTCAGCAGAAAGGACGACGGCCAAATTGACAAGCACAAGGGTAATCATACTTGACCTGACAAGGGCCCCGGGAAGAGTGCACGAAGTGACTATAAGAGCCCCCTGCCCCTGACAACAGAGGTATGCAAACTTTGCGCTATCTAGTATTACCTTGCTTTTGAAGGATTCTAACTTGAGCTTCGGAGCCTCTACACCGGGTTCCCCCCGGAGCTTCCCCATCTCCTCCGTTTCAGGTTCCCTGCTACCCTATTCGGAAGCAAGGCAGCAGACAGCTAAGACCGGCCGGATCGCACTCCATCAATTGGCGTCGTCTGTGGGAACGCTTCAAAAAGCCTCCCTCCAAACTTCGATAACCCCTTTTCTCCAAAAAAAACCCAACACTCATGGCCTCCTCCAGCAACACCGGATGTGGCACGGAGACAAACGCCATCGGGGAACAACTTCAAGTCCCCGTGGTGTGCGTTGGACAGTTCACCATCCCCACCTACCACAAGCATCCCCTTTCCTCCCTTCATTGAGACAACCTTCACTGAATCGACTGCCGTCCCCCTGGCAGCCAGCCAAAACCGGTTGGAAGACTTGATGCAGTGCATGCGGGCAATGCAAGCCCAAATGCAACAGTTCCAGCAGCACCAGCTTCACCAGCACCAAGTGCTGCACAACATCTCCCAGTATCACTATCAACAGCAGTTCCCCCAACTGCCACTGAACCAACCACTACTTCCACCTCGCCACCCCGCTCCGAGGCCGGTCAAGGCCTCCCCGCAGGATGGACGCCTCCACCAGGCAAAGGCCTCCCGGCCCCAGAACCACCCTAACAGCCAGGCCTTGTCCCCAGGCCGAAGAGAGAAAAGTGTCATCCCTGCCTCGCAACCCGCGGGCGGGTCGGGAACCTCACCTGCGAGGTCGGGACCTCGACGCTCCAAGCCCGAGCTCCCGCTCACCGAAAACCGATTCAATGCCCTAGCGGCGGACTACCAGCATTCTGGGCCCATCGAGCTCGGTAACACAGAGGCCAGCAGCGCCAGTAAAAGGCCCGGCAAAGGCGCCGGCGAAGTCGCCGAACCGCCACCCGTGCCTTGTCGGAATCCAGAGGCAAAGACACGAACTCGGACGAGGTAGGGGCTGCCCCAGTTCTCTCGGTTCCTTCCCCCCTCGCATCGGAACTCCTGGCGGTCCCCTTACCCAGAGACTTCAAACTCCCACCTCTGGACAAGTACGACGGGTCCTTCGACCCCAACGACCACGTTGACGCCTTTCAGTCCCAAATGCACCTCGCCAGGGCCAGCGAATCGTGCATGTGTGTGGCCTTCACCACCACCCTCAGGGGGGTAGACCGCACTTGGTACAGGAACCTGGCCCCCGGGTCGATAAAGTGTTGGGCCCAGTTCGTGCAGGTCTTCACCGCACACTTCGTCACCAGCCAACGGTGCCCCAGAACAGAGGAAAGCATCTTCGGAGTAGTCCAAAGAGAAGGAGAATCCATTCGGGGCTACATCAAGCGATTCAACGAAGCATGCCTGCAGATACCGCGGTTGGACCCCACAGTGCAGCTCGCGGGAGCCAAAAGAGGGGTGACACACAAAGAATTCAAATGGCACAAGGTGGCCAACCAGCCCGCAACCGTGGCCGAATTCCTCAAACTCGCGGATAAGTTCATGAGGACAGAGGAAGAAATCAACCAACGAACCGAAGACGGGAACGAGAAAAGAAAGAGAGAAGGCGAGCTCTCCAACCCGGTGAATAAAAAAAACCCAACCCGGGAGCCGAAGCCGAACCAGTCATTCCGGGTCCCCCTAGCAGTTCGGACGGACTACACCCCGTTAAACACGAGGCGGACAGAGATCTTAATGACGATCAAAGACGCCCCGTACGTTAAGTGGCCACCTCGCCTAAAGGGAAATCCGAACGAGAGAAATAAGAATTTGTATTGTAGTTTCCATAGAGACCATGGTCATAGCAACGAACAGTGTAATAACCTCCGGGATGAGATGGAGGGGCTCATCCGTCGCGGATACTTGAGAAACTTTGTACAGCACAACAATAACAATAAAGCAGGTCGGCAAGGAGAGCACGAAAAGGATGCCCCCGAGTCTAGCAGCAGACCTGCCGAACCGTTGCAGAAGCATCCTCCGGAAGAGAGGCCAGTTCGGGGAACCATCCATGTAATAGTGGGAGGTTTGGTGGTAGCGGGGTGTACCTCGGCAGCAGCCCAGACTTCAGTTCGCGAAGCGGCCCTCGAAGAACGGAACCCCCCAAAGAGACCAAAGACCGAAGAACCAATCTTTTTCACGGAGGACGACGCGCGAGGAGTCCACTACCCCCATGATGACGCGCTTGTCATTAAACTAAGGATCAGCGACTTCGAGGTCAGGCGCGTACTCGTAGATTCGGGCAGCTCAACGGACATCCTCTTCAAATCAGCATTTGACCAGCTGCAGTTACGGAGGAGCGAGCTGAAGCCCGCGAACACTCCCCTGGTGGGTTTCAGCGGAGAGGAAGTCAGGCCCCTCGGAAAAGTAACTGTCCCTGTGGAAGTCGGCACATGGCCTTGTACGGTCAGACTCAACCATGATTTCCTGGTAGTCGCGACTCCCTCCCCATACAATGCCATAATAGGGCGGCCGATCACGCATATCCTACGGGTGGCGGTCTCCACCTACTATTTGGCCATGAAGTTCCCTACGGACTTCGGTATAGGGGTAGCGCGGGGCAACCAGCTCGAGTCCCGCAAGTGCTACGTTGCCGCCCTGAAGGGAAAAACCAAGGCGACCGATGACCTCGAACTGGAGCGGCCTGCGGAGCAACGTGAGGAACGAGCTTCGCCCACGGAGGAAACTGTCGCAATCCCGACTTCAGCTACGGACCCAGCTCGCACACTAAGCATCGGAGCTTCCATCGATGATCCCCTACGAGCTGAACTTGTGAGTTTTTTACTTCAAATTTTAGATATTTTTGCCTGGTCCGCGGCCGACATGCCCGGCATTAGCCCCGGGCTGATAACTCACAAACTTAATACTGACCCTGTAGTCAGACCCGTTAGACAGAAGAAACGCATCTTAGCCCCAGAACGCTGGAGAGCGGTCGACGAGGAGGTCGAGAAGCTCCTCGCAACAAACTTCATAAGGGAAGTCCATTACCCGAGCTGGGTGGCCAACCTGGTGTTGGTAACAAAAGGCAAACGGCAAGTGGCGCATGTGTGTCGACTATACCGACCTGAATCGAGCTTGCCTGAAAGATTGCTTCCCCCTCCCCAGAATTGACGGTCTAGTGGACGCGACCTCGGGAAACGAGTTGCTAAGCTTCCTGGATGCCTACTCGGGCTACAACCAAGTTAGGATGGACCCATCTGATGAGGAAAAAACCAGCTTCATAACCGAGTTCGGCCTGTATTGCTACAAAGTCATGCCCTTCGGACTAAAAAATGCAGAAGCGACTTTCAAAAAACTTATAAATAGGCTATTTCGGCCCCTGATTGGTACGAAGATAGAGTGCTATGTAGACGACATGGTCGTCAAGACTCAGTTTTCACAAGAATTAATACAAGACTTAGATTCTGTTTTCCAAATCCTGCGTCAGTTTAGCATGAAGTTGAACCCCAACAAGTGTGTCTTCGGCATCACCTCGGGCAAGTTCCTAGGCTACATTGTCAATCGGCACGGTATTGAGGCCAACCCGGACAAAGTAAAAGCCATTCTAGATATGAAACCACCTCGGAAAGTAAAAGAGGTTTAGAGGCTAAAGGGCCGCATAGCCGCTTTAAGCCGCTTCTTGTCTAAGTCAGCAGACCGCTGCCTACCCTTCTTCAAGGCAATCAAAGGCAAAGGGTTCGAGTGGACCCTGGACTGCCAGTTCGCGTTCGATGAACTGAAAGGTTACCTCGCTAGTGTGCCAACCTTAGCCTGGCCCGAGGTGGGTGAAGTCTTAGAACTGTACCTCTCGGCGAGCGACGAGGCGGTCAGTTCGGTACTGATAAAAGAAACAGACCGGGTCCAACGACCCATCTATTATGTTAATAAAATTTTGCAGGGAGCAGAGGCAAGGTACCCGGAGATAGAAAAACTAGCATACGCCCTAGTAATAGCAGCTCGGAAACTCCGCCCATACTTCCGGGCTCACACCGTCATCGTCCTAATTGACAAACCTCTTAGACAAGTTTTACTCAAACCCGCGGTCTCCGGTCGACTGACGAAATGGGCCATCGAACTCAGCGAGTACGACCTTCAGTACAAACTGAGAACCGCTATCAAGGCCCAAGCTTTGGCAGATTTTATCGCCGAGTGCACTTTCAGCCACGAAGCCCCACAGGTCGAGCCTGAGGTCCCCAGTTCGGGTGAACCCGGAGCTCCTGAGCTCATAGAGTCCGAACCCCGTGAAGTAGCAGCCAGTGTGGCATCTCTCCTGGTCAGGCGAAGCGCGAACTGGGATGAGGAGCCCTGGATCCTTCACGTGGACGGTTCCTCAAACCGGCAAGGCAGCGGAGCTGGAATTGTCTTGTGCGGCCCGGGCGGCATAAAATTAGAATACACACTACGCTTTGAGTTCACGGCATCCAACAACGAGGCAGAGTACGAAGCACTGATCGCCGGGCTGGACCTAGCGCGAAAGGTAAAGGCAAAACACTTGGTCATCTGCAGCGATTCTCAGCTCGTGGTGAACCAAGTTACCGGCGAGTACGAAGCACGCGATCTCTCCATGATCGCATATTTGGCCAAAGTAAAAGAAGCCCTGCTCAACTTCCGGTCACACATCATCAGGAAAATCCCGAGGTCAGAAAACACTAAGGCCGACGCCCTGTCCTGGTTAGCCAGTACGAGTCACAACAACATGAGAACTGTGTACATAGAGGACTTACCTCGGCCTAGTATTCTCGGGGGACAAAGGAGGTCGCTTCCGTCTTAGAAGCAGAGCCGAGATGGATCGATCCACTCGCGAGCTTCTTGATAGACGGAACCCTCCCTGCAGAACGCAATGCGGCCAAGAGGGTGCAGCGCCAGGCGGCCAAATACGTCATAATAGACGAATGGTTATACCGACGGTCGTACACGCTCCCCTATTTGCGTTGCCTGCGACCTACCGAAGCAAAGTTCGTACTCTGCGACACTCATGAAGGCCTGTGCGGCGGACACTTGGGGGTCAGAGCACTCGCCCAAAAGGCACTTCGACAAGGATACTACTGGCCAACGATGAAGGCAGAAGCTATCGAGCTCGTCAGAAAATGCGACAAGTGTAATAAGCACGCTAACATCCACCATCAACCTGCCTCTGACCTCAAATACCTCGCCAGCCCGTGGCCCTTTGCACAATGGGGCATTGACCTCCTAGGGCCATTCCCACCAGCAACAGGCGTAAGAAAATTCTTAGTTGTTGCATTAGATTACTTTACGAAGTGGATAGAAGTCGAACCTCTAGCAACTGTTACGGCTCGAAACATACAGAACTTCTTTTGGAAGAACATAGTATGTCGGTTCGGGTTACTTCGAGTATTAATCTCCGACAACGGCAAATAGTTCGAGGATATCAAGTTCCAAGAGTGGTGCCAGAACATGGGGATTCGGCAAAATTTCACGTCAGTCGCGCACCCACAGGCAAACGGTCAGACGGAAGTAATGAACAGAGCCATCTTGCATGGACTGAAAGCACGTCTGGATTGAGCTAAGGGATTGTGGGCCGAAGAGCTACCAAGTGTCTTATGGGCTCACCGAACTACCGAAAAAGCAGCCACGGGAGAAACCCCCTTCAACCTCACCTACGGCACTGAAGCAGTGATCCCGACCGAAATCGAAATACCAACGTTGCGATTAGAAACATATGACGATCGGACGAACGGAGACGAGCTACGTACCAACCTCGACCTACTAGACGAGGTAAGGGACCTCGCGCACATCCGAACAGCGGCATAGCAGGAGCAGGTAGCTCCCTACTACAATAGTAGAGTTAAGCAACGAAGCTTCCGAGTCGGTGACCTGGTCCTTCGTAAGATTATGGTGCCCGAACCCGGCATGGGCAAGTTTGGACCTAATTGGGAAGGGCCCTATAAAGTAAAAGGAGCGCTCGGGGGCACATACGAACTCGACACTTTGGAAGGAAAACGAGTACCTCGAACGTGGAACATCGTGAACTTAAGGCAATACTACCTATAAACCACCAAGCGAAGTGGACGAAATTAGGCCCTATGTGCCACAAGGCAAGCCAAGAGGAACTTCGGCGTAAACAAACAAAGAAGAGCACATTATCAACTCGGCAAAAAATCAGTTCGCAGCATAAAAGACCGCAGAAATTTAATAACCCGGCAAAGAAACAGTTCGGGGAAAATGAGCAAGGGGAAAAAGACACTCCATTGCAAGAAACAGTACATTGGCAAAAAAAAAAAATTTACATGCCCGGAGCCACTTCTTCGCCATCGGAAGGCACTTCAACAACACCCGAAGGCCTTGCCTCTCCTTCAGAGTCCGGCTCGCCATCGGCAGCATTGGCCATCTCCTGAGTTATGCGCGAAGTGGTTATGGCACTTACATTGAGGTCGGGGTACGTATTCCAGATCATCCATCGGCTCAACTTGAACCCCCTCCTGTAAGAGTCCACCATCAGATCGTCAAAACGCGGAGAGGCTATGTAATCTTCAACTGTCTTCTTCTTGGCGTCTTCAATGCCTTGGGAAAAAATCTGTGTTCTTTCCCTAATGTCCTCTTGAAGATATTCGACTTGATGCTGCAAATCCAACTTCAAGTCCGCCATATGCTTGACAACTACCCCAATGGCCTCGGCGTCACGCTGAGACCTCGCCTGCCTGGCCATCGCGACGCGAGCAGCCTCTTCAGCAGCATAAGCAGCCACCTCAGCAGCCCGGGTATTTGCCTCTGCAACACGGAAGGCTTCTTCAGCAGCATGAGCGGCAGCCTCAGCAGCTCGCGCCTGTCGCGAGCTCCTCTCCACTTGGGCCGCCAAGGCATGAATTGAAGAATTCACCTACCAAAAGAAACAAGTGAGCAAATGACAGCAGAAGCAACAGAATAAAAAAAATGAAGATAGAATCTAACTTACCACCATGGCATGTGTTACGGTGCGGCAAGCGACCTGATTCAAGGGAAGATCGGTCCACGCCGCAACCTCCTCAGGGAAAGTAGCATCCCTACTTTTCTGAAGAGCGTAGTTCGGCGTCAACATGTTCCTAAACTCCCCTTGAGCTCTCGAGCCTGAGGGCCCAACCCGCGTATGAGCAGACCCAGAGTGAGCAGGAGCACTTGAGAACGCAGGAGCGCCCGTATGAGTGGTCTCAGCGTAAGGCGCCCCGGCAGTTTCGTGCACCGGTGGAGTCACTTCGAGCTCCTTGGGCAGATCCTCCGGCGTATGGTCTGGGGCTTGGGGCTCCTCATCTAGAGGCAGCTCGGTACGAGTTCGCTTGGCGACCCGCTTCCTCCTCTTCATACCTTGGAACAAACGCCCCCCCACGAGTTCTCTCCGCGTCCATCACACCTGCAGTAATGAGTTCGACATCAGGAAAAATGAAAAGAACAGAGCAAGCAAGAACCGCATAGCTAGAAACCTACCCGAACTCAGGCCAGCTGCAATAAGCTTGGCCACCGTTAAGTAGTGGTGGCACTTTAAGCCTTACCGCGCCCATTGCCGGAGGCCCTTAACCGTCTCTTTATCGAGAGTCACGCCTAAATCGGGAGCGGCCTCACCCCACCCGGTCTGAAAAGGCCATCCTTGTGCACTTCGCACGTCAAAGTAGTCCCGCTTCCACGCCGGGACCTTGTTAGGAAGATCGTGCAGAAGCTTAAAACCCTGGCGAGGAATAAGGTAATACGCCTGTCTCCCCCCAGGAAGAGGACCCGCCTGTCTCTTGAGCATCAAGATAGAGGAGAATATCTCTAGGTCCAAGGGGAAGTTCTGCTCGCAAAAAAGGGAAACTGTCCCCACCAGGTTCTGAATAGAGTTCGGATGAAGCTGGCCAATGGTGACACCGAAGTGGTTTATGACTTCGATGAGAAGGGGATGGAAAGGAAGTCGCAACCCTGCAGAGAGCTGCTCTCGAAAAATCACGATCTCGTCGGGACCGTGTTCCCAAGGAAAGCTACCCGAAGGAATGAAATATGTGTACCCCCCAGGAAGATTGTAGGACAGAAGTATGGATTGAAGCCCCTCAGGCGTCATGGTCGAAGGACCAAACATGTCTAGCATCCGACCTCGGCGGGAGGTAGACGCCAAACTACCCGAAGCAACTCGGCCCACTGGTTCATAGTCCTCAAGCTCCACCTCAGGATCACTGAGGCAGTCTGGGGACACGGCTCGGTTGGTGGAACCTACGTCGACCCTACTCGAAGAATCGTCTGAGCTATCAAAGCTAGACATTGGGGAAAAAATAGATTCAAGAAAGTACTCACCAGAAAGTTTGAAGAACAAGCCAAAGAACCGTGAAGACTGTATAACCAGCCTTGATGCAAGCTGGAAAAGACTTGGACGCGAGTTGAAAGGTTGGACGCGAACTCAGTAGACAAACCGCAGAAGTGACAAACCAACCGGGGTCCCCCACTATTTATAGCTACAGTAACCAAGAACCGATCGTGCAGATCAAAGAAAATTCGACGGCCCACGTTCTTACTGACCGCACAACCCTTAAGGTCGAGACGTGATTGACGCACGTCTTTCCGAAAAAAGCGAAACATCAGCGCACGTCTTTTTGAAACCGACGTCGCTTTGACACGCGTCTTTTTCGAAACTGACGCGCCACGCGTCTCCCTGACAGTCGCCCGCGCACGTACAGCAGTGGCGCGCTTTTGAAATGACCCACTGTCACGTCCCAGCGACGTGAATTGGTTTGAAATTTAAAACATGCGGTCACAACCATCAGCGTTCTTGAGTAAGCACGTTTCCAGCCTTCTCGGAAACCGAAAGAACCCTACCAAAAGCATCTCGTGCAGTGAAGGTTCGAAGGACGGGACAAATCCACCTGCTACCTCGCAAAAACTCCCCGCACCATGGCAAGACCCTCGGCACAATGAGTGGGGGGCAATTGATGAAGGAAGATTTGGCCCGACCTCTCTATTACGTGACACATGGTAGAAACAACAACTCGGCAAAAGGGGCCAAGCCTAGGCGGGAACAAGGGCACTAGCGGACTCTCCCTATCGGGGGCCCAAACTGACCCACCTTGTAACAGCTCAGGATACACTTCGCCGAACTGACCCACCTTGTAACAGCTCGGGATACACTTCGCCGAACTGACCTTGTAACAGCTCGGGACACACTTCGCCGAACTGACCCTTGTAACAGCTCGGGACACACTTCGCCGAACTGACCCACCTTGTAACAGCTCGGGATACACTTCGCCGAACTGACCCTTGTAACAGCTCGGGATACACTTCGCCGAACTGACCCACCTTGTAACAGCTTGGGATACACTTCGCCGAACTGACCCACCTTGTAACAGCTCGGGATACACTTCGCCGAACTGACCTGCCCTATAGATACCTCCGAGCTCAAGACCGCCTCGCTCAGCACTTCGCATCACTTGGCACCAAAACCAAACAAGTCGTACCACGCTTGACACTAAGGAAGTTCGTGCCCAAGGGCGCCGCGCCCGACTGACTTGGGATCTGACGTTTGGCGGTAGCACCCTAAACGGCCACCTGCCACCGCCACTGACACCGCCATCTCCAGTTAGATGACGGTTAGGCAGTGACGGTTCTGTCTCAGCAGAAAGGACGACGGCCAAATTGACAAGCACAAGGGTAATCATACTTGACCTGACAAGGGCCCCGGGACGAGTGCACAAAGTGGCTATAAGAGCCCCGTGCCCCCCGACAAGAGAGGTATGCAAACTTTGCGCTATCTGATATTACCTTGCTTTTGAAGGATTCTAACTTGAGCTTCGGAGCCTCTACACCGGGTTCCCCCCGGAGCTTCCCATCTCCTCTGTTTCAGGTTCCCTGCTACCCCGTTCGGAAGCAAGGCAGCGAACAGCTAAGACCGGCCGGATCACGCTCCATCAATATACGTTGTGATTTATGAATGACCCAAAATTAAAACCAAAACCAGGCCTGCCAAGCTCTTTTGAATATGCATGGTTCAAACAATTAAATCAAATGGTTTATTTTCTTTTATCAACTATTCAAAGCCTTCATATATATATAGACTAATGAACGTTTCATAAAAACGCAAAACGGACCTTAGGATCTAATGCTATGTACGCATGGACGCGGACGAGGAAAACAGAAACAAATGACTAGCTAGTAACTTCTTCTTTTTTAAGCACAAAGGCAAATTCATTCATTTAGATCATCAACATTATATCTCATCAAGCGCCAATGACCTGATAAACTCAGGAATTGAAGATCAGGCTATAGATTTCTTGTCTGAATGACAAATTGGTCTAGCCCGTGGGCTAATCCATTACAAGAACTAGATGTGTAAAGAAACTCAGCAACTGTAAATGGAGCGATCGAGGAGCGACTAGCTAGTAACTTCGGACCACATGCATCCGTGGATTCACATATAACGAACACTTATAACCAATACAAACCCAGAAAGATGGCCATAAAAGCATTTCGTCTCAAGCTACTAACACATCCATCAATTCAGCAACTGTAACCAGACCTCTACAAACATCAAAAGAAATATCCTGAAGAACCCAAATCAAAACCATCTGAAACTGACGGCGTCGCATCGGAAACCGGTGGCATCTGTCCAAAAAGCGGGCTGTGAACGAACTCATTCGAGTCAAAACTGAAACACGAGGACGACCCAGAGTCGAACCCGGCCATCGTTTGGTCCGAGTGCCCAACATAATTTGTTGTATCGGGCCACACCGCCTGACCCATATCATAACCCAAAGCTGCCGCATTGCAACTCGAAACGTCAGAAGGGAATGGGGGGAGGTCCGTGCTATCGTAAAATTGGTTCGACGCTAAACCATCAACGACCCCAGCAAATGATGATATTGACTCAGAAACATTGGCCGCAACCCACGAGTCTCCGGCAGGAAATTCGCCGGAGAAGTGGGTGGCGGTGCCGGAATCCTTAGTGAAGTAGAGTTGGGTGGTTGGTTCAGTCTGAGGGGAAGGGAGTAAGAGGGCTTCGTCCGGGGAGATGATAGAAGTGATAGAAGAGCCGGGTGGCAAGTCCGAGTAGACGAAGTTGGTGCGAGCACGAGAGCCACGCATGGAGCGGGCGGCTCTATCGTAAGCTAAGGCGGCCTCTTCGGCCGTGTCGAAGGTGCCGAGCCAATGCCGCTCTTTGGTTGTTGGGTCTCTTATCTCTGCTGCGTATCGTCCCCATGGCCTTCGTCGAACACCTAGAAACCTTCCCGTCGTTTCTTGTTGCTGCTTCCTTTTGCTCCTTTTCTCCTGGAAAAGCATGGGGGATGAAGAAGAAGATGAAGATGGATTAGTTGTTGGATTGGTGAAATCCATGATGGATATATAGATTGAGAAGTCGTAGGTTTTCGTTTTAATTTCCTTGTTTCAGCCAGCTAGAGAGAGCGGGGGGAGGGGGTGTCTAAAGTTTAAATCTAATGGAGAGTTTCAGCACTCCTTCTAAACAAAGAAAGTGCATGTCTTTTTCTCTTCTTCGATCTCTACTAGGGTATAGACTAGTTTAGGAGTGTTTTCTGGGTTCTTCAGGCTGCTGCATGTTGGTCGTTTAGATAAATAACGAGGAACCTGGCTACTATATCCATGGCATTTTACTTTCACTGCCCTTACGATTTTCCAAAATGTCATCCGTAACCGTAATTCTTCAACCCAACAAAAAATTAACATGGTGGTCACATACTCACATTGACATTGGACTATTGGAGTGCTCTTTTGGACTGGATCACTGGACTACTACTACATTTTGTGATTCGCCGCATCAGTGAATCAATTTTCTGATTAAGTGGGAATCATTTATTGGTGGGTCCTATCACAGTGAACGTGGGCCATATATATTGATTGTTGTAACTCCATTAACAATAGACTTTGCTCTTCATTGGATGAATGACAATTGACAGTTTTCTTTCTCGTGGAATGAGTTTCTAATGATGGGAAGATGTTGAGGTTCAAGAAAATTAAAAGAAAAAGAATGTATTGAAGTTGAAGGGTATGATTAGAGATCTAAAACGAAATTATTAGCATGTTCTCTCTCTTAGATCCCAGCAGGTTTTAAGATATTATTCTCCAACCTAAATAATTTAATTGAATTAAATAACTACGTATTAAATTTGATATTTAATTCAATTTAATTATTTAAGGTGGGTGGATCAAAGTTCCTCTTTGCATGCATGTGATTGTTCAAAGGTAAGGATGGTGCTTTGAAGGGGTCTACCCTAATTAATGATGTACTTATCGATCCAACAAAGATTATCTATCTATCTATATATATATATTGATGCATGAAATAGAATAACCATTGTTTGTGAACTGAAATGTTGGATAAGGTGAAGTATTTAACATCTCCAAGGTTTTGAAGCCTTGTATATCCTGCTGGCTTACAAGAGAGTCACCTGCATATCTCCATATAATGTTTAAAGCTATGAAATCATGATTAACTAGCTCAATAATTAACTAGCTCAGAATTAATTTTAATAATCGGATTGTCTTTTAGAGCCTTACCAAGTTACTTATCTATAT
The DNA here is from genome assembly GCF_056320005.1 of Nelumbo lutea. Taxonomy (NCBI): domain Eukaryota; kingdom Viridiplantae; phylum Streptophyta; class Magnoliopsida; order Proteales; family Nelumbonaceae; genus Nelumbo; species Nelumbo lutea. The sequence goes on from NC_142686.1 coordinate 1,109,721, forward strand.
ATTTATTTTAGTTCATTTCATTTCATTTATGTATGTGTGCACTATGGGAAGAGAGGAGGACAATATCCCACCCTCCTCCAACCACATATATAGAACAAAAGGCAATTGATAAGATAGAAAATAAAGAATTAATGTATGGGCATCTTGTTTAGAAGTTAGTTATATTAGTGTAATGTCATCTCAAAAACATTAGATGACATTTTGATTTTAACTTTTTCTATTATACATTTTGTTTTTTTTTTTTAGGGGGGGGGATTTTGAGATGAGGAGAAGTTGGTCAATGGGATTTTGGTTCCTATTGATCAAGATATTCATGTTCTTTTCTCAGATTTATGTGGGGTTTATGGAAAATTTATTTTTCCGTATCATTCACTCGAGTAAGTGATACTCATATCCCATATGGGTACACAATTAACTTTTCCACTTGGGGAAAAATTGAAAATACTTGAATGAGACAAAATTACTCCTTTTAATAATGACTTTTTATGGTTAAAACGGCCATTAACTTATTTACGTAGGAAATAAAAGAACATGGGTAAATGCACTTACCGAGATAAATGTTTCTTGCCTAGATAATTGCATTTAACTAGGTAAGTAACTTCTCGAAAAGTGAATGGAGCCTTTAAGTGTTTATAATTCATTGATCAGATTTAAAGATCGAAATATTTAGATAATTGTTCTTTTTAAATATCAACCTTTTTATGACATGATGCCATTAAAATATTCTGATCTAACTTTTATGACCTACAAAAAACCAATGCAAGTAGTAGCATTATAGGAGACCAGATTTGGTCCTCACAAAGTTGTCCTTACACCGTCCTCACAGTCTTTTATAATCATGCATTGAGAACACCTTCGTAACTGTATTATTATTATTAGTTTTTTGATAAATGGGAAGAAATAAAAACAATAAAAAACCCCGAACCAAAGAAGAAGCCCCAGCTACAGTACACACAAGATCACAAAAATCTATAAGATTAAGATCACTGAGAAAGTCTTCAGCCAATAGCTCACACCAAACATGGCCCATACTGTATATTTTATTTATGGGGAGATAGTGGTTGTAAGGGCGGTCTTACGAGGATGAGATCCAAATTCACATCATAGCATTGTATAATATAGATATAGACGTGGAAGAGGGTTATATATGTGTTTTTATCAACATATATGGCTGATAAACTATTGGCCAATGACTTGCTTTTTCTCTTTTCTGAGTGGGTTTTTAATTACCAACTAATCTATTTATCTCATATATTGAATCCCATTAACAGAAATTTCTACAATATGTTATAGTAGGGAGAAAGTGGCGTGGCTCTTCCAATGATTTTTTTTTCAAATTATTTTAAAATTCAATTTTTACATGAAAAAAAATCTACAAGTTCCACATTATTTTCACTTAGCTATGAGTTACATGTGGCCTCTCGTCTACCTACCTACCCCAGAAAATAACTTTAAAACGAGAAAGGGAAGGCATCAAATTTCATGTGGGTTACATTTGGGGCTACCAACGACAATATATGAGATCGTTGCTCATATTTCTTGGCCTTTGTCCTCTTTTCTATGATTCCGATTTATCACAGATAAAATAAAACCAATTTGTTATTAAGATTCCATTTTTTCAATCATGATGTTGATTACACTTCATCTTGGAATTCATCCAAATCCATCCAATTTATTGATGGATCAATATGGGTCGAGCAACCCCTTAGGGTCAGTGGAAAAGGGTTAGGGTGGGTTGGGTCTCGCGGGTCAAGATGGGTTGGGTCAAAGTCAACTATACTTATACTCACCAAATCTCAAAAATTATAAGCTATAATGATTCAAACTCAAACCTCCTAGCATGGAAACATTTTATTACACTTCCAAACCACTATGCCAAATTTCATTTTGTTAATGAAAGCGAAATAAAATAGATTTTAATACCTTTCGTGTTCACATGCAATTTTATACAAAAAACACTTTTACAAAAGCAATTTTACAAAGTAATTTTATGAAAAGAATTTTTACGAAAGCATTTTTACAAAGTACTTATGAAAATACTTTTATAAAAATACTTTATTAAAGTATTTTTATAAAAACACTTTTATAAAAGTATTTTTACACAAAAACATACAAAAATCCACCCATAAATATTGATAAATAATTAATACCTGATTGGCTACCAACCACGGTTATGATATCAATTGATTCGTCAAAAGTTTTTCTCAGATATCATATCTTTGTGCTAAATTCGGATCAACGTATATAGCCTATCCAAATCATCCGAACCATTTGTAGCCCTTGTGACAAAAAAAAAAAGGAAAAAAAAAAGTAAGAAGACACGTGATTGGGCTCTAACAAGATTTTGTGGTCGGAAGAAATAAAAACAAAAGAGTGGAATTCAAAGAAAAAAAAGATGGGGAGGTGATTATTTATTTGAGTTTTGAATAAGCCATGCATGTTACCTAATCCTTACTTGTATTATTGTATATGGAGGGGAGGGGTTATTAAGATAATCATTAATTGATGATCCATGTGCATTTCAATTTAAGCCAAAATCTCCATTTTCAACACCATTGAAATGACTTTTCTACTTTTATAATTAAATTAACACCAAATGTTGGGTTGCATGTGACAGGGACACGTTAACACATATAGGAAAAATTCGCCTTTTTTTTAAAGAAAATGATGATTAGGCACACTACCTACATGGCAAGAGAAAATGTGAAATCAAGTAGGCCTTGACCAAGTGGGCCCTCTATTGTAAGGTCCATTCATCCACATTCATTACAAATATATATATATATATATATATTTAAATTCCTTTAATTTCTGGGTATCAACCCCCTCCTTTCTAAGTTTGAAATTTTAATCCTATGTCTGATCTCTAATATTAGCTAGGGTTGCTTAAGTGTTTCTATAGGTTGTCATGCGTGACCAGCGTTGCAACCTTGTTCTTCCAAGAACCACATTATATAGGAATACAAGTTTAGGTTCCTCCGCGTTGTTTTCTTATTCAATTTGAAAAAAGACTACAAATACAAATATATAAAGTGCAAAATCTGACATTTTATATTTATTTATACTGCGAGAATTTGCTTCTTCTTCTTTGCTTTTCTACACATCTCGCTCCTGTAATAGAATGGCAAGGGGCTGGATCAATATGCTATCAGGCGGCACAATCAACTCATGATCTGGTCAATTGTTTTTGAAGATTTATGGGGTTAGATGAGATGTAATATTTTGTTTGGGTGAATGAAAATTTTCGTTTGGCTAAAAGAAGAAAAAAAAAACTCACAAGTGACAAGCTTCGAACTTGGAAGGATCTTATGATATGGAAAAGTAGGATCTTATCTATGCGACCAGTTTAGAAAAATACAAATACAAATCTATACAATATAAATACATATAAAACAATATAAAATACAAAGTTTTACCCACTTTCTTTAGACTCAGTTTGGAAAAACCATTAGAAATTTAAACATATATGATTTTGCACTGTGGGCTCAATTTAGAAAGAATATAAATACAAATATATATAAAATAATATAATAGAAAATACAATATTTTGCATCTTACATATTTATATGTGTATTCCTTCCAAATTGAATAATACATATTTGTATTTATACTCTTCTCAAATTAACAATCGATTACTATAATGGGCACCCACACCCATGTTGATGGAAAATGATAAGCGAGCAGATTCCCATTTAGGAGTTGGTATTGTCTTTGTATCTAAGCTTTCGGGTTAATTATTGACTCTTTGTCTTCGACCACGACCACTGTGAATTGGCTGGATGAGTGGTTTTGAAATCCCAACATCCATTGTGTAGTGTAACTGTAAGTATAGCCCATTCAAAACCCTGTAGGGCCTGGGCCTCCTGCTGGTGAAGATGTAATGGGTCAGGGTCGAGACTAGCGTAGCCCAGCCTGGACTGAATTTAGTCCATTGACAGTCCAAAATAGTAAGCACCACATTCACATTCACATTCACTTTATATGATTTAAACGTTAAATTCTCTTTATTTTGTATGTCCATACTCCATGCGCATGATACAATATTTGCAAATTAGCAATCACTGTTTCGGACGATAGTCGATAGGGAAGGGAACCAAAAAGTTATATTAGAAATAGAAAAATCTCCTTCTACCGTCCAAACTTTATTCTACCGTTGACCCGTTTTGTTTATTGTGGGAACTGGGAAGCAACGCAAAATAAGTTGGAGAGTAGAGACCAGAGAGGCTTCCCACCAAAAGAGACTCTATCCCCCATAATTGTAAATTTGTGTTATGTCTCCCTCTCCCATAAAGGTTGAATTACAAATAAACTAAATTAACAAGGCCCTTTAAACCTGTAATCATGTTAAAGCCTAGTTTAAAAGTATAAGTTTCACAACTCCACCCTACTTCATCATCATCATCAGCATCATCTCTCTCTTATTATCATGATATATGTATATAGACTCTAATCTATTTAGCGTCTCCAAGTGTTTCTCTTTATACATCCAAGCCACGTGGCACCCATGTAAACTCGGAATTTGTGTGTTAGACAATTACATCACTCTTTCAATGTAAAGGTGTTTGACTGGGCATGCAACATGACTTTGAATCAAAACAAGAGCATTAATTTTAAATAATAAGAGACCAGGATGCATGCATGAACTACATCTCTCTACTACTACTGAACCTGTATGCCCAATAGTCCTATTCACTATTGAAGACTGGATTGTTTTTTTTCTTTAATTCTGATTTTTTATAATATCTATATGAGAGATCGACAATGAATCAGTATTTAAGACAACACAGAAAATACTTATAACTAATCAATGTATTTATTCTAAAATTAATTCACGAGGGTTTAATTGATCAAAACTTTTAATTTCCCGTGTCAGCATCATAAATTTTTCCCTACCTACCTGAGACATAGCTTTTCCGTTTGCTAAAAACTTAATTAGGAGGGATGGTTGATGACAGGTTAAGGGAAAAGAGAAAAATGACTAAAAAAGTACACTTGAAAATGGAGTAGAAAGAATTTGATGATGATGATGAGGATGATGGTATTTTTATTCCCCAAGCATATAAAAACAAAAACAATATTATGAATGTGAATTGGATTGGATCTGACAATCGGACCGGTTTACATGGGAATTGGTCAGTTTTGTTTCATCTTAAAATCACTTTTTAATTAAAAAATTGTTTATTTGGTTAGCGACCTGCTAATCTGGGTGTCGATCCATTGACCCTCGATCTAGACAATTGTTTTGGTTATTTTTTATTTTATTTCTAATTGTTTAAATTACAAGGGGCCGTCCATTTGAATTGGATGATTGGACCGTTCAACCTGAAAATTGGTCTCAAGAATAGTTCCGTGTTCAGTCCAGTATTTAAAATCTTGATATGATGTGTTTGGCATCAATGGTGTTTTAGGAGCATCGATGTCAGCTCAGTGCCATATAGGTGTTCAATAGAAAATTGAAAAAAAAAAAAAAATTGATGTTTAGTTGGAATTGGGATTATCTCCTCACATAACATAGAAGTATAGGAGATGTTTCCAATGTGCATCTGGTACATATGAAGTTAATGTGAAGAGCAAATTCAGACTTATTTGTTTAGTTAAGCCAATTAATTGATAAATGTGTCTCAATTTACATGAGAGTTGTTTATCAGAAAAACGCCAAAAATGATGTTTTCCATTTCTTTCAAAGGCATTTTTTTACTATTTGACTTATATGGCGTCTAATGGCATCTAGTGGTGCCTATTAATGCCAAGGTGTAAAAAAACATTTACAACAAATTTTGTCTTAATTTACGAAACAAAATCATACAAAACATTTATTAAATAAACATCATCAATATCAAACATACCATATATTTGTACCTGTTTATTTTTACTACTCGTAAGTTGTCAACCAATAAAAATTTTCCGATACAATACACATGGTACTTCAAATTGAGATACCATGTGTGTTAATATGGCTGACGATGATGCTGATTTTTATGATTTCTAAGGTTGTGTTGGGTATTTGAAACGTTTTGCGTTGATCAATAATAATTGTATGTATGCGAATTTGTATCAAAGGTAAATTGCTAAAAACCTCCCCTGAAGGCTATGTTTGGTTTGAAGGAAAAAATAGGGAAAAAAAAAAAGGAAAGATAGAAAAACCTATACAAGATTTGTGAAGGTTTCCTTAACTTTTCTTTCCTTTCCTTTTCCTACTTTTTCCTTTAAACCAAACATAACTGAAGTTTCTAACAGTTGCCACTGTATGTATATTTTAGATATTTTCATACCTCTTATAAGAGGATTCTAACAAAAATACTCTACTTGCACAACTGTATTTAAAGTTCAATGAGATAATTATAATTACCAAACTTCAAGAGAGGTTTCACCAAAATCAAAAACTTCAGAGGAGGTTTCTGCAATTTACACTTATATTGTTCAACCCAAAACATTTTAAGTAAATAAAACAACGGTACCAAAGAGTAGGTCAGGTTAGTCATTATTCTACTTAGTTTTCTTCGCAAATTTTTGCTCATACTTTTACATTGGATTTTGATGTAGTTCATGGGTTACAATTACATTGGTTTCTATAAGACTATATATAAACATAGGTTTTGAAGTACATGACGCTAATAATGAAGGTTTCATATCAATTATGAGTTGTTAGGTTGTTTATTATGTGAAAACTCCGGGAACTGCTTTTTTCTTTTTTCTTTTTTTTTTCAATTATACCTAATGGTTATGGAAAACTTGAGAAAGTTGAAATGAAATCACTCATTTGAATTTGCAAGTTTTTGTCATTAGATTTATAGATTATATATTAAATTGCCCATTCTTCATGAAATTTAGCTGAGTTCTGAAATTTAATAAGAAATCAGATGGGATGATGAACTTAGCTACTACCACAAGCCATTATCAACTTAGCTAAAAACTACAAAATTAATTCATTTGTTACGTTTTTGCATTTTGGAGGATTTTATATATAATTGTTCTTTATTTATTTTGTTGTTTGTCAGAAAAATCAATTCATTTTCACACTATTTATTACATTTATATTACTTATGACAAAAGTGTGGATCCGAGATGGTTTGCAGCATGCAAGTAATTGAAGCCAAATAAACGAAGGGGAGGTTTAATTTCACTGTCCTTGACTCTCCTATTCGTCCTTATCCGCCATCAAAAGCTGATCGGTATTGCTTATTCATGTCGCCATAGAAGCCTGTAACGCACTCGATGATTCTGGAACTGAAACTGTGAAACAGAATCTCCAAGCAAAGCAGTGACTCAACCAACAGGTTCAGATTCAGATTGTCTCGAATGATTTTGGGTTTGCACTTCCATGATTATGGGTTTCTTCTTCAAAGTATATATTACACATGCATTATGTGTTAGGGAATTTATATAATTAGGGAAACTACAAAAACATCCTCAAGGGTAAATGTGGTATTAACTTAAAAAGGTAATACGTTATGCATGTCAGCATATAGGTTAGGAAAACAAACAAAGGGAGGTATTATTAATTTATTATGCACCTTTTTTCAATTATAGGGGATAAAAACACAGAGAAGGTTTATAAATTTGTCAGAAAATCTAAGGAAAGTTTCTATAATTTACCCAAGAGAAAAAGGTGGTAAATAGTAATAGATGTACAACAATGATGAAATCATGCAAATGCTAGAACTTATATTCTATGGACCTTCCGTTTGGGTCCATGGGATACTTGGACCCTCCAATAAAAACTTAAACTTGCCATGTCATTTTAGAGACGACACCGAGACTTAGCAGCAGTTAAGTCATTTGGAAAAAGAAAATATTTGTTTTTTTTTTTCTATTATCTATTTTTTTTTTTTTTTCACAATGGGCAATAGAGGCAGAGGCAACAAAGCCCCTCCCACCCCTCCCACCAATTTCTTTCTTTTATCTCTTTTCTTCTTCTTCTTGTTCTAAGATGGGGAATCAGTAAAACCAAGTGATGAGAGGCGATTAGGCCCTCCAGTGAAATGATGACACGTAACACCTTAAAACAGTGAGACGATATCTTAACGCAATGTAAGTTTACTTTGGGAGTGCCTTGGACACATTGCACCCACCTTGATGACCGTGGCACCACCTCGATAGGCCAGACTACGAACAGCTCGACAAAACATCAGGTCGGTGTATGAGGTGACATGCTTTTGCCAACTCGACTCAATTTCACCTACCAAACTGTCAAACGTGCCAGGTGACCTCCCCCATGAGTGAGTTATCACCCTGCCCACATCGAAAGAGCTAGTTATCACCCCGCCCACTTCAGGCATGATTGGATAGACACTACTCGCTTATGCGGAGTCCATCTCTGGGTGTGAACCACCTTTGAACCAGATGGGCTGGAGATCTCGGACGCACTTTGTGAGCCTCACGACAGATTGCCTATGTACAAGTATCTCCATTAACGGAAAAGGTACATGTGGTTTAGCTCTCACACACTCTAGCTTTCTCGCATTCTTACAAACATATTATCAGTTCGCTGACTTAAGCATCGGAGTGCCCACCCCAAGTAAAGCAACCCAGACACTCTGGTCATCAATTTCTTGTAGTTCGACAAGGCGATCTACTCAGTCCGATGTTCGAGCTGTCTGCCAGTAGGGAACACCAAATAACACATCATCAATTAGTGTCGTCTATGGGAACCGCTACACAAAGGGCCTATTCTCACACATTCTCTGTAACTACATCTTTGAATACATCTTCCAATAACACCCCCATCAACAACGTCAACAACAACACACACGTTGAAAGAGCAGTCATAGGGGGCAGGACCAGCATGCCATGCGCATTGAGGTCCCCTCTGTCACTATCGGGCAGTTCATTGTGCCCCTGACCTTACCAGGCATCCCTGTCACAGAGAATCCTATCCACCCTTTGCCAACTATGAATGCATCTCTTCTAGCAGTTAAGCGCTTTGTAGTTACCATTGGGATTAATGACCGCCATTTTCATGAGCTGGTGTAGTTTGTCCATGGGATACACCTGCAGATGAGAATGTGAGAAGGCCATTTTGTGGCACCAAAAGGGATGTAGCAACAACACCAACAGCATCAGGCCGCTGGGCAGAACGTCAACCAGAATCAGTAGCCTAGCAACCAAAACCTGAATTAGAACTAGAACTAGGTACCAAATCTACCTTGTCGCCATGACAAGTCAAGTCCAAGATGAGGAGTCGAGTCGAGCTGTGGCGTCGGTTGGGACTGAAGCAACCTATTCTACCAAGGGATCCAGGAGAAGGCATTGTAGATGCACGCGCTGCAATGTAAGGAAGAGCCACCTCGCCCTAAACGAAAATGGGGACGCAGAAAAGGAGCCAAGCCAAATCACCACCTTGTTAATGCAACCGGTGACTCGCACTTCATGACTAGCCGCTAAAATCCTTATGGCCCCATGACCAAAGGACTTCAAGGCCCCTGGCCTGAAATCATACGACAAAACAACCAACCCAATCGACCACCTTGATAGCTTCCAGGCTCTAATGTAGTTACACGGGCCAATGACATAAGCCTTTGCATGGCCTTCCCAACCACCTTCCGGGGCACAACTTGGATGTGGTATTCGGGACTAACTGTGGACTCAATCAAGAGTTGGAACTAGTTCACCAACTTCTTCACCACCCATTTTGCGCCAAGCAAGTGGTCTCTAATGTCAATGACCTATCTTATAAATGTGGTCCAGCAACTAGATGAGAAGCTCCGAGACTACATCAAGTGATTAAACTTGGAGCAACTTCTGATACTCAACCTCGACTAGGTCGTACAACTCACTGCGACAGTCAATGGCATTTGGCATCTTGACTTATGCTAGGAGGTCGAGTTGAACCCTCTGACCTATATGGAGGACTTCCACAACCAGGTCGCCAAGTTCACAAAGGCCGAAAAAGCGCTTGGGTTTCATTTAGAGTTGAGTGGGAAACAAAAGAGATTGAAAGACAAGTCTGGCAGTAGCAAGCAGAGGTGGAAGAGTAAGTCGTCAAGGCACATTAGGTCCCCTCATAACCAACGTAGCAGGTCTCCATGAAGAAGGAGAAGATCCCCTTATAGAGGCAACAGATTCTTAGGCTGGCATTCTCGCACCCCTCTCATTCAAAACCGAAGCTACACTACACTAAATGCAAAGAGAGGGAAGATCCTGTTGCAAATAAAGACAACCGAGTACGTCATATGGCCACCTCGGATGAGAGGAAACCCCGCCAACAGGAACCTGAACAAGTACTACCACTTCCATCGAGACATCGACCATGATACAGAAAACTATCATAACCTCAAGCACCATATCGAGGAGCTGATCTGCCAGGGTTACCTAAAGCAATTAATTGAGTAGGAAGACTGCCACTAACCTACTGACCAGCCCAAAGAAGTGTCGTAGTCGAACAGGGACCAAAACAGAGGCAAGCCACCTTGAGACCCACCACTAGCAGAGCGACCCATCTGTAGTGTAATCAACATGATCATGGGTGGGTCCATAGTGGTAGGATGCAGCACCTCGACCAAGAAACATTCAATTTGGGAGTTTGTGCATGAGGATGAAACGCCCTCGTCTAGAGGAGGTAATTTACTTCACAGAAGATGACACTTGCAGGATCCAGTATCCGCATGATGACACCTCCGTGATCAAGTTAGTGATAAATGACTTCGAGGTTAAGCGGATTCTAGTCAATTTCAACAGTTCAATGGATATCATCTTCCTAGTGGCATTCGAGTGGATGGGGCTGGAGAGGAAGGACCTACTACCCGCTGATGTCCCCCTAGTCGACTTCAGTGGAGAAGTGGTGTGGCCTCTAGGCCGCATAAGAGTACCAATGATAGCAAGCTCGCCAACAAACCATGTGCACTTCGACCATAACTTCCTAGTGGTAGCAACTCTCTCGCCCTACAATGCCACCTTGGGCCGATCAACCCTGCACACCCTTGGAGTTGTGGTGTCGACCTATCATCTGTCAATGAAATTCCTAATAGACTATGGAGTGGAAGTGGTGCAAGGAGATCAGTTCAAGTCGCGGAAGTCCTACGTGGCCGCGTTGAAAGGAAAAGGAAAGCAGGCCACCGATGTCGACTTGGAGCCGCCCTCGGAGAATGGTGACGAGAGTGATCACCCCATGGAGGACACCCTCCAAGTGCCAATCTCAGATGTCGACCCCATAAAGACAGGACAGATCAGAGCCCACCTCATAGAACCACTACGCTCTAAATTAGTAAGCTTTTTAATTAATAACTTACATGCTTTTTCTTGGTGGGTAGCAGAAATGCTTGGTATAGACCCCTCTGTCATAACTCATAGGATGAATGTTGACCATTTAACTAGACCAATCCGGTAGAAGAAAATGAACTTCACCCAAGAGTAGTGGAGGATAGTAGAAGAGGAGGTAGAGAAGCTCCTCGTTGCAGATGATAGGTCGAGCTGGATGAATGTTGACCCTTTAACTAGACCAATACCCGAGCTGGATTGCAAACTCAATGCTTGTGAAGAAGGCCAATGACAAGTGGCACATGTGCGTCGACTACACCGACCTCAATAGAGCCTGCCCAAAGGACAACTTCCCACTTCCTAGGATAGACCGCCTGGTAGATGTGACCTCAGGGTTTGAGCTATTGAGTTTCATGGGCACCTACTTCGGATACAACAAAACCTAGATGGATCCAATTGTCCAAGAAAAAACTACTTTTGTACGCTAGGGTGACCAACCAACCACTTGTAAATAAAGTATTTTCTTATTTAATTGGAAATAAAATTGAAGCTTATGTCAATGATATGGTTGTTAAAACTTGATTTTCAAACTCTTTGGTTTCTTACCTAAACTGTGCTTTTGACATTTTAAGAAAAAACAACATGAAGCTCAACCCAAACAAGTGCGCCTTCGGTGTCATGCCGGGCAAGTTCCTCGAGTACATAGTGAACAAACGTGGCATTGGGGCCAATTGGACAAAATCTAAGCCGTCCTAGATATGAGACCCCTAGGTCTATTAAAGAGGTTCAAAGGCTAACAGGTCGAATAGCTGCCCTAAACCGGTTTATGTCTAAGTCGGCTGAGTGGTACCTTCCATTATTTAAAGCCATAAAAAAGAACCAAGACTTTGAGTGGACCAAAGAGTATCAACTTGTGTTTGACGAGCTAAAAGGTACTTGAGTTCACCACCCTTGCTAACTAGGCTGGAACGGAAGATGAGCTAAAACTCTACCTCTCAATAAGTGACGAGGTAGTGAACTCGTTTTTAATTGGCAAGGTGGACATGGTGCAGATACATGTCTGCTACGTAAGTAAAGTCCTGCACACCATTGAGATGAGGTATTCGAACATCGAAAAGTTGGCCTTCTCGTTGGTGTTAGCAACCCGTAAACTATGCCCTCACTTTCAGGCCCATACCATTGTGGTCCTGACCAATCGATGTTTGAGGCAAATCCTTTAGAAGCCTAAGGTCTCGGGAAGGTTAACAAAATGGGCAATTAAGCTCAGTGAGTACGACATCCGGTTTGAGCCATGTCCAACGATCAAGACTCAGGTCCTGGAAGACTTCGTCGCCTATTGCACGTTCAGCACGCCGATCCCTGAAGTTGTCAAGCTTGTGACCATCCCGGGGGCATTTACCAGTGCAATGCCCAAACTGACTTGGGACAAGGAGCCCTGGATCCTCCATGTGGACGGCTCATCCAACCAAGGCAAAAGCAAAGTTGGGCTAATCCTCTATGGACCTAACGAGATGAAGATAGAGTACACTCTTCGATTCCTGTTTCGAGCTTCGAACAATGAAGTTGAGTATGAAGCGCTATAGCCGGGCTATTGTTGGAAAAAGAGGTTAGCACGAAACATATCGTGGCGTGCAACGACTCTCAACTTGTGGTGGATCAAGTGAATGGGCAATATAAGGCTTGGGAGCCCGTCATGTTGGCCTACTTGGCCAAGGTTAGAGAGCTCCTGCCCAACTTCCACTCTTAGTACATCTAGCAAGTTTCGAAGTCCGAGAACATCAAGGCCGACGTGCTCTTGAACTTGGCCGAAGCAATGAACATCACAAAGAGAACGGTCTACATTGAAGACCTACCACAACCTAGCATAGAAAGGGTGATGGAGAATGTCGCTCTTGTTTTGGCTGTAGAACTGAGCTGGATCGACCCGCTCGTTGACTATCCGCACCATAGGACCCTACCAGTAAAATGCAATGCAGCTCGGAGGGTAGAGAGATAATCAGTTCACTATGTTATCATTGGCGAGCAACTGTATCGCAGGTCATTCACGCTTCCCTAATTGCGTTGCTTGCGTCCAACAGAAGTGAACCAGGTGTTACGCGAGATCCATAGGACTCTGTGGGAGACACATCTGCTTCCCACAAAGCTTACCCCACAAACGCCCCACATGCATATCTACGCAATTAGTTAAAATATAAATTTTATTAACCTTGAAATAAATTACTTCAAAGAGATAATCAAATTAGAGTCATTAAATTAACAATAATTAATTTAATAGTAAATAATTAACTAAGAGTAAATTGTTACTTAAACACTAACTTAATTAGCTTAGTTAATAGTAAACTAACATTCCCTTAATTTACTTTATTGACTTATAGCTAACTTAGTAACTCAATTTGCTTAATTACATTAGTTTACTTAATTTCTTTAATTATTTAATTTACTTAATTAATAGTAACTTAATTTACTTATTTACCTTTAGCTTTATTATTTAATTACTCTATTTACTTAGCTTAATTTACTTAATTAATTAGTTAATTCACTTAATTACATAGTTTTAAAATTTCCATTGGCCCAGGTGGTGGAACCATTAAGAATCAATTAGTTGTCTAATTCCATTTTATACTTGGTCTGGAACTTTGCAAAAAATATTCGGAAAAGTATGAACAAATCCAATGCAGATTTCAGATTTCCACTGCAGAGCTATAAACATTCAAAATGTCAAAAATCCCCCATTCTATACACCAATGCTTTGCTTGTGAATTGGCATCAATTCTGAGCTGGCACCCACCCCAACTGTACTTTGGGCCTAAAAATTCTGACCCTGAGCTGAACAGTCATTCTCCCAAAAATATTGACTTGAGTAGCAAACCATTGGCCTAGATTGTTAACTACTAAACTCTCAATGAATGGTTTTGAGGCTTTTTGATTATTTTTTATTTTTATTTTCTAAAACATCATGGGTTGATCAGCTTGGATCAGACAATCAAATTGCTAATCCAAATGGTTGAACTACTAAACTCCTAGTGAATGATTTTCAAGACTTTTTAATTATGTTTTTTATTTTTTAAAACATTGCAGGCTTATCCGTTTGGACCAAATGATCGAAAAGCTGAACAAACCGATGGCCAAAGTGGTTTTGTTTTTTGGTTGATTTTTAAAACCTTACTTAATTGACTTATTTAGATCAATTAACTTTATTTATCTAATTTACTTAATTAACTTAGTTTCCTTAACTAATTTAATTTACATATTCGATTGCTTAATTTACATAATTGACTTAATTATCTTAATTAGTGTAACTTATTTAATTAACTTAATTAATTTTATTAAAGTGACATTTTCGAACTTTAGAATTTGAAGTGGCCTTTTCAAACTTGAGAAGTGCCACATAAGCATGCTTTTATTATTTTATTCATTTTCTAACGGGTCTCTAACTCCATCTATTTTTACCTTAAATTGGTCTTTTCATCATAGTTTGAGGGCAAAAGTGGCCCTTTTAATTCTTAAGGGTCAAAAGTGATGTTTTTTGGTGAAGTTCAAAAGGTTGTCATAATAAAAAACAATGCACTTTTGTAGTTTTGATTCCTTGTCTTTGGTTGATTGCAATTTGCAAGGTTTTCAAGTCATGATTCTTAATTCTTCAGGCATTTGTGCCGTATACTAGAAGTTGGATTAGGCACCAGATTTTTTGCTTCATGTCACCCCTCCTTTCATTACCAAACAAGAAAGAAATAAAAAGAGGAGGTTTTTTTTTTTTTTTTTGAACTGTTTAACTAAAACAAGGTAGGATGAAATTTGGTGTTTATTTGCTTTTCAACTTGTAAGTTAACAGAAGTTCACTTTCAGAACCGTACCACAATCAGACAAGACCCACCGAACAGCACCGGGCAAGTGACTGAAGATGGCCAAAAAGCTGTTGATGGCTCTTCACAGGAGAAGGTAAGAAGAAATTCAGATGACTGGCCAAAAAGTTGTTGATGGCTCTTCACAGAAGAAGCTCTCCAACCGGGGAGAGTCTCTGCTCCCTCTCATTTGGAAATGCCACATCTTGGTCATCATCCCTGGACAACACAATCATGGGGCTCATCAAGATGTGGTGACCCAGGAGGCTTCTTCACATAGCAGTTTGGTGGCAAGACCGGATGCTCAGGCACTGGAACCGAAGAAGGGTCCACCAGACCTGCGACTACACAATCATAGGTCTCATCCAGTGGCTGAGAACCACAAGGCGTCACAAAGCAGTTTGGTGGGACAATCCGATGCTCTGTCACTGGAACTGAAGGAGGCTCCATCAGAATTTTCCTCTCTCTTTGTTCCATTTTCTTTGAAAGAACTCTCAGAAATTGGTCAAGAGCACCACGCATCCATTCATACCGGCAGAGTTTGAATGCTTCTCCAACTGTCAGCTACAAAGGGAAAACCAGGTCTCAAGTTAGGCTCATAGGTGCTTAGTAGTTATTAACCAGGGAATTCACTGCCTTGTATCGTAAAAACTGAATACAATGTTCTTAACAATGGCTTCCCTCAATATACATGTGGCTTTCAAGGCATCCAATTGATGGATCAAATTACAGAACTTGCTTATGTTGACCTAATTTTACATATTTGGATCCTTCTAAACAGTTAAAAGAATGAGCCATGGTTAACAAATATCCCATCATTTTTGTACAACTTTATCGCATACTGACCCATTTCCTGTCATGGCTAGCCTGCTCCGGCCAGGAGTTGAGCTCCTCGGTAACCCTCAGTGCAAACATGTAACCTCTACAACCTCCTTCCAGGCTACTGCTATCCTGTCTGCTCTTGCTTCTGAACTCCCAAACTCCCAGCTGATTTTCCTACGAGAGAGGAGGAATCACAATTTATCAGATGATTCAATGTTTCTTTTACTTCTATTTTCTATTTTCCTTATGTCATGCATCATAGTCAAATGATTTGGGGGAGAACACAAATTCAACTACCAAGGGCCATTAACTCAATGTTGCCCTGGCTACCTGGGACCTTGGGATGGGTGGACTGGATATGGACCTAACCACTGTAGTTCTTGCATTGTCAGCCTAAGATTTTAACATTGAACCAAGCAATTGTGATGAACTCCATTAACTCAATGTTGCTTGCATTTGAACATAGAGCAAGCACAATGCATAATAGACCAAGGTTCTTAAAGAAATTTGTAACAAAAAGAAGCTCAATTGGGGGAAGAAAAGCAGCTCCAAGAGTATGAACTCGAAGATAATTTCTGAATTTGGACTGGGATGCTTTGTCGTACCAAGGGACAATGAAGGTGCATAACAAAACTAAAAAAGAATATTGGGTGATTCTAACCATCAGATCTTTGGGGGGAAGTATATATGTGGATTAGTATCCAAAGGCTATCGCAAAGATGCATCATCCCATGATCTTCATAGGTTTTACATTGGAGGATTTATGCAGCTGGCTACATTTGGAAGAGAATACATTTTCAATCAATGATTATAACAGAATGTTTGGCACTAAGGCAGGTAATCCAAATGGCAGTGGAGCTCAGGACTTCATTTTGAAAGAAGCTAAAAATTATTTACCACAACAAAAAAAAGGCCATGATAAGTCAAACTACCTAATTTGCGACTAAATGCATCCCATGGATAGTATGCAACACAGGCAACAAGCTAACATAACAGATAACTGCCATAATATCATATCTAATAATTATGATACTGTGTGGCATTCTTGAGCATGTACGCTCTGGGTAGAATACACAGTAGCCCCCACTTTTTTTCCTCACAGAAGGCCAAATGCTTCCTGTTCAAACTATCAGTAAATCAGTTCACTTTCATCTGTTTTAAAGCTTTATTCCCAATGTGAAGTGAATGATGCACAAGATGGGGTAACTTCAGATAGAACTTCAAACTGAGCAATTTCCCAAGGCAGAAAGAATGTAGACTAGTCACTAGTATGATGAGGAACAATGCCGGGACAGCAGAACCTGAAGCAACAGTTGGAAGTAGATTCATAGTGTGTCCAAGATATGCAACAACAAGCAGTCTAGATACCAAAAGGAAATGGAACCTACATCAAGAATTCCTCTCACTCCTGCTTCCTCCAAGGCCTCACGACATGCGGCTTGCCAAACAGATTCATCATCCTCCCACCCACCCTGAACCAAATTATATGTAAATAACATCAGTTCAAAAATTTCCACTAATGATAACATTCCTCTTTCTGTCCCCTACTTGATGCTAATGGCACTGTAATACATTATAGAGCACATGATTCAAAATTTTAAATGGCTTCGCATTAAATTAAGGAATGAAAGCAGAAAGATGCATACTTTTGGAAATACAAGGTCATCCCGATTTGGTGAAGAAATCATAAGCACTTCCAACCCATTCACCAGATCACAACTGTGATCATCGACATCTTCTTTTAGCCTGTAAGGAATGCACCTGTTTGTGTTGCAACAAGTGGTGAGAAACAACAGATGGACATTAACAAAAAAAAAAAAAAAAACTCCAAACTTGAAAGTATTTGTCAAAGTCCACTGATGAATCTAATATTCAGTGCAAACTAATAAAATGGGCACTTCAAGAAGGTCAACAGAATGTAAGGAAAACCAACCTAAAAGAGAAAAAGAAAAAGGGTTGTGACTTATGGGATACCATTTACATTTAGAAGAAAAACGTGTATAAATTTTATTAATTGAGATTTGACACCACCCCATAGGCTCTCAGTTGAAACATCACTAACGAAAACAACCATGGGAGTATTTGTCAAAACTCAGAACAGAATCAATATCTTTTTGTTCTCTCTCTACCTTGTTTTCCCTGTTGTTTTTACATAGTGCAGCACATCCGGGCAACGAGTAGTAGTTCTGTCTGCCCGCACCAAAATGAGGAGGAAGAGGGTCCAAATCGATAAACAATCTGAGGCTAATGAAACCCAAGAAAACAAATCCCAAAGAAAAAAAACTCTCTTTCTCTCCAGAAAATCCAAATAAAATTAAAATAAGGGTTGACCCAAAAGCAAATTGCGCATTCTGCGTCTCAACCTTGAGGTACGAAGCTGGTTATAGATCATATCATTAAAAATTAAAAATAAATTGGGAAACTGAAGCGTCTAAGTCCAAACACCGAACCTCCCACGTAAGCACCACCGAAAGGGTTGGGAAAGTTCAGAACAGGTTATGATGAAAAAAATAAAATAAAAAATAAGGACAACGGCACGGCGCCCGTAACAATTGAAAACAAAAACATGAAGCAGCATCAATTCAATTCAAGGTAGGGCTCCGCCCATCAAAAAACAATTCAAGGTAGGACCCCCATTTTGTCACCATCTAATACAAAATCCAAAGTAGAAAAGTCATCATTATTATACAACTCTACCACACTTGATCAGGATAAGAAATATATTGCTCATCCAAGAAAACCCACTTCACCTCTTAAGGGCACCTAAATTTTTGGAGATTGTACATAAAATCTTCAAATTTACCACAATTTTGGCTTTTGTTTTCTTTCCTGTCCTTTCTTTTTATTTTTTGGGAAATCCTGTAAAAGGCCTACGCATGATGAAATTAGTTTTGCATAAAGCAATCATATTGCACGGCAATGGCATAGATAAATCATAAATCACAGAAGCCGAAAATGAAAACCAAAAAAACAACAACAACAACAAGCAAAACAC
Source organism: Nelumbo lutea (assembly GCF_056320005.1). Classification (NCBI taxonomy): domain Eukaryota; kingdom Viridiplantae; phylum Streptophyta; class Magnoliopsida; order Proteales; family Nelumbonaceae; genus Nelumbo; species Nelumbo lutea. Next base: position 1,128,576 of record NC_142686.1, read on the forward strand.
CTAATAAGTTAAAAAGAATAAATAACAAGAGCAATATAAGCCAAACATTGATAAAATTAGTACCCAGCAACGAGACGAAGTTGGTCCTCATATCTTTGCCGGTGCCTCCCTGTTCGAGCTAGCAAAGGCAACATGATGATCCTGAAAATTTCCTGAAGGGAAAACAATAAAAGAAGGACTAAAAGGGAGTTTTTGTTTTCATGTGGGAATGAAAAAAAGTTCAAATATAATCAGAGAAGAACCAAAGAAGCAGCAACAAGGACCCTTGTTTTTTGATACGAAAGCAACAGCTTTCATAACCATAAAGCCTTCAAGCCGCGTCAAATGGGCAAGAAGGAGGAGACTCTAAGCATAAAAGAAGAGCTCAGAAAGACCCAAAGCGAGTCACAACTCGGAGATGACATAGAGAAGATAAACAACAGATATAGATTATTGATACCCACCCTCGGGCGAGACGATCGATGTTTTTCATGTCCCTGTGGCACGAGCAGAGAACAGCAGGGTGTGTGGAGAGTCAAGAACGCGAAGGGGAATCCCCACTAGTCCCTTGCCTTTGGTTAACGGTTCAAAGCTTCAAAGCTTCAAAGCTTCAAAGAGAGGTTTCATGGAAAGAGCAGCTCAGATGGAAAGAGAAAGAGGCCGGGAGAAATGGCTGACAGGAGCGGGAGCGATTTCCGCGGGTCCAGACTCCAGATCAACCAACGGTACCCTACCCATCTATATATTATATAGATGGACATTTGGACGGTTATATTTGGGACATTGCTTTTCTTTAATTGACGATTGATGGATGATTTTATCTTTTGAGTTAATGACAAAATCAAAATAGTAAATACAAAATTAGTTGATATAATCAAATCACGAGTGTGCGTGGTTGTCGTCACCAGGATACCTCCTCGTGTTTGGACTTTGGATTCATATTCATTTGATGAATTCTGTAGTCCGCGGGAGATGGATTTCCCATTTTATATATCTAACTCCCCAAATCCAAAATTTCCCACAAATTTATTCTTACATGCCAAGACAATATGTGTTATTTGTTTTAAATTAACACCTGTGTATTTGAATTAATTATATCAACATTTTTAAATGACTTGACATCCTAGTTCAAAGTATCGATACAATTTTAAACATTGGATGCATCAGCATAACGGGTGTTTCCATTACATTCATTAAGGTTGGCCTGCCTATTTTTGAAGTTAATTATATCTATCAATAACATTTTGAAGTTAATTATATCTATCGATACACCTTAAATACGTTCAGTGCATCATGCATAACGGGTGTTTCGATCACATTTTTTAAGCTTATTTTTGAAATGTGTCAAGACGCTAAGGTTATATTTGGTTTGAAGGAAAAAGTAGGGAAAGAAAGGAAAAGTGGAAAAACCCAAGGTTTTAAAAAATGAACCGGAAACAGAATTGGTCATGAGACCGGTTTTTCGTTAAGCGGTTCAACCATCCAGGTTGAACAGTTTGACCCGTTACATCATAAATAAATAAAAAATAAAAAAATAATATTTATAAATAATAAAAAATAATATAAATCTAAATAAAAAACAGAAAAAATACGGTAAAATACAAAAAAAAATAACACTATCTGAATAAAAAATAATACAATGCAAAATACATAAAAAAGTATAAAAATAAAATACAGAAAATTTTTAAAAATATAGAAAAAACACAAAAAAATACAGAAAAATACAGAAAAAAAGAAAAATAAAACCATAAAACTTCAACAGTAAATCTCTCTCTCTCTCTCTCTCTCTCTCTCTCTCTCTCTTATAAAAATAAAATACAGAATTTTTAATAAATATAGAAAAAACACAAAAAAATTCAAAAAATACAGAAAAAAAGAGAAAAATAAAACAATAAAACTTCAACAATAAATCTCCCTCTCTCTCTCTCTCTCTCTCTCTGGATGGTGGAGTAGCTATGACTAACTACTGTGAATCCTCCATCTACTTCGTCTGAAGCAAGAAACAGAGCAGCCTCTGCAGGCCAATGGGGAAGTGACTCCAAAAGGGGAGATGCAGTTGACCCTAATGCCATGAGCCCCCAGCTCACTATAGGCTAACTGGACCATCCCCACCAAGGTGTGCTTAGAAGTGGTGTATGTACGAGGAGCAGAGCCACCCAAGGCCACTACCATAGTTTCAGTGCAGACAATCGAGCCGCATATCCTTCTCTCCACCATAGCCTGACCTGCGTGCTTAATCATCGATGCCATCCTTGGCACATTGGTGAGCATGGTGTTGTTGAACTCTTCCGTATACATCTCTAGAATGTTGCTTAGAGGACCCAAGGTCCCTACTGATTGTCGTAGGTGATTGCCACTGCAAGTGGTTGCACATTGGTGAGCAAACTAACCGTCTGCCACTGCAAGTGCTAGCCGCCGCAAGGCTCGCCAACTCTTACTACTAGTTGTAAGTGCTGCCCGCTCTCTGCAAGCTCGCCGTCGTCGGTCATCGTCGGTCTGTGTATGTCATCATCGGATGCTGGAGGCACTGGCTACCGTAGGTGGTCAGTTGGTTGTGAGGGTTCAGACGAGGGAACTCGAGAAACCCTAAAGCTAAAGGGACTAAACATTAGACTGGGTTGGAGAAAAGGTATTTTATTTTTTGTTTTTTATTATTTAAAACATTGAAAATAAAAAGAGTAACCCGCAAACCACTGCCTGGGTCAAACGGTTTAGCAGTCCTACCTCCCGAGTCAACGGTTTTTGGACATTTTCAATGATTTTTAGAAAATTTTGGTTTTTAGTAAAACCGGACCCGGGGACTGACCAGTTACTAGTTTTTTTCGGTCTAACCATCCGGTCCGGTCCAGTTATGAAGACCATGGAAAAACCTTTACAAACCTTGAGCTGACAAGGAAATCTTCCAAAAACTGTTCTAGCAGGAGTGACAAGGAAGTCTTCCAACCACAAGTACACTTGAGCTGGAAAAGTGCTTTCATTTGGGAAGAATACCTTGTTGTTTTACCTCTTCTATGATGAAAACTTGAACACAAATTCTCAAGAGAGGAACCCTAGACATATAAGCTTAAATTGATTAGACTATTAAATTTGAACAGCAATTCTCATAACTTTTATGAGACTTGAATCCATACACATTGGTTTTAGAGAAAATTCCCGATCAGTACCCTATACTTTGGTTCAAGTGACAATTTAGTCCCCAAACTTTAAAATGTAACAATCCAATACTCGAACTTTCAAAATGTGACAATCCAGTAGTTGTTGTTAACTAGTTTGTTAATTTATGTGACATTTGAAAAGTCAAAAATACCCTTCGAATGACATCTAATTCTCTTTACGAATCATCCAAACATTGATAAAAAAACTGAACACTCCCAAATCCTAGCATCTTCTATTCAAAAGCGTTGATGACTATTTAGAAGAATATAAAATTTGGGACTGTTCATTTTATTGTTCATGTTTGAATGCTTGATAAAGATAATTAGATTGCATTCTTAGGCCATTTTTGACTTTTCAAATGTCACTTAATGGCTGATTAATGAACCGATTAACAACAGGTACTGAATTGTCACATTTTGAAAGTTCGAATAATGAATAATCGTATTTTAATGTTTGGGACCAAATTGGCACTCGAGCCAAAATACTGGATATTGATTGAAAATTTTCCCTTAGTTTTAAGAAAACATAATCATAAATTTGAATATTTAAATAATATCGGAATGGATGAGATAAATATATTGGGTAGATCCAAATCATCAATCATTTACTTGTTCCCAGATCCACCCAGACCGAGAGAACTAGATTGCCGATTCTCTGTTAAAAGGATTTATAAAAATAAAAAAAAATAAAATAAAAAGATATAAAAGAAACTTTTAGGTTAGTTCTGTGCTCCAGCAATGCTAGCAGGTGGGTCAGCTGCTTTTCTGAACCTACAGTTACAGTCTATACAGTCTGCAGATGGATGGATCAGTGCCCACTAAAAATTGTCTTACATTGTGTCATTAAATGGTTCACTGTCTTTTGTAGCAGCAAGCAGCAGGGTTGCCAGAACCCAGCAGTTGCTGTTTATAATGCCAGCATATATAATTTACTTCAGCCTGGTTTCTACAATTTTTTACCACCTCACTGTAATTGTTTTGTTGGCATTTAAATAGAGTGTAGTTTAAACATGGAAAATTTGATGTAAAATTTTACTTACATCAAATTTTAATTGCATATTGTATTTCTAACCTTATATTTATATTGTATTTATTTCAACTATCTTCAAAAATATTTTACTTTACAGACCTCCTCCTTAATCCAACAATCATGTATATGATTATTTGACACATTTTTCAACAAAAAATACCCTTACACGTTTGCCAAACTTAACAAGCAAGTTCAAATAAAGCTTTTATTAAAAAAAAAAGAAAAAAAGAAAAATGATCTGGTTTGGTTAATTAATGACAACTTTGTTGCCTTCATTGCTGCATTCGATAAAAGGATTAATGCATTTAATCTATTTTACTTATTATGCGCTACTAGTAAGACAAAGTTACTTATTATCCAAAGAGCTTGGACCAATCACCCCGTGAATTTTGATAAAGCCAAACTTTACTTTAGAAATGCTTAATATTTTGTCTCAAAAGTATATTTTCTGCATTCTGTTTGTAATATAAACATTAATTAATTTATCTGAAATGAAATACCAATTATTAAAATATTATAGTTAAATGATTTTCCTATGATGTTATCAATTCGATCACTTTCCACTTTACAAACAAATAAAGATATTTAACTCTGTTACTTTCTTCATAAAAGATATGTTTATCTTCTAACACATTTTGTCAATAATTAACTTCCAAGATCCAATGGAAGAAAAGTCAAAATCCAATTAACATTTTTGGAGGCTGTTGATGAAACTAAACTTTTGTTTAAATTCATGGGTAAAATTGTAAAATTAAAACAGAAATATTATTAAGTACCTTTAACAAATTGCCAAATCATTCATCAGGTTTTGATCGAGATAGATGAAGGGTTTAGTGGTCCAATTCAATGTTCTGGATTCCTTATTTGGCTTTCATGGTTATTCATTAATACATTTTTTATTTATTTTTAAAAATAAATTTTAGGCAAAAGAAGAAACCAAAATTATAATCGAGGCGAAATGGTAAAGTTTAATATATATATATATATATATATATATATATATATATATATAAATTAAAGGCATTATTGTCGGGTCAATATCAGCAGTCAGCCGGAATAGCTTTGGGAAGGAGAACGGATCCTTCGTTTTTTTTCTTTTTTTTTCTATACGAGTGGATAACATTATTCGATTTTTGTTGTGTCAGTCATTCTCTGTGGGGATGGGAATGAGGAGGAAAGTTCTCGAGAGACTAAATCGATTTAATCCAATCCAAATTTACGTCTACTACTTCACTTCCAATCCAAATTTAATCCAACTTTTTTCCGTGTCTAAACCAAAGGTGGTGGTGGCACTACGTAGACACATGAACCCAGCCAATTTAGTAGCTAGGGACTTGATCCAAGATATCAGAGAGCGAGGGACCACAATCATTTCCAAATTCCAATTAATTGGCTTAACACCATTCCCCATTAGCTCCCAACAATTCCCAATTAGGAATCGGATTTTAGATAAATTAATTAATTGTTGATTCTTGCTCAAAGATTAATTATTTGCATGACCCATCAACTAAAATCACTATATTTTATTGTGGGTTTTAGTAAAATTTAATGACTCAAGAGCCATAATCAGTTCGGAATTCCGATTAAATCCTCAAAACCATCTTTACAGAGCCGTGTATTATGCTTTTATCTATGGAAAGATATTTTTAATACAAAGCTGTAAGCCTGCTGTAAAACTGTTTTGTAAAGACTGAATCTGAAATTTTGAATTCATCAGGTATGCACCCAATTCTTAAGTCAAGTGCATTTACTCTCGTGTATATCCCAACCGTGAATTGGAACTAACTTTGAGAGATGTTCGCAATACATGCTGAGATGTGTATGTAGGGCACAGACCTGATCTCAAATCAAGTAAGTAATGAACATTTGTGGGCCGGGTTGTCGGAAACCAAAGAGATGGTAGCCCAAACCAGGACCATGCATGTATTACTGCATATGTTTAGTGTTATTAGAGTGGAATTGAACCAGTGATGGTGATAGTTTTCTGTTTCTGGGTAGCAGTTTTAAGCTTCTGTTTTCGATTTTGTATTCAGTCCAAGTCTGAGAGAACATGATATATATGCATTCAATATATATATATCACTTGCAATCAATAAATTCCATTGCTCCTCCTGACTCCAAACATGATCTCGTTCTCATTTCTCAGTTTCTCACAGCACAAACAAAATACAAAAATAATAGAAAGATGAATTAAGGAATGCGGGAAAAGGACATGTGTCTGTAATACGTAATACCTAATATGCATGTTGGTGCCGACATACACGACTCATCCACCACCACCACATGCTCATGCTGTGCTCTGATGACTGATCAGATCAGATGTTTCAATTCACCGAAATGCATGTTATCAAGTCCACAGTTGTTGACACAAGGTTCTTCGATTGGCTGATATTTTGTTTCAAACACTAGACAGAATTAATGCTGTGGACCCTCTATTATTAGCCTCTCTTATATATATTATATAGAACCACTACCACTAGTGGAAATAAGTCAATGACAAATAACCCACCCAGAATATTGTATTACCATTATTATGTTACAATAATGGTAATAAGAACTCCTTCAACGTAGAAGTTCTCCGATATAAATACTTGTGTTTTTTTTTCAAAATGAAAAAAAAAAATTGCCATATCAGCAAAGAATAATATGCTTTTGCTTACGTAGCGGTTGCTTAAAATAACAAAACCATTCAAATTGATAACACCCCCTAAGTTGAAACATTAACAAATGTAATTGTATTGCTTCATTGTTGTCTGTTGCATTAAGTACTGTTGTTGTTAACTATTAATCACTATTTTATAATAAGAAGGCTCCCTAATAATGGAATGGAGTTGAGTTGGGAAGCTTGCTAGCGATTCCACCAAGGTGGCCATTTGGAAGAATATTTCGGTGATATGATGTTAGAACTTGAGTGGGCAAATTGGATGTATATGAATAGTGCTGCAATAGACTCTAAAAGTCTGATATTCGATTTGACTACAATGCTGTAGATTATGATATTAGAACTTGCATCTAATTAATAATTAGATTAGGTGGAGATCTAACTCCATCCCAACTGATTAAAATTCAAATCCAACCTGATGAAAAATCTTACATAATAATTGAATGCAAATACAGATCTAGACATTTGATAATTGGATGAAAATGTAGATGCAACTGATTCTGATTCAAATATAGTCCGCCATTTACAACCTTATACATGGATCCTGGATCCAAATCTGACCATTGACAGCCCCGAGTCCCAAAAATAGATAATATACGATAAGAAAAATTGTTGGTATTTGCAAGTTCAGCCATACCATGCATTGCATAGAGTGGCCGACTTAGTAAATCATATCAAAGTGAATTCTATTGAAAGATGCTAAAGTAATTAAGTTGGATAAGTCATGCACGCATGTATCTAAATAATCAAATTCGTGAAAGGCATCTTCTTTGTGGTTGTAAGCCTTTATACCATTCCAAGAAAATAACAAATCAAAACATTTGGGTGAGAAAGAGTCAGGTGTGGCATGCATCACAGTGCAATTAACCTTATTAGTGCGCTACTTTACATATTCCAAATTCTTATGTGTTGTCAATGTGGCTCATTCATTCATTCATTCATTTTTTGTTCTCATCTTATTTTATTTTAATTGAATACGCAATGTCATCCGCTTCCGTTATTAGTGATAAATGGATCGAGAATAAGCATATAGTGATATTGCTCATTTTGTTGAAATTCACTGATTTTACATTCCCACTGCTGTCTTAATACAATAATTTGCGAACTGTGGGCTATGGGCTGTGGTGGTTGTATAAATAGCAGGCTTGTAATTAGGATTAATGAAGCCATGACTTCATTTATTGATGAGTTTGCACTTATAGAATATGCATGCATTAACCTGCTGACTGCTGCAGGGTCGACCTATCACCCATGTCATGTAGGAGTGGAAGGCCACGTGTATATAATCGTTATAAAGGGGGCCAAAACATAAATAAAGTATGGATGGACCCATAAAAAGAGTCAACCATTGAGATAGAGAGTGGGGGATGGAAAAAAATTTGTATAGAAAACTGTATAAATTAACATGGCTAACTATATATATAAAATATATATATATCTTAACATCTTGACCACACTATTCATTTTTATTATTAACTCCTGAAATCTTCACGTCCACAACATCATTTCAAACATGATACATGGATCCAACAAGCAACAAAAACTTAGGTAGTTAAATGGCTAAATCGTTCTGATCAGGGTCCATGCATATATTACACATAAGCAGCTTCCAGGAAACTTACAACAATGACAATATATAGAAATTAATATGGCCTACCGACCTACCTAGCTAGAGCTATGAATATGAAAAACAAACATGTATAAATGCTTTATTTAATTGCATGCTTGGAGCAGTGTTGGGTTAAAATTATGTTTAATCAATTAATGTGGATCAATATTAATATATTAAATTCTGACATCGTATTAATAAAGAAATATAGCAATGTTATTATAATGCACTCAAAATCAATTACTTAATGGCTAATGGGTAGGTTGGTAATGTGATTGATATAATATTTGATATCGACTTCTTCCTTCTTCCCTACCCTACGATCGATATTCGATAATAATAAATCCAAGGGGCGTTTACTTGGAGTCAACTACTTGGTGGGGTTTGTTTGGCAGGAAAAAGAACAAGTGTGTCTTTTTCACTTCTCCCTTCTTTGTCTAATTGTGTCTCATCGCTTCTAAAAGATTTTGAATAGGAAACGATAGTCTTATTTAACTACGGCTGTTTCTGTTTATATTTATAATGATTCTATATACAAGATAGGATAGATACAAACATTTTGAATATTTGAAAAGAGGTTACAATCGAATACATTTATCAAAACAAAAACAGATATGGTTTATCTTTATCAAGAATAGTTGACGTGGCTATCCAAGAGGCTCAGGATTCTGACGATGGAGTTGTATGAGATTCTTATCTCTAACACGGTAACACCCCCCCCCCCCCCTAAAGCGAAACGGGGGTTTGCACACGGTGAGCTTGGGAAGAAAGCTAAGAAATCGGGGTGCAGCAATAGGTTTGGTAAGCACGTCAGCTATTTGCTCAGAGGCGGGAGTGAACTGTACAAAGAGTGTGAGTGTGTTGTTACTAACTTTCTCGCGCACAAAATGAATATAAAGTTCAATGTGCTTCGTGCGAGAGTAATGGACTGAATTAGAAGCCAAGTGTTTAGCACCCAGATTGTCACACCAAATAACAGGGGTGTTGGACAGCGAAAAACCAAGTTCAATGAGTAATATACGAAGCCAAGTAACTTCAGCAGCAGCGGAGGCGAAGCTTCGTTTCTCAGATTCTGTGCTGGATCGGGAAACGGTACTTTGTTTCCTAGAGCTCCAAGAGACTAAATTAAACCCGGGGAACACACAATGACCTCTTTGATAACGCCGATCTGATGAATGAAGATTTGGCCCGACCTCTTTATTATGTGACACGTGGCAGAAACGACAGCTCGGCAAAAGGGGCCAAGCCTAGGCGGGAACAAGGGCACACTTTGCCGAACTGACCCACCTTGTAACAGCTCGGGATACACTTCGCCGAACTGACCCACCTTGTAACAGCTCGGGATAGACTTCGCCGAACTGCCGCCTTGTAACATTTCGGGATAGACTTCGCCGAACTGCCACCTTGTAACAGCTCGTGACACACTTCGCCGAACTGACCCACCTTGTAACAGCTCGGGATAGACTTCGCCGAACTAACCCACCTTGTAACAGCTCGGGATAGACTTCGCCGAACTGCCACCTTGTAACATCTCGGGATAGACTTCGCTGAACTGCCACTTTGTAACAGCTCGGGACACACTTGGCCAAACTGACCTGCCCTATAGATACCTCCGAGCTCAAGATCGCCTCGCTCAGCACTTCGCATCATCTTCTAGGCACCAAAGCCAAACAAGTCGTACCATGCCTGACACTAGGGAAGTCCGTGCCCTAGGGCGCCACGCCTAACTGACTTGGGATCTGACGTTTCGCAGCAGCACTCATAACGGCCACCTACCACCGCCACTGACGCCGCCATCTCAAGTTAGACGGTTAGGCAGTGACGGTTCTGTCTCAGCAGAAAGGACGACGACCGAATTGACAAGCACAAAGGTAATCATACCCGATCTGACAAGGGCCTCGGGACGAGTACACGAAGTGACTATAAGAGCCCCCTGCCCCCCGACAACGGAGGTATGCAAACTTTGCGCTATCTGGTATTACCTTGCTTTTGAAGGATTCTAACTTGAGCTTCGGAGCCTCTACACCGGGTTCCCCCCGGAGCTTTCCCATCTCCTCCGTTTCAGGTTCCCTACTACCCCGTTCGGAAGCAAGGTAGTGGACAGCTAAGACCAGCCGAATCGCGCTCCATCAATTGGCGCCGTCTGTGGGAAACGCTTCGAAAAGCCTCCCTCCAAACTTCGATACCCCCCTTTTTTCTTCATAAAACCCAACACTCATGGCCTCCTCCAGCAACACCGGACGTGGCACAAAGACAAACGCCACCGGGGAGCAACTTCAGGTCCTCGTAGTGTGCGTTGGACAGTTCACCATCCCCCTTTCGGCGGATGGGATCCCCATCTTGAACACGCCACAAGCAGTGGCACCCGTAAACCCCCCTACCACAAACGTCCCATTTCCTCTCCCCATTGAGACAACCTTCACTGAACCAACTGCCGTCCCCCTGGCAGCTAGCCAAAACCGATTGGAGGACCTGATGCAGTGCATGCGGGCAATGCAATCCCAAATGCAACAGTTCCAGCAACACCAGCTTCACCAGCACCAAGTGCTGCACAACATCTCCTAGTATCACTATCAACAGCAGTTCCCCCAACTGCCAATGAACCAACCACTACTTCCACCTCGCCACCCCGCTCCGAGGCCAATCAAAGCCTCCCCGCAGGATGGGTGCCCCCGCCAGGCGAAGGCCTCCCGGCCCCTGAACCACCCCAACAGCCAGGTCTCGTCCCCAGGCCGAAGAGAGAAAAATGTCATCCCCGCCTCGCAACCCGCAGGCGAGTCAGGAACCTCGCCCGTGAGGTCGGCACCCCGGCGCTCCAAGCCCGAGCTCCCGCTCACCGAAAACCGATTCAGCGCCCTGGCGGCAGACTACCAGCACTCCGGGCCCATCGAGCTCGGTAACACGGAGGCCAGCAGCGCCAGCACAAGGCCCGCTCAACGGCGAAGGCGCCGGCGAAGTCGCCAAACCGCCACCCGCGCCTTGTCGGAATTCAGAGGCAAAGACACGAGCTCGGACGAGGTAGGGGCTGCCCCGGCTCTCTCCGTTCCTTCCCCCGTCGCATCGGAACTCCTAGCGGTCCCCTTACCTAGAGACTTCAAGCTCCCACCTCTGGACAAGTACGACGGGTCCTTCGACCCCAACGACCACGTTGACGCCTTTCAGTCACAAATGCACCTCGCCAGGGCTAGCGAATCGTGCATGTGCGTGGCCTTTACCACCACCCTCAGGGGGGTAGCCCGCACTTGGTACAGGAACCTGGCCCCCGGGTCGATAAAGTGCTAGGCCCAGTTCGTGCAAGTCTTCACCACACACTTCGTCACCAGCCGACGGTGCCGTAGAACAGAGGAAAGCATCTTCGGAGTGGTCCAAAGAGAAGGATAATCTATTCGGGGCTACATCAAGCGGTTCAACGAAGCATGCTTGCAAATACCGCGGTTGGACCCCGCAGTGCAGCTCGCGGCGGCCAAAAGAGGGGTGACGCACAAAGAGTTCAAATGGCACATGGTGGCCAACCAGCCCGCGACCGTGGCCAAATTCCTCAAACTCGCGGATAAGTTCATGAGGACAGAGGAAGAAATCAACCAACGAACCGAAGGCGGGAACGAGAAAAGAAAGAGAGAAGGCAAGCTCTCCAACCCGGTGAATAGAAAAAACCCGACCCGGGAGCCGAAGCCGAGCCAGTCCTTCCGGGCCCCCCTACCAGTTCGGACGGACTACACGCCGTTAAACATGAGGCGGACAAAGATCTTAATGACGATCAAAGACGCTCCGTACGTTAAGTGGCCACCTCGCCTAAAAGGAAATCCGAATGAGAGAAACAAGAATTTGTATTGTATTTCCATAGAGACCATGGTCATAGCACCGAACAGTGTAATAACCTCCGGGACGAGATAAAGGGACTCATCCGTCGCGGATACTTGAGAAACTTTGTACAGCACAGCAATAACAATAAAGCATGTCGGCAAAGGGAGCATGAAAAAGATGCCCCCGAGTCTAGCAACAGACCAGCCGAACCGTTGCAGAAGCAGCCTCCGAAAGAGAGGCCAGTTCGGGGAACCATCCATGTAATAGTGGGAGGTTCGGTGGTAGCGGGGTGTACCTCGGCAGCAGCCCGGACTTCAGTTCGCGAAGCGGCCATCGAAGAAAGGAACCCCCCAAAGAAACCAAAGACCGAAGAACCAATCTTTTTCACGGAGGACGACGCGCGAGGAGTCCACTACCCCCATGATGACGCGCTTGTCATTAAGCTAAGGATCAGCGACTTCGAGGTCAGGCGCATACTCGTAGGTTCGGGCAGCTCAGCGGACATCCTCTTCAAATCAGATTTGACCAGCTGCAGTTAAAGAGGAGCGAGCTGAAGCCCGCGAACACTCCCCTGGTAGGTTTCAGCGGAGAGGAAGTCAGGCCCCTCGGAAAAGTAACTGTCCCTATGGAAGTCGGCACATGGCCTTTGCGGTCAGACTCAACCATGATTTCCGGGTAGTCGCGACCCCCTCCCCATACAATGCCATAATAGGGCGGCCGATCACGCATATCCTACGGGCGGCGGTCTCCACCTACTATTTGGCCATGAAGTTCCCTACGGACTTCGGTATAGGGTAGCGCGGGGCGACCAGCTCGAGTCCCGCAAGTGCTACGTTGCTGCCCTAAAGGGAAAAACCAAGGTGGCCGACGACCTCGAACTGGAGCGGTCGGCGGAGCAAGGTGAGGAGCGAGCTTCGCCCACGGAGGAAACAGTCGCAATCCCGACTTCAGCTACGGACCCAGCTCGCACACTAAGCATCGGAGCTTCCATCGAAGACCCCCTACGAGCCGAACTGGTGAGTTTTTTACTTCAAAATTTAAATATTTTTGCCTGGTCCGCGGTCGACATGCCCGGCATTAGCCCCGGACTGATAACTCACAAACTTAATACTGACCCTATAGTCAGAACCGTTAGACAGAAGAAACGCAACTTAGCCCCAGAACGCTGGAGAGCGGTCGACGAGGAGGTTGAGAAGCTCCTTGCAGCAAACTTCATAAGGAAAGTCCACTACCCGACCTGGGTGGCCAACCCGGTGTTGGTAAAGAAGGCAAGCAGCAAGTGGCGCATGTGTGTCGACTATACCGACCTAAACCGAGCTTGCCCGAAAGATTGCTTCCCCCTCCCCATAATTGACCGCCTAGTGGACGCGACCTCGGGAAACAAGTTGCTAAGCTTCCTGGACGCCTACTCGGGCTACAACCAAGTTAGGATGGACCCATCCGATGAGGAAAAAACCAGCTTCATAACCGAGTTCGGCCTGTATTGCTACAAAGTCATTCCCTTCGGACTAAAAAATGCCGGGGCAACTTTCCAAAGACTTGTAAGTAAGCTATTTCGGCCCCTGATTGGTACGAAGATAGAGTGCTATGTAGACGACATGGTCGTCAAGACTCAGTTTTCACAAGAGTTAATACAAGACTTAGATTCTATTTTCCAAATCCTGCGTCAGTTTAGCATGAAGTTGAATCCCAACAAGTGTGTCATCGGCATCACCTCGGGCAAGTTCCTAGGCTACATTGTAAATCGACGCGGTATTGAGGCGAACCCGGACAAAATAGAAGCCATTCTAGATATGAAACCACCTCGGAAAGTAAAAGAGGTTCAGAGGCTAAAGGGCCGCATAGCCGCTCTAAGCCGCTTCTTGTCTAAGTCAGCAGACCGCTGCCTACCCTTCTTCAAGGCAGTCAATGGCAAAGGGTTCGAGTGGACCCAGGACTGCCAGTTCGCGTTCGACGAACTAAAAGGTTACCTCGCTAGTGTGCCAACCTTAGCCCGGCCCGAGGTGGGCAAGGTCTTAGAACTGTACCTCTCGTCGAGCGACGAGGCGGTCAGTTCGATACTAATAAAGGAAACAGACCGGGTCCAACGACCCATATATTATGTTAGCAAAATTTTGCAGGGAGTAGAGGCAAGGTACCCGGAGATAGAAAAACTAGCATATGCCCTAGTAATAGCAGCTCGTAAACTCTGCCCGTACTTCCAAGCTCACACCGTCATCGTCCTAACTGACAAACCTCTTAGACAAGTTTTACTCAAACCCGAAGTCTCCGGTCGACTGACGAAATGGACCATCGAACTCAGCGAGTACGACCTCCAGTACAAACCGAGAACCGCTATCAAGGCCCAAGCTTTGGCAGATTTTATTGCCGAGTGCACTTTCAGCCATGAAGCCCCACAGGTCGAGCCCGAGGTCCCCAGTTGCGGTGAACCCGGAGCTCCTGAGCCCATAGAGTCCGAACCCCGTGAAGTAGCAGCCGGTGTGGCATCTCTCCTGGTCAGGCGAAGAGCGAATTGGGATGAGGAGCCTTGGATCCTTCACGTGGATGGTTCCTCGAACCGGCAAGGCAGCGGAGCTGGAATAGTGTTGTGTTGCCCGAGCAGCACAAAAGTAGAATACGCACTACGCTTTGAGTTCGCGGCATCCAACAATGAGGCAGAGTACGAAGCACTGATCGCCGGGCTGGACCTAGCACGAAAGGTTAAGGCAAAACACTTGGTCATCTGCAGCGATTCTTAGCTCGTGGTAAACCAAGTTACTGGCGATTTCTCCATGATCGCCTATTTGGCCAAAGTAAAAGAAGCCCTGTTCAACTTCCGGTCACACATCATCAGGCAAATCCCGAGGTCAGAAAACACTGAGGCCGACGCCCTATCCCGGTTAGCTAGTACGAGTCACAACAATATGAGAACTGTGTACATAGAGGACTTACCTCGACTTAGTATTCTCGGAGGGACAGAGGAGGTCGCTCCCGTCTTAGAAGCAGAGCCGAGCTGGATCGATCCACTCGCAAGCTTCCTGATAGACGGAACCCTCCCTGCAGAACGCAATGCGGCCAAGAGGGTGCAGCGCCAGGCGGCCAAATACGTGATAATAGACGAACGATTATACCGACGGTCGTACACACTCCCCTATTTGCAGTGCCTGCGACCTACCGAAGCCGAGTTCGTACTCCGCGACACTCATGAAGGCCTGTGCGGCGGACACTTGGGGGCAGAGCACTTGCCCAAAAGGCACTTCGACAAGGATACTACTGGCAAACGATGAAGGCAGAAGCTGTCGAGCTCGTCAGAAAACGCGACAAGTGTCAGAAGCACGCTAACATCCACCATCAACCAGCCTCCGACCTCAAATACCTCGTCAGCCCGTGGCCCTTTGCACAATGGGCCATCGACCTCCTAGGGCCATTCCCACCAGCAATAGGCGGAAGAAAATTCTTAGTTGTTGCGGTAGATTATTTTACGAAGTGGATAGAATCCGAACCTCTGGCAACTGTTACGGCTCGAAACATACAGAACTTCTTTTGGAAGAACATAGTATGTCGGTTAGGGTTACCTCAGGTTCTAATCTCCGACAACGGCAAACAGTTCGAGGATATCAAGTTCCAAGAGTGGTGCCAGAACATGGGGATTCGGCAAAATTTCACGTCAGTCGCACACCCGCAGGAAACGATCAGACGGAGGTAATGAACAGAGCCATCCTGCACGGACTGAAAGCACGTCTGGATCGAGCTAAGGGATTGTGGGCCGAAGAGCTACCAAGTGTCTTATGGGCTCACCGAACGACCGAAAAAGCAGCCACGGGAGAAACCCCCTTCAACCTCACCTACGGCACTGAAGCAGTGATCCCGGCGGAAATTGAAATACCAACGTTGTGATTAGAAACATACGACGATCGGACGAACGGAGACGAGCTACGCACCAACCTCGACCTACTGGACGAGGTAAGGGACCTCGCGCACATCCAAACAACGGCATACCAGCAGCAGGTAGCTCGCTACTACAATAGTAGAGTAAAGCAACGAAGCTTCCGATTCGACGACCTGGTCCTCCGTAAGATTATGGTGCCCGAACCCGGCATCGACAAGCTTGGACCTAATTGGGAAGGGCCCTATAAAGTAAAAACAGCGCTCGGGGGCGCATACGAACTTGAAACCTTGGAAGGCAAACGAGTACCCCGAACGTGGAACATCGTGAACTTGAGGCGATACTACCTATAAACCACCTAGCGAAGTGGACGAAATCAGGCCCTATGTGCCACAAGGCAAGCCGAAGAACTTCGGCGTAGACAGCACATTATCAGCTCAGCAAAAAATCAATTCGCGGCATAAAAGACCACGGAAATTTAAAAACCCGGCAAAGAAACAGCTCGGGGAAGATGAGCAAGGGGAAAAAAGACACTCCATTGCAAGAAACAGTACATTTGAAAAAAAAAATTACATGCCCGGAGCAACTTCTTCGCCATCGGAAGGCACTTCAACAACACCCGAAGGCCCTGCCTCTCCTTCAGAGTCCGGCTCGCCATCGGCAGCATTGGCCATCTCCTGAGTTATACGCGAAGTGGTTATGGCACTTACATCGAGGTCGGGGTATGTATTCCGGATCATCCACCGGCTCAACTTGAACCCCCTCCTGTAAGAGTCCACCATCAGATCGTCAAAACACGGGGAGGCAATGTAGTCTTCAACTGCCTTCTTCTTGGCGTCTTCAATACCTTGGGAAAAAATCTGTGTTCTCTCCCTGATGTCCTCCTGAAGATACTCGACTTGATGCTGCAAATCCAACTTCAAGTCCGCCATATGCTTGACAACTACCCCCATGGCCTCGGCGTCACGCTAAGACCTCGCCTGTCTGGCCATCGCAACGCGAGCAGCCTCTTCAGTAGCATAAGCAGCCGCCTCAGCAGCCCGGGTATTTGCCTCTGCAGCACGGAAGGCTTCTTCAGCAGCATGAGCGGCAGCCTCAGCAGCTCGCGCCTATCGCGAGCTCCTCTCCACTTGGGCCACCAAGGCATGAATCGAAGAATTCACCTACCCAAAGAAACAAGTGAGCAAAATGACAGCAGAAGCTACAGAATAAAAAAGGAAGACAGAATCTAACTTACCACCATGGCATGTGTTACGGCGCGGCAAGCGACCTGATTCAAGGGAAGATCAGTCCACGCCGTGACCTCCTCGGGGAAAGTAGCGTCCCTACTCTTCTGAAGAGTGTAGTTCGACGTCAACACGCTCCTAAACTCCCCTTGAGCTCCCGAGCCTGAGGGCCCAGCCCGCGTATGAGCAGACCCGGAGTGAGCAGGAGCACTTGAGTACGCAGGAGCGCCCGTATGAGTTGTTTCAGCGTAAGGTGCCCCGGCAGTCTCGTGCACCGGTGGAGTCACTTCAGGATCGCTGGGCAGATCCTCTGGCGTATGGTCTGGGGCTTGGGGCTCCTCATCCAGGGGCAGCTCGTTACGAGTTCGCTTGGTGACCCGCTTCCTCCTCTTCATACCTTGGAACAAACGCCCCCCACGAGTTCTCTCCGCATCCATCACACCTACAGAAACGAGTTCTACATCAAAAAAAAAAAAAGGAGAACAAAGCAAGCAAGAAACCGCATAGCCAGAAACCTACCCGAACTCAGGCCGGCTACAATAAGCTTGGCCTCCGTTAAGTAGTGGTGGCACTTTAAGCCTTGTCGTGCCCATTGCCGGAGACCCTTCACCATCTCTTTATCAAGAGTTACGCCCAAATCGGGAGCGGCCTCACCCCACCCGGTCTGAAAGGGCCATCCTTGTGCACTTCACACGCCAAAGTAGTCCCGCTTCCAAGCCGGGACCTTATTAGGAAGATCGTGCAGAAGCTTGAAACCCTGGCGTGGAGAAAGGTAATACGCCCGTCTCCCCCCAGGAAGAGAACCCGCCTGTCTTTTGAGCATCAAGATAGAGGAGAATATCTCTCAGTCTAAGGGAAAGTTCTGCTCGCAAAAAAGGGAAATTGTCCCCACCAGGTTCCGAATAGAGTTCGGATGAAGCTGGCCAATGGTGACACCGAAGTGGTTTATGACTTCGACGAGAAGGGGAAGGAAAGGAAGTCGCAACCCTGCAGCAAACTGCTCTTGAAAAATCACGATCTCGTAGGGACCGTGTTCCCAAGGAAAGCTACCCGAAGGAATAAAATATGTGTACCCCCCAGGAAGATTGTAAGATAGAAGTATGGATTGAAACCCCTCAGGCGTCATGGTCGAAGGGCCAAACCGGTCTAACATCCGACCTCGGCGGGAGGTAGACGCCAAACTGCCCGAAGCGACTTGACCTACTGGTTCGTAGTCCTCAAACTCCACCTCAGGATCACTGAGGCAGTCTGGGGACACGGCTCGGTTGGTGGAACCTACATCGGCCCTACTCGAAAAATCGTCTGAGCTATCAAAGCTAGACATTGGGGAAAAGACAAATTCAAGAAAGTACTCACCGGAAAGTTTGAAGAAAAACCAAAGAACCGTGAACTGTATAACCAGCCTTGACGCGAGCTAGAAAAGACTTGGACGCGAGCTGAAATGTTGGACGTGAACTCAGTAGACAAACCGCAGAAGTGACAACGACCGGGGTCCCCCACTATTTATAGCTACAGTAACCAAGAATCGACCGTGCAGATCGAAGATGATCCGACGGCCCACGTTCTTACCGACCGCACAACCCTTAAGGTCGAGACGTGATTCGCGCACGTCTTTCCGAAAAAAGCAAAATGCCAGCGCGTCTTTTTGAAACCGACGTCGCTTTGACACGCGTCTTTTCGAAACTGACGCGTCGCACGTCTCCCTGACAGTCGACCGCGCACGTACAACAGTGGCGTGCCTTTTTGAAATGACCCGCTGTCACGTCCCAGCGGCGCGAATTGGTTTGAAATTTAAAACGCGCGGTCACAACCACCAGCGTTCTTGAGTAAGCACGTTTCCAGCTTTCTCGGAAACCGAAAGAACCCTAGCAAAAGCGTCTCTACAATGAAGGTTTGAAGGACGGGACAAATCCACCAGCTACCTCGCGAAAACTCCCCGCACCATGGCAAGACCCTCGGCGCAAGGAGTGGGGGGCAATTGATGAAGGAAGATTTGGCCCGACCTCTCTATTATGTGACACGTGGCAGAAACGACAACTTGGCAAAAGGGGCCAAGCCTAGGCGGGAACAAGGGCACACTTCGCCGAACTGACCCACCTTGTAACAGCTCGGGATACACTTCGCCGAACTGACCCACCTTGTAACAGCTCGGGATACACTTCGCTGAACTGACCCACCTTGTAACAGCTCGGGATAGAATTCGCCGAACTGCCACCTTGTAACAGCTCGGGACACACTTCGCCGAACTGACCCACCTTGTAACAGCTCGGGATAGACTTCGTCGAACTGCCACCTTGTAACATCTCGGGATAGACTTCGCTGAACTGCCACCTTGTAACAGCTCGGGACACACTTCGCCGAACTGCCTGCCCTATAGATACCTCCGAGCTCAAGACCACCTCTTTCAGCACTTCGCATCATCTTCTGGGCACCAAAGCCAAACAAGTCGTACCATGCCTGACACTAGGGAAGTCCGTGCCCGAGGGCGCCACGCCTGACTGACTTAGGATTTGACGTTTCGCAGCAGCACTCTAAACAGCCACCTGCCACCGCCGCTGACGCCGCCATCTCCAGTTAGACGGTTAGGCAGTGACGGTTCTGTCTCAGCAGGAAGGACGACGGCCGAATTGACAAGCACAAGGGTAATCATACCCGATCTGACAAGGGCCTCGGGACGAATACACGAAGTGACTATAAGAGCCCCATGCCCCTCGACAATGGAGGTATGCAAACTTTGCACTATCTGGTATTACCTTGCTTTTGAAGGATTCTAACTTGAGCTTCGGAGCCTCTACACCGGGTTCCCCCCGGAGCTTTCCCATCTCCTCCATTTCAGATTCCTAGTACCCTGTTCGGAAGCAATGCAGCGGACAGCAAGGCAGCGGACACAATGACCTCCTTCAGAACGCCGATCCATTCGGCAATTTGACCAATCTGCATCCGAGTAAGCAATGATGGAGTTGTATGAGATTCTTATCTCTTAACACTTTCTTCTTCTTTTGCTGATTACTTCCAGCTCACTTCCGATTTTCCAAACCACGTGCTTCTGCGTGGGCCTGAAAATTATCAATATTTCAAGAAAGCACGGATTTTATGAAAGCAATATCCCTGGTCCCTTGGCACAGGAATATCTATATATTAAAAATGCATACAGAGATATATTCTGAATGTGTGGATGGATGATTCTCATGCTTGCAGAGTTATTGTTTTCGGAAAATCTGATCGCCGTTGCAACAGCCAATAAAACATGTCTACATCCATCAAGCGACAATACATTTATACCACTTCCTTGCAACTCCCAATTAAACACGAACAGATCGACAATGGAAATAAATTTAAAAAAAAAAAGGTGGGAACTCAGATCTATTATTCTACAGCCGGAAAACATTATCTCATGAATGACAACTGAGAGACCGGACGTTCCTAATGTATTGTTTGTATTATCTTGTGGGTAGCAGAGAGTTGCATGCAACATGACAGATGATTGACAAATAATATTTATTTTAATAAGCTAAAAATTGGACCCTTAATTTTCTTATTTCAATGATGGAGAAGGAAATGTTGTTGGATCAGTGTAGTGCATTAAGAAGTGAAACTGCTCTAATTAATGTGCAAACAGTACAATATTCAGCCTTATACATTGAATAACCATATTCAACGAAAGATATATAACAACAACAACAAGAATAGACAAGTTTGTAACCTTATATTAGTAATCAGTGTTTTGAATTCATTGTTCATCAGTTCAATGGAGGAGTTAGGATTTTTTATTGAGAGGGTCGAAGCCATGAATAGGGGGGCAAATTAAAGATACGGGTGATTCAGTCAGAATCCCAACTTATTGACAATATAACAAAATTATTGATTCGGTCAACAATCTATTGGCTGAAATGGTTGAATTCTTGACATCCAAGCATTGAAAGACAACAGGTTACTTTTTTATTTTTCTTAAACATTGTAGTTTTTTTTTTTTTAAACACCTTTATAATGATGACAATGTTGGTTGATGATCCACATTCATTGAGAAGCAAGGTTGAAGCGTGTTGATCCATTCA
The DNA here is from genome assembly GCF_056320005.1 of Nelumbo lutea. Lineage (NCBI taxonomy): Eukaryota > Viridiplantae > Streptophyta > Magnoliopsida > Proteales > Nelumbonaceae > Nelumbo > Nelumbo lutea. The sequence continues at coordinate 1,149,961 of NC_142686.1, forward strand.
GCGAGAGGAAAAACGGTTCAACCATTGGGTTGGGTTTTAAAACACGGGTTTACATACTAATATAGAATTTACTTGACCCATCGTAGACCAGAAAGTGGTCCTGGAGACTGGAGACTGGAGACTGGAGACTGGAGCCGGAGTTGGTTTGCTCTTTGTAATAATAACGTACATCAGTGAAAATTGTGTATATAAACTGAGCTTTAAAATGTAAATTGCTCATGAATTGGCTATAAAAAAATTAAAAATTAGTCGGATTTGAATCAGAACCACTAATAAATAAATATATAATCATCTCTATTGACATTAATGAATTTGTTTCTTTTAAAAGGTAAATTTTATAATTAAATTAAAATTTGTTTCTTAATAATAATAATAATAAAACCTTTCAGTTAAACTCAACAATCTTTGAACTCAATATCTCAATAATCATATTTGAGTGAAAATAATGGTAAACAAAGCAAGAGAAAAGGAAATTGAGAAAAAAAAAAAAGAAAGAAAGAAAGGCCAGATCTGGTCAAAGATTAATATTTTCATGCATGACCCACCGATCAAGGCAATAGTTAGCTTATTGGATCACCCAAGTCCACCGTATAGGATCAGACGTGTAAGATATACACATCTATGATCTACCCCATAACCCAGATTCCAAAAACCGTTTATTTGCCACTAATTAAGAGATGAGTCATGAGCGCAACTAGCTAGCATCTGACTGAGCTTAAGGCTTGAGATTAAGTCTAAATCTTGTAAACTAGTTGCTAACTCCCAGACCAAGCTTGTCCAATATAAAAAGAGAATAAGATTCCTAGCTAATTAAATGATGACAAGAGACTCTAAGAAACGATTAAGCTAGAGCTAGGGGTAAACACAGAGCAGAGAAGTAGTAGTTAAGAGGTGGCCAAGCTATGGAACCCCGGAGCTTTACCCTTGATCATCTAATTTAATAAAAAGCAATCCTTTTTTTAAGTTAAGTCGTTCCCAACACAATTAATAGTTTAATACTGAGCTTTTCATATAACAAAAAAATAAAAGACAAGCCCGCCAAAAGAAAATCACTTGGTGGTTTATTTATATTTTTCCATGCCAAGCCGGGCCAGGGGACTACTAAGGAAGATGTGGCTGGGCACAGAGCACTAGTATTCTTGGAAGATTTCAAATTCCACATTCCGAGTGGAACGATGAAAAATCACTTGTTGTCTTTTTATTTTTTGATAGATGAGGGAAACACTAACAGCCTCTGAGTGAGAATCTCCCCCAAGCATGCATCGGCAAAACAAATATAAAACAGGGTGTTATTTATTCTTGAGTTCTTTTGACGTGAAAGTTGTGAGAATGACCACCTTTTCTTAGCTAAACCACAACCAATCGGGGGAAACCTTGAGGTCTGTTTGACGTGGATCCATGTGGTGATGCTGTTCGTTCTTATCGTCTAATATATAGTTGCCAGCCACTTGATCCCAATTGAAGAACCCACCTTAGAGGCTTAGACTACTACAAACATGCAGGCTTTATTGGTATTTGACCCAAAACTTGGGGGAAGAGGACTAGGGGTCGTCGTCTAGCGTCTAGGGGTCACCCAACAAAAACAGGTCTCATTTCAGATTGCATGCATGAATGTTGAATAGAATAGTGGATGAGATGAGGTCCCACCATAAATGAATGGAATAGTGACCAACTTAATCCATCCAAATTCCAAACAGAAAGTGAATGGTACTCTCCCCACGTTGGTGCTCCTTCACCATCATAGCACAAACCATGAAGCAACACAGCTTTGGTTATTCTGCCCGATCGATAGTACCCCCCCCCCCCCCGCCCGTAAGTCCCAGTCCCAAGTAATTAATCTAAATAACCTTAACTTTTGTCAAGCTCAGGATTGATTCAAAGGGAAAAAAAAAATTGAATCTCAGTGACTCCGATTCACTAGTGATTAGTGACTACCCAACCCAATCGACTAAATCATGACTATTCACTTGGCCCATTAGAGTAAACTCCACTAAATAATGTCATGACCAGCCAACAGTTCCCTATCAATTAATAACAATAAATCAAATTCATCAGCGACTCCAGTTCAGTTTTAGCCCATTCGTAAAAGATTAGAGAAGAGGGGTCCCTCTTCCAAATTCTATATGGATAGTCTGGAACTTTGGTTACCCACAGGTACAGCGTCTCCCTACACCCTACACGTTATAGAAAATAGAATTACAGAAAAAGAAAAGGGCCTACTCCTATCAATATTCCTATGCTCCTATCAAGCCAAAGTGGCTACAGCACAAGCGACCCATATCAAAATATATGCGGGAGCAACTTCAAAACAACCTTTCTTTGATTAGTTTCTAGCAACTGTAAGGGAGCCTGAGATCTTCTATGCCTTTATTCGCATCAGTTACGCACTGGTACATACAATAAGAACTGAGACCGTTGTAGCAGTAGACTTGTACAAGCCTTGTAGTTCTTCCTATACCCAATATAAATGGCCAACTATTTCATATGTAAGTACTATGTAGGGATTATCAGATCGCAGCAGTTGGAGTTGCTGCCTCTAAAGTACTTTATTGTTAATCTGCTGAAGAAGCAAAGGCCTCAGCTATCTTGTAAGGACTCAAGTTAGCTCTTACCATGTCTGTTGATCATATCACTTTCGAAAGCCATGCTAAAAGGGTCATAGAAGTACTGAAATCGAACCTGGATTCCCCTTGAAAAACATTCCATATCATTCAGGATTGTTATGGTTTCTGTTTGTTGCATGATTTTATTTCTTATGAGTTAAATTACACATCTCCTACATGTAATAGAGCAGCCCATGGGCCGACCCAGTTTGCTGTCGGGTAAAAAAATGATCAGAAATGACCTGTAATCTGCTGAATTGATGAATAAAATTTGCCTTCTTTGCTTCAAAAAGAAAAGGATAAAAAATCTCTCAATAGACATGTAAAAACATTAAATAAGATCAAACGCTTAAAAACGGTATATTTCCTAATATTTGCAAGAAAAGAGTATTGTAGGGCTACACGCAGCAGAGGTTGGGTACATACATGAGGGAGTTAGAGGGGATTAGTCTTGAATCTTGATTTTTTTTCTTTAGGTAATCAAAGTCATTCTTCTCACGAACATTTTTATGCAGGTAAATATATTTAAACGGTGTGGAGTTCTACCATTTCTTTTGTTAAGAAGTGTTTTCCTCTGTTACGACCTTACTCGTGAGTTTTGTGTTCTAACAGTGTTGTAATACTTGCCAAGATAAGTGACCCAACAATTTATGCAAGGGAAAATGCATTTTTCGTGGCGTATGCGCGTAGATAAAGACCCCCCACCCCACCATGCAAACTTTAACTATCGCTCTAGGTTTGGATTGGATCATACTTCAAGAATCAACTTCTCGAATCTCCTGAAAGCAAAACCATGCCATCACTCTTGGGAGAAAGGCATCCATCGATTAATCAGAAAACAGGGCGCTGGCCGAGTTTTTGTTTTCAGGAAATCTCGTTACTACAAATTACTTCCCAGTTCCGGATCAGAAAGACCCCTCATCCAAACATGTTACTACATCACATCAGGAAAACCTCTTTAGCACACTAGATTTCAGATACAGATACAGGTTCCGTTTTTTCGGGAGAAATTTAAAAGCCAGTCGGGGAGAACAAGATCCAGAAACAAACATAGAACTCTCACCAAAAAGACAAATAAACATAGAACCACCTCAGCCCTCATAATAAATCCTGTGATAGAATGACGAGTTAATTAAGGATTCGATCCCGAGCGTAAATATAACCAGGAATCTTCATTAGTTCAAATCTTCGAAATAAAGTTCATCACAAGTTTGATACATATTTTACACTAGCAGCCTACCAGATACATAAAGTATTACCAAGTCACTGAGTCACTAATGTGTTTCAATTCGATCCCGAGCATAAACATAACCAGGAATGCTTCATTAGTTCAAATCTTAGAAATCAAGTTTATCACGAGTTTGATACATATTTTACAGTAGCAGCCTACCAGATACATAAAGTATTACCAAGCCACTGAGTCACTAATGTGTTTCAATTCGATCTCGAGCATAAACATAACCAGGAATGCTTCATTAGTTCAAATCTTAGAAATCAAGTTTATCATGAGTTTGATACATATTTTACAGTAGCAGCCTACCAGATACATAAAGTATTACCAAGCCACTGAGTGACTAATGTGTTTCAATTCGATCTCGAGCATAAACATAACCAGGAATGCTTCATTAGTTCAAATCTTAGAATCAAGTTTATCATAAGTTTGATACATATTTTACACTAGCAGCCTACCAGATGCATAAAGTATTACGGAGTCACTGAGTCACTAATGTGTTTCAAGCATCAAGTAAAAGCTACCAAATTTTGAAGCTCTTGGGCCTCTGCAACCAGATACATATAATAGCATACATTAGGCTCAGTTTGGAAAGGGTACAAATACATACATACATATATATAATATATATGTACAGTGTAAATATAAGGATTAACAATAAAAATAATACAAAAGACAAGGATTTGCACTCCACAATTGTATTAATACTTTTTCTAAACTGAACCTTGAAAGGAGTACAAATGCAAATATATATACACACACACAAACATACACTACAAATACATACTAGACAACACATAATAAAATTATAAAAGGTTTTGCACTCTACATACTTGTATTTGTACTCCTTCCAAATGTAGCACAATCAATCAAAATTATATCTGTACTATTTGTACTCCTTCCAAACAACATTAAAGGTCATTACCCAACCAATGCCTGTCCTCCAGCAATTTGGGGTCTTGTAACGGCTACACTGATTATAGAAAAAACATAGAACAAGGCTCTCCTAAACATAATCAACGAGTCAGTGACTGCCTAAAGCCAGCTACAAGGATCAACCAATACACTGATTAGATCCCATGATAGCCAATAGCTTGCAAAAGAGCACGGCATACAGACACAGGTCAAGGAAAGAACGACTCAAATCATTAAACACATAGTCAATGCCAAAAAGAATCATTCGAGGATTCGGTTCTGACCTAGATTTCAATATGCAGCAAACCATCTGCCTTTGTGCATAATCTTTGCACAAAAAACTAGGAAAAATGATCGATCTTATCAAATTATATTTTGAATGGTTGAGAACTTAGCCAAATTCTATGAAATCACCTTGAACTTAAGCAACTTAGTAACTAACAAGGTTCAAGATGTATACATATATATATACACATTGTTTTAATTTTTATATTGAAATTTAAAGATCAAGAAATTTTGAGGAGAGAAAAAGAAAGAAAAGAATTATAAAGAGGTACAGTTTTTATATTCTCTCTGATTACATAAAACAGAAACTCCGTCGTTGTTTTTCTATTTTACTTTCCATCTCAAATATTTATCATACAAGTTAACCTTCTTTACCTGCTATGATATAAACTTTCTCTATTAAATCCTTATTATAGTAGTATTATTTGTGAAAAAATACAATTAATATATTTGAAATATTTTCATCTTTTAGATGTGATGATTTGACACATTTTTAGATGAATTAATGTTCTTAATAAAGATAATTGCTATTTTTTCAATTAATATACATGCTGAATGGTATATAAAACTAGAGAACTAACCATGATCTAAGTACAACCTCATTGCAAGGCAAACCAGGATGCATTAAGTCAAGGATGAAACAAGGAAAAGCAAACTAAACTCTGGACACCAGAAAAATGAAATAATTTCAACTAGCTTATTGGATCCCAAAATCAAAGTAGAGATGATGACCAGAAAGGGGAAAGCAATCTAATTTTGAATCTCAGTCTTCCACAAAAGAATGAGATAATAACACAGATTAACAGAACAGTTCATGGGAGAAATCTAATAGTTGTGTTTCCGTATTTTTGGATCAAGTTTTCATATATTCTTTACATTCAGGACTGATACAGAACGTACATAATATAAACCACCGTTTCCCATAGAGGCAAACATTGATGAACAAAACCACAACAGAAAATGAAGTTATATTATTTACGGATACAGAAGTTGCAGTAAAAAATCAATATTCAAAGAAACTCAACAGAAAAAACGTCGAGGACACAAATTATGCAAAAAAAAATAGCATACCATAACCGAAGAGGCAATTAAAGATGATTGGAGTAATGACAAAAACATATTAACAGTAGTTCCAAATAAAATCAAATTTCATAAAGTAGAGAAACTATCAGTCGGTAGTAATCTCAGTCAAATGTTCTCCTAACAAAATTATATCTTAGAAACAAAACCAAAACCGCCTCATTTTCCAACACTAAGCCAATACGAATTCTAACAACATTTAGTGATCACCACTCAGTCTCCCTTCCTCCTGAAGGAGCATCCCTCGGTAAGTCTAGCACGTCCTCCCGTAGGCTGACATAATACCGTCTGGCAGTTCCCACACACCACAACGGTTTGCGAGTGGCTGAAGACAGTAGTTCTGCATTCACAATACACCGATAAATTGGACAACAAACAAGCCAACCAATAATAAAATGAAACGAACAAATCGAAGAGAGAAAACGGATGACAAATGACAGAACTCACATGTTGAAACAGCCTTGGCACTTCACGTCCTGCATTAAGAAGATGACCAATTAGAGCGCAGATAGCTCAAATGATTAAAATAAAAGATGAAAGAAATCAACCCGGAAACCAATAGAATGGAGGAACAAAAAAATTGAAATCTTATATAAACACACGAAAAATGCAAAAAAAATAGACATCAATTTCAGGCAAGATACGACTTTAGATATGCATGATTACCATAAAGAATGAATTCGGTGATTGCACAAGACGCTTGAGTTTGTGCCTCCTCTTCTCAAGCTCGGCCGGAGGATTGAGCAAATCAATATCGTTCGGAAGAACCTAAGACCAGGAAAATCCCTCTTAAAAGGTTAAAACTAACCAAAATTTAAGGTGAAAAAATATATATAGAAAACTATAAAACAAATTGACAACACAGATGTAGAGAATATAGAACGACCAACGATTTGTAAAAAATAAACGGAACCCAGAACCAAACATACAAGATCTTAGCAAACAAAGAAAGGAAACTAGAACAGATCAGATCGAACACACCATTTTGGCGGAGACCCTAGAAGAACCCGAAACCCTAGATTAGCCTCCGAATGCACGAGCTGTGGCAGCTAGCAAAATGGGAGAAGAGACCGAAATAAACATGGTACTTATAAGGAAGAGTCAAATAATAGTTAGCCATTGGATGAATAAGTTGTAGATCTTGGCCTTTTGTTCGGTATCTTATGAGAGTTGTAGGGCAGTGGAAGTGGATGCTTTTCCGATCATATCTTAAGCTCTATATTTATTACCAATTACATCCCTCCAATGGCGCTAATGCCTAGAGTTCAATCTTAGGGCAGTGGAAGTGGGTGCTTTTCTAATCATATCTTAAGCTCTATATTTGTTACCAATTACATCCCTCCAATGGCGCTATTGCCTAGAGCTCAATCTTAGGGCTACAAGCCCAGGCCCAACCTTGTGAAAACTCCATGCTTAGGCCTGGCCTATTCTAACTTATTTTAGGATTCGTTTGGCTCGTGGGAATAGGTGTATGGAATCAGAATCGAGATGGACTATTTTTATTTCTGATTCCAACTGTCTAGTTGGGTGGAATTGGAATCCTATTCCCATTCCTGCTGGAATGGCACTCCCCCATTTGAGGGAATGACTATTCCATGCCCCTCTCTTGGGAATGAAATCTCATTCCTGCTAATTTAAGATTTCATTCTCATTCTTGTCTGAACCAAATAAATTATGGGAATGGACCATTCCAATTCCGCAGGATTTCGATTTCAATTCCAATTGTGAATTAAATGAACCCTTGGGCCCCATTTGGTTTGCAGAGAATAGAAGTCTGGAATTGGGATCGGTATGGGCTATTCCAATTCCAATTGTTTGGTAGGGCGGAATTGGAATCTCATTCCTATTTCTGCTGGAATTGCATTCCCCCATTTGAGGAAATAGCCATTCCCTGCCCCTCCCTTGGAAATGAATCCTGTTGATTCCAAATTTCATTCTCATTCAAGTTTAAACCAAATAGACTATATAAATAAACCATGGTTATGCTTATTGGTACACATTGGTAGCGGTTGTATGTGTTTCTAATTCTAGCATATAGGAGTCTATAACGAGGTCTTGACTTATATACGTTGAGTTGCTGGCTTTGCTATCCTTTTAACAAATTGAACAATCAACTTATGTCATAAATGTGGTAACCAATTATGTGTTGTTCATTGAAATTCACGGGTGGGTTTTGATTGGTCAAAGCTAATCCAGTGCCATATTTTCCCCCCATCGTAAATTTTCCCGATACATTTCTATATTATATTGGTAATGAACTTTTTGTCCAAAGTTTTAACCCAAAATTGGGAATTTATGTATTGAAATCTTTCTCTATCACAATAATCAATATGGGGTGTTTGGTACAGTAGTGTTGTGTAAATATTGTGTTTTGATCCATTCAATACAAATTTGAAAGAAATATGTGTTATAACATTATACTAGCGGGGACCCAAGTGATGCATGGAAAATCTAAAAGATTTAATAATTTTATTTACTATTGATTAATATTAAATTAATGATCAAAATTTATTGTTAATTAACTAAAAGTATTCAAAGTTATTGTTAATTGTATAAACCACTGATGTGGTCCCCACCTCTTTCTATTGCATCGTATACAACTACTAGTTATTTAAGTGTCAGTCCACAATTATTTGTTAGTCTTATATTAGGACTTTAATTGTTGTCTTTTATTAGGATTTTAATTTTTCCATGTAAGCAGTTTTATCCTTACTTCATAATTAATATAAATAGAAAGAGGGGAGCGACTGATTAAGCATCCTCTTCTTTTCTGAAATCCTTCCTTCGAAATCTTCTTCTATTCTTTTCTCTTTCTCCTCTCATTCTCTCTTCTCATCCTCTTAATTTCCCATTGATTATACACCACAGCTTGGGCTGTCAGTAGTCTCATATGACTACATGGTATCAGAGCCAACCTAGGAAATCTTATGATAGTCTGACATAGCCGGCTGCATAAGAATTTCCTAGGGTTGGAAAATTTCTAACAAAAAAGGATCATCGGCTGAGTCTTGGAGATTGTTGGTGAAGCATAAGAGGATGACTAGCAATCAGGAAGAGTCAGAAGGAAGAACACTAAAGATTAGGGTTTAGACTTGTTTGTGAAGGTTGTGGCCAGAAAGTTAGAAGGAAGAGCCTTCAAGATTAGGGTTCAGACTTATCTTTGAAGGTTGAGGCCAGAGTTTTGCTAAAGTAAGTCAATCTTTTCTATTAAAAGGATTACCTTTTTTGGTTATTTCAAAGGTTAAGCTGAAAGGTTTTTCCTCCTGAACTGTTCTTAATACATTAAAAGAATAGTTTTTTTCGTTACTTTAAGAGTTGTGGCTGAACTGGTTGTGTTATTGGCTTGTTTCTTGACCTTTGACTAGTTCTAGGTTCAAGATTCTAGTTTCTTGATTGTCGACAATTCTAGGGTTGCAGTTAGTTTCAGCTTTGCACTCTCAGCCCTGGACTCTAAGTTGTACTTGGAAGGTTATCTTTTTTGGGTGGACTGCCAACCTAGAAGGATAAAGTAGGTTCAGTTGATAGCAAATTGAGGGTGTAATTACCCAGTCTTAATGATACAAAAGGCATTTGTTAATCTTTTCTTGATAAAGAATGGAGTTTAAGATCCAAGGGGAAAACTATTTAGGGGCTAGTGGTGCTAATAGCAGACATGAAAACAATTTTTAGATTACCACTATAAAATTTGATGGGTCAAACTACCTAGAGTGGGCCCAATCATCCATGATGGCTATTGAGGGTAGAGGAAAGCTAAGTTATTTATTGGGAGATGTCAAGGAACCAGCCAAGGAGGACCAAATATATACCAAATGGGTTCGGGATAACTATTTGATTATGACATGGCTGTGTAACTCCATGCAACCACATATCAGCCGAAATTATTTATGGGCAAAAACAACTAAAAAAATTAGGATTTCATGAAAGAAACCTACTCCCAACCTCTCAGTGTTGCTAGGGCCTATGAGCTAAAATGTAAGGTGAATAACCTTAAGCAAGGAGAGAAGCCAATCTCGGTTTATTTTTCCACATTGAAATCCTTGTGGCATGGAATTGATCACTTAGAAACAAAAGGGTATTTGAGTTTCTAGCTAGTTTGAATTTTGAGTATGACATTTTGAGACAACAACTTCTAACAAGAGACATTATGATTCTATCACAAGCTTACTCTTTAGTGCACAGTGAATAAAGTATAAGGAAAATTATGTTACAACATTTGTCACTTGAATCAGCCTTGGCAGCAACTAAACCCAAGTTTGGGGGGATATGGAGAGAGATACGAAGAAGGAAGACAAGAAGGACCTAATATGTGAATATTGCAAGAAACCCAAGCATATCAAAGAAACATGCTGGAAGCTACATCCACATCTAGTTCCTGCAAAACTTAGGAACAAAAAGGGGAGTGCTAATACAACTGTTACTACCGATTATGCAACCTCATCAGGCACAAGAGCAGCACCACTAGACACTCTAGCTGCTATCCGAGCTGCCTTGACTTAGTTGGAAAAAGAGGTTGGTAATTCAGCATCATCATCTTAGCCAGTCACAACATCAGCATTTGCTCATTCAGATACATGGGCCTTAGCTTATTTTGCTTAAGCTCTAGGTAACATTGAACATTGTTGAGTAATAGACTCAGGTGCATTTGACCATATGACTGGTTTGCCTTCACTATTTGCTACATATCACTTATCCTCTAGTAGAGACAATGTGTTTATTGCTGATAGATCACTTGTTCCCATTTCTGGCAAGGGAGACACCAAGCTATCTAGTGCCATTTCCCTGTCTTCTGTTCTGCATGTTCCTAAACTTAGCATAAATTTACTTTCAGTTAGCAGCATTACTAAAAACCAGAATTGCTCAGTAACATTTTTTCCTAATCAATGTGTTTTTCAGGACTTGGAGACAAGAAAGGTGATTGGAATTGGCCGTGAGACAATTGGAATCTATCTGCTTAGAGGAAGTTCACAGTGGGACGGTAGTGAAGTTAGAGGGTCTTTTGTTTCTCAGTCTATTGGTCAAGTCATGCTTTGGCATAACCGATTGGGTCATTTATCCTTTAGGTCTTTGAAAAGTTTATTTCCTAGTTTATTTGAATCTATCTAGATGTCCAATTTGAAGTGTGAAAGTTTTGAGCTTGCAAAGCATTGTAGAACAACCTATTCATTAAGTAATAAGAGAAGTAGTGTTCCTTTTGACATTGTGCATACTGATGTTTGGGGACCATATCACATCACTGTTATGGGGGGGGGGGGGGTACAGATACTTCTTGTTGTTTGTTGATCACTACACCTGATTTTCTTGGGTCTACTTGATGCGTTCTCGAGATGAGGTCCCTACCCTAACCCAAACCTTTCATCAGATGATTTTAACTTAGTTTGGGGTAAAAATCAAAATTTTCAGATTCGATAATGTGAGAGAATACTTTAAAACATTACTAGCCTCTTATTTTCTTGACCATGGGATTATCCATCAGAATACCTACCCTCATACCCCTCGGCAGAATGGGTGGCTGAGAGAAAGAATATGCACATATTGGAAATAGTTAGAAGTATCATATTCAGCTCCAATGTGCCTATACATTTATAGGGTGATGCCATTCTCACAGCTGTGTATCTCATCAACCGAATTCCTTCACGAGTTCTTGACAAGAAACCCCCATTCACACTTTTATATCCTGATAAAGAGTTGTTTTCTGTCTCTCTTAAAATCTTTGATTGTACCTGCTTCGTGCAAACTCTTGGCCCTCACTGTTCTAAATTTGACCCATACAACCTCAAAATGTATTTTCCTTGATTATGCACAAACTCAAAAATGATACCTTTGCTACGAACCTGTTTCAGGAAAGAGATTTGTATCCATAGATGTTACTTTCTTTGAGGATGTACCTTATTACTCTAAAGTTTCTTCTCAAGAGGAGAATAGTACGGTTGGGGTTAACACATTAGAAGCCCCTTTATCTGTTCCATTGAGTGAAGAGAGGTGTAATGGGAAGGGTTGTCAAAAATGTCGAGATTTGAGAGTTTATCACAGACGATGGAGGCATGCTGATTTCGGTCATCAGCAATCCAGGCCAGCCCCAATTCCTTTTGAAGATCCAGATCCAAGTACTACATCTCTTCCAATTCCCATTACAGATGAGCCTTCTGCTATTGAGCCTTCTCTATCTTCTGAGCCCTCACTTCCATTGAATGACCTTGACCTTTCCATTGCAGTCCGTAAAGGCAAACGCTGTTGCACCTCATCCACAACCCACTGTATATCACAATTCTTGTCCTATGATCACCTGTCTCCCTATTACAAGTCATTTCTTAAACCAATTGTTGATATTCCCATTCCTAGAACAATACAGGAAGCCCTGAACATTATTGAGTGAAAAGGCTCGATTAGTTGCAAAGGGATTTACTCAGACTTATGATATAGATTATTTGGAGACTTTTGCACCAGTAGCAAAAATGACCACTACCAGAGTGTTATTATCTCTTGCAACCAATTACTCTTGGCCCTTGTTCCAAATGGATGTTAAAAATGTCATCATCAATGGAGATTTGCAAGAAGTGTACATGCGGTTACCTCAGAGCTTGTCGGTTGAATAAAGCTTTGTATGGACTAAAATAGTCCCCCAGAGCTTGGTTTGGTAGATTCAGACAAACCCTTGAAAAGTTTGGCTATGTTCAAGCTCAAACAAATAACACTTTGTTTATTAAGAAAGTTGATACTTCTTTGACTCTACTTGATGTATATGTGGATGACATTGTAGTAACAAGGAGTGATAACAACGAAATTGAGTCTCTTAAGAAACTTCTCCATTAAGAATTTGAGGTAAAGGACCTGAGAGAGCTACGATATTTCTTGGGTATTGAAGTAGCTCAGTGCAAGCATGGAATTTTTGTTTCTCAAATGAAGTATGTCCTTGATTTGTTAAGAAAAAAGAAAGTTGGGTGTTCACTCAGCTGATACACTTATTGAATAGAATCACAAGATTAGTGTAGAAGGTGGAGAGCCTCTTGAAGATAAAGCTATGCTCCAAAGATTAGTTGGCAAACTACTATATCTTTGTCTTACACGATTAGACATCAGCCATGCAGTCAATGTTGTTAATTAGTATATGCACTCTCCCAGAACTACCCACCTACTTGTTGTTGAAAGGATATTGGCATATTTGATGAGGTGTTTGAGCATAGGTGTATTACATGAGGATAATAATCACATGAAGATAGAAATTTACACAAATGCAGATTGGGTCGGTTGTGTTGATGACAGAAGGTCTGCCTCTAGATATTGTGCCTTTGTAGGAGGTAACATTGTTTCTTGGAAGAGTAAGAAACAAAATGTTGTTTCTCATTCTAGTGCTGAAGCTGAATAGCGGTCCATGGCAAATGGTGTGGATGAAGTACTATGGTTGAAATAACTATTTCATGAATTGGGTATTACCTATGAGAAACCTCTAGTGTTGTATTGTGATAATCAGATTGCTATTAATATAGCTCATAACCCGGTACAACATGACAGACCCAAGCACATTGAAGTCAATCGACATTTTATTAGGGAAAGTGTTGCATCTCAAGAAGTCTGTCTTCCATATATAAGCTCCAACATGCAGCTTGCTGATATTCTCACCAAGACAGTTTTAAAGAAAAAGTTAGAAGCATATCTATGCAAGTTGGGAATGACAAACATCTATTCCCAACTTGAGGGGGAGTGTAGAAACCACTGATGTGGTCTCCACCTCTTTCTATTGTACTCGTATACAACTACTATGTGGTTCCCACCTTTTTCTATTGTACTTGTATACAACTACTAGTTATTTAAGTGTCAATCCACAATTAGTTGTTAGTCTTTTATTAGGACTTTAATTGTTGTCTTTTATTAGGATTTTAATTTTGCCATGTAAGCAGTCTTATCCTTACTTCAGAATTAATATAAATAGAAAGAGGGGGGTGGCAGATTAAGCATCCTCTTCTTTTCTGAAATCCTTCATTCAAAATCTTCTTCTCTTCTTCTCTCTTTTTCCTCTCATCCTCTTAATTTCCCATTGATTATGCACCACAGTTTGGGCTGTCAGTAATCTCATACGACTACATTAATATCTAAAATTTTAATAATTATATTTTTCATTTAATGTTTGATAGTGCACGACTTGGATGCACCTATTTGGATGGCAGCTTGAACGTCGATTATTGAACGAGATGGGCAGACTTTAAGAAAACAGGTCAGAGAACCCAGGGTGGATAACTTGGTGTGGTCACTCTGATGCTCAAGTTAGTATTCTTGTCGTGGTTGTGAGCTAAATGCTTAGAAGTAAGAGAGGTAGAATACACTTAATTGCGCATATTTGGGTCTTGGGGGTCTGTGCCCTTATATAGTAGAGTGTCGTGAGTCTCACGAAACATTTTTGAGATATATTCCCATGTTATTAGGAGTCCATTCCGCACCGGATAGTAGTTATCGTGTCTTCAAATAATGCTCATCGTGCCCACCCGAATTGGGCGGGTTGAGGATAAAGCTGGCGGTTGCGAGGCATGATTCCAGAGGTGTCAGAGATAGCTGGCGGGCTTCTAGAAGTCTGCTACATGTCACCTCGACAGGTTGGGATGTCCCAATCTGCTCCCACCTCGGTCATAGCCGAGGTACCCTGAGGTGGCTCGTCCTGCCAAGGTGGCAGAGAGCGCTGAGTCATCGTCTTGCTGTCGAATCACATCCACGTGTCCCTTGTTCAATAGGTTGGGCCGAATCGGCTTGCATCAATGTTGATTTACAGAAAATAATTATTGTTAATTTAATATGAATAAATATTTTCTAATAAATTTAGTTTTATTAATAATTTATAGTAACTCTAATAATTGTTATTATTTTTAAATGAAATATTGAATAACTTTAAATAAATAAAAATAATTATAAAAGCTAGCATTTTTTATTAATTTCACTAATAATTAACAATTATATAAGAATGACAACGGGGTGGGTTTAGGGCGAGGCACCCTATCATTGTCCTTGCCTTGTAGTCAAGACACTCTATTCCATCCTCGCCCTGTCCCCAATGTCAAGCGGGTTCAGGGCAAGGCAACCATTCTTAAATATCGGGCAAGTTCAAGGGCAAGGCACCCCCACTCCTAATCAAGGATGGGGAATCCTTGAATTTCCCTGCCTCGTCCCTAGTATTGGGCGGGTTCAAGTAGAGATGTAAATTGTGTCATGCTAGGCCGGTTCAAGCCTGTGGGCTTGAGCTCGGGCTTTCTCAAATAAGCCCGACCTGATACTATTACATATATAAAAAAGTACTTATGTTATGTATATAATAAATAATATATATATATATATATATATATATACATGCTTCTTAAATTATTAATAAATATCAATTTACTACTAGGAAATATAAATTATGTTATTAATTTATTAAATTATTACTAAATTAATATAGTATTAGTTTATAAAAGTATACTAAAAAATAAGACATTTTGTATACAGCTCGGGCTTCCAGCTTGGGATCGAGTTTCAGGCTTTATATAAGGGCAAGGCTCGGGCTCAGGCTTACACATTTTCTATTGATAAAGAGGCCCGTGTTAATTATAAAACTGACTTTTTATAAATTAAAATTTTTATTTAATTCTAGTCTAATATAAAAAATATATAACATTTTATATATATAGTAATATAAAATTTGTTATTTAAATATTATATAATAATATTTACCATATGTGCATATAACTTCCTAGTTGAGCTTATTAGGAGTTGTTTACTTGGGCCCTATCCGCTAAAGCCAACATTGGACTCCAAAAGTTTGATCCCCAATTAGACTTTGAATATAATTATCCATTTATCCCTAATAATGTGTGGGCATGGTGCATATCTCAGATAGACCTAACTCAAAAGAAAATAGTTGCTTGAACTTGCAAATTTTTAGATATAATCGAGTTAGGTTAAGTTATAAATGATTTGTTACTTTTTACTATTAATTATTAAAATATCGTTAGCTATTAAAATATTAAAATACTATATTTATTTAAAATACAATAATTTATTGAAATTATCATATTTTTAGAAATATTGCTAATTTATTGGCTAGAACTAATTAAATGTAATTTTCTAGTAATTAAATATACTTTTTGGTAATCAAATGTAATTTTCTACTATTTATAGCTTAAAATATAATTACTATTAGTTATAGTTTAAAAATAATTATTGTTAATTATATTACTATTAATAATTAAAATACATTATTTTTTATTATTATTCAGTATTTTTGTAATAAAATACAATTAGTTTAATTTTTAATTATCTTTAGTATTTTAATTAAGCTTTAGGTTTTTTAGATTTTTTTTAATTAATTTTTGGTGTTTTTTCATATTAATCAATATATTTTGCATACGAGTATTTTCAATAATTTTTAGTATTTTCAGCATTTTTTTTTTGCATATTAGTCACTACAAAATTAATTTGCATTTACTTTATGTAAAAATAAATTAAATAACTAAATAATTACCATAGTTAATAAAAAACATAGCTAATTTTCAATATTTTTCAATAATTTATGGCTTAGGTGTATGTTAATATTAAAATACTATTATATGTACTTTTTAATTATTTTTAATAATTTTTTGGATTTTTAATTAATTGTTGGTATTTTTCATTATTATTCAATTATTTTTGCATATGAGAACTTTTTGCAATAAAATATTGTTAATAAAACATGTTATGCATTTTAAATTTTCATTATTTTTTATCATTTTTAATGAGTTCATTATGCATAATTAAGTTCTCAATTCATAAAAATTATTAATTAATTAAAATGCATTAATACAAATTTATATAATAATATTATTAAAACTATTAATTAATATTTCTATATTTAAATTTCCATATTTTAATTAATTATTGGTATTTTTTCATTATTGTTCAGTAATTTTTGCAATAAAATACTGTTAATTATTGGATTTGTGCTATTTGGTCTGGGGTACGCCGCTAGAGGGGATGAAGCGAGTTAGCTTAATCTCCCATCATAGAAATGCATCGCTTGAACTCTCCTATAGGTGGGAAGGAAGAAGGGCATGGGTAGTAAATTTTTCGGTGGAAGGAAAGTAACCTGGTTCTGCAGAGAAGGATTTCTCGGTCGGAACTCTTGTGCTTGAGGATCCAAGTGTCCTGGATGCCTTGAGATTCCAATTTCGTCGATGGCAGTTAGAACTACTTCACTTGCTGCACCGGAAAACCAGGAAGGAGAAAAAATCTTTCGTCTCTCAACCTTCCTTCCTTTTTCCCTTTTAACGAAGGGAAAGGTAAGAAAACCCATACACAGCCTTTCCCTACTTTTTCCTTCAAACCAAACACAGCCAGCCTTAGTGTTATTACTTATTTGAACTGTCTCTATCATCAACCTAAAACCGTTGTCGTAACAAAATCACTTGTTGGGTGAGAAGCTAAAACGTCAAATCTGGCGCATTGACGCATAGATGGTTTTCCGGCATACCATAAAAGGTCTAACCCTCACTTCAGCTTACCGGTAACGGTCCCTTGACTTACCATCGATTATTTATTTATTTATTTTTGTTGCTGATTGATTCCTCGTCATCTAATGTCGTTTGCATAGGAAAATCGTCGGTGGTATTTTCACTGGCCAGGTTAGGCTCGGATATGGGAGAATGGGAGGGAAAGTTCAAAACAAGGTTTTCCATTTTTTGTCTTTTAGCATCCAATTCAACTGGGCAGATAGAAGTTAATGTTAAAAACCCGTTATGTTAAGGTTGGTGCAAAGGAGTTGACGTGTACGCCTCGTATTGGCAGGTTCACGCATCAAGTACACCCATGGGTTCACAGAACCCGGAGTCTGTATCTGCTAATCCCTTGGACCAGCATCTTGCTAGTTAGTCCAAATCAATAAAAAACCTCCACTAGCCTAAGCCCTTTTAATTGAAAACCTTAGGGAGTCCAAACTAACGGTATTCTTAAGACTCCAAATGACATGCCTCTTTCTTCCTCGTACCAATTAGTTTTTGAAGAAGTTGGACGGCAGCGGACTGTGAACCCTTTTACCCTCCTCCTTGAACTGTGAACCGTGAACTGCGGTACTGGACGGCGGCGACCAGTTGAATAGACTAGTTTGGACGGCAACAGTAACTCCGACAACAACAACTCGGATGACAACCCCTGTGAACTTTTAATAATCTCTGTTTAGTGGTTAAGCATGAACTCTATATTCGTCTATCAGTCGAAGTTAATCTAAATCCATGTGATTGATGTAGAATAAGAAGAAAAAGAAGAAGAATAGGAGGAGACTAGAGGGAGATATACCTGGTTATTCTGAAGAAAAATAACGGTGAAAGCTTTTCTGATTTTCGGTAAAGATGACCTTACCGCCGAAGTTCACAATTCATTTTGGAGTCCAAGACTGCCATTAGTTTGGACTCCCGTTAGTTTTTCAATTAAAGGGGTTGGGCTTCGTGGAGGTTTTTTATTGGTTTGGACTAGCAGGATGCTGGTCCAGGGGACTAGAAGATGCGGACTCCAATGTTTCGTAGTGTAGGGATGAAGTGATGAACCACGTTGGTTAGCCCAATCATGCATCAAATAGGTGTAGGCTCTATAGCTAACATACACGAATCATTTGGGAGCCACCTAGAACAGTCGCTTGTCTTGAGGTCGCCCTTGCACTAGTACAAACCATAAACTGCTACGTCAATCGGTGTGGAGTTGTCGTTGCCCACGACAAAGCTATTGTACTTAGACCGAAGAAAGATAAGGAACAAAGGGAGAATTCTAGCTCTAGTGACCTGAAAGATAACAAAAGATGGAGTTTTGGCAAGTCGGGGAGGGATTTGGGGAGAATGGTTCAGATCTTGTCTAGCATTACGAATAACGTAAGTCAAGCAGATGCTGCTTGGTTGAGGTCTTATTACATCGAGATTGAGAAGGAGCAGAACAAGCATGCATTATGGTGGTTGTGGCCATGGTAGTCGTAGTAGATGTTGCCATTGCAATTGTGCAGGCGGTGGTGGCCGTTCACAGAACGTAAACGACCATAACTAGTCTCTTGGCAATGTGCAAGGATCTCACATCTCTCTCTCTCTCTCTCTCTCTCTCTCCTTCTGCTTCAACCTCACCTCCCATACCATTGTCGATTTAACTCTTAGCAGCGACAATTTGGATTATCTTAGACCCCACCTTTTCTTTTCCTTTGTCCTATAAATACCAGATTAGACTAGTATTTGTCTAGATATCTCTCAGGTGGCTCTCATCGTCCCTGCAACTATTAGCAATTTGAGTTATCTTAGATCCCACCTTTTCTTTTCCTTTGTCCTATAAATACCCGTTCAGACTAGTATTTGTTTAGAGATCTCCATACTAGTTTTTTCTCTTAGATCTCTGCTACCGTTGATCTCTCTGGTGGCTCCCATCGGGGTTATCTCAGATCTAGGTTCAGATTAGAAACAGTGCAAGAGATCTTTTTTTTTTCTCTCAGATCTCCGCTACTGTCAGTGGCTCCATCCAATTGAATTTAAGGGTAAAATGGTCATTTTGCATTTTTTCGTCCATGTTTAATGACCCTGATAATGTTTAGACAATTGTCAAAAATAGTAGAGGTAACATTAGTCAATTTTCAAACAATAAGGGTACACTTAGTCAATTAGCTAAACCATAAGAGTAATTTAAGAAATTTTAGTAACTGGCATGTGATACAACCCTTTATACATAAATCCATCAAGAGACAAAAATGACACTAAACACTGAAATTTGGTGAGGTGTCGAAATCGATGCTTGCTAGCATATAGGGGTGGCAACGAGCCAAGCTTGGCTCGTGAATCGGCTCGAATATATACATATATATAAAATAAAATTATAGAAATTCATCTATATATATAATAAAAATATTATAATTATTAATTATTATAATTCTTAATTTTTTAAATATAAAATAAAAAACTTATATATAATTTTTATTTTTATAAAATATTTTTTCTAAATATTTTATAATAAAATATTTATAAAATATATAACAAAATTCTTTTATAAAATATAAAATGAGTCGAACCGAGCCAAACTCGAGTCTTGTAGAATAGTCTCCAGCCGAACTCGAGCCTAATACTATTCGGCTCGGCTCAGCTCGAATCCACCCCTACTAGCATAAAAATTATTGGTATCTAAGACTTGCTTTCAACTCGTAGTTGGAGTGGATTCATTCCGGAAGAAGGAAATGGAGTATCAAGGTTAAATTATTTATAATGACCCTCTATAGTATTTCATAATTACTTAAAAGTATTCTTAAAATTTTAAATTACCTAAACTTTTGAAAACATGAAAAATAGTATATCTCTGTCAGTTACCCGTCATATTCCGGTGGTTGGCATGCGATAATTATAAACCCCATTTTTGTCAGTTGCCCGTCATATTCCGGTGATTGGCATGTGATAATTATAAACCCCATTTTTGTATTTTCATTGGCAAAATCCATTCAAGCAATGTTGCATTTTAGGCATAGAATACAAATACAAATACGTATAGTATAAATACATACAAAAAAATATAAAATATAAAGTTTTACATTTTATAAATTTACATTTATACTCCTTCCAAACTGATCCTTAGAGATCACCAGACCTTGATTCTTAATTAGTAGGTTTGGGCAGTTTGAGCCATCTCAAAACGCCCTAAGAACCTATATGGTTCTCACGGCGGCAACCAAGATGATAGCCTGGACCATGCCGGTGGATAATTCTACGTCTCCTGAAAGCTGAAAGTGGGGAATTTCAAACTTGTCCCTTACGTTTATGGCTCCTAACTGTGAGAGGTAATGAAAATTGAAATTCCAAGAGTTTAAGAGTTTAGGAGCATTTTTAAAGTAAATGACTGTTTTAGTCTTAAAAAAATCATTATTAAAAGTTATAATTTTGTTTCATTTAATTGTTGACAATTTTCTTCCAATTAGGAAAGTTATTTATCTAATTGAAAAAATAAATTTTCTATAAACCTTACATAAATTAAAAAAAAGAATATGTATATTTTTGTTAATAAGAATCAAAATCTAATTTACCAAATTTTCCCTCTCTCAAAATCCAAATAAAGAAAGAAAATTCCACATTATTAACTTATATTTTAGGGTTAGTCTCAATTTAGTATCCACATGTCATTGCAATATTAATTTACTACATGTCGTTAACAGTCCATCAGTTATATAATGCAGTTTACTACATGTCCTATGCGATTTGAAACATTTCAAAATTTCAAATTACCCTTTGGAAGACGCTACTCATTTCTTCCTTGGGATTAAACCAGAGAAACAGTAAATAGAATCCCAGATCAACGATTGGTGAATTTACCATCTAATTAGCAGAGGCTCACCATCTAAACTGAAGCTATTGCCGATTTTACCATCTAATTGGAAATGGACCAAAAAAGACTCACAATTTAGAAATCTTAGAACAATCTGGTCTTTTCTCTTATTCTTCATTTTCTTCTCGTTGGAGATTATAAATATAAATCACAATTTTGAATATTCTTCTATTCTTTGTTAATTACCTCCGACGGCAACGATCTTCTCCAACTATGAGATTGTAAAGAGATGAGTGGCAATAACAAAAAAAGGGACTTTGTATAAGGTGAATTCAATGCGATCGATTAATAAAGAAAAATAGATTGACACATAAAAGGGCATTTTTATCCTTCTATATACCACTTAACGTCCGTTAACAATTTTGGACTAAACTTAAAATTTTTAGTCCTTGGGATACAATTAAGTATAAAAGGGACGGCGTGCTGCTGCTCTTTCAACGCCAAGGTTCCACCAATTCGTCAACTGTTGCAACGGCTGTTGACGGTTGAAGCAAGATGCATCATATTCGATATGGTAAGTTAACCACCACACGGTGTTGATAAATAAGTGATCAAGATGAACCACCTAGATAACATAGTTGGATTTTTTTTTTTGTTGGAGCCTTGGAGTTGGACTGTTGGAGGTTGGGAATTTTTTTTTGTTTGTTTGTTAGAAATCAATGGAAACTCCACTCCTTGAAGAGGAAAAACCCAACACTACCGCCAGTGGTAATACTGGGTCTGGGTTGCTCTTGCTCCGGCGGGTGGGCGTAGAGTCTAAAAAGCTTTGGAAGATTGCAGGGCCAGCGATATTCACAATGATATGTCAGTACTCGCTTGGTGCCATCACTCAAGCCTTCATTGGACATGTGGGAACGCTTGAGCTCGCCGCCTTTTCTGTCGCAAACTCTGTAGTAGCCGGATTTGGCTACGGGATTATGGTAACTCTCTCTCTCTCTCTCTCTCTCTATCTCTCTCCTCATCCTCATGTGTATGTGTGAGTGTTTATTTATGATGTTATTGTAGTTGGGAATGGGGAGTGCTTTAGAGACATTGTGTGGGCAAGCATTTGGAGCAAGGAAGTTTACGATGCTGGGAATTTACATGCAAAGATCATGGCTCATTTTGCTCTGCACTGCTCTTCTTTTGGTTCCAATATATGTTTTCTCTGCTCCCATCCTCATACTCATGGGACAGACTGCCGAGATCGCTGATGCTGCTGGTGAGTGCTCTCTCTCTCAGAGACTAATATGCCCCACAGTCATGCAAGGGTGTAATCATAGATAAAAAATTCTATCAAATGCATCAACATTTTGATGAACTATAACCTGAAATGAGTCCAGCAGGACTAACTAAAACATGACGGATGAATTTCATGGCACACAGGGAGGTTCGCCGCTTGGATGCTTCCTCAATTGTTTGCATATGCCCTGAACTTCCCAATACAGAAGTTCTTGCAAGCTCAAAGGAAAGTCATGGTGATGGCTTGCGTTGCAGCTATCGTTCTGGTGGTACATGTACTGATTAGTTGGTTGGTAATATTTAAACTGGGGTGGGGTTTGATCGGTGCGGCAGTGAGTCTCAACTTTTCATGGTGGATCAACATCTTTGGTCAGTTGATGTACATTTTCATATCCAAGTCGGGTGGAGCTTGGACTGGTTTCTCTTTGCAAGCCTTTGCAGACCTGTGGGGATTTATCAAGCTTTCCTTGGCTTCTGCCGTGATGTTATGGTACTCTCTCTCTCTCTCTCTCTCTCTCTCTCTCTCTCTTTCTCTCTTCCTGTTCCTGATATAGTTTTATTGCACGATGTGGCAGTCTGCAGTTCTGGTACTTGATGATAATAATAACAATAACAGGACATCTAACCAATCCATTGGTACCAGTTGATGCCCTTTCCATCTGGTGAGTTCTTTATAAATTATAATCCCGCTTGATTTCATGGTTGTCCAATTACAGTATTTTTTACCTGTAATTGTACTGAATCGACTCCAACAACCTAAGAAGAAAAACCTTACATTTCGAGCTTAATCATATCTTTCTTTGAGATATTAAGATTGCTTCTCAAGTAACCATTCAACCTAAAAGCTTAAGCTGTTAGCTGAGGTCTCTGAATGGGTTTTTATTCTTTATGATTTGTTAATTCTACCTTCTTTACTTAGAATAAGAATCTCCTTTTGTTTCTTTGTTTTTAACAGCATGAGCATAAATGGATGGGATGCAATGATTGGGTTGGGATTCAATGCTGCCATAAGGTTCAATACCTCCTTTCCTTTTCCCTCCTTTCTTTTTAATTTATTATTTTGATGGTTAACATAAACACTAGTACAGCAGGGCTAGTGTTTATTGGATAAAAATTAATAATTACAGGGAACTCTTGACCTCAGATAGCTGAGACCAACATTGGCTAATGGCCTTCTTTTAGAATTTTCTATAAGCTACACAGAATAGGGTACCCGTAGCTGATCCCAAATAGTTGGGATAAGATTTTGTTGGGTTGAGCTGAGGGGAGATACATCTGTCTTTCAAAACAATTACTTTTTGGATATTAATTAATGCAATTTATAAAAAGAAATGACATACATCAGAAGTAAGACTCTTCTGTTCTTTTTATTCCCCTCTGTAAACAGTAATGTGAGTTACTTTTTTGTACTAATTTGTTTCTATTTTCTTCAGAAGTAAGACTCTTCTGTTCCATTATGAGAATCTGTTCCCAATTTGCTTTAGGATAGGATTAGGACAATGAAACTCCAGCCATGTCCTGTGTGTGTCCAAAAGGGCAGTCAAGTGTAGGAAGCTCCCGCCAATGCAGGGTCTGGGGAGGGGCAAATGTACACAGCCTTAACCCTGCACATACAGAGAGGCTGTTTCCAAGATTTGAACCCTGGTCGCAATGTCCTGTGTCTGGCTCATTCTGTAAAATTTCCATAAAAGTTTATAATTATTTTAGAAAGCTCAGTTTTCATGTTTCTTGTTTGGGTTCTCCTGTATCACATATTGATTATGGGGACCTTGATTTGAAAACAATAGAAATTATAAGGGTTCCTGCAACTCATCACTTTCATTTATATTTGCTTCACCAGAATCTTAGTGCCAAACCCAACCAGAATTATCTGCGCAATCAAATACAAATCGTGCTCTTAAGATCTATCTCAGCATGTTTACCTTTGTGAATCATACAACACTTAAATCTCAGTCAAATGACCAAGATTGTCAAACTCCAATTGTAGAATAGGATGCAAGAGATACATGCTATGAACAGCCACATGACAAATAAAACAATGAACCAAAACAGTCAATCTTGTCTACCATTTAGCATAGTTGGGTTTAGAGTATATGTTGCCCGATTGCCTCTTGCATGAAAACATTCATTAATATTACCTCTTCATGAAAATCTTTCCATGGTTGGCTTCACAGTGTGAGAGTATCAAATGAGCTTGGAAGCCGTAACCCTCAAGCAGCAAAATTCGCAGTAGCTGTGGTGTCTGCCACATCTTTGTCAATAGGAGTGTTATGCATGACTCTGGTCTTGACAACAAGATTCAATTTTCCTGTTCTGTTTACTAGCAACATTGAAGTCATGAAAGAAGTTAGCAAGCTTTCACTTTTGCTAGGAGCCACTGTGCTTCTGAATAGTCTTCAACCAGTCTTGTCTGGTAAGTATGAAAAACTGTTATTTTTCCATTATTTTCTTCTGAAGATATACATCCTGGACACGTGTGGCATTTGTAAGGGCATTATATTCTATGGATTTGTGCTTTCTGGTTTTCTCTATGACATCGAACATTTATATATCTGGGCCTCTGGGTCTTGTTATTGGTAAGACAACAGATTAGCCATGCATGTGTTATGCTTTAGGAAAATGGTGACTCTACAGTTTATGTTTACAAAGATAAGGGTAGAAACTACAATTCGGTAGTTGTAGGAGTCCAGTTTTATTGAATTGTTGTAAAAGGGAAAAGTAAGCAGGGAGAAAGGGTCCAGAAAATTCATCTATATCATCCTAGTATCCAGAGTTCTTAGGAAACCCATGGGTGAGCAGAGTATGAGAATAATACTCTGTTTGATGAGTTACTTTTGTGTATGTATTTGGAAGAGGATTTATCAAAGGTTTATTAAAGTTAAGTTAGTCTGTGGTTACTTCTTTTTTTTTTTGCTGCAACTGTGATTACTAATTTGTTCAATGTACTCTGCTTTCTTGGTTTAATTTTCTTTTCAGGGGTTGCTATTGGAGCTGGATGGCAAGCTCTCATAGCTTATATCAATATTGGGTGCTATTACTTTGTTGGCTTACCTGCTGGCATAGTTTTGGGGTTTAAATTTAACTTTGGGGCTGAGGTGAAGTACTAAGAGTGTTTGGATTATATAACTAGAAAGATTTTCTTTTTTTTTTTTATTACATACATCAGGTTTTGGTAGATTTTATGATTTTTCTTTTTCTCTTTCATGTTTGGAGTTGCAGGGCATTTGGGGAGGGATGATAGGTGGCATTGTTTTACAGACCATGATATTAGTGGCAATTACTTTATACACTGACTGGAATAAGGAGGTGGGTATCAAAGAGTTCCACAATTTAGATAGAATCTCTCTTCACTTTTTATATGCTTTATCTTTAATCATACTTGGTCTGCAAAAACATAACTCCATCCTTTCCACGTAGTGAATAATTTTTCTCTTCTTAAGAAGATATTTGTATTGAGAAATTCCGCCAGAGCTTGTTATATGAAATACCAGTTAGTACTTGTTACAGTAAGTGATGAAAATAACCTTTTTTTTTTTATAATTGAATTTGCAGGCTTCAGAAGCTGAGAACCGTATCCGGAAGTGGGGAGGATCAGTAGATGAGAACTGATTTACTTTGCACAATTTGCTTCCTCTTGTTTCTGCTGTTCAACAAAAACTAGTGCCATCAGGAATCAGGATAACATGATGCCAAGGAAAATGAGATGGTCTTCCTAGTGCATGTCATACTTTGTTGAAGGCTTGATCTGTTCCAATCTAGAAAATAGAGAAATTTCATTTTTAAAGGCTGTGTTTTCAATGACCATATATTTCATGAGATCAACTTCCGTGCTCACAAGACTGTGCTCACACCGTTCGTACAGTCCCTTGCAGCCTTGCATTGGGATTTGGGAATATCTTTGTACTTGTATGTTTTTTTTTCACGGGGAGATATTCTCAATACAAGGGTGCAAGGGACTGAAGACCAAACCCAATTTCATACTTCATTAGCCCAGAAAAAAAAGAACAAAATCATATTTATTTTTCATTAAATAGTTCTATTGTTCAAGGTATCATTTCCCATTTCATCATCCCCGGCCCATGAATTTCATTTTAAAAGTTGCCATTGAATCTAACTACTAACAACAATCAATTGGATACATTTCTTATATGTCCATAGGTTCTTTATTAGATTTAAGTGAAATATCAGAAGAATAATCTATATTGATTGACTGCCTCCATTATATTGGTGCCCCCAAATAGCACTCTTTTTGTGTTGGATCTGATGGAGGGTGATTTGACCCGATCTCATCATAAGAGAACACGTGGACGTGACTCAACATAAGTGACAACTCAACACAACTAGTCCGCCAAGATCCAGCGTGGCAGCTCGCTATAAGATGACACTTCGATTACCCCGAGATAAGATTCTTCCAAGACGGAAATCTCCCGAGCTCAAGGTGCTTCGGGTTGAGTTCGGGAGCCTCGTAAGAGTAAACTCGCCCGACCAAGCTCAAGTAGGCCACCTCGGGTAGAAGCACCTCGGCACGAGGTAGATCAGGACAGAGAAGCTCGACGTATCACAGGAAGATCTCCTACCTGACAACCGTACCTGCCCCATCTGAAGACTGCACTCACGTCTCTCGCTAGGCGGTGCCGTGCCTGCCAACCCTGAGAGGTGTCCCTTACCTGGCGAGGGCCATACTCTGCAACGGTTACCTGTGCCCACCAGCTCAGCCCTGGCAAGTAATGGCTGCAATAGAGAATCAGAGGCGGTTATGCCTGATTTGACAGAACATCGGTATATAAGAGCTTCGAACCCAAGAGCAAAGGTAAATTGCATGATCTGCACTCTAGCCCTTTTTGCTCTGCTCTACAACTCTCTTCCTGGTACTAACTTAAGCATCGAAGTATTCCCACCGGAAGAGCTCCCCAGGGATCCTTTTTCTTCACAGGTATCTCGTCCGTCGCCAGTTAGGAGTGACCAAATTGCACACCATCAGGATCTTTTTTAAATTATATTCTATGATACCAAAACTTTCAACTGCAAGGAAGTCGAAGAAGGTTGTAAATTAAACTGAAACGCTCACATGCATCATAGAATGCAAAGCAAGTTAAGAATTCAAACCTAGATTACAACAATTAAATCACAAAATTATGGGAAATATATAAAATTCATGGAGCTAGAGCCTAGAAGAGGAGCAGTGCTAGCAAGGTGCTCCGCTGCCTTTGTAGCCCCATTACAAAAACTGCAGGGCCTACAGGAACCATTGGTCTTCTTTGCTCATAGCATGGAACTTGTTCACGGTTTTACTGGTGAAACCCCTGAATGCAAGTGCACAAGTCCAGCAATTCCCAATTCCTTGGCTGAACTGAAAAGTTTATTGCTTTGTCTTTTAGTGAATAAGATTTTAATGAGGTTAGGGGCTCTTTAATGGCTGAAGCTAAAGTTGGGTAGATTACTATACCTTTACCTTGATATTTTTTTTTTATATAATTATACTTTATCTACTAAAAGACAAAACCAATGTTTTAAAAAGGACCTACAACTGGAATCATTCTGACCACTGGTTTTCGGGTCGATGGTTTGACTGTCCAGTCTGAATGGACAACACGTTCTGTCAAAACATTAAAATAAAAAATGATAAAAAACCGTTGATTGGGTCAAATGAATCGAACGCCCGGATTGATGGGTTGTTAACTGATTCAGCGGTTTTTTCCAAAGACTGAGTTTGGGGTAAAACAGAACCACCAATTGCTTGGATAGTTCCTGGCCCAAACGGTCCGGCCATCTGAGATAATAGCGGTTCGAAAATGTTTGATAAAATAATAAGTCATTCAAGAGTAGTGATCTCCTACCAACAAAATATGTTCCAACACCCTTCCAACATGATCTTAACCACACATCTCATACATGGTGATTCCCAGTCTCATGGTGAAATTTGTGGTGTCCGATCATGTTGGAACGATTTTGTTGGCAGGAGATGCCAACTCGTCATTCAGGTCAGCAACTTCAGCTGTAATTGTAACTTCCTAAGTGCCAACTGCCATATCAACCGAATCATAATTTAGGGGATGTTTGGAACCGTGGTCGTTTTTCAAAACAACGGTGCCACATCGGATCCACATAGGTGTTTCAACAACGCCCGTGTATCTCATTGTTTGGTTCAGTCGATTATTAAAAAATTGGGCATGCCTTGAAAATCGGGATCCCATCGATACATGAAACACCAAATCGATGAACCATTTCCCTCAACGGTTAATTGATATATATCCTATGTGGTGCTTACCTGTCAGTACATACATGAAAAACAGTGATAAAAATCAACTTACCAAACCGCAGACTGTTGCTCACTACCTACATGGCAGCAGCGTTTTTTTTTTTGTAAGAAACGGATCTTGGAAGCATATGTGTTTTTTCTTAAAAATCGGTCCCAAAAAGTACCCATGCTTCCAAACACCATGTTATAAAAGTAGAGCAAGGCCAATAATGTTGGATTGGAGACTTGGAGTTGGAGTGGGTAAAGAATCCATGTGTTTTTTCAGGTTGTTGGTTGAAATCCCTACTTGGCATGTTTGGAAACCTTTATAACTCTTTGTCTTGGGGCTTTGAATAAATAGGTTCAGTCGTCATAAATTTCGATTGGATTACGGGTTAGTATTAAATAGCGGCAACGACAATTCTTTTATTGTCAAATTAAGTTTATATTTGGCATCGATTCTGAGAAAACGGTCTTGTCTATATGTGTGGAAGACGGTATCTCCTTTTTTTTTTGGTTTGGAAATATTGCTGCCACGTTTTTTGGGACAAAAGCGATACCTTTTGTTTGGTATCAGTGCTCCAGATCTATTTTCAGCACTGGTACCCATTATAGGAAGCCTACGTCACTACCACATCATGTTTTCATTGGCAGCAACGAGCTCCAATTTGAAAAAATGTCGAATTCAGCGTTTTTCCAAACCACGCCTTCCCAATTTTCAAGACATGACTTGAAGCACTGTTTTTTTTATGGAAAAACAGTTCCAAACATATCACCGTTTTCTGAAGCTCCAATTTTTCCAACGTGGCGCTGATGTATCACCATTTTCTAGAACAATGACATCGATGCCAAACACCACCTAAGCTTTCTTCTTTTAGATTTAAGCTAAAAGCAATAGAGATGCAACTT
This sequence comes from Nelumbo lutea, assembly GCF_056320005.1. Lineage (NCBI taxonomy): Eukaryota > Viridiplantae > Streptophyta > Magnoliopsida > Proteales > Nelumbonaceae > Nelumbo > Nelumbo lutea. The sequence continues at coordinate 1,179,767 of NC_142686.1, forward strand.
AGGTATACAAGCAAGCCCTGAAACTGAAATTGGTTTCAATTTAGATTCGGTCCAATCCAAACCTGGTCCATTGAAACTCGTACTCTTATATTCTATCAATGGACCATATATGAATTCAATCTAACCCAGTCCAATATAAATCCATTATGGATGTATCAGGTCCAACCCAATCCAATAAATATTTTGGACCATTAAGTCTGGACTGGTCCAATTCATTATGTTTTATTGGTCTGTCAAACTCATCCAAATTGATTTTGATTCAGACATGACCCAACCCAAACCTGGTCCATCAACACCTCTAAGTAGTTATAATGGTTTCTCTTGATTTTCTATATAGTTTTATTATATTTAGTATGCCAGGAATAAGAGGAAGTTTAATAGTAAGGATCTCTCAATTGCTTAGGCTGTGCTTGGTTGCACTACAATTTTATTTGCACTAGTACAAATAATGCATGGGAGTGCAAATATAAAAAAATGCAAATTCTGGTTTAATTTTGTTTCAGATTTTATTTTATTCTGTTTTGTGTCTTAATTTACTTTATTTGTACTGCAATCAAACAAAATAAGCCAAAATTTGAAACAAAAATAGATCAGAATTTACACTCATAATTTGTACTGCCATGGTTTTGCATCAGTGCAAATATATTTGCATTGCAACCAAACACAGCCTTAGGTTCTCTCTAGATTCTAATCTTCAATTTAGGATGTTATCACCACTGATTTGTTGCATATCTTTCTCGAGAAATTTCTTGGAAACCCCAAATTAGGGGAAAATATCAAACCAAACTGTGATGGGAACTATATCTTCATCTTTAGGATCTTATGGTTTAGTGGCCAGAAATAGTCAGTCTATCTTTTGTTGTGCAGGTAAGGACTATGTGTACCCTGTTCCAAGGAGCAATGGAAGTTGAACTTATGACCCATTCTTCCTCTTCTTCTTCTTCTTCTTCTTCTTGATTTTGAGAGGGGGGAAAGTTAGTCAATGGGATTTTGGTTTCCATTGACTAAGATATCCATTTTTTTTTTCAGATGTGGGGTCCAAGGGAAATTTATTTTCCTTGGGGAAGTGATACCTATTTCCTATGTGGGTATTGTCAATACTTGGATGGAACAAAATTACCCCTTTTAATAATGGCTTTTTATGGCTAAAAAAATCACCCCAACTACAAAAATATAACCTCCTGAAATTTGCACATACATCGAGTGTATACAAACCCATAACCTAGTGATCAGGTTGAATGGGTTAATTCAACCTCCCAGGACAGTTTTTGACCAAGTCAATAAGTTTTAACCAAATATTGGGTTTTAGCCAAACTGAACCTGGAATCACGTCTGGGTGACTGTTTGGACAGTTCGACTGTTCGATCAAAGGAGAGTTGAAACCATTGCCAAGAAGACCTTAAGGGTCTATTTGGTTTATGGGAAAAAGGGGTCTGGAATTAGAATCGGAATGGTCCATTCCAATTCCAACTGTTTGGTTGGGTGGAATCGGAATCCTCCCATTCATGGTGGAATGACAATCCCTCCCCCTCCCCTAGGAATGAGAATCCATTCCAGCCAATTTTGGTTCCGATTCCAATTTGAGACTGAACCAAATAGGTGAAGTGAAAAGATTATTCCGATTCTAATTCCAACTATAAACCAAACGGACCCTAAATATTTTTTTAATCTGTTTCTTTTTGTTATGCTCATGGTTCATACATCTGCTGATAGGATTTGCCCATTCGGTTGCAGTTTGTTAAACCCATTTCTGGTGTTGTTATTTGGGATATCATAGTCCTCCCCCTTGGGCTTTGTCTAATCAAACTGCCTATCTGCCTGAACAGGATAATTACTGTAATTTTAAATCTCTAAATTTAATGAAGTTGTATCCATGACAACTGCAACCGAGTATGTGGATTTTGTTTTGTTTCTTAATCAATGCCCTTGCTACACTCTGACGAGCCCATCTTTATGTGGTGTGGACTAAGGGCCCATCTCGGTTTGTATGGAGACTTGGATCAAAAGAAATAAATAGGGCCGGCCAGGTTTAAACACCACCTACCTAAAACTAAAAGTCTAAAAAGACCTGCATCTTGGTGAGTGGGACCCAAAAAATATAAATAAATTAAAAAGTAGAAAAAAATGATATAAGACAACCAAAATTATCCCATGAATTCGTGCAAGAGCAGGAGCAGAAGGACCACATATTACAATGTAATTGTAATGAAACAAACAGCTCCTAATAGTTGCCACCATATCTACCTATATATATATCAATTATTAATTTGGGTATATTTCAAACATGTTAATCTCTGCATGTGCATCTTCTTCTCCATCTTCATACGAAACTGAAAAGCTCATGTGCTTTTTCTGGGAGAAACAATTAATATTTAGATATGGATACTGGATATAACATGCAAAATAGGTTGTTGTATTTATGGGATTTCGAAGTTGGATCTGGGTCCTAGTTGGTAAATGCCCAATAAATTAAATGAGATATGAGAATGGGTTCTCCTTGCTACCATGTGCTCCACTCCAACTTTTTGGATTTTCTCTATTCCTTTTAATTTGTACCCTAGCCTCTCTTCATGCGCCATTTGCCATGAAATGAGAATGGGTTCTCCTTCCTCTACCCTTCACCACCACACAACTTGCTTTACTCTCTTAATTTCTCCCTGCTTTTTAATATTTGATACTGCCTTTTATCTCGGATCTAGTGATATCTGCTTGACTTAAGGTGGTAGGAGGTGTGTGTGTGTGTCAATGGATTGGATAAAGTGGGAGAAGACAGAAGAAGGGTCTGAAATATGATATCAACACTACTTGCAGTTGCAGGTTTCTTAATTTCAACTCATTAAGCTGGCATCTTGGGAACAAAGTAAATGATGTCAGTCCCCCAGTCCTTAATTAATTAATTAATTAATGTAGTGTATGGATCAAGCTAGCCCAATTCATCTGCTGCTTACCTCCATATAATATGATGTAGATTCCCTTAATTATTTCTATCCAATCCATAGAAAATTAGCCAACCCATCCATTCCGGTCTAAGCTCCATTTATTTGGTCGGGCAATTACTTGGATTAATTTGATCGAACAATATCTCTCTCTCTTCCTTTTCATTAAATTAGTTAATAATGTCTCATTAGTTAGATTAATTTATGGTTAATTACCACTGGTTGTTTAATTTTATTAGGCTTAATTTGGAAGGAGTACAAATACAAACATGTAGAGTGCAAACCTTATATTGTGTATTATTTTGTATGTATTTATATTGTACAAATATTTATATTTATACTCTTTCCAAACTGAGCCTTAGGGATTGACTGTTTAATTAGAATAGAAACAATTGAATCCCTAACAAACATGAAATAACAAATAATATTCTTCCCATCTTCCAAGTAGATGAATAAGACCCTCTGTCTAAAGGTGTTAACCATGAAAAGGCGAAACCGTGTGCTTGTGGTGGTGATTTTGGTTAAACGTAATCTGCTTTTTATTGATGCACTCATGCACCTTTTCTTAATTTGGCTGTTTAATATTTATTCGGTCTCCTGAAGAGATTTTGATGACTTTCTAGTGACTCCACTTGTTACTTTTCCTTCTTTTTCTTCTCTTTGTTACTTTGATATGTTGAGAAGTGGCAAATAGTAGGTGTGATATATAAGGAATCTAGCTTTTTACATCTTCACGTTGAAGTAGTTTTTTTTTTTTTAAATAACTTTTTTATTTTGTATATATTTGCACGAGCTAGAGATGTCTTTGATTAGTTTGATGCTGTAGCTAATATTTTAAACGGGGTGTGGATTTGGTCAAGCATTTTAAATGGGTAAATCTACCTAGGGCATTTTAGCTTTTACCGGAGGCAATTAAAAAGGATATTTCCTTCTACCTAGGGTTTTGGTTGGGAGTGAAGATTTGATTAAGAGCAATTACGGTCTATGATATTTGCTTTTAGAGTTGTTTAAGGAGTTTGTTTTTGTTTTAAAGGAGGGGAAAAATGTTGCCAAATGAAATAAATACGATGTTTGGCATCAATATTGTTGTTCCAGAAAATGGTGACATATCAGTGCTACATTGAAAAAATTGGTGCTCTAAAAAATGGTAGTATGTTTGGAATTGTTTTTTCATAAAAACGGTGCTCCAAACCATACATTGGAAATTGAGAAGGCATGGTCTGGGGAAATATCGAATTCGACGTCTCCTCAATTTGGAGCTTGTTGTTACCAACGAGGACATGATGTGGCTGTGACGTGAACTTTCTATAATGGGTACCGGTGCTGAAACAGATATGGATCACTGGTACCAAACAAAAAATGTTGTTGTTGCCCCAAGAAATTTTCTACTGCCGACAATAACGTTTTCAAACAAAAAAGATACCATTTTCTTAGAAAACAATATTTCTAACCCACACATATACATCACCGTTTTCTATAGCATGGATGCCAAATATATATAAAATGACTTTTAGTATAAGTTCAAAGAGGGCTTTGGGAGTAGTTAATTAGTTAGATTAACAACCAATATAATTGGTTTGCATTGGTTGTATAATTGGTTCTACATTACACTTAATACAAACACTACAAACTGGCGGGAAGACTCTCTATGCACATGATAAGCAATGAGTGCACTAATGAAGGTGTCACACCAATCTGACTAGCTAAAGCCTTTCTACATTCCTAGTTTAGCTACCGCGTAGAGGTGTAAATGGACCGGGTTTGAATTGGATTTATTTGAATCAAAAACCAATTTGGATAGGTTGGACGGACCGATAAGTGTTGAATTGGGCCATTCCAGACTTAAAGGTCCAAATATTCATTATTGGATTGGATTATATCTGGTCCATCTATAATGAATTCATATTAGACCAGGTCAGATTGGACCGATAATCGGTCTATATTAATTTACAGCCCGATTACCACATTCACACATCATATTTTACCACTTGCATGCATGCTCATATATATATATATATATATATTATTTATATAAACAAGTAATCCACACATGTATGTCCTACCTACTATGCATGGGAGGGAGATGCATTGGATGAAATTAATTAAAGTTATGTTTGATTTGAAGGAAAAAGTAAGGAAAGGAAAGAAAATGTAGAAAACCTTTACAAACACAGCCTTCCTTTCCCTACCTTTACCTTCAAACCAAACACATCCTCAAAGCTTTCTTTTTTATTATCTCTTCTCGTATGTTATATATGCTTGATTAATTATCAAAATTGAAGAAAAAAATGCATGTTTAATTCATGGCGTTAAAAAATAAAGTAACCGAGGAAATCCAGATTCCTTAATTATCTTTTCCCTATTATTTTGTTGACTTCTTTGATTAATTTCGAAAAATTAAAAAATAAAGTAGTGAAATAATTAATAAAGCCATCAAAAAGCTAATTAAATAATGGCGTTAAAAAGAAATCGTCCATATATATGGTCATTTATGGCATCATCATTAGACACCTTTCATGTTTTGTATTTTAATAAATAAACCCCAAAACCTGCAACAACAAATCCAGCATATCCCGCTATCCTTGTTGTAGTAATGAATATTATAATCAAGAAATTAATTCATCATAACACCCCAACTTAATACCACCTTTGACTATGAGTTTTAATTCCCTCTGGCTCTCTGCAAGTTACCTGGCAGTGGCTTGTATTGGGCACCACCAGGGGCCAGTTGCCCGGCCGGTGGGACAGAACATCCCTACAACAACTGTCATCTTCTAGACTTCCTTTGTTATTCGAAAGCTAACAAAAGAAACAACAGAAATGCCCAACAAAGACACTCGACACACAGACTAACAACACAACCCAGAAACTATAAACACAACAGTACTAAAGAGAAAGAAGTTTAATTGTTTTTATGTTTGCACGTTATTTTCATTATTGTGGTTTTGGTTTTTCTGAAAGATGGGAAGGATCGATCTTAATTAAGAGATGATGCGTGTTTTAGAATTTAGATATCGAAATTTCATGAGTTGAAGGGTATGGGAGGGAGGGCTAGTTGTATATTATGTCCACACTCCACAGCAAATTAATGTCAAGAATCTACCTCAGGCCAGCACCAGTACTCTCACCAGTCACTAGGGTCTGAAATTCCATTTAATTAGAAATCCCTTTGTTTCTAGCTCCATGGATCAAACCCAAGCAAAAGCTTCCTTGACTTTCGGTCTGTATATCAAAGCTAACTGGGTGTTTATTAGCAGGATCGATCTCTTCCGGTTTTGAATCCAGTTATATATAACCAGACTATCACCTTGTCCCATTCATAATTTGGATGGTTCTATATATGGTGGGGTCCTTGACCTTGACACAAAACATGATACACGACCAACCTTGCTTTTTATTCATCTCAAAGCAGGCAATTACATTTGCATAGATTATATATTAAAATCAATTCTAACAGTAGAACCTGTTCAACTTTGATGAGGTTGATAGTTGGGCGACATGTCAGTCTGCTGCTAATAAACCATGTTACAAATCAACACAGACTGTTTAATTAATTAACATCAATATATGGTGTCGAGAGCTTAATTAATAACTAAACAGTACAAGTTTTGAATATCAAAACAAGTAAGTTCCGGAACATTACAACGCATGCACGATTATATGAACCATTAGTGAAGTTTTAAGTTTCAACCATTATTTTCTTTGTCTGGCGGATAACCAGGGATATTGAACTCGATTGTCAGCCCAAAATGGGTGTGCAGACTGTAGAAGAAGAAGAAGAAGAAGAAGAAGAAGAAGAAGAAGAAGAAGAAGAAGAAGAAGAGAGCTATAGGTTAAGTCGCATTGTAGGACATTGGTGAGGTATGATATTACAAAGTTTGACAATCTATTGTGTACAGGGCTAGATAAGGAGGTCTTATTATTTCAAAGTTTAAGTGTTTAACTACAAGTGGGTAGCTTGAAAACTCTCATATTCTTAGAGGATTGGATGGAACTCATTCTCTCTCTCTCTCTCTCTCTCCCCATGTATAATGCCACAAAAAATCTCTGTTTAAGCAAGCAGACCGTTGACTATCTAGCAGATTAGACACTAATAGAGGTTTTCCTTGAAGATTCCCGTCATGATCTTCCTTCATACTGTACAAGCTGCAGGGAAGTTTCTCCATGATTTCCAATTAATTTGATTAATTGCAGTGTCCTACAGTCATTGGTACTTGAGTTTCATCTTTAATTAATTGTATACATTTGTTTATCTTCCCCATCCCATTTGCCTAGTGTTAGATGTATCAGTATGACACTAGCATTTATTGCTGAAAATATAAGTTGCCGCCTAAGCTGATCCATCTTACTTTTTAACTACTTTTCATAGTCTTTATTCTAAGATACTACTCAATCAGTTTTTAACTGTTTATTTATGTCATTATAATTGAAGTATTCCTAGCTAGCTTGGAAAGTAAAATTTCTATATATATATAGAATTTGACCCACGATGGAAGCATCTGATCAGAGCCCTAACAGACAGGTCCACGTGTGTAGGACCATTAATATTATAGACTCTACTTCCCCTACATTTCCTTGTGTTTTTTAATCAATATTATTGTTTTCTAAAAAGCAGCAATTTCCAAAATCCCTCCACCACTCCTGTCAGCAGCTACCGAGAAACAGAAACTTGATTGGGAGAGAGAGAAAGAGAGAGATTTAAATACGAGGGTAAGCCTAATAAGAGGGGCAGTGTACTTGGGTGGTGGCTTATGTCATTCTCTCTCTCTCTGTCTCTCTGTCTCTCTCTCTCTCTCTCTCTGTCCTTTAAGCACCATTTTTTTTTTTGCTTTAGCTGATAAGGCTGCTTTCTATTTAGTTTAGGAGGCCAAGGCCGCCACTCCTAGGATTTATGGTCGTTGACAGTGTTTTCTTTTTCACTTTGTGGGTTAAGGGACAATTGATGATATTATTTACTGGGTCGAGCTTTGAATTTGAGTTCTGGTTTTGTTGATTATTGAGGATGTTACTCCACTGTGATCCTAATGATGGAGAAGGCAGCTTGAAGCTTGTGGAGGACCTAACAACAAATGCGAATGAAGTGCAACAGCAGATACTGGAGGAGATACTAACTCAAAATGCAGATACAGAGTATCTAAAGAGCTTTCTCGGAGGCTGCTTTGATAAGGAGCAATTCAAGAACAAAGTCCCCATTGTAACTTACGAGGACATCAAGCCCTATATTGAGCGAATAGCTAACGGGGAGGCATCAAGGATCATTTCATCACAACAAATAACAGAACTCCTCACAAGGCATGGCATATTTCTGATAAATTTTAAGACCCAATTCTTAATTTTCCAGAATTTCATATAAAACTTGTCTCTTGTACGTGCAGCTCTGGAACTTCGGGAGGACAACCAAAGATTATGCCGTCTACTGCCCAAGACTTGGATAGGAAGACCTTCTTATATAACCTGCTGGTGCCTGTCATGAACCAGTGAGCTTCCTCTCTTATATAATTTCTTTTTTCATTGCTTTAATCTGAATCATGAATATGTATGTATATTACAGGATTACAGTAAAAGCCGGGTTTTACCGAAGCTCTTCTCTGTATTATCTTTCTTGTTTAATTCTGGTTATGAATATGATGCTCATGCATTAGTTTCAATTTCAGGTATGTAGATGGCCTGGACCAAGGAAAAGGGATGTACCTCCTGTTTATCAAACCAGAAATCAGAACTCCCTCTGGTTTGATGGCAAGGCCAGTACTAACCAGCTACTACAAAAGCAGTAACTTCAGAAACCGCCCTTTCAACAGGTTCAATGTCTACACCAGCCCGGATGAAACCATCCTGTGTTCGGATTGCAGACAAAGCATGTACTGCCAATTATTATGCGGTCTGATTCAGAGAGATGAGGTCCTTCGGGTGGGCGCAGTTTTTGCATCAGCATTGTTACGAGCTATCAAATTCTTGGAGGATTATTGGCAGGAGCTATGTTCAAACATCAGGATGGGTCATGTGAGTGATTGGATTACAGACCCAGGTTGCAGAAATGCTGTTTCTGACATTCTAAGGCAACCCAATTCAGAACTGGCTCATCTGATTGAATCCGAATGTACTGGGAATGGGAAATCATGGGAAGGGATAATTAAGAGGTTGTGGCCTAGAACAAAGTACGTGGACGTTATAGTTACAGGGTCCATGGCGCAGTATATCCCAACGCTTGATTTCTACAGTGGGGGCCTGCCTCTTGTTTCAACTATGTACGCTTCATCAGAGTGCTACTTTGGGATCAATCTCAAGCCTCTGAGTGAACCATCGGATGTCTCCTACACCCTCCTCCCTAACATGGCCTACTTTGAGTTTCTTCCTGTAGAGAGAAACCACGATCAAGCTGCAGTGACACAAGGAATCCAATGCAACGGCGGGGGTTCAGATCGGAATGGCTTAAGAAGGGAGGACGAAGAAGAAGAAGAAGAAGAAGAAGAAGAGGAGGAGGAGGAGGAGGAGGAGGAGGAGGAGGAGGCCGTTGATCTTGTACAAGTGAAGCCCGGTCACTATTATGAACTTGTGGTCACCACTTTTACTGGTGAGATTATCTTCTTCATGTCTGACCCACATGCATGTCCCATGTTTTTTTTTTTTTTCCTTTTTGTTCTTGTATCAAGCTCCAATCACGTTTCGATGCAAATTCATATCCTTGAAATGGACGCAATAATACCATTTACAGTGCTGTTAAATCAAAACAATCTGACCCATATATACCATAGTTAATTAGTCCTTGTTTAATTAATTGGATATTCATATATATATATATGGTGTTATGTGTGTATTCTGTTCCTCTGCTGTTCAGGCCTTTACAGATACAGAGTGGGAGATATTCTAAAGGTAACAGGGTTCCACAACAATGCCCCACAGTTCCGGTTTGTACATCGTCTCAACGTTGTTTTGAGCATTGACACAGACAAATCGAATGAAGAGGACCTCCTGAAGGCCGTAACACAAGCAAAGCTCCTTCTTGAACCATTGGGCTTCCTTCTCACCGAGTACACAAGCTACGCCGACACATGTTCCATCCCCGGCCACTATGTGCTGTTTTGGGAGCTGAAGATGAAGGGGAACGGCAACCAGCAGCAGCAGCAGGCAGCTGAGCTGAATCCGAGCATAATGGAGGAATGCTGCTCTACAGTGGAACAGTCACTTGATTCCGTGTATAGGAGATGCAGAAGCAAAGACAAGTCAATTGGGCCATTGGAGATAAGGGTGGTGCAACATGGGACATTTGACGCACTCATGGATTTCTGTGTTTCTCAGGGGTCCTCAGTAAATCAATACAAGACGCCCAGGTGCATCAAATCGGAAAAAACAATTGAACTATTAGATTCAAGGGTGGTGGGCAGGTTCTTCAGTAAGAAAACTCCCCATTGGGAACCTTACAGAATGGAGGCCAAATAATAATGTATGTCTCTCTGCCACATCACTCTGGCACTTGTTCAGACTCTGTTAATTTTCTGGTATGGATTTGAGAAATCATTCGGATTAGAACTGTAAAATCTCTCTCTCTCTCTAGATCTCTGTCATGAGATATATATTTGGGAGGATAATCTGCTCTGCTGTAGTTGGAAATTTGTTGGAATGGTGTCATCAATGTCCTCCTTGGCTAGTTTATGAGACCTCATGGGACAATGAAGGACCCACAAATTTATATTTGTACAGTTCATCGTCGTGGTTTGGCAGCCCCGTCATGTAGCATGTGGATTAAATCAAGCCCTTAGCGTTGCTCTCTGTGAAATAATCAGAATTAAGAAGGCGATGTGTGTATATATCATCATCTGTCTCCTGGTGTTATTCTGTATGTTGTTTTAATTCTAGACTGCTCGTAGAACCCCAGAGTTTCATGGAGCCCTAAAAGGGGTTGATAGTTCAACGCAGCTGGGTTGAAGTTGAACACTTGAACTGAACCAATGACCGTAACTCATATTGGAAATTGGAATGCATTTAAAATAGAAAATTAATAAAAATACAAATAGAAATTAGCATTACAATAAATAGAGAAAGTAAAGCCAAATTAGAAAACAGCAGGTTTATATAAGATCACAGTTTTGAACCAGTTAACTGGATGATTCAACAATAGTGAGCAATGGATTCAACAATTTTCAATAAAATATAAGTTACAGAGTTACAGCTCGGCATATATAGTATTTGCATGCACCAAGAAAATTAATAGTAGTGGAGATCGAGAGCCAAAGTTCAGTGAAACCGGCAATGTGTTACCAACAATAAGCTAAGAGGGTCCATGTCCTCTACCAAAAGAAAGCCGTTGAAATTAAGCAAATGGGCCCTAACATGAAGGTACAGTTTTGTATCATGGATCAAATCAAACACCAGAATCATGCTGTGGTAAGAATTTAAAAGCACAGGGGCAAGGCACAGATCATCCTATTCCTAAATGGATGGATGCTTACCTTATTGATTTCAATGCAGCAACCACCCTAGCTAAACCTAAATAACACAGACACGAGACATCATCCCAAGGTTTGCATGTAGTGGGGATGGTGGGCATCAATCTATGTGATATGATGAGGCATGAAGACATCAATGCGACAGTGATTGTGACTGGAGGAGACAATTAGGACTATTGTACTGGGCCTTGCCTGCCCACTCTCCATAATTGCATCCTTTGTGTTTCATCCTCCTCTAGCATTTACTCCAAACATGTGGCTTTACCCACCCGCCTGTACCAGGTGGGAGGGGGTGGACCCTCTCTCTCTCTCAACCCCACTTCCCTTTTTTTCCTTTTCTTGTCGTTTCTCCCTTAAAATTAATTTATTTTTATTTTTATTTTCAGTTATTTTTTTACAAATTAATTAATTACCTTTTTTGTCTAGGTATAGAGTAACCATGTTAACATAGCTGAGTGAACTAGCTAGGTAGATGCAACAAGTAAGAAAGACAAGAGCTCGATCCGCTCTAAGGATTGTAGTCTGTATAACATTACCATCTTAATTCCCAAATTGATATTGAAAATGGGGGTGAGGGGGGTTCCATTAATCCTTTCCCTTGAAGACTTGGATGGTGGAAGGGAATTTCATTTTGTTTAACAAATTAAGTCAATGCATTTTTTCTGTAATCATTAATATAAATGGTATATATAATTGAACTATCATAGATAGATCATATATATCCCCTTCTCATTGTAATGTAAGAGCCAAGCAGTAGGTTTAATTCTCCTCGTCTTTTTTCTATGTAAATAGGAAACATTATATATATCCCCTTCTCATTGTAATGTAAGAGCCAAGCAGTAGGTTTAATTCTCTTCTTTTTTCTATGTAAATAGGAAACATTATATATACCCCGTCTAATACTATTGCGAAAAAAGCTAAGACTTTGGATCAGGATATCTTTTTTCTACTTTTTACTCTGATGGGGTTCCTGATGTAAAAAACTTTGTGAATTTGGTATGTTATGACATTTTGCTTTTAATTTCAAAAGAAAAAAAAATAGTAACAGGTGTCATATGTCATGTCATTCCTGTTAGTCGGTATAACTTGGGGTAACATTGTACTGAAGTTGGTCACTTTTCACTATGATGAGTGACGTTAACAATGAATATATAATGCTCATGTTAACTGGGAGGAAAAATACAATTTAAGAATTATATATAGAGTTTAACTATACTGCATTCATTTAAATCTCAATCAAAACCATTCACACATCTTTTTATTATATATGATGGATGCATATCTTAGATTTTTCCTTTTTGGAGCAGACTAAAAACGAAAAGTGGTCATAATACATATTTAAAATCTATATGATATGGGCTATGATATATCATCACTTCATGACATCAAATGTAAATTAAATAGAATTTACTCATGACCATTTTATATAAATTATGTATCGATAATTATTTCTTTTATTTTGCGAGTGACATGTCGTAGGGGGTAGGACCCCAGTTGTCGGGTGGTGCCCTTGTTGGCTTATTTCAGAATTCCACGAGACAAGGACGGTGAGAAAAGGGGTAACAGTTCCAAGTTTGTTGTCCATTTAATTTTACAAGGATATGTCTATCACACCCCATATAGGACTATGATGAGTCAGTCACTCACCCTATGTCCTATGATGTGATGTCTCTTGATGTCATCTAACTCCCATTATATATGTATATACCTGCCTCGTTTATAAATTATTAGGCTTAAGCCTGATTTGAATTAAAGACTTGAGTACAGTTTGAATTAAAAGCTCAAAAATTCGAGCTTAATTATCTTTGATTGTAGGTCTCTTAAGTAGTAGAGGTGCCGAGCCAGGGTCTCACTCAATTGTGAAGGTGCCAAATTGAAGTCTCCCTTAGCTGCTGAAGTGTCAAGCAGAGGTTTTCCTAATAGGCAAAGTGTTGAGCTAAGGTCTCCCTTAGTTGACAAGGTGTCGAACTGAGGTCTCCCTCGATTGTCAAAGTGCTGAGCCAAGATCTCCCTTAGTGACCAAAGTGTCGAGCCAAGGTCTCCCTCAATGATCAATGTATCATCTAGCTTGAACTTGATTCGAATTAGAGACTTGAGCTTGAGCTTGAGCTCAGCTCGGCTCAAACTCGACTACCTTTGATTTCAAATCCCCTAGAAACCGAGATGAGGTCTCATTCAGTTAGAGAGAGTGTGACATTCTTGTAATTTATAAGGAGAGAGGGAAATATGACAATTTTGTATTTTATAAGAAAAGAGAGAAAGAGAGAGAAGAAATGACATTTTTGTAATTTTTATGAAAAAAATATTATTATATTCCATTTCCCTTATCCCCATACTCTTAGATACACATAACACCATACACACACACATATATATATATATATATATATATATATATACATTCGCTACCAAACTCTTATTCCATTATATATAATATGGTTAAGTTTAAGTTTAACCTATACTTGGTGCAGCAAATAAACATACACTCGACTCGAGTACTCACCACCAACAATCGCTGGTATCTTAAAATACGTATTGTCACATCATCTTTATGAGTGTCATTTGTATAAAAAATATTAAATTTGATGTTTTAGATAGAGAAATAACAATCATCAATTTAAAATGTTTCAAATGTAAACTCTTTTTTTTTTTTTCACACAAATTTATATTGATCTATCCAAAGCACGTACCAAACACCCCTAGGTGTTTCTAGCTTTTGTGTATACAAGTCATCGGTCTCACCTGGTCTTTGAGTTAATTTCCATTTGGGTTTATCTGGGTTGTCTAGTGGGTCCACCACGCTATGGAGTATGGACCATGGTTCATTGGTTGGCCAACCAATACCTAATATCATGTATGCATCTCACACCAACATGCATACGTTAGCTGTTGGAGGCTTAATTAGGGCCAATTGCTATTTTATTTAACCTTCTCAAGGGGCTTGATGTATATTTTGTGAATTTCACTTTCTGTCGAACCACATACTTGGATTCTCCCATGTCAGTAATCTAGTTTCCAACAATGACTAGTCTAAAATCTAAATAATAATGTTATTAAATTCCATTTTCATCACTGATCAATAAAAAACAACAGAACAAGAAGATAGTATTTATGGTCGAATAATTCGCCAAAACGAAGATTGAGCTAATATTTAATTCCAGGGCTCAAGCTATATAGATATGGCCCAAGCCTAACACATTTTATAAAGACTGGGCTAATAGCTTAACTAATCAGCCCAGCCCATTCATTTCTTTACTGGATCAAAGTCCTCCCATTTATCTGCAATTGGATTAGTGCATAGGCATAGTTTCCCATAAACAGTTGGGACCCAATCAAAGTCAAACAGCCTGACACAAACAGTTGGGACCCAATCAAAGTGTTGTGTCCTGGTTCAAGCCCCAATGTGCATTAGTTAAGGGTTTTCAGCAGATAAGGGCAACTTTTTGCCCTGAATACCAATAAAAGATAATATTTTTATAAAATAATTAAAATAAGATAATTTTTTTTAGGCAATATACTGTTCATCGTCTACTTCTTCCTCTGCCTCTGTGATTGTTTTTAATAGGTGGTTGGGCAATATACGCTGCCAAGTGCGGAGCTAGTGCGTGATAAACCAGTGACAAGCCAGGATACGACGGCGAAGCTAGTGTGATTCAAGCCAGGATGCGACGGCGATCAGAGTGACAAGCCAGTGCAGCTGCGATACAAGCCACGATTTAAACAAGCAATCTTCAGCAGCTGTTACAGAGGCCGCCAGACTTGCTCAGTAAGATGGGCGGAACAGCAACCGAGCATCGAAAGCTAAGCATATAAAAGATGTTTCCGGGAGAACGCCACTTGTGCCCTGCTCTGGCGGCCTCCTCGGGAGCAATTAAGCCCTTCCTGTCAAGACCGGAACAACAACCGCCTGTTCATCGTCTTGCCTGTTACAAAGGCCACCAGATCTCTCAAAATAAGGCCGCCTGTTACGGAGGCTTGGGGGGAACAGCTCTAGCGGCCTCTTCGGGAGCAATTAAGCCCCTGGTGATAGCTCTACGCCGCCTGTGCCCTGCTCCGTCCCTCGCATGAACAGTGTATTCGAATGAATACCGAGGAAGACAATGAACAGTGTCATTGCCTTCTTTGATATTTTTCAAAGGAAATTTATTTATTTTTTTATTATTTTATAAAAATATTATCTTTTATTGATATTTAGGCAAAAAGTTATCTTTATCTGCTAGAAACCCTTTACTTAACGACTGTGGCTGCAGGGTGAATTCGTTTATACAACTTTCTGCTTTTTCCTATTGGCTATTTTCATCAAACAAGAGTAGAACATTATTTGATCCTTGGTCACAACAAATGGGAAATCGTTTTCATGGGTGAATGAATACATGTATTATTTTCCCACTAACTAGTGGCAAAATTCTGAGGTCGTTCGCTTTCACAGGATGCTTTCAAAGGAAGATGATTTAAAAGATGTTTATCCATGGACAAACAGCTTTAATTTCTGTCCCCCCCCCCCCCCCCCCCCCCCCCTCCCCACTCCCTCTGGCTGACTGGCTGACTGGCTGACCGGCTCTGGCTATGTCAAAAGGCAAAGAGAATTAGGATGGCCGAATCATGTCATGTGCTGCTGAGCTCTCATAGGATGGTCCAAGACCTACCTAGAGCCCGTCTGGGTCCATATGTCAAGCCCCAAGATGTTTAGGTTGTGGAAAGCCCACCGGAATGGCCCAACCCTGCAAAATATCATCCCCAAGGCAAATCTCAATGTCAACCAATACTTGCATCAAATACAATATCTAAGGTTCCAGGAATATTAAAGCCCATCTTCATCTTGTCAACTTCCACATATGCTGATCACTGACCATTGCCTAAATAAATAAAAACAACTTTCAGAGTAAATTACTTTACAAGATACCTCTGAAATGTCTCAAGTAAGCATATTCACATCCCTTCTTGTTTGCACATGGACAAATTGATTCATCATAATATCCATCCCTTGGACGTGTTTCAGAAAAAAAAAACATAAATAAATAAATAAAAAAAAAGGAAGAAGAAAACTATTACAAAATAAATTAACTGCCTTTTTTATTAAAAAGAGAGGTAAAATCAATGAACATTGTCATTTGAAAAAAAAAGCAATATTCATTAAAGACCGCTTTAGAGTCTGAGATTCGATTTGGAATTTGTATGTCGATAGATAATTTGCATCCATGCAGTTAAGCTAATAATGAGAATTAAAGTCTGAGATTCCATATTTTCTTGGTAAAGAAGTTTCGATGATTAAATGTTGATGATGGAATATGACTGCATTCAATAGAAGATCTCTCTTTCTCATATGTATGTATGTATTTATCTATGTATTTAGATTATATTTATTTACAAGTCAAATTTCGTTTGATTGATCAAATATAAGGATGCAAATAGGTTGAGTACAATTTCTGGTTTATTTTACTTTTTGGCCGTGTTTGTTTTCAGTGTAAATAAGAACCGGGGTAAAACTTTACACTCAGTTCAAATTTCCCTACGTTTGTTTTAGGTGTTGTTTTACATTGTAAATTAGCATAAAACTCCACTTAGCGTGAGTTTTGCACTGCGAATGGTCAAATAGCGTGAGTTTTGCACTGTAAAATTCTGCAATGGTCAAATAGCTTCTGCTCCGTCAATATCTTTTTTGGGCAACCATTTCACCGGAGAAAGGTATAAAGCTCTCCATGTCTTTTTCGATCACAGGGGGCGACAACCTCATCTCCACTTCCCCATCTTCACCTGTGGCTTTTGCTGCAGGATGTGAAGCACAATGAGAAGCTAAAGTCAAAGAAACACGATGACAACCTCATCTCCATCGTCTAGTAGGATGAGAAGCACAATGGCAAAAGCGACGTAAAGAATGGAGAACAGTGAGACCTCACAGAGCCGGAGCCGAAGGACAGTGGGACAATGGGACCTCATGCAAAAAGAGGATGCCAGTGAAGTAGACTCGGGCAGAGAATATCAAGAGAGAGAGAGAGAGAATTGTTGCTAGGATAGGGAGAGTTCGAGAGCAGAAAAAGATTATTATTATTATTATTATTATTATTATTATTATTATTATTATTATTATTATTATTATTATTGATGTAGCAAAATCCGGTCACTCCTAGCTGGCGCTCGCGTGGCTCTTGAGATGTATCTGAAACGAGAGGAAGGAGGAAGAACTCCCGGGGGTTTCCTGGCGGGAATGCTCCAATGCTTAAGTTAGTATTGCGTACAGGAAGCAAAGAGAGAACGAAGGCTAAGAGTGTAGGTTGCACCAGTGATTTCAGATACCTTGTTCCTTGAGGGTAAGTTCCTTATAGCTGAATTCCGTTGCTCCCAGCCCTTTGACTTCTGACAGGGCAGGTATAACCGCCACTGTCAGTCTACCATAGCCACTACAGGCAGGGCTAAGGTGGCACGCGCGGGGCCGTCATGCAGGGTACGTGTCTGTCAGGTGTGGGACGCCTTCCTAAAGGTGGCAGGTGCGGCAAGGGGACATGCCTGCAATTCGCAGGTTTGTCAGGTATGGTGGTCGGGCAAGAAGCCCTCCTATGGTATATCGAGTTGTTCTCCTGCAAATTGCCCTGAGCTGGGCCATCCCTTAAGTGACGGGCTGCCTGCAACCGGTTATGCCGTGCTAGCCGACCCGAGGTCTTTGTGCCTCAGTGCGTCAAAAGAAGAATTTGTGCGTTCTTGCTTGGGAGTGGCCCAAGGTCCATTAGGAGGAGCTCAGGTCTCAAAAGGGGTCAGGGTGCCCCGAACCTGAGACCCCCCGAAGTCCCTTGACCCCAGGGAGGAGGTGCGGGCGAGGCGGCTTTCGACGAGTAGTGTACCTGTCGAGTTGTCGTGTTGAACTCGGTGGGACTTCCCCACCGAGTTGTGCTCTTGCCCATTGTGCTGTCATGCTGAGTCACTGTTTGAGCTAGGTCACGCCTACGTGTACCTGAGCTACGAGGTCGGGCCAAATCACCCTCCATCAATTGCCCCCCACACCCTACGCTGCCGGCGGTGGCCCAGCGTGGGGAGGTCAAGACGCGTCGGGTGGATTTGGCGTTGGGGTTTGTGGTGCGTCGCCGCATTCCGTCCAGCTGTATCGGTCTAGCGCTTGGCTCGACCGAAAAGAGATTCGAGTCGCGTCCGGGTTATGCGCGGACTTCACGCGACTTGGACTTTGTGGACGTCAAAAATGCGCTAAATCATTTTCGCCTCGAAGAACCTGCGGTTGTGGCTATAAATAGGGGGTCCCTTGGCTATTTTCTTCACCACAAAGCCTTCATTGTTAGCGTTTGAGCTCGCGCCAGGGGTTTCTTAGCTCAGGTCCTCCAGTTCGTTCTGTTCTTCCAGTCCGATTGCGTTTCTTTGATGAGTCCTCCCGAGCTTCCTTTTCCCTTCTAGTTTGCTTCTTTCTGTTAGTCCGGTATGTCGTCTAGTGTAGACAATCTCATCGACGAGCCCGAGGTAGGTACCTCGGCTCTCGGCTTGGGATGTCCCCTTTGCTACCCAGCCATCCGAAGTACGGGTGGCTTTGGGTCATCTGGCGTCTACCTCCCACCGAGGTCGGGAACCAAATCAGTTTGGGCCTTCCATAATGACCATGGAGAGGCTTCAGGACCTCATACAGTGGTTCCACCTCCCTAGCGAGTACTCATATAGTCATTCCACCGGCAACTTCCCATGGGAGCACGGTCCCAACGAGATCGTGATCTTCAAGGAGCAACTGATAGCCGGGCTCAGACTTACACTTCACCCTTTAATCGTTGAGGTGTTGGTACACTTTAACATTACCCTGGACCAACTCCACCCGAACTCCATACGGAATGTGGTGGGGTCCATTTCTCTTTGTTTTGACTGTTCCCTTTCCATAGATTTAGATGTTCTTAGTACGATCTTGGCTATAAAGAAGAGTGCTTCGGGCGCTCTCCCCGGGCATAGGCGGTCTTACTACCTGTCCCCCGCCCGGGTTTTAAACTGATGCACAAGCTCTCGAGCAAAGTCCCAGCTTGGAAGCAGGACTACTTCGTAGTCTGGAACAGCACGGGGTGGCCCTTCCCCACCAATTGGAGGATAGTCGTTCAAGACGCTGGTGTCATCCTGGATGGGAAGACCAAGAAAGAGCTCCAGTCACTGGCTAAGCTCGGGTTGCATTATAAATGTTTCACTTCTGAGGAGAAGCTCGTCCGAACGGGCTTGAGTCCGGGTAGGTTTTTCCCACTTTGGCTTTTTCATTCATATATTTGCTTCAAGTTACTGATGTCGTATTTCACCGCAGGTCCCATGGAGGCGGAAAAGATAGACAACCAGAAACTTTTCCACCAGATGAAGAGGAAGAAACGTGTGGTAAAGAAGGAGCGCATTGGGTCCCCGCCAGCTCCAGCTGAGCCTCGACTTCCGCAGACCTTTGCCTCGAGGCCCGAGGTGGCAGCCGTGCCCGTCGTAGACTTAGAAGTGGGGGTTGTGCCCAAGGGGCCCGAGGTGACGGCGGAACCTGTCGTTAAGCCCGCCGAGCCCGTTGCTAAGCCTACCCGACTTGCTAGGGAAAGCGTCACCAAGGCTAATGCCACTACTACCGGGGCTCATCTTGCTGAAGATGCCGTCGAGACCTCCGAGAGCTCCACTCACGATGTGGAGATGACAGCTTTCAACTCGGAGGGTCAGGGGAGCCAATCCGTCCTGAACCCCAAGTCTAGCTTGAAGAAGAGTACGCTTGCTACATACCTGGGGGAGGTCAGCGTGTGGGCCAAACTCACTCCTGGTCAGCTCGGCGCCCGAGCTGCCACTCATACTATGGTGGTGAGTTTCTCTTCTTTTTCTCTTTTTCATTTTTTTTGTTGATTGGTTCCCTTTTGTAGGTGAACACCGCCATTCGCGCCTTGACCCTCCAATCAGATCGGCACCTGAGGCGGGCTTTGGAGGTTGAGAAATCATCTCGCGCAGCCCATACTGAGTTGAGGGCAGCTCGTTGTCAGGTTCACTGCCTGGAGAGTGACTCTTAGCTCAAAAGAGCTTCATCGAGATGTTAATGGCAGAGAAGGGGGAGCTGGCTCGAGACAAGGACAAGTTGAGGGCCAAGGTGAGCGGCCTTAAGGTCGAGCAGGAGGCCTTAGGTCTCGAGGTGAGCAGCCTCAAGGCTGAGCGGGATGCCTTGAAGCTCGAGGTGCAAGGCCTCAAGGAGGCAAAGGGGAAGCTGGAGCATGAAGTGGGGTACCTCCAGGAGGACATAAGGGAGAAGACTGCAATCTTCGAAGGTGCTCTTGAGGAAGCCAAGACCCAAGCCGTCATTGACTACGTCAACTCTTCGAGATTCGACGATGTGATGACGGAGGCCTATCGTAAGGGCTTCAAGCTCAGTCGGTGGCTGATTAGGCACCTCTACCCCGAGCTAGACACGAGCGCCATCACTACTTCGCAGATTACTGACGACATCGTGCGTCAGTCAAAAGACGACCCCGATTCTGAGGATGAAGGTCCCGAAGATGGAGCAGAGGAAGCCGGTCTAGACACTATCCCCGAGGGGGTCCCTGATAGAGGCGGCAAGTCCCCGAAATAGTTTGCTCTTTATATTTGTAACTTAATCTTTTCCCTTTTTGAACTGTGAATGTACCATCCAGAGCCTTCGAGCTCGGGTAAAAACTCTTGTACCTGAACTCTCTTTTTAATGAAATATAGTTTCTTTTGAGTATCTTTGAGTGCAAAAATACTTTTAAGTGTGAGCGGACTCCAAGCTGGTCAATTTAATGTATAGGTTACCCGAGCCGTCAAGCCACCGAGTTGGCGGTAAGGGTGACTGAGTGAAGTTGTGTTAATTCGGGTTGCGTTGGTTACCTCGGACTATCGGGTTACCGAACTGAGTAAGAGCGGCAAGGGTATAAACACCGTAGGGTTCATACCCGAGTTGTCTTACCCTTAAGGGTTAGAGATAACCAGGTTTTTGTCAGTTTGCTATGCCGAAGTGGCAGCTGGGGTTTTCTTGTGGCCCTTAGGCTTAGGGAGGGATCCGTAGTCCGCTCCTGGATTTCACCCAGGCCGAAGTGGTGATTGGGTCTTTTGTGCCGAGTTCATGTTAGCTCGATATTCTGGCCCTTAGGCTTGGGGAGTGGCTCGTGGCCTACTCGATTCTTATAAATAATATTGTCTTAGGTTGACAATATTCCATGCTCGAGGTATTTGTTTCCCTTTGAGGGTCTCGAGCTCGTATGTTCCTTCCCCGAGCACGCGTTTCACTCGGTAAGGACCTTCCCAGTTGGACCCGAGCTTTCTAGCACCGGGCTCAGGTATCATAACTTTACGAAGGACCAGGTCACCAACGCGGAGGTTCCGCTTCTTGACCCTGGTGTTATAGTACCAAGCTACTCTCTGTTGGTAGGCTACGGTCCTAATGTACGCGAGGTCCCTTACTTTGTCGAGTAGATCGAGGTTGGTACGTAGCTCATCTTCGTTTGTCTGATCACTGTATTCTTCTAGTCATAGCGTAAGTACTTCGATCTCTGCAGGGATCACTGCTTTGGTGCCGTAGGTAAGATTGAAGGGTGTTTCTCCCGTGGCGGTCTTCTCTATGGTCCGATAGGCCCACAGGACACTGGGTGGTTCATCTGCCCACAATCCTTTATCTCGGTCCAGCCGTGCCTTTAGTCCGCGGAGGATGGCTCTGTTCGTGAGTTCTGCCTGACCATTTGCTTGAGGGTGCGCGACTGAAGTAAAGTTCTGTTGGATCCTCATGTCTCGGCACTAATCTTGAAATTTGATGTCCTCGAACTGTTTGCCATTGTCGGAAATCAATACCCGAGGTAGTCCGAAGCGGCATACGATGTTCTTCCAAAGGAAGTTTTGGACATTTTGGGTTGTGATCGTCACGAGGGGCTCGACTTCTACCCACTTGGTAAAATAGTCCACCGCCACTACTAAGAACTTTCTTTCACCCATTGCTGACGGGAATGGCCCGAGTAGATCGATGCCCCACTGCGCAAAGAGCCACGGGCTGGTGAGATACTTGAGGTCGGCAGCGAGTTGGTGGTGAATATTGGTATGCCTTTGGCATTTGTCACAGTTTCTGATGAGCTCAATAGCGTCTGCTTTCATTGTTGGCCAATAGTACCCTTGTCGAAGTGACTTTTGGATGAGGGCCCTACCCCCAAGTGTCCACCACACTGACCCTCATGGATGTCGCAGAATATGAGCTTGGCTTCAGTAGGTCGCAAGCAGCGCAAGTAGGGGACCGTGTAAGATCTCCGATATAATTGTTCGTCTATCATGACATATTTGGCTGCTTGGCACTGCACCCTTCTAGCTGCATTGCGGTCTGTAGGGAGGGTCCCGTGTAGTAAGAAGCTTGCGAGTGGGTCAATCCAGCTTGGCTCTGCTTGAACGACGGGAGCGACCTCCTCTGCCCCCCAAGAATGCTAGGCCGAGGCAAGTTCTCTATGTACACGGTTCTCATGGTGATGTCGCTGGTGTTGGCTAACCTGGACAGGGCATCGGCCTCGGCATTCTCTAACCTAGGGATTTGTCTGATAAAGTGTGACTAGAAGTTGAGCAGGGCCTCTCTGACTTTGGCTAAGTAGGCGATCATGGTTGGCTCGCGAGCTTCGTACTCGCCGGTGACCTGGTTGACCACAAGCTGGGAGTCGCTACAGATAACGATGTGCTTGGCTTTTACTTCTCTAGCTAGAGCTAGTCTAGCTATCAACGCCTCGTATTTTGCTTCATTGTTGGATGCCTCGAACTCGAAGCGTAGCGCGTACTCCAGTTTTATGCCGCTTGGATCGTGCAAAACTATTCTAGCACCGCTGCTCTGTTGGTTCGAGGAGCCATCTACGTGAAGGATCCAGGGCTCCTCATCCCAGCTCGCGATTGGCCGAGCTGGTACCACACTGGCTACTACTTCACGGGGTTCGGACTCGACCGATCCGGGAGCTTCGGGCTCACCCGAGGTGGGAGCCTCGTGCTCAATCGGACTGGGAACTTCGGAGCTGAATGTGCATTCGGCTATGAAATCTGCTAAGGCTTGGGCCTTAATGGCAGTTCACGGCTTGTACTGGAGGTCGTACTCGCTGAGCTCAATGGCCCACCTCGTCAACCAACCAGAGACCTCGGGCTTAAGCAAGACTTGCCTCAGAGGTTTGTCGGTAAGGACGATAATAGTATGAGCTTGGAAGTACGAGCAGAGCTTCCGAGCTACAATTATCAATGCGTATGCTAGCTTCTCCATCTCCGGGTATCTCGTTTCTGCTCCCTGCAATACTTTACTAACATAATAGATGGGTCGTTGGACCCGATCTACTTCCTTTATTAGTACCAAACTAACCACTTCGTCGCTCGCCGAGAGGTACAGTTCTAAAACGTCGCCCTCCTCGGGCCGAGTTAAGATCGGCACACTAGCGAGGTAATTCTTGAGCTCGTCAAATGTGAGCTGATAGTCTCGTGTCCACTCGAACCCTTTGCTCTTGATTGCCTTAAAGAACGGCAGACATCGGTCCACCGATTTGGACATGAAGCAGCTCAGGGCGGCTATGCAGCCATTCAACCTCTGAACCTCCTTCAACTTACGGGGTGATCTCATGTCTAAGATGTCCTTAACCTTATCCGGGTTGGCTTCAATGCCACTCCGGTTAGTGATGTATCCCAGGAATTTACCTGAGGTCACATCGAACACACACTTGTTTGGATTTAGTCTCATGTTAAACTTACACAAAATTTCAAAAAACAGAATGCAAGTCTTGTATTAATTCATTTGAGAATTGAGTTTTGACGACCATGTCGTCTACATAGCATTCTACTTTTCTGCCGATTAATGGCGCAAACAATTTATTTACAAGCCTTTGAAAGGTTGCCCCTGCGTTTTTTAACCTGAAGGGCATAACCTTGTAACAGTATAGGCCGAACTCCGTGATGAAGGCAGTCTTTTCTTCATCCACCGGGTCCATCTTGATCTGGTTATAGCCCGAATAGGCATCCAAGAAACTTAGCAACTCATGCCCTGAGGTCGCATCCACCAAACGGTCGATTCTGGGGAGCGGGAAGCAGTCTTTCGGGCAAGCCCGGTTCAGGTTGGTGTAGTCGACGCACATGCGCCACTTGCCGTTGGCCTTCTTTACCAGGACGGGGTTGGCTACCCAGCTCGGGTAGTGGACTTCTCTTATGAAGTCTGCTGCGAGGAGCTTCTCGACTTCCTCGTCGACCGCTTTCCACCATTTCAAGGCTAGGTTGCGTTTCTTCTGTCTAATGGGCTTAACTACGGGATCAGTGTTCAGCTTGTGAGTTATGAGTTCGGGGTCTATACTGGGCATTTCTGTCGCGGACCATGCAAAAATATCTAAATTTTGAAGTAAAAAACTTACCAGTTCAGATCGTAGGGGCTCCTGGACGGAAGCGCCGATCTGAAGCGTCCGAGCTGGGTCTGCTATTGAGATCGGGACCGCAACTATTTCTTTCGTGGGCGCGACTCGCTCTTCACCTTGCTCCGTGGGTCGTTCCAGTTCGAGGTCATCAGCCACCTTGGTTTTCCCCTTTAGGGCGGCAACGTAGCACTTGCGGGACTCGAGCTGGTCGCCCCGCGCTACTCCCACACTGAAATCTATTGGGAACTTCATAGCCAAGTGGTAAGTGGAGACCACCGCCTGTAGTAAGTTGTAGGGAGAGGGGGTTGCTACCACCAGGAAGTTGTGTTCGAATCTGACTACACAAGGCCATGTGCCGATCTCTACAGGTACTGTTATTTTCCCAAGGGGGCGGACTTCCTCTCCGCTGAAGCCCACTAAAAGGGTGTCCGTAGGCCTTAGATCGCTTCTCTGCAACTGAAGCTGGTCAAACGCAGCTTTGAAGAGGATGTCGGCTGAGCTGCCACGAGTACGTGCCTGACCTCAAAGTCGTTGATTCTTAGCTTTATTACGAGTGCGTCATCATGGGGGTAGTGGACCCCTCGCGCATCATCTTCTGTGAAGAAAACTGGATCTCCCGTCTTGGGCCGCTTTGGGGGGTTCTGCTCTTCCCAAGTGGCCTCACGAACTGACGTCCGAGCTGCTGCTAAGGTGCAACCCGCAACGATCGAACCTCCCGTTATCATGTGGATGGTCCCCTGAACTGGCCTCTCCTCTGGAGGCTGCCTCTGCGGTTGTTCGGTCGGCCTGCTGCTGGACTCGGGAGCATCTTTACCGTGCTCTCCTTGCCGACCTGTGACCGTGGTCTTTGTGAAAATTGCAATACAAATTCTTATTTCTTTCATTGGGATTCCCCCTCAGACGGGGTGGCCACTTCACGTATGGGGCGTCCTTGATCGCCATCAGGATTTCGGCCCGCTTCGCGTTCAGTGGGGTGTAATCAGCTCGGTCCAGTGTAGAAGCTCGGAACAATTGACCCGACTTTGCACCCCAAACTGTTTCCTTTTTTCTTCGGGTGTCCCCTTGACTGGAAGGCTCTCCTTCTCTCTTTCTTTTTTCGGGAGTGCCCTCGCCCTTCTGGTTGATCTCCTCTTCAGTGGCTATGAACTTATCTGCAAGCTTTAGAAACTCGGTTATGGTCGCGGGTTGGTTGACGACCATGTGCCATTTGAACTCTTTGTGCATCACGCCTTTCTTGGCTGCAGCAAGGCGTACGACGGGGTCCAGGCGTGGTATCTACATACAAGCGTCGTTGAACCGCTTGATATATCTCCGGATGGACTCTCCCTCTCTTTGTGCTACGTTGAAGATGCTTTCTTCAGTTCGCAGGCACCGTTTGCTGGTGACGAAGTGGGACGTAAAAGATTGTGCGAACTACGCCCAGCTTCTTATTGGCCCGGGTGCCAAGTTTCGGTACCACGTGCGGGCTGCTCCCCTAAAAGTAGTGGAGAAGGCCACACACATGCACGACTCGCTGGCTTGTGCCAGGTGCATCTGTGACTGAAAGACATCTACATGATCATTCGGGTCGAACGACCTGTCATACTTATCAAGAGGGGGGAGCTTGAAATCCTTGGGCATCGGGACTACCAGAAGTTCGGAAGACAAGGAGGACGGAACCGAGAGGAGGGGAGAATTGGCTTCGGCCGAGCCTACCTCTTCTTTGCCCATGAGCTCGGGCAAATCGCGAGTGACAGATCGGTGAGCTCGGCGGCGGCATCTCTACTTCTTGATGGGCTCGGCGTTCGTACTGCGAACCTTCGCGCTATCCAGAATGGTTTGCGTCAAGAGTATCCCGATCCGCTGGTGATGGCTACGGACAGAAGGATCTTGCTTGGAATCTGTTGCTAGGATCTCGAACTGGTTTTCAAGGATCGGGGTTCCAAACTTCAACTGTCAAGGTGACATAGACCTGCCGAGCCGGGGTCCTCCCGACCTGTCCACCCGCCGCGAGATTGGGGTAGCCGGTCTCTCCCGTCTGTCGTGGGGGGAGGCCTAGTTTTTCAGGGCCTCTCCTCGACCGGAGTGCTCGCTCTGGCGGCGAGATTTGGCTTGCTACGAAGCTAGGCGCTGAGGCGAGAGCTGAGGCTACTGAAGCTGAGGTTGGGGCAGTTGGGGGAACTACTGCTGATACTGATACTGGGAGACCTAGTGCAGTACGTACTATTGGTAGAGTTGAAGTTGTTGGAACTGTTGCATTTAAGCTTGCATGGCCCTCATGCACTGCACCAGGTCCTCCAGCTGGTTCGGGCTGGCCACTGGGGGCACGACCAAAGGCTCGGTGAACGTCGTTCCGACTGTAGCGGGGAGTGGGGTGATGACAAGTGCCATTGTGAGAGGCACGTTCAAGCTGGGGATTTCGTCCGCTGAGAGGGGGACGGTGAACTGTTCGATACAGATAGTAGGAAGCTGGGGTTGTTCCCTGGAGCTATCTGTCTCCGTGCTTCGTCCAACGTTGCTAGAGGAAGCCATGAGCATTGGATTGTTTCAAGGAAGAAGAAGGAACTAAAAAAGTTTAGAGAGAAAGGCTTTTTGAAGAGATTCCCACAGACGACGCCAAATGATGTAGCACAATCCGGTCACTCCTAGTTGGTGCTCGCGTGGCTCCTGAGATGTACCTGAAATGAGAGGAAGGAGGAAGAACTCCCAGGGGGTTTCCCGGCGGGAACGCTCCGATGCTTAAGTTAGTATTGCATACATGAAGCAAAGAGAGAACGAAGGCTAAGAGTGTAGGTTGCGCTATTGATTTCAGGTACCTTGTTCCTTGAGGGTAAGTTCCTTATAGTTGAATTCCGTTGCTCCCGGCCCTCTGACTTCTGACAGGGCAGGTATAACCGTCACTATCAGTCTGCCATAGCCACTACAGGCAGGGATGAGGTGGCATGCATGGGGCCGTCGTGCAGGGTACGTGTCTGTCAGGTGTGGGACGCCTTCCTAAAGGTGGAAGGCGCGACGAGGGGACATGCCTGCAATTCGCAGGTTTGTCAAGTACGGCGGTTGGGCAGGAAGCCCTCCTATGGTATACCGAGCTGTTCTCCTGCGAATTGCTCTGAGCTGGGCCGTTCCTTAAGTGACGGGCTGCCTGCAGCCGGTTATGCCGAGCTAACCGACCCAAGGTCTTTGTGCCTCGGGGCATCCAAAGAAGAATCAGTGCATTCTTGCTTGGGAGTGGTCCGAGGTACATTGGGAGGAGCTCGGGTCTCAAAAGGGGTCAAGGTGCCCCAAACTTGGGACCCCCCGAAGTCCCTTGACCCCATGGAGGAGGTGCGGGCGAGGCGGCTTTGGGCGAGTAGTGTACTTGCCGAGTTGCTGTGCTGAACTCGGTGGGACTTCCCCACCGAGCTGTGCTCTTGTCCGTTGTGCTGTCATGTTGAGTCACTGTTTGAGCTAGGTCACACCTACGTGTACCTGAGCTACGAGGTTGGGCCAAATCATCCTCCATCAATTGCCCCCCACTCCCTGCGCTGGCGGCGGTGACCCAACGCGGGGAGGTCATGACGCGCCGGGTGGATTTGGCGTCGGTGTTTGTGCTGCGTTGTCGCGCGTTCCATCCAGCTGTCCCCCCGAACTCCATGCAGAATGTGGTGGGGTCCTTTTTCTCTTTGTTTTGACCGTTCCCTTTCCATAGATTTAGATGTTCTTAGTACGATCTTGGATATAAAGAAGAGCACTTCGGGCGCTCTCTCCGGGCGTAGGCAGTCTTACTACCTGTCTCCCCGCCCGGGTTTTAAACTCATGCACAAGCTCCCGAGCAAAGTCCCAGCTTGGAAGCAGGACTACTTCGTAGTCCGGAGCAGCATGGGGTGGCCCTTCCCCACTGATTGGAGGATAGCCGTTCAAGACCCTTGTGCCATCCTAGACGGGAAGACCAAGAAAGAGCTCCAGTCACTGGCTAAGCTCGGGTTGCATTATAAAGACCTCACTTATGAGGAGAAGCTCGTCCGAGTAGGCTTGAGTCCGGCTAGGTTTTTCTCACTTCGGCTTTTCTGCTCATATATTTGCTTCGAGTTACTAATGTCGTATTTCACCGCAGGTCCCATGGAGGCGGAAAAGGTAGACAACCAGAAACTCTTCCACTAGACGAAGAGGAAGAAACGCGTGGTAAAGAAGGCGCGCGTTGGGTCCCCGCCAACTCCAGCCGAGCCTTGACTTCCGTAGACCTCTGCCTCAGGGCCCGAGGTGGCAGCCGTGCCCGTCGTAGACTTGGAAGAAGGGGTTGTGCCCAAGGGGCCTGAGGTGACGATGGAACCTGCCGTTAAACCCGTCGAGCCCGTTGCTAAGCCTACCCGACTTGCCAGGGAAAGCGTCATCGAGCCCGTTGTAAACTTTCTAATTCTACTCTATATAATAATATGGATGTAGAATCACCATCACTGGTTGCAGTACCAAAGCTTCTGAGCATTGACTCAATATTTTTCTACTTAATTCTTTTCTCTATAGATCATAGCTGATACTCTATTTTCTTTCCTTGTTACAGAAAAATTTATGGGTTCTACTAGCAATGGTGTAATCCCAATGGGATACAGGTTCTTTTCGACTAAGTCAGAACTTGTCTGCCATTACTTACGAAACAAGGTCACCAGAAAGAGACTTAGTCTAGATGCTATGATGGAAATGGACGTGTACGATGTTGAACTCCAGTTTCTTCCATACACGGATGGTGGAGGTGGGGAGATCAAGGAACACTACTACTTCATGTACAGGTCAAAGAAATTGGAGAATGGATCACAACCAAACGAGTGGTCAAGAGTTCATGAGAAGGAGGAGGGTTTTGGAAGGTAACCATGATCGATAAAGAAATCTACGAGAATGGAACATTAATGGGGTGTGTGAAGACTTACGCTCTATCAGTTCAATGATGAGAAAAAAAAAGTAGCAAAGATGCAACCAAGACGAGCTGGATCATGCATAAATACAACCTCGTCGATAATGCCCAATCATCACAGTTCGAATATTGGGTGCTCTGTGGAATCATCCATAAGAAGAATAATAATTTGGGTAAGCAATATGATTAGAAAAAGAAAGCCACCGATATGGTCTGGTCATGATCAGTCTTTGGAAACACGTAAAAGCCAGTCGGTACAGAAGTTTCGAGAATATCCAACTATGACAGTGGAGAATCAAGAAACTCCTATCTTTGTCGTAGAACCTCTGAATGTCTATGCACAAGGCCAACAAAACCAATTTGAAGAGTGGACTACGTGCAGTCGAAGGGCTATTCGAGAGAGGATGTCGACTAAAGCATTTCAGCAAGAGATACCTTATAAGGGTGCATGCGGTGACTCAATCACCTAGGTTGCTGATCAGGATCATCATCAGTTGCAAATGAGGAAAGAGGGTCTGTGCATGCCTATGCCCGGACCTTCTTCTTCTTCTTCTTCTTTACCAATTTTAGGAACATAAGAGAATGATGATCTCCTTTTCTTACTTGGAATTAATGATGATCTTTATAACTTTCAATGGGACAAGGAAAACTTATCACTGCTGGAGTTGAGTGAAGTCTCCTCTCCTCTTCATTCGTTCAACCTAGATTGAAGAGAAATGGGGATTAGGGAAATAGGAAGGGAAAAGGGTAAAATGGTCTATATATTTTCATATAGGTTAGTTTTGGTATTTCAAAAATATTTAACCCACACCTGATATCATGTGATTCTTCTAATTGATGATAAATCAATGTCGAGTATTAAATCATCGCAAAATGAAAGTTCGGATGCTAGATTATCACGTTTTAAAATTCGGGTACTAAATTGACACTCGACCTAAAGTATAAGGTACCTATGGGGAATTTTCTCTTAATTAAATTAGCTAGAGGAATGAGGTGACTTATGAAAGGGGCCCATAAATTGGGGGGGTTGGGCCATGCATTCATGTTCCATTGAGTTAGTATCAGAGTGTGACGTGGCAAGAAGTCTCAAGAGAACTACTACCCTCTGCGCTGTGTTGTAGGCTCAAGGCAAGGCAATGCTTAACAAATAAATAATATATCACAAAAAAACAAGTGAACATATTCTTTTGCAGGTCGCAGACACACAAAAAGCTTACTTCCATTTCATAAATCATGATGAAAGAAGTTTAGATAAAGAGTAAATAGACAAAAGGAACATTTTGGATTTGGTGAATAAGGTGAAACATTGGGGTCCACCAATTCAGCTGTCACATGCATATTGCATATATACAAATTAAAAGACTGAAGAGTGAACACTGAAGGCTGATCGAAGAGGAGATCAAATCAAGCCCCCGCAACGTCCCATAATACATCCCTACCGTATATTTAAAATATCTCCTGATGATGATATTTATCATTTCTGATATTATCATCGGAAGATATTTTCAATATACAGCGGGTATGCGCTGTGAGACATTGTAGGGGGCTGATTTGAATTCATCGAAGAGTTAGGAGGGGGGCCCTGGCCTGGTCTGGCCTGCGGTGCAATACGGGCTTGTTTGTTACCTTGTGGCTATATATATGGCCTAGCTGGAACAACGTCCTCTTTCACGTGGACCAACTGTCAATACTCTCGAGGACTATTAAGTATTGAATGCAAGCATTTGCATTGCATGTGGCCCTCCCTATAAAGTTAATTACCCCCAGGAATGGTGTAGGTAGTAAATTAGCCAAAGCAAGGATAGCGTGTCCCCACATTACCACAAGCTTATATTCAGCCCCACAACCACAACAAGTGGATCAGTCGGTGGGTGGTGTACTGGACTCTCCAGTCCACGTCAGATTGCAGCATTAATCCATTGTGTACAAGCAACCATTTGGGCATTAATTGTTTTGTAAGTAGGGGGTGTCAATTGGACTGAATTTGGTCCAATTCAATCCAGTTCAATGTGAATTTATTATAAATGAATCAGATCCAATCTCATGAAAATTTCGGGTTGATCCAATTTAATGTCTGAACCGTTTAAATTTCTTTTAATTTGAATTAATTCTAACCCAAATTTAGGCCGTTGACACTTATATTTTTATCTTGTATTAGTAAATCAGATATTGGCTCAACCCAAAACCTAGTTTAATATAAATTCATTAAATTTAAACTGATCCAATTCAATATGTCTTATTGGTCTATTTAATCCAAAATATGTATATTAACACCCTTATTTGTAAGTCAAAATAACGCATCTCTCCAACTCCCAAGTATTTATAAAATAGTTGGTTCGTTAGTTTGTGTGTGAATTAATTTGTGGATGGGAGATGGTAGGTAGCAAGGACACATGTATATCGTAGTTGCTGCAACATTTGTCTGGCACGGCAGTAGGTCTCACCCAAGGCCCCGGGGGGTCTACTCCTCAGAACGAACATCTCTTCCATGCCTGTATGTTATTATTTATGGCAGCTGAGAGGACGGTGGGATCAACTTTTGAAGATCAGCAGCTGAAGTTAATTGTACATAATTTGTGTGTGTGTGTTGGGGGGGCGATAGTGCTAATTTGCTACTGATAGTCATCTCATCATCCTATGAATTTCTTTCTTATAGCGTTATTTCGTACGTACTCTTGGGAATTAATTGGCAGTAGGATTAATGTTAGTTAATTAGCATTGAATCCTCTTGAAACTTATGAGAAATGAGGGAGGCATACACTCTGACTGATCACCTCGTGACCCGTGACTCCTTTGCTGACTGACAGATTCTATCTTTATTCTTGTACCAGCTGAGATGTCAATTACTATTAGTCCACGTGGTTGTCCTCATCGTTCCACGGCAATTTGCCAAGTCGGTCGATCTCTTCTCGTCACTACAACTTAAAGGAAGCACGTTTCATTAAGAGAGTGAGATTACAATCTCTAAATCAACACAAAGAAAGAAATTAACTAATGAATTATGACACTACAACCAGACTACTACTAGCTAGTCTGGTTGTAGAGTTCGGCCCAGCTTCAACTACATCAGCCAATAATTTAAGAGTTGATGAAGCAAACCAAACGAAACAGGGGGCCGCGGACTAGATCCTCATGAATAACCCCATTATTTGAGCGGGGGTCACAAAAGAAATTAAAGTTCACATTTTAAATCATTACAAGTACAACCCAACCACATAACATGAAGTCTTTAACTAAAAAGACTCGGGCCAATCTCCAAACTTTAGCCTTGGCATGCAACAAGCAGTGGAAGCTTCTCCTTGAAGAACACTGAAAGAGCTTCTTGACTTGAACCACATTTTACATTTTGCAGCAACAAAACCACCTTCATGCATCCTTGCTAATAACCATGCACCCCAAAACAAGTGTCACTAGCTTTCACTATATATATATATCCCCTTCTACATTAACTTTATATTTACCATCCCTTGAAATTCAAGTTGAAACAGGGGGGCTCCACTGGTACTTCTCCTTATCTACACTTAATTTGCTCAATGGCTGTTGTATCAAGTTGAAAGCACTTATCAATGCAAAACAAAAACAACATTCAAATCAAGTTTAGTATATATCATTAAAACAACAAAAGTCATTATCAGATGATATCCAAACAGACCATAAAGTTTGAGAAAAATCTAAAACACAAACTTGTGAGAATATCGGTGACATCAACAAATCATTCCTTGAAAGACCAACCAATAAGAAATGAGCCATATTGCATCTTTGCAAAATTTGCTTCCCCACTAAAACTAATTCGGATTAGTTGAACACTGTAACCGTGGAACCAATGATAATGTCCCACGCATGAGTCCACATCAAAAGGTTGAATGGTTGTGGAGTGTCACAGCCTGTTGAACAGCTATTGCATTCAATTAATCTCATCTCCACTAAAACACTCTTCCAACCCTCTGACCCTCTATCATGCAATACAGTATTTTGCTCTTATTTCTTTGTACCCATTGTGGGATTATGATCTTTCTAAGAGAAAGTACAATCCCTTGATTTAAACTATAAGATCCACTTGATTATTAATTTACTATTATAATAAAATTGATACACAGAAAGAGAAAGACATTGAACCGAATTCCCCGCATAAATTCTTATTATTAACTTGGGTCTTGTGCGGAATATCCAAGGTTGATATCACCATGCACGAACGACGAATCTGCAGTGAACCCAGCCATTCATCAGGATTAATTGCCAAACCAATGGCAGTTGGTCAAACTACAAACCGCGCGCACAAAAAATGAATCATAATTTACAAATCAACCCGGATCAAACCGCACACAGTCGCAGACCATTTGGACCCCAACCCAGCAAGCCAACAAGCCGGCTTGTTCAATATTAATTATTGACTTTGATCAAATTTCCTTAAATATGTACGTTTGGATGCCTGATATCCTTCATACACTATCATTTACTCCTTAATTAGCTGGTCCCATAAGCCATAACATTCCTCATTAACTGGTGTATGATGTATTTGTTTCAACTACAGGAGTGGGGCCAATTTATGGTTTTTCTTTTGATGATTGAGTGGTGGGGGTGGGGGTAGGGGATGGGTCGGCGTTGAGGAGGTAGCCAGTCTAATCACAAAATTAATTGAGTAATAGTAGTAGTAGAAAGAAGAGATAAGTTAACTTAGAGAGTAGAGACAGAGTAGGTAGAATTGACTTGAAATGAGATGATAATGATCAATGGGGTCTCATGTTTCATATAAAGACTAAGATACCAAGATTTGTTCCATCAACAACGCATCTAACTTCCAACTTGATGAGAATAATTTTTATGTAATCATCCTTTTGTATTAAAGTGTAAAAAGAATCCAACGCCAGTCCAGTCGAGAGAATAAAACAAACAAACAGACTCACATTTCTAATAAAGGGATAAGGAGAGAGAGATTGAGATAGAAAGGTAGCCGTTATTATTTCTTTTATTTTTTGATTTCTCAGTGGGAGCAACGTCAACGTAGCTGGCTGGTAGGGATGATAGCCCCACCGCCTTGGATGGAACATCCCCCCCCCTCTCTCTCTCTCTAAAATTTATACATTTATTATTATTTTTTTTCATTTGGTTGGTGTTGTTTATAAGTTTACTCATGGAAAAATTATTTATTTTTAGGATGGATACTGTTAGTATGTTACAGCACAAGATGCCTTGGACGGGTCATGGATGAAAATAAAAACCCGAAAATCATACAGGTTGCAGTACGTTCCAGACAACCCATAAGACTGCTTTACAGCCCGTAAACCCATTTTCAATGGAAATCTACCTCACTCTCCGTGTAATGTCACTTGTTTCTTCTCTTCTACTGCTGTTCTGCATTTGATGGCTTCTGCCTCTTCAATTTCAGTTTTTTCTTGCACGGTTCTCCTTTAAACATCATAACACTCATCTTCTTCCCCTTCTTACCTGAATTGATGGTTTTTAGGGAGGTAATCAATTCTTGGTTGTGTATGTGTGTGTGTCGGCGGAAGGTCACTTTCTGTCGGCATTGTCAGTATTCAACGATGACATATATTAGAGACGAAGATTTTTAATTAAATTATTCGAAGTACAATGGAGATGCTTTTGGCATTAGCACACCTGGGTTTTCCACAGTAACACCTCAGAAAGCAGAAGTTGTTGCAAGTTCAATCCGGTGCTGGCAATTCTACCTTGTTTTTTAATTGGGGGCTTCAAAATTGGTTGTAATCACAAGAGGGCCTCATATATATATTTTTTTTCGACGCTTAGACCCTTTTCTTAATCTGGGTATGTACTGGTTTCTTGACTGACCTGAAGTTTGTTTGGATCTGCTGGAGAGGATTCAAGATGGGAATGTGGGTAAATTTTGGTCTTGATGATGATGATGCCGTGATGGTAATTCCAAAACTGGCTGAACCATCTATCAGCGAATGAAGCAGAGATTTTCTATACTTCTTTTGGCCTTCTTTGCATGGGAAGAGATTGCAGGTATGAAGTGTACAATCTGAACTTGAGGTTAGCTGATATTCACGTTCATTTCTCTCCATCCTTTAGCTCAATTACAGTTTTATATTGGAATTCTTTATTCATTGGTTTCAAATGAAAATGCATCTCAGTACTGGATCTACAATATTGTTACATCGAACTTTGAGTGACAGAAACCGGCCTGACAAATGAACTTACTGTCGAATTTCGGAATCTCATTTCCATCCTCTTACCCAAAAAAGGGAAAATTTGTGCTTAGTTCGTAGTTACGTAACTAAGGTTGGTTGGTTGGTTGTCGAACTTGGTCTAGTGTTGCATGATTGATTTTCGTAATAGCATACCATATAAAATTTTATTTCCAGGTATATAATGTAATGTTGGCATAAGTCTTCCAAACACAGGAACCTTAAGTTGATTCTTGATCTGACCGTGCTTCAACGAGGATTGTGTTTTACCAGACAACGCGATCTGTTTGACGTTTGGTTTACTTACGTTGAATACGAAAGGCCTTTAGAGATGTAAAGATTCTAAATTATTTTACAATTCCACACTACCACCTCTGAACTCAGGTTGTATAACGATATTTTTGTTAATTCCTAATCCTTCACAACTCTAATGGCTTTTACTGATGCTTGCTTTTTCTATCCAGTGTTCTCTATTTACCTTCTTGTGTCCTATCTCTTCTGCTTATGTTGGTCTATATTCCCTTTATTTCAGGGTCAATGTGTAGGAATTCATATTACTAAGAACATACAGAAGGTACTATTTCTTGTTGTTGAAGTGTTTCCCATACCAAATGTCAAGGACTCTTGCAGCATTGCTTGGAGCTGCTGCAGGGGCCGTGGCTTTGGTGGGAATAGTAATTATATTTCTATGGTTCTGCTTGTCTCGGGACAGGAATATTTCAAGAACTTCTGAGACAGGTTCCTCTGATCCATCTATTCAAGGTAGTCTGGAATTCTTTTTGAAGAGGTTATTGAATTTGATTGCACTCATTTACTTTGCAAGTAAAGATTTTATTGATCTTCATTTTGTTTTCTTTTCTTTTTTAAATTCTGGTTACTGTCAGTAGGGAGAGTTGAGTTGCCTTTAACAGGGACATTTGGGTCTCTTCCACCTGATTCACGAGAAGCAAGGCGTTTCCTGATGGAAGAATTGGCTTTGGCTACAAAGGATTTTAACGATATAAATCTGATAGGAGAAGGAAAATTTGGGAAGGTTTATAAGGGTTTACTTCATGATGGGATGATTGTAGCCATCAAAAAACGGAATGGTTTACCTAGTCAGGAATTTTTTGAGGAGGTAATTGCAACATCTATTTCTCATAAAAGCTACCATATAAGCTTGAAAAGAAATCATTATTAATGATAAGCAGGTTGAAGTATATACCTAAGACTGGGTTTCCTTTTTCTATCAGGTTCGGTATCTGTCATCTATTCGGCATCGGAATATTGTTAGCCTTCTTGGTTACTGCCAGGAAAATGATCAACAAATGATTATTTATGAGTACATACCCAATGGAAGTGTTTCCAGTCACCTATATGGTCTCTCTCTCTCTCTCTCTCTCTCTCTCTCTCTATATATATATATATATATATATATATATATATATCATCACCATCTAAGCCTTATCCCAACCATATGGGGTTGGCTACATGAATCCTGTTTTTCCATTCCATTCTGTTTAATGCCATATCCTTTTTTTGTGGGTGGGTGGATGGTATATGTTATATTAAGTTATCAGATTCAGGTATAGTAATGATAGTGAGTGGATAACTGACATGGCAGGATCAATACTGCAGGTCGATTCTATTTATATTAGCTTTTATTCTTTACCTATATGAAGGCATGTATTATCCAAATATACATGCTATGCATGTGGAAACATAATCTACATATATGTTTCATGTATAAAATATTTTAGCACTCTTCAATTGGTATCCAAAACAATCTGTACTTCTATGATATACCATTCTATGCTTAACTATGGAACTGTTTTTGGTTTCTTCTTTTGCAGGGACAAGTCAGGTTTCCCGTGAGAAGCTAGAGTTCAAGCATAGGCTTTCAATAGCTCTAGGTGCAGCTAAAGGTGATCCTCTGCAAAATCAGTGAGCATTGGTGGCTTTCCTGGTATTAGTTTTTGTTTCCTTAGTAAGATAAAATGTACAAAGGTCTGTAATGGGTCCTGTAAGCCTCTTATAAACTAATATATCCTACAACATTCTTGTACATTTCCCAAAATATTTTGGAATCCTCTTTTCCCCCCGTTTTGAACTCCTAAATTTAATCCAGCTGGAAGGGGGGAAGGGGCTCTTTCAACTTTATTGTTAAAAAGGTAAGAAGACCCTTAACCTTACCCAATAAAATGCATAAAGACCTGATAATGCCTCCAAATACCCAAGACATTCTAAGATAAGGATTGCCTGAATTATCATAATATAATTAGCGTGCACATGTGGGGTTTTTGTTAGTCTGTAAAATTTCATTAGTTTGTGAATTATTGGCCTATCTGAATTCATGGAATACTTGGAGTGATCTCCTTAATCCTCAAAGTATCCCATATCTATTTTCCAGTGTACCAGGGATGTTCTATTATCCTTACCTTGAAGTAAGGATACCAGCTTCCTTGAGTCTCAATCTTGACGTCTTCAAAATGCTTATCTCATGGATATGATGTTTTGAAGCAGTGATTATTGATTGATATGATCTCCATTTTTTTTCTGCAGGGTTGTCCCACCTCCATGCTCTAAGCCCTCGTTTGATTCACAAGGGTTTCAAAACAGCCAATGTTCTTGTAGATGAAAATTTCATAGCTAAGGTTGCAGATGCAGGGCTCTACAACTTACTTGCTAGAGTTGACGTTGCAGGTTTATCTTTTGGAATAATGGCAGATGATGCATTCCTTGCCCCAGAGTATGAATTATTTAGAACTATTTTATATAACATTTGAATATCACAAATATCTCTGTATTTGAGGTGTTCTTAAGATAGTGTAATATAACCAAAAATACTATCTTTGGTAACCAAGTAATGCTAGGAAGCAACCTAAAGGCAAACCTCCTTTTGCATTGCACTTAAAAGGAAAAAGAAAAAAGGTTATCTTGTGACAGGGCCTCTTGTCATCCAAGTGGCTGCTGTAACCATGTTGGATTATCAGCAGGTCACTCACTTCCTTTGTCCTATAAGATGGTGGCAGTGAGTCAGTGACACTAATGAATGTTTCTGTTTCTTCCTGATATTTCTCTAAGGTATGATATTACTATTTTACATATCATGTAACTTGGCAAACTTGGATATCTTGTTAACAAGGAACATGACTCAAGATAAGCCACCACCCATGCCAACTCAGACTCAAAAGCTGAAAGCTTACTTAAGGATTTTAAACTAGAAGAGTAACAAAACTTTGCTAGTTTCTTTTGTTTGATATTTATTGTTTAGCAGTATCTGTACTTTTAGATGTACTATTAAAAATAGGAGGTTATATGCAGTCACAATTTCTGGCCATGCATTCTAACTTGTTTATCCATATTTTATTTACTTGTGTAGGGTGAGAGAGTTCAGAAGATTCTCAGAAAAAAGTGATGTCTACAGCTTTGCAGTGTTCCTACTGGAATTAGTAAGCGGGCATGAAGCTATGCAATCACAGTCCTCAGAATCGGGTGAAAACATTGTTGAATGGGTAATTAAACTTCTTGACACCACCTATAATCAGATGATTCTACTATCCAAGATATAGACTTGTCCCGAAAATGTTTACATCCCAAGTAGGAGGATTATTGATTCCCTTATGTGATGGAAGTAATCCTCATAGTCATGGACAGAGATGGATTTGTGAATATGTTGGTTCTCCTTTTTGTACTTTAGTCAGTAGATGCTATTTCTTCTAAAATTCTATGTATTCTTACAGCATTAGTGGGAAGCACTTTGGCCATAAAAATAAAATCAGAGCATGGACTTAATACCTATTGATCAACTTCTTTTTAGGTAACCTGATAGTACCTTTTATTTGATTTTCTTCCTATTGCTTCTGCCTTGCAGGCACGAAATTATGATGATTCCAGTAATATTTCCACCATTATTGATCCCAGATTGGGCAATAGTTTCACAACTGAAGGCATGAAAGAGTTTATACAATTGACTGTCCGTTGTCTAGACCATTCTAGTGAGAGGAGGCCAAGCATGAACTTTGTGGTAGGGGAACTTGATCGAATACTTGAAAAAGAAATGAGCTTGACAACAATCATGGGAGAAGGCACCACAACGGTGACTCTTGGGAGTCACCTATTTACAGCAACCAGATAAGCAATATGATATAGCTGACCTTTGGATATATTATACAATTGCTCGTGTGTTCTTTCTTCTCTTTTGCCCTCTTTTTTTCAATTTTAATGTAGAGTAGAACATTCAGCTGTTAGATAATTGTATAAAAGAACAGCTGTTATATTGTTGTTGTTGATGTTGTTTTAATTTTTTCACATAATTGTTCGAGACATCATTCTGTAAAACATTATTTGTTAATACCATACTGAAGGTGGGGATGGGTGTGATTTTAGATACATTAACAAGTGGGTGCTTCAATTTGGAGAAAAGAGGTGAAATATAAAGTTTTATTAATACACTACAACAAAGTAGAGCTATAGTGGTGGATTTTCTAGTGGAAGTAAATTTATCCACCACTATATAACCCTTTTAGCAGAAAATCATAATAACTGCCTCTAATGCTTTACACAAAAGCCGTTACCTTACAGTGACAGTCATATATTTTCTTCTATTGACATACTTTTCTCATTGATTGTATAATTTTTATTTTTATTTTATCTCAATGGTTAAGATTAAACTAAAATGAAGATTTAAGTTTAATGAAAATGAAAAACAGAAAAAAGGGGTAAAAGAACTTTAAAAGGATGCGAGCAACTTTTCCATGCGGGTTCAACCTTGTGTTTAGCCTCTCAACAAAAATAAAGAATGAAAGAGACCTACGAACCAGGTAGGGCTCTTATTCTTATTCTTTACATGCAAGTTAACAATCTATGCTATTGTAGGGCAGTGCTATTGCAGGGCAGATCTAGAGGGATGAATCAACAAAATGACAATGTTGGAGATCTACGTAAGTTAATCTAGCAATGCTATTGCAAGGCAGTTCTGGAGGGATGAATCAACTAAAGGAACGGAATTTCGTTCGGAGAGATCATAGGTAAATATTGCCCCTTTTGTGTTTGAGTTGGGTTTGGTTCATTTTTTCTCATTTTGGTTGATGCACGGACAGAATAATGTTTACACTACTTTGCCTGAGAAATAGAAATAGCAATATTGGTTCATGATGTAAATTTATCCATGGTTCATTTTCTCTTATTTGGTTCTGTTTTGAAGGTTAGTGACATGGTAATTAAGAAGTTGGTAACCAAACCTTTGGCACCTTACTTGAACTACTCATTCAGGTTGATCCCAAGAGCTGCAAATAGTATAGCTAGTGGTTTAACTGGAGGTGTTTCCAAAGACATTTTAATTTGGGGTGTTCCTGGTGCAGGGGAATTCTTGTGACTGTTTTCTATTGATTATTTGATGTAGATGATAGATTAAGTGGGCTTTAGTTGGAGTGCAATGCTTCCTGTTTACTGTGTTTTTGTTTTTGTATTTCTGTTTATCTTACTATTAATAACATTGCAGTTTCTTTTCTTATCAAAAGCAAAAAAAAAAAAAAATGATTGTTGAAGATTACTGGGAACATGCTATCTCCAGAACTTAGTAGATCCCTTTTCTGTGTAGAAAAGGTAATACCTAATATTGGTCCCAGACTCCCAGCTATCTGGGGTCTTGGGAGGCGTGAACTGGATACAGACATAATCTTTGGTATTTTTTGGGAAAAAAAGTTGTTTTTAGACTTGAACACATGTTCTCATGTGTGCAGACTGAAGTAGACCAAGATTCTAGCTTAGTCCAGATTGAACCACACTTGAATCTAAAAGTAAATAGGAAATTTTGCTAAGAAGC
The DNA here is from genome assembly GCF_056320005.1 of Nelumbo lutea. Lineage (NCBI taxonomy): Eukaryota > Viridiplantae > Streptophyta > Magnoliopsida > Proteales > Nelumbonaceae > Nelumbo > Nelumbo lutea. Next base: position 1,221,324 of record NC_142686.1, read on the forward strand.
ACTTCTGCTGCATTGTACTAAAAACAGTATTAGAATTCCAGGTTTTTAGCACAGACAGAATCATTCAGAGATGGAATGTAGTGATCATTGACACGTGCTAGTTTTTTATGTCTTTAACTATCAACTATATCCAAACTGTAGGTCTTTCTATCATGCAGAAAATTTATATTTTTCTTCACTGGACCCAAACCTGGATTCTAGTCTTATTTTCTCTTTGTAGTCTTGAAATCATATTCACTATTTTTGTGGTAGAAATATAGAGTATTCTCTAGTTGAGAAACAGATTTCACCTCAGGTGTTTCCCATATTCCTCTATGCTGGACCTAGCTCTTCTCAGTTTTCATATAATTCTCTTATTTATTTATTTATGTTTAGACAGAAAAACTGGTCAATAATCAGTGATTAAACTTCTGAAGAGGAGATTTAATCACAGATCTAGGTTATGAACTCCCCCAGCCAATATATGTTTACAATTAATAAGTTTCTGCTCAATGCTGTTCATTAATCCCTAGAAGGATCTACCAGATTTAGGGGGGCCGGGGAGGGGGGGGCTTATTTGGGGTCAGGCCAAATAAGAAGGTAAGGAAGACAAAGAGAGTGAGCAAGAGAAGAAAAGATAATCCTATTATAGTCACTAGAGATGTTGAGTAATCAGGCACAAGTGTAGAACAGTTTTCCTTGTTGGAGTTTTTGTTCTTTGGTGTAGGGTCTTGTTTCAGTGGTTAAGACTGATTTTGGAAGATTGGGTAGCTAGGGAGTTTGCTTTACGAGTTGTGGGTGAGTAGCATTTTGGTGTATGTGGTGGGATTTTGTTTTATTTAGGTTTGGAAGTTCTGTTTTTGTTTTCTTTGGTTTTGGAGAGTTTAGTCCAAAGAATAGAGGGAGGGAATGGGGTGAGGGTTTGTTCTTCTTTTTTGGGTGATTCCTTATCACCTGTATTGTAATCTCTCTCTTTCTATCTTTATAAATTTTCCTTTAATTTACTGTCAGAAAGAAGTTTCATGAACAATGTCCCCCATCCCCTAAGCATGGGATCTTTTTTTAAAAAGAAAAAAAGAAAAGAGGAAATTTATTAATCAAAAGATTTGGGGGCGGGGCGGGGGATAGACCTTACCCCTCAAAGAACCAATACATTTAAGCATAAAATCCTACAGGATATACAATTAAAAATAAACTCAGGTCGAATATAGTGGATGATATCCTTTATTTGGCCTTGAGGATTTATGCACTGGAGCCAGGGACTTATGTAAATCTTGTTCCTTTTTGGATTTGCAACCCCTCTTCTTCCTTTGAATAGTAATGAAGCCGTGATCTAGACTGTGATCCTCTACCTCACTCTTGTTTGGTTTATCATCCATCCTAGCATCTATTTCACCAGAGGGAGCCTCTTCCTCTACAATTTGAGTTTCCGAACCTGTTGGAAGGTTGAATTTCCACACTATTTCATTTCATAATGGCAGCACGCCTAGCACCAAGACACTTTTTGGATCATAGCACTAAAATTTCTCAACTCCATGAGATCTATTTTCTTCCTTATTGAGGTTTGTTGTCGATTGTAGCCACAACAGTCATCTTTTCACAAGCATTTGGATTAGACTTTAGTGGGAACTCTTGTGAACCCAGATTAGAGATTTCTTGACCACCTATTCCCTGCTTAGGATTAGCATTTCTTGAATTAAGCATGGGATCTATTTTGTAAGAGTAAGATTTTAAATTTTCATGTCATAACTAATTATTATTCATAGAACACAGTGTAACAGTTTGGATTCATGAGTTTAGTGGTTAGTGGTTTCATGTTGATTTCCCATTATTTGTTCTTTTAGAAAAAAGATGAGTACTTGTTTATATTTTAAAATTTGACTTGACTTTTTATTGTCTGTCCTTAGCTCTTTGGATTTAGAATTATAAGGAATTTTCAGTAATTAAAAATTTAAAAGCATGTTAGACCCCACTCTCATTCTTAATTACTATTCATTGTAGATATAACTTTTGTACCCACTAGAAAGTGGAGCACTATTCTCATGCTTGTCAGCCCAAGATACCATTTCACCAAGTAATGATCCCTAAAACATTCCCCCTTCACTATTTGCTCCTTCTTTAGCTAAAGAATTAAGTAGGGAAATGGGAGATCTTTGGATCCACCTAAACAAGATACTTAGGTTGGAAGCCAATGATTTAGCCTCCCTTGGATCCTGAGAATGAGGGAAAGGACTAGGTGCAGGTCCTGTTATCTACCCAATCATAGTTTGCAAGCCCCCTTCTCCCCCCCCCCCCTATCAATGCAGCATGCAGGAAAAGGGGAAAGATATTACTGTTTTTATTTTCATGAAGATTTTTGGTCTTACCGTGTGCAGGGGAACTTAGCATGTCCAGCTTAACATGAACTATGTAACACCATATCAGCATCCATCCTTGGTCAATGTCCCAGTTCATGTAATTTCAATGGAGATTGTATTGAGGGAACGTGCCACTGCTTTCTATGGTTCTCATCCTTGGTCTTGAATTGAAATGAAGGTAAAACATGTGGTGTCACAACCTTGTGGTCATAACTCATAAGTTTTACTTGACCTTACCTACAGAAAATTTTGAACCATGTGGTGTAATTATTATTCCTCAATTATGATAATACCATTGCATAATTTTAGAAAATTATTACATCCACCATGTTATCTTCCGTCATTCAGACCATACATGCATGGGCTTTATGACAGTATTGTACTTTTCAGATCTTACCTGGACTCTTTTATTTGCAGGATCCTGTCCAGATTATTGCAATGGACATGGAAAGTGTCTTCCTAATGGGAGTATGCAAGCCTGAAAATGGGTGTGCAGGCATCGACTGTTCAACAGGTAATGTGCCCCCTGTTCTGAAATTGACTTGGTGTCTTTTGGCAGGTAATGCCACTGATTTGTTTACTATAATATTCAAATCCACTGGCTGCCTTGCTGCTAGTTCACATTCCACCATATCTGGATTTAGAACCAACAGATTACAGATGGATTAAGTTTCTGTGTTACAGATTTGACCTACTGAATTGGTAAAGGCCACCATTGCTAGGTTACTGACTACAATTAGAACTCTCAGATGACCCTAAGGCTGCGTTTGGAAATTATGCAAATGGAGTGTAAATCCCAGTTCAGGGTAAATTTGCACTCTGGTTCACTTTTGCTTGTGTTTGGCAACATTACACTTATGCATTGAAAAATGACAGACCAATGCATATTTACATTGATAATAAGATGTAAAAGTAAATCAATAAAAAAGAAGTAAATTTGCATTCAAGTGGGCTTATGATAAAAAAAGAGCATATGCTTTATTGAAATTCATGTTTGCATCCATTAAAGCTAAAAGTCTGTTTGGTAAGAAGGTAAATTTGTCAGTGCAAAACTAACCCAACTTTGCAATTTATATGAACCGTTTTACACTCTACATATTTGCATTCACACTTATTTGCATCGTTTCCAAACGCAGCCTAAGATTCAAATACATAATTAAGATGGACATATCTGATAGAGTTAGGAATGTAACTCTCCAATGATGGCGCAAATCCAGGACATATGATATTGGGGAACTTACCAATAATGAGAGAATAATGGAGAAAGAAATAATTTTGTAAAAATAGAAACTCTTGATCATGCATTGCTTGTTTCCTTTACAACTTGTATTATTGGATCCTAGAAGGATTCGATTTTGGTATTCTCCGATTACTATAAATAATATTCTTGAGTTGTGAGTTGTCTTTGTTGCTCCCACTCTTCTTCACGCCTTCCTCTTACTCTCTTACTTTTCACAAATGTTTTCTGGTATCGGAGCATGTTGACTCTGCTTCAGTAATCAAATCCCATGGAGGCGAAGAATTCAACCATTCTCTCCCTTAAACACTTCCATCAAATGGCTAATTTGGTTTCAATCAAACTGAGCAAAACTGATTTTCTTATACGGCGGTCTAAAGCCATGCCCTTAATTAGAGGAACATCATTTTGATGAGGAGAAACCGAAGGGAGATGACAGGGATCAAGCACTGAGATAGCTGTTTGGGAGCATAATGATAACATGCTTTTTGTAGCTGGCTCCTTGGGACCATGACTGAAGTTGTCACCCTTGTTGTTGGGTGTGGGACAGGCAAGCAGATATGGAAGCATCTTGAAGACTATTTACTACAGAAAGAGACATGCTTCTCAAAGACAAATTCAGAACACTTCAAAAAGGCTCCTTGTCGCTTGAGGAATACACAAGTAAGTTTTAAGAACCTGAGTGATAGTCTTGGTGCTATTCAACAACCTTTTCTTAAACAAGAAACATTTTTCCAATATTCCTGAGGATTGGGACCCAAGTATAACCTGTTGCATATCACAATGTTGTCTCAGGCCCCATATCCTCCACTTGATCAGAGAGTGTCCAAGGGTATAAAGAGCAGAGCAGATGAAGCTATAGGAAGGAAGAAGAACTTAGCAAGCCCATGAATCATGAGGATGTCTTCTATTCTCAAAGAGGACAAGGAAGATGCCGCGACAACAATGGTGGTGGTTGTGGTGGGGGTCAGGGTCAAAATATTAACTCTCAAAGAAGAGGCAATGTGCCAGCAAGGCAGCGAGCAATGTCTAGCTGAATGCTTTAGCTGTTCAGCGGGCTGTGGAACCAATGATAAGGTTCCACGCCAGTATTAAATATGTGGGTCCCGCATCTTTTACAGTAGGGCCCATGAATTACTGGCGTGGAACCTCATCATTGTTTCCACAGCCCGCAGAACAGCTAAAGCATTCAGCTGATATGAATTTCAAGGCAGCAACCAATTAGAATAAAGGAGGAGGTCGTGGGTTTGGGCCTACCAACAATGGACAAGCCTCATTTACCCAACAACGAAATCAGTTTTAGAGTAGTAACCTACATACCCGATGCCAGATTTGCAGCTGCTCTGAAAAGTAAGAGTGTAAGAAGAAGGCGTGAAGAAGAGTGGAAGTAACCGCGTAAGACGACTGGCCACTCAAGAATATTATTTATAATAATTGGAGAATACAAAGAGATTGTATCCTTCAAGGATGCAATAACACAGGTTGCGAAAGGAAACAAATAGTGCATCATCAAGAGTTTCTATTTTTTACAAAATTCTTTTCTCATTCTCCAATATTCTCTCATTATTGGCAAGGTTCAAAGTATCGAAATGTATTGGCCAATACGTATTGTTCCAGGACCCCTCCGATACACCCCTATAATGGGTGTGTATTGGGGGTCTAATCGATTCAGGAGGTGAAAGAGCCCTAAATCGGCCTCCCTGAACCGATTTTGAAAAAAAAAATAAAGCAAAAAAAGAATATCGATTCACCCATATCGATATTTTGAACCTTGATTATTGGTAAATTTCCAAATATCAGACGTCCTAGATTCGTGCCATTCTTGGATAGTTGAGTTCCTAACTCCAATATCTACATGTTCCATTGTGTTTTTGGTTATCAAGGATGTTTTCCACTGATATGGCTGCCATTCACAGGAGGCTGAGACATATGTGTTTTCACTCCTTACCAGTCTATCACTGTAAACTGGTATGTGGTAGATGCTTGGAACTTTCCGCCTAGAATTCTTTCGGTTTGGGTTAAAAGATGGGGGAATAATTTCTTGGGTACTACATCTCAACCCGAGCTGTACTTTGTAGTATTTGGTAAGCTAAAATGGCATCAGAACCGAGGGCTGTCTCATTGGTATGTTAGTTGATTTGTTCCAGCGCTGATGCGGAATTAAATTCACTTTGGAAAAAAACACAACATATCCACATGGTATTCCCAAGTCCCAACCATGTAAAGTTCAGAGCAATGTGAATGTTAGCTCAATCTCAATGGGGAGTAGCATCCATCTGTGATTTATTTATCATTCATCAAACTCACAACCATTGTAGAGAGAGAGAGAGAGAAGATCCAGCATGCCATTCATCTGCCTGGTGCCTGGTGGAAGAAGACTGGGTTGGCTACTGACGGTTGCATTGTGTTTATTCCTTTAAGCATTTTCATATGGACTTGTATTTCTTTTTATAAGGGAATAAATAGAGAAAATATAGATACATACTTTTTATTGTGTCTTTGTTTATCCTTTCAATAATCTTTTCTAGTGCAACAATCAAGAGAATTTTGAATTTTTATGTTTCATCCTGACACTAACACTACTTCTGATTGGATATGTGGAATTTCTAGAGAAGACTGGACATGAATTATGCACTGATATTTTAGTTAAATTTTAGAAATTGCGAAAAAAATTCATTCAGTTTCTAAATTCTCAAATTTCAAGTAATTTAAAACCTTTCTCATATTTCTCATATTTCATTGCTTCTCGAGAAAAAAAAAGGAGATAATTAACAGAGCAATTAACAAACGACGGTGAGATCTTAGATGAACTGAAAGTTGCTTATTAGTGGGTTCTATTATGGGCTTCGGCACTGATTATGGGCTTCTCGTTTTCCCATCCTGTCTCGAGTTTAAAGTTTAAACTGCATCCATTAGATTTGAAGAAGCTACTAAATGCCCGTTTGGGAGGATTTTCATGAAGGTGTTACATCATACATGACCTAACAAGCCTGGAACCGACATAAACTTTTACATCCATGACGTTTTACATCACTTCCAAACCCAGCCTAAGTGCCAATCATCCCAAACTAACCGTATGATGATAGATGGATGGCGATACCCAGCCTAAGTGCCAATCATCCCAAACTAACCGTATGATGATAGATGGATGGCGATAAGAAGGATAAACCCTCTGATGTTCTTACTACTACTCGTGTGGGTTAGCTATAGCGTAGAGATATCTCTCCCCACCCCTTCCCTCTTCTTGGTATCTTTTTACTTCATAGCTCCCGCTGTGGCGCTGTCTGGTTCGGATGGTTCCAAAATTCATCGAGTTGCCTCGGTGTCGGGCGAGTTGACAGGACTCAAGTAGCATTAACGTGACAAACTCGGAAAAATCAGTTCAACTTTAGGACCGCTTGAGTCGAGTCCGAGTTTTATTTGTTAAACCTTAAACGTTAAAACACCGGGTCCTGATCTTGATCTAGTTTGTTTGTTGTTATTAGTTATTAACCAGTATTTCATTGCAGACGGGAAAGGAAAGACATCACACTAGTAGTTATTTTTCTGAGTCTCCGAGTTTGGACTCGGCGAAAATGATTCCGCCGGAGCTTCAACCTCGAATCCACCGCCCCTACATCTCGACCTCCGCCAGCGCGCCCACCTTCTCCTCCTTCAATGCCGGTGGATTCTCACCAGACCGCAGCTCTAACCCAAGCAGTAACAGAAGTAGCAGCAGCAGCATCAGATCCCTGAATAACCCTCGCTTCTCTCCTTCCTTCATCCATAACCCTCGAATCGCTCTCGCCCTCGTCCCCTGCGCTGCCTTTCTCCTTGACCTCGGCGGAACTCCGGTCGCCGCTGTCCTAACCCTAGGACTCATGATCGCTTACATCCTTGACTCCCTCGCCTTCAAATCCGCTTCCTTCTTCTCAATCTGGCTCTCCCTCGTTGCATCCCAGCTGGCCTTCTTCTTCAGTTCGTCCCTCTTCTCCACCTTCACCTCCTTCCCTCTCGCCTTCCTCGCTACCTTCCTCTGCGCACTGACCAACTTCATGATCGGAACCTGGTCCTCCCTCCAGTTCAAATGGATCCAGATCGAATATCCTTCCATTGTCCTCTCTCTCGAGCGACTCCTGTTTGCTTGCGTTCCCGTCGTTGCTTCGGTCCTCTTCACGTGGGCTACCATCTTGGCAGTCGGCATGAGCAACGCCTCCTACTATCTTATGATCTTCGACTGTGTCTTCTACTGGTTGTTCTCGATTCCTCGAATGTCGTCCTTCAAATCGAAGCAAGACATTGGTTACCATGGCGAAGAGCTCCCCAATGAAACTCTGATTCTAAGCCCCCTTGAAAGCTGTATCCATACTTTGTTTCTCCTCTTCTTCCCTCTGCTCTTCCACATTGCCTCCCACCGCGCAGTCATCTTCTCCTCGGCAAATTCGGTCTGTGATTTGTTTCTTCTGTTCTTTGTTCCGTTCTTGTTCTTGCTCTACGCCTCGACGAGAGGCGCATCGTGGTGGGTCACGAAGAATGCGTCGCAGCTGCATAGCATTCGGGTCGTAAACGGTGCGGTTGCACTGGTGGTGGTTGTGATTTGTTTGGAGGTTCGGGTTGTTTTCCATTCGTTCAGCCGCTACATTCAGGTACCCCCGCCTCTAAATTATCTTCTTGTAACGATTACGATGCTGGGCGGTGCTGCTGCATCTGGGGCTTATGCAGTTGGTGTGGTTGGTGATTGGTTCAGTTCAGTCGTGTTCACGGTTTTGTCTGTCTTAGTCAGTGCAGCCGGGGCGATCGTTGTGGGCTTCCCTTTATTGGTATGCTACTGTATCTGTGGCTTATAGTTATAAAACTCATGTGCCATCTTGTTTAGGTCCAATGGCTTTTAAAACCCAATCTGTGGCTAATAGCTATAAAACTCATGTGCTATCTGTTACTATAATTGCTAAATGTCCCCACAGTTTAGTTCTTTTGTCTGTTGGACATTCCCAAAAGCTGGTTTAAAATTGTAGCATCGGGATCAATGGAGAATTAGAGCCTAAACTTTCAACATAGAAAGGTCCTTAACTTGTAAGTTTTAACCACTGGTCAGTGCAAGTTAACATATGTGAAATGGTTGCTTCCCAAATTTCCTATGTATATTACCTTACAAGAGTCACTGGAACTTTTAACCTTTGGTTAGTCTTGGGTTTGCTAGCGAAAATTAAAGTGAGTATGTATAGTCTAGAATGAGCAACCTACACACTGTATATGACAGGATATTTCTATGTTCCTTAAATATCAATTTCAAGATGGAGATATGGAAACTTGAACGCCAACACTCTTGCATGAAAGTGAGTGTTCTACTGGTTAAGCTACCCAATTTTCTTCTAATTGCTTAATAACCATTATTTTTTATAAATAAACAGTAGCCACTCAACCAATTCAGCCTTAATTCCACCTACTTGGGGCTGGCTTGTCCTGCCATGAGCTCTATCAAGAGCCATGTTCTGTCGAACTGCAAGTCTTCAAATCATTTTTAGATCTTCATACCACATGTTCTTTGATCTTCCCCTTGCTCTTTTAGAGACTTTTAGGCTGCGTTTGGAAACGATGCAAATGGAGTGTAAATCCTGGTTCAGGGTAAATTGCACTCTGGTTCACTTTTGCCTGTGTTTGGCGACATTACATTTATGCATTGACAAATGACAGATCAATGCATATTTACATTGATAATAACATGTAAAAGTACATCAATAAAAAAGAAGTAAATTTGCATTGAAGTGGGCTTTTGGTAAAAAAAAGCATAATCTTTACTGGAATTCAAGTTTGCATCCATTACAACTAAAAGTCTGTTTGGTAAGAAGGTAAATTTGTTAGTGCAAAACTAACCCATTTTTGCAATTTATGTGAACCGTTTTACACTCGACATATTTGCATTCACACTTATTTGCATCATTTCCAAACACAGCCTATTCACATAGCATTGAAGTGGGCTTATTGATTGGAGCAATTGATACATGGATCAGATCTCCTGCAAGCAAAAACCCTATTCACATAGCATCCAACCATACATTGGGAATATCATTCGTACATGTATGTTAAATTCATGGGGGGATGTTTCCAATGTGTGGTGGGATTCACATGTTTTCACAGTATGTGCAGAGTTTTTGCTGGTAGGGAATCCCATTTTATCGGTACAAGAAGGGATTTAGAATGGTAGAGCATGAAAGTGTTAGAAGATCAGAGGTATGTTGCAGAAAGAAAGAAGAATGGTTAGGGGGGCCTTATTGCCCTATGTGAATATTTTATCGGTACAAGGAGGGCTTTATTGCCCTCTATTGCCCTTTGAGAGTCTTGGGCTTGCCTTTTCATTTTTGGAGGCAAGAGACTTTGTTTGCTCTTTGAGACTTCGTTTGCATGTAAGATTTAGATTCAATGGCTATATAGTTGGATGGTGTGAGACTTTAAGACATTCCTTGGAAAATAGAGATATTTTCAGAGGAAAGGATGTTCTTTGTAGGTTGGTGACCTCCATTGAAACAACCTTGTGGAAGGAGGGACACAAGGGAGAGGAAGATGAGAGGGTGGAGACTAAGGGTGAGCAAGAAAAACCAAAAAACCAAAACGACCGGTATACATATTTATATTTATTATATATTTTTCATGTATATTTTAAATTATCTATATATTATAAATGAATATATATGTATTAGATTATATATTATTTATTATTTATAATATAATATTTTATTTTATTATATGTAATACTAAGAAAATCGAAAAATTGAAAAACCGATGAACTAAATTGATTGACCGGTTAACTGATTGGCTTTGGTTCAGTTTTGGTTATCGATTTTCCAAAAACCGGTACCACTAGTTCGGTTAACCAAACAGTGAGCACCCCTAGTGGAGATTGAGGCACTACATGGCAGAGGTGGATGGTAAATTCAAATGGTAATAGACCCTACATGGATTTGGGGGAGCAAGGAATGGGAATAGCAAAAGGCATGGGTAGAGTTTCCAATTTTGGAGTTAATTCCAAAGGAGGGGAAGATAGGGCAAGTCATTCACACAAGTGGTGACTAGTGGTAATAATGGGGACAAGGGTTTGAAAAATGGAAGTGACATGGGGAATGCAAAAGGTCATGTAAGAGCTTGTGAACCAACTCGAGATGAACTAGTTGATCTGGTGGGTCAAATAAATACTTGTGACCATTTAAGTAGTCATGTGGGAGGGTAATGGAGTTGGGACTTCAAATCAAAATTTGAGTCCTAGGCATGTGATGTTTAATCTATTTGGGTGAGTGGTAGACATTAGTTTGGACCTATCATCATCTTTGTTGGAGTTGTATGAAGGAAATGGAGGGATTGTAACAGAAAACAGGCCCTTATCGAGTTAGGACTTCAAATCAAATTTTTAGTCCTAGTCTAATGTTGAATCTATTTGGGCGAGCGGTAGACCTTAGTTTGGGCCTAGGTTTAAAATTTCGCAACGTATTGGTCCGTATTGGTCCGTATTGGCCGATACGTTGCGTTTCGTTGAAGATCCGATACATGGAACATACAGATTCTATATGTTTTGTGTATTTTTCGTTAGTATCGGTCTGATACGGGGCTGTATTGGTACGTTTTGGATCTGTATCGGCCGATACAATCCCGATATAGTCTGATACAACCGATACAACTTGAAATTCAAATTTGAATTTAATGATCTTAATTCAAATTTATTTTCCCTCCTCTCTTAATATTAGTGACTCAAATTCAAATTTAATGGCTCTTAATTAATTATCACATTTAATAACATGCTATTAAAGGCAAATTGAATAGTGCATTTAAGGCAATGTTCAAATTCGAATTTGAATTTGACATGCCACTAACTTGCCTATTAAAAATCACAAATAGAGGACAAAGGGATTTGAACCCTAGTCATTTGTTTGTAACAACTATAAGTCTACCACTATGCCATACCACAAGTGTTTGTTATATAAATTTGTATTTTAATTCTTAATTAAATTTGTTTGTTAGTGGATGACTACCAATAAAAGCTAAAATTTATCATTAAAATATATAATAAATATCAATGTTTAGAGAACTAGGCTGGACATCAACCCAGAAAAGGGAGAGGTTAATAGGTTAGAGGTTCAACCGAGGTCAAATTGTGATGACATAATTTATTATATATATTATAATATATATATTATTATGCATATATACAATATTATAAATTATATATTGGATTTTAATATATTCAAATTATATAATTGTATTCTTTTATAATATATGTTTTTTATTTTAATTTCAATTTTTTTATAAGGCACCTATATCGAAAAGTTGCCCAAAATAAAAACTAAGGTCACCGCAATAGGACATCTGAGCAAAAAGTTATGGCCTTTAGAAGTTTGCATTAATGTGCTAAAACAATTTAAAAAATCAGTTGTTTTTTTAAAACCAAGACTGATTCACTAGTTTTTGAGTTTGACTAGTCGGGTTGGCAATTTTGGCAAAATTTTAACCAAATCTAGTGGTCCAACCGGCCCAAAAGGCCAATCAGTCCTATTTTCTAAAAAATGGTAAATATTAATACAAATTATATTGATTCTTTAAATACTATGGTATGTATGCATACGCATACACAAACATTTTAAATCTTTCATCATTTTTCAACAGTTTCCAATTATGTTTCAATATTTCACACTTTGTATAAATCATTGAAATATTGATTTTGATGTTTAAATAGCTTATTTGTTGTGACATAAAACTCATTTATTGTAATTAACATAGGTTTTTAGGATTTATATGAGTTTCTTAGTGTTTCCATGTGTATCTCGATACGTCTCTTAAAATTGTCTCTCTGATACACATTGCATTTCCGATACTTTAAACCTTGGGCCTATCATCGTCTCCGTTGGAATTGGATGAAGCCATGAAGGAAATGTAGGGCTTGTGAAAGAAAACAAGCCCTTAACAAAGGTAACTGAGGTTTCATTGAAGGATAAGGAAGGATTTGTTTGGTACACAACACAATATTCTTACAAGGAGAAAGAGTTGTCTCCAAAAGAAAGGCATGAAGGAAACCACTTGGGACAGAATGTGAAGGTTTCAGAGGGTTGACATAGTAAAGGGAACAGCCTATTTGTGGAAGATATAAACAACAGGGAAGGCTCAAGTGATTGAAGGCAGCAACAAGATAATAGTGAAGGTAATTAACGAACTGGAGGAAGCTCTAAAGAGCAGTGCTCAATTGCAAGATAAAAAATAGGATAAAAAGGTTTGCTGTCGTGGAAAAGGGAAGGTCTAGTTCTGGTGTAATTTGTTTGGAGGAGTTTGAGAAAATGAATGTGGGAAGGTTGTTGGATTGCTGGCTCAAAAGTCTATAAAAGGAAAAGAAATATAAAACAAAACCGCTATGGAAGATAAGGGATCTCATGCTGAGGAGGAAAAGGAAGATTTAGGTTCAAGTGAGGATGAATTACTATTAACAAAACTTGTGAAATTGGAGGTTCAGTTGACTTGGAAATGGTGGTGGATACTGAGGTAGAGGTGAGTAAAACTTTGGGCCTTTTTTATTTATTTATTTATTATTATTTTTTTTTTGGGGGGGGGAGGATATGCAAGGAAAGCATTTAGGATGTTGGAAGAAAAGTTTGGGGTGCCTTTGAAGGGTAGGGAGAAAGACACTTGATCCCAGACAAGGCTAATGAAAGCATAAGAAATGTGGTGGTGCAAGATAATGGGAATTCACCTAAATCTGAAGGGGTTGGTTTGGAGGGAGAAGAGTTGGTAGCAGACCAAAATTTTGAGAAAAATGTGGTCTTAGAGTTAGAAAGGATCGCTAACTTCAAGGCTTTGAAGGATCATGTGATCATTCCTAATGCAGTGAGAAGGTTCATATCGCAGAAGAATAATCAGATAGTTCAGCTGTCAGTTTTCACCGGATTGAAGGGAAGCTTGTTTGGGGTTGAGAAAGGAAGGCAAAAAGCATGTAAGGGAAGTAAGGAGATCCCTGTTACAGCTATTGCAGATGCAAAGTAATTGGGCAATGAGAAGGAAGGAGAAGAATCCCTATCTTAGTGATAAAAAATAAACAACAAAAGAAGTTCAGCACCAAAATCCCCCTATTTAAAGGGAAAAAGATAAACCTAAAGGAGAGGAACAGAGCCCCTCGTTTAGAAGAAGAATGACAACAGAAGGAAGGACTAAAAAATAAGTTAAAGGTGTTATATTAATAATGGTATAGTGCAGTAAATGTAACTTTATACTATAAGGCATCCAGTATTAAAATAGTGTGAAGTATCCACCTAGTCATTTTGGATGCATAGGTGGCTGCCTTGTTTTTTTTTTTTTTATTTTTATAAATGATATTAAGGGGTGCCAACTCATTTGAGATTCAGTACAGCTGGGTAGGGACATTGAGATTCAGTACAGCTGGGTGAAGAGGAGTGCCAACTCATTTGCGGATGGGTTGGCCAAGCAAGGAGTGAATAGGGAGTCTGTTTTTTGGGCTAGTTTTTAATCTTTTCTCTTTGCATTCCCTTTGTTTTCTGTTTTTGGGGAGCTAAGATATTTTATCCCCCTTTTGCATCCATAGTCCCTCTTTTCTTTTAATTTAATGAAGCTGGTGTTATTGGTAAAAAAAAATGATATTAAGGGGTGTTGCGAGAATCGAACTCACGACCTCTTGCCTAGGTGGTTGTTTAAACGGTTAGGTGAGTGCCGCCTTGTACAAAATCGTTGTGGCAACACTTTGAGGTGACCATAGAAAACTATGGAATCCGTGTAAACTGGTTTATTAATATGGTGCTTTGTTACTCATTTTTGTCAATGAAAAAGCATGGACAAAGTGTTGGACATGGCAATTAATTAAAAAATTCAAGTGTCTGAACACTGAGAAGGAAACCCATTTTGAAGTATGTGTGATTTTGCACTTATCTTTGTTTATTGTAGTCTTGTAGAAAAATTGGCATGCCAATTGTTTGCTTACCTTTGTTTTATGTTTGTTTAATAGGAAAGTCTCACTGACGGAATGAATTTTTGTTTTGTTATTCATGACTGTTTTATAACAGTAAGTCATTAAACTGTTAATGTCTACTTGGTGATGCAGGAGATAACCAGTTGAGAAAAAGTGAAATGTGGAATGTAGTTCTCATCATTTACTTTATTTAATGGTTATCACTTATCGGGTTAATCTTAGTTCCTAATTTTGGTTTCTTTGGAAGTGAACATTAGCCCATAGATGCCAACTATCATGAGGTTAATGTGACTCTTAATCCTGAAGTTCAAAGTTATTTGCCTTCTTAGTGTTTCAATTGATGGTATAAGTTGGATATTGTTTATGCAATTCCTGTATATACATACAGTATCAGATAAAGTCACTCCTGAGTATCCATTGAAATAGTGACTAAAAAGTCATTCATTTGTATGTTGCAGTTCGTTCCACTTCCTTTGATCTCTGGTTTCTATATTGCTCGATTTTTTACAAAGAAGAGCTTGTCATCATATTTTGCATTTGTCCTGCTTGCAAGCCTGATGGTTATGTGGTTTGTTATGCACAACTTCTGGAATCTCAGCATTTGGTTGGCTGGCATGTCCCTGAAGTCCTTCTGTAAGTTGATAGTAGCAAATGTGATCCTAGCTATGGCTGTTCCAGGTTTTGCTCTCCTTCCTCCAAAACTTCGTCTCTTGACTGAAGTTGGGCTTATCAGCCACACTCTTCTGCTATGCTACATTGAAGATCGTCTTTTCAATTATTCTAGCATATACTATTTTGGGTTGGATGATGAGGTGATGTATCCAAGCTACATGGTTATCTTGACAACCTGTGTGGGATTGGCTGTGGTTAGGAGATTGGTTCTGGATCACCGAATTGGACCAAAGGCAGTCTGGATATTAACTTGCCTCTATTCTTCAAAGCTGGCAATGCTTTTTGTTGTATCAAAATCTGTTGTATGGGTGACAGCTGTTCTGTTGCTGGCTATTTCTCCTCCACTGCTTCTTTACAAGTACTTAATGGAGTGTTTCACTATTATATTCCTTTACATCCTGCTTCTTTAATTCAGATGAAGTCAAACTTATTTTTGCTTAATCCCTTTTGTCTTAAATTTGCAGGGATAGATCTAAAGCAGCTTCAAAGATGAAACCTTGGCAGGGTTATGCACATGCTGGTATAGTTGCATTTTCTGTCCGGCTTTGCAGTGAAACAATTTTTGAAGTCCTCCAATGGTGGAATGGAAGGCCTCCATCAGATGGCTTACTTTTGGGTGCCTGTATTTTTTTGACGGGTTTAGCTTGCATACCTATAGTTGCCATCCACTTTTCTCATGTACAGGTATAAACTTTACTATAATATGAGCTTGCCCTTTCATGTTGTCTCTCTTTCCTTCTAACTTGAGATTTGACAAGGCAAATAATTTACGACTTCTTTCTAGTGTTTCGTATGGCTAGATCAGAATATATGTGAAATTAGGTACTTGATGCAATAGGGTTTGTGGTGGATGGTTTGGATGGATTTAGTTCCTTAGTGTGGATTACAGAGCAGGGAGGACTTTAGGATTGCAACCATGATATCTAGAGATGATTTGTGGATGTTCCTATGGTATATCTCTTTCTTTTGTGTCAGATTGGGTATGGGTCTGTTTGATAACAATATTAGTAGTTGAACTAAATGGCCTATCGCTTCGTCACTTAGTGAATCAATTATCGAGGAGGCCGTGATCTCCTTAATTATTGAAACTGAAGTTAGATTAATTACTCTACCCTCAAATATTTTATTATTTAATTATTAATTATTTTATCCATCAATAAGTCACTTGGTTCAGCCATTTAAGCCATTATCAAATGGTCCCTGATGCTAAGGCAGTAAGAAAATCAAGAAAAACCTAGTAATGAAGAAAATTCAAGAAAGTTAACGACTGTGAGAAGCACTCAAGATAGAATGCAACTAGGTTAAGTTATGAGTCAAAGGAGATTTGATAACCTTCCAAAAAAAGAAAGAATGTAATAAATGAGAGAGAATATAGACAAATAAAAGAATAAGCAATAGAGAAAATATTACTAAAGCTAGAATTTATGGTTTTAGGGTTTGAGAGTTTAGGGAACGTCAATATTGGAACCAAATAAACTTGGCAAGGTTCAATCCATTAATTTTCTTTTTTAAAATTCAATTACCAATGCCTATTTATACACCGACTAGGAGGATTATGGGCTCCCTTCACAGACTCCAATTTAGGTACAGAAACTGACCAGAAATATCTCCCAATTTAGAAAACCCTGACGTCTTCCTCTTTTATTTATTATAATTCATGATCTGTGTTATCTTTGGTACATGGTAAGATGCTTCACAAGACTTCAAATAAAAATAAATAAAAAATCAACACTTTTGGTTATAAGACACAGCATTTGTTCACAACTGCTCCTATTTTGTCATCTTTCATTCTTTGCAACTTACCAATTCATGTGGGGTTGATCTAACAAAAAATGTTTTTCTTATCTTAGTGCAGTTGGCCAAGAGATGCCTTGTTCTGGTGGTGGCAATGGGTCTGCTGTTTATCCTAATGCAGCCTCCAATTCCATTGTCATGGGCTTTGCATTCAGAGTCGATCAAAGCAGCTCACCATTCTACTGATGACGTCTCAATCTATGGTTTTGTGGCATCAAAGCCTACATGGCCATCATGGCTGCTCATGACAGCAATCCTCCTCACTCTTGCAGCAGTCACCTCTATTATTCCTATCAAGTACATTGTTGAGCTGAGGGCATTCTATGCTGTTGGTGTGGGGATTGCTCTGGGTGTCTATATATCTGCTGAATACTTCCTGCAAGCAACAATTCTCCACACCCTCATTGTTGTATCTGTGGTTTGCACCTCTGTCTTTGTGGTCTTCACTCATCTCCCATCTGCTTCAAGCCCAAAACTCCTGCCATGGGTGTTTGCTCTATTGGTGGCACTCTTCCCAGTTACCTACCTACTGGAAGGACAGGTAAGAGCTGGAAACTTCTTTCCAGAAGGTGGAACTGGAGAGGAAGATGGTAAGCTTACTATGCTATTGGCGGTTGAAGGAGCAAGGACTTCATTGCTGGGACTGTATGCTGCGATCTTTATGCTTATTGCATTAGAGATAAAGTTCGAGCTGGCCTCACTGATGCATGAGAAGGCCCATGACAGAGGAGGCATGCACAATCAGTCTGGCCGAAGTAGTTCTGCTGGTTTTCCTCCAAAACTGAGGCTCATGCAGCAGCGGAGAGTGGCAGCTGTGCCAACCTTCACAGTCAAGAGGTTGGCAGCTGAGGGGGCTTGGATGCCAGCTGTGGGTAATGTTGCCACTGTCATATGTTTTGCCATCTGTTTGATACTTAATATCAAGCTCACTGGCGGATCAGATCGAGCAGTATTCTTCCTGGCACCTATCCTGCTCCTACTCAACCAGGATTCAGACATTGTTGCGGGGTTCAGTGACAGGCAAAGATATTTCCCAGTTACTTTTGTCATCTCAATCTACTTGGTACTGACTTCTCTTTATAGGATTTGGGAGGAAGTCTGGAATGGAAATGCTGGGTGGGGCCTGGAAATTGGAGGGCCAGACTGGTTTTTTGCAGTCAAGAATGCGGCTCTCCTCATCCTTACCTTCCCTAGCCATATCCTTTTCAACCGGTTTGTATGGAGCTACAGTAAGCAGGTAGACTCCGTGCAGTTGCTTACACTTCCTCTCAACATACCATCCGTTGTTATAACTGATGTTATCAAGGTGAAGATACTGGGTTTATTAGGAATCATATATTCCCTGGCTCAGTATCTAATCTCTAGACAACTCCATATTAGCGGATTGAAGTATATTTAAATGATAGACATACATTCTGTAACATATGTTCGGGCATTTTTTCATGTGAGCTGCAAAAATTTCTTCTTCCTGTTCTCTTAGTAACTACATTTCTCTGTGTCCAAGGACAAGGACTGTACATGGGCCTGGAGCCTCCACAACTCGTCGCTTGTTGAGCATCGATATGCAAATACCGGACCCCAATGGGACCTACACCTACTTGATGTTTGACCGTTACCTTCTGATGTTACTGTAGTTGACTGGTCGGTGAAGGGCTGGAGAAGACTCGAGAAGTAAAAAGAGAAGGCAGCGTTAACAATTTACAAATAATGCTCAAGGCAGATCAGATGGTTTAAGGCTTAAATCAAATCAGATTAGGCTAATTTTGGGAAATGGGAATAGCCATTGTTTTAGTTGCAACCCATTCAATTCAATGGTGAGGCCGAATCAATGATATTTGTTACATGGACAGGTGGCAAGTTATGGGACAGAATCTTGCCACCCCATCACCCAACTCCCAAGACGTTTCTTGGAGGGGTTCACAACTAGGGCTGTTCATAAGAAGACCCAAAACGACCAAACCAACCAGCCCGATCCGGCCCAACACGAGTTGGCCGGGTTTTCTTTATTCGTCGGTCAGTTTTGGGTTATTAAAAACTTATTAGTTAGTACCTAACTTAGTTTCTACTTTCTAGTTACTTATGGTTTTTACTTTCTAGTCTTCTCTTTAGGAATGCCACTAATGGCGAGCATTGCAAGACAAGGAATGTCATTAATAGGTTCTTGCATTTTTTTGGAAGGTTTAAAGAAATGATTCTATTCTCTAAAGTCCTTTACACAAAATAGGTAATTACAATTAGGTGTCTTTTTTACTTAGATCAGAAGACTTCTTAAAAATTCAAAATTTCAGTCTTATTTTTATAGCACAATTTGACTCTCTTTTTTTGGTAACTTCTAACTTGGTCCGCCCTTACTCCCTTAGCCCTTCAACTCAAGCACTCAAACCGACCCAAATTGATCAAGTTGGTTTTGCCTAACACAAGGTCGCTTTTGATTTCATTTTTAGGCAACCCGATCAGATCGGGTCGGTTGGAAAAACAGTAATAAACCAATCCAACCCGACCCATGAACAACCCTATTCACAACTCCTAAGACGTTTAAAGCCTAATTATGACTTACATCATCGGGAGATGTTCCCAATTCGAGGTGGGATGTGCTGTAGTGGGGTATATTGCTTGGATTCTCTCCCAAGGCAGTAGGACACATAACATTCATCAAAGATTCAAAGGGGGATTGGTCTCACACATCAAACAGGAGATATCTATCAAGACCGAGACCATAATGTACTTCGTGATGAAGCTCGTCAAAGGCGGTGACCTTTTCTCCAAGTTGCCAAGGGTCGTCTCAACAAAGACGTTAGTCGTGCTTACCTCCAGCAATTCATATCCACCGTCGAATATTGCCACTCTCATGGAGTCTTTCATCGAGACCTGAAATTAGAGAATCTCCTACTGGATGATAATGGCAATCTCAAAGTTTCGCACTTCAGCCTCAGCGCTGTGACAGACCAGATTCGAATGACGCCATTCTCCGACGAAATGGTTGCCCGGAAACAGCTGAGTGTAACAGAGTATCGGATAAAGATAATGACAATGCAGTGGCTATTTGACCACTGCAGCGGCTGAGAAGAGGAGTGAGCAAGGACTTTTATACCAAAGATGGAGTTTCACATTGATTTTATTGGTGGAAAACAACTCAAGCAAACGCAGGCAAAATCAAAAGCAGGTGTAAAATTTACTCCGGTTATCATTTATACCCAAAGGCCAAAATAAACTCAACCTAAAAAATATAATAAAAGATTCAATCGTCTGAGCTGCCAATCAGTTGACTTGAAATCAGAACTGAGTCAACCTATCTACTTAGATTGTATCAAAAAAGAGAATGGCATTAAAGTTGGTGGAGGTAAGAACTAAAGGACAGTAATGTAGCTTCTCTCTCTCTCTCATCCCATGTCTTCAAATCTCCATTGCTTGTAAACCGGCTCAAGATATAGTAATGTCTCTAATGATTTGTGTGTTTACTGTCAGTCGATCTTTCGGACTTTTCACCTTGAATGAAATCGGTGTTAATGTAGCATCGACAACCTAACAGAGAAAACTGGGGCATTGCTCAGAGAAGTAAATATCGTCTGTCTTTCAGTTTCTTAAAAGCGTGATTTACAGACTGATGTATTCGTTGTTCTTATGCACTTGATATAGACATTTTCAAGCTTCACAGAGGCTGATGACAGAGAATGTTTCAATCCTGTGTAATAACGGTGTCTCAAATCAACGTTTTAAAAAGGACCCGGAAACGGAACCGGTTCTGGGCACCGGTTTCTGGGTCAACTGTCTCATCATCTGGTTCTAATGGATGGCCCGTTCGGACAATAAAATTAAAAAATAAAAAATGGTCAAAATTGTTAAATGGGTTGGTGATTCGATTGCTTGGGTCAATGGTTTATTGACTTTTTCAACAGTTTTTTACCAGATTTCGGGTTTTAGGTAAAACAAAACTGGTTGGTTGTCTGGACAGTTGCCGGGTCGAATGGTCTGACTGTCTGGATCAACGGCGGTTGAAAAATGATGTCTCAAATGATGATTTCAATGCTACTAAAGGCAAAACCTTGAACGCTTTGTGATCACCCATGAGCTGTTCAAACAGGACCAGTGGAATGAACTTCAATTCAATCTTTTAGGGTAGGGCTTTGAGAGAAAAAATAGGTGTTATTCATTCACATGTTTAGGTTGGGACTCACGCATGGAGACTCTCTCCCTGGATGACCTGCCAACGAAACACGTGCCAAACCTCTACCAACATAATCTCACACTGTACATCTCATACATGACAGGGTCCCTTAGTCTCATTGTGAGATGTGTGGTGTTTGTTCAAATTAAAAGAGAGGGTTGGAACATGTTTTATTGACAGGAAACCTCAACTCCTGGATGGGAAGGCATTGAGTATTTTTAATTGGACTCTGAATCTTCTGCCCACAAGAATTCTACTTAGGTGTACCCACAACACACTATCCCCGTACCCCATACAATAATATGTAGGAAGATAGATGAAATATTCTTTATGTATGTCTTTAATGTTATAGACGTGGACAGAATACTTGTGGGCAGAATTAACCATCGAGTAAAAACTAATGTTTGGTTTGAAAGCAAAGATGGGATTTGCATAGATTTCCCTTCCTTTCCTTTAAATTAAACACGGCCTAATTACTTTTGTGAGGAAATTTTTAAAGCTAAATTTGGAAGAATGAGTCCAAATGCATTTTGAAATTTTCTTGGCACATTACATCAAAAGTTCAACTATGGTGCATTTTGATATATTTAGAGGCCAAAAATCTGTTTTCTTTACTGGGTAACAGGCGTAACACCGACTTTGGGAAGTCAAATCCCCAAAAGCCAAATTCCTGTCCAAAAGTTGGAAGCCCAAAAAATAGAAATTGGACTTTTGGCTTTGGGCTTTTTCCGCAATTTGACTTCGGGAGTACCTAAAAACACTCTTGGCACTCTCCACTCTCTATCGAAGCTGTCAACCTTATATTGTCTTCAATTTTCTTCTTCTTCTTCTCACTTCTCATTACCTCTGTTAACCAACCGACTTTGATGACCCCATTTTTTACAAATTCAGCGTGTGGACGCATCTTAAACCCCCATTTACCTATCTTCAAAGCTAATATTTATTTGTTTGGTTTTGTGCACCACTTTGAATGTGATTAAAACCCTTTGAATGTTAATCCCCCTATTTGATCTAATCCTTGTTTGATTTATGTACCCCTTCGAATGCATATATAATCCTTTTATTGTGAATAAGAAATATGATCATGAACAATCAATTGATGCATGTTGAAGCCAGAAAATGGTTTGGTGTTACCAAACACTCGTTTTAGGCTTTTATTTCGAAAAGCATGCTTCTTAAGTAGATTCTATCAAGCAGGTTCCAAAACCGAAAGTCCAAAGTAGAAAGTTGAAACTAGCTTTCTACTTTGGACTTCGAAAAGTTCAAAAGGCAAATCTTATCCAAACATCACTTTACTTTTTATTGATTTGGGTTTTCACAAGTTGTATTTATCATTAAAGATTATAACAACATTAAAAATGCTACTACGAGGAGTCTTTATCATTGATTCTTCATGTTTCATCATAGATTTTTGGGAAAATTTGTGATTATTATCCTGTATTTTGGGCTTAGTGTCATTTTGGTCCCCAAACTTTAAAATGCGACAATTTAGTATCTAAACTTTCAAAACATGACAATTCAGTACCTACTGTTAGCTGTTAAGTGGCGTTTGAAAAAAATACAAATGCCCCTTTAGTGTCATTTAATTTTTTTTACTAACCATCCAAACATTGAATGCCCACTCAAACATAACCCTTGCCTCTTCTATTTAATTTAGTATCCAAACTCTCAAATCCTTGCCTCTTCTATTTAAGAAAGTTGGGGTCATTAGAATGCCCATTCAAACATAACCCCAATTTTCTTGAATAGAAAAGGCAAGGATTTGTGACTGTTAATTTTTTGTCAACGTTTAGATGGTTAATAAAGAAAATTAGATAACACTTAAAAGGTATTTGTGTCTTTTTCAAATACCGCTTAACCATTTATTAATAGCTAGTTAACAACATGATTAGATTGTCACGTTTTTAAAGTTTGGACATTAAATTGTCGCATTTTAAAGTTCGGGGACCAAAGTGGCATTAGGCTCAAAGTATAGGGTACTAATCGGGAATTTTCCCTAGATTTTTCATAAGATCTTTTTAGTCACATCATTTTTCAGGCTTAAAACAGAAAATAATTTTAAAAATAAGATAAATTATAGACCACCACTATGTACTTTGGGGGTAATGACGCTTAGCCCCTTAGAATTTTATTTACAACAAAAGACCCATCCTAAAATTTTAGATTCCAACACTATTAATTGGCTTGTCAGTAAAAGTAAAATTATGAAAATACCCATTCAAAGTTTTGTAATTTTTTATTATTTTTTCTTTTTTTTTTCCTATATATTTTTAATTCTCTTTTTTGTTGTTTTTTTTTTTTTGCAATTGTTAGTGTTTTTCTGTATTTCCTCCATTTCTTTGTTATAATTTTGTTTTTTGTATTTCTTTTTTTTTTCACTTTTGTTATATTTTCTATCTTTTTCCAGTGTTTTAAGACTCAACCTGGTTCAAATGGTCTCTGAAGGTCTTTTTTGGCTCGGTTAAATGATGGTTTTGACAGTTTTTACGAGTTGAATGGACAAACCGCTCGATTAACAAGTAAAACCAGTACCTGTTGGGCATTCCAATTGTTAGTCTGATTCGAGCCTTAAAACATTAATATTTTTTACAATTTCTTACTTTTTTTTATTTTTTATTTTTTTATTGTATCTTATCAATCCTGTAAAAAATGATCTCCTAAAAATGATGTACCCAGTTTGGAGTTTAAAAAATGTTTGAACATACCATTCACAAAAATCTTTCTATGAGATTAATTAGCGATACTAACGGAAATAAAGTGATAGAATTGAAAGTTTAGGGTGGGTCTATCGCAAATGAAAAAAAGTTTGGGGAGTTAAAATATGATTACTCTAAATGGCAGTCCGCAATTGAAGAATGATTGAAAAGCCAAGAGTTCCGATCTCCGGTCAATGAAAAACGTTTCAACACCTTAAGTACGTTATTTGACACTACACATCTCATCATGCACTCCCATCTGTTTACCCACAAATTGCTCCCACATCTCACATCTCTGCCCATAGAACACCATTGTCGTGTATTAGGGACATCTCCCCATGAATAGTAGAAGAGATATTCTCATTACACAAATATAATGTCCCGGTGGAAAAGGATGTGAGAATAATTTGTGGGTAACAGATCCAAGCCTCTCATCATGTATTGGGACCCACCAAGTTGGTAGGGTGTTGAAATGGGAAATCTCAATTTCTTGTTATATATGGAATCAGATACAATATTGTGCTTACACTGTTTGTAGAGTCCCTTGCATCTACTATAGGGTCAGTGACAAAGACCCTCTATATTTTATTTTTGCAACAAAGGCCCCCTAAACTTTGGCCATTAGACTAAAAATCCCTCCGTTAGTGTTCTATCGATTATCCTCAAAAAAGATTCTCAATTAACTATCTAAATTACCGTTTTCTTATTTAGTAGAACGGTGATCAATACAAATCCAGTAACGCTGTTGATTGCTAGATTTTTAACAATGGGGAATAAATGAGGGAGAGAGATTCGAAAGCATTCCTCCAATAGAAACCCTGAATCTCCATCCTCCTCTTTAAACGACGATTCACTTATGTCTTCCATTGTTAAGAGACTCTGATTCCTAGTTTGTTTCAACATTTTTTTGCCTTTTACTTTTTTTTATTTTTTTATCTTCCTTCTGAAAATTTGTCGCATCTTTCCTTAGATGCTGAGAAGCCAAACTCAGGCCAGATTTTAGAAATCCCCCTAGAGTGAGATTGGTGAAACAGATAAGATCTGCTTGTGATAACCCATTCACCCTCGACCATCCACTAGCAAGGGTTGGATGGATCCTAATCTGCTCTGCTGAACACCAAATTTGCTACGGTCCATTTATCGCATGTTAATAATATAGGATACTAATGCGAGTTATCCCGCATCAATAATAATCAATAGTATGAGATGCTTTTATGGAATATATATTTGAATTCCCTCCCTCTAACAACTAACTTTTAGGGATGAATTCTCCTAAAGCACATAACAACAAAGGGGCCTCCATCCATAGGAGAACTGGTTCCATGTTTCCAACTGCTTCGTTGGTCGGAATGGGAATCTTCTGATTATTATCCACTTCGATCCATGTTGCCTTTATCAGTTCACCCGAACCCTAACCTAATGGCAGGTTGACCATGGTTGCCGCAAATGCGGACTCCTAATTATGTTTTCCACTCAATTCTCCCTTAATCCCAAACTATTTGGTACGTGTCAGCTTCACAAATCCTGCTCCGCATTGTGATCTATCAACACCTACATTTTCTGTCAAATCATCATCCCAATTTACTCCGCTAAATTAGGAATCCCAATATCGGGTAGGAGTGGCAACGGGGCAGGGTGGGACTCTCCCCATCCCCGTCCCTGTTCTCGTTTCCATCCCGGCTAACGGGACAATGTTATCCCCATTTTCGTGCTTATGGGGATTCCCATATTCTGTAATTTTTTATAATGTTAATTATTGTATTTTATTTAAAAAATAAAAATATAATATAATTAAAATTTACAATCTTATAGATTCAAACATATTTAACCATATTTTTTAAAATATTAATATATATATATATATATATATATATATATATGAATCTCATGGGACGAGAATCGAGGTTCTCATAGGGCAGAGAGTGTTCTCCTCATCCCCGCCCCCCGTCCAAACTAATGGGGAGGAAATTTTCCCCATCTCCACCCTATTTGAGGCTGATCCAGGGATTGGAGAAATAGGGAAAATTGTCTTCCCTATATGGAAGAGCATTTTTACTAATTTTTTTATTGATTTTGGTGAACTTGAGTTTTTTTTTTCCCTCTTTCCTTTCGGATTGCATTTAAACTCTTGTTCATTTCTAGTTTCTTAATTATTGTGCGATGATTTCAGTAGACTTAATCAAACCCCATGTCAATCCGCTCTCTTTTGAGCATTAACTCCTTGTTACTATGTATTGCAAGAGTTCAATTAAGCCCCCCACAATGTCCCACAGCACATCCCGCCGTGTATTAGAAATATCTCTCGATAATGATATTATCATTTTTGATATTATCACCGGAAGATATTCCCAATACATGACGGGGATGTGATATGGATGGTGGGGGGAGATAATCTTCAAATCTAGCTGGCGCAAGGAAGATAATCCACTATGTAAGATCGAACAGATATTAAATGTCTAATTTGATCAGATTTTTTTAATATTTTGAACTTGGTGGGCGGTGAATAGTTTAAGAATTATTAGATTGGATTGATCATTTATGCTATAGTTTTCTAAGAGAAAGAACAATGGAAAAAAAAAGTATATAAAGTTTAGCTTTGATGGGTAGTTTGGTAATTTAATGTATTCATTATACATCCCTGCTGAAACTTGAAAGCAGCATTCCACTTCTCCTTTCAATCCTCTGAGTTTCGATCGTGATTCGTGAAGCACCACGTCAATTTCTATATATGGTCCCCAGACTCCCCACATATTACATAATACATGGTGACGTGGGGTATTATGAACGAGTCGTTTCGAGAACCGTCTACCATAATATATGGAAATGAGGACCGTGGTTCGAGCTCTGACTCTGAGGAGGGGCAGTTTCGAGAGTCTATTTTAATTTTTTGGGAAAGGAAAATTGAGGGGTTCGCGCATCTTCTCCGTTTTGTGCGTCGACTGCAAAGAGCTTGAACAAATAGAATAACAAGAACAAGCTTCTTTCTCGCATCTCTTCGAGGTAAAACTAAATTTAGATTCCTTGTGACTTCCTCGCTACTTTGTATATGTTTTCTTTTTCGTTCTTTGATCTGCTATAACCGCCGTGGCTGCCTTGGTTCCCAACAACGATGGCTGGCGGCTGGCCTAGTAAAAAGAAGAAGACCCAGGTCTGAGTTATTGTCACCGACTTGAGTTAAATATCTCAGATTTGGATTTTCTTAGATATGGTAAAAGGACTCTTATTTCTAGTTTCTACAACTTCTCAAAGCAATTCCACCCTCCTCTGCGCTATTGATGCAGAGTGATTTTCATATTTCTTCTCATCCCCCGACAACATACAACATATAAAAGGACTGTATCTACTTCAAAAAATTTCTTTCAAGTAAAGGGGTCCGTTTGTTTCGTAGGAGTAAGGGTCCGGAATCGAGTCATTCCGATTCCAGACGTTTAGTTGGGCGGAATGGCAATCCCCTAGCGTATGGCCATTTCCGACCCACTCCCAGGAATCGGAATCCCATTCCCGTTTCTTCAAATTAAAAAAAAAAAAAAAAAAAAAATTACATTACATTAAAGCCCTAAACCTTTTTCACTACCCGATTCCAACTTTTATACCCCTCTCTCACTCATTTTTCGTCTCTCTCCTTGCAGCTGAAGAAAAACGGATTTGGACCGAAGCTCCGGCGACGGCAAGGTAAGTCACCGTCGATTTTGCTCTTTCTCCTCTCCTATTCTTCTTCTTCCTCTCCTTCTCTCTCATACTCTTTTCATTCCTCCCCCGTATTTCTATTGCAGACCAGACCGGGTGATTTCTTTTTGCTATTAGATTTCACACACTCTCTCTCACACTCTTTTCGCTGCAGATCTGACTAGACCACAGCAAGGTATGTTTCCTCCATGCTAAACTGTAATTTAATCTGTACTGATGCAAAAATATGGGAGTTCAAATGGTTTATTTGTAAATAGTTGTTTATTTATTTATTTTTATTTCAGAATGTGATTTGCACATTTAGAATTTTGAGGATGGTCTCTCTGTGGTTATGATGGGTTAAGATTTCCAACATTGATGATTATGCCGAAATTCATCATGTGCTATGATCTCCTAACTGTTGTGGAACTTCAAAATTTCAATAAGTGCAAGTTCCTCCCTCCTTTTGGGAGTCTGCCTTCATTGAAACAATTGATTATGACAAACATGAAGGAAGTGGAATATTTGGATAAGAAATTTTATGGATGCAGCAATAACAATAATAGAGGATTTCAAATGTTGGAGAAATTAATTAGATATTTGGGGCATGAGTATTTTGAAAGAATGGTGGGGAACAGACAAGGGTGAATTTCCTTGTCTTATAGAACTTATTATTGGATATTTTCCCAAATTAAGCAAACTGTCCCCTCTCCTTCCTTCTGTTAAACGAGTACAGATTTGGAGGTGTGATAAGTTGACTTCTCTTCCAAGGTTTCCATCTGCTGCTGAATTAGATTTGAAGAAATGTAGTGGAAGTAGATTGAATTGGATGAATCAATGCCCTTCATTATCATGTTTGCCAATTGGTAATTTTGAAATTGTATCATCCTTGCCCCCATCAACATTACATGGTCTCCCCTCCTATGGCATTTCCATCCTTGAGCCTCTTTACAGCCACAATGGTCCCATCTTGGAGACACCCTTTGTAGACAATCCCAAAACCACCCTTTCTAAGTATATTTTTTCTATTGAAGTTGTTTGTTGCAATCTGAAGCTCCCTGAATTGGAACCTCTTCAAGTTTACAAGGAAAACTTCCTCATGATGTTGCTCTGAAATTTTGGAAGAGATTGAACTTTTGTAAGATGAGACGACCAGCCAGTTCATATTACTGGTAATGCTATTTCAGTTTTTCTTTACTAACCATTAACATCAAAGAATATCTGTTGGTTGTGCTTTTGCCTCCACCAAAGAAATCCCAATCCAATAATGAGCAGACAGACGCAGCCTAAGCTTGTTGACCCAAAAGCAAGGGCCACTTTGCGACTTCTTGGTCTTCCTGAAAGTTGGACACCTAGAGAAGTATAGAGAAATAGAGGTCAAGACAATTCAAGGATGGATAAGCAGAACTGTTGTGACAATGTAATGAAAGCCAGGATGAACTTCTAAACTAGAACCTTAAATTTTTGAAGCATATAAGAAAAGTACTTTTATAAGGTGTGTATTAAAATTCAGAATAGGAAAAGAACAACAATCATAAAACTAAAATTTAAGATAAACCAAAGAAAGTTAAAAAGGAAAGAACTGATGACAGATTCAATCTATTGCTTCATAAATAAACAGCTTCCCAATTTTAGTGTAGGATTTAATTTTAGAAACATAAATAAACAGCTTCATAAATAAGCAGCTTCCCAAGTACACATTTACTGTAATATCAACTTGGGCACATAATCCTGCAACTCATGACATGATACCCCAGTCTCAGTGCAACCGAGACTTGGTCCAGAATGCCTAAAATCAATTTTGTCCTGGTCTTTTGAAATAATTAGCCATCATCTTGCAACTTATATCACATAACTGAGTAATTAAATTTTTTCCTTTTTCATCCATAAATTGCTGACTTAGCTAACCCAAGTCATTCTCTAAAAGATCCTGAAGACTTTATCCACTCCCTCATTTTAAGTTTGGTTTAAGGTTGATTCAACCTAATCAAAATGTTTGCATGTCCAGTGGCCTAAAGCTGCAACAGGAGCTAAGCCACTAGGAGAAAGGTCTAATCCCAGTTTACCAATGCATGCATTCATTACTATTTACTAGTTTGAAGAGAAAGGTAGTTTGAAGTATCTTACTCCAACTTGGAGGAGTTCTTGGTGTTGATGATGAAGGGTCAAATGGAGACCGTGGAACAGATGAAGGCAATGAACCAGCTTCCAAGAACTCCATCTTAAAATTTTCAGCGTATCTTACAAGATTGCTATGCTCTAAGAGCTTGCTTCGCAATTATACTAGTTTTTTTTTTCCAACTGATTGCTATCAATTGGCAGGTCAGATTCGGTTCATGGAAGACTCAGACCCAACCCGATAAATAAATGTGTAGAGTCAGATTCGAATCAAACCATATATGGATTGGTCTATAATTAGGACTATTGGCCTGATCCAACAATATTTATAATTGATAATTATACTTTTAACCTGTAATATCCCATTTCTTTTACGGTGAAGAAGAAAAAAATAGGTACTAGGGGTATCCTTATAATATGATAATCGGTTCGAAATAATCCAGACCCAATTTTAATCGGCATACATAATACACACTCAAAGTTAAAACCTATAAATTAGGTTGGTTTGGTCCGTGCCTCGACCCAATTATACTAGTTTTTTTTTCTTTTTTGCATTGATTTAATTAAATATTTTATTTTATATTACTATTTTTTGTCTATCAGTGACTTATCAATAGACATAAGTGTTGTTCTTGATTAGTCAAGTCAGGTGGGTCTGTGTTCCCTTCCCTCTGGCTTTCTGATTAAGGGTCGATGGTTTCTTCTTGCCATTCTCTGCCATTTTCACCATTCTCAGGGTCAAAGGTTTCTTTGCCATTTTATGCCATTCTCAAACAATCAGTGAGGTTGACGTAGGATTCGAAAGTTTCTCCGCCATTCTCAGACTCTCAGTGAGGTTGAGGTAGGGTTCGAAGGTTTCTCCGCCATTATCCTCCCATTCTCAAACTCTCACGGTTCACCTCTCCCGTTCTAGTGAAGGTTTCTCAGACGTCGTTTGGTGTTTGCTCTGTTCATTCTCCCTTTTGAATCCACATAAGCAGTACTTGTTCTGCACACCTGAAATTGTTCCATTGATTGTTTGTGAAATCTCATATTCATTATGACATAAATCATTGTTCAATCATGTTACAGACAACTCTTTATAAGTTGACGAAAGACAAAAAAGAAAAAAGAAATTCACGGAATAAGCTACAAAAGCTTCGAAAAGAAAAACACAGACCTGGAGGCATACCTGTGAAAAGAATTAAGAAAATATAAGCAGAAACCGACACTCTGTTTGTTCAATCCCTTATTACCACCAATATAGAGTAGGAATAATGATTTATTCAATTGTTGCACTACAGTTATTCAAAAGATAAAACAAAGTCTGAGTGATGAGGCATCAACCAAAAACAAAAGAAAAAAAAAACAGAATCCACTGTAGTTAATCAAAATATGGGGCTGAGTTGTTGTTTTAGGATAGTTTTTGTGTGGTATAGGACAAGGTTTAAGTGAACCTAGCCTACTTCAAGTTCAAATGTAATCTTTTAGTTTAAATGCTAAACAAATTACTGGTTCAATGGGATTTTTTTTTGATAAAATTGATGAAATTTTATTATAGAAAGGAGAAAAATAGTTCCAATAGACCCATGGAGAAGCACAAGCTGCGACCTCTCCAAACAATCAAAAACTAAAGCAGATTACAATTGCCCAAAACAACTGTTCCCTAAATGCTCCTTGCTTGGCTAAACAATCAGCCATGGCATTAACTGATCTCCCCACCCATTGTATTCTTACATAGATTTCTTGTCAGCCACTTGAATTTTTTAAGTTCATCCTTAAAGCACCAAACCAGTCTCTCAGTTCTGTATCCATTTCTCTCCTTTCATAAGCACAGACAGATCACAAGGGGCAATATCCCTTTTGCTGAAAGCCTGAAAGCTTGTACCCAACTGAGGCTGAATGGCTGCATGGCATGGAACCAAAAGCCATAAAAGAAGCTGCAGTTTACTAGGAAATGCTGGATTTTTCCTCAGGCACCCCACATAGACAACACCAATTGACAATAATCATTCCTTTCCTTCTCAACAGTCAACACATCAATGGTAGGAATTTTGCCTTTAAGAGCTACTCAAAGGAAGAAAGTAGTCTTTGATGGCATCTTTTGCTTCCAAATCCACACCCAAGGGGGAGATTCAGATTCCACCCAAGTCAAGATATGAAGCATTGAGTTAACAGTGAACACGCCAGATTTATTAGGTCATCAAAGCCTATCTTCAACCAGTGGCTGTGGTTTGATCTGTTCTAGGAAATGCAGCATAGTTACCAAAGAATCCAGGTCCCAGTCATTCAAATTCCTTATCAGATGGGGAGTCCAAATTATTTGATTTGCACTCACCTCAAATCTATCACAAATTTGGGCATCTCTATCTTGAGGCAATGCAAAGATGGAGAGGAAGGCACTTTAAAGTGGACAGTCACCACCAATCTTTCCGAATCAAGATTCTCTCACCTGAACCTGCCTTGAAAGGAACAAACTTGAAGAAAGCACCTTTGATGTGCATGATTTCCTTCCACAAGTTTGTTCCATAGGGTTCACTAACTCGACTTGACTCCCACCCAAAACCAGCTTCCCCATTCTCGCATTTGATCAAATTCCCCATATTGGCAACCAATTTTCTTTTAAACAAAAAGACAGGAAAGGAACTGAGTGGGGTAACGTGTCATCTCAGGAAGCTCCCAAAACAGCCAAAGCTTTTTCCTTCAAAGTAAAAGCACTTGATTTGTTTCATATCATTCTGGACATGACCCATGTGATGTTGTTATATTTGTGGGTTAACAAAGTTTGCCTGAACTCTTGGTGTATTATAGCTGATGGATGAAGATAGTTGTAGTCCATATTACATCTTGTATGTATTGCACCGTAAGGAATGCAGCAGTATTATCAGCAAATGGTGGCCCAGCATGACCATTGTATTGGATACTGGGTGTGAAATTTTTATAGAAAAAGGTTTTCTTACATATGGTTCATGTGATTAACTGATTACAACATTTAGGTAGAAGAAAAAGCAAGGCAAATTTCCCTCTACAAACATGGCAACGTTGAGAAGAGCCTTGCTTAGTCTTCGTTATACTCTAAACTCCAGTGCATTGCCAAGGTGGACCACTGCTTCCATCACTTCACATCTCTCAGAAACGTCTTACAGGTATAAAACTTTATAATCTTGTTCTTCTCATAGTTTCAAGTGTGAAGGTATTTTTCACCAGTAATATCGGATATAACCTGTTATTTTGTTTTTCCCGACAGAAATCATATGGGTTCAATTTCTCCTTTTTCTTCTAATATCCAATCATATGATATTGATCTTTCAAATGAAGAAAGCAAAAGACGCACCTTTAATAGGTACTTCTATCTGATCCCAGACAACCCAATTCTATTTTAATTCTTTCACACAAGTCATACTTTGTTTTGTTATACCAAAAACAAAGTTGTATTTTGGCTTTTGAGCTTTACAGGTTGTTGTATCGAAGCCGACAACGAGGGTTTCTTGAATTGGATTTGGTGTTGGGAAGCTGGGTGGAGGAGCATATCTCCTCAATGGATGAGACTCGAATTAAAGCACTCATAGATGTTCTTGACCTGGTAATTTGGACCTATTTGCATAGCTATATTGTTGATTGATTTTTCTTTTCAAGCTGTGTATATCACACATAAAGATGCAAAGGATCATATCAAATCTGATATACCTAGATCTAAATTTGATTTTTTTAATATTCAAAAGTCAAATCATTTCCATTATATTTAGATTGGACTTGGATTTTTTTGGTAGATATCATAAGATTGGACTTGGATTTTTTTGGTAGATATCATAAGATTGGACTTGGATTAGGTTCACATGTTAAATACCATTAATAGATTAAACCAAAGATGATATCAATAAAAAGCTAAGAATGAATTTGATATTGTACATCATGGAGAAATTGACTTCAAAATAATTTCTGTTAGACTTGAACCTAAACCGAATTTACTAATAGATGCATTTTAATTTTATGTAGATATAAGAATTGACATTTATTCATCAAAAAAAAAAAAAAAAGAATTGACATAAATGTTCAGATTGGATTAGGGTAGGTTCATATT